>NC_079488.1:7467746-8717746 GCF_020520425.1 Spinacia oleracea | reverse complement strand
AAATCTCATTCATCAAATCCATAAGTAATGCATGTGCATTGGTTAACCCAAAAGACGTTACTATAAACCTTTAATGACAATGACGAATCCTAATGAGGTCTTAGGCCCTTATCAGCTATTCTCAATTGGTGGTACTTCAAACGCAAATCAGTCTTCGAGAACACACTCGCCCAATTCAATTGATCCAATATGTCATCTATCCTAGGCAAAGGATACTTGTTCTTGATGGTTACATTGCTTAGCTCCCTAAAATCAATACCCAATCTCACATTCTCGTCTTTCTTCTTAATAAACAACACCAGAGCTCCCCGTGGTGATGCATTAGGCCTAATATACCCCTCATCGAACCATTCTTGAAACTATGTCTTCAATTCACTCATTTTAGGAGTTGCCATTCTATCAAGTGCTCTGGATATAGGTGTCGGTCAGGGATTCAACTCCATTGTGAACTCAAGGGCTCTAGTTGGTGACGTACTCGCAATTTCACTCGGAAACACATCAAAGAATTCATTCACCATGGGAACATCCTCGATCTTCACTCCAACTTCTTTACTCACATCTAGCACCCTACAGAAAAATAATTCACACTCCTTATCATCAATTTCCTCACTTGCATTGCAGAAATAACCCCAAGGTTCTTGGATTTCTCAAAACGTCTATATGAGGTCAAATTTCCAATAGGGTTCCTTATACTTAGTTTCTGAATTACACACTCTAACTTGGCCTTGAACAAACTTAGTCAATCCATCCTCAGAATTACATCTAGGTTTCCCAGATTAAACTCTATCAAATCAGAAAGAAGACGCAATCTTTTATCTTCAAAGGCGAATTCTTAAACAACTTGGTACACCTTATGGTTACACCAGTAGACATAATAACAGGTAAATCAATCATTCAAAATCTACTAACTTCAGACTCTTAATAACAGATGACAAAACAAAAGAATAAGTTGCTCCCGAATCAAATAATGTTTTAACTAGCACGGAGTAAATAGAAAAAGTAACATAAACTAAGTCAACAGGTTGTTCAGCTTCATTTCGACTTATCACAGACAGTTTACCCGGGGACTTGTTATGGTTGTTATTCTAATTAGCAGACTTATGGAGGTTTCCTTGGCTGTTTTGCGACCCTATAGGCTTCGAACTCTAGTTTCTTGACTGGTTAAATCCCGACTTCACCTGGTTACCACTCTCATTACCATTTTGTTCCTTTTTTCTGCTTAGTAAAGCACTCATACTTCCTATGCCCCTTTTTCTGACAATAGTTACAGTTCATTAATTCTCCCTTACAATTCCTACCAGGATGGTTGTTATTGCACATCTTACAGTGATACACTCTCTCATATTGGTTCCTATTGTTGTGCCCCTGTTTGTTCCTTCCTTGAAAGTTTTCATATCCATTCCCATTCCCATTTTCATTCATATTCCTCTTGAAATTCCCTTGGTTTTCCCCAGCATTAAACTCTTTTCTTTTCTCCCCAAGAACAATATTTTTCTTGTCCCTTCTACACTGCAAACCATAAATATGAACAGCTTTCCCATACACAATATCCAAAGATGTAAAGGTTTCCCACCTAATCCTAATTGGATCTCCTCAGTCAAACCTTGCTAAGCCTAACTCTATTCTCTCTCCACCATAAATCAGCTTCATCTTTCAAGTACATGACAACTTGACACACTCTCATATTCTAAGGACAGTTCACCGCCTCAAACAATTTCTCAAACTCTCTAACCTATTTCTCTAAAAAGTAAAATCAGTTTCCCCCTTGAAGTATGGTGACTTAACTTTGACTAACCTTTCAAACATGTCCCTAGCAGAATCAGGACACTCAGTTCTTTCCTGTGTCAGTTTTTGCGAAAAGCAGCAACTAACTCACTGTGGTTGTTTTCCATTCTAGTACGCGGCCTGAAATTTATGACTCTACCTTAGGTTCGGTACCTGACTTATAGTTCATTCCCTACGGAGGAAATATTTGATTTGATAATAGAAATCACCTCAACAAACACTTATTCAAGAAAGTACAACAATATTAGATTAATCCTCGTCACTCATTCATGAAAAAAAAATTATCTCCATCAAAGACACACAATTTGAAAATCAATGAATGGAAATTCAATCACAACAAATAAGTAATAATATTCCCATTCGCGTGCCCAAAATAAACTCTGGACCATTTGGATTATCAATAATCTAACTTTTACTCCTCGAAAGAAAAAAAAATGTTGATAACACTTCCTAAACCATAACACTATATTTGTCCTAAAATAAAATAAAGGTTCTATGACATAAACATAAACTATTGTTGGGCGAATTATGGAATTCTCATATTGGAAACGAATACTTTAACTTTTATTGCTAATTCTATAAAGGTTTAATACATCATTGAAAAGAATAAAGAATAACTTAAACTCCTATTGCTTTAACTTTAAACTGTTGTAGCTTTGCTACTTATTCTCCAAAACATTTAAGAACAAACTAACTATTACAACTTCAAATGTTTAAGGCATCTTGTCTATCTGTTCTTTCCTTGGAAATTTGTGAAGTGAAATCTAGATCCTCAGTATTCGTCGATCTTCTCAAAGGATCTTATGTTGGTGTACTTGGAAAGAAGCGTTTTATTCATGAAACAAACAACTTAAGATCTTACTAACGATTTCCCAACCAAAGCATAATCAGAATTCAATAAAACAATAAGTTTGGTGGAATCAAACAATTTCTATGCACATTTACATGCAACAGTTAAACATTTAACACATGCACATAGCAATTAATTCTTATGCTAGCAATTAACTACTAATGCACATATAATTCTATCCCATATGCCCTTTCCTATATTACCCATCTCTCATAATAAATCATAATAGGTCAAACATTGAAGAATTTAAAGAATAAAACAAGAACGATTAAAAAAAAAAAAAATTATTAAACGAATAAATAATAAACGAATATATATTTTTTTTTTAAACGAATAAATAATAAGAAATTTTTATTAAACGAATAAATAATAAACGAATAAATATTTATTAAACGAATAAATATTAAACGAATAAATATACTTAAGGAATAAGATTTTTATTTTATTTTTTTCGAATATATTTAATTTAATTTCGAAAATAAAGAAAAACGTACTTAATTCACATAAACGAAAAGTTTCGAATAAATAAGTTAATTCCGAACTTAAATAAGAAATGTTAATATACTTTCGAACAAAATAAAATGAAGTTGGTCCCCCAAAAAAAAGTACGCATTTTTTTAATGATATAATAAGTAGAAGCTCAATTCTAGGAAATTCGTTTTAGGAAACTAGCTAGTTTAGGCGCCTAAAAATTTAAAAAGTAAACACGAAAAATCAATAAAACCTATAGCTCCAAAATACCACTTTGTAACACCCCGACAGTTCCCTCTTTTCTAAAATAACCTTTTTATATAAAACGTAGAGAATTATCAAGGCATTATCGCCCGTGTGAAAACGTATCGGCTTATTCAGAATTTTGCAGCGGAAAACATAATAACTAACTTTAATAATTTAAATAAGTCAACTACGGAATAAAATCTAAAACCAACCAACAAAACAAAGTCAACGTAATTAATTAAAACAAAGTTCGAGTCTCTTTAAAACAGGCCAAACAAATTCAACATCAAACTTAAAACAAAACAATTTAATAACTACACCGCTCTTCAATCCCGAACCCCATGATGCATCACCTTCAAACCTGTAATGGACGATGCTTATTGATCCCTAGAGACTGCTCACCAAGATTGGGTCATCACATAATCAATAAGGCATAGCCATGATCAACATGCACAAGCAAAAGCACGTAATCAGCAAAGCTGAGTACTACATACTAAATCAATAATAATCCTAACATGATACTAATAACGTAAGTAAGAATAACCAAGACACATTCACTTTCGTATCACAGTTGACTAGACTAGACTGGACTAGACTTTCATAACATTAATATTATTTTAGTTGAAATAGACAATGGACCGAGTTGTCCGTCCAACAGTCTTCACTAAGGAAGACGAGGTACGGGCGCGACTCCGTAACCTCACTGACCTAAGATATCGAGGAACATTTGAATAAAAATAGGACACGGTGATCAATCCGGTCCCAGAAAAGGCCATGGGCTACCACCATGAACCCCAACTCCTGTTTGTCCGTCACTTTAGACGTGCACAGTCTAAAGCTATTGCTACCCAGTTTCACTTTACATGATTTACAAATTGAGACTCTGTTATGACTCAACAATCACATAAGGCATACAATCCACATTCGTTCACAACTGTTTTTATCTTAGAATTAAGTACGTGATCATAAAGGCATCAATCAAGACTCATTCCAATTTACCCAACCTTTCCTTTAACCATGATCAACCCTGTATATGGGTATAAAGTTTCAACTTACTAAACAAGGTCCTCGGCCCTCATAAAGTAGTGAAAAGCTAAAAAGGGAACAACAATCAACTGATCTGAATCAACATATACAAAGTAATCTAGTGTTCCCAATCAAACATGTTTGCATCAATCATCCATACTAACATGTTATAATTCTCTTAATGCAATATAGGTTCAATACGTCCATCCAACAGTATTAAACATGCAATTTCAACCTGACTAGGTTCGTCGATAATATCAACATCACCAAGTTCAACAATAATATCAACATAGCCAAGTTCAACAACAAATTCAACATGGTTTCAACAATTAGCACACATTCCGAGCACACAGGTATGTACGTACCTTGTGTAAACAAACTGATAGGCCACTTTAACACTTTCAAAAGTCGCCTAAAGAGAATTCTCCGCCTAAAACAACCAACAAATAATCCCAATCAATTTCCAATCATTGGCAACCATAATAAAGCATTCTAAATGCATCCTAAACATATTTAGAACATTCCCCAATATCAAAACTTAAACCTTTGATTTCCTAGCATCATAATTTTTGAATTAGTGATTGAAATTTGTTGAAAACTTTTTGCAAACATCGTACTTTAAATTTTCAGCAATATAAATTCATTTAAAAAACTTCACTAAGACCAATTAACGCTCTTAGAACGTTGAAACAATCAATTCCAAAATCCCTAATCATCCCACCATGATTTCCAACCATTAAAGACTTAAAATTCCCGCTTTAACTAATTCAAAAATCTCGTTTCAGTCAATTTGTGAAATCTGAAAATCAATAATTTAATTATGCAACATTACAATTTGAAATTCATAAATAAGTCATAAAAGTCATAAATTTAATTCAATCCAACATAGATTAACTTAATAACATATAATTAAAATTAGATTAGCTTTAGGTTTTCAAGAATTAACCAACAAGGGATGACGAAGGTGGCAGGCGGTGTGAGGTGCGGCCGGCAGCGGAAGAACTGCTCGGCGGCAGCGGAGGAGTGGTTGCACGACTAGGCGGCGGTTGTGCAAAAATCGAAAGAGGAGGAGGCAAGAAATGAAATAACGTAAGAAGGAAGAAAAACGAATGAGAAAAAGAAAAGGAAAAACGAATGAGAGGAAGAAGGACGAAGGTGCGGAGAGCGTTACCGATGGAGGAAGACCGGTGGTCTTGGTCGCCGGCAGTCGAGCTCGGTGGCTGATGTGGTTGCTGTGAGGAAAACGAAGTACTCGAGTGAAGAGAAGGGCACGAAAACAACGAAAGACAAAAGAAGAAGACGAAGGAAAGGAGGAGTGTTACCGTGCAGCAGCGACGGCGGAGGAGCGCCGGCGGAGGAGCGCCGGCGGTGGTGGCGGCGGCGTGGACAGCAGCGTGAGGGAGAAGGGTTTGAGTTGGTTTGATTTCTTTCACGTGAACTTGGAGCAGAGGTTTTGATTTGTTTATTTTGTTTTTACGTAAAATTGAAGGAGAGGAAAGGGGTTGGGTAATTTTGTTTGGGTTTCTCTATTGGGCCTTGTAAACTTGGGCTAGGATTGGAATTGATGTTGTTTGAATCCAAAAATAGTTAGGATTGTTTATCCAAATTCAATCAAACGCGTTTTCGTAATTCGAATTCTTTTCAACGTAAAATTCTAAAATTACTTTTAATTTCATAAATCGTTAAAATATTTAAAACGTAAATAAAATAAATATACGTTAATTATATATTTATTACTAAAATTCATAAATTATATTTAAATATAAATAATATACGTTAAAATATATTTAATAAAATTTATAAATTTACGGGGGATTACATCTTACCAGGACTAAAAGATGCGTATTGATTAGTGCTTGGACCTAGTCGAAATAGGTTGGTAATTACATAACGTGTGCTTGGTAGTCACCGAAGAAACAACTTCAATTCTACACGATTACAAACAAATGTAAACAAGGCGCAAAGTTACTAGTATGGGGATGCAGAAAGGTAATTGGTATGGTGTTGCATATACGTAATGCATAGAAGGTACCATATCACAGCATGGTAATAGCCAGGTGGTATCCACAACATATAGGTAATTGGTAATGACCATAATCTAAAGTTGGTGACTAACAAGAGAAATAACTGTGCGAATCACTCGAGAAGTTAATTTCTATTAATCCTTCTTAAGACATATAACGAAATGGTTTGAAACCTTGGTGTGTGTCACACAATCCTTTGGTCATTACGTCAGATAGAATGGATGCAAAATATTAGCAAAATTAACAGGGTAATTAAGATGTAAACAAAAATATTTCACAAGATAGGCTATTACCAATTACTATCTTAGTGCTTACCAGGAATAAAAGATGCGTATTGATTAGTGCTTGGACCTATTCAAAATAGGTTGGTAATTACATAGAGTGTGCTTGGTAGTCACCGAAGAAACAACTTTAATTCTACACGATTACAAACAAATGTAAACAAGGCGCAAAGTTACTAGTTATTTGATTTGGCGGAGTTCATAGCTTTGATAAAAACCACTTCGTTTCTGGTAAACACTGGTCATTGTAATAACTTAACCACATATATACTCATTCTAACCAAATACATTTACATATTTACATAGATAGTCATTTACAAATACGATAATCATCACAAACACAACTACACAAGTACGTACTTTTAATAATTAAAAACACTAATAGAAACAACCACACTCGATCATAAAAATGTGGAACCCAACGTACAAATCAATTTAACAACCAAATAGAGTGATCTTAATAGGTTCAATATCTAGATTCAGTTCAATTACCCGTTGTTCCACTGTATCATACTGGGCAAGCAATTGTTTGATATACTCGCACAGTTGAGGGAGTTTTGCAATGTGTAATGCCTTGTGCAACGACGTGAACAAATTCCTTTGATCAGACTTTAACCTTTTCTTCTCTTCCTCACAAATTTTAAGGCCGGTTGCCATTTACTTATTCACTTCTGCAATTCCTTTCTCCGCTTCATCATATCGTTCGAGCAAATACTTCAAAGTTTTTGAATCATTGTCATTGCCTTCCCAACGTAGGTTGGTTGTCCTATCGGATATGCGTTCACGTAGCAATTTCTTCGCCTGCTTGATTTCGTCATTTGCCCTCTTAATGGGATGAATGTCTTGGGGTTTTGGGGGTGGTTTGAATGAGGGATCCATTGAATTTTTTTGATGTTTGAACGATGAATGATATACGAGTTATTAAAATGTACGAACTGTGTACCCTATTTATGGGGAAAATATTACCCATAGAGGGGATATTAATTTTCCTAAAACCGAAATCAAACAACCAAAAAGAATAACTAGAAAATAACTTCCATAAATTGGATAATAATAATTGTTACATGTTGAATAATAATAACCTATTAATAATAATAACTGTTCTCTCATCTTGATGGGTTCCATCAAAAAATATTAATAACTGTTGTTGTACATGTTGAATAATAATAACCTATTGATGATAAATAACCTATTAATAATAATAATAATAATTGTTCTCCCATCTTGATGGGTTCCCTCGAAAAATATTAATAACTGTTGTTGTACATGTTGAATAATAATAACCTATTGATGATAACTATTTATAGGTAATTGTTGTTGTTACCCATAGATGGTAATTACCTGGGATAACGGAAGGTAATTACCTAGGAAACATGAAGCTAATCACCTTAAACCTTACATGGTAACTACCATGATTATAAAGTGTTCATGATATAACTACTAACTTACCACAAAATAATTCCAAACATAATTTACCTATTAACCAATTACATAAATATCGTAAGTATTGCATGATGTCGTATAAATTTTTTGTCATTTCCAAGTAATTCCGTGGTAAGTGGAAAACATATAGTAGTCAACATATTGTTAGGTCATTATCAATAGAATATAGAACATAAAATAATTTGAAACCTTGGTCATTATTAAATATTGCTTTTGTCATTTTGAACCCACTTCAACAACTAGTATAGTATATCCATTATTAAATTCCACAATGTTTTAAGCATGTTTTATAATATGAGTTTGTAATTTGATTAATTTGGATATTTAAATTGCGAAAATGGGGGGGGGGGGGGGGGGGTGAGAATTTAAGAATCGTAAATAAGAAGGTGAAAATTGAATGAGAAAGAGTAAAAAAGATAATCACATAATTTGGGTAAAGAGAAGCTTAATTTGTGGGTTCCACGCGCTAACGTTGTCATTAACTTTGCCGTTAACTTTGCCGTTAAAAGGTGGTAAAATGAATTTTTATTTATACTTTTAGGTGGTAAAATAAAAGTTTGAGAATTTTAGGTGGTAAAACACAAATTCAGATTTTTTTTTTAGGTGGTCAAACACAAAATTTCCTTTCCATATCCAATGCAAGAAAAATGTTGGCTAACTAAAATGCGGAATACAAAATGTTTTCCATATGTAGAATTACCTATTATTTTCTTGGTAAGTACCAGAAGGAAAACATGCGTATTGATTAGTTCCAAGTCCTATTCATGTTCAGTTGGTAATTACCCTTCGAGGATCCGGTAGTTACCGAAAAACAACTTCAGTTGTTCTATATGACAGTACACAAATGTAAACAACGCACAATTTCATGTTAAAAGTCTGGCCATGCAGTCGTTTTACACAATGCATTATAAACAGAATTCAAACATTGCCCATACGGAATTAAATCTATTAACGGAATACAAACACTGAATTTTAATTGTCTTGGAATACGAAATACACACACTTACTGGGGATTCAGATTACACACACTTAATTGTTATACACAACACACAAACACACACACTTGAGGGGGATACGGAATACATACACTGAATGGGGATACGGTAAACACACACTTAGGGGGTGCAGCGGCTGGATCGATAGGGGGGCCAGCGGCGGCTGGTGCAGCGGCATCATCGACAAGGGGGGCAGCGAAATCCTCGACAAGGGGGGCAGCGGCATGCGGTGCTGCGACATCCTCGACAGGTGGTGCAGCGACAAGGGGTGCAGCGGGAATTTCTCCAGCAGGTCCAATGCCATCTTCGGCAGCAGGTCCATCGCCATCTTCACCAGCAGGTCCAGCGCCGTCTTCGTCTTCAGGCACTACAAACCACCTCTCCACCCTATTCTCGTTGAAGACCCTTACATTAAATCTCCCACCCTTAGCGTAATAGAAATATATATAATCTCCATTCTTGATATCCGAATCAAGAACGAACTGTTGCCATCCAAGTCCGATAACCACGTTACCCTTGGAACGCCACAAATCCATGTGCCTCCTCCTTGCTGTATGCGCCATTCGTAGGAACCCATGATCCATGTTTCTACGAACAATGTCACGCACCGTATAACTGAAGTTGGACGGTACTTCCTGTAAAACACGCAAAAAATTGTTAATAGCCATCACAAACAACAGTAACATATAAAAAAATTTACATGGAAATAATTGCATAATCACAAGCAAAGTTAGGGGAAACTTTAGCATACCACTGTCTCTCTATTTCCTCTCACTGTCAAAGAACAGAATAAAATGCTGGAACTTGAACAACGCCATTGTTGCCGCTTGTTCTTTACAGGATGAAATCGTTTACACGTTTGGTTTCTTATATAGAAGTCAGAAAACGGTTTCAACCGCTTACAAAAAAGGTTATTTCAAAAACCAACCAACTTAGACATGATAATTATCAAGTAAAAACATTGAGAAAAATAGTAACCACCCCTCAGAAAATAAAACCGTGCCCCTCAGGAAATACAAACATGGTTGTTCAAAAAAAACCGAACTATAATCCATTAACCCGTCGCCAAATGTTTACATATAAATAATGCGTCGTTGGTACCGTATCAGAGCGTGGTAATAGCCAGGTGGTTGTGAGGGGGTCGAAAAAGCACGAGGCTAATGCGTGACCTCGTCCCTCGTGGGTGTGACGATTCTTTTTATTCAATCAAGTGTAATTGGATTTCCTGTGAGTTTACACCCAATTGACTAGTAATATAGGAGTCGCCATTCAGTTTTTAACGACAATGAGAAAAACTGACAAAACCCGGTTATCGTGACATAAAGGGAGTGCAATTATGTTTGACCACGATGGCCGTAGGTTCCCTTGTGATCCCTGGTGTGGGGATCTCTCAACATACACCCGCAAGGTAGAGATTGAGGGTTCGGGGGACTGTAACTACCGAGAGGAGTACTTCGCTCGTCGATAACTCCAGAGGCAGGATATCCTTACTAGCTCAGCATAAATAATTGAAGGGACATGCGTTAACTATTAAACTAATCTGAGTTGATTTTAGCAATATGCAACATATAATACTAGATCGATCGCGATTATCTAATTTAGATAGCATTAAGGGACCTAGCATGATAATCCAATTTCCCAAAAATATTATATTTGTTAGGCGTGATAGAACAATCAGATTTAGTTAGTTTAACAGTTCATAAAAAGGGCGAGGAAAGCAGTTAAATCATCGAAAAGGGACACATTACGACGCACCCTTGAGAGGTGCGTCACGGTTCTCAGAAAACTAACCACTTTGACTTTGCTATTTCTCCTTTTTATTTAACGAATCTCAAATTATGGGACAGGATACTTTCTGTTCGATTTATGGATCGATTGCGACAGAACGCGTGAAGAATTTCGCAGCGAGAGGCTTGGGCTAAGGGTTGGAGTCAATACTCAGAATATGAATTGTGTGTTGTGTTTGTGTTCTTTTCACGTCGAATTTGGGGCTGTATTTATAGGGAAGAGTTCGTGGAAAGATAGAATTGCAGAGTTCTAATCCACAAAGAATTAGGAAAAAACACGTACCCAGGTATTTTCAGCGCCCAGGCCTGGGCGCCGAAATCTTCGGCGCCCAGAGCCAGGCGTTGAAAATAGGGTCTGGGCTGTTTTCTTAGTCAGATTTGGATTCCTGAAATCAGTAGAGTTTGAGACTTAATCGGGTCTTTTAGTGCGTATCATTTTCATGACGGAATGCGTCTGGGCCCGTTACGAACTCTAGGCTCGTTAGGATTTTAATTAATACGTAACTCTTATTTCCGAATCATATTAGGAATAGGATTCTCACAGTTTTCTATCTCATTTAGGATTTATGTTGGAGTGCAACACCTAATTCTGACAGGTTTCTATCTTTTATGACTTGCCACTTTTAACAGCTGCCCATTACGGCAGTTACTATTTTTAGCAGGTTTCCATAAATAGCAGGTTTCTATAAATAGCAGGTTTCTGGTGAAATGAAAAGGGGAATCGAGATTCGTTATTTTATAGGAGATGCGTTGTCAAGTGGAGATTTATGCTTTCATCATCGAACCATTCCCTTTCGGGAATGGGGACAAAAGTAGGTGTCTATAGTTAGCCCCCACTTTGACTGAGTCTTGGAGTAAGACGATGGTCAAAGTACTAGACGGAGTGCGTCACACAAGCCATGGTGTATGTGACCTGTTTTGCGAGGGTCTCACGAGCCCCCGAGTGATAACATTTGACTTAAGGGTCATCACTTGAAATGTCGACATATCCCTCACGTGTCATTGGGATTTGTCAACGGACAGTATAGAATACTCCCTCACTTTGTCATTGGAAGTATCTAAAGAGGCGTAGAAACTCCCTCACTTTGTCATTGGGAGTAGCTACAGATGTTTTCGAAATCAAAGCTATAAAGTGTAATTGGGCCTGGCCAAGCCCAATCACGAGGTAAAAATGTTTTTAAAGATTCTCATTTTCAGGGCTAGCTAAACGAGAAAACTGAAGGAAATAATGCCCTTGGTCCAAGTATGCATTCAATGTTAAGTCTAATAAATGCGGTTCAGTATTAATTAACAAGTTAATAATTCAGTGAGATCAAGTGAGCTGAATGCCTAGCTAGAGGCCGCTTCAGTTCAAGTGGAATTAATGATATTAATCCACAGCTTACTCTTGACTGAACCCGTAGGGTCACACAAATAGTAAGTAAACGGATCAAGTATTTAATGGCATTAAATACTCCATCTATGGATATTCGGAATCGACGGATCTTGGTTTCAGTGGGAGCTGAGATCGTCACAGGCAAGAAAAGAATACTCCGGAAACGATGATATTGCCGGAAACGGAAATATGGATCGTATCGGAAATATAAATATTATCCAAGTCGTAGATGTTGCCGGAAACGGAAACATGGTACGTATCGGAAAATATTATCGGAAATCGAAATATTGCCGGAATCGGAAATATTGCCGGAAACGGAAATATTGTCAGAATCGGAAATATTATCGGAATCGGAAAATAATTCCGGAAACGGAAATATTAAATATTTGTTCGAAACGGAAATTGATTCCGGAATCGGAAATATTAAATATTGTTCGTATCGGAAATGAATTCCGGAATCGGGAATTTAATCGGAAGCGTATCGTACGAATTAGCATCGGACGAGGCTCGCTAGACGAAGGCCCAGCACGAAGCCAGGCCATCGCCCAGCACGAAGCCAGGCCATCGCCCAGCAAGACCAACACGCACCATCGCATGCCAAGCCTCGACCAGGCCCAGCGCAAGGCCAGGCCCAGCCAAGGCCTGGGGCGCGCGCGCGAGAGCACAACAGTGGGCCGAGCGCTGTGCGCCTAGCGTGGGCCGCAAGGCTTGCGCGGGTGTACGGTGCTCATGCAATGCTTGTGCGGGAATCCTAAAGTAATCGGGATTCGAAATATGATTAAATCCTAAAACTATTAGATAATGATTATTTAATTAGAGTCCTAGTAGGATTATAATTAAATAAATTAGTATCCTAATAGGATTCCAAAACCTTTTCCATAACTCTATAAATAGGTGCCTAGGGTCACATATTTACATAGATTATTCAAGTATTCAAAGTGAGTTTTTGAGAGAAAAATTCAGTCACATACCTTGCCTAAAAGTGCCGAAATTATTAGTACCTTAAGGGCGATTCTAGTTGGTCAATCTTAAGGCGGATCCGGACGTGCTGTGGACTATCTACGGAGGGACGACACTTGGAGTCCTAAAGACTTGTTCTTGTTCGGTTCGGGCGCAGCTAGGGAAGGCACGCAACAAAGAGTATGCATCTAAACTATGCTGTATGATTATGTGTAAATAATATGTATTCCTGGCTAAATGGTTTTTCCGCATGATTTATGAATTGTCATATGTATCATAACCTAACAGTGGTATCAGAAGCCTCTTATTATTTTCATAATCTAAATTGCATGAACATGGTTAAATATTACAAATTTGCAAGAATTAAAAGGGGTGATTAATTTTCGTAATTGTTAATTAATTGCAAATTGCGTTTATTTAATTATACGTACGCAGTTTTTCGGCAGTTTCTTCGTTACTCATCCAAATCGAGTGATTTTTGTGTCAATTCCGCATGTAAAAGGCATTCTAAAATTTTGACAAAAAAAGTATTTTTTTGCCGAACCCAGAATTCTCAAATTCGAAGCCTAACTATGACTTTTCGAAGGTTTTAGTTTTTCGAATGCAAAATTTCGTAAATTTAAGATGTTAAATTAAATATTTGCGATTCTTGTTGATAAATCTTGAATTTTTGATTGACCTACTGTATATGTTTAACAAGTTTGAATGCCTAGCCTTGTTAATTATGCAATCTAATTTGTAATTATGATTAATTTGTTGAAAATTAGAATAATTTAGAATTAATTTGATTTTCATAATTAATTATAATTTAATTAGATACCTATGATTAAAAACCACCATAAAAATTGTAAATTTATGATAAATTTTAAATTTTTATGACCTAGCCTTGAATCCATGATAATCGGAAATCAATTGAATAATAAATTTTCGATTTTTCGCCCTAAAATTATGAAATTAATATTATTTATTAATTTTTCATTAATTTTAAATATAAATTTTTTAAATTTTATGCGATTCGTTCATATAACTTGCACGCACAAAGCAATGGACGCTACGTGTTACCCTTAAGGGGTGTTGTATAGTGCGGGCATGTGACGACGAGCAAGGGAGCTCGTCGCCCATGCGGCACGAATGCAATGAGCAAGGGCATGGTGCACGAGCACAAGGCAGCAGCCCTGCCTTGTGTCGTGGGCTATGAGCAATGGACGAATGGGCATGGGCGAAGGCAAGGCACGGCAGTCGCGTGTGGGCAGCAAGCGAGCTGCGCCACATCGCGCACTGCCTCGCGCAAGCGCGCGCAGCCTCGCGCACAGCGAGCGCAAGCTCGCGTGCCACGAGTGCTGCGCCCAGCGTCGATGCCTCGCGCAGCGAGCGCTGGCTCGCACAAAGCAAGCGCTGGCGAGCGCGCGCAGCGAGCGCTGGCTCGCATCAAGCGAGCGCTGGCGAGCGAACGCAGCGAGCGATGGCTCGCGTGCATCGAGCGCTGGCGCGCGCGCAGCAAGCACCAGCTCGCATAAGGCCTTGCGAAGGATAGCAGCAGCAGCTATGCGACGCAGCGCATGGGCTGCGCGCACATGGCCAGCGATGGCTGTGTGCGTGTGGCCCATGGGCGTGCGATGCGTGAGGTTGTTGCGTTGCGATTAGATCGTTTTGAAATTTTAATTTGAAATTTTCAGTTTACGTAATTTTAATTAATTTTAAAATTAATAATTTAAATTATTTTCTTGGATTTTAATTTTGAATATTGTAATTATAATAAATTTTATTTATTCTAATTATTTTACTAAAATTAAAATCATGAATTAATTTAAATACGACTGAAATTAAATTAAACTTTGTGGATTCAATTATAAATTTATATGAGCTTTAAATTTTAATTAAATTTGTATGTTTCCGGTTAGACTAGAAATACATTTTTATGTTTAAAATTAGTAAAGCATATGAATTTATTGGTTTAAGTGGGAGCCCTTTTTAATGATTACTTGAGACCAAAAATGATCATCAATGATTGTGTATTCACGATCTAGCTCCATAAGATATGGCATATCTAAGTTGGAATGATCGAAGTCAATTAGTGCTTGATTCGATCAATGATGAATCATAAAGACTTTTCCTATAATTTCTAAAACAAAATGCTCAACTACCACCAAACTAAACCAAATTCGTCAAAGCTATTGAAAATTAACTTCAAAATATCTTTTCAATAATATATATCTAAAGAGTTGCTAAACTCAGTGGGAGCTTAGTGTTTGTTGTTCAACAAACTAAGGCCCAAGTATAGATATATGTTTCATTGTAATTTATTCAAATGAGCATAAAGGTATTGTTTCTACCACGAATTTTTTGAGAACATAATGTTTGTTTGCTCGAAATAATGTCCTTTTGGAGATTCATTTCCAAAATGACAAGTGGGAGAAAATAGACCTCGAAAGTATTCGAGGCGAACGACAAACATAAACTGACATTCCGGAGGCTTTTCGAAGTTCTTTAGAAAATCAGAACACGTATTCTTTAAGGACTTTAGAAGTGGCTTTAAAGAATAGACATCTCTTAGAAGACTTTACAAGTGCTTCAAGGAGAACGGAATATTGATATTCTGTTGTTTGATGTTCTATACCCAAGTAGGCATAGAGTTCAAGTCACTGAAACTATGAGATTCTTCTATTAGATAGTGAAGAAACATAGAGATCAGGTCAATGAAACTATGAGATTCTTCTATTAGATAGTGAAGAAACCTACAACTTGCATTCAAACTATTATCGCGTAGATTAATGAGTTTGTGACTTGTAAGAAAGCTATGACGAAACCTAGATTCCCTAAAATGGTTAGAGGCTATTTTTAGACTCAAATGTTTTAGATGGTTAAAGGCCATAAAACATAACCAATGTTTTGATGACAAAATTGAAATTTTGTTGATTTGCAAGAATAGATTAAACACCTATTGGTTGCAAATTGGTTTTAAGGATAAAAACCATCAAACATGGAATTCTATTCACACACAAAGCTAGATTAGTTGCTAAAGGTTACAAGCAAAATCACGACGTGGATTGTGTTGAAACCTCATGCATAATCATAATGCTCAAGTCTTCCTCAGTCAAATGTTGGAAGAAACTATGTACATGGCATGTCATAGGATTTGTGGATCCAAATAAATACTTGAAAACAAAAGCTAGCTTATGAAATCTAAGTACAGATTTAAGCAAGCAATTGGGAATTAAAACTGTATTTTACTGAAGCTAATAAGTATTTTAGTTTCATAAAATGTACATGATTCTTATAGATATATAAGAAGTTTAGTGTGAGTACGTAAAACTTAATTGGTCGTATGTGTATCACACACATATCTCTCTATTGTGAAATGACATTCAAATGCTAATGACTTAGATTTGAAACTATTCATCAATGACGGACCAAGGCGAAACTTAGTGCATACTGGGTATTAAGATCTATTTACAAAGATCTTATGATAATGTTTTAGATTAAGTAATGGCATTTACTAAATCAAACACGAAAGACTCCATTGGAGATATTCGACCTATATGAATAAATCTAAGTAATGAATGTTTGAACTATGTATAAGCATTTACTAAGTTAAATATCAAAAGATCTAAATGAGATTCTTAACCTATATTATATGTCAAAGAATTTAGCTGGATTTAGTATCTACTGAAACTAGATGAGTTAAAGTTACATGAATAGAATTCAATTGGGAATTATTCTGCAAAAGAATTTATCATGTATGATATAATATGAGGATCGCCAAAAACGTATCGTATGACTTTAGGCATGACGAACATATACCAATCTCTATTGATCTAAGTGAAGATCAACTAGATTGAAATCAACAAAAACTTATGGTACTTGAAAAGGTACATAGGAATAGTTCTTGATTCAAGGAAATAAAGATATGCTAAATAGTTGATGCTACACGCATAAACACTGGAAAAGGATCAAGCAAGATCCCTTTGGAGTTAACCATTGGCAAGGACGAGCTATAGAGCATCGTGTTTTGAAATGGCAACATGCATTGGAGACCATGAGTTGTTGCGTGGGAAATTAAATATTAATTTCTATGTTCTAAGATACAGCTGGAAAGTCTTCCACATATCTGTGAACTGCTTGGATAAGTAAATCCAACCAAAGCATCACCAACAACCTATACAGTTGAAGTAAAGTACTTATTGCCTAAGAAGCAATAAAACAGGGTTGTTTATGTTAAAGAGTTCTTCACTGAACTTGGGTAGATCACCTACTGCTGATTTGATAGTTCTTCATTGAGAAATGCGTATAACCACTAATGTAGCAAGAAAGACTAGATCACAAAATAAACATACTCAAAAGATCTTATCATCATATCTCGACGAACATTCGATGAAAAGGATATTAAGATTGGCAAAGCATGATAACTAAACCTATGCAACAAGTGAGAAGCAACACTCACGTTGTAGCACTGGAAATCAAACATAGCTTTGAATTCCATGAACTGTTTTAAAGATGGGTTTGAGGCCCATGCTTGTAAAACAATAGGGTTGAACATTTATCATATATGAAATTTATTTTCATATTCCATTTAATCTTGGTTTAGTATTAAATGATGAGTCCCTTCAAATTTGACGATATATTCAAGATAGACTGTCAGGACCAGTCCTATGACTAAGAAATGTCTATCAAGTGAACTTGAATATCAAAAGTTAAAAAAGGTCCCTGGTCGGAGTTTTCTATAAAGATGGACGCATAGAAAACATTAGACGACTAGAATGCAAGATGACTAGTAGTTCTGTTTCTTGAACTATGTGGACATGACAATGTCGTAATAATTTGCATAGATACTTACTTTGGGAAGACTAGTATCGGACAGACCTATGAAACTTTACTGTAAGAGATGAAAATCTGTCATAAGTAAATTTCATTAAAATTATTAGACACTAATCCTCAATACTTGAGTGATTTGAGATTACTTGTTTGAGAACTGCGTACTTTGACGTTGACCAACCGTCGCACCGTAAAAGGAGGCTATAAAGGCAACGCTCAGGTAATCACCTATCAAACGAAGTCTAATCTCAAGATCGCAAGATTGGGATTGTCCTCCCATAAATCGGGATGAGATGCTAAATGTTGTACAAGGCCACTCAGAGAGCTAGAAACTGTAAAATGCATGGTCTTGCTCAGATGAATCATAGGCTATGATTGTCTGTTTATTTGATCAGTTGAACTTTGAAACCGAGAAACACCTCTGAACGTAATAAGGATGACAACTCTTACCTTATGTTCAAGAGCAAGCATCGAGCGACAAAGGAATTGGGAAATGCACACTTGTCCCTAAGGAAGAGTGGGAGACTGAAGGAAATCATGCCCTTGGTCTAAGTATGCATTTAATGTTAAGTCTAATAAATGCGGTTCAGTATTAATTAACAAGTTAATAATTCAGTGAGATCAAGTGAGCTGAATGCCTAGCTAGAGGCCGCTTCAGTTCAAGTGGAATTAATTATATTAATCCACAGCTTACTCTTGACTGAACCCGTAGGGTCACACAAATAGTACGTAAACGGATCAAGTATTTAATGGCATTAAATACTCCATCTATCGATATTCGGAATCGACGGATCTTGGTTTCAGTGGGAGCTGAGATCGTCAAAAGCAAAAAATGAATACTCCGGAAACGATGATATTGCCGGAAACGAAAATATGGATCGTATCGGAAATATAAATATTATCCAAGTCGTAGATGTTGCCGAAAACGGAAACATGGTACGTATCGGAAAATATTATCGAAAATGGAAATATTACCGAAAATGGAAATATTCCCGGAAACGAAAATATTTTCAGAATCGGAAATATTATCGAAATCGGAAAATAATTCCGGAAACGGAAATATTAAATATTTGTTCAAAACGGAAATTAATTCCGGAATCGGAAATATTAAATATTGTCCGTATCGGAAATGAATTCCGGAATCGGGAATTTAATCGGAAGCGTATCGTACGAATTAGCATCGGACGAGGCTCGCTAGACGAAGGCCCAGCACGAAGCCAGGTCGTCGCCCAGCAAGCCACACGCAACAAACCACACGCCAAGCCTCGACCAGGCCCAACGCAAGGCCAGGCCCAGCCAAGGCCTTGGGCGCGCGCGCGGATCACAGGCAGCGAGCTGGGCCGAGGCGCTGTGCGCTCAGCGTGGGTCGCAAGGCCTGCGCGCGGGTGTACGGTGCTCGTGCGATGCTCGTGTGCGTGCTATACGAATCCTAAAGCTATCGGGATTCGACATATGATTAAATTCTAATCCTAATAGATAAAGTTTATTTAATAGAGTCCTAGCAGGATTCTAATTAAACTAAATTAGTATTCTAATAGGATTATAAGTCCTTTTCCATAACTCTATAAATAGGTGCCTAGGGTCACAAATTTATACACAACATTGAAGTATTCAAAGGTAAGATTTTTGAAGCAAAAATCAGCCAAACACTTGCAACCTATTTAGCCGAAATTCTTAGAACCTTAAGGGCGATTCTAGTTGGTCAAGCTTAAGGCGGATCCGGACGTGCTGTGGACTATCTACGGAGGGACGACACTTGGAGTCCTAAAGACTTGTTCTTGTTCGGTTCGGGCGCATCTAGGGAGGGCACGCTACAAAGTGTATGCACCTAAATTATGCTAAATGATTATGTGTAAATAATATGTTTCCTGGCATTAAGGTTTTCCGCATGATTTATGTTTTGTCATATGTATCATAACCTAACAGGGGTTACATCTCTAAATGGTCCATGATTCTCACCAGATACTTCTAAAGATCTCTGAGTTTCATCCTGAATGTCATCTTGAGCATTCTCTAGAGTTTGTTGTTCGACTCGAGTTTCTCCGAGGTCTACTTTTCTCCCACTTGTCATTTTGGAAATGTGATCCTTTTCCAAAAAGATACCATCTCGAGCAACAAACACCTTGTTCTCAGATGTATTGTGGAAGTAATACCCCTTTGTTTCCTTTGGATAGCCCACAAGGATACATTTGTCAGATTTTGGATGAAGTTTGTCTGAAATTAATCGTTTGACGTATACTTCACATCCCCAAATCTTAATAAAAGACACATTTGGAGGCTTTCTAAACCATAAATCATATGGAGTCTTTTCAACAGCTTTAGACGGAGCTCTATTTATAGTGAGTGCAGCTGTATTTAGTGCATGTCCCCAAAATTCTATTGGAAGTTCGGCCTGACGCATCATTGATCTAACCATGTCTAGCAAGGTTCTGTTCCTCCATTCCGACACACCGTTCCATTGTGGTGTTCCAGGAGGATTCAATTCTGATAGAATTCCACATTCTTTCAGATGGTCATCAAATTCATAGCTCAGATATTCACCGCCTCTATCAGACCGCAGTGCCTTAATCTTCTTGCCTAATTGATTCTCTACTTCACTCTGAAATTCCTTGAATTTGTCAAAGGATTCAGACTTATGCTTCATTAGGTAGACATAACCATATCTACTGAAGTCATCAGTGAAAGTGATAAAGTAGCTGAAACCACCTCTAGCATTTGTACTCATTGGTCCACATACATCTGTATGGATTAAACCCAATAGTTCAGTTGCTCTTTCTCCAACTTTAGAAAAAGTTTGCTTTGTCATTTTGCCAAGTAAACATGATTCTCGCTTACCATAATCCTCTAAGTCAAATGGTTCTAGAATTCCTTCCTTTTGAAGTCTTTCTATGCGTTTCAAGTTAATATGGCTTAATCGACAATGCCCCAGATAGCTGAGATCTGAATCATCCTTTTTGGCCTTTTTGGTATTTTTGTTTTAAACTTGTTTGTCGTGATCTAGTAAATAAAGTCCATTGACTAATCTAGCAGATCCATAAAACATCTCTTTAAAATAAAACGAACAACTATTGTCTTTTATTAAAAAGGAAAATCCCTTAGTATCTAAGCAAGAAACAGAAATGATGTTTTTAGTAAGACTTGGAACATGGAAACAGTCTTCCAGTTCCAAAACTAGCCCAAAGGGCAACGACAAATAATAAGTTCCTACAGCT
Organism: Spinacia oleracea; assembly: GCF_020520425.1. Lineage (NCBI taxonomy): Eukaryota > Viridiplantae > Streptophyta > Magnoliopsida > Caryophyllales > Amaranthaceae > Spinacia > Spinacia oleracea. The sequence continues at coordinate 8,696,479 of NC_079488.1, read as the reverse complement.
AATGCAACAATCCGTGCTCCATTTCCCACTCGTAGGTCGACTTCACCCTTGCTTAACCTTCTACTTCTTCTTAGTCCCTGTGGATTGGAATATAAGTGTGAGCCACAACCTGTATCTAATACCCAAGAAGTTGAATTAGCAAGTATACAGTCTATAACGAAAATACCTGAAGATGGAACGACTGTTCCGTTCTTCTGATCTTCCTTTAGCTTTGGACATTCTCTTTTGTAATGGCCTATTCCATCACAATAAAGACAGCTTGATGTGGACTTGCCCTGCTTTTTTTAGCATTGCCCTTGGACTTTCCACCTTTCTTGAAGGGTCTCCCTTTAGCCTTGAGTAAATCCTTGGCTTCATAGTCGAGTATTATCTCAGCCTTTCTGACAAGGTGAACAAATTCTACAACTGTTTCTTCTCTTGGTTCACTTAGGTATAGTTGCTTGAAGCGACCAAACCCACTGTGCAGTGAATTGAGCAAGACAGAGACTGCCATCCTTTCGCTTATTGGTGTTCCTAGCAGACTCGGGTGATCAAAATATGAAAGCATAAGCTCCACATGGAACCTCAGTGGGACGCCTACCCTCTGTTTAGTACGAAGGAGCTGAACATGTGTTTCTTGGACCTCCATCCTATAACACCTGTTAGGAGAACTAACCTTTAGACCAGACATTGATTCAATCAACTCATGGACGTTTAGGTCCCTGTCCTCCGTGCTTCCACGACAGATATCCCTCAGATTCTTGATGAGCGTAAAAGGTTCGTAAGCTACAAACCTTCTAGCCCATTCATCAGGGATATTGTTCAGCATGAGACTCATAACCTTTTTGAGATCCGCATCCCAGGCGGCAAATCTTTCAGGGGTCATGTCTCTGGCATAGTAGCTTGGCATGGGATGTAACAGTACATACTCAAGTCCATTGAGTCTGACTATTTCAACTAGCTTAGTTTCCCATTCAAGAAAATTTGTTAGGTTCATCTTGACCATAAGCTCAGAACCCATGATGATGTTTTGATTGTTGTTTGCCATAGTAAAACTACAATAGAAAAAGAATAAACAAATAAATAATCATTCACAGTTTCTCTTAATAAACTTAAATTCTAGCATGCATGCATAATTTAATGTTCATTAAGCCTTTTATTCAAGTTATGTGTTCCGGCAGGTGTGAATAAAATGATTCCAAGACCCTAAAACCATTGAAGAATTAAGCACATTATGTATTTAGACTCAATTCTAAAATCTTTTAGGTAAGCAAAAGCCTTTTGCTAATAGTCTAGAAACTACTCTTGGTTAATAGGTACGTCTAAGAGCTTATTAGGTAAACCTATCAATTTTGCCACGACATAAAAGGACTCCTTACTTATATCGTTGAGTTTCACCAAAACTAACATGTACTCACAATTATTTGTGTACCTTACCCCTTTAGGATCAATAAGTAACACATCGTTGAGCGTAAAACTATTACTAGATTGATGTAAAGGTTATCCAAGTAAGTGTTATTTTGGCATGGCACCTTTTAACTCAATTTTTAAAGTTTGGAACTTAAGGCTCTTACTATGTTGGTTAGATTTTAAGTGAACTAAAATCCTTAATCATGCAACATAATCAAGCCATAATCTCATGCATAATTAAGACATATTTAAAGCAATAAATAACTTAAAGCATGCATAAGATAAATGTGATCTAGTATGGCCCGACTTCATCTTGAAGCTTCAACTTCAAAGTCCGTCTTGAAAATGGATTGGAAACTCCGTCTTGAATTTCACCATGGGAGGCACCATTTTCTTCAAATAGGATAAGCTATAATTAACCTAATTACAACTATTTGATGGTACGCAGACCATATTTGAATTGAAAAACAAACTTTGGTGCATTAGACCAATTACATTCAAATTAATGGTACGCAGACCATATTTTCTATCCTATTTGGGCCATACTAGTCACTTCACAACCTACAAAACAGTACATATACAATATATACCATTCACCCATTCATTATCATGAATGTCCCACATAGCTGGTTAGTAAAACACATTATGCATCACATAAATATTTGCAGCAATTAATCAAGGGCACCAATAATCTACCAATTATTCAGTCCTTATTAATTCTTATCAAGTTGTTTAACCTTAAAGGATTTGTAGACCTAATCAAGAGTTTATGACTAAAGGCTCCCACTTAAACCAATAACTTTATATGCTTTACTAATGTTAAACATAAAAATGTATTTCTAGTCTAACCAAAAACATACAAATTTAATTAAAATTTAAAGCTCATATAAAATTATAATCGAATCCAATTAATTTATTTTCAGTTGAATTAAACGAATTTAAATTAATTCAAGGTTTAATTTTAGTAAAATAATTAGTATAAATTAAAATTTTATAATAATTATAATATTCAAAATTAAAATCCGAGAAAACAATTTAAATTATTAATTTTAAAGTTAATTAAAATTATTTCCGAACTGAAAATTTCAAATTAAAATTAAAACGAACCAATCGGGTCAAGACAAGGCCATGGGCTTGCGCCCATGCCTCGTCAAGTCCAACAAGCAACAAAACCCTTGTCACTCGATTGATCGTACCGCAAAGCCCAAGCAACAACGTACCAATGCTTCAGGCCCAGCGAGCCACGCTTGTGCGCAGCCCACTCGCCCATCGCCTTGGCGCGCTGCTGGGAAACGCTTGCTGGACAGGCCAGCCAACACTGCCCGCGTGCACGTTGTTCTGCGCTTGTCGCTGCCTTGGCTACTGCCTTGGCGTGCTGCTGGGCGAGGCAACGCACGTTGTGGCGCAGCATCCATCGCTGCCCACGCGTGTTTGCCTTGCTCGCTGCACTTGCTTGCCCATCGCCCCACACGCGTAGCACACAGCACCTAGGCAGCCATTGCCTTGTGCATGCCACGCTCGTTGCTCGCTGCATTCGTACCGCATGGGCGACGAGCTCCCTTGCTCGTCGTCGCGTGCCCGCACTATACAACACCCCTTAAGGGTAACACGTAGCTTCCATTGCTTTGTGCGTGCAACATTTATGAGCGAATTTTATAAAATTAATATTTTAATTTAAAATTAATGACAAATTAATAAATCATATTATTTTCATAATTTTAGGGCGAAAAATCGAAAATTTATTAATCAATTAATTTTCAATTGGATTCAAATCTAGGTCATAAAAAATTTAAAATTTATCATAAATTAACAATAAATTAACAATTTTTATGGTGGTTTTTAATCATGGGTACCTAATTAAATCATTAATTAATTATGAAAATCAAATCAATTCTAAATTATTCGAATTTCAACAAATTAATCATAATTACAAATTAGGTTGTATAATTAACAAGTCTAGGCATTCAAATTTGTTAAACATATACTGTAGGTCAATCAAAAATTCAAGATTTATCAACAAGAATCGCAAATATTCAATTTAAAATCTTAAATCTACAAACTTTTGCGTTCGAAAAACTAAAACCTCCGAAAAGTCATAGTTAGGCTTCGAATTTGGGAATTCTGGCTTCGGCCAAAAAGTAGTTTTTTTGTCAAAATTTTAGCATGCCTTTTACATGCGGAATTGACACAAAAATCACTCTATTTGGTTGAGTAACGAAGAAACTGCCGAAAAATTGCGTACATATTAATTAAATAAACGCAATTTGCAATTAATTAACAATTACGAAAATTAATCACCCCTTTTTAATTCTTTGCAAATTTGTAAAATTTAACCATGTTAAGCAATTTATAGATTATGCAAATAATAATAGGCTCGTGATACCACTGTTAGGTTATGATACATATGAAAAACATAAATCTTGCGGAAAAACCTAGATGCCAGGATACATATTAATTGCACATAATCATGTAGCATAATTTAGATGCATACACTTTGTAGCGTGCCCTCCCTAGCTGCGCCCGAACCGAACAAGAACAAGTCTTTAGGACTCCAAGTGTCGTCCCTCCGTAGATAGTCCACAGCACGTCCGGAACCGCCTTAAGATTGACCAACTAGAATCGCCCTTAAGGTTCTATAAATTTTCGGCTAATAGGGCAAGTAATATGGCTGATTTTTCTGCTTAAACATCCTAGTTTTGAATACTTGAAACTTGTATATAAATTTGTGACCCTAGGCACATATTTATAAGATTATGGAAAAGGACTTAGAATCCTATTAGAATACCAATTTAGTTTAATTAGAATCCTGTTAGGACTCTATTAAATAAATTCTATCTAATAGGATTAGGATTTAATCATAGAACGAATTCTAATAGCTTTAGGATTCGTATTGCACACAACCGCACACGAGCACGAGCACGAGCACAGCCCGCGCAAGCCTCGCGGCACACGCGAGCTGCTCTTGCTCGCAGCCCATGTCCGTCGCAGCCCACTTGTTCCGCACGCGCCATGCCTTGTTGGGCCTGGCCTTGCGCTAGGCCTGGCGAGGCTTTGGCGTGTGTGTTGAAGCGTGTGTCTTGCTGGGCGAGGGCCTGGCTTCGTGCTGGGCCTTCGTCTAGCAAGTCTCATCCGATGCTAATTCGTACTATACGTTTCCGATTAAATTCCCGATTCCGGAATTCATTTCCGATACGAACAATATTTAATATTTCCGATTCCGGAATTAATTTCCGTTTCGAACAAATATTTAATATTTCCGTTTCCGGAATTATTTTCCGATTCCGATAATATTTCCGATTCTGACAATATTTCCGTTTCCGGCAATATTTACGATTCCGGCAATATTTCCATTTCCGATAATATTTTCCGATACCTGCCATGTTTTCGTTTTCGGCAACATCTACGACTTGGATAATATTTATATTTCCGATACGATCCATATTTCCGTTTCCGGCAATATCATCGTTTCCGGAGTATTCATTTCTTGCCTTTGACGATCTCAGCTCCCACTGAAACCAAGATCCGTCTATTCCGAATATCCATAGATGGAGTATTTAATGCCATTAAATACTTGATCAGTTTACGTACTATTTGTGTGACCCTACGGGTTCAGTCAAGAGTAAGCTGTGGATTAATATCATTAATTCCACTTGAACTGAAGCGGCCTCTAGCTAGCCATTCAGCTCACTTGATCTCACTGAATTATTAACTTGTTAATTAATACTGAACCGCATTTATTAGACTTAACATTAAATGCATACTTGGACCAAGGGCATTATTTCCTTCAAATCCAAGTTTCCAACCCTCCAATTGAGTTGATTCACATGGTTTTCTATAACACTCAATCGTTATTCAAGCAACCATGACATAAGAGAAGAGAAAACAAATAAGCAATTATCCAAACCCAGAAACAAATGAAAGACTTTTTGAAGGAAATAGTGCCCTTGGTCCAAGTATGCATATAATATTAAGTCTAATAAATGCGGTTCAGTATTAATTAACAAGTTAATAATTCAGTAAGATCAAGTGAGCTGAATGCCTAGCTAGAGGCCGCTTCAGTTCAAGTGGAATTAATTATATTAATCCACAGCTTACTCTTGACTGAACCCGTAGGGTCACACAAATAGTACGTAAACGGATCAAGTATTTAATGGCATTAAATACTCCATCTATGGATATTCAGAATCGACGGATCTTGGTTTCAGTGGGAGCTAAGATCGTCACAAGCAAGAAATGAATACTCCGGAAACGATGATATTACCGGAAACGGAAATATGGATCGTATCGGAAATATAAATATTATCCAAGTCGTAGATGTTGCCGGAAACGGAAACATGGTACGTGTCGGAAAATATTATAGGAAATGGAAATATTGCCGGAATCGGAAATATTGCCGGAAACGGAAATATTGTCAGAATCGGAAACATTATCGGAATCGGAAAATAATTCCGGAAACGGAAATATTAAATATTTGTTCGAGACGGAAATATATTCCGGAATCGGAAATATTAAATATTGTTCATATCGGATAGGATTTCCGGAATCGGAAATTTAATCGGAAGCATATCGTACGAATTAGCATCGGACGAGGCTCGCTAGACGAAGGCCCAGCACGAAGCCAGGCCATCGCCCAGCAAGCCACACGCATCACCAACACACGCCAAGCCTCGACCAGGCCCAGCGCAAGGCCAGGCCCAGCCAAGGCCTTGGGCGCGCGCGCGGACACAGGCAGCAGCATGGGCCGAGCGCTGTGCGCTCAGCGTGGGCCACAAGGCCTGCGCGAGTGTGCGGTGCTCGTGCGATGCTCGTGTACATGCTATACGAATCGTAAAGCTATCAGGATTCGATATATGATTAAATTCCTAATGCTAAAAGGATAAATTAATTAAATAAGAGTTCTACTAGGATTCTAGTTTAATTAATTCGTATCCTACTAGGATTCCAATTCCTTTTCCATACCTCTATAAATAGGTGCCTAGGGTCATAATTTATAGACACAATTAAAGTATTCTAAAGGTAAGATTTTGAAGAAAAATCAGCCATACACTTGCACCTAAATAGCCGAAATTCCTAAGCAACCTTAAGGGCGATTCTAGTTGGTCAAGCTTAAGGCGGATCCGGACGTGCTGTGGACTATCTACGGAGGGACGACACTTGGAGTCCTAAAGACTTGTTCTTGTTCGGTTCGGGCGCAGCTAGGGAGGTCACGCAACAAAGTGTATGCATCTAAACTATGCTAAATGATTATGTGTAAATAATATGCTTTCCTGGCTTTATGGTTTTTCCGCATGATTTATGTTTTGTCATATGAATCATAACCTAACAGTGGTATCACGAGCCTCTTATTATTTTCATAATCTAAATTGCATAAACATGGTTAAATTTTACAAATTTGCAAAGAATTAAAAGGGGTGATTAATTTTCGTAATTGTTAGTTAATTGCAAATTGCGTTTATTTAATTATATGTACGCATTTTTTCGGCAGTTTCTTCGTTACTCAACCAAATCGAGTGATTTTTGTGTCAATTCCGCATGTAAAAGGCATTCTAAATTTTTGTTAAAATTACTATTTTTCGGCCGAATGCAGAATTCCCAAATTCGAAGCCTAACTATGACTTTTCGGAGGTTTTAGTTTTTTCGAACGCAAAAGTTTGTAAATTTAAGATGTTAAATTAAATATTTGCGATTCTTGTTGATAAATCTTGAATTTTTGATTGACCTACAGTATATTTTTAACAAGTTTGAATGCCTAGCCTTGTTAATTATACAACCTAATTTGTAATTATGATTAATTTGTTGAAATTCGAATAATTTAGAATTAATTTGATTTTCATAATTAATTAATAATTTAATTTGGTATCCATGATTAAAATCCACCATAAAAATTGTTAATTTATGTTAAAATTTTAATTTTTATGACCTAGATTTGAATCCATGTTAATCGGAAATTAATTGATTAATAAATTTTCGATTTTTCGCCCTAAAATTATTAAATTAATATGTTTCATTAATTTGTCATTAATTTTTAATTAAAATTTTTAAATATTTATGAAAACGCTCATTAATGTTGCACGCACAAAGCAATGGAAGCTACGTGTTACCCTTAAGGGGTGTTGTATAGTGCGGGCACGCGACGACGACGACGACCAAGGGAGCTCCTCGCCTGTGCGGTACGAATGCAACGAGCAACATAGCGCATGGCGCGCGCACGAGGCAAGGGAGCCTCTGCGTGTGTGCTGTGTGCTGTGGCGAAGGGCGAAGGGCGAAGGGATGGCACGAGGAGAGGCGCACGCGCGAGGGCGAGAGCTGGTCGCCCAGCGATCGCTGCTCCGCGCACCAACACGCGTGGCCTCGAGGGCTTGCTTGCGCGCGAGCGAGCGAGCACTCCCATCGTGGCTGCTGCGATGCATGCGGGCAAGCAGGCTGCGCGCAAGCGTGGCTTGACTTGCTGCGTTTGCGCGTGGCTGCTGTTGCGATGAGCCATGGGCCAGCGATAGGTCGTGCACTCGACGGGGCTTGGGCGCAAGCCCAAGTGCTCTTCATGTTACGATTATCGAGTTTTAAATTTTAATTTGAGATTTTCAGTTCATATAATTTGAATTAATTTTAAAATTAATAATTTAAATTGTTTTCTTGGATTTTAATTTTGAATATTATAATTATTATAAATTTTAATTTATTCTAATTATTTTACTAAAATTAAAAACCTTGAATTAATTTAAATTCGACTGAAAATAAATTAAATAAGTGGGTTCAATTATAAATTTATATGAGCTTTAAATTTTAATTAAATTTGTATGTTTCCGGTTAGACTAGAAATACATTTTTATGTTTAAAATTAGTAAAGCATATGAATTTATTGGTTTAAGTGGGAGCAATTTTAGTCATAAACTCTTGATTAGGTCTACAAATCCTTTAAGGTTAAACAACTTGATTAGAATTAATAAGGACTGAATAATTGGTAGATTATTGGTGCCCTTAATTAATTGCTGCAAATATTTATGTGATGCATAATGTGTTTTACTAACCAGCTATGTGGGCTATTCATGATAATGAATTGGTGAATGGTATATATTGTATATGTACTGTTTTGCAGGTTATGGAGTGACTAGTATGGCCCAAATAGGATAGAAAATATGGTCTGCGTACCATTAATTTGAATGTAATTGGTCTAAAGTACCAAAATTGTTTTTCAATTCAAATATGGTCTGCGTACCATCAAATAGTTGTAATTAGTTTAATTATAGCTTATCCTATTTGAAGAAAATGACGCCTCCCACGGAGATTTTCAAGACGGACTTTGAAATTGAAGCTTCAAGATGAAGTCGGGCCTGTTAGGTTATGATACATATGACAATTCATAAATCATGCGGAAAAACCATAAAGCCAGGAAAGCATATTATTTACACATAATCATTTAGCATAGTTTAGATGCATACTCTTTGTTGCGTGCCTTCCCTAGCTGCGCCCGAACCGAACAAGAACAAGTCTTTATGACTCCAAGTGTCGTCCCTCCGTAGATAGTCCACAGCACGTCCGGATCCGCCTTAAGCTTGACCAACTAGGATCGCCCTTAAGGTACTTAGAATTTTCGGCACATATAGGCAATTGTATGACTGAATTTTTGCTCTCAAAAATCACTTTGAATACTTGAATACTCGATTAAAAAACTCTTGTATAAATTTATGACCCTAGGCATATATTTATAGAACCTTGGAAAGGATTTCGAATCCTGTTAGAATACTAATTAATTAATTAGAATCCTATTAGAACTCTAAATAATTAATTTAATCTTTTAGGATTAGGATTTAATCTATGCACGAATTCCGATAGCTTTAGGATTCGTATAGCACGTACACACGCACCGCACGAGCATCGCACGCCCATGCGCAAGCCTTGCGGCCCACGCTGTGCGCACGGCGCACAGGCCCACTGCCCCCAGCCCATTTGTGCGCGCGCGCCAGCCTTGGCTGGGACTGGCCTTGCGCTGGGCCTGGTCGAGGCATTAGCGTGTTGTTGGATGCGTATGGCTTGCTGGGCGATGGCCTGGCTTCGTGTTGGGCCCTCGTCCGGCAGGCCTCGTCCGATGCTTATTCGTACGATACGCTTCCGATTAAATTCCCGGTTCCGGAATTCATTTCCGATACGAACAATATTTAATATTTCCGATTCCGGAATCAATTTCCGTTTCGAACAAATATTTAATATTTCCGTTTCCGGAATTATTTTCCGCTTCCGATAATATTTCCGATTCTGACAATATTTCCGTTTCCGGCAATATTTCCGATTCCGGCAATATTTCCATTTCCGATAATATTTTCCGATACGTACCATGTTTCCGTTTCCGGCAACATCTACGACTTGGATAATATTTATATTTCCGATACGATCCATATTTCCGTTTCCGGCAATATCATCGTTTCCGGAGTATTCATTTCTTGCCTGTGACGATCTCAGCTCCCACTGAAACCAAGATCCGTCGATTCCGAATATCCATAGATGGAGTATTTAATGCCATTAAATACTTGATCCGTTTACGTACTATTTGTGTGACCCTACGGGTTCAGTCAAGAGTAAGCTGTGGATTAATATCATTAATTCCACTTGAACTGAAGCGGCCTCTAGCTAGGCATTCAGCTCACTTGATCTCACTGAATTATTAACTTGTTAATTAATACTGAACCGCACTTATTAGACTTAACATAGAATGCATACTTGGACCAAGGGCATTATTTCCTTCAGTCTCCCACTTGTCCTTAGGGACAAGTGTGCATTTCCTAATTCCTTTGTCGCCCGATGCTTGCTCTTGAACATAAGGTAAGAGTTGTCATCCTTATTATGTCCAGAGGTGTTCCTCGGTTTCAGAGTTCAACTGATCAAATAAACAGATAATCATAGCCTATGATTCATCCGAGCACGGCCATGCATTTCACAGTTTCTAGCTCTCCGAGTGGCCTTGTACAACTTTTAAGCATCTCATCCCGATTTATGGGAGGACAATCCCAATCTTGCGATCTTGAGATTAGACTTCGTTTGATAGGTGATTACCTGAGCGTTGCCTTTATAGCCTCCTTTTACGGTGCGACGGTTGTTAAACGTCAAAGCAACCAGTTCTCAAACAAGTAATCTCAAATCACTCAGGTGTTGAGGATTTAGTGTCTAATAATTTTAATGAAATTTACTTATGACAGATTTTCATCTCTTACAGTAAAGTTTCATAGGTCTTGTCTGATACTAGTCTTCCCAAAGTAAGTATCTATGCAAATGATTATGACATTGCCATGTCCACATAGTTCAAGAAACAGAACTACTAGTCATCTTGTGAAGGAAATAATGCCCTTGGTCCAAGTATGCATTCTATGTTAAGTCTAATAAATGCGGTTCAGTATTAATTAACAAGTTAATAATTCAGTGAGATCAAGTGAGCTGAATGCCTAGCTAGAGGCCGCTTCAGTTCAAGTGGAATTAATGATATTAATCCACAGCTTACTCTTGACTGAACCCGTAGGGTCACACAAATAGTACGTAAACGGATCAAGTATTTAATGGCATTAAATACTCCATCTATGGATATTCGGAATCGACGGATCTTGGTTTCAGTGGGAGCTGAGATCGTCACAGGCAAGAAATGAATACTCCGGAAACGATGATATTGCCGGAAATGGAAATATGGATCGTATCGGAAATATAAATATTATCCAAGTCGTAGATGTTGCCGGAAACGGAAACATGGTACGTATCGGAAAATATTATCGGAAATGGAAATATTGCCGGAATCGGAAATATTGCCGGAAACGGAAATATTGTCAGAATCGGAAATATTATCGGAATCGGAAAATAATTCCGGAAACGGAAATATTAAATATTTGTTCGAAACGGAAATTGATTCCGGAATCGGAAATGTTGAATATTGTTCGTATCGGAAATGAATTCCGTAATCGGGAAATTAATCGGAAGCGTATCGTACGAATTAGCATCGGACGAGGCCTGCCAGACGAAGGCCCAGCACGAAGCCGGGCCATCGCCCAGAAAGCCAGCGCGCCACAAACGCACCAGCCAAGGCAGCGCCAGGCCCACCGCAAGGCAGGCCCAGCGCGCGCCAAGGCTACGGCAGCGTGTGGGCTTGCGGCAGTGGGCTGCGAGCACGCGGGCTGCGCGCGCGCGCGCATGGCGCCCCTCGTGGGCTGCTGTGCGTGCGTGTGTGTTTGTGTGCTACTCAAATCCTAAAGCTATCGGGATTTGTCATATGATTAAATCTAATCCTAAAAGATTTAGTTTATTTAATTAGAGTCTTAGTAGGATTATAATTAAATAAATTAGTATCCTAATAGGATTCCAAATCCTTTTCCATAACTCTATAAATAGGTGCCTAGGATCACATATTTATATCGAGTATTCAAGTATTCAAAGTGAGTTTTTGAGAGCAAAATTCAGTCATACAATTGCCTATAAAGTGCCGAAAATTCAGATACCTTAAGGGCGATTCTAGTTGGTCAATCTTAAGGCGGATCCGGACGTGCTGTGGACTATCTACGGAGGGACGACACTTGGAGTCCTAAAGACTTGTTCTTGTTCGGTTCGGGCGCAGCTAGGGAAGGCACGCAACAAAGAGTATGCATCTAAACTATGCTAAATGATTATGTGTAAATAATATGTTTTCCTGGCTTAATGGTTTTTTCCGCATGATTTATGAATTGTCATATGTATCATAACCTAACATCTTGCATTCTAGTCGTCTAACATTTTCTATGCGTCCAATTTTATAGAAAACTCCGACCAGGGACCATTCTCAACTTTTGACATTCAAGTTCACTTGATAGACATTTCTTAGTCACAGGACTGGTCCTGACAGTCTATCTTGAATATTTCGTCAAATTGAAGGGACTCATCATTTAATACTAAACCAAGATTAAATGGAATATGAAAATACATTTCATATATGATAAATGTTCAACCCAATGTTTTACAACCATGGGCCTCAAACCCATCTTTAAAACAGTTCATGGAATTCAAAGCTATGCTTGATTTCCAGTGCTACAACGTGAGTGTTGCTTCTCACTTGTTGCATAGGTTTAGTTATCACGCTTTGCCAATCTTAACATCCTTTTCATCGAATGTTCTTCGAGATATGATGATAAGAACTTTTCGAGTTTGTTTATTATGTGATCTAGTCTTTCTTACTTTGATGGTGGTTTTACTCATTTTGCAATGAAGAACCATCAAGTTAGCAGACGTTTTTCTTGCTTCAAGAGTGGTTCTACGCATTTTTCAATGAAGAACCATCAAGCCAGCAGATAGGTGATCTACCCAAGTTCAGTGAAGAACTTTAAACAACCCTGTTTTATTGTTTCTTAGGCAATAATTACTTTTACTTCAACTGTTTAGGTTGCTAGTGATGCTTTGTTTGGATTTACTTATCCAAGCAGTTCACAGACATGTGGAAGACTTTCCAGCTGTATCTTAGAACATAGAAATTAATATTTTAATTTCCCACGCAACAACTCATGGTCTCCAATCCATGTTGCCATTTCAAAACACGATGCTCTATAGCTCGTCCTTATCAATGGTTAACTCCAAAGGGTCTTGCTTGATCCTTTGCCAGTGTTTATGCGTGTAGCATCAATATTTTGCATATCTTTATTTCCTTGAATCAAGAACTATTCCTATGTACCTTTTCAAGTACCATAAGTATTCTTGATCTCAATCTAGTTGATCTTCACTTAGATCAATAGAGATTGGTATATGTTCGTCATGCCTAAAGTCATACGATACGTTTTTGGCGATCCTCATATTATATCATACATGATAAATTCTTTTGCAGAATAATTCCCAATTGAATTCTATTCATGTAACTTTAGCTTATCTAGTTTCAGTAGATACTAAATTCAGCTAAATTCTTTGACATATAATATAGGTTAAGAATCTCATTTAGACTCTTTGATGTTTAACTTAGTAAATGCTTATACATAGTTCAAACATCCTTTACTTAGATTTATTCACATGGGTCGAATATCTCCAATGGAGACTTTCGTGTTTGATTTAGTAAATGCCATTACTTAATCCAAAACAATATCATAAGATCTTTGTAAATAGATCTTAATACCCAGTATGTACTAAGTTTCGCCATGGTCCATCATTGATGAATAATTTCAAATCTAAGTCATTAGCATTTGAATGTTATTTCACAATAGAGAGATATGTGTGATACACATAGGACCAATTAAGTTTTACGTACTCCCACTAAACTTCTTATATATCTATAAGAATCATGTACATTTTATGAAACTAAAATACTTATTAGTTTCACTAAAATACAATTCCAATTCCCAATTGCTTGCTTAAATCTATACTTAGATTTCATAAGCTAACATTCATTTCAAGCATTATTTGGATCCACAAATCCTATGACATACCATGTACATAGTTTTCTTCCAACATTTGATTGAGGAATACGTTTTGTCATCCAATTGTCATATGTACCAATATGCAATCATTGCTTGAATTATAGACTTGAGCATTACGATTATGCATGAGGTTTCAACATAATCCATGCCATGAATTTGCTTGTAACCTTTAGCAACTAATTTAGCTTTGTGTGTGAACACAATTTCATGTTTGATGGTTTTTATCCTTAAAACAAACTTGCAACCAATAGGTGTGAAACTATTCTTGCAAATCAACAAAATTTCAATTTTGTCATCAAAACATTGAGTATGTTTTATGGCCTCTAACCATTTAAAACATTTGAGTCTATATATGGCCTCTAACCATTTTAGGGAATCTAGGTTTCGTCATAGCTTTCTTACAGGTCACAAACTCATTAATCTACATGATAATAGTTTGACTGCAAGTTGTAGGTTTCTTCACTATCTAATGGAAGAATCGCATAGCTTCAATGACCTGAACTCCATGTTTCTTCACTATCTAATAGAAGAATCTCATAGTTCCAGTGACTTGAACTCTATGCCTACTAGGGTATAGAACATCAAACAATAGAATATCAATAGCCACTTGAAAGTCCTTTGAATATTCTGTTCTCCTTGAAGCACTTGTAAAGTGTTCTAAGAGATGTCTATTCTTTAAAAGCCACTTCTAAAGTCCTTAAAGAATACGTGTTCGGATTTTCTAAAGATCTTCGAAAAGCCTCCGGATTGTCCGTTTATGTTTGTTGTTCGCCTCGAAGACTTCCGAGGTCTATTTTCTCCCACTTGTCATTTTGGAAACGAATCTCCAAAAGGACATTATTTCGAGCAAACAAACATTATGTTCTCAAAAATTCGTGGTAGAAACAATACCCTTGTGTCTCATTTGAATAAATCACAATGAAATATATATCTATACTTGGGCCTTAGTTTGTCGAATGACAAACACTAAGCTCCCAGTGAGTTTTGCAACTCTCTAGATATATTTTATGAAAAGTTATTCTGAAATTACTTTTCAATAGCTTTGACGAATTTGGTTTAGTTTGGTGGTAGTTGAGCATTTTGTTTTAGAAATTATAGGAAAAGTCTTTATGATTCATCATTGATCGAATCAAGTACTAATTGACTTCGATCATTCCAACGTAGATATGCCATATCTTATGGACCTAGATTGTGAAATTACAACACACAATCATTGATGATCATATTTGGTTTCAAGTAATCATCAACATGATCTAACCTAGATCTTTATGATTTCTTGCCAAGTGGGATTTATACTTCTGAATCTTTGAACTAGCCAAACAGATTCAAACTTATATCACATTGAGTAAATAAACCTATATTCATTCAAATCTGTGTGAAATAATAAAGTCATAAAACCTTTCTTTAGCTTTGAACTCTATTGTCTAGGCGTTCTAACAATAGTTCATATCTTTTGTTACTTTCAACAAGTAAGACTAGCTTGTCTTGAATGATCTAGAAATCAATCAACTTTCAAAAGTCCATCAAAACAGAGCTTTTGAATGTTAACTTGTTGACATGGTCTAAGTAACAATGCCAAAGATTAGTGGAACACAAATCAAGGGGTTGATTTGAACCTAGTAAAGTTCTTATTGTTAAAGAGTTGTTTGTTTTAATCAAGCATATTGACTCAACCCGTAATTGACCATTTCATTCAAATAAACAAACAAACATTGTTTTTGTTTTTCTGAATGTGAGTCTTTCTGTGTTTGTAAACAGAAATTTAGGTATGCTGATTATGGAACAAAATAGCCATTAAGTTCCAGCCTTTGAAAGGACTTAAAACAAACTAGATGACCCTACAACTAATGTAGCATTGCCATGCTTCATTTCCCACTTGTAGGTCATTAGTGTATCCTAGCTTCCATTGTTTGAGTTATTACCGAAGTAAGAACCTCAAGCGGTATATGATACCAAGGAAGTTTGATTGCTAGGTCACTTCTCTTTAAACATAAACTTATAGGTAGAAACGGAATCGTAAATTCCTTTCATTTGTTCCTTGTTTTCCTATTTCTTGTACCCTTTCTTATAGTTTTAAGAATTGAATTCTCTAGTGTTGACTTTTATACTTTGTTAGACATGTCCAATGTCACTCCAACAAAGTTCTTACCATTTATGTTGAATATTCTGTTTCAACTAGATGATCTTACCAGAAGCTTCTAAAGTTCTCTAAGCATCGATCTATTCGAATGTCTAGGGTCTAGACTCATTCGAGAATTAAATGGAAAAAGATATTAGGTTGTTAACCATTGGTAAAGCTGAGCGTTTAAGCTCAATGCTTTATGATCTCAAAACTACAGTGTATTTTGAATCCACAAGCACCAATTGGTTCGCCATTCGATTTTGATACTCGAAAACAACCATAAAAGTCACTAAAAGAAACGTACATTTAAATTGCTCATTTTCTCTCATTTCCGTGAATCGTTCTTGGATTCATTACCAATCGAGGAAATTTACTGTTACCTTTCTAAAAGGATTTACCGCAGTGCAAGATTTTTAATTATAAACAATAATTAAAACATACATTGAAGCATGCAAAGTCTAAACATTTATCATGAATAATAACTTGAAAATGAAAGCAATCATGCAATTTAAACAAGCCATTAGCATTTTATTCGAATTATGTGTTCCGGCAGGTGTGAATAAAATGATTCCAAGACCCTAAAATCATTGAAGAACAAAGCACAGTTTGTCGACTTAATCCTAAAACATCTTAGGTAAGCAAAAGCCTTTTGCTAATAGTCTAGAAACTATTCTTGGTTGATAGGTACGTCTAAGAACTTATTAGGTAAACCTATCGATTTTGCCACGACATAAAATGACTCCTTACTTATATCGTTGAGTTTCACCAAAACTAACATGTACTCACAATTATTTGTGTACCTTGCCCCTTTAGGACCAATAAGTAACACCTCGCTGAGCGAAAACTATTACTAGATTGATGTAAAGGATATCCAAGCAAGTGTATATTTTGGCATGGCACCTTTTAACTCAATTTTTAAGTTTGGAACTTAAGGCTCTTACTATGTTGGTTAGATTTTAAGTGAACTAAAATCCTTAATCATGCAACATAATCAAGCTTTGATCTCATGCATAATTAAGACATATTTAAAGCAATAAATAACTTAAAGCATGCATAAGATAAATGTGATCTAGTATGGCCCGACTTCATCTTGAAGCTTGAACTTCAAAGTCCGTCTTGAAAATCTCCGTGGGAGGCACCATTTTCTTCAAATAGGATAAGCTATAATTAAAACTAATTACAACTATTTGATGGTACGCAGACCATATTTGAATTGAAAAACAACTTTGGTACTTTAGACCAATTACATTCAAATTAATGGTACGCAGACCATATTTTCTATCCTATTTGGGCCATACTAGTCACTTCATAACCTGCAAAACAGTACATATACAATATATACCATTCACCCATTCATTATCATGAATGGCCCACATAGCTGGTTAGTAAAACACATTATGCATCACATAAACATTTGCAGCAATTAATCAAGGGCACCAATAATCTACAAATTATTCAGTCGTTGTAATCTATTTTTGTACTGACAAAATATTGTACAATACTTTTGATAAGAAATATTTCGTTCAAATGTACTTAAAAGTACATAATTAGTTCGTAATATAATGAAATATGGAGTTTATATATTTCCAAAGGTAATGATGTCAACTGTTTAATTAGGTGCAAAATTAAATACAACAACAAAAACAACAAGAACAACAATAACAAAGCCTTAGTCCCAAAATGATTTGGGGTCGGCTAACATGAATCGTCATAGGAGATCGTCATTGTGACAAATCAAACCAGAAAAGAGCGGGAAGTTAGAAGAATAAAGAGGAAGAAAGTGGAATTAATGAAAATAAGATAAGAGGAATATATATACATAAAAAACATATTATAAGGGATAATAAAATAAATAAAGTTTTAAATAAATATAAGTAAAATAAGCACATTTCAAAATGGCATTTTAATAAATAAAACAAATAATATATATGAAAAAAAAGCAAGTAAAAGTAAGAGAGTAAAAATGAAAGATGTACAAGTCAAATGAAGGTCATCAACGTATATTCTCTCCCTCCACTCTGTCATATCCAACGTCATATTTTCCTCAATCCCAAATAGGCTCATATCATGCCCAATCACCTTCTCC
Organism: Spinacia oleracea; assembly: GCF_020520425.1. Taxonomy (NCBI): domain Eukaryota; kingdom Viridiplantae; phylum Streptophyta; class Magnoliopsida; order Caryophyllales; family Amaranthaceae; genus Spinacia; species Spinacia oleracea. The sequence continues at coordinate 8,678,478 of NC_079488.1, read as the reverse complement.
AAGATAGTTTTCTTAGGTCTTCCCATACCCCTTGCAATTCTATCACTTTGCCACCCTTATAGCCTCCTAACCGGAGCATCACTTTATCTTCTGCTTACATGCCCAAACCATCTTAAACGATTTTCCATCGATCTTAAACTTAATCGGTACAACCCCTACTTTCTTCCTAATAATCTCATTTCTCAAACGATCAGCTTTACACAATAATTAGAAGAAAAAAAATTAAATAATTAAAAAAATGTTAAACATGATACGTGTTAGCTTTACGTAATCTAAATACAATAGAATTGATATTTAAATATTTTTTAAAATATATAAAAGAAAATATTTTTATTACAAAAGAGATTTTTTTTTTTGAAAGTATATTACAAAAGAGATTGTATATTTAACGTTCAGACAATATAATTTGACAGTTTTATATTTACAAAAATGCCCCGGGGGTAACCTCTAGCACCTCTAGTTTAGCCCACCATAGCAACCGTCTGTTCTTAGTAAGCTGTTTCCAGAACAGCCCTATTGTCTCCACGTCGCATACAACGCTTGGGTGCACCACTGGGTCCCACAAACCGTCACTTCTTTTATTTCATTTTCTGGAAAAAGAAACCCAGAAAACAGAAAAAACAAACACAAACTAACCATTTCTTATTTCTCCTCTCCTCTCCTCTCCTCTCTGATCGGCGGCAACTCGGCATCTTTCATTCTCTCATCTCCCCTTCGAAGGTATAAACTCTACCCATTAATTTCTTTGTTTTTGCAAATTTATTTAATTGAAAATTTGGATTATTGAACTATACTTGTTTGAACAATAGATGAAAAATTCGTGACTAGAATGTTCAATTTTAATGTTAGATAAGTTAGATTTAGTTTAGAGGATAATTTATTTGTTGTTGTTGTTGTTGTTGTTATAATTTATTTGTTGATTTACAAGTAAGGAAGTTAGGATTTGAACTTTAAAATATTTTGTTGTAATTGCTAAATTGAAATCCATGATTTTGAATAGGTTGATTTCGTTGTTAATAAGAGATGAAGGGTATAGAACAATTTTTGGAAAAACCATACTTCAAAGTCATAAAAATTCGTCGAGTTCAATCGTAATTTTTTTAACGTTATTGTAATAGAATATGTGCCCCAACGAATTATTAGTTGTAATTTGAATTTTGGATTATGATTTTGTTATATGCGTCCAATAATACCGAACCCTTAATGGAAAAAATCATGGGACAGCCACTGCATGTAATTTGTACTTCATAAATAATAATTATTGATTTAGTTGTAATTTGGATTTTGGATTATGATTTTATTATATGCGTTCAAGAATTCCGAACCCTTAATAAATAATTCCTGGCACCGACACTGCATGTAATTTGTACCTTATAAATAATAATTATTGATTTAGAATCATACTAAAAAAGTAAAGAGAGCACAAAAGGTAAAAGATGTATATGATATTTCATCTAGGGTGATGATAAAGGTCGCAAAACATTTAGTTGTCACAATCTTACGTGTCGCAGTATAATTGGCACATATAAGCGTCACGTAAGTTATGCGTCATCATAATATTTTTACTATCAATGCAATATTTTTACTATGAAATATGTAGATAATATAATCGATATAAATGAGGAAACAAATTAGAATATTAAGATTTTCCTACCTTTTATGAAACATGTATAATAGATTATATAAGTTGAATATTTTAGTTTCCAATTTAAATCATGACATATAAGCATGCCATGTCATCATTGTGACACGGCTTATCATTTTCGTTTCATCTATGACTTTCTTTAAACAATTATGTTAGTTGACATTCAGATGCCCTATTAGGTGCCGTTAAATGTTCATTGTAGCAAGTTTCAGCGACAATCTTGCAAGACTTGACTCTTGAGTTTACTTATGGGGAGTGGGGGTAAACTCTTGTATAGTTTGATATATCCAGTGCCAATAACAAGATCTTGGTTAAAAACTTATATGGAGTAGTTGTTATTCTTGGATGCATTTAGAAATAATCCATCTGTTTGATAATGAATTTTTAATTAATTTTTTACCATGATTTCTCTCTGAACATGCTAGTTCCTGTTGTTGGTTACTAGATCGGCAAAACTTTGTTACTAGAATTTTGTTTTTTTTTTCAAGAGGAACTATTCAATTAAAACAAAGGAAAATTACACTAAAGAAAAAGAAAAGCCAGCACACTAAAATAAATAAAGCAAAATGATATCGCCGGAACCCGTCCAAGAAGAGCTGCACCACATAGGTTCTCCAATAAAACAACACGAGGGCCCGAGGGGCTGCCTCCATTAGTACAAGTTTTGGGGTGAAACCAACCCCATAATTAGCCAACCAATCCGTCGCTCAGTTGGAGAACTCGCGAGCTACTCGAACCCGACTCAGTCAAAACTCGGTCAAACCACGACTCGAATAACCTCGACTTGAGCTTGAGATCGACTCGAAAATTTAACGAGTCGAGTCGAGCAACTCCATACTCGACTCGAAAAGCTTGTGAGAAACTCGATTTATTTATACATAATATAACTTTTTTTGGAAACATAATGTTTTATTTTATTATTTTTACTCATCATTATATGCTTTCTTCTTTCAATTTTTTTTATAAAAAAAATCAAGTTTTAACTTGGTGTGTAACTCTTATCAACTACTTATTATAGTTGTGTACAATCCTATAAATCCCTACAAAATGAATATGATATACAGTTCTTATACTATAAAGAAAGGTAACCAAACTTCTCTCCTCGGTTGTATAGCCTTTTTCTTGCAATAAATGAAGTCAGTTGACAAAGACAAACACTCTAAGCTACTGATGTTATTTGTATGAATTGTCATTTGCTTCCATTGAAATGGATGTTAAAAAATACAAATGGTTCTTGAGGTAATACATGTGGTTTGATCATATATCTCTAGTGCGTAAAAAATAAATGATGCTACCTAAAACCAATTACCTCCATTCACTTTCATGAGGCAAGAAGAAAGGAAGATAGACAAAATGAGAGATTTTTTTTTGTCCCACATTGGTCAAGAAATAAGGGAGAAGAGAATGGAAAGAGTTAAAAATATAAATCTTTGAGTTTGAGAATGTTGCAAATTACTTCCTTTTGGGCTTTTATTTGGGCTTATGGTATGTTGACATGGTGTAAGAACTTTTAATGAGATTGGAATTCGAGTTGAATTCGAGACTGAGTTTTCGAGTCGGTTCCGAGTTGAGTTTGAGCTTGAGTTTTGTTTCAAGCTCGAGTCGTGTTTGATATTTTTGAGCTTGTGTGTTTGACTTGTTTTGACTTATTTCAGACAAAATAATTCAGTTAAGATCAAATAAGTTTAAATAATATAAGTTCAGAAAAAATAAGCATTTTTTCAGACATTTTAACACGCAAATAAGTTTATTTAAGTCAAAATAATTTATTTTTTCCCAGATAAAGTAAGTTTAGATAAAATAAGTTTAGATAAGTTCAGACAAAATAAGCCGAATAGAACGGAGCTAACACGCCACCCCCATGGAACCGACCTCTAGTATTACTCGCCTAAGCCCCTTCTTCCAAGCAAAAGCTAAGCCTCCCATAATTATTTTTTGTCATAATTGTTTACTAGAGTAATTTCAGTTAGTTATGATATAGTCCATTAACCTTTGAATTTCCTATGCTATTAAAATCGCTTACTATGTTTTATTTGGTGCAAAAAATCGCTACCAATGTTGTTATGTGTAATGATTTACAGGAAAAGAACATGTTTTTAGTAGAGAGTAAATCAGCTGCTATAGTCTGTATGTTGGTGTCCCTTCTATTTTTGGGAACATGGCCAGCAATTCTGACTCTTTTAGAAAGGAGGGGGAGACTTCCTCAACATACTTATCTTGATTACTCAATTACAAACTTCCTGGCAGCTGTTCTCATTGCTCTCACATTTGGCCAGATTGGTGGTAGCACACCAAGTATGCCCAATTTCCTTACTCAGCTTACTCAGGTATTTAACTTGTTCTTTCGAATAGAAAACTCCTTAAATGGGCACGAGCTTCATTTCTCAGTGACACCCGTGAATCCGTGATTGATAGAAAACAGTTCTTAAAACACCCGAAAGTTTTTTTTGCTCATAAAACATGGTAGTAGACATCTGCTGATTCGAGTTAATATATCGTCTGTTTTTGCCTTTCCCGTAGAAAATGTAATGTGCGCACCTTAAAATTTAAAAAATATCACCTTTAGGTGTTCTTGAAATTGTTTTAGTTAGGGGTATAGCACACTTTGATATGGGGGGCTGTTAACAGCTTGTTTGTAGTAATTGGTAATTGTGATCAAACAAGAAATTGTTTTACTCTCTCTGTCCTAGAACGATAAGCCATATTAGTGGTTGTACCATTCACTGACACTGGCAATGAAAAAAGAAACAACTCCTAGTCCTTGATCTAATACAGTGTTAACTAATTCTCTAATCACCCCACGAACCGCGAACCAAATAAACGAATTATAACATGAAAATGGTACAATTTTGGTCTAGTTTAGCAAATTAGGTTGCGAATTGCGTACCCGTACCCAGTCTCATACTAGCGAAGCAGGTAACATTGATCTAATCCTTTTGTTTCATTCTGCTTACTTTGTGTAGGACACGTGGCCATGTGTTCTGATGGCGATGGGTGGTGGATTGTTCTTAAGCTTTGGCAATGTTTCAATACAATATGCCTGGGCATTTGTTGGGCTTTCAGTGGCTCAAGTGGTTACATCTAGCATTGCTGTTGTAATAGGTAAACAATTCTGTATCCTAGATTCTAATATAGTTATAATGTCATTTACTATTTACACCCAAAATTCCTTTGTATCATAAAAGGTAAATTGTTGTTTAATTGCTAGAATCTAAGAAATTCAATTGTATCAGGCACAACTTTGAACTATTTCTTGGACGACAAAATAAACAAAGCAAGCATTCTGTTCCCAGGGGTAGCGTGCTTTCTCACAGCTGTATTGCTTGGGTCTGCTGTGCACTCCTCTAATGCAACTGATAATGTGGAAAAGCTTCGCAGTTTTCACGAGAATCTAAAAGAAACGGAAAAGTATGCTAATTGAGTTCCCGAAATGCTGTGAGCGGGAAGCTTTTCTTTATGTCCTTCCATTCCCTTATTTTCTTTTTCCGCAATTATGGTTCAATAAACCCTTTGCAGAGTGCCCGAGATTACAACTGACGAAGAAGCTCCATCTGCAAAAGGTAACTAATCTGAATTCTGAAGTCTTGCAATTGCATTAATCGTTGTGATATATTATTCTAACTTGTGGTGCAAAAATGTATAGATATCATGGAGAACGTAGATGTTGATAATGTTTGTGCTGAAGAAGCTAAAAAGGCTGGAACTGCTGATTTTATAATCGCAGTTGAAAGCCAAAGAGCTATTAAGGTTAGCTAACAGCTCTTCGTTTGATTTTAATATATTCATTGAACCAGCACTTAATAGTAAAGCAAACAATTACATTTGGATAATAATGGAATCAAAGAATACAAAGATTTATCTTACTTTTTATGAGTGCTACTGATGAAATTGCCGGTTAGTTGCAGCTAATGGATTAGTGAAGAAAATGGGTGTCCGACCGCATTAAAGTAACTAGGCATGACACAATCATAAGTCGTAAACTCATAACAAAGGTGAAGAAGGTAGTTTATCAAAAAATCTGGTAATGATGGATATCTAATCGATATAGGTGGTTGGCGAAAGCAAAGTGGTGGGCATGAGCATAACTCTATTTGCCGGCGTATGCTTTGCTCTCTTCTCACCAGCATTTAACCTCGCAACAAATGATCAATGGCACTTTTTGAAGGAAGGGGTTCCTCATTTGGTTATATATACGGCTTTTTTTTACTTCTCGCTGGCCTTTGTTGTGACGGCGGTCTTTTTGAATGTCACCTTCTTGTACTATCCCCTCCTCAACTTGCCTAAATCATCTCTTAAGGAGTACCTTAGAGATGGAAATGGAAGAGGTTGGGCTATTGCCGCTGGCTTGCTTTGTGGCTTTGGAAATGGTCTTCAGTTCATTGGCGGTCAGGCTGCTGGCTATGCAGCTGCTGACGCAGTTCAGGTTAGTACATAGTTCAGATTTTTTCCCCCCTTTTTCTTTCATTTAGGCTCCGTTTGATTGGGTGTAAAATATTTTCAGCGTAAAATGATTTTCATGGAAAATAATTTACAAGGGAAAACACAATTCCAAAATTAGTTTTCCATTGTTTTGTTCCATGTAAGAAAAAATGATGAAACAAAAGGAATATGAAAGAAGCAAACAAGTAGTGAGAGTGTTGTACAACAGAGATGGGGAAAATGAGGGAAAATGATTTCCATCATTGGGAAAGCAATTTTACTCCTAGGAAAAAATGGTTTAACACTCCTTTGCAAACCAAACAATGTAAAATTAAACATAGAGAAAAACTGTTTTGCAGGAAAATGTTTTACGCCCTATCAAATGGAGCCTTATTATCCTATAAAATCAAATCAAATAAAGGAAAAGGGTTTTGGAATCAATCTCGTAACATGTTGAATTGTTCCAATCACATCAAAAACTGTATTGTTTTTATGTGTAATCAATCAATTTGAGTTGCATATTGAAGAATCACAAAAATTCTACATGAAAGGGAAAATGTGAATATTTTGATCAACAATTAAGTTTTAATTTTATTTCAGGCTCTTCCCCTAGTGAGCACCTTCTGGGGTGTACTCTTCTTTGGCGAGTATAGGAGGTCATCCAAGAGGACTTATTTGCTACTTGTATGTATGCTTGTCATGTTTAGTGTTGCTGTGGCATTGTTGCTTGCTTCAGCTGGTCAACGAAAAACAGTAGCCTCAAAGATCAATCGTTTACAACACCAAAATACAAAACCAATGGAGAATTACACTCATGCCACTTTTGACTTTTAGGTCTCTTTTTCTTCCACTTTGTTCCTAATGCTACCTGGTATGAGACAAGTATTCACAAATAAAGAGAGTGCATTCTCAGTTTTACATGTATAGGATAGATTCCACTTGTAAGTATTTGTTCCACAACACATTGTCCATGGGTTTGTAAGTAAATAAGTAATGCATGGTTTATTGATCACTACTTGAATGTAGATTTTCTCTTGTTAATTTCAGCTTATTTTTTTACTTCATGTTTCTGTTATGGTGTTTTCTCCCCTCTTACACTACCTCCGTTACTTGAAGCTCTTTACGCTTTTTTTTTAAGTATGTTGTAAAAAAATTTACACTTTTATATTCTACTAGTTGTTGGACCGCGCGCTAACGCGCGCGGTCCCCCAAGATATTAAAATCAATTATCAGAACGAAATTAGCAAATAAGCAAAGCGATTAGGGAAAAGAACCCATGTTAAAGGACCTTAGGGGGAAAAAAAACAATTAGACAAAATTTTCATGATTCATTAATATGTATGTGAATATATTATGTTTGAATCCATCTATTTAAATAACAATTTCTCTGCAGTATTTCATCCATATATTTTGTTGAATTCTCTTCTATTTTTACCTCGTCTAACCATTTACGTAAATAACAATTACACGTCCAATGTTGATCAATTCTATTTTAAATTTCTGAAGTTAGGGCCAACTTGTTTGATGGAATCATATATTTATGAAACCGATATAATTGGTCGAATAATAGACAAGAACAAATAAATCATGAAAAGCTATAATTTCTTCTCTTTTAGTCTAACATTCCTTGTTCTTCCTTGACACGATCTGTAGTAAATTATGCTACGTGTCTGCAATAAAATAAAACTCAATAAACAAATTAAATGAGTACATCAATTACATGATTATATTTTTCCATAATTGTTCTAAATACCACTTTTTCGCACGTCATTTTGAAGGTTCTTCTCAGTTAAGAGCTTGGACCCTAGGAGTTTGAAGACTTATGTCCAGACCCTCCCGGTAGATTTGATGCTTATTAAATATGTAGTAATCTTTTAACCTCTGTTTTTGGGGGCAGGAATGAAATCACATACATATCGCATAGAGTAGAGGGAGTGAACCCAAAAACTCCGCTTTTCGTAGCACACCAATCTTCCATCATTCACCCTATCTTTCTAGCTTGTAGCTTTAGTTCTAACCCATGGGAAGAGCCGTATCAGTTGCAGCCATGTAAACCTGTCATTTTCATCCAAATTACAACAACATGAATGTTTTTTGTATAGGGATCTCAAAAGAAATAACCTCCTAACTATATCTTTCAGCTTAAAAAAAATGAAATAAAATAAAATAGTAGGGCATGATAATTGACATTTCTTGGCAAAAATTAGGATAAGGCATAGATAGTTTATGATGCGTATTATTGACAATTTTCAGACCCAATATACAATTTAAAGAGTTCAAGATGAGCTTTGACATATAATCAGTAATAAATACGGAGTACATTATACCTCATAATATTATAATATTGCCCTCCTATCAGTTCACCATACAGAAATTAAGCATAAATTTCTTTGTAGTTACTTAACCCTTTATCAAAATGTTAAGCCACAAACAATACATGTACACAAAACTTGTCAAATCAAATCATTAATGTTTGCCTCTATATTGGTATAGTCTATAAAATTAAATAAGCTTATCAAATACTGACAACCTCTCCTCCTTACCAATTTTCCCACCAACATAACATTTCCAAAGTTTTTAACTCTCTACCCTCCCTATCTTCCCATCTCCTAACATTATTTTTCAATCCACCTACTTTTTATTCTTGCCGGCATATTTCCCATAAGTTGATGTAATTTGGTTTTCTTTAATAATCTCTCTCTCCCTCCCCTGATCTCTCTTCCTTTTCCTTCTCCTTCCTCCCTCTTCCCAACATGTGAGTTAGAACCTTTTGTCTTGCTCATTTATTGAAGCTTTCATAAAGCAACATTTCTTGCCAAGTTAATTAGAACCATTTTAACTCCTAGTCAACTTTACAAAACCCACTTAAAACCAAAGAATAATCAAGCTTACAGGAAAATATAACTTTAGAATGGTTAGAATGGTACTTGCTACCCTCCCCTACCCAACTCTTTCCCTACCTCCTCACATCTTTACAATTTCGCAAACGGTTGTCACCTTTTCTTCTAGGCTTCCCCTTCCTTGGAACAGTACCTAAGCTAGTGATTTTCCTCTGTGATTCTTAATTCCTCTTTTGCTTTCTTCTTTTAACATATTCCAATACAAATGATACAATGAATTTGTAAGCACCTAACTATGTAAACCATTTGTAGGTTTTTAGCCTAATAAAGTACACATAAGGAAATCATTCACGAACATGCCTATCTGAGTTAAGACCTTACAGAAAGCAAAAGTTCACTACAGGGAATTTAAGTCGAAGTTTTTAGCCTAATAAAGTAACATAATTAAAGGGTTTGGATCTAGGCTAAGAAAAAGGCATTACTGTTAGGACTTCGTTTGTAATTGTCACACTTACTCCGTGATTTAAATCCCTCTTAAAAGTATCTGCACTAAAGAGAGGCACGAGGCCTATGAATTGCCATGGACCTCCAAGAATTTCTTTCCTCCACTCTAGAGCTTCCAGAAATTACGTGTATAGATTATTATAGTAGTCAACCATTTTTAATGTAATATAGGTCTCCTATTTACAACATGTTACTTTCTCTATGGATAGAAAATAACCTGATATGCAACAGCAAGTAACGCAAGCCTTGTTCAGTAAACTTGTCAATAAAATAATAACTCTTCGTTCTATGTCTGACTTATTGTGACTTGTGAGACAAAATCAATATCTGTGAAGTAATAAAAGACACTCTTTATGATGTTTCACACAAAAAATGCATTAAAGACATGTAAGTAAGACTTCGATAATATACCTGTTCTGGAGCACCTTTGCTGACCTTATGCATTTTACCATCCTTATCATGATGTTCTTTTGTCGGTGGGGTTGAAAGGTAGAAAGTGAATCTCTTGAGAATCAACCCTAGCCTGTACAAATAAATGATATCAGCAAATCAAGAAGAAGCAAGGCAAATTAAAATTACATATTATTAGATCAGTTCATTAACCTCCTTAAAATTACACAAGTAAGACCAACATTACCACCTAAATCAATGACAACTTTCCTGCTCTTTTAACACACTTGAAATGTTAACATATAAAACATTTTTCGTCACCCTATCATTTGTATATTGAACACATCCAGCTAACACCTTAATATTTTCTCCAATTAATATGGCAATCAAAACATTTATTAATCGTCTCTCAAGTACAAGCAAAAGATCAAAGCCGAGATCTCATTAAAATACGATGATACCAGAAAATTCAGTCACTTTTATTCAATATTACTCTCTACTCAATCTCAAATTCAAGAGCAACTAAATCAACAACTTAATATAACAAAACTGCAAAGAATACTAACCAGCCTTCTCTAAGATTCTTCTTCTTCGAATTTGCGTTGTTCTTCCTCTTCTTCTCCATCTCCAACGCTTGCAGAAACTACCTTTCTCGCTCCTTAACCTTTAGCCGCTCCCTCTCCATTCTCGCAGCCTCCTCTTGCTCTAACTGAAGTAATCTCATCTTCTCTTCAGGATCGTTCAATCCTAGTAGTTTTTTGCAGCCATTATTTGTTAGTTTTGATTACTAATCAATCATACAAGTAGGGAATCAAGATGTCAGGCAATTTAAAGAAAGGGGGCATTTATTTCCCTATATAGGAAAATGAGATCATAACAAAAGCAATTCCAATAAAATGTACATGTAACATAGTTTTATTTATTTAAAGAAAGAAGGGGTAAACGGAAAGCTAAAAGTACCTCCCGAGGTGGCGGTTGTGAGAATCTGAAATTCACTTTTGATTGGATAGCAAGCTTAATATCATCACAGTCAATTGTGCCTTTGCCTGCATGTTCTGAGTAACCTTGTGCATCCGTCAAGACATCGACGACATATCTGTACCATAGCTCCAGAAACTGGTGCACAACGCGGGGCTCATGCTCCTCAACACCCATAGATTTTAATAATGACTTCACAATCTTTGCATCCCTGGGCATGTCTTCCTCTCCTTCAGCCATAATTTTTCAAACCTGCAATAACCACCATGATTCAACCAAGAAAACCGAGTTGAACGAAAATGGGAAAAACATGCAAGATTGAAGCATCAGGATAAAAACTCAACACTGTGATACACTTCCACCAAAATAAACAGATATGAACTTAGAAATGGAGGAAAGCAGCAGAGCTGCAGTTAAAGTACATGAAAATATTTTGGGCGGATTAAGGATTAACTATAGTAGGCTTCAGGTTTGTAACTACACAATACAACATTTCTCTGAATAACCATCATGATTAACTAAAGTTGTTTTCTCTAATAATTACAAAGCTGATGCTAGTCCCAGCTATTCACCAGACTGCACCCTCTACATAAGAGTGTCCAACCAAGTAAACAGTAGCAAGACTCCATCTTCCCCCCATATCAGATATAACTGATATATGAATCCATAGCTTTTCCTTTGGTTTGCTTTTGAGCACTCGGAAGCTTTGGTTAAGGCTCAACTGAAAGTCAGTGACAGAAAAACTATAGAACTTGTGTACACATGTTTAATGGACTCATTACAGAATCTGTCATGCCCTGTACAATATGACTCATTGCAGAGTCTGTCATGCCCTGTACAATATGACTTATATAGTGAAGTTTAAAAGAGAAAAAAATGATGGGCTGATCACCTTTTTATGAGATAATCTAAAGAACATCCAATGACATGATATCTAATCTCATTTGTACATTTTTTCATTCCAGTTTAACGGCTTCACTGATTTGGATTCATACGACTCAATAGCCTTAAAACTCAAAGGAGATGGTCGGTGCTACATATCCACGGTGAGGTTTCTTGTGCTCACAGCTCACACTACAAATACAAGTCGATTGAATTTCCTAAATTTCGTTGCCAGGTCTATACAGAAATTTGGGTAAATTCACCTGGACAGCAGGAAGACAATTCTTGGCAGGCTTTTGTTTATGTACTTGTAGGCAATTAGTATATTGCTAAGGCAAGTTTCGAAAACTCTGAAACTTAAACATGCATTTGAAAATTTTGATTCAAATTAGTAGTAAGAAAGGTACTTCCATCAACTCTGGTGATTCTGTAGACTTTTTTTTATTGGCAGTTGGCAACTTGGCATGCTTAATTGCTTAAAGATGTCTTCAATTATACTGGTAGATTCAATTTACGTAGCTTATGGCAGAATCTATACTGAGTTGAGGTGATGGTGGTGGTAGTATGTGTTTGAAAAATAGGCATTTAGGCTTTTAGGGTAGCTAAGCTTAACAGAGAGAGCTTCAAAAACAATTTGATCCATATAAATTTTGCTTCTAAATGATATAGAATAAGGCTAAATAGCTAACATGTACTATGTTAAACTGCTAACCCTAACTAAAAATCAATCTAATTAAAATGTACAAATTAAAGATTATTCAACATTTCAACCTAAATTGCAGATTTTGGGATCAAAAATTACTAAATTAGCAAGAATCCCATTTCAAAGGCATTGGCCCAAGTCCAAAAAAATAGAAATTTAGTGAAATGTTCCCAATTGTAACCCGATGGAATCAGCTATTTAAACCCATGAAATGGCCAAATTTTAACCCACTATAAAAACAAGAGCACAAAAGTTCACATTTTTTGCTTTTTCATTTATTTGAAGGTTGCCTTTGCCTACATTCAAAGTTGGGAATGAGATAACCCGCAATTCGGGAGGCTCATTCCAATGCTCCTATTTCGGTAAGCTCGTAGTTCCAGAAATTAATGATGACAAACTTAACCCACTTCAACAAACAACTAAAGGTTTCACGGCAGTTCTTCGATCAGAAATGACATTTCATTAACAAATCAAATAGACTTTCCCAAACAAATCAAATCAAATTGCAACAGCAAACTATATCGCAAGTCTACCAAAATACTTAATTAATCTCAACTGAAAGTCTGAAAGCAAAAAATGAAAAAAAAAAAACATAATTGGGATTGAACAATTCATGAATACCTGATACCCCTTCCAGCTGCAGTAAGTAGCATCACTGAATGGTAATTCGTCCAGTGTAAAACAGAACTCGTTCAGTCAACGTCGTCTTCCCCTAATCCTTCTTAAAGGCAAGACAAACTCTAAACACTGATACAAATGGCCATTTGAGTTCCTGTAGAATTACCAAAGCTTCAACTCCAACTGAAATCAAAATCCCATTAAAAATAGATAGAAATCATCAGCAAAAATTTAATGAAACAAAAAAAAAAAAAACGCAAGTCCAGTAAAATCATAAACGAAGAACGATAATCATATTAACAATTGGAAAAAAAATTGAACAAATCAACAAATCCGCGAAAAATTAAACCAAATACATCCAGATGATTATTATAAAAGAACAAGAACAAATTACCCAAAAAATCAAAGCTTCAACTCCAACTGAAATTGAGTTGCGTCTTGGTGTTCCAACAGGAAAAAAAATCCGCCGTCGAAGAAACGATTCAGCTCGAACGCAGCACCGCCACCACCTGGTTGAGTCTGTGACGAACGGCACATGAATGGTGGTGGGAAGATCGGAATTTGGTGGCTCGTTGTGGAGTTTGATTTGAGGAGAGGGGGCGGAGGTGAGAGGAGAGAGGAGCTTAGGTTAGAAATTGAAAACGATCCAGGAGGTGGATCAGAAGAAAGAAAGGAAAGGAGAAAAGGGATAGCAAAATATTTTGGAAATATGCAAGGACCAAGAATCGAACCTTGGTTGATTGAGCAAGGCTGATAGAGCTTTTAAAGGGAAGGAAAATAAAAACTTTCCTTATGAATAGTGAATTTCACCTAAATGTGACTCAATACACTATTGTTAAGCATAGTGTTTTGAGTTCATGCATTTTAAAGGTTTGGGATTTTCGGCATATAAATTTTACATTTATATCATCATTGATCCATAACAACATAAAAGTATAAACCAACCTACTAAGGCTTCTCTCTCTCTCCTCTCTCTAGCTTGAGCGCACGTTAAGGACTTCACTTAAATAATGTACGTTGGCCTCCATTGAAGGCGAAGAAGAAGAAGGCAAATCTTACTATTGTTGCTCCAGATTCTGCAGGGGGTGATTCTTCATTGATTTCATTACCAATATTGCGCAAAAAAATTCAAACCCAGATGATGTTGCTTTGGTTTTGGATTTTGATGGTGAGGAGATGATTCACTCACCGCTTGTTCATGGTATTATTGTTATTATGGAGCAGACCAGTTCCATTTCATGTAAGAATAATTCTAAAATATAATATAAATAGTTGCTTTTATAAGCATTAATTAGCTCGTAAAAGAAACGTGTAACCACTAATTAAGTATGCTTATAATCATAAGATTGTCCTTTTTTAAACATTTGTCAAACGTATTTATGTCCATTTCTTTACAACTCGAACATTTCAGATTCCAACCAAACTTAAAATAATTAAAATAATTATGGAAACTTAGTAGTCATGTTCCCGAAAATGGATCTATCAATTGCGGAGTAATTCTTTCATTAATCTCAACTTTAGACATGAGTGACATGACTAGATTTAATACTAGATTAAAAGTAAGGAAAATTTGGTAATATTAATCCAACCTTTGGCCGATTTTCTTTTATTAAGCCCACCTACGACATATTTTTTAATAATCCCACCTTTACCACCCAACGACTTTTATTGGGCCCAACACGTCATAAACCTATTGTAGGCGATAATATGTCCCTACGTGGAAGTACTCTCTCTCGATATATTCAGTCATCATCATCAATTCATCACCATCTCGATGATTTTTTCACCGGTTATCGGTCACTTAAGCCCAATAAAAGTCGTTGGGTAGTAAAGGTGGAATTATTAAAAAATATGTCGTAGGTGAGATTAATAAAAGAAAACCGGCCAAAGGTTGGATTAATATTACCAAATTTTCCTAAAAGTAAACCAAAGAACAAGGAAAGAAAATCCAGGCGGACTACCTGACACCATCCTTTCGAATGGGTGAATTACAATGACTTCGAGCTAATAAAATACTTCTTGTAGAACAGACCGTACATTGAAACTACGTTCTAACCTCATACTACTCCAGCCCCAGTTCCAAGAAAACTTGGTGAATAGACTTCAAAGATAGACGATTATCCGAACGATATATGATAACGCTCCATCCTCCGGAAGAATACAAACCCGAAGCCCAGACACTACACCTACACTATACTCCAGAAAAAAATGCTAAAATCTAAACTATAATCAATCTGCACAACAAACTAAGAAACTAAACTAAGAAAAACAAACAATAAAAAAGTAAACTAAAAGCAAATATATACAAGAATTACAAAGAAATCAAAAGAAAAAAGTGGATCTGAAAATCCATCTATGAGAACGACGGAGGAAACAAATTCAGCAAAACATTTGTTGACCCGCATCAGGGAGAGATAATGGAAGAACTTGACGAGCTTCAGATCTAATGTAAGTTCTAGATCTGGAGCCCTTTTGTTCGTCTAAGATGCCGAATGAAAGGAACATCGCTCTGAGATATTTCCATCAAGGAAATTTCGGTGGCTTGACGAAATCCGGTCGTTGACTGAGTTGACTCGGATTTGGAAAAGAAACTGGATAGAGATGAGTAAAACGGTGAAAAACTCAGAGGGAGGCCGACTGAGGCAAATTAACGAGATTATCCACCGAAAAAATGACTTACTAGTTACTCCCATGGCTATGGTGCTTAGCAACTCAAATCACAAAAAAAACTGAGAAATAAAGGGGCTACATTATGATGGGAATGCAGGGGATGCATATTGAATTGTATAAGATAATGACATGAGATTTCCAATGGCTGTGAAATTTTCTATGAGTGGCGGCTAGGGTTGAGCATTTGGCTAGGGTTTTCTAGAGAGAAGGCAGAGCCTCTCTCACTTCCAAACTCAAGTGTATGATAAGCTACTACTCCCTCCGTCCCGGAATACTCGACCCGGTTTGACCGGCACAGAGTTTAAGGGACTTGAATTGACTTATTTAATTTAATAGGTAGTAGTTGATAGTGGGGTATTATTTTAATGTAGTTAGTGGGAAATGTGTAAAGGGGTGGGGTTGGGGGAGAGTAGGGGTTGAATTTTTAATTATTTTTTGTATGGAGTAGGAGGTAGGTGGGTTAATAGGGGTGGAGTGAGAAATAATATAATATTGTTAGAATATTTTCATTTTTAGAAACATGTCAAGTATTAAGGGACGGCCCGATAAGGAAAACAGGTCAAGTATTCCGGGACGGAAGGAGTACTAACCATGAATAGTAGGAAATACGATTTTATAATACCTTGCTATACATTTGTAATATACACAAGGCCACAAGCAATATCATTTGCAATATTGAAAAAAATTGTACCGTGTTTATGCATATCAGATATAAACTTTTGCTTCTTTCTTATTAATCTCTATCTAACAACACCCTCCAATTTATGCATAATTGTATTCCTTTTCCTCATCCCCGATAATTCCTACCATCATAATTATAATATGAATTATATAATAATTAATTTTCACCCAATAAAAAGGTATTTACACTAATATAAACCTGGTCCAAGTTAACTTAGCGTGGACCAGGGCAACGGAGTAATTTGTATGGGCAACATATGTAACTGTCACGTGACAGTTATTTTGTGATTTTAAATAGTAACTATATACGTATAACAGTAACTATGTGTTTTAAAGAGTTACTATGTGTTTTGTAGAGTTTCAATGCGATTTGTGTCTAACCCACTTTATATACGTTTTAAACTTTTTTATTTTTCAAAATTTCAGATCTACATTCTGTTCATTCTCTTTCATTTTCTCTCTCTTCATTTTCTCTCTATGCTTTTCAAAATTTAGCCCAAATTTCTAGGTTTTGTTCGATTTTCTTCGTAATTATCTTATAATTTTTATAATTTTATCTATTAGATGAGGAAAAATTGGAGGAAGTAGTAGATCAAGAAGGAGGTTCGTCGTTGCCGAAATCGAATCGAAGAATTTGCGCTCGCCTACAAATCTTCGCAAGAATTTTTAGAGATCACATCTCGGTTTGTTGTTTTTTAAAGAATTTTAAGTCTATTTTTATTTAAAATTGAAAATATTTGTTGTTTTGAAGAAATTAATGTTTGTGTTTTACCGAAATATCACTTTCACTTCGCGAATTTGATCAGTGACTTCACGATTTTAAATAGTAACTATATGAGTAATACAATAACTATATGGTTTAAAGAGGTACTATGTAATTTTAATGGTTACTATATGTATACAATAGTTACTATATTATTTTAATGGTTACTATATGTGTACAATAGTTATTATTTTGTTGAGTGATTTGAAATGTTTGTTGTTTTGTTGAAATAAGGGTTAGTGTTTCACATAGTTAGTATATAAATGATATAGTCACCTTTAATTTATGTTGCGAAATAGTGTTTTAATATCACTGGAATGTTCATTGTGTTTATGTTAGTAGTAGTTTTTAGAGTAACTATATTTTTTAAAAGTTACTATTACTTTAAAACAGTAACTATGTGTTTAAAATAATCACTATATTTTTTAGAAAGTTATTATAAGTTTAAAACAGTAACTATGTGTTTAAGATAGTTATTATGTTATGAACAGTTTATAGTGACTTTTTGATAAATAATAGTTACTATACGATTACATTATGTACTATGTTATTTAGAGTATGTTTTTGTCCGATTCTTAGATAGTGACTATATGATTATAATGGTTACTATATGTGTACAATAGTTACTATATTATAATAATAGTCACTATATGTTTTATATAGATACTATATGGTTTATATAGTTACTATATATTTGAAATAGGTACTATGTTTATTTTATCATGATTTGTTATCATTATGTTCTTTTTATATTCATAATTTTTTGTTCTCTGTGTTATTAATAATAAGAGTGACTATATTATTATGACAGTAACTATATGACTATAACAATAACTATATCTGCAGTTTTGCGAGTATCTTACCATCATTAAATCTAAGAGTTACTATATGATGTATAATATAAACTATATGTTCAAAATAGTTACTATGTTACTTTTTCATATTTAAATGTTAAATTATTAACTTAGTTTATATGCTATTGATTCAGAAATACAAAGATGATGCATCCATAATTGAAGTCGTGCAAAGAATAACTTCTACAAGGAAAACAAAAGTAGGAGAAAAAGAAGAAGAAAATCCCGACAACAATGAAAACCAAGGACGTGGTAGAGGAAGGAAGGATGTGTGTGAAAGTGGCGATTAATATATTTTTTAGTTCAAAAATCATTTGAGTTTAATGTGATTTATTTAATAGATGCAAATAATTAGAATGTCATAGCTTAAAACAACCAACTATGTAGTTAATGTTTTTCTTAATTATTGTCCAAGAGTTATAATTCCTCTTTTTTATTTAGTAACTATACGATATATAATAGTAACTATATAATAGAAAAAAGTTACTATATTACCTCTAAAGCATCAATATCGTATTGTTTATCTTATAATATAGTAATTGTTCTATAGTTATTTTTTTATATGATATAGTTACTCTTTGGATTGAATAGTTATTCTTATCGAAATGGCTATATTTTTTTTCATAGTTACAATTATGAAGATATAGTTACTTTACAGAACATATAGTTTCTAATTTTTTATATTATATTGTTTATTTTATAATATACTTCGTAGTAACTGTTCTACAGTTAAAATTACTTTTTATATGATATAGTTACTCTTTGGATAGAATAGTTATTCTTATCGAAATGACTATATTATTATTTTTTCATAGTTACTATTATGAATACATAGTTACGTTACAGAACATATAGTTACTCTTTAGGTAAAATATTTCTGATCCATGCTCCACCACTGCTAATTTACGAAAATACCCTGGTCCATGCTAATTATAGCGTGGACCGGGTCCATGCAAGTGGGATTGATAAAAAGGAGTATATCTTCTCTATATAAAAAAGCCCTGCGGAGATATTGCATTTGCGTAATTTTCTTTCCAAATATGCCCCTATTCATGCTTTGTTATTACATTACAAGTTAAAACAATCCTTCGTATATTGTTATTACAGTTATCTGTACTATATATTAAAAGACGTTTATAACAAAGTATACGTGCTACGTGGAACCCTCTCTCACACGAAGCATGACATGTCATCAACTTTGAAAGAAATACGCGTACAAAAATTTCGCATAATAAGTCTCGAACATGAGACCAACCAGATGTAAGGTAGAAGTCTTAGCATCTTAGCCAACTATTTGTTATGATTTTGACTACACGTAAATATATAACTTGAAATAATGAATGTTTATTATGAAGTATTATGTACTAACTTTTACAATTATTTTATACTTTCACTATATGTTAATGGGAAAAACATTTTAATTTGACACCAAAAAAATTTTAAGTATGGAAAATAGTTCAAAGTAACAATTATTCATGCATGCTACAATCAAATTATATTATTGAAAGTAGAAATCGGAGTATCGCCCGAGCTACACACTAGTTATTATAATTATTATTTGCATGACCCTTTACACCTGCCAGATTTCCATCCACGTTTCATTTGTTTGAGTTAGACTATTGGGCTGCTTCAGAGTTGATACTATCAATTCCTTCTTCTTTCTTCCCTCACAAGAAATGGTTGAGATAATCAGCAACAATTAACCCACAACTTTCCGTATGTGTTTCGCATCATCTGAAACTAGTAATTTCTCCAAGGATCAGCAAAATATGGTGAATTTATTACGAGGTGTAATCTAGGGTTTCGACAAGGTCAAAATTTTAAATAATTATTCAACATAGAGTTTCCAGGTAAATCCTTCTACCATAGAAATTTCATCAATTTATTTTTATCTGAATTTTGGATCTTTGGTGCAAATTTATTTGAGGGATTTTTATTTGGATCAATTTATTTGTTACATTGATTCAATTTTTTTGTGGGACTTTTTTGTGATTTTTAGATATTTTTTTTTTAGTGATTAGTATATGTTAATTATAGGATATTTAAGCTAAATTATAGCTTCCATTAGCATTTGAAACTTTGGTGTTCATGCATGTTTCTAACAGATTATTTGAGGTGAATCATATCGTTTAGAGAGAGTGAAGAAAAGATGCCCCGTAAAGAGCTAATCTGGGTTATATAATTGAAAATACCTACTGGTGTAACCTTGTAAGATGAGAGCTTGACTGGTTCTTCTAAACCTTTGATCTATTTTTTTTGTACTAGACAACTTATTTGAATGAGACAATGTTGTCATGTACTTGGTTACTCGCAGTGTCATGATGGCTAGAGTGTTAGACGTTATCAGTTACATACTTTTCCTTGAATAATTTTTGTTTGTGAAATTAATAGCTAACTCTCCCTCTATCCCATAATATAGTGCCTGTTTGACCAACATGATAAACTATTAATGTTATTGTACTTTAGTAGAGAATTACACAATTTATTTTATTTCTTAAACAAAAAGACAAAAAATAATAAATTATGGGATCACATTTTCACGACAGAAACATTAATAATAGGACCACACTATTTTCTATGTACAAACATTAAATATTAGACCACATTTTGGGACACCCAATATAGAAAACAGACACAACATTTTGGGACACCCAAAATAGAAAACATACACTATATTTTGGGACGGAGGGAGTATGATTTGAGTGGAATCAGTTTGGGACCTTAGACGAGGTGAGTAACTCTGAGAGTTTTGAGTCTATATGATTATCTTCAGTGATTTGTGGCTCATGCAGCCTGTGGTATATATTTGGTTGCTGCATATACTTTGTATTTTTTCTCTCCCTGAAATCCCAAACACACATTCAAATGTCTGAGACAAAAATGAAAGATGAATTATTGAATTACAAGAGTTGCATAACAAAACACCTAAAGAGCTGCTATATTGAATTGAAACCATCAGCAATAAGCATATGCATGAATCACTTTAATTTCTTTTCCATTGACTTATCAATTGGTTGGTTTGGTAGAGTTTGCCTCAAGTCACTTTTGGTTTTAGATTATTCGTAAGTGTAATCAAGTCACGGTTTTAAATGTGTCATGTAGACCAAATATGAATTAGTGTCAAATGCCGATAGCTAGATTTATTTGATTAGTTTTCATACTTTGATATGTATTTTGATTCTAATATTTGGTTTCTTCACTCTTTAATTTGAAATAAATTTTTGATGCATGCTTATATATATAGATATGAGAATTGGCTATTACTTACTCCCTCCGTCCCGGAATACTTGATCTGTTTTCCTTATCGGGTCGTCCCTTAATACTTGACCTGTTTCTAAAAATGGAAATATCCTAACAATATTATATTATTTCTCACTCCACCCCTATTAACCCACCTACCCCTACTCCATACAAAAAATAATTAAAAATTCAACCCCTACTCTCCCCCAACCCCACCCCTTACACATTTCCCACTAACTACATTAAAATAATACCCCACTATCAACTACGGAGTACTACCTATTAAATTAAATAAGTCGATTCAAGTCTCTTAAACTCTGTGCCGGTCAAACCGGGTCGAGCATTCCGGGACGGAGGGAGTATTAATTGGCTGATTCGAAAGTACTGTTTATCATGGAATTGTGCAGGATAATACTCAAGTTTTTTTTTTTTTAACGCACAAAGGAGATTATATATTACACATTATAACAAATTGTTCTTACAAAAGTGGGCGATACCCAAAAACTTGCAGCCCAACAAAGATCTAGATTATGCAAAGCTAATATATTACAAGACCAAAATGCCAAAAGTATGCTCCCCCAATGACAAGTTTGCCTATAAACCTTCACGCTCATGTAAACATCCAAACTTTGGGGAAGAAGATCCATGAGGGAATTACCCCAGATCAACCACCTTCTTCTCCTTGTCCACAGTTGGCTCCTTCCTTTTAAGATTTGCAGTGCTAGTGGTGACTGTTGTGGCGATTGTTCCAAACATTATCTGTGTTGTGACTATCCCAGGAGCATTAGATGAACCTGATGATGCTATGTTACTCAAGTTATTGATGTTAGAAATGTCATGATTGACAGGTATCAAGTGCTTTTCGCATTTCTGACGTTTTAATTTATTTTTCTGCTTATTTTAATTGTTTATTGCGGTAAATATATTATACACTAGATTTTAGCCCGTGCGATACACGGATTTTATTAAATTGTTAAGTTAAAATAAAACTTCTAGATATACCAACTGCTATATTTTATATATTATATTAGATTGATTTTGGATTTTGGATTTTGGATTGAATTTTATTTTAGATTTATTTTTTAATTATTAGAGTGTTTGTTTTTTGATGAAATTGTATATGCGTAATATTAGTAATTAATTAATAAAATATCTACCTGGAACCTAATTATTTATCTATGTGGTACCCGACTTTTTTAATTCAAAAATAATTTTGGAATCTTATTTTTCATAGGACGAAACCATTAGATTTCTTACGTGGCACTCTATTATTGGATTAATTTTTGATTTTGGATTGAACTTTATTTTAGATTAATGTTTGATTTTGGATGAATTTTATTTTAGATTTAATTTTTAATTATTAGAGTGTTTGATGTTGCATGGAGATGTATATATTAGTAATTAATTAATTAAAATATGTGTGTGGCGCCTAATTAATTATCTACGTGTCACTCGCATTTTTTAATTCAAAAATAAATAAATCTTATTTTTCATTGATCGAAACCAATAACAATCCTAGGTGACGCTCTAATATTTCAGCAAATATATCTCCTTTATATATATATATATTAGATTAGATTTGTATTCATCAACTTGTTTGATTCAGTTTCCCTACTATTTTTATTGGATGGTTAAAATGTAGGATATTTCTTGGTTTTTTTTTTTGGCATTGTACATGATTCATGGGCTGTTACCTTGTTGGTGCTATGGGGTCTTTTTACCTTTTTAGCACATTTACTTCTGTTGAGGGTAAGCAGGTTACAAATCCTAACAAAGGAAGGGGGTTTATTTAGGAGGAAACTAGTATAATACCCGTGCGATGCACGATTTTTATAATCTATACATAACTTTGTATGAAATCTGCTAGGAAATTATAACCAAATAGAGATTATATATATTCTCCAAATTAAAATTAGTTAATGATAAGTTTATCAGTGCTCATTTATCAAACCAGCTAAAACAAATAAGAGTACATAGATAAAATTATTTTCATTCTCATTCACCACTTGTGTCGATCATTAAGTTATCTCATCACTCTTTACTTCGATAGTAATACACACTTAATACTCGCAAAATATCCCAATAAACTTCACTACCCGATCTCTTAACAACTACCTACACCATTTACTTTACTAAGTTAAAGATGACTTTTAGGAGAAGCGGGGCCTGCACACTCGTGCCCCCTACGGTTCTCATACCCATCATTTTCCATCCACGATGGAACGATATCCACCCCTCTCAATCCCCGTCTCGAAAGGTACAAAATAAAATTCATCCCCTCTTCATCACCCCCTCGTGTGTATCTACACCCGCCTCAAACCCACACCTAGACTAAACTTTGGTAAAGGAGTTTTGAATTTTACAACTCTATTATAGAGTCTTTGACAATTTGTTTGTCTAATTAGAGTAATTACATTGAGTAAATAAACAAAATATTATAAGATATAAGTTAGTAAATTTTATTTAAAATATTCTTAATCAATTAGATGAAGGATTAGACACGAAGGCGGATCCAATTTAAAATTCATTCTTGCCCCGTTAACCACGCCGTATACATTTTTAACCCCCACCACCCACCAAATTTTTCTCCATCCCTGCACACTTGGAGAGGATCTACGGGGGGATCTTCCAAAAGATCCGTCCCACTGACAATCTGACATCCCTATATTCGATAAACAATCAACTTTTTCTTCCAACTAACTTTTAAATGTATTGACATAATTTTATTACAAAGTATTTTAATTGATTGTATTAGCTATAATATTGATAAAATATATATTTAAAAGTGACATAGATAATTAATATTGGGTGAGAGTTCTCAAATCAAATCAATTCAATTAACTCGCCACATCACTAAAATGGGTACATGTTATCCTTATACCCGTCTACCAACAACAAATCTCTATTTGTTAGTCAGCATTGGTCAACATTAGGCAATCATCTATGTTTATCTTTGTAGTCAGCCCAATCTAAAATTGAAACTCGCGCCATCGTCAATTATGATGCACCATTTACAAATATAAATTTAATTTTGCACAAATTTTTAATGCGACATTGCAATCATTTACATTAAGATATAAAAAACAAAAAAATTTATTGCAAACATATTAATAATAAGGAAAGTTAATCATCTAAATCTTATGATTTTGGAAATAATTGATTACGATTAGTTAAATTTCAATCAATATGTCCTTAAGAGTTCAATAATATGAGCGGATAAATTAGTATCCGTGTTTCGTATAAAAGTATTACGATAATGAGAATGTGGAAAAATTTATTTTTGATATTTAAGATTAAGTATAGGCCAGGGCCCGTCGTAAAAAAGTATGTGGCTAGGGGTCTCATTTTGTTAGTCAACATCGGACCTATAAAATGTTTGAAACAACCTTGTTAAATATATTAAATCATGAGTTATCGTTTGTTATGCATATCCTGATTTATTATATGATACAAATTCTTAAAAAGCTGATAGTATTATAATAATTTAACTGATAGTACATGTTCAACTATAATAAAATTTTCTATGTCGATCGGTTATCATGAATTTCATGCAAAAAAATTTCTTTGGATTACAAATAATAAACGATCAAAGGTAAACGTTCATTATACATTATTCACATCCATTATACGCAGTATGACACAATTTCTAAACAAAACATGATACTCGGTTATTCACGTTATAAGAGAGGAATATCAGAGAGTGACATTTTTCATCACCACGTCGATTTACCTTTCTTTTATTATAATATATGGAGTACTCTTTCCGTTCTCGAATATTAGTCCTATCTGGAAACTTTTAACTATGCACAATTGAAGAAAATCTTCTAATTTATTTTCAATACGTATTTCAAAACATATTTATATGATATTTTATTTCGTTCTTCTTAATGTTGGTTAGTACAATATCAAATTTTCATACTTTTTTAACCAACGTATTTGGAGATATTTAAGTTTAAATATTGAGTTGAAACGGGTGAAAAAGTCAAAAGATGAGTAGTATTTAAAAATAGAGGATATATAGATATATATTTAAATTAAGAAATTTATTGACATAAGTAAACAAGTACGTACTTCGTAGTATGATCGATTATTACCATAAGTAATTAGACGATTTTAGGAAAAATATATACGGATTATATTAGTTATTGCGCAATAGAGTAGTAGATAGATTAGATTACGCAACTTTTACTCATGTTTAAGAAAGTTACATAATTACTATCAACGACGGTGATAATTATTGAAAATAGTTTCTAAAAATACTACATATAAAGCAGTAGAATATATAATTGGCGGTTATATTTATCGAATTTAGTTGTTTAAATATTATAGAGTACTATAGTAATTTTTTTATACCCTCTTATAATCTTATTCAGACTTGGTTGATTCTCTTATTTATTTGTATTTTAATTATGTAAGTACAAATCAATAGGATACTCTTATTTTTTTTTATAAAAATACTACTACGTAATCCATATAACGGATTAATTATTCGTAGTATAATGTTTATTACATTATACTAAAACAAACACCAGGAGTGACACGTGTCACTTCCTTGTGCAAATTTTTCCACCAACTTTTGATAAATTTGTCTATAAAATGTTCGTAGTATATAATTAGGAAATGGTTATTAAATTAATAAATCAAGAGTATATACTTTTGTAAGATAAAAAGTTCACGATAATTTAATGGTGCTAGAAATTAAAACATTAGTAGATACATAGTACATGCCTAAGTAAATAGTCAATATATGTTTTAAAAATTTAAGTTATTTTTTATACTTAGCTATATATTTCATTTCAATTTTGTTTTACCTTATTTAGCTAACTTGATATACTGTTATAAGAATGATTAAGTATGTGTTGGTTTATTTTGATGAAATAAATACATCTTTTTTACTAATTGATCATATTTTTATGTGTCATTTAATTGTGTTAAAATAAGAATTTTTTAATCGATACTGAATATATTATAAATAAATTAGTATACATTTTAAAGAATGAGTTTCCATATTTCTTTATTTATATGATGTTCTATCTAAATCGAGATTTTATATCGTTGGCTAAATGTCTAAACAATAGTAATGTTTCCTTTTATAAAAAGATAATCTTAAATTGGTTATATCTGTTATGAAAGTATAGAAAAGTTAATTTAAACAATATTTCCCATGTATAGAGTGGTTTTTTTAAGGAAAATAGAATCAAATATTCTTAAGAGGTGAAAGTTAACAAAATAATTATAGAATGTTTATTTTTTATAATTTTTTTTATATCTAAAAGAGAGGCCAATCAATGAGTGACATTTGTCATCACTACATTGATTTCCTCTCTTTTAGTATAATACTAGTATAGTACCCGTGCGATGCACGATTTATAATCTAAGTATTAATTTGTATGAAATCTGGTAGACAATTATCATCAAAATAGAGTTTATAAATATTTTTCAAATAAAAAATAATTAATGATGAATAAATTTGTTATTTCTCATTCGGTGACTTACTTATTAAAACAATTTAAACAAATAAGGATACATCGATAAAATTATTTTCATTCTCATTCACCACTTGTGTCAAGCATAACACTATCTTACCCGCCTTTCACTTCGGTAATAATACTCACTTAATACTCACACAGTCGCCCCGTCAATCTCACGACCCGATCACTTAACCCATGTCTAGACCATTTACTTTATTAAGTTAGAAATGACTTTGAGGCGGGGCATAGCCTGCACCCCCCCCCCCCCCCACGATGCTCATCCTCATTCCCTCCATCCACGATAGGAACGTTACCAACCCCTCCCAACCCCCCATCTCGAGAGGTACAAAATAAATTTCATCCCCTCTTAATCACCTCCCTTCCTGAGTATCCACACCAACCCTAGATCGACTCGACTTTTATTTTATGATAAAAGAGTTTTGAAATTTAAATTAAACTCTATTATATAGAGACTCTGAATATTCATTTGCCTGATTAGAGTTAATTGAGTAAATAAACAAAACAAATATAATATGTAAATTAATACGGAGTAGTACTTTGTTTTTTATATATTCATAATCAATGAGATGAAGGATAAGCGACTCGAGAGGGTCCAATCTAAATCCATCTTCGCCCCTTCACCCACGACGACTACATTTTTTTAACCCCATCACCCAATAAATTTTCCTGCATCTCCACCCACTTGGGACTGATGCATAGAGGGATCTCCTAAAAAATCTGTCTCGCTGAGAACCCGACATCCCTATATTCGATAAATAATTCAATCTTTCTTTCAACTAAATTTAAATATATTGACATACGTTTATTACGAAGTATAAAAATTGATTGTATTAGCTATAACATTGAAAAAGTATTTAAAAGCGACAATAATAATAAGGATTAGGTGAGTGTCCTAAATCTGATCATCAAGGTGGGTATATGTTATCCTTATACCCATCCAACAAAAATCTCTTTTTGTTAGTCAACATATTAGTCAATCATCTACGTTTAACTTTATCTTCAGGCCAGTCTAAAATCCAAACTCGTGCCATCATCAAGTGTGATTCACCATTTACATATATAAGTTTTATTTTGCACGACTTTTTAAAGGGCTATTGCAACCATTTACATAAATAAATAAAAAATTGTTATTGAAAACATTTTAATAATAAGGAACTTAATCATCTAGATCATATGACTTTGGACATAATTGATAACGATATATTAGTCAAAATTTCAATCAACATGCTCTTAAGACTTCCATATATAATAAGAGCGAATAAATTATTGTTCGTGCTCCGTATAAAAATATTACGATAATGAGAATGTGGTAAAAGTTATTTTTGATATTTAAGATTAAGTATTCGTACAAAAGAAATTATATGGCTAGGGGGCTCATTTTGTTAATTAGTTAATAAAAGGCCTAAAAATTGTTTGAGACAACCTTGTTAAATACATTAAATTAATAGTTAACTTTTGTTATGCATATCAGTATTCATTATATGACACAAAATTTTAAATAGTTGATAGTAATATAATAATATAATTAATAGTCCAAGTTCACTATTATAAGATTTTCTATATCAGTTATCAGAATTGTATGCAAAGATTTTTCATTGTATTATATCAAAAGAACGATCCAACATATCCGTACTTAGTATATGACAATTTCTAAACGAAACTTGACAGTACTTACAATTACTCATTATTTATGTTCGGAGTATAATTAATAATTCGTAGTATAATCTATTATTACCATACGTAATTAGAATATTTTAGGTAAAATATATACAAAATATATTAATTATTTTATCATATATAAATTAGTTACCAATATTATAAAAGAGACAAATCAGTGCGACATTTGTCAGATCCACATCAATTTGCCTATCTTTTAGTATAGTGCTTCGTATACAATTGTTTATTAAAAATCGACTAAAATACAAGTCAATTGTTTAGCCTAAAACACGTGGAGGAATTTTTTTTACGTAGAGAGGACTATGTGTTAGTAGCGCATTATTTTTCTTGTTTACTACTTCTTCCATATTTTTTTGGATAAACCACTTTATTTTCACGATTGTTAATTAGTAAATACTCCCTCCGTCCCGGAATACTCGTAATGGTTCGTAATATATAAGTTACATTATAGTTTTCTTGTTCTTGTAAGCTATGTATAATTATTCAATGTACGTTGTATAATATCACTTTTGATAGTTGTATTTCTTAAGACGAATCTATTTTTTAAAATGTTATATTACGTACAAAATATTATACATTCTTATTTATATTTGGTCATTCTAAACTTGTTTGAAATCATAATTACTTAAGGTTGACAAAATAATACGGAGTAGATCATTATATTAGGAAATTTTTGTTAAGTATGACAAAGTAATAGAATTATTATATGCTTCCAAATATACCGCATGTGAAAAAATGAATTTGTAAAAGATATTGATTACCTTAAAGAATTAGTTGATATATATATGTAAATTAAAAAAGTAAATTATAAACACCGATAGTAACACGTGTAAGCTTTACATCAAGCGCCCTGTGTTTTAGTAGAGTATATAGATAGATAGATAGATATAGATCTTAATTATGAAAAATCAGATCAATTCACATATTAGATGAGATCAGATCATATGAGAAAAAATAAATTCAGATCAGATCATGAGAAATAAAGTAAACTAAATAGGTCCTTAGTCAACATTATTTAATCATCTACGTTTATATTTGCCGTCCACCCAATCTAAAATCCAAACTTGCTCCATCATCAATTATAATGTAGCATTTACATATATATAACAGATATAAATATAACTCAATTTTTTAATCTATAAAGTACTTATTTAGTTTTTTTATAGCTTTGTATTAGAGTTCCTAATTGTGTAAATATATGATATCAGCATATACATAGAATATTTTATTATTTAAATATTCTTTGACATATGTTGTGTAACTAATAACTTATTACATAATTAGATATTTGACGTATCAGATCTTTGAAAGAATTAGATCTTTGACATATTTATTTTTAATAGTTTTTTTTAATATTTATAAGAGAGACGAATCAATGAGTGACATTTGTCATCACCACATTGATTTCCTCTCTTTTAGTATATTATATAGATTTTCTTGATAATGTTTGAGTATTTTTCTTGTAATTTATTTCGTTTGAAGTAAATAGTCATGGGGAGGGAGGAAATAGTTGTACTCAATGCAGGTAGCATTTTACCTAAATGCAGAATAACTTAAAATTATTAAAATATTATTATTCCTATGTAGCCCTTGTTCTAAATCTATCTTAATTTTTTCCACCCAAAAGCTATTTAATCACTTTAATACTATAATTCTATAGCTTGTAAAATAAATTGTCGCCTTGTGCTACAAATCGATGGACAACAATGATAGAATTACGCAAAAACGACTATTTTACGGTACGTTGTCGGATTTATTTTGGTTAAATCATATTGTAGAACGAAACTAATCCTACCCGGTACATTAAAAGAACCGCCGGAAGATTATTCCGACACCCAAACTAGACCGCCGGAAAAGATATCCGGCACCCAAACTGAACTGCCGGAACAGATAACCGGGACTCTAACTGAACTGCCGGGTAACTTGCCCATTACTCTAGCATAACTTCCGGAATATTGAGACAGAGACCTGTATAAACTGCTGGCACCTATGGTCTATATTCTTCTTTAGGTTTTATATAATACCATTTCTTGATGTAATTGTTATTGTGTTGTTTGGGTATGGCTCTTCATAGTAAACTAGTCTTTAGATCCGTGCAGTGCACGGGCTTATATGCGTAAATATTTTTTTTTTTTTTGGAGTACACAAAGTTGAAGATAATGTAATACGTATCAAATAGCATTTTCAACCAAATTATAATTATCATTTTTAAAGTAATTTAACCAACTAAATAATATTGCTCGTGAATCGTGACGCTAAACATCTGTTGCATACGCATGTCACTAAATCAACATTGTTGGTGATCGACGCTAAACATCTGTTGCAATACACGACCATTGTTAAACCTCATCTGCCTACTTCCTTCATTTCCTTGAGCAAAAATAATGATTCTTTGAGTTTCCTTCCCTACCAAAGAAGTTAACCAAATTACGAAGTATTAAATTTCGTAAGTTAAACCGGTAGGTAGAATCTAATCTTCTGAGATCATCAATGATATCTCTTCAAGGTGGTCGAGTGCTTCCTTTAGTCTTCTACTCTGACGTAAACCAACCATCAGTGTAACAGTTTTATATAAGTAATCACATTTGGGGAAGACACATAATAATACAAAGAGTAACAATAGATTCCAGTAACCCAAATTAAATCATACTTTTAATTTAGAACTAAATATAGAAATTATTCAAGGTACGAAATTATCCTAGTGTTACAAATTATAGTCCGAAAATTGAGAATCGAATCATTCGCTATTTTGCACACTGTTTTCACAAACTCTACTTATTCAAAACCTAGAAAAAATACTCATATCATTTAATTTGAACAAAAGTAATGATCCTACAGTTGAATATCAATTTAAGGTTGTTTTTCCTTTGGTAATTTTTTTTTGAGTTTCTCTTCACTTGGTTGATGGAAAATGTATTGTATCTTTCATCTTCCTGATTAATAGGTAAGGGATAAAGCCCGTTTTACCCTGTCCGAGAAGAGTATCTTAAAATCCTCAAATAACATGTGTTATTTTAGAAAATGGCTACAACTTTACTCAACATTTCAAACTATGTGTATACCTAATTTGTATTTCTTAACGGAACTAAACTTAGTCAATTCACCTACCAAATTCCACACGTTTTTGTTTTGATATATAGTCCTAGTTTTCTCATAGTTCAATTAGAAACAATCAATCCAACCAATTTCTCTAATCTCATATACTTGACCAATCTCAAATTTATCTAATCTCATATAATCATCTACAATAATTGCATAAAACACCAAAGTCTTCCAAAAATCAAATTACCTGCTTAAGATGCATATTTTGTAGCAAATCCAGTTGTATGGGTTCCTGTAATCGTCACTAAATAATCAATTAATATAAATTCCATGAAAAATGCCCAATTAATCAATTTAAACAATTGACGAATAAGATGAATAAGATTGAAAAAGCAGTTAACATGATTTCACATAATTATAAAATTACAAATAATAGTAAACATGAATTCACACAATCACCATGAAGTAAATATTAAGATAAAAAAAAACCAACAAAATATGGAACATAACTCAATACTTACTGCACCTATATCAAATCACATAAGCTCCACATTCTAATAGCCTTACAAATCAAATAAATAAAATGGAGTAACAATCCATATATTTATAGCAGGGGAATGAATACAAAAGAAAAACTCAAAATACTTTGGATTAAAGTCTTTATTAATAAATGGATTAAATGATTCATAAATTAATAAAATCCTTGATGCAAAACGGATGAATACAAAAGGTTGAGAGGGGAGGAGTGCATTAGCATTGATTTTAATGATAAATTATATTAAATGGTTTAAATTAAATGATAGAGTAAAGGTTGGAGATGAATGAAGGGGGGATAAGGAAAGACTTAAGGACTCAAAAGGTTGGGGTGAAAACTGAAAAGGTTGGACATGTAGTAGGAAGAGAAGACACGTGACAAGTAGAAGAATAGGATAGCAACAACAAAGTGACACATGGCATATATGGTTTTAGTTTTTAAATACTAGGTATAGATTCTAAAGCTAGTAATAAGTTTCTTAGTTTGATTTGATGATATTTCACCAGTAAGAAAGTGAGGAGTTGAGACTATTATTAGGCAAACTAAACTGACAAAACTATTTGAGCAAGAATCAACATAATTTCAAGAGACACAAGGGATCATTAATGAAGTCTACAAGATGGAAAACCAAAGAACAAGATTAATGAGAAGAAACATGCGATATGAAAGACGAGGGTTCTCTATTTTTGTTTTGGAAGCTATTAAAATTTTAAAGGATATTTTTATCTTTCTTTTATTTTTAAAGTCATTAAATAATTTTGCATTTTGGAGATTTTGTACTGCATTTAGTACCTGCGATAATTATCACTTAATAGATATTGGATTTCACTTTCATGAAGTATATGTCGCCAACTGTAACACCCCGACAATTCTCTCTTTTCTAAAATAATCTTTTAATATAAACCGTAGAGAATTATCAAGGCATTATCGCCCGTGTGAAAACGTAACGGCTTATTCAGAATTTTGCAGCGGAAAACATAAAACTAACTTTAGGTTTATAAACAATCGATTACAGGTTTAATCCCAAAAACCAATCAACGAAAATAAGGAAATATAAATAGTACGACAAGTTTAAAGTCCAAATTAACAAACCAAGTCACTTAGCAAAACAAAACTAAATACAAGCTCTCTAATCCCGATCCCCATGATGCATCATCTTCAAACCTATAGATGGACAATGCTTATTGATCCTTAGAGACTGCTTACCAAAGATTGGGTCATCACAGGATCAATAAGGCATAGCCATGATCAACATGCACAAGCAAAAGCACGTAATCAGCAAAGCTGAGTACTACATACTAAAACAAAAACAATCTTAACATGATACTAATAAACGATAAGTAAGGGCAAACAACACATATTAATTTGAATACCACACTTGACTAGACTAGGCTAGACTGGACTAGACTTTTATAACAATAACATTATTTTAATTGAAATAGTCAATGGACCGAGTTGCTACTAGAAACTTCTTCTTCTTCACTAAGGAAGACGAGGTACGGGCGCGACTCCGTAAACCCCAATGACCTGCGATATCGAGGGACTTTTGAATAAAATAGAACCGGTGATCAATCCGGCCCCAGAAAAAGCCATAGGCTACCCATGACCCCAACTCCTGATTGTCCGTCACTTTAGACGTGCACAGTCTAAAGCTATTGCTACTCAGTTTCACTTTACATGATTTATAAATTAAACTATGTTGTGACTCAACAATTACATAAGGCATACAAACAACATTTATTCACGACTGTTTTTCTCTTGGAATTAAGTAAGTGATCACAGAGATGTCAATCAAGACTTATTCCAATTAATTCAACCTTTCCTTTAATACTGATCAACCCTCTATATGGGCATAAGGTTTCAACTTACTAAACAAGGTCCTCATCCCTCATAAAGTAGTGAAAAACTAAAAGGGAACAACGATCAATCGATCTGAATCAATGTATATAAAATAAAGTTCCCAACTGACATGCTTGCATCAATAATCCATACTAACATGTTATAATTCTCATAACGAAATATATATGATCAACATGTCCATCCAACAATATTAAACATGCACTTTCAACATAACTAAGTTCATCAACAATTTCAACATGGTTTCAACAAATCACACACATTTCAAGCACACAGGTATGTACGTACCTTGTGTAAACAAACTGATAGGCCACTTTAACGAATTCAAAAGTCGCCTACAAAGAATTCTCCGCCTAAAAACAACCAATAAAATTCCCAATCAATATCCAACAATTTATAGCAATACTAAAGTACTCTAAATAGACCCTAAACATATTTCGAACCATCCCAAATATCGAAATTTAACTAAATATCCTCCAAGCATAATAACTATTAAACTAATGATCCCAAATCGTTCTAAACTCCAATAAAACATCCCTTTTAAAATTTCCAGCAATATAAAATAATTTCAAACGTCCACAAAACATAATCAACGTTCTTAAAATCATAAAAATAATAGCTTTAATAATATATAGTCATTCTATTATGATTTAAATCATTAAAAACCTTAAAAATTCACACTTTAAAAATTAAAATCATTATTTCATTTCAATTACCTAATCTGAAAATTAATAAGTTAATTATGCAAACCTAAAATTCTGAAATCCACAATTAAATCATAAAGCTTATAATTTAAATTCAAGAAACGCAATTTAAATTATTAAAACGTTATTAAATTCATTAATTAAACATAATATGTAAATCTGAAAATTCTAGTTAAATCATAAAAACATATAATTTAAATTCAAGAACGTAATTTAAATTCAAGAGCATAAATTCAAATTAATAAACTTAATTAAAAGATTTAAATAACTTAGGGTTTAAGAAATAACCAAAAGTGAGGGAGAGAGAGAGTTGGCCGGCTGCAGGGGCGGCGGCGGCGAGGAAATTGAGCGGCGGAGGAAGCTGGGCGGCAGAGGGAACAGCGGCGGCGACTTCTTTGACCGACGGTGGTGGTGAAGCAAGCAAATAAGGGAAGACTGTTTTGAAGGAAATAATGCCCTTGGTCCAAGTATGCATTCAATGATAAGTCTAATAAATGCGATTCAGTATTAATTAACAAGTTAATAATTCAGTGAGATCAAGTGAGCTGAATGCCTAGCTAGAGGCCGCTTCAGTTCAAGTGGAATTAATGATATTAATCCACATCTTACTCTTGACTGAACCCGTAGGGTCACACAAATAGTACGTAAACGGATCAAGTATTTAATGGCATTAAATACTCTATCTATGGATATTCGGAATCGACGGATCTTGGTTTCAGTGGGAGCTGAGATCGTCACAAGCAAGTGACTACTCCGGAAACGATGATATTGCCGGAAACGGAAATATGGATCGTATCGGAAATATAAATATTCTCCAAGTCGT
This sequence comes from Spinacia oleracea, assembly GCF_020520425.1. Lineage (NCBI taxonomy): Eukaryota > Viridiplantae > Streptophyta > Magnoliopsida > Caryophyllales > Amaranthaceae > Spinacia > Spinacia oleracea. Next base: position 8,643,161 of record NC_079488.1, on the reverse strand, counting down.
AGATGTTGCCGGAAACGGAAACATGGTACGTATCGGAAAATATTATAGGAAATGGAAATATTGCCGGAATCGGAAATATTGCCGGAAACGGAAATATTGTCAGAATCGGAAATATTATCGGAATCAGAAAATAGTTCCGGAAACGGAAATATTAAATATTTGTTCGAAACGGAAATTAATTCCGGAATCGGAAATATTAAATATTGTTCGTATCGGAAATGAATCCGGAACCGGGAATTTAATCGGAAGCGTATCGTACGAATAAGCATCGGACGAGGCCTGCCGGACGAAGGCCCAGCACGAAGCCAGGCCATCGCCCAGCAATCAAGACGCGCAACAAAGCCCAGCCCAAGGCAGCGCCAGGCCCACCGCAAGGCAGCGCCAGGCCCACCGCAAGGCAGGCCCAGCGCGCCAAGGCGAGCGTAGCGTGGGCTGCGTGGGCCGAGCGCACGCGTGCGGGCGCCCTCGTGGCTCCGTGCGTGTGTGTGTTTGTGTCCATGCACAATTCCTAAATCTATTAGGATTTGGTGTATGATTAAATTCCTATTCCTAAAAGGATTATTTAATTAATTAGAGTCCTTGTAGAATTCTAAGTTTAATTAAATCGTATCCTACTATGATTCCAATTCCCTTTCCAAACCTCTATAAATAAAGGCCTAGGGTCATAATTTATGCATACGGGATTGAAGTATTCTAAGGGTAAGTTTTGAAAGAAAAATAAGCCAAACACTTGCAAACACTTAACCGAATTTCCTAGTAACCTTAAGGGCGATTCTAGTTGGTCTAACTTGAGGCGGATCCGGACGTACTGTGGACTATCTACGGAGGGACGACATTTGGAGTCCTAAAGACTTGTTCTTGTTCGATTCGGGCGCAGCTAGGGAGGGCACGCTACAAAGTGTATGCTCCTAAATTATGCTAAATGATTATGTGTAAATAATATGTTTCCTGGCATTAAGGTTTTTCCGCATGATTTATGTTTTGTCATATGTATCATAACCTATCAGTGGTATCACGAGCCTCTTATTATTTTCATAATCTAAATTGCATAAACATGGTTAAATATTACAAATTTGCAAGAATTAAAAGGGGTGATTAATTTTCGTAATTGTTAATTAATTGCAAATTGCGTTTATTTAATTATATGTACGCAGTTTTTCGGCAGTTTCTTCGTTACTCATCCAAATCAGGTGATTTCTGTGTCAATTCCGCATGTAAAAGACATTCTAAAATTTTGACAAAATTAGTATTTTTCGGCCGAACCCAGAATTCTCAAATTCGAAGCCTAACTATGACTTTTCGGAGGTTTTAGTTTTTCGAACGCAAAAGTTTGTAAATTTAAGATGTTAAATTAAATATTTGCGATTCTTGTTGATAAATCTTGAATTTTTGATTGACCTACTGTATATGTTTAACAAGTTTGAATGCCTAGCCTTGTTAGTTATGCAATCTAATTTGTAATTATGATTAATTTGTTGAAAATTGAAATAATTTAGAATTAATTTGATTTTCATAATTAATTAATAATTTAATTAGATACCTATGATTAAAAACCACCATAAAAATTGTAAATTTGTGTTAAATTTTAAATTTTTATGACCTAGACTTGAATCCATGAAATCGGAAATTAATTAATTAATAAATTTTCGATTTTTCGCCCTAAAATTATGAAATTAATATGATTTATTAATTTGTCATTAATTTTGAAAATAAAATTTTAAATTTTTATGCGATTCGCTCATATAACTTTCACGCACAAAGCAATGAACGCTACGTGTTACCCTTAAGGGGTGTTGTATAGTGCGGGCATGCGACGACGAGCAAGGGAGCTCGTCGCCCATGCGGTACGAATGCAGCGAGCAAGGCTATGGTGCACGAGCACAAGGCAGCAGCCCTGCCTTGTGTCGTGTGCTATGTGCGATGGGCGAGTGGGCAAGGGCGAGAGCAAGGCAGCGACAGTCGCGTGTGGGCAGCAGGCGAGCTGCGCCACGACGCAACTGCCGCGCGCAACGTGCGAAGCCTCGCGCGCAGCGAGCGCAAGCTCGCGTGCGACGAGCGCTACGCCCAGCGACGAACGCTCGCGCGCAGCGAGCATGCTAGCGGGCTTCGATGATGCCTTGCGAAGGTGTGTAGCGATGGATGCGACGCAGCACATAGCCTGCGCGCACATGGCCAGCGATGGCTGCGTGCGTGTGGCCTATGGCTATGCGTTGTATGGTGATGTTGCGTACCTTGTGTTACGATTAGATCGTTTTAAAATTTAATTTGAAATTTTTAGTTTATGTAATTTTAATTAATTTTAAAATTAATAATTTAAATTGTTTTCTTGGATTTTAATTTTGAATATTATAATTATAATAAATTTCATTTATTTTAATTATTTTACTAAAATTAAAATCATGAATTAATTTAAATACGACTGAAAATAAATTAAATATGTGGATTCAATTTTAAATTTATATGAGCTTTAAATTTTAATTAAATTTGTATGTTTCCGGTTAGACTAGAAATACATTTTTATGTTTAAAATTAGTAAAGCATGTGAATTTATTGGTTTAAGTGGGAGCCCTTTTAGTCATAAACTCTTGATTAGGTCTACAAATCCTTAAGGTTAAAACAACTTGATTAGAATTAATAAGGACTGAATAATTTGTAGATTATTGGTGCCCTTGATTAATTGCTGCAAATATTTATGTGATGCATAACGTGTTTTACTAACCAGCTATGTGGGCCATTCATGATAATGAATGGGTGAATGGTATATATTGTATATGTACTGTTTTGCAGGTTATGAAGTGACTAGTATGGCCCAAATAGGATAGAAAATATGGTCTGCGTACCATTAATTTGAATGTAATTGGTCTAAAGTACCAAAATTGTTTTTCAATACAAATATGGTCTGCGTACCATCAAATAGTTGTAATTAGTTTAATTATAGCTTATCCTATTTGAAGAAAATGACGCCTCCCACGGAGATTTTCAAGACGGACTTTGAAGTTGAAGCTTCAAGATGAAGTCGGGCCATACTAGATCACATTTATCTTATGCATGCTTTAAGTTATTTCTTTAAATATGTCTTAAATATGCATGAGATCAAAGCTTGATTATGTTGCATGATTAAGGATTTTAGTTCACTTAAAATCTAACCAACATAGTAAGAGCTAGCCTTAAGTTCCAAACTTAAAAATTGAGTTAAAAGGTGTCATGCCAAAATAACACTTACTTGGATATCCTTTACATCGATCTTAGTAATAGTTTTCCGCCATAGCGAGGTGTTACTTGTCGATACTAAAGGGGTAAGGTACACAAATAATTGTGAGTACATGTTAGTTTTGGTGAAACTCAACGATATAAGTAAGGAGTCCTTTTATGTCGTGGCAAAATCGATAGGTTTACCTAATAAGTTCATAGACGTACCTATCAACCAAGAATAGTTTCTAGACTATTAGCAAAAGGTTTTTGCTTACCTAAAATGTTTTAGGATTGAGTCGACAAACTGTGCTTAATTCTTCAATGGTTTTAGGATCTTGGAATCATTTTATTCACACCTGCCGGAACAATAAATTCGAATAAAATGCTAATGACTTGTTTAAATTGCATGATTGCTTTAATTTTCAAGTTATTACTCATGATAAATGTTTAGACTTTGCATGCTTCAATATATGTTTTAATTATTGTTTATAATTAAATATCTTGCACTGTAATAAATCCTTTTAGAAAGGTAACAGTAAATTTCATCGATTGGTAGTGAATCCAAGAACGATTCACGGAAATGAGAGAAAGTGAGCAATTTAAAATGTACGTTTCTTATATAGACTTTTATGGTTGTTTTCGAGTATCAAAGTCGAATGGCAAACCGATTGGTGCTTGTGAATTCAAAATACAATGTAGTTTTGAGATCATAAAGCATTGAGTTTAAACGCTCAGCCTTACCAATGGTTAACAACCTAATATCTTTGTCCATTTAATTCTCGAATGAGTCTAGTCCCTAGACATTCGAATAGATCGATGCTTAGAGAACTTTAGAAGCTTCTGGTAAGATCATCTAGTTGAAACAAAATATTCAACATAAATTAAAATGGTAAGAACCTTGTTGGAGTGACATTGGACATGTTTAACAAAGTATAAAAGTCAACACTAAAGAATTCAATTCTTAAGACTATAAGAAAGGGTACAAGAAATAGGAAAACAAGGAACAAATGAAAGGAATTTACGATTCCGTTTCTACCTATAAGTTTATGTTTAAAGAGAAGTGACCTAGCAATCAAACTTTCTTGGTATCATATACCGCTTGAGGTTCTTACTTCGGTAATGACTCAAACAATGGAAGCTAGGATACACTAATGGCCTACAAGTGGGAAATGAAGCATGGCAATGCTACATTAGTTGTAGGGTCATCTAGTTTGTTTTAAGTCCTTTCAAAGGCTGGAACTTAATGGCTATTTTGTTCCATAATCAGCATACCTAAATTTCTGTTTTCAAACACAGAAAGACTCACATTCAGAAGAACAAAAACAATGTTTGTTTGTTTATTTGAATGAAATGGTCATTTACGGGTTGAGTCAATATGCTTGATTAAAACAAACAAATCTTTAACAATAAAACTTTAATAGGTTCAAATCAATCTCTTGATTTGAGTTCCACTAACCTTTAGCATTGTTGCTTAGACCATATCAACAAGTTAACATTCAAAAGCTCTATTTTGATGGACTTTTGAAAGTTGATTGATTTCTAGTTCAATTTAAGACAACTAGTCTTACTTGTTGAAAGTAACAAAAGATATGAACTATTGTTAGAACGCCTAAACAATAGAGTTCAAAGCTAAAGAAAGATTTTATGACTTTATTATTTCACATGGATTTGAGTGAATATAGGTTTATTTACTCAAATGTGATATAAGTTGAATCTGTTTGGCTAATTCAAATATTCAGAAGTATAAATTCCACTTGGTAAGAAATCATAAATATCTAAGATAGATCATGATAATGATTGCTTGAGACCAAAAATGATCATCAATGATTGTGTGTTGTAAAATTCACAATCTAGCTCCATAAGATATGGCATATCTAAGTTGGAATAATCGAAGTTGATTAGTACTTGATTCGATCAATGATGGATCATATAGACTTTTCCTATAATTTCTAGACAAAATGCTCAACTACCACCAAACTAAATTCGTCAAAGCTATTGAAAAGTAATTACAGAAGATCTTTTCATAATATATCTAAAGAGTTGCTAAACTCAGTGGGAGCTTAGTGTTTGTTATTCAACAAACTAAGGCCCAAGTCTAGATATATGTTTCATTGTGATTTATTCAAATGAGACACAAGGGTATTGTTTCTACCACGAATTTTTGAGAACATAATGTTTGTTTGCTCGAAATAATGTCCTTTTGGAGATTCGTTTCCAAAATGACAAGTGGGAGAAAATAGACCTCGAAAGACTTCGAGGCGAACAACAAACATAAACGGACATTCCGGAGGCTTTTTCGAAGTTCTTCAGAAAATCCGAACACGTATTCTTTAAGGACTTTAGAAGTGGCTTTAAAGAATAGACATCTCTTAGAAAACTTTACAAGTGCTTCAAGGAGAACAGAATATTCAAAGGACTTTCAAGTGGTTGTTGATATTCTATTGTTTGATGTTCTATACCCAAGTAGGCATGGAGTTCAAGTCACTGAAACTATGAGATTCTTCTATTAGATAGTGAAGAAACATAGAGTTCAGGTCAATGAAACTATGAGATTCTTCTATTAGATAGTGAAGAAACCTACAACTTGCAGTCAACCTATTGTCATTAATGAGTTTGTGATTTGCAAGAAAGCTATGACGAAATATAGATTCCCTAAAATGGTTAGAGGCCATATATAGACTCAAATGTTTTAGATGGTTATAAGCCATAAAACATAACCAATGTTTTGATGACAAAATTGAAATTTTGTTGATTTGCAAGAATAGTTTCACACCTATTGGTTGCAAGTTTGTTTTAAGGATAAAAACCATCAAACATGAAATTGTGTTCACACACAAAGCTAGATTAGTTGCTAAAGGTTACAAGCAAATTCATGGCATGGATTGTGTTGAAACCTTATGCATAATCTTAATGCTCAAGTCTATAAATCAAGCAATAATTACATATTGGTACATATGACAATTGGATGACAAAACGTATTCCTCAATCAAATGTTGGAAGAAACTATGTACATGGTATGTCATAGGATTTGTGGATCCAAATAAATGCTTGAATAGAAAGCTGGCTTATGAAATCTAAGTACAGATTTAAGCAAGCAATTGGGAATTGGAAATGTATTTTAGTGAAGCTAATAAGTATTTTAGTTTCATAAAATGTACATAATTCTTATAGATATATAAGAAGTTTAGTGGGAGTACGTAAAACTTAATTGGTCCTATGTGTATCACACACATATCTCTCTATTATGAAATAACATTCAAATGCTAATTACTTAGATTTGAAATTATTCATCAATGATGGACCATGGCGAAACTTAGTACATACTGGGTATTAAGATCTGGTTACAAAGATCTTATAATATTGTTTTAGATTAAGTAATGGAATTTACTAAATCAAACACGAAAGACTCCATTGGAGATATTCGACCCATATGAATAAATCTAAGTAAAGGATGTTTGAACTATGTATAAGCATTTACTAAGTTAAACATCAAAGGATCTGAATAGATTCTTAACCTATATTATATGTCAAAGAATTTAGCTGGATTCAGTAGCTACTGAAATTGAATGAGCTAAAGTTACATGAATAGAATTCAATTGGGAATTATTCTGCAAAGAATTTATCATGTATGATATAATATGAGGATCGCCAAAAACGTATCGTATGACTTTAGGCATGACGAACATATACCAATCTCTATTGATCTAAGTGAAGATCAACTAGATTGAGATCAAGAATACTTACGGTACTTGAAAAAGTACATAGGAATAGTTCTTGATTCAAGGAAATAAAGATATGCTAAATATTGATGCTACACGCATAAACACTGGCAAAGGATCAAGCAAGACCCTTTGGAGTTAACCATTGACAAGGACGAGCTAAAGAGCATCGTGTTTTGAAAATGGCAACATGGGTTGGAGACCATGAGTTGTTGCGTGGGAAATTAAAATATTAATTTCTATGTTCCAAAGATACAGCTGGAAAGTCTTCCACATATCTGTAAACTGCTTGGATAAGTAAATCCAAACAAAGCATCACTAGCAACCTAAACAGTTGAAGTAAAAGTACTTATTGCCTAAGAAGCAATAAAACAGAGTTGTTTATATTAATGAGTTCTTCATTGAACTTGGGAAGATCACATGTCTGTTGACTTAATGGTTCTTCATTGCAAAATGCGTAGAACCACTAATGTAGTAAGAAAGACTAGATCACATAATAAACAAACTCAAAAGATCTTATCATCATATCTCGAAGAACATTCGATGAAAAGGATATTAAGATTGGCAAAGCATGATAACTAAACCTATGCAACAAGTGAGATACAACACTCACATTGTGACACTGGAAATCAAGCATAGCTTTGAATTCCATGAACTGTTTTAAAGATGGGGTTGAGGCCCATGGTTGTAAAACATTGGGGTTGAACATTTATCATATATGAAATGTATTTTCATATTCCATTTAATCTTGGTTTAGTATTAAATGATGAGTCCCTTCAAAATTGACGATATATTCAAGATAGACTGTCAGGACCAGTCCTGTGACTAAGAAATGTCTATCAAGTGAACTTGAATGTCAAAGGTTGAAAATGGTCCCTGGTCGGAGTTTTCTATAAAATTGGACGCATAGAAAACGTTAGACGACTAGAATGCAAGATGACTAGTAGTTCTGTTTCTTGAACTATGTGGACATGGCAATGTCATAATCATTTGCATAGATACTTACTTTGAGAAGACTAGTATCGGACAGACCTATGAAACTTTACTGTAAGAGATGAAAATTTGTCATAAGTAAATTTCATTAAAATTATTAGACACTAAATCCTCAATACCTGAGTGATTTGAGATTACTTGTTTGAGAACTGGTTACTTTGACGTTGACCAACCGTCGCACCGTAAAAGGAGGCTATAAAGGCAACGCTCAGGTAATCACCTATCAAACGAAGTCTAATCTCAAGATCGCGAGATTGGGATTGTCCTCCCATAAATCGGGATGAGATGCTTAAAAGTTGTACAAGGCCACTCGGAGAGCTAGAAACTGTGAAATGCATAGCCGTGCTCGGATGAATCATAGGCTATGATTATCTGTTTATTTGATCAGTTGAACTCTGAAACCGAGAAACACCTCTGGACATAATAAGGATGACAACTCTTACCTTATGTTCAAGAGCAAGCATCGAGCGAAAAATGAATTAGGAAATGCACACTTGTCCCTAAGGACAAGTGGGAGACTGAAGGAAATAATGCCCTTGGTCCAAATATGCATTCAATGATAAGTCTAATAAATGCGATTCAGTATTAATTAACAAGTTAATAATTCAGTGAGATCAAGTGAGCTGAATGCCTAGCTAGAGGCCGCTTCAGTTCAAGTGGAATTAATGATATTAATCCACAGCTTACTCTTGACTGAACCCGTAGGGTCACACAAATAGTACGTAAACGGATCAAGTATTTAATGGCATTAAATACTCTATCTATGGATATTCGGAATCGACGGATCTTGGTTTCAGTGGGAGCTGAGATCGTCACAAGCAAGTGAATACTCCGGAAACGATGATATTGCTGGAAACGGAAATATGGATCGTATCGGAAATATAAATATTATCCAAGTCGTAGATGTTGCCGGAAACGGAAACATGGTACGTATCGGAAAATATTATTGGAAATGGAAATATTGCCGGAAACGGAAATATTATCGGAATCGGAAAATAGTTCCGGAAACGGAAATATTAAATATTTGTTCGAAACGGAAATTAATTCCGAAATCGGAAATATTAAATATTGTTCGTATCGGAAATGAATCCGGAACCGGGAATTTAATCGGAAGCGTATCGTACGAATAAGCATCGGACGAGGCCTGCCGGACGAAGGCCCAGCACGAAGCCAGGCCATCGCCCAGCAAGCAAGACGCGCGCCAACGCCCAGCCCAAGGCAGCGCCAGGCCCACCGCAAGGCAGGCCCAGCGCGCCAAGGCGAGGCTGCGTAGCGTGGGCTGCGTGGGCCGAGCGCACGCGTGCGGGCGCCCTCGTGGCTTCGTGCGTGTGTGTGTTTGTGTCCATGCACAATTCCTAAATCTATTAGGATTTGGTGTATGATTGAATTCCTATTCCTAAAAGGATTATTTAATTAATTAGCGTCCTTGTAGGATTCTAAGTTTAATTAAATCGTATCCTACTATGATTCCAATTCCCTTTCCAAACCTCTATAAATAAAGGTCTAGGGTCATAATTTATGCATACGGGATTGAAGTATTCTAAGGGTAAGTTTTGAAAGAAAAATAAGCCAAACACTTGCAAACACTTAACCGAATTTCCTAGTAACCTTAAGGGCGATTCTAGTTGGTCTAACTTGAGGCGGATCCGGACGTACTGTGGACTATCTACGGAGGGACGACATTTGGAGTCCTAAAGACTTGTTCTTGTTCGATTCGGGCGCAGCTAGTGAGGGCACACTACAAAGTGTATGCTCCTAAATTATGCTAAATGATTATGTGTAAATAATATGTTTCCTGGCATTAAGGTTTTTCCGCATGATTTATGTTTTGTCATATGTATCATAACCTATCATGTTTGCGCGTTGATGGGCTGCGGAGATTGGTGTTGGTTGGTCGGCTTCGACACAGGATGGTGGTCGTTGCGGCGAGTTTCGTAGGTAGATGGCCGGTGGTTGCTGCAACAGAACCACGAGCTAGGAGGAGAGGAAAACCAAAGGGAAGAAAACGAAAATAATAGGGGAGAGAAGTTACCGGCGATGGGAAAGCGCCGGCGGTGGCAAGGGAACGACAATCCGCGAGCAGTGGTGGTGGTGCGCCGCTGGTGGTGGCTGAGCAAAGAGAGGAGCAAGATTTTGGGTTTCCTGGTTCACGTGAGGGAGAAAGGGTGAGGAGGGTTTCTGAGTTTTGTTTTTCACGTGAATGTTGAAACAAGGGTAGGGAAATTATGGGCTTATTTGTTTTGGGTTTACCAAGTTGGGCTAGAATTAGGATTAGCTTTTATGATTCGAATCCAAAGCTGAATAGGATCGTTTTCTAATTCCAATCGATTTTCGTAATTCAAATTCTTTTCAACTTAAAATTCTAAAATTATTTTTGATTTCGTAAATCATTGAAAACATTAAAAATGTAATAAATAAATATACGTTAATTATATATTTATTTCTAAAATTCATAAATTCTTATTTAAATATATTAAATATACGTTAAAATATATAAATAACGTTTATAAATTTACGGGGGATTACACCAACTCACCATGCACTATGGCACAGGGGATTGGATTCCATATAATATGAGCTTGAAAAGCCAAAAATTGATACTTAGACACTTTAAATACCAACTTATTCAAGTTAAACTTGACAAACTTTCAAGCGCGTAGTTAAGCTATTATGCACAAAAACGGGCAAGGTTAATCACCATTCTCGCACAAAAGTTCTTAAAACAGGTGGAATATATAAAGTAACATAGTCAATAGAGAATAAAATTGATGATTATATTCAACAAGACAAAGATACAGGCCAAACAGACCATCTACAATAGAAAGATCTTCATTTTACCCCCCTCCATCAAAACAATGAAAAGTAAAGAAGGTCCATGATGTACTTGACCCTAACACATTTGGGTAAATAAGGAAGTTAAGGCTTTCATATATATTTTAATAAGACCATGAAGTCACTTAGTGGAGTTTATTGTTTATTTTCCTTTGTATGCTGACTTTGACATCTAAATTATTTTTTTCTGGATACTGGTTCCAAAAATTTAAGATTGGACTTATTTCCTTGGTATTTTCCGCACATAGTTTACATCTTAACTACGTCTACAAATGTCCCTTCTCGATAGAACTCAGAGACTCAACTGGTTACTCAAAGACTCAAATAGAACCATCTCAGCAACCATTTGTAGAAGAAATATTTGCAATAAATGCTCTTAAGCTCATGAAATTTAGTGATAAGGTAATATCACCAACTTCATTTATGCGTACATGTTGTTCAAACAATAACACTACAACAAACATTGGATGACAACATTGATATAGCATCGCTGGGGAATTGTTCAGGCCACTAAAGATTGTTACTTCTGGCTAAAGCTGAACAAAAACAACCAACACAAATACATCATCGTAGAAGCTCTGGACAAGCTTCAATAAGATCATGGAGAAGCTTCAAAAACAACCCCCTCAAACAAGAAGATAATGAAATCAATGTTCCAAAGATAATTTCCATCGATGATACTTCTAGAGTAACCAATGCTTAGTAGTCACCTATATATATATATATATATATATATATATATATATATAAAGCCGTGGAATAAAGATGATGCCGTTTGGTGTTGGAAGAAGGATGTGTCCGGCTTTTGGTTTGGCCATGCTTCACCTGGAGTACTTTGTGGCTAATCTGGTTTGGAATTTTGAATGGGCAAATATAGAGGGAGATGAGATTGATTTGTCTGAAAAGCAAGGGTTTAGCATTGTAATGAAGCATCCTCTCCATGCCCACATTTCTCCTAGGCAAACTAAATAAACAGGAAAGGGATATGAATTGACCAACACTTGACCAAAACCTAGCTAGAGAAAGGGATATGAATTGTTAAAATCTTTTGTACCCACCCTGGAATATTAAGCAGAAAATTTCTTTTGCTTGCATATGAAGTCGCGTTATTATCAGACATAATGCAAGTCTTAATGAAGTTTCATCTTAAAACTGATTGGCTATAGAACATAGAAGTATGAAGTTTCTATATGTATCCCATTATTAAGACAACTCTTATACACACATACATAAAATTCTAAACAAAGATTCAAATAAGAAGCTTACCAATTTCCAGAAGAAAAAAGAGCGCGGCTTAGGCCAACAGTCGCAAGCAAATTCCTTTGAACAGTGATCCAGCAGAAAAAATTATACTCTGAGAAGGTAATATGACTTGTGCATAAACCATGGACATGCCAATATTTGATTAAAAAAGACAGCTGAGATCAAATGCTGCAAAACTGCAAATGATTTTCAGAGTCACCTATTTCTTGAGTGGCGACACCATAACCAGCATATGAAATCAAGTTTTGAGCTATTGAGTCGCATCTAATTAAAAGGACATAGTAGCCCCTTTTTAATAAAAAAATAAAAAAAAATCCATATCAAATATTAAATATATAATTGTAGCCTATGTAGGACTCGAACCTACATCTATGTACCATGACACATTGCTCTACCATTTGAGCTAATAGGCTTCTAATAGCAGTAGAGTACTACTTGAAATAGAACTCACACACTTGTTGTACTCACTTGCATACCTTAGTGGAAGCCAATGCAGAAAACATAATAAATAGATTAATGAGCACTAGAACATTTGTTAACAGGAAGTAAAGATGCAGACAGAGCCAAATAAATGAATTAAATAACCATAAGTTCAGAAAGGAATCTACATGTAAAACACATGCTTAAGCTCACCAACACAATAGCTTCTTCTAGTGCACGCAGTCCTTTCTCCTCCCTCATTCACACGGTATCAGGCTGCAACCATCTTTTACACCAGCAAATTTTCAGAAATAGCAATTTACAAGAAACCTAACTATACTAGTCAACAAAGTAACATGACAAAATGTTCAAAAAAAAAATTTGACACCTTACTATACATAACATTGCCCTCATTAGTATATCAAGGGAATATTCTGAAATTATAATTCAAAGCATGACAGAAAACCAATCCAGTATCACAGACAAAAAAAGCTACAGAATCAGTCAATCTAACTCGCAGATACCACATCTGCCACCATCACATCTCAAGGATAGCCAATAGATAGCAGAGTTACCATTGCACATCTGATGAAGTTCTCCACATCACTTACACTTCAATGGTTTTCTACATTGTTCATCCAAACAAAAGGAAAGTACTGATTTTCACAGTTCTACTTTTCTTTGGTTATCCTTTATTCAAGGTTCCAAATTGATTTCCACATCATGATTCCCAAACATAGTGTTATGCTATGAAATAAACTTGGATTCTGGTTGTTCCATTGTTCATTGTAGAACACCAATACCTTGACCAACTCTACCCATTTTCCAATCACAAAAAACAATAATTTTCCTCCTCCAAAATTGACTTTATCTATGTTCGAACTCCAAAAAACAACCATTTTCAATCCACCAAACTCTATTCTAAAAATACGTTCTAACTCTAGAAAATAGCAATTATCAATCACCCTAACAAAATTCCATTGTAACATACAGCTTCAAACCACCAAAAATTCAGAAATCTTACAATCAGCAAACAAGAAATTATCATCTATATCAACAATTAAGCTGCAAATTGTAACATAGAAAAAATCCTACCCTCCACTGCCTCTTCCTCCTGTAATGCACCATTACTCATTATTATCAACAAGCTTTGAACTTAATTTGATAGAAATAAAAAAAATTAAAGCTCAATTTACAGGAACTAATTATTACAATAATTCCAGTACATTTGGGGGAAATTTGGTGAAAATCATATGAACAGAATAGCAAGAAATCGTCAAAAATCAGTCAATCCTATGTACCTCCAAAAATCGCAGCTTCCGAGCAAAGAAATCAACATAAACGAAACCGAAAGACAATCAGAAAAATCGCAACTAGATGAACCCCGAAGTTTCAAATTAAATAAAAAATAACGAAGAAAAAAACAATTATTCTACGTTTTGGAAGGAAACCCTAACCTCTATAGTATGAATCTTGGCTGGTCGCCGTCGCCGGAGATAGGGAACTTGGAGACGACGGCGGAGTAGAAGGTGGTAGAACTTGCCGACATGGAGAAACTTCGCCATCGCTTTCGAGGAGGGACCGTGTGAGAAAGGTGACTAGTAGGTGTAAGTGTTAAGTAGATTTTGTCCTTACAATACACTTTATTGGTACCCCATAAATTTGGTATTATTATGGATTGGACCAGTTTTACATACTCCCATTTTCTTAAATATTAGTCATGTTTTGACTTTTCAATTCGGTTCAACTCACGTAAATATCATTATATCACCAAATACGTATGTTAAAAAAATATAAAAGTTTAATAATGTTAAACTACACGTTAAAACGAACAAAATAAGATCTCACTTGAATATGTTTTGAATTACGTATTGGAAAGAAATTAGAAGATTCTATTCAATTGTGAATAGTGTCAAAATTCCAAAAGGAACTCATATTCGAAAACAGAGGGAGTAAAAATAATCCTAAAATATAATATAAATATTTTCTTTTATAATCATTAAATAGATTGGGAAAAAAAAACGCGTGACCATAAAATATGCTTATTAATCTAGGAATGTCCTTTAAAAATATTTTCTAACATATTTACGTTTATTTCTTTATAACCCAAGCATTTCAGCTTCCAACCAAACTAAAATTAATGCAACTATGGAAACTTTACACTTTATAGTCAAATTCTCAAAATGGGTCTATTAATTACGGAGTAATTATTTCATTAATCCCACACTTTAGACATGAGTCACATTACTAGATTTGATACTAGATTAGGTCAAGAAGTAAACCAAAGTACAAGAAATAACTTAACTACTCTAGAAATCTCCCTCTATTTATTAATAGTCAACATTTACACCTAGTAAGTGAATGTTAGAATTTATACCATATTTTTCTACCACCTATCAATACCTAGTACTCTCTCCGTTCCGGAATACTTGACCTGTTTTTCTTATCGGGCCGTCCCTTAATACTTGACCTGTTTCTAAAAATGGAAATATTCTAACAATATTATATTATTTCTCACTCCACCCGTATTAACCCACCTACCCCCTACTCCATACAAAAAATAATTAAAAATCCAACCCCTACTCTCCCCCAACCCCACCTCTTAACCCACTTGTCACTCACTACATTAAAATAATACCCCACTATCAACTACTACCTATTAAATTAAATAAGTCAATTCAAGTCCCTTAAACTCTGTGCCGGTCAAACCGGGTCGAGTATTCGGGGACGGAGGGAGTATTTAAAAAGAGAAACCAATTACCATTCTTTTCCATGTGTCAATCTACTTTTGGTTGCCATGTGTCACTCTACTACTTCGTATTTTGTTTGCCATGTGTTTTTCAACTCTCTTTTAAGTGACCAGTAACTTAATGCACTTCTTGCTCTTCACATTCTCTATTTGATATTTTAATTACACTTCCTCTTGGGCTTCATATTCTCCATGTAACATACTTCATCCATAAATTCTTTTAAAGTCTAACACTTAAATAATTGGATATTTTAGTTCTCAATTTAGAATTCTTAATTTTGATTTTACCTTTCCAATTTAAATTTAACTGGCTTTAGGAAATTCGGTTAGAATCATTTCTACCTCAAAGCCAAAAGTTCAAGATTTATTCCTGCATGTTATTAAAAAAAAGTTTTCGTATTAATTTTTTTTATTTCAACTTTTTGTATTATTGATAAACCATATAATTTTTGCTCTTTTAAGGAAAAGGTGTTGTAGAGGAGTTGAAGAGTAATAGGACAAAGGGCGTTAATGATTTTGCAGCACTTCCCTATTGTAGCTATGCACGCCATCCGCTAGGTATAATTTTTTTTTAATTTGTTGGTCATGTAAATGAAAAAAAATTCCCTATTTCATTAGTTTTTTTTTTTAATCATACTCCAATATCTACAACAAAGGATTAACAATCTTGTGATATCAATGTCAATGTTCAAATTTTGTACTTCTCATTTTGAATTTTTTTCTTACTTGATTATTTGACTTCGATGCTTTAGTTTTTGAGGGAAGATTTCAATGTTTTAGTTTTAATGTAATACCGTTAATTATAGGAAAACATTGGCTTTGTTTACATAATAAAGGATTTTGCCAAATTGACAACACATGACTTGGACTCAGTTGAGATGGCTTAGATGCTGTAGAAATTGCAAGATGTGGGAATATGCGGGAGATGGATATTAATATGTTGTTAAAGGATCTCCTAATTTCCTATTTTCCCGTGTTTCGGTTCACTATCTAGATGTATTGTTTTAAATATGACAAATGATGAGATTTATCAACATTGTTGTGTTAACATGCAAAACATGTGAATTGTGAAATGTAATAAATTTGATATTGATAAATATTGTACTTGCAGCGGCTACACACGACTAAAACGGACGATATTACTTTTGGATTTAAGCAAAACACAATTTGCTAATTTTGTACTCTAAACTTCAACGCGAAAATCAGTTAATCCCTTAACAACCACGTGGTCTATATTCATAATTTAACGTATTGTACGTAACGTGTTACTCCCTCCGTATTTATTTAAGAGATACACTTGCCTTTTCCGGCCGTATTTATTTAAGAGATACACTTGCCATTTTTAGTAACTTATCAACTCCACCATCTAATTAAATAATACATCTAATTCACCCACCCCACCTCCCACCCCCCAAAATGACATGGTCCCCACTTGTTTACTTATTAAAATATCTATCCAACCCCACTTGCTTTATTATTTTAATTCATTCAATTTTTCTTCTTAATACACGTGTCCGGTCAAGTGTATCTCTTAAATAAATACGGAGGGAGTACTTATAATGGATAGCAATATCTTTTGGTACAATACTATTTGGCGGATAGAAAATTTAGAAAATAAAAAAGTTGCAAATGTATGTATATATTGTATAACATTGTTACCTTTAATATATATAAAATAAATTATCAAAAATTACATTTTTATCATTTATTGGTGCCTTACGTTACCTTATGTTATGCATTGATGTACGGGCCAAAAAACTAGTTCTAGTAAATATTAGAGCTACTCTAGCCATCAATAGTAGGAATTTCGGTTCTATATATACCTTGCTATATATTTGTAAGATACACACGCAATATCATTTACAACACTGAAAAAGCTTTTATCGTGTTCTATATATATCAAATATAAACTTTTGCTTCTTTTTTATTAATCTGTATCTAACAACACCCTCCCATTTATGTATAAATGTATCAAAAGGTCTTGCGCGCACAGGGTGTACAATAAATTTATTGTACACCAAGATAACTTTAACCATTTTTTTTGTAACTTTAACTTAGTTTTGATTAACTTTTATATTAGTAAAAAAAATTGATAGATAAATATTTTAAAGGGTTAAATTATTAATTTTATGCATTATTAGTGATGTTGAAGACATAAGTTTTACTAAAATGAAAAAATTTATCACTTAAAAATAGATAACTTTTACATGCTTAATTTTTAAGCATTTTGGGTTAACTTTTACTCAGGTGTACAATATTTATTGTACACCCATTGTAAATAAGAATTTGTGTAAACCTATTCCTTTTCCTCATCCCCGGTAATTCCTACCATGCTAATTATAATCCGAATTATATAATAATTAATTTTTTTTAAAAACAGTATATAATAAATTTCAAAAAAAAACATTTACAACATCAGCCATTTAGCCCACATAGTAAGCTGTTTCCAAAACAGCCCTGTTTTCTCCACGTGGCTATTTCCTATTCCCTTCACTGTGAGTCGCAAACGACGCTTGGGTTGCACCACTGGGTCCCACGTACCGTCACTTCTTTTCTTTCATTTTCTGGAAAAAAGGAACCCCAAAACAGAAAAAACAAACACAACTAACAATTTCTCTCTCCTCCATTGCCACCGGCGAAGAAACGACCTTCAAAATCGAGCTAACTCATTTGAAAAACTCGAATTCGAATTCAATTTCACTCTGATTGCTGAATTCGGCACCGGAAATCAAGGGCGGCGGTTAAAACGATGCCGTTTCCGAGGCGGAGGAAGGGGGCATCACCGCCACCACCATCACCGCCGTCACTTACACCACCGGAAGATTCGGATAAGGAAATAGAGGAGACCAGAAAGAGGAGAGAGAAAGAGGAGGAAATAGCTAGACGGACGAGGAGGAATAAGAAATGGTCATGCGTTGATAGTTGTTGTTGGTTTGTAGGTTTGGTGTGTTGTACATGGTGGTTTTTGTTGTTTTTATTCAATGCAATGCCAGCTTCGTTTCCGCAGTTCGTTACCGAAGCTATTACCGGGCCATTACCCGACCCGCCTGGTGTGAAATTACATAAAGAAGGGTTGAAGGTGAAGCATCCTGTGGTTTTTGTACCCGGGATTGTGACGGGCGGGCTTGAGCTTTGGGAAGGTCATCAGTGTGCCGAAGGCTTGTTTCGGAAACGACTTTGGGGTGGTACTTTTGGTGAATTGTACAGAAGGTATATGCTTTTTTTTCCCTTCCTTTTTTGGGTTAGTTTAATGTTGATGGTTTTGTTTGGTAAATTATGAATAACTATGAAATTGAAATGTGGTCCAAAATGAGTTTAAATGCTATGTTATTTGGGCACGGGTACTTGTCTAAGTGTTTGACTTGAGTTTTGTGCAAAATTTGCATGATTTTAGCACACATTGAAGTGTCAAAGTGTCTAGAGGATTCGACACAGGTATTTGAGGTGAAATAAAATTTTCATGATTTTAGCACATATTGAAGTGTTGAAATGTCTAGAGGATTCGACACAGGTATTTGAGGTGAAATGAAGAGTCTTGGTAACATAGTTTAAATGTAAGTGTGACATGTTCTAATCTTAGAAGCGAAATTCACCCGAACTATGGTGCATTCAGAAAGTTTGGGGTTTGGTTTGGAAAGTGATTATGAGGATTTATTCCTTTAGATTGAGACAGCACCTTTTACTCTTTTAGTACGAGTTCTTGGGGAGTTGAATTTGTTTGTGAAGTGGTTAAAGTTTGAGGTTTGGTTTGGAAAGTGTTTATGAGAATTTATTCCTTTAGATTGAGACAGAGTACCTTTTAGTAGGAGTTCTTGGGGAGGTGAATTTGTTTGTAAAGTTGTTAAAGTTTGAGGTTTGGTTTGGAAAGCGATTATGAGAATTTATTCCTTTAGATTGAGACGATACCTTTTAGTACGAGTTCTTGGGGAGTTGAATATGTTTGTAAAGTTGTAAACTTGTTAGGTGAGGGATAGTTAAAAAGTTAGATAAAGTAGGTACTGCCTTTGCTTTGTGTCTGTATCCTATGTAATGTAATTCTACATGATATAGTCTTTGTGGTTTTCCCCTTCTACTTTCCTTGTTGTGGAAGTTGTTTGTGACTCAAGTTTTGGAGCGAGTTGATGAATGGCTGAATATTACAACAGCTTTAATGAGTTTATTATTTGTGGCTTAACATATTGGTGATGATCTAACTAGGCTTTTTAATTGTTGGGCGATATTTGTCTTGCCTCTATGACTGTTATTGACTTATTGTAGCATTATTCGAATTTGTAGTTAAGAACTATATTGCATGCTAGAAATGGTCTGTTTGTAGCGCTATCTCTAGTTAAAATATTGATATACATGTTCTGGATATAGAGCATCAATCAATTAAAAGACATTATATTTTCACTAGCTAACGGGTTCCATCAAAATCAAATAGGTCCTTTGATGATTACCTAAACTACCGACCTAACAAGTCAAGGACTTTATTTTAGCCTTGAAGTAGCAAGCTCTTATTTGCAGCTCACCGTATATTTGTAGAGTTTTTGAAGAGCCTGAATTTGTGTTGTATCATTGAGTTGAGCTAAAAAAGGGTCAGAAAGTCAGTTTTGTTACTTAATTGAAGCAGAGATTAGAGATGAAAACCATATGGCTGAGAGTGCACAATTAGTTTGCTGAACTTCTCCAATTTTCCAAATTTTCCTTCTGCCTTAGTCAGGAGATAGATCATGGTGAAGGATATCGGTCATGGCGAGTAGCCTATTCAACCATAAAAGTTTAGGTAGGTAAGATCTTATGAGATTGAGGTGAAAGAGATATGTTCAAGGTTACAAAGTACTGGAGCACGAGATGATTTTGTTCAAATGTACATCAAATACATGCACTTTTGATAATGTTTGCTAGAGTAAAGAATTAGATACCAATTTTTTGGAAATTAAAGAGTAACTGATGTGGCTATTTGGTGCCTGTATATCAGTATCTGTTTGTTAGATTTTCTTCTAAGGATGTTTTGAAAATATGAAGCACCAGTTTCTTGTGTATGTTTACTTCTTCCTCCCAAACACCAACCAATATCAAGATTAATTAAGGAGAAAGTTATACCATCAATCTTATGGTATCAGCTTGGAATACAGAAACTTATGCCCAGAGTAAAGGTATTCCATTGTTTGTTTATTTTGTTTGAAGAAAGGGTTTTATATCAGTGCTTTAGTTGGATGCTAATAATCAACACACAGTTTCAAGCTCATCCTGCAAATATGTAATATTTAGGAAAATAGAAACTGGAAATTGAAGAGAGAAGACACATTGATAATTTAACGCCACAAAGTCCCCAAACTAAGAATCATTCTTACATTTGCAAAGGTTCCTTTCGCAATTCAGTAGGTCAAAACAATGGACTTTCTTTACATATTAGCCATGTCTTATAAATTGGCTGGTTTAAGTTGGGGGTTGTTAGTCCAAAATAGCTATTTTATAACATTGGATTCGGATGTTATGGGCATATGGATACTGGGAGCTTCTCTGGATTATATCAAATGTGCTTGACCTATGCATACACTGAGACATTGTTTTGTGGGTGGGATTACAAAGACCGTTAGCCTGATGTTTCTGTTGTATGCCATGTGGTACCATAGTGGTGGTTTGTCTGCGCCTTTGAAGAGATTAACAGATTCTCATCAAATTGGTTCTGTTGGAATTTGGAAGAAGCCCTTGAGCTTCTTGGTTCACTATATTGGCGGTATGGTGTGGGGAATTGGGGTCAATATGCCTTAATCTAATTTATTGCCAGTTTGGGACTCCACATATTGTGCTTTTTCACAGGGTATCTTATCCATTTCTTTTATGTTTTAAATTTCCTCTCTATTCATCTTTATTTTCTACTCGAGAATGATGAATGTAATTTGATTTGTTGATTGCCTGATAATATGGCATCCTTCTATATTTAATTACAAATATTCACTTAATAAATATTTGAACTATCCGTCTATCTAACATCAGCACTAGAGATATATTTCCCTGGGTAGCTAATAAAGTATGCTTATGCGACGTACACGTTGTTATGTTTGAAGATGATGCTACTGATTAAAAGACCTGGCCTTCTGTATATCCAATGAGGTAATATGCGTTGTGCATTTTCTTACACACATCTTACCTATTTCGACCTGTTGAAGTTCCAGATTACATCTTGACCTTTTGGTGCTCTCACTCATTCACCGGCCCATTATTCTAATTGTCTTTGACCCTTTCGACCCCTGTAAGAGAGGTTAGAACTTAGAAGCATTTCTAGAAGTTTCTGCACTCCTTTGTCGTTGTCCTTCGTTCGATTCAGCGAGAGTTAATAACCAGAGTTTAGGATTTACTGTTCATTTCAACTTAGTGTCGAAAGTTGTAGTTCCCTACAATAGTAATGTCCCAAATTTCCATCCGTTGAAGTTAGAATCTGCTGAATCACCCCCCTCCCTATTTCAGTACCTGTGCTGTTTTTTTTTTATGCAAGCTTGGAACATTAGATTAAAAGTTCACCTGTGCTGTTTTGATAGACTGAGTTTTTATTTTCTCTGTATATTGGACAAAATCAGACATACTGTTGGTCATCTTAAATCGTTAATGCTTCTCTTCTGCACATATTATTGATGTCTATGTCAATATTCAGCTGGATAAGAAACCTAAATTTGGTATTTTCTTTAGCCCCATCACCGTTGTATTAGCTGCCTTGATGTGCATATTGTGGGTCATTTTTTTTGTTATATGTGGAGTTCTTGTTGTTTAGAGTTCAGAGGTGGGGATATTTTATGAAAGCGAAGTGGTTTTTACCTTTCATTTTTTGTATTTTTTCATTGTAGTTTGTCGTTTACCTTTCATAGTTTTCTAGTAGTTTTTAAAAGGTGCAAATGCTCACCTATGAGAAGGGCATACTGCAGACATGTGATGAGGAAAAGTTGGATGCTAGACAATGTTGTAAGAGGCGCCAAGACTGGGAAATGTATGTGGTCTATTGAAAATTCCGTAAACAAGACTTTGTGATTGTAGCTAGAAATTGTTTGTGCTAATTCGTAAAGTGAACTGTAAATGGTTTGGTCCGATGTTAGCTAGAAATGGTTGATGTGCTGTTTAGCTGGGGACCTGGGGTTTGTTGAAGAAGGGTCTGATGGGGATTAGAAGACGTTCACATTGCTGTTGTTAATCTTGGGATGGGATCGGTTTGATGAACTAAGATAATAATGAAGTAAGCGAGGAGATGAGAAATTCAGCGATGGGGGGGGGGGGGGGGGAGAGGGTCACTGGGTCAGTAGGTGGCGGTGGCTAGCTAGTAATTTTGACATGTTATCAGCTTAATGTTAATTATTTAATGTTATTGGTAAATGTGCACAATAAGATATAATCCTCCAGTATATAAGCTAACTCTTGAGAATTTTGAACTACCTAAAATACCCTTACTTTTCTACTCTCTTAGAGTTTAACGTCTCCAATGTTTAAGTAACAAAATTATACAAGTAAGTTATTGTATTTTTTACTATTTTTTTGAAATCTCACTCACACGTGGTGTGCTTAACTGCAAATAGATCTAGTTGGATATAAAATGAGATTATTGAGATAGAGGATTACTACCTACAGGGGTTGGAGTTGAGGGGAGAAGTGATGGTCATTGGGGGTGAGAGATGTGTTAGGGGGGGTTAAAGGAGTCCATGACACTGTTAGATTTTGGGTATTTTTAAAGTATACCAAACTTCAGGGATAAATGGTGATTTTTTAAGAAACACTGGGCTACATGGTGAATTTCATAAAATCTCGGCGGTATATGTTTTCTTTAAAATGAGTATCATCCAATACTCTCACGGTCTCACCCGGTCCCTGACTCCCTGCTGAAGAATTTTTGGATTGTTCTACTCTCATGTTACCGCACTTTATGACCTTGTTTTACGAAGTTTAGCAAACTGCGCTTCTGGATCCCACTTCAAGTACCAGTACATATTGTGTTTGTAGTTATTTGTAGAATATTTCTTTAACTGACATTTACGTAGTAGCAAATGCTGATAAGGAAAAAGAAGAAGTAATGCATACTCTTAAGTTGGGACGTGTTTTCTCATATGGATTGATCAAACTGAAAAAGAAAATCCAACGGTGGATATGTATTTTTTCTATACTCTATGTTGTTTGCTTGAACATTTTTGTACCGTGTGTTTCTGCTTTGTTGCTTAGCCACTTTCATGGCTTAATCATGGTCCATGGAGAAGCTTTTGACATTTATGCATATGAAGCCATTAACTGTTGTATGACATGTTTTTCATCTTAAGAGAGTGTAAAATTGTCATTAGGTTGTAAATTCTTGTTTGGTAGAGGTATTGCGACAGTGTTCCAGCAGCTAGGTTCGAAACTTTTCTGCTCGTGTATGTACTAGAACAATCACGTTGTTCATTGATTATTGTACTTCCCCCGTTCTTTTTTAGTTGACATGTTTTGACTTTACTAAGTTGACTACCTTCACTTAAGATAAAATATAGTCATGTGGATCTTGTTCGATTTTTATCAAACTTTAAAAATAAAAAAATACTTTTTGATAATTAAATGGAAAATTTGGTAATATTAATCCAACCTTTGGCCGGTTTTCTTTTATTAATCCCACCTACGACATATTTTTTAATAATCCCACCTTTACTACCCAACTACTTTTATTGGGCTGAAGGGACCGATAACCGGTGAAAAAATCATCGAGATGGTGATGAATTGATGATGATGACTGAATATATCAAGAGAGAGTACTTCCACGTAGGGACATATTACCGCCTACAATAGGTTTATGACTTGTTGGGCCCAACAAGTCGTTGGGTAGTAAAGGTGGGATTATTAAAAAATATGTCGTAGGTGGGCTTAATAAAAGAAAACCGGCCAAAGGTTGGATTAATATTACCAAACTTTCCTAATTAAATATGTTAATGGTTGAAGTTTTGCATTGGCAAACGTGATAAAAGAAACATGTCAACTAACAAAGAATGGAGGAAGTATTACTCAATCAGTTCCACCAAAGTAGATTGGTTTTCCACAGTAACTTGGTTATTCCGATGTACTTGATATTGTGAAATTAAAGTACTGTAATTTTTATCCCTTATTGCTACTTACTTTTTTCTTTATAATTTTTTTTGGCAGACCCCTTTGCTGGGTTGAGCACATGTCATTGAATAATGTGACTGGACTGGATCCGGATGGTGTAAGGGTTAGACCTGTCTCTGGTCTTGTGGCAGCTGATTATTTTGCACCTGGCTACTTTGTGTGGGCTGTTTTGATTGCTAACTTGGCTCGTATAGGGTATGAGGAGAAAACAATGTATATGGCTGCATATGATTGGAGAATTGCATTCCAGAACACTGAGGTATTTTGATAAGCAATCCTTAATGTTTGATTTTGGTGCTACAATTAGTGATACATTTTGAAGAGCTAATTTGTATTTGTTAAATTTCTCTTATAGCATGTTCTCCAAGTGGGTTTGAAATCTTTGGATTATCAAGATTATTTCCAAATTAGGTTGTTCAATCATAATTTGCAGATCCTTTATGTTTAGATCTCTCATATTCTTCTCTTGAAGCTATTTCTAAAACACTAATAGACTTCTGAATGAAACACTCAAAATCTTGGGATGCTTTACATTTAATGGGCAGGTAGAAGTGTAGAACAAGGAGCAATCTAATTTTAATATTTATGGTAAATGATTTTGTATAAAAATTTAAATTTCAATATTGATGGAAGTATCTTTAGTATTTCAAGATACATACAAAAACGTTTTGTTCTAGATTTGCTAAAGTTTACTTGGGCCCTGTTTGACAAATAGCGGTTAGTTGTAGCGGATTGTATTAGCAATTTTGACTAGCTGTTGGTATTAGCTTGTTTGACTAGCTGATTGTATTAGCTGGTTATGTAAAAGTGTTTGGTAAATAGCTGATATGTAATAGTTGTTTGATTGTGTAAAATTACCAATAAGGACATTAACTTATTTAATTATAGAGAATTAGTAATTGCTAATATATGGATATGTATGGTTAGATTTTTATCAGAATAAAATGTACTAACATGAAAATAATTAAACAACATTTATATAAAATTAAAAATGTGTTAATCCCACTAACAACTTTTAAGAAAATAAATCATTAAACGTCTAATTTGCAAAATAGGAATAACTAAGAGAAAAAAAAAGTTTACATTACACTCTTCTAAGAAACTCAATTTTTTTTTCCATTATTATATTACACGTCATCTATTTAAGAAATAAATGTCTAGTTAAATAATATAAAAATAAAAGGTAAACAAAGTAATAATAAATTTGAGTATTTAAGTGAATAAAGAAAAGGTAAGCACCGTGTTATAATTTTGTGCATGATTTTTTTTCTTCTAAAATCACTTATTTAATTTCTCTAAAGTCACACTAAAAGCATTTTGTCTATTATATCTGAACTTATTTGAATTTATCTTCACATTAATTTTTTGGCTATAATAAGTCAAAATAAATTGAGCATTACAAATCATTCATGATTCATCTAACAAGGTTGTTAAACTCAAATAAGATAAGTTTAACAAATATAAGGACTTCTTAAGCGGTAATAGAAGGCTCATTGGACGATCAAGATGTTTAAAAGTTCGAGTCCATCTCAAATATTTTTGACATTTTGTATTGTTCTATCATTGTTTAGCTTCATCTTCTATGTTGTTGCAAGGGTTGTTACATTCATTGTAATTATTTGATTAAGCTATTGCGAATCGGCGAATCCAATGATAAATGTATGGATATGATTGATATGGGTGTAATTTTTGCAACTTGAGGACTAAATTTTCTTTTTATCTTACCCAATACAATCCTCTAATTGAAAAAAGCTCATTGGAGCAACTTTTTTGAAATTAGAGGATTCATCCCAATCCTCTATTTCAATCCTCTTACTTCCAAACACCTAGATTAGAGGATTGAATTGGTCAAACCTCTAAATTGGCCAATCCTCTAACTTTTTACCAATCCTCTAACAACCAAACACCACCTTGGTATATCGAATGGTATGTTATGTAGAATTGTGGCTTAGCTTGGTTTTTATATTGAACTTTTATGTTTAGATCGGAATGAGATTTATGAGTACTCTTGTGTGTGCTGTGGCTCAAACTAGTTCTTACCCACACAACAAAACATACTATACACCTTCCTAGCAATCTTTTAAGCATGGATTTTTTGTAAAAATCTTTTCTGCTCCTTAATATCTACAAAAGATTAGTAATATTCACATTCTTGCCTATTGACGAAATCATCAGGTAAGGGACCAAACTCTTAGCAGGATGAAAAGTAATATAGAACTTCTGGTTGCTACAAACGGAGGGAATAAGGTGGTTGTCATTCCACATTCCATGGGTGCTTTGTACTTTTTACACTTTATGAAGTGGGTTGAGGCACCAGCCCCGATGGGTGGCGGGGGTGGATCTGATTGGTGTGCTAAACATATCAAAGCGATAATGAATATTGGTGGACCATTTTTAGGTGTTCCCAAAGCTGTTTCTGGACTATTCTCGGCCGAAGCCAAGGATATTGCTGCAGCCAGGTCTTATTTCCTCTCTTTCTTTCTCGTTTTGCATGTTATGGGTATAATCAGTGAGTACAACAAAAAAGGTTACCAAATATGTCGGCTTAGATTAAAAAATCATGTCAGTAATCAACAAGACGAATTCCTTTATGTTATACGTACAGTATGATACAATCTATAACTACGGTACTACTCTGGTTGGTTTCTCATAGTACATTAGTAGTTCAACTTACACAATCAGCGCAACGTTTTTGGTAAAGATACTGATGGAGTATAAAAGAAATTTATGTAAGGTTACCACTTAGATTAAGGAGTGTATTTGATGATAACTAAGTACCCATCATATTATTTGTTGGAAGAAGTGTTTGTTACAGAAGATAATAATTTGCAAATCCTTGAAAAACAATCATAATTCTACATTAAAAAAGAAAGGAAAAAAATGACATGTTTGTTGGACAAATGAGTTGCTTGCTAAAATGACATTATTTAGAGTCAGATAGTATTTGTCGTTTAGTTGTTGTAGATTTCTTATCATACTATTCTCCTTTCTGTACATATTGCAAGTCAATATTCCCAATGAGTTCGAGTGTTAACCCTTCTAAGATTGTCACGTAGAAAATGTTGATCTTAAAATAAAAAATTGTTTCTGCTTGATTGCCATTTTGTAGGATAATTATCTTTTACTTGGGCTTGGATTAATTTTTATGAATTAAAGTTCCTTTTTAATCCAGATTTTTTGAAGAAAAAATATAATGCGAAAACTATAGGTCTATGGCCTTTCCCCCCTTTATTCTTTTAACGGTTTTCTCATGAAATGCCCCTGAGGTTTGCAATAATGCACCAAATACCCCTGCGCGTTTCAAAATTCATAGAATACCCCTATTTTTTCAAACTGGTTCACCAAATACCCCTATTATGACTTTCCGTTAGTCCTCCGTTAAGTCATGTTTATAATTCACCAAATACACATATTTATAAACTTTTTGCATAATATACACCTATTTATAAAGTTTTTTGTACCAAATACCCAAACAACTTATACCATTAATAATTGAATTTGAAGCCCAAAATTGAAGAACACATGTGAAAATTGAAGAACAAAACCCATAATATTGAAGAAGAGAATATTAAATTTTGAGAGTTTAATTCCTAAAATCGAAAATCTAAACTACAAATTCGAATTCTAGTGTCTATATATAATCTCTCTCTAATAATCTCTCTCTAATCTGCCTAAATTCTGCTGTTTTTACAACGTAGATCCCAAATCATATGGAAAAATTGACAATATTGGAAATCATATCCGCGGAAATCATATTCGCCGCCAACCTTCAACCTTCAATGAATTGTTTTACATTTACAACATAGATCCAAAATCATATTGTCAACCTCTGTACCAACAGTTTCATGTTGGATTGTGCGAGGTCCCATAATAGCATCCACAGCCTTGTGCGCTACGACACTTCCAGTTCCAAAAGCAACACCTTGAGCTATAGTGGCTTGTAAAGCATGAATTGGAGACATCCCCATCTAACTCACCAAATGGAGAAATAAATTGAAATAAATTGGTGTCCCTAAATTGAAATGGAAAATGAGTAAAAACAATTGAAATCATCAATTGGAAAATAATCGCCCACAAATTGGACTGAGATTGGAGATACAACAAAGGAGAACACATAGGAGAACATACGAGAAGGTAGATTGGAGAAACTCGCGTTTATCGCCCTCCTCCGACTCACCGCATTATCCATCTTTAAAATTCCAAACCTCAAACAAATCAAATTGGGTAAAAAATTGAAAATTGCAAACCCAAACTTTTGTCCGGTTCCGCCACCGTCGCGAACGCCTGACATGCCGCGGTGAGATCCACTCTCATTGGCGACCAACATGGGCTGACCGGAGGCGATATCATGTCGGATAGGTCGCCGCTTGAACTGAGATTGGAGAAACAAGAAGGGCGAAACCAAAGAAGAGGGTTTAAGGTTGAATTCAGATTGGAATACGGATACGAATTCGCGTTGGGTTAGGCTAATCAATGGGCAAGAAATATTTTTTTGTTTTGTGAAGAGATAGGAGAGAGAAGATAGGAGAGAGAAGAAGAAGATGAACAGAGACAAGATGTCAAAGATGGGTCGAGCAACATAGAGGAGAGGAGAGAGAATAAGAAGAAGAAAGGAATTTTTTTATTTTTTTTAAAAAAAAAGTTAAATGTAGAATATTGGGTGAGTAAGGGCATAAAGGTAAAATAACGTTAACGGAATACTAACGGCCGTTAAGTCAAGGGGTATTTGGTGCACTCTAAGTTCAAATAGGGGTATACTATGTATTTTGAAACACGCAGGGGTATTTGGTGAATTTCGTGAAACCTCAGGGGCATTTCATGAAAAAACCGTTCTTTTAACTATTCGAGATTTTCAATTGAAGAAGAGCGTGTGTGAACCCATTATTCTAAGAAATTTTCAACTGAAGAAGAGAGTGTGTGAACTGCCTTCTAATTTATTTTTTCGCTAGAAATTAGATATAAAAATTGGTTACGTGTTGCCTTTTAATTTTAACTCTTTTCCCGTTATTTTTGTCGCTTAGTATCTTCCATCCTGACAGACAATTAAATTTCGGAGGCGGATAACTACTTATAGATGAGAATATCTGTCTCTTTGCAGATCTGTTGCACCTTCTGTTCTGGATAAGGACGTGTTTGGTCTCCAAACATTGCAGCATGTAATGAGGATGACTCGTACATGGGATACAACCATGTCAATGATACCAAAAGGCGGGGACACAATCTGGGGTAATCTTGATTGGTCACCTGAAGATGGGTACAATTGTACTCTGAAGAAGCAGAGGAATAATGATAACTATACTACTGGAAAGAATGAGAATGGATGCCTGGATTTATCAGGAAAAGGTGCACATTTTGGAAGAATTATATCATTTGGAAAGGATGTAGCCGAGTCTCCTTCTTCAACAATTGATAGAATGGACTTCAGGGTAAATCTTTCTACTTTGATTTACAGTTACATCCTTCCACACAAGAAATTAACTTGTTTACTACTAATTCTTGTGTCAAAGAGTAGACTTGGATAGTCTATTAACCACGCAAATTTTGAACCAGATTCATGTAGTTTACTGGGAGTCTAATACACACACACATTAATGATATCATAATGTCTTGAGCTTTGTATTTTGTACAATTCTTCTATTGCAAATATCATGTATTTAAGTGAAAATTTAGACTGTATCAGGAGATGAGTAAGGTGCAACTTGAAAGTATGATTCAACCTACTTAGGGTGTCTGACTGTTTTCTTAGTCTCCAATTGATTAATTAACAAAATATTTTTATTTATAAGTAGGATGCATTTGTGGATCGACTCCAAATAGAGTTACCAAACTTTCATGGCTGTATTTTATTTAAAGATAATTGACATTCTGCAATGGCTTGCTGGTGATTCTGCTATTGACAACAATGGGAGTCCAAGTTTCTGCCTACGAACTTAATGAACTATTATTGGGATTTTTTTTAATATTTTTTTTAATAAAAGTTTGTATTTTGGAAATATATGAACTGAATTTGAATATAAGCTCAACTTGATTAATGCTTTGATCTGTTGCCCTCTCTCCTCCCACCCTTGATTTTATGCTCCAATGTATACACCCCCCCCCCCCCAACCCCCCCGCCAAAAATAAGTTGTAATATCGTTATTTTGACGAGTGCCTCTCAGTCTCTGATCCTCTGTTGTTCAACAGGATGCAACTAAAGGAAACAACCTTGTTAATGCAACTTGCCGGGATGTGTGGACAGAGTACCATGACATTGGCATTCCCGGCATCAAAGCCGTTGCAGATTATAAAGTTTATACAGCTGGATCAATATTAGATCTACTTCATTATGTAGCTCCAAAAATGATGAAACGTGGTGATGCTCATTACTCATATGGAATAGCTGATGATCTAGATGACCCAAAATACAACCACTATAAATATTGGTCAAACCCATTAGAAACCAGGTGTGTTTTTAATTTTTAGTGTTGTCAAAATAATGTTAAGAAACTTGCTTAATGTTCACCTGCTTACTTTGCTTGTATGTTACTCCCTCCGTTCCTAAATAAGTGTCTTGTTTGGAGAAAAACACGGTTATTAAGAAAACTGAAAAGTGTGTAAGAAAACAATGAAGAATTTGAACACAAAGTTGAAAGCAATCAAAATTCCGACGTCTGTGTATTGTGCAAACTGCTTGGTGTTATCTTTTTTGTACAACTAATCTATGTTTTCGTAAATTTGAAATAAACGTCTCATTCTAGGTCATGTATGAGGTAGATAAAGGGTTAGAAAATTTTCTCGCCTGTGATTCATGCTCCCTGTTTTACAATGCATGCAGATTACCAAATTATTTATTGTTATTAATATTGAAACTTATTGGAACTTATTGGACCTGGAACTTATTTTTTAAAGGTGAACAGAACGTCCCCTTATTCATGCTCCCTGTTTTACAATGCATGCAGATTACCAAATGCCCCAGATATGGAGATATTTTCTTTATATGGAGTTGGAATTCCTACTGAGAGAGCCTATATTTACAAGCTGAGCGCAACTGCAGATTGTTACATTCCTTTTCAGATTGATACAATGGCAGACAGCTCAGATGAGTGCTCTTGTCTCAAAGGAGGGGTTTACAATGTTAATGGAGATGAAACAGTTCCTGTTTTGAGTGCTGGTTACATGTGTGCTAAAGCATGGAAAGGGAAAACCCGGTTTAACCCTTCTGGAATGCAAACTTT
This sequence comes from Spinacia oleracea, assembly GCF_020520425.1. Taxonomy (NCBI): domain Eukaryota; kingdom Viridiplantae; phylum Streptophyta; class Magnoliopsida; order Caryophyllales; family Amaranthaceae; genus Spinacia; species Spinacia oleracea. Next base: position 8,611,686 of record NC_079488.1, on the reverse strand, counting down.
TATAAGGGAGTATGATCATGCTCCTCCGGCTAATTTACTGGAGGGTAGAGGCACCCAAAGTGGTGCGCATGTTGATATAATGGGAAACTTTGCGTTGATTGAGGACGTTATTAGGGTAGCAGCAGGTGCTAAAGGAGAGGACTTAGGAGGAAATCGTGTATATTCTGATATTTTTGAATGGTCCGAAAGGATTGACTTAAAGCTATAGCCAACAAGGTTAGTACATTACATCAGTGCATTAGCTACTATGTGTAGATCTTCGTTCCTTTTTCATTTCAATTTTTCAGCATAAAGAATTGTTTATCTCTGATTGACTTTTGAATACTTTCAGGATATAAGACCTTTTTGGAAGATACAATTGCAGAAAGATGATGGATATCCAACCTGCAAAAGATATGGTATCTAATATCTATCCCTCTTAATAGGACTTGGGCTTTGTTTTGTTCGACTTATTTTGACTTATTTCAGACAAAATAAGAGTTCCGATAAGTTCAGTTAAGATAAGTTCAAAAAAATAAGTTTTTTCATACATTTTCATACACAAATAAGTTTATTCCGGACAGAATAATTTTTTACATATATTTTCACACACAAATAAGTTTATTTCAGGTAAATTAAGTTTTTTTTTCAGTTCAGTTAAGTTCAGATAAATTTAAGATAATATAAGTTCAGACAAAATAAGTCGAAAAGGACTGAGCCTAAAGACAAAGTTGGAGCTTACTAGTTCATCCCTTATATTGTCTTTTCGGCTCATAGGTTCACTGTACATGTTTTCTTTCTTGTTTCTTGAAGCCCTTGACCTTGATTTCCAAACTCTTTTCTTTGTAACAGCGGTGGCGTTGCCTTAGCGATTTCAGTTTTTGGCTTGCTGATTCAAAACAAATATGACATTGTAGCTCGCACTTGTATAAGTTGTAATTATACAGCCTTGTGACACGGAAAAAACATCAGCATCCCAGATAAAATTACGGTCTTTTGCTGTGCTTGCGCTCTTCGTGTTATGTTGTGGCTAGTACAATATAGATATTCAATTAATTTTATGTATAGAAGTTCATTTGGAATTATAAGGGGAAGCTTTTCAACCCCATTTATTATCAATAGGTTTTGAGTGTTGTGAAACCTAGGTCTATTGACAATTTTGTTGAGTTCTTTTTATGAGGAAATGAAATGTAGAATTTTATGTTTTTTTGGATGACAATTTTGTGCATTTAGGTGGGAAGTTGTTCAAAGATATCAATATTGTAAATGGTGGAAATTTGTAAACAAGCATGTAGATGATGAAAATCAAGTACCTATAGAATGAGTTTGATGAAGATTTTTATACAGGAGAATTGGAATGTCGATGCCATTTCAGCAGTTTACTGTATGTATGCATTTATTTGCTATAAACTTCCTCAATCCTTAATCGATATCATTTTATGTTTTCAGTTTTTTACAAAATTAAAACCAAAATATGAGAAGTACAAAAAGTAGTTTCAGTTTTTTGTTGCAAGTTTTCAATAGTTTTTTGTTGCAAGTTTTCAAAATCAACATGATGAGTATAAGTGTGAATATGTTTTAGTTCATGATCCGCTTTAAATCATATGACTTTTAAAACAAAAATAAAAAAAACTCGTAACTGACAGTAATATCGATGAGCTCTTATACCTGGGTTTGATAACATGTTAGCCTTAAATCTTTGAGTTACAAAATGACGCCTCTCATTATTTGCTTTACGGAGTACATTGTAAGGAAAAATACTAAAAGGATGAAATGTCCCATATCGTTTTCAATTTAAAATATTTACAACTTTATATATGGATTTGTTTATTGAATAGCCATTTGTGAAGAATGGTCTAGTTTTTCTATTTTTTTTTTACAAAAAAAGGGGAAAAAATGTAGATCGACGTAGAGTTGTAGAGTGCTGAAATTGTCCAAAAAATTAAAGTTGTTCCATACAAAATTTAATCAATTTAAATAATGAAAATCAAGTACTTCTTGAATGAGTTTGATGAAAGTTTTTATGTCTTCAGCGGTTTAATGTATGTATGTATGCGTTTATTTGCTATAAACTTAGTCAATCCTTAGGCACCGTTCAATATTTTTTTTTTTCAGTTTTCATTTTTTTTACAAAATTTAAATCGAAATATGGAAAGTACAAAATGTAGTTTTCAGTTTTTTGTTGCAAGTTTTTAAAATCAACATGATTATTATAAGTATGAATATGTTTTAGTTCATGATCCACTTTAAATCATATGACTTCCAAAATAAAAATCAAAAACTCGAAACTGACAGTAATACCGATGAGCTCTTAAACCTTGGTTTAGTAACATGTTAACCTTAAATCTGAAAGTTACAAGATGACGCCTAGGAAAAATTCTCTGCCTTCTCTAGGGATGAATTAATAAGGTCCCATATCGTTTTCAATTAAAATATTTACAACTTTATATATGGATTGGTTACCAATAATGATCACCCTCCTACAATAGGTGGGTAGCTGTTTAAACCCCATTGCTATATGATTCAGAAAATTATTGAATAGCCATTTGTAAAGAATGATCTAGTTTTTTTTGGTAACAAATACGACAGATGAACCAAACTAAAGCCAGAAAAACACTTTGTCTTATCTAGGGATGAAAAACAAGGTCCCATATCGTTTATAATTGAATATATTCACAACTTTATATATGGATTTGTTACCTTAGTGAGCACCCACCTACAACAGGTGTGTAGCTGTATAAACCCTCATGCTATGAGGACTCACAAAATTATGAATAGCCATTCAAAAAGAATGGACTAGTTTTTTTATAAAACAAAACACGACCGATTAACAAAAACAAGGTTAATGACTTTACTTTTTTTAATTTCTTCATTTGAAAGTTTATCAAAGTTTGCATAAATATCTTCAATGCTTCACAATGACTAAGAACATTTGAAGTTCTAATCTACAAACATTGCACACAGATATGTTGCAATTCAACCCAACTTTTCATTCGTGTAAAATTAGGCGGCGCATCTACCTTAAACTTAGTGCCTCAAGATACGTCAGCAAACAAGTAGTTGGCACAATTTGATAATAAAGAAAACAAGTCAATTGTCAATTTGGTATTAATATATTTAACCCAATTACTTATGCTATTCTTAATTAGGTAAATTAAGCATAAAGGCATATTTAAAGATACGCAATACATTATATTTCTTCCATGTGGGAGAATTAAATACTCCTAAATAACTTCAAAGTGGAGACTATTTCTAATACTACATTGGCCATTTGGCCTTGTTATGTAACCAAAGCTCTTGCTATATTTTTAGCATACAACTTTCTTGTATTTCTCGTTACTTTTAGTTTCTTAGTTTAGGTTAGTAATCGTTTTCGTTTAATGAATTTATCGTCAAAACAATAAAATACATTAAATTCCCTTACTTCCCTTTTGCTAACATTGACTTTAATTCAACCTTTTTTCTTTACGTGGGTGTTTACTACTTCGTATATGACTATGTGTTTATTTGTTATTCCCTCCGTTTTAAAATAACAGGGACACTTTAACTTTTGACATTATTCATAAATTTTAATTTGACTATTATTTGTAATTTATAGGCAAGGAAAAATATAGTCGTGTGAGATTTTGTTTGATTCGTCGATATGCACTTTTGGAATATCAACTTTTTATAATTTTAAAAATTAGAGATATTAATATCCAAACATTTACTTTGACATGCATGAAAAAGGGGTAAATTATCGCCATTATTTCGAAATAGAGGGATTATAAACTTCCTCAAACCTTAGTTATCGGCTTCGCTCTCTGCACGTACCATACTCCCTTTGATCTAAAATATAAGTCGCTAGATTACCTTGGTTTGATAGTGTATTGACAATTGTGTCAGTCAAACTGTTGCCAGTATTCAGGAACTTGTTAACCTTAATCTGCGTTTCTTCAGTTGCTTATGGAGGATGGGAACATATATAGAGTTGAGAAAAATACAATGGCTTCTCTAGAGATGAAAAAGTAAGGTCCATATCGCACCATCTTGTTTTTATACTATTTACAATACACTTTGGCTTCCTAAGAAAATTGTTGTCATATGGGGATCTTGTTAGATTCGTATTGATATATATTTTCTTAATATCAACCTTTAATAATTTTTACTTATACATAATTTTAGATATTAAGAGTCAAAGTATGTTTACAAAAATGAAAATTACGTCAATCATGGTGCAATATTTAAGAAACATTGACTTAAACCTATGATAATTTAGAAAAATCATTGAACATTCATTTGTAAAGAATGTTCTTGTTGTTTTTTTAAGGATACTTTCAACAACCAAACTAAAGTAGGAAAAATATTCTGGCTTCTCTAAGGATAAAAAAACAAGGTCCCATATCGTTTTCAATTTAAAAAATTTACAACTTTATATACAGATTTGTTACCTATAATAATCACCCCACCTACAATAGTTGTTTCAACTCAAACTCAAAGAATGGTCTACTGTAGGCTAGTTTCGCTTTTCAAGCTAATAACAACTCTGCGTTTTTTTATTTCTTTCATCTGGCAATTATTTCGTTAAAAAAAAAAGGTAATTGTCACAATTTGATAATATAAAGAAAACTAAGACTGTTGTCAATAATTATTTTAACCAATTAAATTCATTGGGTCATTAAATTTTTCCCATTTTTCAATATCAGAATTTTGATAAAAGTGAAAACATTATAAATAAACGTAATTTATCTTGTTTGAATAAAAAAATTGAGGAATCTCGATGCAAATTAATTAATCGTTAAAACGCGTGAAAAATATCAAACGTAAAGAACAAAAAGAGACGGAGGGAGTAATAGAAAACCAACACAATAATAATTGGGCCAGAAATTTGAACTGAACTTATAAGAGCATCTCCAATGGTTGTAGCTAGGGACTTGCTTGAAATTTATAAAAGTTTCAAGCTAATAGCTAGACCATTGGAGTGAAGATAATAAATTAGCTTGGCCAAGCAAATTAGCTTAAACAAGCTAATTTGCTTGACAACTAGCTCCTAAATTTGCCAAATAAATAATTGACAAGTGGAACAAGTAGGACCAATTTAAATAACAAGTTATTTACTAGCCATTAGAGCATAATATAAATTACTAGACAATAAAATAGCTTGAAATCTTATGTGGCATAACAAGCTTAATTTTCAAACTAGCTTACCATTAGAGATGCTCTAAAAGTCTTCGTGTGGCTTACACTGTAATTTTTCCCACGATTGTTTTTAATTTTTTTATTGAGGTTGCAACTACAACAATTTATTTACTCTTTGCTAAAAAAAAATAAAAAAAAAAATAAAAAAAAAATCTACAACAATTCAGTAGTCTCCTAGTTTATATCCAAGTTATTGCACCGTGTTGCTCACTCGCGTTAACCAGTCATGAGGGGAGGATGGGGTAACATACATACAATCGGAAAAGTACTATGGCTTTTCTAAGGATGAAAAATAAGGTCCTATATCGTTTCAAATATTAGAAACTTACAATTTTATACACGAATTTATGATATACAAAAATTTATCGTATAGCCATTAGAAAAGAATGGTCGACACTCGACAGATGAACCAAACTAAAGTCGGAAAAACACTCTCGTATTTTAAAAAAGATACACTTTTATTTTTTGACATGTTTTTGTCCCCACTTCAAATATATTAATATTCTCTCTTTTTCGTAGTTCTCACACTCACATAATCTTTTAACTATAACAAATAATTCACCCATTGTTTTATTTTAATAAATTTAGATTACCCTCCTAAAATTATGTGCCAACTAAAATGTACAATCTAACAAGATCTTACATGATAACATTTTGATGTATATAACAATGTGAATCTACGGTCAAAGTTTTCATACTTTGGACACATATTCCAAAGCGTAAAAAACATTAAGGAACGGAGGTAGTATCTCTTTTTAAAATACGGAGGAAGTACAAGACGTTATATTTCTTCCATGTGGGAGTATTCACTTCAAAGTTCAAAGCGAATACTATTTCCAACGTTCCGTGCTATAGTTATAGTTTTAGTATGCAACTTGTTGTAATTCTCTTTACTTTAGTTTCTTAGTTAAGGTTGTAATCATTTTCATTGAATTAACTTATCGTCAAAACATTAAAAAAAAAAAACTACAAAAATTCCTCTTACTTCCCTTTTGCTAGCATTAACCTTGATATCATAAGTTCATAACGTGTAATTCTAAATATTAACCTATTATAATTTTTACTTATACATAATTCGAGATATTAAGAGTCAAAGTATGTTTAGAAAAATGTAAAGTCAACCGTTATGCAATATTTAAGGAACATATGAAGTATATATGGATTTGTTACCTATAATGATCACTCACCCAGTCACCCACCTACAATAGGTAGTTAGTTGTTCCAATTTAAGCCTATGATAATTCAGAAAATTATTGAACCTTCATTTGTAAAAAATGGTCTAGTTTTTTTTTTATTTTTTTTAAGGATACGACCTACAACCAAACTAAAGTCGGAAAAATTTACTCTGGCTTCTCTAGGGATAAAATAAAACAAGGTCCCATATCGTTTCCAAATTAAAAAATTACAAATTTATATACAGATTTGTTGCTTACAATGATCACCCACCTACAATAGATGGGTAGCTATTTCAACTCCAAAGAACAAAATTCAAGCCTATGGACCAATTCAGAAAATTACTGATTCGCCATTCGTAAAGAATGGTCTAGTTTTTTTGGATTGAAAAATAAGGTCCCATATTATTTGCAATTAAAAATATTTACAACTTTATATATGGATTTGTTAACTTTAGTGATCACTGATCACCCACTTACAACTTTATTCGTTTCCAATTAAAAGTAAATAAAATCCCTTACTTTCCTTGATTTTTTAATGTGTCAGCCACAAAAAGAGCGGAAGAAGTATGTTTTTTTTAAAAACTTTTTTTTATTAAAGACGTTGAAGCTTTAAATAGGGTTATAGACTTATAGGCCTATAACTTAGAAATTAGGTGACAAACTAGTATAGTACCCGTGCGATGCACGATACGTAATCTAAATATAAATTTATGAAATCTAAACTATAGTGGTAGATAATAATCATCATAATAGAGGTCATATATATTCTGCTAATTAAAATTAATGATGGATAATTTTTTTGTTAACCTATATGTTATCTTATTTATTAAAAAAATAAAACAGAAAAAGGTACATGAACAAAATTATATTCATCATCACTCATCACCTCTATCAAAATTCAATTTATTTTAATCCACCATTCCCTTCGATAGTTATATCTACCTTAATACTCGTCTCATCTGCCTCATTATTCGACCTCTTAACACATAACCCCACCATTTACTTTATTTATCTATAAGGGGCGCAACCTTTACATTGTACCCGTCTAAAAAAATTCATCCTCATCCCCGCCACCACCAGTGATAGGAACGATAGCCACCCCTCCCCATCCTCGCCTCGAGGGGTAAAAAGAAAAATTCCTCTATGCTCCACCACCCACCCGTGTATCCACATCTGCCTCAAACCCTCCCCTAGACTCACCTATTTTTTCGGTAAGAGTGTTTTGAATTTTAAATCTTTTTTCTAGAGAATTCGACAATGCGATTATCTGATTAATTAGATCAAGTAATTGAGTAAATTAACAAAACGTTATACTACATATGTGTAGGATAGTATTCTATCCCTCCCAATTTAATCGTCACATAAAGTTTTCACGGAGTTTTATACGATATATAAGTAGATTTTGGGTTATCTATTATATTTAAACACAAAAGTAGTTGAAGTGAATGAGAGAATAAGTGAGACCTTAAATTTTGATAGTGAGAAGAGATGTAATATATTAGTGAGTTCATGCCATAAAAGAAGTATGAAAATTAAATTGGCGGTAGAAAAAAGAAAGTGTGACGATTAAATTGGAATAAAAGGAGTGTAAAAGAAAATGTTGATATATTTATAATGAATTAGATGAAGGATAATCAAGGAAGACAGGTCCAATCTAAAATCCATCACCGCTTCATCACTCGCGTGGATCATACATTTTTTAACCATATCATGCACCAAACTTTCCTACATCCCTGCTCGACTATGAGATAAATCCGCGGGAGGGTCTCCAAAATAACCCGTCCCGCAAACAATCTAACATCCCTATATACGGTAGATAATTTACTTTATTTTTCAGCTAACCTTTGAATATATTGACTTAAGTTTATTACATGGTATTAAAATTGATTGTGTTGATAAAATTATTTAAAAAGTGACATACATGATTAGGATTTAGTGAGTTTATTCAAATCCAATAAATTTAAACTCGCTCCATCTCCAAGGTGGGTAGATGATATCCTCAAACCCGCTCATCAACACAAAATCTCTATTTATTAGTCAATATTAGTCAATCATCTATGTCTATCTTCGTCGTCGGCTCAGCCTAAAACCAAACTCGCCCGATCATAAAGTGTGATGCATGCATAACATATTGCAATTCTTTACATAACATATTCAAAATATTTATGTTGTGCAAACTTATTAATAATATAATAATTTTATTATAATACTACCACCATTTTTTGCCAGCCTCACAATTTTGACTAATGGTTTTGGTTTGAGAGAAATCTCAACATTAATTTTAATCTATGTTTTTTTAGAAATTTTATCATAAGTTGTTTTATTGATTATTTCCTTAATTTATTTATTTTTCTAAATGTTAATATAAGTCTATTCCTTAATAAATAATTACTTCTTAACAATATGATTTTGTTTGAAATTAAAATTTTATTGAATAAAATTTATAATCAACTATTTTCTTAATTAGCTTCATTCACATTCAATTACAATTAATAGTCAATTCAAAATTTACTTGAGTCCATACATGTTAGGTTCTTGCATTTTTGGTTTTGTGATAGATTGCATGTCCTTTGAAATTTATTGTTGGTTCTAAATTGCACAATTCGAGGGATAAACTAAGTACTTTATTCCCTTAATTATTTAAACTGTAATTTTGACTCTTAAATAATTAGTTTTACCATGTTTTTGGATTAAAAAAAATGTAATACGTATTAGTTTTATCAACTTTTTTCAACAAATAGTGCAAATTGAGATGAAATAAAAGTAGTTTGGTTGCCTTTGCTAAGGTTTTTTTGCTCCCTCTTAGTTTGTTGGCGTTTTGTGTTTCCTTTTGCTGTTTAGCTTGTATTAAGTTTTTGATTGATCAATGAAATTAAATAGTTTCAAAACAAAAAAATTAAAAACGTAGTTTGAATTAAATTTAAATACGTAAAAAAATTTAGTAGAATTTGAAAGGAATAAAAAAAATGAAAATTATTTTTATGCCCTTATTTTCATGAAATTGTGTTGAATTTTGACTGTGCATTGCTTTTTGAGCTAAGATTATAATGGCATCTGCTATGCTTTAATGTATGGTATACAAAATGATAAAATCAATCAAAGAATTTAATTTCAGCATTTGATATTACTCTAATTTTTTATGGGGGTTTTTGTAAGTTTTATTGAATATTTTCCTCTTTATATTGTCGACATGCTTATTTGTTTTCTTGATTTAAGTCATTTTCTTATTTATAATAGACGTAATGTAGTTTAATTAGTAACTTAATGGTTGCATTTTAATATTTTTACATGGACACCCAATCATCTCATCTTCCCTTATAGAGTAGAGGTCAATATTTGGTGATATTGGTAAATGGTGTAGATAGTCATACAAAGCTAAGTAGTATTTGGCAATTCAATTATCTTTAGATAGTCATATGGGCAAGCTAAGAAAATTTTAGAAAATAGTCGTGCGAATACTTTAAGATGATCATGATTATTCACGGCAATATGAATTATCATTTTAGAAAATATATTACTTTTTATATTGTTTGATATTAATTATACACTTAGCTTATGTAAAAAAATATCTTAATTACACATACTATTTGCAAGTATGCATGTCACGATTGCAAATTTACGCATATAAATGCCCTAAATATGCATGTTTAGATGGTTAATAGTAGATGATTAACATTGATCATAATTCACCATATACGAATACTACACCAAAAATCTACTATGTATATATGACTATGACATAATTCGATCACTGCACTTGTATCACTTATATTAATTATATTGAAGACCATTGTTTTATTTTATTTTATATGATAAACGACATTAATAAAACGATTGTTCCCCAATATTATAATTTCCAATTTCACAGCTTAAGTAATCAAGTAACATATTAGCATTTTATTCTTTGCAAGTTAATTTCCATAATTTATTACGTAGTATTTAATAATGTAGATAGTCAGAACATTCGTGCAATAATTACTTAAGCTTCTGATTACGTGCATAAAAATATGTCCATATATTTTACATAGCTAAGTCAAAATAATATAATGACATGAATATTTTTTAATTAAATAACATATAATCAGTTTTTTTTAGGTTTAGGAAAGAATATTGAGTATAATATATGAATCTTTATGAAATGGAATATTCAAAAAATCTTTAAGTTTTATAATGGCAATCAATAATATCTTCTCTGATTCTTCCTCAATAAGACAAAATAAATTTAGACTAATAATTTTTTTTAATATTAAAAGAGAGGCCAATCAATGAGTGACAAATGTCATCACCACATTGATTTCCTCTCTTTTAGTATATTATATATAGATTAAGCTAAACAACAACCTTGATTGAAACATGAAAGTACGTTTATTGATAGACTAGTTAGTTATCATTGTTAGTCTTAATATGCGTTTCTTATAAAATATATACAAACCAATCAATAAAAATAACTTTTATTTATAACAAAACTATTATATAATAATCTAATTGATTAAGTTTTCTACTATTCGGGACATCGCTCGGGGCACTAACTAGTTACTAATCATTACTTACTCTGTACTTTTTATGGAGTGACTCAAGCAAAAACCCACATAGGCACGTAGTTAGACCGACTATCATGTGATATATGTTAGTTCAATAGAGTCTTTCTTTTTACCTGGTTTAAAAAAAAATACCGATAGTAATCCAACGTATTACTTAATTCCTCGATCATTGTTTAAGACTTTGGTTAGTTAGATTCATTTTAACTTAGACAAATTAAATTTAGATAATAGGTGGACATTGTTTTGTTTTTCCATTACTTACCCGTTGGACAAAAACGTTAATTTTTGGACAATGATAGAATAACCTTAAGGGTTGGTAACCCTTTCAATATTGAATTTTGATTGGTTACAAATGCATTGAAACTTTACATTCAACATTCTCTCTCTTCAATTAATTATGCTTATATATTATTTTATGTTATATGTATCTTAGGGGTTGCTAACCCTTAGGGTCAACCAAACATTTTCCTTAATTTTTAGCCATATTCTCTATTTATTAGAGTTGTTGATCAGTTATTTTCTACTTATGAAAGTCAGGAGTCAACATTTGTATATGGATTATCTAGGGATGAAAAAATAATGTCCCATATCTTTTCCGATTTAAAAAAATTACAATTATTTATACGGATTTTTTACATTTAATGATCACCCACTTACAATAGGTGGGTAGCAGTTTCAATTTATGCCGATGATAATTCACACAATTATTCAATAGCCATTTGTAAAGAATGGTCTAGTTTTTTTTTTCTTTTAAATTTCACCTAGCAATTTATAGTTTTTGACGTAGACTTATATTTTACACCCACGCACTGCTATATTATTCTGGATCCGATATTGATATTACTTTTTTATTGGCGAGTCTAGCTACTTTCACAAGATAATGTGCATACTTATAATGTAGATCGAGGTAGAGTGTTGTAATTAATTATCCAAATAATTAAAGTTGTTCCATACAAAAACTAATCAGTTCAATCAAGTGCAAAATATAACAAGTACTCCCGTTAATTAAAGTTGCTGATCAGTTAATTTCTACTAAAGGAAGTTCAGGAAATAGCCCTTACATATTAAAGAAACACACTTACGCAAACACATATTAAAACACTTGTTAACATTTGTATACGGCTTATTCTCTAGGGATAAAAAACAAGGTCCCATATCGTTACCAATTAAAAAAATTACACTGATTTGTTGTCCATAATAACCACCCACCTACAAGAGATGGGTAGTTGTTTCAATCACAGTTCATGATGATTCAGAAAATTATTGAATAGCCATTTGTAAAGAATGGTCTAGTTTTTTTTTTAAAGAATATGCCCGATTAAGGTTGTGTTTTTTATTTCTTCATCTAGAAACTTATAGTTTCCATGTATGTAAACTAGCGTCATTGGCCCGGACGATTCCCCGGATCATTGGTCATTGTTGATAATATTATTATTAATATTTTAAACATACATTATTATTGAAATATTAAAAGTTTAGATAAATGGAGATATAATAGTTTTGTTATAAATACATATTATTTTTATTGATTGGTTTGTATATATTTTATCAATTGTTTAGATTCATATTAGTCTTTGTTTTGTAACTTTGAAATGCAATACATTAAAGGTAAAGATGATAAAATTAACTTGATAAATACGTAGCTTAGATGGTAATTATCTCACATTAATATAATGAGATATCATTGATTAGAATCTTGTTAGAGATTTTTTTTTTTTTTTAAGTGAATGTATAATTGGATTTAGCTAAAAGGCTAAAAGCACACTGTCATGTATTCGCGTATGTGGTGCCATGGCATGTTAAGTAAAATGCGAAACATGCGATATGACATGTCTTGCTTTGGAGTTTTAATAATATTATACATTTTTCCGTACCATTAATATATACTCCGTACAACCGATTAACCAAATTAAGGCGCACGACTCTATGTTTTTTTATTTCTTCATCTAGCGATTTCCGAAGTATATTTCAGTAGGGTTTCTTTTTCTTACCTAATTTTTAAAAATAAAATAAAATATATTGATGGTTATCAAACGTGTCACTTAATTCCTCGATCAAAGTTTAAGACTATGTTTAGTTCGATTAATTCCAACTTAGACAAATTAAGTTTAAATTTAGATAATAGATAAACGTGACATTGCTTTGTTTTTCCATTAGAGAATGATCATCTCTCTCTAGGCCAAATCTCAACATCCATGAGATTTGAGTCATGATTACCTCTAAGTCTCTAACTGGAAAATATAACAAGTAGTGATTACTGATTGAATTGATCATTTTTTTTTTTTTTTTTTTAAATTTTTTTTTTAATTTTTTTTTTTTTAATATGCAAGCCAGGTACGATATATTAATAAAGCAAAGTTTTACCGTTTATTTTACTTAAAGTCCATGAAATAGCCCTTACATATTACAGAAACACAAACACAAACACACTCACAAATTAAAACACTAGCTAGAACCAGCTCGCTTGCTCGGTCTCACCCTCATTAGTTAGCCAACCTAGCTAGATTTAGCAGGAGCAACTCTAGAGATGAAAAAATAAGGTCCCATATCGTTTTTAATTTTAAAAAAAAATCAACTTTATATAAGAATTTTGCATGTAATGATCACCCACTTACAATAGGTGGGTAGCAGTTTCAACTAATGCTGATGATAATTCAAAAAATTATTGAATAGCCATTTGTAAAGAATGGTCTAGTTTTTTTTGTTTTTTTTGTTTTTTAAATTTTAAGAGTACGACCGGTTAACCAATTAAGGTTCACAACCCTACGTTTTTTAATTTCTTCATCTAACAATATATAGTTTTCCATGTACAATTTTGACGCACCATTACACATTTACACCCACTAAAATAGAGAAAAATAAAATATTCTACACCCCGCCACTGGCCACAGCTATATCATTCTAAATCCGCTATTGAATTTACTATTGAACTTTTCTCCATTCCTAAAATATTATGCCGTTTGACTTTTCACGGTTTCTCATACACGACTTAAAACCTATATAACTCAAATTCTACACTGATTAAAATTATAAAAAGTTGATATTCCAGATATATACGAAGTATATTAAAACGAATCTAATAAGACTCCACGTGATTATATTATATGTTATAATGTATGGAATGATGGAAATTTATGGTCAAAAATTTTAAAGTTTGACCCAAAAATTGACCACTTACAATAGGTGGGTAGCGGTTTCAACTCAAGCCTACGATGATTCAGAAAATCATTGAATAGCCAATTGTAAATAATGGTCTAGTTTTATTTTAATTTTTTTTTTTTTAAAAAAAAAACGATCGATAAACCAAATTAAGGTTAACAAATCTACTACGTATGTTTTATTTAATTTCTTCATCTAGCAATTTACTCCCTCCGTATTTATTTAAAGGATACACTTGTCTTTTTCAGCCGTATTTATTTAAGAGATACACTTGCCATATTTAGTAACTTATCAACCCCACCATCTAATTAAATAATACATATAACTTACCCTATGACTCACCATACTATCAAATAAATAATTTCATAAACCCACCACACCCCCCAAAATTACATGGTCCCCACTTATTTACTTATTAAAATATCTACTCAACCCCACTTGCTTTATTATTTTACTAGTCTTATATGCACGCGATGCGTGCGAGATTAATAGAGATTATATTTATTACCGTAAATCACTACAAATAATAGGCACATTTTAGAATAGCTAGCTGGTATTATTGCTTCCGTGGAGGAAAAGAGAGAGATTTCATGTGTGATTACAACTGTCATTAACTAACTTTTGTTCAGTTCTTACTTCATAATCTCCTTTCTTGCTAACTGCATAAATTTTGACTTTTTCCACAATTGCTTGATTCTATGTTTAGACTTTCATAATGGGTGATTAACACTAAATAGTCTGATTTTTAAATAAATTTAATTATCACCAGCCCCGATCATGATAATTTGAGGGTCTTAGGTAAAATGTGAGAAATGACCCCTTAATAAAAAAAATTAGTTTTAAGCAACATAAAACTACGAAGTACTTGATAAATAAACTTAGTTCTACAAAGTATTACTCCGTAAAAACATACAAATAACTTTTCCTCTTCATTCAACTCCTATTATAAATCATAAAAATCGATTTTGTCTAGAATTTTGAGATGCAAAATGTATAATCACATCTACATCAATATTGTCCAACATATCGTTCTCATAACAGTAAAAATTCCAACAGAAAATTTTCATCCAAACCTAATCCAGTTGTATGCCAATCTGTTATTAAGGATTTAGCCAAAAAAAAATATATATTAGAACTGCCAAAAGTAATAAAGATATAATTAGTCAACTACACAATTACTAATGAGTGAATTAGGAATTACACAAAAAATTACCTTTGGCCTTTGGTATGCAGCATATGCGATACAATGCACTGCTACTGAGTTTTGGTATGCTGCTGCAGATCGATCGACTGCTCTACGACTAATAAAGATCGACTACTCCAGTTGCCGACGATCGAGTTCTGAACCTTCAACAATAAATCTGATCCCGTTTAATTTGATTGAGAAGTAAGAACAATCAGAAAGAAAGGGGGAAATAAAAGGATTATTTTGATGTATTAAACTACAAAGTCTCCATTGTCTATCGTTTTATCTTTAAAAAAATGCAACTAAACTATCAATCACTATTTCCAGCCTCACAAAATCTGAAATTTAGGTGGATAAAACTAAACAAATATACACTAATTAACAACAAAAACATAAAATTACTGAAATTTATACAGCAAGTCCTCCGCCATCAAATCGTGAAGCACTGAAATTTCCCAAATTGAAGATTACGATTGACTCATGATGAAATTGGAGTAAGAAGAATTGGATAATACTTCAAATCAATCACATGACATTTATTTATGGATATGATTTATTGTAAAATGGAATTAACTTTTTCATTGACTGTAATTCAAGGACGAATAAACAGGATATAGCAAGTTTCAAACTTTAATAGGAATTGCAATTATAGGAGAATAATCCGGAGATTTGTAATTTATGATCCAATTTTGCAAAATAATAACCTCATTTGAATCCAATATTGCAAAATAATTTATCCTAATTCTGAAAATCTTCTCCCATCTAACATTTCCAGTCAAAGGCTTACCTATTTCATGTGTCTAGACTTCCCAGGACCTTTTACCTATTTCATGTGTCCAGACTTCCAAGACCTTTTTCCCAACACTCTAACAGTATGCACATAAAGAAATTAAACCTCTCAGATGCTTTGTATTTTCATTGTCCACCTATTTGAAACAACCATCTATAATAAATGATAAAGGATACATGATAAAACAACATAGAAAGCTTCTTAAAAGAACTTCAAAGAATAATCAAAGATATACAACACAACATTGTTCATATTTTTGCAACATTCTTAAAAATGCAACATCAGAGATGAGATCATACAATAAATTTCCTCATCTACCAACATAACTACTTGCAAATTGCAAAAAAAAAAATCCATAAAGCCAGCACTAAAATGATTATATCAATGAAATTAATCAACAACTAATCACTGGAAACAAAAAAGAGTTCGGCATTGATGAACTATTAATGAAAAACCAACCACCAAAGAACAGGTGGACATACCTGTTAGGTTATGATACATATGACATTTACATAGATCATGCGGAAACAACCATTAACCCAGGAAACATATTATTTACACATAATCATATAGCATAATTAGATGCATACTCTTTGTTGCGTGCCTTCCCTAGCTGCGCCCGAACCGAACAAGAACAAGTCTTTTAGGACTCCAAGTGTCGTCCCTCCGTAGAAAGTCCACAGCACGTCCGGATCCGCCTTAAGATTGACCAACTAGAATCGCCCTTAAGGTACTCAGAAAATTCGGCACTTTTGGGGCAAGATGGGTGTTTGAATTTTCTCTCAAAAACCTCACTTTTGAATACTTTGAAACTTCTGTATAAATTATGACCCCTAGGCCTTTATTTATAGAGTTATGGAAAAGGAATCGTAATCCTAGTAGGATGCGAATTAATTGGAATTAGAATTCTACATGAATTCTACTTAATCAATTTATCCAATAGGAATAGACATTTAATCATACATTGACTCTTGCAGATTCAGGAATCTCGCATGAGCTCAAACTCACACACACACGGCAGCCACAAGGGCTGCCCACGCATGCGAGCAGCAGCCCACGCAGCGCGGCCCACGCATGCGTGGCCTTGTGCGCGCTGGGCTGTGGCGTGCGTGCTTGCTGGGCGATGGCCTGGCTTCGTGCTGGGCCTTCGTCCGGCAGGCCTCGTCCGATGCTAATTCGTACGATACGCTTCCGATTAAATTTCCATTTCCGGAATCTATTTCCGATACGAACAATATTTAATATTTCCGATTCCGGAATTAATTTCCGTTTCGAACAAATATTTAATATTTCCGTTTTCGGAATTATTTTCCGATTCCGGCAATATTTCCGATTCTGACAATATTTCCGTTTCCGGCAATATTTCCGATTCTGGTAATATTTCCATTTCCAATAATATTTTCCGATACGTACCATGTTTCCGTTTCCGGTAACATCTACGACTTGGATAATATTCATATTTCCGATACGATCCATATTTCCGTTTCCGGCAATATCATCGTTTCCGGAGTATTCATTTCTTGCCTGTGACGATCTTAGCTCCCACTGAAACCAAGATCCGTCGGTTCCGAATATTCATAGATGGAGTATTTAATGCCATTAAATACTTGATCCGTTTACGTACTATTTGTGTGACCCTACGGGTTCAGTCAAGAGTAAGCTGTGGATTAATATCATTAATTCCACTTGAACTGAAGCGGCCTCTAGCTAGGCATTCAGCTCACTTGATCTCACTGAATTATTAACTTGTTAATTAATACTGAACCGCATTTATTAGACTTAACATAGAATGCATACTTGGACCAAGGGCATTATTTCCTTCAGTCTCCCACTTGTCCTTAGGGACAAGTGTGCATTTCCTAATTCCTTTGTCGCTCGATGCTTGCTCTTGAACATAAGGTAAGAGTTGTCATCCTTATTATGTCCAGAGGTGTTCCTCGGTTTCAGAGTTCAACTGACCAAATAAACAGATAATCATAGCCTATGATTCATCC
The DNA here is from genome assembly GCF_020520425.1 of Spinacia oleracea. NCBI lineage: Eukaryota > Viridiplantae > Streptophyta > Magnoliopsida > Caryophyllales > Amaranthaceae > Spinacia > Spinacia oleracea. The sequence goes on along the minus strand of NC_079488.1, from coordinate 8,593,684 downwards.
GAGCACGGCCATGCATTTCACAGTTTCTAGCTCTCCGAGTGGCCTTGTACAACTTTTAAGCATCTCATCCCGATTTATGGGAGGACAATCCCAATCTTGCGATCTTGAGATTAGACTTCGTTTGATAGGTGATTACCTGAGCGTTGCCTTTATAGCCTCCTTTTACGGTGCGACGGTTGGTCAACGTCAAAGCAACCAGTTCTCAAACAAGTAATCTCAAATCACTCAGGTATTGAGGATTTAGTGTCTAATAATTTAATGAAATTTACTTATGACAGACTTTCATCTCTTACAGTAAAGTTTCATAGGTCTTGTCCGATACTAGTCTTCCCAAAGTAAGTATCTATGCAAATGATTATGACATTGCCATGTCCACATAGTTCAAGAAACAGAACTACTAGTCATCTTGCATTCTAATCGTCTAACGTTTTCTATGCGTCCAATTTTATAGAAAACTCCGACTAGGGACCATTTTCAACCTTTGACATTCAAGTTCACTTGATAGACATTTCTTAGTCACAGGACTGGTCCTGACAGTCTATCTTGAATATATCGTCAAGTTGAAGGGACTCATCATTTAATAAACCACAAATTAAATGGAAAAATGAATTCCTTTCATTTATTGTGAATGATTAACCAATAATGTTTTACAAAGATTTAAACTCTAAAACTTTAAAACATTAAACAGAGACATCAAAGCCATTCTCCAATATGCTTGATTCCCATAGCTGCAGTGTGCGAGTTGTGCTTCGCTTGCGGCAGAGGTTTAGTTAATGGATCTGATATGTTGTCATCAGTTCCAATTTTGCTTATCTCGACTTCTTTTCTTTCAACGAACTCTCGTAGAAGGTGAAATCTACGAAGTACATGCTTGACTCTCTGGTGGTGTCTAGGCTCTTTTGCCTGTGCAATAGCTCCGTTATTATCACAATACAGGGCTATTGGTCCTTTAATGGAGGGGACTACACCAAGTTCTCCTATGAACTTCCTTAGCCATATAGCTTCCTTTGCTGCTTCATGTGCAGCAATGTACTCCGCTTCAGTTGTAGAATCCGCAATGGTGCTTTGCTTAGCACTTTTCCAGCTTACTGCTCCTCCGTTGAGGCAGAAGACAAACCCAGACTGTGATCTGAAATCATCTTTGTCGGTTTGGAAACTTGCGTCCGTATAGCCTTTAACAATTAATTCATCATCTCCACCATAGACCAGGAAGTCATCTTTGTGCCTTTTCAGGTACTTCAGAATATTCTTGGCAGCAGTCCAATGCGCCTCTCCTGGGTCTGACTGGTATCTGCTCGTAGCACTGAGTGCGTACGCAACATCCGGGCGTGTACATATCATAGCATACATTATTGAACCAATCAATGATGCATATGGAATCCCATTCATTCGTCTACGCTCATCAAGTGTTTTTGGGCACTGAGTCTTGCTTAGAGTCATTCCATGAGACATGGGTAGGTAGCCTCGCTTGGAGTCCGCCATCTTGAACCTATCAAGCACCTTATTGATATAAGTGCTTTGACTAAGTCCAATCATCTTTTTAGATCTATCTCTGTAAATCTTGATGCCCAATATGTACTGTGCTTCCCCTAGATCCTTCATCGAAAAACATTTCCCAAGCCAAATCTTGACAGAGTTCAACATAGGAATGTCATTTCCGATAAGCAATATGTCGTCGACATATAATACTAGGAAAGCAATTTTGCTCCCACTGACCTTCTTGTATACACAAGATTCGTCCGCGTTCTTGATGAAACCAAAGTCACTGACTGCTTCATCAAAACGTATATTCCAGCTCCTGGATGCCTGCTTCAATCCGTAGATTGACTTCTTTAGCTTGCATACCTTTTTAGCATTCTTTGGATCCTCAAAACCTTCAGGCTGTGTCATAAACACAGTTTCTGTTAAAACGCCGTTTAAGAAAGCAGTTTTGACATCCATCTGCCATATTTCGTAATCGTAATATGCAGCGATTGCTAACATTATTCGAATAGACTTTAGCATTGCAACTGGTGAAAAGGTTTCATCGTAATCCACACCGTGGACTTGCCTGTAACCTTTCGCAACCAATCTAGCTTTGAAAACTTCAAGTTTCCCATCCTTGTCCTTTTTCAGTTTGAAAACCCATTTGCTTCCAATGGCTTGGTAGCCATCTGGCAAATCGACCAAATCCCATACTTGGTTTTCAGACATGGAGTCTAATTCAGATTGCATGGCTTCTTGCCATTGCTTGGAGCTAGGGCTCGTCATAGCTTGCTTGTAAGTCGCAGGTTCATCACTTTCAAGTAATAGAACGTCATAGCTCTCGTTCGTCAAAATACCTAAGTACCTTTCCGGTTGAGATCTATATCTTTGCGATCTACGCGGGGTAACATTTCTAGATTGACCATGATTCTCACCAGATTCTTCTAAAGGTCTCTGAGTTTCATCCTGAATGTCATCTTGAGCATTCTCTAGAGTTTGTTGTTCGACTCGAATTTCTTCGAGGTCTACTTTTCTCCCACTTGTCATTTTGGAAATGTGATCTTTCTCCAAAAAGACACCATCTCGAGCAACAAACACTTTGTTCTCAGATGTATTGTAGAAGTAATACCCCTTTGTTTCCTTTGGATAGCCCACAAGGATACATTTGTCAGATTTTGGATGAAGTTTGTTTGAAATTAATCGTTTGACGTATACTTCACATCCCCAAATCTTAAGAAAAGACACATTTGGAGGCTTTCCAAACCATAATTCGTATGGAGTCTTTTCGACAGCTTTAGACGGAGCTCTATTTATAGTGAGTGCAGCTGTATTTAGTGCATGTCCCCAAAATTCTAATGGAAGTTCGGCCTGACCCATCATTGACCTGACCATGTCTAGCAAGGTTCTGTTCCTCCGTTCTGACACACCGTTCCATTGTGGTGTTCCAGGAGGAGTCAATTCTGATAGAATTCCACATTCTTTCAGATGGTCATCAAATTCATGGCTCAGATATTCACCGCCTCTATCAGACCGCAGTGCCTTGATCTTCTTGCCTAATTGATTCTCTACTTCACTCTGAAATTCCTTGAATTTGTCAAAGGATTCAGACTTATGCTTCATTAGGTAGACATAACCATACCTACTGAAGTCATCAGTGAAAGTGATAAAGTAGCTGAAACCACCTCTAGCATTTGTACTCATTGGTCCACATACATCTGTATGGATTAAACCCAATAGTTCATTTGCTCTTTCTCCAACTTTAGAGAAAGGTTGCTTTGTCATTTTGCCAAGTAAACATGATTCGCATTTACCATAATCCTCTAAGTCAAATGGTTCTAGAATTCCTTCCCTTTGAAGTCTTTCTAAGCGTTTCAAGTTTATATGGCCTAATCGACAATGCCACAGATAGGTGAGATCTGAATCATCCTTTTTGGCCTTTTTGGTATTTATGTTATATACTTGTTTGTCGTGATCTAATAAATAAAGTCCATTGACTAATCTAGCAGATCCATAAAACATCTCTTTAAAATAAAACGAACAACTATTGTCTTTTATTATAAAGGAAAATCCCTTAGCATCTAAGCAAGAAACTGAAATGATGTTTTTAGTAAGACTTGGAACATGGAAACATTCTTCCAGTTCCAAAACTAGCCCGGAGGGCAACGACAAATAGTATGTTCCTACAGCTAATGCAGCAATCCGTGCTCCATTTCCCACTCGTAGGTCGACTTCACCCTTGCTTAACTTTCTACTTCTTCTTAGTCCTTGTGGATTGGAACATAAGTGTGAGCCACAACCTGTATCTAATACCCAAGAAGTTGAATTAGCAAGTATACAGTCTATAACGAAAATACCTGAAGATGGAACGACTGTTCCGTTCTTCTGATCTTCCTTTAGCTTTGGACATTCTCTTTTGTAATGGCCTATTCCATCACAATAAAGACAGCTTGATGTGGACTTGTCCTGCTTTGATTTAGCATTGCCCTTGGACTTTCCACCTTTCTTGAATGGTCTCTTTCTAGCCTTGAGTAAATCTTTGGCTTCACAGTCCAGTACTATTTCAGCCTTTCTGACAAGGTGAATAAATTCTGCAACTGTTTCTTCTCTTGGTTCACTTAGGTATTGTTGCTTGAAGCGACCAAACCCACTGTGTAGTGAATTGAGCAAGACAGAGACTGCCATCCTTTCGCTTATTGGTGTTCCTAGTAGACTTAGGCGATCAAAATATGAACACATAAGATCCACATGGAACCTCAGTGGGACGCCTACCCTCTGTTTAGTGCGAAGGAGCTGAACATGTGTTTCTTGGACTTCCATCCTATAACACCTGTTGGGAGAACTAACCTTTAGCCCAGACATTGATTCAATCAACTCATGGACGTTCAGGTCCCTGTCCTCCGTACTTCCACGACAGATATCCCTCAGATTCTTGATGAGCGTAAAAGGTTCATAGGCTACAAACCTTCTAGCCCAATCATCAGGGATATTGTTCAGCATGAGACTCATAACCTTTTTGAGATCCGCATCCCAGGCGTAAAATCTCTCAGGGGTCATGTCTCTGGCATAGTAGCTTGGCATGGGATGTGATAGTACATACTCAAGTCCATTGAGTTTGACTATTTCAACTAGCTTAGCTTCCCATTCAAGAAAATTTGTCAGGTTCAGCTTGACCATAAGCTCAGAACCCATGATGATGTTTTGATTGTTGTTTGCCATATTAAAACTACAATTGAAAAGAATAAACAAATAAATAACCATTCACAGTTTCTCTTAATAAACTTAAATTCTAGCATTCATGCATAATTCAATGTTTATTAAGCATTTTATTCAAGTTATGTGTTCCGGCAGGTGTGAATAAAATGATTCCAAGATCCTAAAATCATTGAAGAACTAAGCACAGTTTGTCGACTTAATCCTAGAACATCTTAGGTAAGCAAAAGCCTTTTGCTAATAGTCTAGAAACTATTCTTGGTTGATAGGTACGTCTAAGAACTTATTAGGTAAACCTATCGAATTTGCCACGACATAAAAGGACTCCTTACTTATATCGTTGAGTTTCACCAAAACTAACATGTACTCACAATTATTTGTGTACCTTGCCCCTTTAGGACCAATAAGTAACACCTCGCTGAGCGAAAACTATTACTAGATTGATGTAAAGGATATCCAAGCAAGTGTATATTTTGGCATGGCACCTTTTAACTCAATTTTTAAGTTTGGAACTTAAGGCTCTTACTATGTTGGTTAGATTTTAAGTGAACTAAAATCCTTAATCATGCAACATAATCAAGCTTTTGATCTCATGCATTTTAAGACATATTCAAAGCAATAAATAACTTAAAACATGCATAAGATATTTGTGATCTAGTATGGCCCGACTTCATCTTGAAGCTTTGACTTCAAAGTCCGTCTTGAAAATCTCCGTGGGAGGCACCATTTTCTTCAAATAGGATAAGTTATAACTAATTACAACTATTTGATGGTACGCAGACCATATTTGAATTGAAAAACAACTTTGGTACTTTAGACCAATTACATTCAAATTAATGGTACGCAGACCATATTTTCTATCCTATTTGGGCCATACTAGTCACTTCATAACCTGCAAAACAGTACATATACAATATATACCATTCACCCATTCATTATCATGAATGGCCCACATAGCTGGTTAGTTAAACACATTATGCATCACGTAAACATTTGCAGCAATTAATCAAGGGCACCAATAATCTACCAATTATTCAGTCCTTATTAATTCTAATCGAGTTGTTTTAACCTTAAGGATTTGTAGACCTAATCAAGAGTTTATGACTAAAAAGTGCTCCCACTCAAACCAATAAATTCATATGCTTTACTAATTTTAAACATAAAATTGTATTTCTAGTCTAACCGGAAACATACAAATTTAATTAAAATTTAAAGCTCATATAAATTTATAATTGAATCCAAAATTTAATTTAATTTCAGTCGCATTTAAATTAATTCATGATTTTAATTTTAGTAAAATAATTAGAATAAATTCCATTTATTATAATTATAATATTCAAAATTAAAATCCAAGAAATTAATTCAAATTATTAATTTTAAAATTAATTAAAATTACGTGAACTGAAATTTTCAAATTAAACATTCAAAACGATCTAATCGAAACGCAAACACCCTACGCGTTGCACGCCCATGGGCTGTACGCACACAGCCATTGCTGGCCATGTGCGCGCAGCCCATGCGCTCGTTGCATAGCTGCTGCTGTCCCATACGCAAGCCTCCGCACAGCGCCCCATCGCACGCGAGCTATCGCTCGCAGTGCGCGCGCGAGATCGCTCGCTGGGCGCGCTGGTTCGCTCGCTGGCGCGCGAGATCGCTCGCTGGCGCGCGAGATCGCTCGCTGGTGCGCGCGAGCCATCGCTCGCTGGCGCGCGAGATCGCTCGCTGGTGCGCGCGAGCCATCGCTCGCTGGTGCGCGCGAGCCATCGCTCGCTGGTGCGCGACATCGCTCGCTGGGCGGGCGACGTCGCGCGCTGTGCGCGCGAGTGATGCTGTGCGCAGCGCTCGTGGCACGCGAGCTTGCGCTCGCTGCGCACGAGGCTGCGCGCTGTTGTGCGAGGCAGCGCGCGCTGTGGCGCAGCTCGCTTGCTGCCCACACGCGACTGCCTTGGCTCGCCCCTCGCCCATGCCCATCCGTTCATTGCTCGTGGCACACGACACAAGGCAGGGCTGCTGCCTTGTGCTCGTGCACTACGCCCTTGCTCATTGCATTCGTGCCGCACGGGCGACGAGCTCCCTTGCTCGTCGTCGCATGCCCGCATTATACAACACCCCTTAAGGGTAACACGAAGCGTCCATTGCTTCGTGCGTGCAAGTTATTTGAACGAATCGCATAAAAATTTAAAATTTATATTTAAAATTAATGACAAATTAATAAATATTATTAATTTCATAATTTTAGGGCGAAAAATCGAAAATTTATTATCCAATTGATTTCCGATTGATATGGATTCAAGTCTAGGTCATAAAAATTTAAAATTTATCGTAAATTTACAATTTTTATGGTGGTTTTTAATCATAGGTTTCTAATTAAATTACAATTAATTATGAAAATCAAATTAATTCTAAATTATTCTAATTTTCAACAAATTAATCATAATTACAAATTAGATTGCATAATTAACAAGACTAGGCATTCAAACTTGTTAAACATATGCAGTAGGTCAATCAAAAATTCAAGATTTATCAACAGGAATCGCAAATATTTAATTTAACATCTTAAATTTACGAAATTTTGCATCCGAAAAACTAAAACCTTCGAAAAGTCATAGTTAGGCTTCGAATTTGAGAATTCTGGGTTCGGCAGAAAAATACTATTTTTGTCAAAATTTTAGAATGCCTTTTACATACGGAATTGACACAAAAATCACTCAATTCGGATGAGTAATGAAGAAACTGCCGAAAAACTGCGTACATATATTTAAATAAACGCAATTTGCAATTAATTAACAATTACGAAAATTAATCACCCCTTTTAATTCTTGCAAATTTGTAATATTTAACCATGTTCATGCAATTTAGATTATGAAAATAATAAGGGGCTCGTGATACCACTGTTAGGTTATGATACATATGACATTTACATAGATCATGCGGAAACAACCATTAACCCAGGAAACATATTATTTACACATAATCATATAGCATAATTAGATGCATACTCTTTGTTGCGTGCCTTCCCTAGCTGCGCCCGAACCGAACAAGAACAAGTCTTTTAGGACTCCAAGTGTCGTCCCTCCGTAGAAAGTCCACAGCACGTCCGGATCCGCCTTAAGATTGACCAACTAGAATCGCCCTTAAGGTACTCAGAAAATTCGGCACTTTTGGGGCAAGATGGGTGTTTGAATTTTCTCTCAAAAACCTCACTTTTGAATACTTTGAAACTTCTGTATAAATTATGACCCCTAGGCCTTTATTTATAGAGTTATGGAAAAGGAATCGTAATCCTAGTAGGATGCGAATTAATTGGAATTAGAATTCTACATGAATTCTACTTAATCAATTTATCCAATAGGAATAGACATTTAATCATACACTGACTCTTGCAGATTCAGGAATCTCGCATGAGCTCAAACTCACACACACACGGCAGCCACAAGGGCTGCCCACGCATGCGAGCAGCAGCCCACGCAGCGCGGCCCACGCATGCGTGGCCTTGTGCGCGCTGGGCTGTGGCGTGCGTGCTTGCTGGGCGATGGCCTGGCTTCGTGCTGGGCCTTCGTCCGGCAGGCCTCGTCCGATGCTAATTCGTACGATACGCTTCCGATTAAATTTCCATTTCCGGAATCTATTTCCGATACGAACAATATTTAATATTTCCGATTCCGGAATTAATTTCCGTTTCGAACAAATATTTAATATTTCCGTTTTCGGAATTATTTTCCGATTCCGGCAATATTTCCGATTCTGACAATATTTCCGTTTCCGGCAATATTTCCGATTCTGGTAATATTTCCATTTCCAATAATATTTTCCGATACGTACCATGTTTCCGTTTCCGGTAACATCTACGACTTGGATAATATTCATATTTCCGATACGATCCATATTTCCGTTTCCGGCAATATCATCGTTTCCGGAGTATTCATTTCTTGCCTGTGACGATCTTAGCTCCCACTGAAACCAAGATCCGTCGGTTCCGAATATTCATAGATGGAGTATTTAATGCCATTAAATACTTGATCCGTTTACGTACTATTTGTGTGACCCTACGGGTTCAGTCAAGAGTAAGCTGTGGATTAATATCATTAATTCCACTTGAACTGAAGCGGCCTCTAGCTAGGCATTCAGCTCACTTGATCTCACTGAATTATTAACTTGTTAATTAATACTGAACCGCATTTATTAGACTTAACATAGAATGCATACTTGGACCAAGGGCATTATTTCCTTCAATACCAACCACCAAAGAACAGCCGTTGGTATTGGAAGAAGGTATGTGGTATTAAGAGATATAGTTAAAGGTGTGATTATGCCTAATCAATCTGGTCTTGGTAGCAGTTTCTCTATTAAGAACCAGAAGTTCACATAGCATAAACCAAACTGATGTTATGCAATGTGATTACAACATAACATCCTCATCTTTAAGGAAGCGTCCCAGTTACTTAAATTTCACTCTTTAACCAAATAATGTAGTTTATGAATAAGTATTATATAATACAATACTGAATCAAAAAAGTCGTTGAGAGAGACAGGGAGATTAATTTAACACCCACCTCAGTGAGAAGTTCAGCATCATGAGAGTGAAGATCCAAAAGCCCGGGGATGAACTCGTTCGGTGATATCTGGCCCTTGTTTTTCTTTGAAATTCGAGATGGAATCACCCGCTACATTGATGGCTCTGTATAAAAGTCCCCACTACCATTATCATATCTCCTCTGCCCCTTTTCTACTTCCCCTTGTTTCTTGCCCATAATACCCGTAGTCCTGCATTCACCAATCCCTATCATCAGACTAAACCCACTCAAACATCCCACAAAAGGTCACAATAAAAGAAAGATAAATTCGGCACAAAATTAATCTAAAAATTCAGTACCCAGCAATGCAAACCAGCTCTAAAGCACATAAATTTTGAAAAGTAAAATTAGATCAACTAAAAAACTGATATAAATACAAATTTAACTCTTTTAATAAGTCAAAAAATCCAAAATCCAGATAAATGATCACAAAAATTCAGCACCTAATCAACTCAAAATGACATAAAGTCGGAAATGTATATTGAATAACTCAATTCATACGCATCCAACACCCAAATAAAATCCAACAAAAAGTATTAAAAAAATCAGTACCTGTTTATTCAAGCCAGAAAACAGTAGTACGACTATGCGAATTTCCTTCAACCAGCACCTGCTAAAGATAATCGAATAACAAAAAAAAACAATTATTAAATGTAATTAATTGCTGAATTAATCCATAATTAAGCAGAAAATAAATAAAAGGAGACATGGTCGTTGAGATCAGAAGAAAGAGTTCTTCGACATTCTTGTTTGTCTCTAATAATTGCAGCAACTTCCTCAATTCCATTACAGGTTTCAAAATCCTATCGAAATACAGAAATATTACACAAAAATATAATAAAATCGAAACTGAAATTAGGTCAGATGTAATACCATTTGATTATTGAAGAGCTTGTTAAGAAATCCAAACCAAAATCAGAAAGAGCACATGATCAACAAAATCTCCAGATCTCATAATAACTGTGAAAATATGAAATTTAATCATCTGAAGATTAAAGAAATAAGAATTACCTTTTTCAAGAACTTGGCATTATTGCCCAAATAAAAACGAATTTCCAGGATATCCCAAAATCGGAAAAAACACCTTTAACCCACCATCGTCGGAATCACTTTCCTCCTCCACCACACTCTCCTCTTCTTCAAATGACCTTAAAATGATTACACTATGGTAAATTGTGAAAGTAGAGCTTAGAAAGTAGAGCTTATAAGACCTTAAAATGATTACACTAATTTAGGATTGTCTAAATTTATAGTGAACTGAGCATGCATCATTGTTCATCAGCATACATTAAAATACGGAAGAACCAGCAACATTACAATTCAAAATCAAAGTTTCAAATAAACCCAATTCAATGTAGTTGGAAGATATTACCAAAAAAAGGCCCGATAACAGAAAATCGAAAACCAATCAGCAAATATAACTCATTTTGAAACATTCAAAAATACAAATAGTAGTAAAAATGGAAAATAGGGAAATTGAAGCTTACCCAGGTGAGAAATTTATTGGTTTCCAAGATTTTGTGTCGAGAATTAATAGAAACCCACAACGTTTTAGGAAGAAAAGGGCTGAATTTCAATTTGGATTCAACAATCAGATCTGACAAAAATTGAGCCAAAGTGATCAGACGAAGCGACATCAAAACTCCCCGGCGCCAGCCGCGAAGAGTAAAAGGCATTGAATAAACGTCCACTACCTCCTCAGATAAAAAAAATCAAACTAAAATTTGCAGAAAATACTGGTAAATCTTCAACGAAACCTTGATTTTGAAAGAAATGTTCTTTACAAAATCTGCAAAATTAAATAAAATAAAGATTTAAACCCCCAAATAAAGAGAGAAAGAGTACCGATTTGAAGGCAGGAAAAGAGCGGAACTGCTCAGGGCGGAGACAACGGCGGAGTGCAGTGGCCAATTCTCATTAATTGAAATCGAAAGAACTGAGAATTGAAAAAATAATTGGAAAAAACACATCAAATAATCTCCAGAATAAATTGGAAAAAAAATGAAAATTTGAACAATTTGTTGAAATCTCACCCGGCGATGGCGATGGCGATGGGTGGAGGAGAGAGTCTGCGTGTCCTGTGAAAGAGACACGAAATATTAGGGTTTAGAATGGAGGATGGGGTTCGGTGGAAGAGGATTAGAGGAAGAAGATCGAAGAAGATGAAGAGGAAGGAGAGAGAAAACGGGAGGGAGCAGGGATGCCGAAGACCTAGGAGAGAGAAAGAGAGCTACTCCGTATGTGATTGTGCGAGAGTGAAAGGCTGGGGGTAATTTCGTCAATTCACCGGGGGACACGAAAAGTGGTTTTACTCTTATGCCCTCAGCTGTTCCTTTATAGAATAGAGATTTCATTCAATTCTTTTTCTTAATACCGTGCCCGACCAAATATATCTCTTAAATAAATATGGAGGGAGTATAGTTTTTCATGTACAATTTTGATGTACCATTACACCCAATAAAATAGAGAAAATAAATATATTTACACCCACTGCTATGTCATCCTGAATCCGCTATTGACATTACTATTGTATTGCAATTGATGAGTCTTCTTTCTCTCAATAATGGGAACATGTGCATAATTCTCATGAATTTCAACTTCTCCATTTTAGTTGTCAACCAAACAACCCAGCGTAGAATCAAGTAGAGTGCTCAAATTGTGCAAATAATTAAAGTTCCATGCAAAAATTAGTTTAACCAAATGAAAAACATAACTTGCTATTAGAGTTGCTCTACTTAAAAAAGTCCAGGAAATAGCCGTTACATATTACAGAAACACATAAACACGTACACAAATCAAACCACTAGCTAGACCGACCTAGTTCAGTCGCTCATAGGTTAGCCAGCCTAGCTAGCTAGGTTCAGTACGAGCCAGCGTTTGAGTGAGTCCATTTTAGATTCATCTTATCCATGGCTTGCAAGTTTGGTTGCATTGGTTGTACACGGTATCCAAATGACGACGTATGGTAATGGTAGTCGTCTTCAACGTCGTGTCTCTCCTGATGTGGATTAAAGCAAACGGCACCATCATCATCTCTTTTATATCCCTCCATCATTTCTTGCTTGTGCTGATACATACATCATACATAATATCTTAATTAACCAATGATTTCTCACAAAACTAAAACAAAATACCAAAAAGTACACAAAGTAGTTTTCAGTTTTGTATTACAAGTTTTCAAATTCAACATGATTATTATAGGCATAAATATTTTTAGTTCATGATTCACCGAAAATCATGACTTTCAAAACAAAAACTCGAAATTGACAGTGATACCGATGTGTTCTTAAACCTTGGTTTGATAACATGTTATCCTTAAATCTGAAAGTTACAAAATGACGCCTCTCATTAATTATTTGCTTTACATTGTGAGGAAAAATACTCTGGCTTCTCTAGGGATGAATTAATAAGGTCCTATATCTTTACCAAGTCAAAATATTTACAACTTTATATACATAGTTGTTGCCTATAATTATCACCCACCTACAAGAGATGGGTAGCTGTTTCAACTCAGTTGCTGACGATTCAAAAAATTATTGAATAAACATTTATAAAGAATGTATCAAATTAAGTTTAACGACTCTACGTTTTTTACACCCACTAAATAGGGAAAATTTTATATTATGCGCCCACTGCTATATCACTCTGGATCCGCTATTGATATTACTATTGTATTGGCACATCAATTAAGGAATATGCTCGCACTGGCTTGGATGGCTTTAAGGTTCATATATATTAAGCTAGTTGTTGTTAATTTTGGGTTTTTTTTGGTAGTTTGGCAGTGAATATGGGCATAATGTAGGCATGTATGTGGTTGGGCAAGTAAGTTTTTTGTCATGCCCTTTTGTAAAAACTTGTTTTAAGTTTCTTATATAAATTCTTTGTTTTGCTTAAAAAAAATAATGTAGATTGACAGTGCTGAAATTGTCCAAAAATTAAAGTTGTTCCCACTACAAGAATGTGTATCTTTAACGACAACCTAATTACGACGGGTCAAAAATCCCGTCGCAAAAGCCTTTTGCGACGGGCTAACAACCAAACAATGACGTGAATAACCGTCGCAAATGTCTTTTACGACGGGTGTACGACGGATTTACGACGGGATTTCTATTAACGACGACCCCCTTTTATGACGGGTTCGCGACAGGAAATCCCGTCGTTAATCAACGATTATTGGCCTTTCGCGACGGGATTTCCCGTCGTTAATAGTACAATTTCTTGTAGTGTCCATACAAAAACTAATCTGTTTAAGTAATGAAAATCAAGTATTTCTTGAATGACTTTGATGAAAGTTTTTATAAAAGAGAATTGGAATATCGATGTCATTTCAGCAATTTACTATATGTGTCCGTTTATTTGCTATGAACTTCCTCAATTCTTAGGCGGTTTATATCTTCTTCTTCTTTCTTTCTTTTTTCCATTTTTTTGTTTTTTACAAAACTAGAAACCAAAATATGAAAACTACAAAAATAATTTCCAGTTTTTTGTTGTAAGTTTTCAAAATAAACATAATTGTTATAGATATGACTATATATTAATTCATAATTCACCTTAAATCATATGACTATCAATATAAATAAAAAAATAAAAAACTGTAAACTGACAGTAATACTGAATGAGCTTTAGTTATCGTTCGCGTTCTCACCATACTCCCTTTGATCTAAAATATAAGTCGTTGAAAAACCTTGGTTTGATAACATGTTAGAGTATACCAGCACAATAAATAGCTGATTTTTGAACATTAGCCTTCAAACCAGAAGTGTCTGAGAACAATTTGAAACACTGCAGAAGCATAGAAATGGAAGCTAGCTCCCCCTTGCAACAGAGAATAAGGTCATCAGCAAAACACAAATGGGTGAGTTTTGTTGATTTGCACCTAGGATGAAACTTGAAGTCACTCTCCTGTCCCAGTTTTAACAGAATTCTGGAAAGGTATTCCATACAAACTACAAATAGTAAGGGTGACAGTGGGTCACCCTGTCTAAGCCCCCTTCTTGAAGCAAAGAACCCATGGGATGAGCCATTCAGCATAAGAGAGAACTTGGGTGTAGTAACACAAGTCATAATCCAATCAACAAACTGCTTAGGGAAACCCAAACCAGTGAGCATTTCTTGTAGAAAATTCCATTCTATGGTATCATAGGCCTTCTGTATATCCAACTTAATTAGGCAGCTGGGAGTAGCATTCTTCCTACCATACTGTCTAACTATTTCCTGGCACATCATGATGTTATGCATAATGAACCTCCCATGGACAAAGGCTCCCTGGTTTTCAGCAATTAACCCAGGAAGAACACCTCTCATTCTCTCACAAATCATTTTGGTGATGCATTTGTATATAGCATTGCAACAAGAGATGGGTCTGAATTCAGTTACACTAGATGGACACTTGGTTTTGGGAATCAAAGTTATGGTAGTAGCATTGATTTCCTTTAATAACTTACCAGTTCTGAAAAAGCCAAGCACAGCAGCAGTAATATCTCCACCAACAATGTGCCAATTTTCTTTGAAAAAGTGGCTGCCAAAACCATCAGGTCCAGGAGCTTTATCACCATCAATAGAAAACATGGCATTCTTTACATCATCCCCAGTGAAGGCCAGAGTTAAGCTTTGCCCTTGAAGCTGATCCAATACAGGGCCAACACTGACTACATCAGATAAAATCTTGCTTCTGTGAGAGCTAACAGACCCCAGTAACACTTGATAGTACTCAAGGAAAGCATTGTTAACTGCATCAGCTTGATTCACCCAATTACCATGCATATCATGGATAGAGTAGACAGTATTGTGCATTGCTCTAGCTCGAATACTTTTATGAAAATAGGCACTGTTTTCATCCCCTTCTTTAATCCACTTCTCCTTTGCTTTTTGTCTCAAGTAAGACAGATATGCCGCATGTGTGATTCTGTACTTATTTGCTGCATCAATTTCCTTATCAGCAAGATCATTATCACCTGGGTGATCATGTAACTCTTTTTGAATCTGCTGTAACTCAGTGAGAGCTCTCAGGTCTGCCACATGGATGTCATTGAAGCCATCCTTGTTCAATTTCCTAAAAACACCTTTCATTCTTTTCAGCTTCAGAACCACTTTGTACATCAAAGTGCCAGCATCAGCTACTCTCCAATTTTGTTCCACCAGATTTGCATATCCATCAGCCATTTTCCACATATCAAAATATCTAAATGGCTTCTTGGCATTTTGAGTAGGATAAACAGAAATCACCATAGGGCAATGGTCAAAGAGTCCTTCAGATAAGAACTCAGCTACTGCACTTGGAAACAATTGAATCCACAAGTCATTTGCCATTACTCTATCAATTTTGGAAAACACCCTAGCATCACCAGCCTGCTTATTACTCCATGTAAAAAAATGCCCTGCAGCTTTGATATCCTCCACTCCACAAGCATTCACACAATTCCTAAAGTCCACCATCTCCTGATGTCTCACAGGGGAACCCACTCTCTCATCCACATTCAACACACAGTTAAAATCCCCCATGATGACCCAAGGCTTATCACACTTTGCACCAATATCACACAAATCCTTCCATAGCACCTCTCTCCCAGAATTCTGGTTAAAATCATAAATGAAAGAACACAGAAATTCAGTATTTGCCCCCCTTGGACACACCCTACAATGGATCATTTGGCTAGACATACCCAACACAGACAGATTGAAAGAATTGGGATTCCAGGCCACAATAACCCTCCCCCCTTTACACATACTACTATTAGAAGTGAAACACCATCCACTAAACATATTCACATACAAGGCCCCAAGTTTAGCACTGGGTACCTTGGTTTCCAGGAGGCCAACAACACCAGCACCATGAGAGTTAAACATAGCTTTCACCTCATTTGCTTTTTGGTGGTGTTGATCCCCCTCACATTCCAGCAAAAGACCCTATCCATTGCATCCAGAAGAGTTCCCTCCTCCAGCTGCATGAACTTGGTTGATATCCCCCATAACACTCCTCACACTCAGATCATCATCTAAAGCTTGGAATTGGTTAACAGTATTGACCCCCACAGGTCTTGCCAAGACTCTCCTACTTGGATTAGACACAGTAGTGAATGTATCAGTAGTATCACTATCATTATTAGCAGCATTATCAGGTGTGTTATCCTTCACCAGCCCAGTGCTCCCACTAGGTATGGTTGTAGATACAATCTGCCTTGGAACCCAAACCCTCCTACCAGTGATTTTCTTGCACTTAGCTACTTCATGGCCAACACCTTTACAATGAGCACACACAACAGGTCTCCATTCATACTCCACTCTCACCTCCATTTGTTCCCTCCTTTCATTAATGAACTTAATTACATCAGGGAAAGATTGCTCCACCATGACTTCAATCTGAACCCTTGAAAATTGAAGTTTATCTCTCTTAGCAGTGGCACTATCCACTTGTTTCATCACCCCCAGTTGCCCAACAATCTTTCTCAAACTCTTCTCACCCCAGTACTTGAATGCCAATTGATGCAGCTTTACCCAGATGGGAACAGAATGCAGATCTTCTTTGGTGAAATCCATATCCTGAGTCCAAGGTTTCAGCACTATAGGTTTACTATCAAAAAATGGTCTGGTAGAAGCCAACACTTCATCCCTCCTATCCATGGTGGTGAATCGAACCAGGTAAACCCCTTTCGCAGCCAACACCACCTTATCCACCCCCTTATTCCTCCAAATTCTTCGACCGAATCCCTCCATGACATGACTTGGTGGATTAGCACCTACCACATACAGCATGACAGCCGAATTCCAATAATCGACCTCCTCCTGTATATCCTCCACCTCAAGTTGTTGAGCTGTCTGGTTTCACAATTGGTTCTTTTCCTTTCAGATACTTAGGTGTCCCAATCTACTTCAAGAGAATAACTAATGCTGATTGTGAATGCCTTGTGGACAAAATGCTGGCCAGAATCAAAATCTGGAGTTCTAGAAATCTCTCTTTTGCTGGAAGGATTACTCTGATTAATGCTGTGCTTATGAGCATTCACTCTTACTGGGCTCAGGTGTTTGTGTTGCCTAAACATGTGTTACACACAGTGGAGTCAATCTGTAGAGCCTTTCTATGGCAAGGTACCTATTTTAGCTCTAAACCAGGATATGTAGCTTGGGGAAGAGTGTGTTCTGAGAAGAAAGAAGGGGGGTTAGGGATCAGAAATGTTCAGATATGGAATATTGCTGCACTGGGGAAGTATGTCTGGGCTATTGCTAAAAAACAGGATTCCTTGTGGGTGAGATGGGTGAATGCCATCTATATTAAAGGGGGGAATTGGTGGGAGTATCAGCCAAGGGCTGATAGTGGTTGGTATTGGAGAAAGATTTGTGAAGTTAAGGACACTTTAAAACTGCATTATGATGAGAGTGCTATATGTGCTATGCCTTTTTACTCAGTAAAAAAGGTCTATCAGCAATTACTTCAGCACACTCAGCATGTATCTTGGTGTAGTGCAGTCTGGAATAGATCATCTATTCCAAAAACCAGAGTCATTTGCTGGTTGATGTTACAAGGTAGACTTCAGACAAGAACCAGATTGTGTAAGTTTGGGGTGTGTGATACTACAAGTTGCCTTTTCTGTGACAGTCATGAGGAGACTCATGTGCATCTGTTTTTTGACTGTCTATATAGTAGGAAGTGTCTCTTGGAGGTTAAGCAATGGCTGGGAATACCAGTGAACATTGTTAGATATATGGCTTTGATGAGATGGATACACTGGAAGAGTAGAGGATGCAAATTTCAGAAGCATGTCATGTATGCTGCTATTAATTCAACAGTTTACACAATATGGAGAGCTAGAAATGAGGTTCTTTGGAACCAAAAGCTTCCTACTGTGACTCATACAGTTAGATTTGTACATCAAAGTGTAATAGATAGAATGCAGCAATTAGGGATTCCCAGAATCAGTAGTAGAGTCCAGGATTGGTGGCAGAGTAAAATGCTTGTATAGCTTGGGTCTTTCACATGACTGCTGTCATGTTTTTTGGTAGGGGATGAGCTCTCTGAAAGCTTATCCTAGGTTGTAAATTGGTTCAACTTTTTTGCTAATGAAGCTAATCTTACTTATCAAAAAAAAAAAAAAACATGTTAGAGTATATGCGTTTCTTCAGTTGCTTATGTGCACAATGTGCAACACTTGCGAACCAGTCGGGAGGCCGGGTAGGATAGAAAAATACTATGGCTTCTCTAAGGATGGAAAAATAAGGTCCCATATTATTTACAATTTAAAATATTTACAACTTTATACATGGA
This sequence comes from Spinacia oleracea, assembly GCF_020520425.1. Taxonomy (NCBI): domain Eukaryota; kingdom Viridiplantae; phylum Streptophyta; class Magnoliopsida; order Caryophyllales; family Amaranthaceae; genus Spinacia; species Spinacia oleracea. The sequence goes on along the minus strand of NC_079488.1, from coordinate 8,575,177 downwards.
TTTGTCACTTATAATAATCACCCATCTACAATAGACGGGTAGCTGTTCCAACCCCAAGACTATGATGAATCAGAAAATTATCAAATAGCCATTTGAAAATAATGGTCTAGTTTTTTGTCGGAAATCTCTATGGATGAAAAAACAATGTCCCACATCATTTCCAATTTAAAAATTTACAACTTTATATATGGATTTATAATGATCACCCACTTGTTCCTACCCCAAATCTATGATGATTCAAAAAAATTCAAACTAGTCTTTTTGGTATCAATACGACCGATGAACAAAACTGGTATTAATACGACCGATGAACAAAACTAAAGTCGGAAAAACACTTTGGCTTCTCTAGGGATAAAAAACAAGGTCACGTATCGTTTCCGTTTATAAAAAATTTATAACTTTATACCTATGATGATTCAGAAAAGTATTGAATATATAATAGCCATTTGTGAAGAATAAAAAAATACGACCAATTAAGTTAGCGACTCTAATTTTTTTTCTTTCATCTAGCCATTTATCAAAGTTCGCATAAATATCTTCACAATGACCAATTTCGTAAAAAAAAGTAGTTGGCATAATTTGATAATAAAGAAAACAAGTCCGGAAATGTTATATATATCCCTTGGGTATGATACCCTTGGCTGTGATTGGTCTACAATTTAAAAAATTCCATGTAGAATTACTATTTTAGATTTAAATTTTAATCCCATGTGGAGCTGTTTATATAAAAACAACCAATGAGAACTCAGGGTATGTTAGTATTTTATCCCAAGGCGTATATGTAGCATCTTCCAAGAGAAGTCCGCTGTCAATTTGGTAACATAAAACAAACACAACAATAATTGGGGCACAAATTTGAACTGAGCTTACAAAAGTCTTCGTACGTGTGGCTTACACTATGCCATTCTTTCCCACGATTGTTTTTATTGAGGTCGCAACTACAACCATTTCTTCGCTAGGCTCTAGTTTTGTATCCGATTCAACTTATATTTGTATTATATACGAAGTAGTATGCATAAAATTACAATAATGAAAATCACATAAACTAAATTAAGACAAATTTTATGTCCTTCGTGCATTAAGTTACAATAATCTGTCCACCACTATGTTGTTGATGAGACTCAAAGATTCAAAGCTAATATACCCCTAGGATTAAAAATAAATCTTTATATATAAACAGTGCGTCTCATGTGTGACCAGTCACACCATCAACTTGATGGTGTGAAGCGCGCAACTAATATGGAGAAAGTTATAGAAGAGTGTTACTTGACTTCTATGCTGGTGTTACTTATACATTGTATTTGCCGTTACTTTTTTTGTTTTACTGCAGTTTCTTGAATTTCATGTTAGAGGTTGCTTGTATAGACGAGTGTTACTTGATACTCTATGCTTGTGTTACTTATACATTGTGTTCGTCGTTATTTTTCTTATTTTATTGCAGTTCTATGTAAAAGGTTCCTTGTATAGACTAGTGTTACTTGACTTTCTATGATGATGTTACTTGTACGTTGTATTCGCTGTTATTTTCTTGTGTTTACTACATTTTCTTGAATTTCATGTTTGAGCTTCCTTGTATAGACTGGTGTTACTTGATCGTTTATGCTGATGTTACTTTTAGTTATTGCATTTTCTTCAATTTCATGTTAGAGGTTCCTTGTATAAACTAGTGTTATATGAATTACTATGTTGATGTTACTTGTACCTTGTATTCGCGGTTACTTTTTTTGTTTTATATATTGCAGTTTCATGTAAGAAGTTCCTTGTATAGACCGGTGTTATTTGACTTTCTATGATGATGTTACTTGTACGTTGTATTCACTGTTATTTTCTTGTGTTTACTACATTTTCTTGAATTTCATGTTCGAGGTTCCTTGAATAGACTGGCGTTACTTGACCTTTTATTCTGATGTTACTTTTAGTTATTGTATTTTCTTCAATTTCATGTTAGAGGTTCCTTGTATAAATTGGTGTTACTTGAATTTCTATGTCGATGTTACTTATACCTTGTATTCGCTGTTACTTTTTTTGTTTTATTGCGTTTTCTTCAATTTCATGTTAGAGTTTCTTTGTATATACTGATGTTACTTTATTTTCTATGTTGATGTTACTTTATTTTCTATACTGATGTTACTTTATCTATTACTATATACATTGGCGGACCTAGCTAAGGGCCAGGGGGGCACGTGCCACCCCTGAGGGAAAAAAAAAAAAAAAAAACTGAAATATTGATATGTGACAACCTTAAATACAATATATATATTAAATTTGCCTAATAAAGATCAATACTGCAATTTGTCAAAGTGGTCAGCAAAGAATGATGAATAATACTAGGTCCCGGGATACCCACGTTGGGCATCTTTGCATATTTTTTCCTTCTTAACTTATTTGTCATTTTTTGGGTTCTTTTCGACTATTTTTCTTTTTTCCTATTGGCCAATGATTTTCTACTATCAATAAACATCAATTGTAATTTTTTTTACATTCAAGCACTTTTTCTTTCTTTCACCTCTTTAATTAGGCTATATTTTTTTTCTTCTACAAAAAGTCCACTTTAATAACAATAAATAATTTCCTTTACCTACTACGGAGTATTCTATCACATTAATCATCTTCATTTTTGTACATAATTTTATAGGTTTTTAGTGATACATTTACAAAAAAAAAAAAAGTTCTCAATCAATCTGAACTTTGTGTTATCTAGAATCAAATATACTAATTTAACATCATAAAACAATCTAAGTGTACCCAATTTTTTTTGTTTTATACAAAAAATTATTATATTGTCTTTTTATATACTACGGAGTAGCAACTATATTTTTTGGACTATATTTTTTTTCTTCAAAAAATCCACTTCGATAAGAATAAATACTTTCCTTTAACTACTACGGGATATTCTATCACAATAGTTACTTCATTTTTTTACATTATTTTTGAAAAAGTTTCATTTTTAGTAATACATTATTTACAAAAAGGTTCTCAATCTATTTGAACTTTGTATGTCTAGAATCAACTATACGAATTTAACACCATAAAAAAAACTGTGAGTTACCCACTTGTTTTATTTTATACAAAAATTTATTATATATATATTTTTTATACGGAATAACAATTATTCATATAGCTTTTGTGCCACCCCTGACTCGGGATCCTGGATCCGCCACTGACTATATACTAAAAGAGACACCAGGAATGACACGTGTCACTTCCTGGTGAAAAATTTTCCCGCCAAAAACTCTTTCCTAAAAAGACATATCTATTTTATTCCTTTTTATTTTCTCTCCTTTTGTATAAATATTTATATAGGAAAAAAAAATGATTATGGAATATGCCATTATTAGAATATTTTGGTAATATTTTAGTCAAACTGTCATATCAATAATAGAAAATATTCTTACTCAATATTTTGGTCAAATTAGCATATTAAATATATCAAATATTTTAGTCAGATCATCGTATTAAACATATAAAATATATGACGTAGTAGGTTAAAATTGTATATTATATGATAAAATGAGTACATTCGAGATTACTAATTACGCAATAAATTTAAGATTTTAAGGGATAAATAATTCAATTAAAAAATGGTCAAATAATAATTTCCAAATATCCGTGCGTGCACGGGACCTAATCTAGTTTTCTATATGTTAGAGTTTTTTTGTATATACTGATGTTACTTTATTTTCTATGTTGATGTTACTTTATTTTCTATGCCGATGTTACCAGGATATATAAAGCTGCAAAAGAATAACACGCTAATTAACATATTTATATCCTTCTAAGTAATTGGGTTAAGAATATTTAAATATATAACACATTATATTTATTCCATGTGGGAGAATACTAGCTCCCAAATAACTTCAAAGTGGAGACTATTTCTAACACTACGTTAGCCTTGTTATGTAACCAAAGCTCTTGCTATAGTTTTAGTATGCAACTTCTTGTATTTCTCGTTAATTTAGTTTCTTAATTTAGGTTGTAATCGTTTCCGTCGAATGAATTTATCGTCAAAACAATAAAATACAATAATTTCCCTTACTTCCCTTTTGCTAACATTGACTCTTATTCGACTTTTTTCTTCATGTGGCTGTTTACTACTTTTTAATACCTCTGTTTCAAAATAATCTTTACATTTTTCGTTTAGTTTTTCGGTAACAATATGACCGATGAACCAAACTAAAGTCGGAAAAACACTTTGGCTTCTCTACAGATGAAAAAACAAGGTCCCATATCGTTTCCAATTTAAAAAATTTACAACTTTATATATGGATTTGTTACCTATAGTGATCACCCACCTACAATAGGTGGGTAGCTGTTCCAACCCCAATACCATGATGATTAAGAAAATTACCAAATAGCCATTTGAAAAGAATGGTCTAGTTTTTTCTCCCACCTACAAGAGATGGGTAACTGTTTCAACCTCAGCGTATGATAATTCGGATAATTATTAAATAGTGAAGAATGGTTTAATTGTTTTTTTTTTAAATACGGCCGATTAACCAAATCTATACCTAGTATGTAAAAAGGAAGACCACATTTTATTAGATGACATGTGTCAACACATTTGATTAGATAACACGTGTCATCCATTCTTTCCTCCATCAATTTGGCTTTTATTTTATTTTTTCTTTGTTGTTTGATATATTATACAACTCCAATTTCAACATTTTTCACTCCATATTCCCGATTAACACTCAATATTAATACACTATTTAATTTATGTATTATTTCAACTTTTAAAATTTACTTTTATTTAAATCATATATTCTCTCTAAAATCACAAGCTCAATAAAATTTGAACTTAAAAAGATAAACTAAATTCATAATAACCACTACACAACCGCCCGTTCTTTCAACGGGCTCAAAAACTAGTTAAGTTAACGACTCTACCTCTTTTGTTTCCTTCATCTAGCCATTTATCAAAGTTTGCATAAATATCTTTACAATGACCAATTTCGTTAAAAAAGTAGTTGGCACAATTTGATAATAAAGAAAAGAATTCCATTGTCAATTTGGTAATACTTCGTAGAAAACAAGCACAACAATAATGTGCCACAAAATTGAACTGAGCTTACAAAGGATTAAAAATAAATCTTCATATTTCGTTAACACGCTAAATTAACATATTTATATCCTTCTTATTACATATCAAGCCTAGTGCCTCACTTAGCCCAATTACTTGTGTCCATCTCAGTTAAATATATCAAGCATAAAAGCATATTTAAAGATATACGTAGTACAACACATTATATATGTAGGAGAATACTCTTAAATAACCAAAGCTTAGTATACAACTTCTTGTATTTCTCGTTATTTTAGTTTCTTAGTTTAGGTTGTACTCTTTCTGTATTTATTTAAGGGATATATTTGTCTTTTCCGTCCGTATTTATTTACGAGATACACTTATCATTTTTACACTACAAAAAATTGTACCATTAACGACGGGAAATCCCGTGGCTAAAGCCCAATAATCGTTGATTAATGACGGGATTTCATGTCACGAACCCGTCATAAAAGGGGGTCGTCGTTAATGGAAAATCCCGTCGTTAACCTGTCGTAAAAGACATTTGCGACGGTTGTTCCCGTCTTTGTTTAGTTGTTAGCCCCGTCGCAAAAAGCTTTTACGACGGATTTTTTACCCGTCGTAATTAGGTTGTCGTTAAAGATAAAAATTCTTGTAGTGTTAGTAACTTATCAACTCCACCATCTAATTATATAATATATCTAATACGTTGTATATTTTATGTCCCACCGCCCTATTAAACAAATAATTTCAAAACTACACCTCACCCCACCCCTCTAAAATGACATGGTCCCTACTTATTTTACTTATTAAAATATCTACCCCTACCCCCATTTATTTTATTACTTTATTTCATTCAATTCTCCTTCTTAATACCCGTGCCCGACCAAGGGAGTAATTTTTTTCGTTGAATAAATTTATCGTCAAAACCAATAAAATACAATAATTTTCCTTACTTCCCTCTTGCTAACATTGACTTTAATTCAACCTTTTTCTTTACGTGGCTGTTTACTAAGGAGTACTTCGTATATGTTTATTTGCTACTCCTTCTGTTTCAAAATAACATGGACACTTTAACTTAATTTTGACATTATTCATAAATTTTAATTTTAATATTATTTGTGATTTATGGGAAGGGAAAAATATGGTTGTGTGGGTCTTGTTTGATTCGTCGATATGTACTTTTGGAATGTCAATTTTTTTATGATTTTTACGAACACAAAATTAAAGATGTTAATGTCCAAACATTTACATTGGTATGCGTCAAAAGGTAAACTGTCGCCATTATTTTGAAACGGAGGAATATAAACTTCATCAATCCTTAGTTATCCTTTGTTGAACATTCATTTGTAAATAATGGTGGTGTTGTTTTTTTTAAGGAGACAACCAAACTAAAGTTGGAAAAATAATCTGTCTTCACTAAACTTATGAAAAGATATACAACACATTATATATCTTTCATGTGGGAATATTCACTTCAAAGTTCAAAGCGAATACTATTTCTAACACTCCGTTGGCCTTGTTAGGTAACCAAAGCTCTTTTTTTTTTTGCGCGAATGAGCCACAAGGGCAATATAAATTACAAATGGGGGTGGGGGGATTCGAACCTGAGACCTATTGTACACAGGCCCTCAGTCTTAACCACTAGGCCAAGACATCATTGGTAGGTAACCAAAGCTCTTGTTATAGTTTTAGTATGCAACATTGCAACTTGTTGTACTTCTCGTTACTTTAGTTTCTTACTTTAGGGTTGTACTAGTATAGTACCCGTGCGATTCACGATTTATGATATGAATATTAAATTTGCATATCAAAACTATAGCTATAGACAATTATCATAAAAATAGAGCTTATAAATAATCTTCTTATTAAGAATAATGATGAATAGATTTGTTACTGCCCCATTCCGTGTCTTATTTATTTAACTAATTAAAAACAAAATAAAATAAGGGTACATAGATAAATTTACGTTATTCCTTTCATATCCCATGTCAAACATAAATTTGTTATCATCAGCTTTTTACTTCCATAAGCATACCTACTTAATACTCCTCTATCATCTACATCATGACCCAATCATTTAACACATATCCGATACCCCACCACGTTAGGTACGATACTCATCCCCATCCTATTCCCCGCCTCGAGGGCGGAAAAAAAAATTAACCCCGGTTCATCACCCGTCCGTGTATCCACACCCGCCTCAAACCAATCCCTAAACGACTGGACCCGACATCATTTTTTGATGAGAGGGTTTTGAATTTTAAAACTCTATGAGTATAATTGGGTTGTCTGATTACATTATACTTTGGACACGTATAGGTTATAGATATTCTCCTAATTAAAATTAATGATAGATAAATTTGTTATTGCCCCATTTAGTGTCTTATTTATTAAAAGAAAAAAAAACAAATACAGATACATAGAAAAAATTATTTCATCCCCACTAATCACATGTGTCAAACCTAGTCCTAGACGGCTTGACCCGACATTATTTTTTGTTAAGAGAGATCTGAATTTAAAACTATATTCACAATTTGGTTGTCTGATATGATTACACTATAATTTGGACAAATATACCTTATAGATATTCTCATAATTAAAATTAATGAGGGATAACTTTGTTATTCCCTCATTCCGTGTCTTATTTATTAAAAAAAACACAATTAAGGGTACACAAATAAAATTATGTATATCTCCATTCATCACATGTGTCAATCATAGTGTTATTCTCATCCACTATTCACTTCGATAGTCATACCTACTTAATCCTTTTATATTTACATCATTACCCGCTCACTTATCACCTACTCCACTATTTACTTTATTCAGCTAGTCATGATTTTGAGGTTGGTCGAGGTATCCACAATCGTACTCGTCTAAAATTCTCATCCCTATCCCTGTCTCCCACGATAGAAAATGTACTCACCCCTCACAATCTCTTTCTTAAAGGGTAAAAGATATAACTAATCCCCGATCTATCACTACCCGTGTATCCACGTACAACACACTCGCCTAAAAGCTAACCCTGGACTCAACCTCTTTTTTTTTTTGGTAATAGAGTTTTGAATTTTAAAATTATATTACAGAGTCTTGTACTATTCCAATGTCTTATTAGAATAATGGAGTAGTAAACAAAACATTATAACATGTACTCTCTCCGTCAAAATTTAATCATTTCAATGGTCTTTTTATGGAGTTTTATGCGATAAGTTATTGTAAGCTTATATATTTTAATTTAATAGAAAATAGGTATCCTAAGAGATAGTGGATTATTTTATTTTAGATCGAATCAAGTATAAGAGAGGCAAATCAGAGAGCGACATAGCTCCACATCGATTTCGTTATCCGAAATTGCGGGAATTTTTTTTTCATTAAATTGCAATGTAAAATAAAGGCAAATATATTACCCATCAAATGATCAAAGACAGAGAGGCTTAAAATATAAAATGAAACTAAAAATCTCTTACATTGTTTAGATTAAGGAACTATTGAATAAAAGGAATATTTCCATTGGCCAAGTATATTATAAGTCTACAAATTTGCCAAGAAATTGTTGATAGAAAAAATATATTGCATGCGAAGTATTGTAATTATGATACAATATTAGTTTCTTTAATATGCCAAGAAATATTCGATAGAAATATTATATTGCATATCCTAATTACTTATTAGGGTACAATATCATTTTATTTTCTATAATTAAGATTCTGGTACTATTTTACGGCAAATGATAAATTCAAGGAAGAAATTCACTTTTTTCAAGAAAATCACTTTTTCCTTGGATTTATTACCCTCCTTTTGATTTTCTCTCTTTTAGTATAATATATAGATAGATATCTCAAAATTTTTGTGAAAATATTCTATGATATTAAAATAATGAAGTAGGTATTACTTATTTATAATATTTGACTGTCAAATTAATATTCTCACAAATTTTACTATTACACGGCAAGCTTAAGATTCAACTATCTGTAAGTACGTAATTGTCTATTTTAATTCACCTATTTTTTAAGTTTTTGTCTTCAAAATATGCAAAATTTGTTAATATAGTACGTACCTGTCATACAATATCATTATAAATATTCTTTTTGGGATTAATAATCAAGATTTTAACTACAATTAAAAGATTATTAATACATATTCATATATAGTTGTCATCCCAAAGAGGTTTTCAACCGGATTGTAAGTGTAAGTAAAAGATATGGATATTCGATATGATAGGACAATTTTTTTGAATTGGCAATCACTTAAGACATTAATTATTAGAATAAAAAAAAAAATTAATACACGGGGACACTTCTCAGCGTCAGACTGAGTGCCATGTATTTTAGTAGAGTATATAAATATATAAATATAGATTGATGGATAAGTTGTTTGATATACCTTGGAAAAAGAGTCACTTTAACAAATAGTGATGGAGGAGGTAACAATTTTGTTACCATAAAGTTGAGAGGTAAGAAATGGTGGTAGTGGATACCATTAAAAAAGGGATTGTGTTATCATAGCTCTCATACCAAACATTAGGTAATAAAAATAGTTAAATGTTTTTATTTTCATCCTTCAGAAATAATATACCAAACATGCTCTAATTTTGTTTGAAAAGAGACAATATATAGGGGGGTAATGGAAAGAATCCTCCATATCACCATAGTATTTTATTTTTTATATTTATAACAGAGGTAAATCAGAGAGCGACATTTTATGTGCTACACATTGATTTCCTCTCTTTAGTAATATATAAATGAAAAAATATATGCAACATTGTAATCAATTAAGTAATCGCCGATTATATGTGGTTAATTGTTGAGGTTTTGCTTGAGATAGTTAATGAAATATTAGAACTTCAGGACTTAATTTTTAAAATTGGTTTCAAGATCTTATTGGTTGATTCTAATTTATAATGAATTTTGATTTAGTGGTTTTACATGCGAGTTACTGTCTCTAGGATTTGAAAATCTGTATCTTTTTTGAAAATTATTTTATGTATAACTGAACTTTGATTTGCAATTAGTATTTGTGAAGCTCCTTGTACTTTACAGGTTGGAAGTAGGTTTTGAAATGTATCATACATGGAACATAGCTTAGTTGGTCTTTCAATTATACGTATTTTCTTATGAATATTTTATGGGTAAATATATGAATATTGTTAGACATAATACATGAATATTTTAGGATAATTGTTGTTCACGAAAACTTGAAGATATATAATTGAAATCAATTATATTTGCCGTGCATATTTTCCTTAAATAAGACAAACTAATTTTGAATAAAAATATTAATTATTATTTTAAGAGAGGCAAATCATGTAGTGACATTTGTCATCACCACATCGATTTCCTCTCTTTTAGTATATTATATAGATGGAGTAGTCGTTTTCGTTGAATGAATTTATTGTAAACAAAAATATACAAAAATTTCCCTTACTTCCCTTTTGCTAATATTAACCTTGATATCATAAAATATACTTCCTCCGATTTTTATACTCGCAACGTTTGAAATTTTAACACTATTCACATATTCTACTTTGATTATTGTTGGTGATTTATATGTAAGATAAAATACAATGTTGTGGGATCTTATTAGATTCGTCTCAATGTGTATTTTCAAAATATCAACTTTTCATAATTTTTAATTAAAAATATTTAAAGATATTAATAATCAAAATTGTGCATTGGAATGCGTGAAAATAATAAACGTTGCGAGTAAAAATGAATGGAGGAAGTACTTCGTAATTCAAATTTCCTTACATGGTGTTTAAACTAGTTCAGTGATTTTTTTTATTGTGTCAACTAAACAAAGAACGAAAGAAATATGTTTTTGTTCAGTTTTTTCATTAAAATGGTTGAAGCTTGAAAGAGTAACACAGGTCTGAAGGTCCCTAAACTTTGCCAAAAGGAGCAATTTAGTCCCTCAAGTTTCAAAAGGACTCAGTTTAGTCCCTCAAAATGGATGGAAACCGCTACTTTTGTTAACACCGTTTGATTTTCCGTTAAATTAAATAAAATAATAATAAAACTGTTTTTTTTTTTAAAAAAAAAGAAATTAAGTTACACGTATATCTATACTAATATATTAAAAGGCGTTTAGGAAAACGTATATGTGTCACGTATACCCCCTCCTTATACGCCACGTCACCACTAATAAGCATCACGGCATGTTATTGACAACCAAAAAAGCATGTAGCAAGGATCGAACATCAAACCTCATGGATTAAAGTTTCATTTCCTACCATCTCAACTAGCTACAATATTTGTTATATTTTCCAATATAAATGTAAAATACAGTCTTTTAACAATGGACACATGTTTACAAAAAGTAAAACCAGGAGCAAAGCCCGGACCACACACTAGTTAATGATTAAAAACAGCTGTTTTTGATTATTTGTTAGCCTTTTCACCTTACTTAGCCTTTTCACATAACTTTTTCTTCATTTACATATTTCAACTTTTCATCTTCCCCTTCCTGATTTCTTCCACTAATTTTTTTTGGCACAAAATTCTCCTTGGGTCATTTTCGATCTTCCCCCAGCAAATCTCCGAACTCCATTTTCTCTCTCTCCTCCCCTGTTTTTCTCTCTCCTTAAACCCCTAATTTGAGAGAAAAATAAAATGACAGAGAACAACATGTTTAGGGTTAAGACTATTTATATGCTCAAATTAAGAGTCCTAAACTCATTAAAATATGTTTTAAAATTTTTGTAAACTATAAGAAAGACTTAACAAATTAAGAAACTTACTTAATAAATAAATATACTTTTATTTCAACTTAAAAATATATTTAAATATATTTATGAAATAATAAAATATTAGGGTATACCCTACTAATTCCTACCTATACCCTCCTTTTTCTGTTCCTCCCCTATGACTAATTTGAACAGTTACCAAGAAAATCCAAGCACTTAGAATATCAAAATTGAAACCAAAAATATCCCAACACCAAAAAATTTCAAAATTAAACCTAGGAAAATCCAAACCCAGAGAAGTTTTAAAATTAAACCAAGAAAAATCCAAACACCGAGAAATTCAAAACTTCTTTGTCACGCTTTTCTTTGAATCTAATACATTTGCATCATATGTAGTAATTAGCTATTTAAGATTCTCATACCCCGTAAATACAATCGAAAAAAAGAAATAGGAATAAAAAAAATGGCAAAAAGGAAAATTCTTGGTTCTTTCGACAATTCGATAATGGTGATAAGGGAGAAAAGGGAACTTCCATTGAATTGGCATTACCACAACCTTTAATTGGCATAATATTCCCATTACCAACAAGAATTCCCTTATTATTGCTCAAATTGTAATAAGACGTAAGAGTACCTGAATTTGCAGTCATGTGGGATGTTGCACCGGTGTCAAAGTACCAATTCACATCCGGTTGTTGAAGAGAGAGAGTATGCATAGCAGCATCCAAGTCAGTAGGAGCATAACCCGTAGCGGAAGGAGCTTGCATTGAGTAAGCATGTTGGGGACGAGCACCCAGAATACCTGCAGACTGTTTCGGAACTCGGGGCTGCCATGGAGCCGTGGGATATGGACACGGTGGCAGTGCCCATTGAGGGTGTGGATAGGGAGTCCATTGTGCTGGTGGCTACTGCCACTGCTGGGGCTGCCATTGCTGCGGTGGCTGCTGTTGGACAGGTTGTTAGCCGCCGGAGTTTTGGCCGCCGCGGCCACCCTTGGTGCGGTTGTTGTTGTTGTTTTTGCCTCGGTAATTGTTATTTCCCTTGCCATTATTTTTGCCACGATAATTTGCATTGTTGTTGTGCCGTCCATGGGATTGGTGGTTGTTGTGGCTCGGCGTTGGTGGTTGAGAGTGAGAGGAGGCATCATCAACCGAAACTAGGGCAGAAGAGTCAGAGTCAAGGGCATCCCTTTCATCATTGGTGGAGATTTCAAGCTTGAGACGGGAGCAGGCGCGTCGGAAAACTTGGGAAGTGAAGGAAATAATGCCCTTGGTCCAAGTATGCATTCTATGATAAGTCTAATAAATGCGGTTCAGTATTAATTAACAAGTTAATAATTCAGTGAGATCAAGTGAGCTGAATGCCTAGCTAGAGGCCGCTTCAGTTCAAGTGGAATTAATGATATTAATCCACAGCTTACTCTTGACTGAACCCGTAGGGTCACACAAATAGTACGTAAACGGATCAAGTATTTAATGGCATTAAATACTCCATCTATGAATATTCGGAATCGACGGATCTTGGTTTCAGTGGGAGCTGAGATCGTCACAGGCAAGAAATGAATACTCCGGAAACGATGATATTGCCGGAAACGGAAATATGGATCGTATCGGAAATATAAATATTATCCAAGTCGTAGATGTTGCCGGAAACGGAAACATGGTACGTATCGGAAAATATTATCGGAAATGGAAATATTGCCAGAATCGGAAATATTGCCGGAAACGGAAATATTGTCAGAATCGGAAATATTATCGGAATCGGAAAATAATTCCGGAAACGGAAATATTAAATATTTGTTCGAAACGGAAATTAATTCCGGAATCGGAAATGTTAAATATTGTTCGTATCGGAAATGAATTCCGGAATCGGAAATTTAATCGGAAGCGTATCGTACGAATAAGCATCGGACGAGGCCTGCCGGACGAGGGCCCAGCTCGAAGCCAGGCCATCGCCCAGCAAGCCAAACGCGCGCCACAAGCCCAGCCAAGGCAGCGCCCAGGCCTACCGCAAGGCAGGCCCAGCGCGCGCCAAGGCCTCGGCTGCGTGGGCCTCGCTGCGTGGGCTGCTGCTCGCACGCACGCGCATGGGCGGCCCATCGTGGCTGCCGTGTGTGTGTGTGTGAGTTTGTGTTCATGCACGATTCCTAAAACGTGCAGAGTTCGGTTAATGATTAAATTCCTAATTCTATTTGATAAATTAATTAATTAGAGTTCTTGTAGGATTCTAAGTTTAATTAATTCATATCCTAATAGGATTCCAATTCTCTTTCCATACCCCTATAAATATGTGGTCTGGGTTCACAATTTATAACGAGTTTTAAAAGTATTCAAAGTGAGTTTTGAGAGAAAAATTCAGCCACATTCCTTGCTCAAAAGTGCCGAAAATTCTAGTACCTTAAGGGCGATTCTAGTTGGTCAATCTTAAGGCGTATCCGGACGTGCTGTGGACTATCTACGGAGGGACGACACTTGGAGTCCTAAAGACTTGTTCTTGCTCGGTTCGGGCGCAGCTAGGGAGGGCACGCAACAAAGAGTATGCATCTAAATTATGCTATATGATTATGTGTAAATAATATGTATTCCTGGGTTAATGGTTGTTTCCGCATGATTTATGTAATATCATATGAATCATAACCTAACAGGAAGAACTGACTTCTGTTGGATGGTGGTGACAAAGTGTTTATAAGAGGCCGGTAGACCTGCGAGCAGACGTAAAACCAACCTTGTGTCCGATACCGGTGCTCCAACACTACCCAACTGATCTACAAGGGATTTGAGTCGAGTGTAGTACTCGATCACGGACGTGAATTGGGCCAAGGTTGTGGTGGTGAATTTGGTCTCAAGGTACGCAACCCGTGCATTCTGATTGTCCAAGAAGATTTGTTTAACCCGTTGCCAGGCATCCGCTGCAACATCATCAAGAACGAGAATGGATTGAAGAATGTCATGGGAAATAGTACCGTATATCCACTGGAGAACGGCAGCATCGAGGCGAGTCCATAATGGGAGGTCAGCAGCCTTGGTCGCCTCGTATTTCTGCAGTTCAACCGCGTCTGTGGGAGGGAGGATATGGTGGAGGACCTGATGCACCTTGGCTTGCACTTTGAAGAGGGTTGCCCACGAGTAATAGTCAGCAGTTTCCATGTCCAACGTGATGGTGATGAGACTTTTCACGTTGGTCACATTGAGAGCCGAGTGGAATTTTGAGGAATCTGCCATGGTAGGGCAACAAGAGGAGGGAAGAAGATGAAATCAAAAGAGAAGAGAGGACGACTAGGGTTTTAGAGAGGAGACAACCTAGCTGATACCATGTAGGAAATATATTCCGTGATTATATTATTGATTTGAAGATTGTATATATAGTGTACAGGGATTAGGGTTTAGTAAGGCTAAGTCAGTAATTAAAACTAATTACATAAATATCTACACCTATATACATAGTCTATCAATTGGAAATTTCATGAAATATCCCCGGGTTTTGCCATAATTAAAAAACGCTCATCAAGTTTCAATAATTCATAAAATATCACTGACAAATGACTTAATACACCAAATACTCCTCCATGGGCGGGCCGGGGCGAGGGAATAAAAATCTGCCCATTTTGTCGGGCTGGGCCAAGGTTCCGGTCAATTTTGTGTGCCTGAAACCCGCTATTTCGGGCCAAAAATAGCGGGCTTTTCGAGCCATTTTCGGGTCGGGCCAAATTTATAACTAAAATGTTGTTTTGAGTTGCCCAAAGCCCGTAATTTTTTTAAGAAATTCGGGTCGGGCTGGGCCTGTAATCGGGCCGAAATAATCTGCCCAAAATTCGCTAATTTTCTGGTCGGGCCGGGTACATAATGATCAGCTCTATCCCTAATTAACACAATTTGAAGGAAATAATGCCCTTGGTCCAAGTATGCATTCAATGTTAAGTCTAATAAATGCGGTTAAGTATTAATTAACAAGTTAATAATTCAGTGAGATCAAGTGAGTTGAATGCCTAGCTAGAGGCTGCTTCAGTTCAAGTGGAATTAATGATATTAATCCACAACTTACTCTTGACTGAACCCGTAGGGTCACACAAATAGTACGTAAACGGATCAAGTATTTAATAGCATTAAATACTCCAACTATGGATATTCGGAATCGACGGATCTTGGTTTCAGTGGGAGCTGAGATCGTCACAGGCAAGAAATGAATACTCCGGAAACGATGATATTGCCGGAAACGGAAATATGGATCGTATCGGAAATATAAATATTATCCAAGTCGTAGATGTTGCCGGAAACGGAAACATGGTACGTATCGGGAAATATTATCGGAAATAGAAATATTGCCGGAATCGGAAATATTGCCGGAAACGGAAATATTGTCTGAATCGGAAATATTATCGGAATCGGAAAATAATTCCGGAAACGGAAATATTAAATATTTGTTCGAAACGGAAATTAATTCCGGAATCGGAAATGTTAAATATTGTTCGTATCGGAAATGAATTCCGGAATCGGAAAATTAATCGGAAGCGCGTCGTACGAATTAGCATCGGACGAGCTTGCTAGACGAAGGCCCAGCACGAAGCCAGGCCCACGTCCAGCAAGGGAAACGCGCGCCACAACACGCCAGCCCAAGGCTGCTCTAGGCCCACCGCAAGGCAGGCCCAGCGCGCGCCCAAGGCTGCGGCTGTCGTGGGCTGCGTTGCTCGGGCTGTGCGCGCGCGCGCATGGCGCCCCTCGTAGGCTGCTGTGCGTGCGTGTGTGTTTGTGTTCACATACGAAACCTAAAACGTACAGGATTCGTTTAATGATTAAATTCCTAATCCTAAAAGATAAATTAATTAAATAAGAGTTTCACTAGGATTCTAATTTAATTAATTCGTATCCTAGTAGGATTCCAATTCTCTTTCCATACCCCTATAAATATGTGGCCTGGGTTCACAATTTATAACGAGTTTTCAAGTATTCAAAGTGAGTTTTTGAGAGAAAAATTCAGTCACATATCTTGCCTAAAAGTGCCGAAAATTATTAGTACCTTAAGGGCGATTCTAGTTGGTCAATCTTAAGGCGGATCCGGACGTGCTGTGCACTATCTACGGAGGGACGACACTTGGAGTCCTAAAGACTTGTTCTTGTTCGGTTCGGGCGCAGCTAGGGAAGGCACGCAACAAAGAGTATGCATCTAAACTATACTATATGATTATGTGTAAATAATATGTATTCCTGGCTAAATGGTTTTTCCGCATGATTTATGAATTGTCATATGTATCATAACCTAACAGTGGTATCACGAGCCTCTTATTATTTTCATAATCTAAATTGCATGAACATGGTTAAATATTACAAATTTGCAAGAATTAAATGGGGTGATTAATTTTCGTAATTGTTAATTAATTGCAAATTGCGTTTATTTAATTATACGTACGCAGTTTTTCGGCAGTTTCTTCGTTACTCATCCAAATCGAGTGATTTTTGTGTCAATTACGCATGTAAAAGGCATTCTAAAATTTTGACAAAAATAATATTTTTCTGCCGAACCCAGAATTCTCAAATTCGAAGCCTAACTATGACTTTTCGAAGGTTTTAGTTTTTCGAATGCAAAATTTCGTAAATTTAAGATGTTAAATTAAATATTTGCGATTCTTGTTGATAAATCTTGAATTTTTGATTGACCTACTGTATATGTTTAACAAGTTTGAATGCCTAGCCTTGTTAATTATGCAATCTAATTTGTAATTATGATTAATTTGTTGAAAATTAGAATAATTTAGAATTAATTTGATTTTCATAATTAATTATAATTTAATTAGATACCTATGATTAAAAACCACCATAAAAATTGTAAATTTATGATAAATTTTAAATTTTTATGACCTAGACTTGAATCCATGTTAATCGGAAATCAATTGAATAATAAATTTTCGATTTTTCGCCCTAAAATTATGAAATTAATATTAATTTATTAATTTGTCATTAATTTAAAATATAAATTTTTTAAATTTTATGCGATTCGTTCATATAACTTGCACGCACAAAGCAATGGACGCTACGTGTTACCCTTAAGGGGTGTTGTATAGTGCGGGCATGTGACGACGAGCAAGGGAGCTCGTCGCCCATGCGGCACGAATGCAATGAGCAAGGGCATGGTGCACGAGCACAAGGCAGCAGCCCTGCCTTGTGTCGTGGGCTATGAGAAATGGACGAATGGGCATGGGCGAAGGCAAGGCACGGCAGTCGCGTGTGGGCAGCAAGCGAGCTGCGCCACAACGCGCACTGCCTCGCGCGCAGCGAGCGCAAGCTCGCGTGCCACGAGTGCTGCGCCCAGCGTCGATGCCGCGCGCAGCGAGCGCTGGCTCGCACCAAGCGAGCGCTAGCGAGCGCGCACAGCATGCGCTGGCGAGTGCACGAAGCGAGCGCTGGCCCGCGTGCAGCGAGCGCTAGCGGGCGAACGCAGCGAGCAATGGCTCGCGTGCATCGAGCATTGGCGCGCGCGCAGCGAGCACATGCTCGCGTGCGTCGAGCTCTGGCGCGCGCAGCGAGCACCAGCTCGCGCGATGGCTTGCGAAGGGTAGAAGCAGCAGCTATGCGACGCAGCGCATGGGCTGCGCGCACATGGCCAGCGATGGCTGTGTGCGTGTGGCCCATGGGCGTGCGATGCGTAAGGTTGTTGCGTTACGATTAGATCGTTTTGAAATTTTAATTTGAAATTTTCAGTTTACGTAATTTTAATTAATTTTAAAATTAATAATTTAAATTATTTTCTTGGATTTTAATTTTGAATATTGTAATTATAATAAATTTTATTTATTCTAATTATTTTACTAAAATTAAAATCATGAATTAATTTAAATACGACTGAAATTAAATTAAACTTTGTGGATTCAATTATAAATTTATATGAGCTTTAAATTTTAATTAAATTTGTATGTTTCCGGTTAGACTAGAAATACATTTTTATGTTTAAAATTAGTAAAGCATATGAATTTATTGGTTTAAGTGGGAGCGCTTTTAGTCATAAACTCTTGATTAGGTCTACAAAACCTTAAGGTTAAAACAACTTGATTAGAATTAATAAGGACTGAATAATTGGTAGATTATTGGTGCCCTTGATTAATTGTTGCAAATGTTTATGTGATGCATAATGTGTTTTACTAACCAGCTATGTGGGCCATTCATGATAATGAATGGGTGAATGGTATATATTATATATGTACTGTTTTGCAGGTTATGAAGTGACTAGTATGGCCCAAATAGGATAGAAAATATGGTATGCGTACCATTAATTTGAATGTAATTGGTCTAAAGTACCAAAGTTGTTTTTCAATTCAAATATGGTCTGCGTACCATCAAATAGTTGTAATTAGTTTTAATTATAGCTTATCCTATTTGAAGAAAATGGTGCCTCCCACGGAGATTTTCAAGACGGACTTTGAAGTTAAAGCTTCAAGATGAAGTCGGGCCATACTAGATCACATTTATCTTATGCATGCTTTAAGTTATTTATTGCTTTTAAATGTGTCTTAAAATGCATGAGATTACGGCTTGATTATGTTGCATGATTAAGGATTTTAGTTCACTTAAAATCTAACCAACATAGTAAGAGCCTTAAGTTCCAAACTTAAAAATTGAGTTAAAAGGTGCCATGCCAAAATATACACTTGCTTGGATATCCTTTACATCAATCTAGTAATAGTTTTCGCTCAGCGAGGTGTTACTTATTGGTCCTAAAGGGGCAAGGTACAGAAATAATTGTGAGTACATGTTAGTTTTGGTGAAACTCAACGATATAAGTAAGGAGTCCTTTTATGTCGTGGCAAAATCGATAGGTTTACCTAATAAGTTCTTAGACGTACCTATCAACCAAGAGTAGTTTCTAGACTATTAGCAAGAGGCTTTTGCTTACCTAAGATGTTTTAGAATTGAGTCGACAAACTGTGCTTAATTCTTCAATGATTTTAGGATCTTGGAATCATTTTATTCACACCTGCCGGAATAATAAATTCGAATAAAATGTAATAACTTGTTTGAATTGCATGATTGCTTTAATTTTCAAGTTATTATTCATGATAAATGTTTAGACTTTGCATACTTCAATGTATGTTTTAATTATTGTTTATAATTAAAAATCTTGCACTGCGGTAAATCCTTTTAGAAAGGTAACAGTAAATTTCCTCGATTGGTAGTGAATCCAAGAACGATTCACGGAAATGAGAGAAAATGAGCAATTTAAAATGTACGTTTCTTATAGCGACTTTTATGGTTGTTTTCGAGTATCAAAATCGAATGGCAAACCAATTGGAGCTTGTGAATTCAAAATACACTGTAGTTTTGAGATCATAAAGCATTGAGCTTAAACGCTCAGCTTTACCAATGGTTAACAACCTAAACATCTTTGTCCATTTAATTCTCGAATGAGTCTAGTCCCTAGACATTCGAATAGATCGATGCTTAGAGAACTTTAGAAGCTTCTGGTAAGATCATCTAGTTGAAACAAAATATTCAACATAAATTAAAATGGTAAAGAACCTTGTTGGTGACATTGAACATGTCTAACAAAGTATAAAAGTCAACACTAAAGAATTCAATTCTTAAGACTATAAGAAAGGGTACAAGAAATAAGAAAACGAGGAACAAATGAAAGGAATTTACGATTCCGTTTCTACCTATAAGTTTATGTTTAAAGAGAAGTGACCTAGCAATCAAACTTCCTTGGTATCATATACCGCTTGAGGTTCTTACTTCGGTAATAACTCAAACAATGGAAGCTAGGATACACTAATGACCTACAAGTGGGAAATGAAGCATGGCAATGCTACATTAGTTGTAGGGTCAT
The DNA here is from genome assembly GCF_020520425.1 of Spinacia oleracea. Lineage (NCBI taxonomy): Eukaryota > Viridiplantae > Streptophyta > Magnoliopsida > Caryophyllales > Amaranthaceae > Spinacia > Spinacia oleracea. The sequence goes on along the minus strand of NC_079488.1, from coordinate 8,554,661 downwards.
CTAGTTTGTTTTAAGTCCTTTCAAAGGCTGGAACTTAATGGCTATTTTGTTCCATAATCAACATACCTAAATTTCTGTTTTCAAACACAGAAAGACTCACATTCAAGAAAAACAAAAAACAATGTTTGTTTGTTTATTTGAATGAAATGGTCAATTACAGGTTGAGTCAATATGTTTGATTAAAACAAACAACTCTTTAAAGAACTTTACTAGGTTCAAATCAACCCCTTGATTTGAGTTCCACTAATCTTTGGCATTGTTGCTTAGACCATATCAACAAGTTAACATTCAAAAGCTCTATTTTTATGGACTTTTGAAAGTTGATTGATTTCTAGATCATTTTAAGACAGCTAGTCTTACTTGTTGAAAGTAACAGAAGATATGAACTATTGATAGAACGCCTAGACAATAGAGTTCAAAGCTAAAGAAAGATTTTATGACTTTATTATTTCACATGGATTTGAGTGAATATAGGTTTATTTACTCAAATGTGATATAAGTTGAATCTGTTTGGCTAGTTCAAAGATTCAGAAGTATAAAATCCACTTGGCAAGAAATCATAAAGATCTAGGTTAGATCATGTTGATGATTACTTGAGACCAAATATGATCATCCATGATTGTGTGTTGTAATTTCACAATCTAGGTCCATAAGATATGGCATATCTTAGTTGGAATAATCGAAGTCAATTAGTACTTGATTCGATTAATGATGAATCATAAAGACTTTTCCTATAATTTCTAAAACAAAATGCTCAACTACCACCAAACTAAACCAAATTCGTCAAAGCTATTGAAAAGTAATTTCAGAATAACTTTTCATAAAATATATCTAGAGAGTTGCAAAACTCAGTGGGAGCTTAGTGTTTGTCATTCGAAAAACTAAGGCTCAAGTATAGATATATGTTTCATTATGATTTATTCAAATGAAACACAAGGGTATTGTTTCTACCACGAATTTTTGAGAACATAATGTTTGTTTGCTCGAAATAATATCCTTTTGGAAATTCGTTTCCAAAATGACAAGTGGGAGAAAATAGACCTCGAAAGTTTTCGAGGCGAACAAAAAACATAAACGGACATTCCGGAGGCTTTTCGAAGTGCTTCAGAAAATCCGAACTTATTCTTTAAGGACTTTAGAAGTGGCTTTAAAGAATAGACATCTCTTAGAAGACTTTACAAGTGCTTCAAGGAGAACAGAATATTCAAAGGACTTTCAAGTGGCTATTGATATTCTATTTGTTTGATGTTCTATACCCAAAGTAGGCATAGAGTTCAAGTCACTGGAACTATGATATTCTTCTATTGGATAGTGAAGAAACATGGAGTTCAGGTCACTAAAGCTATGCGATTCTTCTATTAGATAGTGAAGAAACCTACAACTTGCAGTCAAACTATTATCATATAGATTAATGAGTTTATAACCTGTGAGAAAGCTATGACGAAACCCATATTCCCTAAAATGGTTAGAGGCCATATATAGACTCAAATGTTTTAAATGGTTAGAGGCCATAAAACATACTCAATGTTTTGATGACAAAATTGAAATTTTGTTGATTTGCAATAATAGTTTCACACCTATTGGTTGCAAGTTTGTTTTAAGGATAAAAACCATCAAACATGGAATTGTGTTCACACACAAAGCTAGATTAGTTGCTAAAGGTTACAAGCAAATTCATGGCATGGATTGTGTTGAAACCTCATGCATAATCGTAATGCTCAAGTCTATAACTCAAGCAATGATTGCATATTGGTACATATGACAATTGGATGACAAAACGTATTCCTCAATCAAATGTTGGAAGAAAACTATGTACATGGCATGTCATAGGATTTGTGGATCCAAATAAATGCTTGAAAAGGAATGCTAACTTATGAAATCTAAGTACAGATTTAAGCAAGCAATTGGGAATTGGAACTGTATTTTAGTGAAGCTAATAAGCATTTTAGTTTCATAAAATGTACATGATTCTTATAGATGTATAAGAAGTTTAGTGGGAGTACGTAAAAACTTATTTGGTCCTATGTGTATCACACACATATCTCTCTATTGTGAAATAACATTCAAATGCTAATGACTTAGATTTGAAATTATTCATCAATAATGGACCATGGCGAAACTTAGTACATATTGGGTATTAAGATCTATTTACAAAGATCTTATAATATTGTTTTAGATTAAGTAATGGCATTTACTAAATCAAACACGAAAGTCTCCATTGGAGATATTCGACCCATGTGAATAAATCTAAGTAAAGGATGTTTGAACTATGTATAAGCATTTACCAAGTTAAACATCAAAGAGTCTAAATGAGATTCTTAACCTATATTATATGTCAAAGAATTTAGCTGAATTTAGTATCTACTGAAACTATAGATAAGCTAAAGTTACATGAATAGAATTCAATTGGGAAATATTCTGCAAAAGAATTTATCATGTATGATATAATATGAGGATCGCCAAAAACGTATCGTATGACTTTAGGCATGACGAACATATACCAATCTCTATTGATCTAAGTGAAGATCAACTAGATTGAGATCAAGAATACTTATGGTACTTGAAATGGTACATAGGAATAGTTCTTGATTCAAGGAAATAAGGATATGCTAAATATTGATGCTACACGCATAAACACTGGCAAAGGATCAAGCAAGACCCTTTGGAGTTAACCATTGATAAGGACGAGCTATAGAGCATCGTGTTTTGAAATGGCAACATGGATTGGAGACCATGAGTTGTTGTGTGGGAAATTAAAATATTAATTTCTATGTTCTAAGATACAGCTGGAAAGTATTCCACATATCTGTGAACTGCTTGGATAAGTAAATCCAAACAAAGCATCACTAGCAACCTAAACAGTTGAAGTAAAAGTAATTATTGCCTAAGAAGCAATAAAATAGAGTTGTTTATATGAGTTCTTCATTGAACTTGGGAAGATCACATGTCTGTTGACTTAATGGTTCTTCATTGCAAAATGCGTAGAACCACTAATGTGAAGGAAATAATGCCCTTGGTCCAAGTATGCATTCTATGTTAAGTCTAATAAATGCGGTTCAGTATTAATTAACAAGTTAATAATTCAGTGAGATCAAGTGAGCTGAATGCCTAGCTAGAGGCCGCTTCAGTTCAAGTGGAATTAATGATATTAATCCACAGCTTACTCTTGACTGAACCCGTAGGGTCACACAAATAGTACGTAAACGGATCAAGTATTTAATGGCATTAAATACTCCATCTATGAATATTCGGAACCGACGGATCTTGGTTTCAGTGGGAGCTAAGATCGTCACAGGCAAGAAATGAATACTCCGGAAACGATGATATTGCCGGAAACGGAAATATGGATCGTATCGGAAATATAAATATTATCCAAGTCGTAGATGTTGCCGGAAACGGAAACATGGTACGTATCGGAAAATATTATCGGAAATGGAAATATTACCAGAATCGGAAATATTGCCGGAAACGTAAATATTGTCAGAATCGGAAATATTACCGGAATCGGAAAATAATTCCGGAAACGGATATATTAAATATTTGTTCGAAACGGAAATTAATTCCGGAATCGGAAATGTTAAATATTGTTCGTATCGGAAATGAATTCCGGAATCGGAAATTTAATCGGAAGCGTATCGTACGAATAAGCATCGGACGAAGCCTGCCGGACGAGGGCCCAGCACGAAGCCAGGCCATCGCCCAGCAAGCCAAGCGCGCCACACAAGCAGCCACGCCAGGCCCAGCGCAAGGCCAGGCCCAGCAGGCCGTGGCAGCACGCACAGCGCGCGCAGCGCGCCCGGATGCTTGCGTGGGCTTGTGGCTCGCGCAGGCCTCGCTGCGTGGGCTGCTGCTCGCACGCACGCATGGGCGGCCCATCGAGGCTGCCGTGTGTGTGTGCGTAAGTGTTTGTGTTCGTGCACGTTTCCTAAAACGTGCAGAGTTCGGTTAATGATTAAATTCCTAATTCTATTTGATAAATTAATTAAATTAGAGTTCTTGTAGGATTCTAGGTTTAATTAATTTGTATCTGAATAGGTTTCCAATTCCCTTTCCATAACCCTATAAATATGTGGCCTGGGTTCACAATTTATAACGAGTTTAAAAAGTATTCAAAGTGATTTTTGAGAGAAAAATTCAGCCACACATCTTGCTCTAAAGTGCCGAAAATTCTAGTACCTTAAGGGCGATTCTAGTTGGTCAATCTTAAGGCGGATCCGGACGTGCTGTGGACTATCTACGGAGGGACGACACTTGGAGTCCTAAAGACTTGTTCTTGTTCGGTTCGGGCGCAGCTAGGGAGGGCACGCAACAAAGAGTATGCATCTAAATTATGCTATATGATTATGTGTAAATAATATGTAATCCTGGGTTAATGGTTGTTTCCGCATGATTTATGTAATATCATATGTATCATAACCTAACCGTGGTATCACGAGCCCCTTATTATTTTCATAATCTAAATTGCATGAACATGGTTAAATATTACAAATTTGCAAGAATTAAAAGGGGTGATTAATTTTCGTAATTGTTAATTAATTGCAAATTGCGTTTATTTAATTATACGTACGCAGTTTTTCGGCAGTTTCTTCGTTACTCATCCGAATTGAGTGATTTTTGTGTCAATTCCGCATGTAAAAGGCATTCTAAAATTTTGCAAAAATAGTTTTTTTCTGCCGAACCCAGAATTCTCAAATTCGAAGCCTAACTATGACTTTTCGAAGGTTTTAGTTTTTCGAATGCAAAATTTCGTAAATTTAAGATGTTAAATTAAATATTTGCGATTCTTGTTGATAAATCTTGAATTTTTGATTGACCTACTGCATATGTTTAACAAGTTTGAATGCCTAGTCTTGTTAATTATGCAATCTAATTTGTAATTATGATTAATTTGTTGAAAATTAGAATAATTTAGAATTAATTTGATTTTCATAATTAATTGTAATTTAATTAGAAACCTATGATTAAAAACCACCATAAAAATTGTAAATTTATGATAAATTTTAAATTTTTATGACCTAGACTTGAATCCATAACAATCGGAAATCAATTGGATAATAAATTTTCGATTTTTCGCCCTAAAATTATGAAATTAATATTATTTATTAATTTGTCATTAATTTTAAATATAAATTTTAAATTTTTATGCGATTCGTTCATAAAACTTGCACGCACGAAGCAATGGACGCTTCGTGTTACCCTTAAGGGGTGTTGTATAATGCGGGCATGCGACGACGAGCAAGGGAGCTCGTCGCCCGTGCGGCACGAATGCAATGAGCAAGGGCGTAGTGCACGAGCACAAGGCAGCAGCCCTGCCTTGTGTCGTGTGCCACGAGCAATGGACGAATGGGCATGGGCGAAGGGCGAGCCAAGGCAGTCGCGTGTGGGCAGCAAGCGAGCTGCGCCACAACGCGCGCTGCCTCGCACAAGAGCGCGCAGCCTCGCGCGCAGCGAGCGCAAGCTCGCGTGCCACGAGCGCTGCGCCCAGCATTGCTCGCGCGCACAGCGAGCGATGTCGCCCGCCCAGCGAGCGATGTCGCGCGCCCAGCGAGCGATGGCTCGCGCGCCCAGCGAGCGATGTCGCGCGCCCAGCGAGCGATGGCTCGCGCGCCCAGCGAGCGCTGTCGCGCGCCCAGCGAGCGATGGCTCGCGCGCCCAGCGAGCGATGTCGCGCGCCCAGCGAGCGATGTCGCGCGCCCAGCGAGCGATGTCGTGCGCGCACTGCGAGCGATAGCTCGCGTGCGATGAACGCTGGCGCGCGCAGCGAGCACCAATGCGTGCGGAGGCTTGCGATGGGGATGCAGCAGCTATGCGACGAGCGCATGGGCTGCGCGCACATGGCCAGCAATGGCTGTGTGCGTGCGGCCCATGGGCGTGCAACGCGTAGGGTGTTTGCGTTACGATTAAAGATCGTTTTGAATGTTTAATTTGAAAATTTCAGTTCACGTAATTTTAATTAATTTTAAAATTAATAATTTAAATTATTTTCTTGGATTTTAATTTTGAATATTGTAATTATAATAAATTTTATTTATTCTAATTATTTTACTAAAATTAAAATCATGAATTAATTTAAATACGACTGAAATTAAATTAAACTTTTTGGATTCAATTATAAATTTATATGAGCTTTAAATTTTAATTAAATTTGTATGTTTCCGGTTAGACTAGAAATACATTTTTATGTTTAAAATTAGTAAAGCATATAAATTTATTGGTTTAAGTGGGAGCGTTTTTTAGTCATAAACTCTTGATTAGGTCTACAAATCCTTAAGGTTAAAACAACTTGATTAGAATTAATAAGGACTGAATAATTGGTAGATTATTGGTGCCCTTGATTAATTGCTGCAAATGTTTACGTGATGCATAATGTGTTTTACTAACCAGCTATGTGGGCCATTCATGATAATGAATGGGTGAATGGTATATATTGTATATGTACTGTTTTGCAGGTTATGAAGTGACTAGTATGGCCCAAATAGGATAGAAAATATGGTCTGCGTACCATTAATTTGAATGTAATTGGTCTAAAGTACCAAAGTTATTTTTCAATTCAAATATGGTCTGCGTACCATCAAATAGTTGTAATTAGTTATAGCTTATCCTATTTGAAGAAAATGGTGCCTCCCACGGAGATTTTCAAGACGGACTTTGAAGTCAAAGCTTCAAGATGAAGTCGGGCCATACTAGATCACATTTATCTTATGCATGCTTTAAGTTATTTATTGTTTTAAATATGTCTTAAAATGCATGAGATCAAAAGCTTGATTATGTTGCATGATTAAGGATTTTAGTTCACTTAAAATCTAACCAACATAGTAAGAGCCTTAAGTTCCAAACTTAAAAATTGAGTTATAAGGTGCCATGCCAAAATATACACTTGCTTGGATATCCTTTACATCAATCTAGTAATAGTTTTCGCTCAGCGAGGTGTTACTTATTGGTCCTAAAGGGGCAAGGTACACAAATAATTGTGAGTACACGTTAGTTTTGGTGAAACTCAACGATATAAGTAAGGAGTCCTTTTATGTCGTGGCAAAATCGATAGGTTTACCTAATAAGTTCTTAGACGTACCTATCAACCAAGAATAGTTTCTAGACTATTAGCAAAAGGCTTTTGCTTACCTAAGATGTTTTAGGATTAAGTCGACAAACTGTGCTTAGTTCTTCAATGATTTTAGGATCTTGGAATCATTTTATTCACACCTGCCGGAACAATAAAATCGAATAAAATGCTAATAACTTGTTTGAATTGCATGGTTGCTTTAATTTCAAGTTATTATTCATGATAAATGTTTAGACTTTGCATGCTTCAATGTATGTTTTAATTATTGTTTATAATTAAATATCTTGCACTGCAATAAATCCTTTTAGAAAGGTAACAGTAAATTTCCTCGATTGGTAGTGAATCCAAGAACGATTCACGGAAATGAGAGAAAGTGAGCAATTTAAAATGTACGTTTCTTTTAGCGACTTTTATGGTTGTTTTCGAATATCAAAATCGAATGGCAAACCAATTGGTGCTTGTGAATTCAAAATACAATGTAGTTTTGAGATCATAAAGCATTGAGTTTAATACGCTCAGCTTTACCAATGGTTAACAACCTAATATCTTTGTCCATTTAATTCTCGAATGAGTCTAGTCCCTAGACATTCGAATAGATCGATGCTTAGAGAACTTTAGAAGCTTCTGGTAAGATCATCTAGTTGAAACAAAATATTCAACATAAATTAAAATGGTAAAGAACCTTGTTGGTGACATTGGACATGTCTAACAAAGTATAAAAGTCAACACTAAAGAATTCAATTCTTAAGACTATAAGAAAGGGTACAAGAAATAGGAAAACGAGGAACAAATGAAAGGAATTTACGATTCCGTTTCTACCTATAAGTTTATGTTTAAAGAGAAGTGACCTAGCAATCAAACTTCCTTGGTATCATATACCGCTTGAGGTTCTTACTTCGGTAATAACTCAAACAATGGAAGCTAGGATACACTAATGACCTACAAGTGGGAAATGAAGCATGGCAATGCTACATTAGTTGTAGGGTCATCTAGTTTGTTTTAAGTCCTTTCAAAGGCTGGAACTTAATGGCTATTTTGTTCCATAATCAACATACCTAAATTTCTGTTTTCAAACACAGAAAGACTCACATTCAAGAAAAAACAAAGACAATGTTTGTTTGTTTATTTGAATGAAATGGTCAATTACAGGTTGAGTCAATATGCTTGATTAAAACAAACAACTCTTTAAAGAACTTTACTAGGTTCAAATCAACCCCTTGATTTGAGTTCCACTAATCTTTGGCATTGTTGCTTAGACCATATCAACAAGTTAACATTCAAAAAGCTCTATTTTGATAAACTTTTGAAAGTTGATTGATTTCTAGATCATTTTAAGACAACTAGTCTTACTTGTTGAAAGTAACAAAAGATATGAACTATTGTTAGAACGCCTAGACAATAGAGTTCAAAGCTAAAGAAAGATTTTATGACTTTATTATTTCACATGGATTTGAGTGAATATAGGTTTATTTACTCAATGTGATATAAGTTTGAATCTGTTTGGCTAGTTCAAAGATTCAGAAGTATAAAATCCACTTGGCAAGAAATCATAAAGATCTAGGTTAGATCATGTTCATGATTACTTGAGACCAAATATGATCATCAATGATTGTGTGTTCACAATCTAGGTCCATAAGATATGGCATATCTACGTTGGAATGATCGAAGTCAATTAGTACTTGATTCGATCAATGATGAATCATAAAGACTTTTCCTATAATTTCTAAAACAAAATGCTCAACTACCACCAAACTAAACCAAATTCGTCAAAGCTATTGAAAAGTAATTTCAGAATATCTTTTCATAATATATCTAAAGAGTTCCTAAACTCAGTGGGAGCTTAGTTTTTGTTATTCAACAAACTAAGGCCCAAGCATAGATATATGTTTCATTGTGATTTATTCAAATGAGACACAAGGGTATTGTTTCTACCACGAATTTTTGAGAACATAATGTTTGTTTGCTCGAAATAATGTCCTTTTGGAGATTCGTTTCCAAAATGACAAGTGGGAGAAAATAGACCTCGAAAGTTTTCGAGGCGAACAACAAACATAAACGGACATTCCGGAGGCTTTTCGAAGTGCTTCAGAGAATCCGAACTTATTCTTTAAGGACGTTAGAAGTGGCTTTAAAGAATAGATATCTCTTAGAAGACTTTACAAGTGCTTCAAGGAGAACAGAATATTCAAAGGACTTTCAAGTGGCTATTGATATTCTATTGTTTGATGTTATATACCCAAGTAGGCATAGAATTCAAGTCACTGAAACTATGAGATTCTTCTATTAGATAGTAAAGAAACATAGAGATCAGGTCAATGAAGCTATGAGATTCTTCTATTAAATAGTGAAGAAACCTACAACTTGCAGTCAAACTATTATCATGTAGATTAATGAGTTTGTGACTTGTAAGAAAGCTATGACGAAACCCAGATTCCCTAAAATGGTTAGAGGCCATATATAGACTCAAATGTTTTTAAATGGTTAGAGGCCATAAAACATACTCAATGTTTTGATGACAAAATTGAAATTTTGTTGATTTGCAAGAATAGTTTCACACCTATTGGTTGCAAGTTTGTTTTAAGGATAAAAACCATCAAACATGGAATTGTGTTCACACACAAAGCTAGATTAGTTGCTAAAAGTTACAAGCAAATTCACAATGTGGATTGTGTTGAAACCTCATGCAAAATCGTAATGCTTCAAGTCTATAATTCAAGCAATGATTGCATATTGGTAAATATGGCAATTGGATGACAAAAGTATTCCTCAATCAAATGTTGGAATAAACTATGTACATGGCATGTCATAGGATTTGTGGATCCAAATAGATGCTTGAAAAGGAAAGCTAGCTTATAAAATCTAAGTACAGATTTAAGCAAGCAATTGGGAATTGGAACTGTATTTTAAGTGAAGCTAATAAGCATTTTAGTTTCATAAAATATACATGATTCTTATAGATGTGTAAGAGGTTTAGTGGGAGTACATAAAACTTAATTGGTCCTATGTGTATCACACACATATCTCTCTATTGTGAAATAACATTCAAATGCTAATGACTTAGATTTGAAATTATTCATCAATGATGGACCATGGCGAAACTTAGTACATACTGGGTATTAAGATCTATTTACAAAGATCTTATGATATTGTTTTGGATTAAGTAATGGCATTTACTAAATCAAACACGAAAATCTCCATTGGAGATATTCGACCCATGTGAATAAATCTAAGTAAAGGATGTTTGAACTATGTATAAGCATTTACTAAGTTAAACATCAAAGGATCTAAATAAGATTCTTAACCTATATTATATGTCAAAGAATTTAGCTGAATTTAGTATCTACTGAAACTAGATAAGCTAAAGTTACATGAATAGAATTCAATTGGGAATTATTCTGCAAAAGAATTTATCATGTATGATATAATATGAGGATCGCCAAAAACGTATCGTATGACTTTAGCCATGACGAACATATACCAATCTCTATTGATCTAAGTAAAGATCAACTAGATTGAGATCAAGAATACTTATGGTACTTGAAAAGGTACATAGGAATAGTTCTTGATTCAAGGAAATAAAGATATGCTAAATATTGATGCTACACGCATAAACACTGGCAAAGGATCAAGCAAGACCCTTTGGAGTTAACCATTGATAAGGACGAGCTATAGAGCATCGTGTTTTGAAATGGCAACATGGATTGGAGACCATGAGTTGTTGCGTGGGAAATTAAAATAATAATTTCTATGTTCTAAGATATAGTTGGAGAGTCTTCCACATATCTATGAACTGCTTGGATAGGTAAATCCAAACAAAGCATCACTAGCAACCTATACAGTTGAAGTAAAAGTAATTATTGCCTAAGAAGCAATAAAACAGGGTTGTTTAAAGTTCTTCACTGAACTTGGGTAGATCACCTATCTGCTGGCTTGATGGTTCTTCATTGAAAAATGCGTAGAACCACTCTTGAAGCAAGAAAAACGTCTGCTAACTTGATGGTTCTTCATTGCAAAGTGAGTAAAACCACCATCGAAGTAAGAAAGACTAGATCACATAATAAACAAACTCGAAAAGATCTTATCATCATATCTCGAAGAACATTCGATGAAAAGGATATTAAGATTGGCAAAGCATGATAACTAAACCTATGCAACAAGTGAGAAGCAACACTCACATTGTAGCACTGGAAATCAAGCATAGCTTTGAATTCCATGAATTGTTTTAGAAGATGGGTTTGAGGCCCATGGTTATAAAACATTGGGGTTGAACATTTATCATATATGAAATATATTTTCATATTCCATTTAATCTTGGTTTAGTATTAAATGATGAGTCCCTTCAAATTTGACGATATATTCAAGATAGACTGTCAGGACCAGTCCTGTGACTAAGAAATGTCTATCAAGTGAACTTGAATGTCAAAGGTTGAAAATGGTCCCTAATCGGAGTTTTCTATAAAATTGGACGCATAGAAAACGTTAGACGATTAGAATGCAAGATGACTAGTAGTTCTGTTTCTTGAACTATGTGGACATGGCAATGTCATAATCATTTGCATAGATACTTACTTTGGGAAGACTAGTATCGGACAAGACCTATGAAACTTTACTGTAAGAGATGAAAATCTGTCATAAGTAAATTTCATTAAATTATTAGACACTAAATCCTCAATACCTGAGTGATTTGAGATTACTTGTTTGAGAACTGGTTGCTTTGACGTTGACCAACCGTCGCACCGTAAAAGGAGGCTATAAAGGCAACGCTCAGGTAATCACCTATCAAACGAAGTCTAATCTCAAGATCGCAAGATTGGGATTGTCCTCCCATAAATCGGGATGAGATGCTTAAAAGTTGTACAAGGCCACTCGGAGAGCTAGAAACTGTGAAATGCATGGCCGTGCTCGGATGAATCATAGGCTATGATTATCTGTTTATTTGATCAGTTGAACTCTGAAACCGAGGAACACCTCTGGACATAATAAGGATGACAACTCTTACCTTATGTTCAAGAGCAAGCATCGAGCGACAAAGGAATTAGGAAATGCACACTTGTCCCTAAGGACAAGTGGGAGACTGAAGGAAATAATGCCCTTGGTCCAAGTATGCATTCTATGTTAAGTCTAATAAATGCGGTTCAGTATTAATTAACAAGTTAATAATTCAGTGAGATCAAGTGAGCTGAATGCCTAGCTAGAGGCCGCTTCAGTTCAAGTGGAATTAATGATATTAATCCACAGCTTACTCTTGACTGAACCCGTAGGGTCACACAAATAGTACGTAAACGGATCAAGTATTTAATGGCATTAAATACTCCATCTATGAATATTCGGAACCGACGGATCTTGGTTTCAGTGGGAGCTAAGATCGTCACAGGCAAGAAATGAATACTCCGGAAACGATGATATTGCCGGAAACGGAAATATGGATCGTATCGGAAATATAAATATTATCCAAGTCGTAGATGTTGCCGGAAACGGAAACATGGTACGTATCGGAAAATATTATCGGAAATGGAAATATTACCAGAATCGGAAATATTGCCGGAAACGGAAATATTGTCAGAATCGGAAATATTACCGGAATCGGAAAATAATTCCGGAAACGGAAATATTAAATATTTGTTCGAAACGGAAATTAATTCCGGAATCGGAAATGTTAAATATTGTTCGTATCGGAAATGAACTCCGGAATCGGAAATTTAATCGGAAGCGTATCGTACGAATAAGCATCGGACGAAGCCTGCCGGACGAGGGCCCAGCACGAAGCCAGGCCATCGCCCAGCAAGCCAAGCGCGCCACACAAACAGCCACGCCAGGCCCAGCGCAAGGCCAGGCCCAGCAGGCCGTGGCAGCACGCACAGCGCGCGCAGCGCGCGCGGATGCTTGCGTGGGCTTGTGGCTCGCGCAGGCCTCGCTGCGTGGGCTGCTGCTCGCACGCACGCATGGGCGGCCCATCGAGGCTGCCGTGTGTGTGTGTGCGTAAGTGTTTGTGTTCGTGCACGTTTCCTAAAACGTGCAGAGTTCGGTTAATGATTAAATTCCTAATTCTATTTGATAAATTAATTAAATTAGAGTTCTTGTAGGATTCTAGGTTTAATTAATTTGTATCTGAATAGGTTTCCAATTCCCTTTCCATAACCCTATAAATATGTGGCCTGGGTTCACAATTTATAACGAGTTTAAAAAGTATTCAAAGTGATTTTTGAGAGAAAAATTCAGCCACACATCTTGCTCAAAAGTGCCGAAAATTCTAGTACCTTAAGGGCGATTCTAGTTGGTCAATCTTAAGGCGGATCCGGACGTGCTGTGGACTATCTACGGAGGGACGACACTTGGAGTCCTAAAGACTTGTTCTTGTTCGGTTCGGGCGCAGCTAGGGAGGGCACGCAACAAAGAGTATGCATCTAAATTATGCTATATGATTATGTGTAAATAATATGTAATCCTGGGTTAATGGTTGTTTCCGCATGATTTATGTAATATCATATGTATCATAACCTAACATAATGTAGCAAGAAAGACTAGATCACAAAATAAACATACTCAAAAGTTCTTATCATCATATCTCGAAGAACATTCGATGAAAAGGATGTTAAGATTGGCAAAGCGTGATAACTAAACCTATGCAACAAGTGAGAAGCAACACTCACGTTGTAGCACTGGAAATCAAGCATAGCTTGGAATTCCATGAAATGTTTTAAAGATGGGTTCGAGGCCCATGGTTGTAAAAACATTGGGGTTGAACATTTATCATATATGAAATGTATTTTCATATTCCATTTAATCTTGGTTTAGTATTAAATGATGAGTCCCTTCAATTTGACGATATATTCAAGATAGACTGTCAGGACCAGTCCTGTGACTAAGAAATGTCTATCAAGTGAACTTGAATGTCAAAGGTTGAAAATGGTCCCTAGTCGGAGTTTTCTATAAAATTGGACGCATAGAAAACGTTAGACGATTAGAATGCAAGATGACTAGTAGTTCTGTTTCTTGAACTATGTGGACATGGCAATGTCATAATCATTTGCATAGATACTTACTTTGGGAAGACTAGTATCGGACAAGACCTATGAAACTTTACTGTAAGAGATGAAAATCTGTCATAAGTAAATTTCATTAAAATTATTAGACACTAAATCCTCAATACCTGAGTGATTTGAGATTACTTGTTTGAGAACTGGTTGCTTTGACGTTGACCAACCGTCGCACCGTAAAAGGAGGCTATAAAGGCAACGCTCAGGTAATCACCTATCAAACGAAGTCTAATCTCAAGATCGCAAGATTGGGATTGTCCTCCCATAAATCGGGATAAGATGCTTAAAAGTTGTACAAGGCCACTCGGAGAGCTAGAAACTGTGAAATGCATGGCAGTGCTCGGATGAATCATAGGCTATGATTATCTGTTTATTTGATCAGTTGAACTCTGAAACCGAGAAACACCTCTGGACATAATAAGGATGACAACTCTTACCTTATGTTCAAGAGCAAGCATCGAGCGACAAAGGAATTAGGAAATGCACACTTGTCCCTAAGGACAAGTGGGAGACTGAAGGAAATAATGCCCTTGGTCCAAGTATGCATTCAATGTTAAGTCTAATAAATGCGGTTCAGTATTAATTAACAAGTTAATAATTCAGTGAGATCAAGTGAGCTGAATGCCTAGCTAGAGGCCGCTTCAGTTCAAGTGGAATTAATGATATTAATCCACAGCTTACTCTTGACTGAACCCGTAGGGTCACACAAATAGTACGTAAACGGATCAAGTATTTAATAGCATTAAATACTCCAACTATGGATATTCGGAATCGACGGATCTTGGTTTCAGTGGGAGCTGAGATCGTCACAGGCAAGAAATGAATACTCCGGAAACGATGATATTGCCGGAAACGGAAATATGGATCGTATCGGAAATATAAATATTATCCAAGTCGTAGATGTTGCCGGAAACGGAAACATGGTACGTATCGGGAAATATTATCGGAAATAGAAATATTGCCGGAATCGGAAATATTGCCGGAAACGGAAATATTGTCTGAATCGGAAATATTATCGGAATCGGAAAATAATTCCGGAAACGGAAATATTAAATATTTGTTCGAAACGGAAATTAATTCCGGAATCGGAAATGTTAAATATTGTTCGTATCGGAAATGAATTCCGGAATCGGAAAATTAATCGGAAGCGCGTCGTACGAATTAGCATCGGACGAGCTTGCTAGACGAAGGCCCAGCACGAAGCCAGGCCCACGTCCAGCAAGGGAAACGCGCGCCACAACACGCCAGCCCAAGGCTGCTCTAGGCCCACCGCAAGGCAGGCCCAGCGCGCGCCCAAGGCTGCGGCAGTCGTGGGCTGCGTTGCTCGGGCTGTGCGCGCGCGCGCATGGCGCCCCTCGTGGGCTGCTGTGCGTGCGTGTGTGTTTGTGTTCACATACGAAACCTAAAACGTACAGGATTCGTTTAATGATTAAATTCCTAATCCTAAAAGATAAATTAATTAAATAAGAGTTTCACTAGGATTCTAATTTAATTAATTCGTATCCTAGTAGGATTCCAATTCTCTTTCCATACCCCTATAAATATGTGGCCTGGGTTCACAATTTATAACGAGTTTTCAAGTATTCAAAGTGAGTTTTTGAGAGAAAAATTCAGTCACATATCTTGCCTAAAAGTGCCGAAAATTATTAGTACCTTAAGGGCGATTCTAGTTGGTCAATCTTAAGGCGGATCCGGACGTGCTGTGGACTATCTACGGAGGGACGACACTTGGAGTCCTAAAGACTTGTTCTTGTTCGGTTCGGGCGCAGCTAGGGAAGGCACGCAACAAAGTGTATGCATCTAAACTATGCTATATGATTATGTGTAAATAATATGTAATCCTGGCTAAATGGTTTTTCCGCATGATTTATGAATTGTCATATGTATCATAACCTAACACAATTAACATCTAATTAACCCATCCATTTTTACCCATTTATCCATTTTTACCCATTTATCCATTTTTCCTAATTAACATCTAATTTACCCATTTTTCCTAATTAACCCATTCATTCACCAAAAACAACCCAGAAATTCAACCCATCTCGCCGAAGAAGAAGAAGGTGCAACAATCCATGGAGGAACCTAAATAGCGTCACCACTCGCGGCGGTGGATAGATGGTGAACAGGGAGGCGTTGGGTGGTGGGGATTAAATTAATTGATGCTTTAGCAGAATCCTTCACTCACACTTCATCAAAACCTCCCTCATTTTCAACACCTTCATTTCGAATCGCCTTGTGGAGTTGTACTCCAAATGCAATTTCATTGAAAGTGCCCAAAAAGTTCTTGATGATCTCCCTGAAATGAATTGTCATTTCTGGAACACAATGGTTTCTGGGTATTGTAAAAATGGTCTTCTTCATCACGCACGCGAAATGCTTGATAAAATGCCTGAACCATGTATTGTAAGTTACAATTATGTTGTTTCTGGTTTACCCCATCATGGGTTTTAACCAAAATTTATATTTTTTTTTGTCAAAGTTTATATTTTTTGCCATATTTTTTCAATCAATTTGAGCGAAAATCAAAATCAATTACAAGAAAATTGAACTAGACAAGCATACCTTCAGTGCTCTAATTTGGGCGAAAATCCCTAGCCTAATTTGTTTCCCAATTAGAAATTGAAATTTAAATTTAAATTTGGTGAAGAGGATGAAGAGGATGATAGTGAAGATGGTGAAAGCAGCAAAGAGGACACTAATCATCAATTGAGACCATAATTAGAGAATATAATGATCATCTATAGGCCAAATCTCATGATTACCTCTAACTGGAAAATATAACAAGTAGTGATTGACGATTAGAGTTGTTGATCAGTTGATTATACTTAAAGTCCAGAAAATAGCCCTTAGTCCCTTACATATTACAGAAACACAAACACAAATTAAAACACTAGCTAGATGCCCAACTCGCTTGCTCGGTCGCGCCCTCATTAGTTAACCAACCTAGCTATCTTTAGTTAACCACTAGTATAATACTCGTGCGACGCACGATATAATCATCTAAATATAAATTTGTATGAAATCTGGTAGACAATATCATCAAAATAGTACTTATGGATATTTTTCAAATTAAAACTAACCAAATTAAAACTAAGGATGGATAAATTTGTTGTTGCTCATTCAATTTCTTATTTATTAAAACAAATAAGGGTAGATATATAAAAAAATAAATTATTCCCACTTGTGTCAAGCATAAAATTATTTCGTTTACCCTTTACTAATTGGATAGTAATACCTACTTAATACTCGCACGGTCACCCCATCAACCTCATTACCTGATCACTTAGCACCTACACACACCACTTATTTTATTCATTTAGAGATGACTTGAGGCGGGGTTGGCTCTGCAGACACGTATCCACCAACAATTCTCTTCCCCATCTTCTCCATCAACAATAGGAACGATAGCCACAACTCCCAATCCACGTCTCGGGAGGTACAAAATAAATTACATCCCCAATCATCACCCCCCCCCCCCCGGTATACCCACACCCGCCTCAAACCCATCCTTAGGTTCAACTCTTTTTTTTATAAGAGTTTTTTTAAAATATATATATAATCAATTAGATGAAGATTAACGACGCAGACAGGTCCAATCTAAAATCCACCATCGCCCCGTCGTCACCTGTGATGAATTCATTTTTTTAACCCCGTCACCCACCAAACTTTCTTAAACCCCGCCCCACTTGGGAAGGATGCACGGGGGGATCTCCCAAAAAACCCACTGACATCCCCATATTTGATAAATAATCCACTTTTCCTTTCAACTAACTTTTAAATATATTGACATAAGTTTATTACGAAATATTAAAATCGATTGTTTTAGCTATAATATTGATGAAAATATAAAAAAGTGACATACATAATTAGGAGGTGAGTGTTCTCAAATCCAATCGATTCAAACTCGCCCCATTCGATGCACGATTTATGATATGAATATTAAATTTGCATATCTAAACTATAACTATAGACAATTATCATCGAAATAGAGCTTATAGATAATTTTCTTCTTAAACTAATGATTGCTCGGTATGTTACTGCTCATTCCATGTCTTATTTATTTAACAAATTCAAAATAATAAAATAAGGGCACGTAGATAGATTTACTTTCTTCCTCTTTCATAACAAACCATGTCAAACATAAATTTATTCGCATCCATTCTTTACTTCGATAGTCATACCCACTTAATTCATAAATCATCTAAATCATTACCCGATCATTTAACACCTACCCCACCATATATTTTATTCAGCTAGAGATATCTTCGAAGCGGGGTGATGCTGGTCCCTCAACACAACCTGAAATTCTCATTCACATGCCCGTCACCACGATAGGTATCATACTCATCCCAGTCCTAATTCCCGCCTCGTAAGCAAAAAATAAAATTAACCCTGCTTTATCCCCGTCCGTGTATCTACACCCGCCTCAAACCAAGCCCTGTACGGCTTGACCCGACAATATTTTTTGATAAGAGGGCTTTGAATTTTAAAACTCTAAGAGTATTAGACAATTTGGTTGTCTGGTTACATTATACTTTAAACACAAATAACTTATAGATATTTTCCTAATTAATTAAAATTAATGATGGATACATTTTTTATTCACTATTCGGTGTCTTATTTATTTAAAAAAAGAACCAAATAAGGGTACATAGACAAAATTATTTTCCTCCATATTCATCACACGTGTCAAACCTACCCCTAGACGACTGAACCCGACATTATTTTTTGGTAGGAGAGTTTATTTTAAAACTCAATTCTAGAGTATTTGACAATATTGTTGTCTGATTACATTATAATTTGGACACATATAGCTTATGGACATTCTCCTAATTAAAACTAATGATGGATAAATTTTTATTGCCCATTTGGTCTTACTTATTAAAAAATAAAAACAAATAAAGGTACATAGAACAAATTATTTTCATCCCCACTCATCACATGTGTCAAACCTAGCCCTAAACGGCTGAACTCAACATGTTTTGGTAAGAGAGTTTTGAATTTTAAAACTCAAATCTCAATTTGGTTATCTGGTTACACTATACTTTGGACACAACCTTATAGATATTCTCTTAATTAAAAATAATGATGAAATTTTTTTCTATTTCCCCATTCGGTATCTTGTTTATCATAAAAATAAAGTCAAATAAAGGTACATAAACAAAGTTATTTTCATCTTTATTCATCACATGTGTCAATCATAGTGTTATTCTCATCCATCCTTTACTTTGATGGTCACATGTGTCAATCATAGTGTTATTCTCATCCATCTTTACTTTGATAGTCATATTTATATCATTATTCGAGCACTTAACAACTACTCCACTATTTTATTTATTCAGCTAGTCATGACTTTGAAGCTGGTCGGAGTCTCCACACTCGTACTCGTCCAAAATTCTTATCTCTATTCCCGTCACCCACGATGGAAAAAGTACTCACCCCTCCCAATCTCCTTCTAACGGGTTAAAAGTAAAACTCATCCCCAATCTATCACCTACACGTGTATCCACACTTGCCTCAAACCCACTCCATGACTCAATTTTTTTTGGTAAGAGAGTTTTGATTTTTAAAATTCTACTACTGAGTCTTCTTCAATTGCAGTATCTTATTAGAATAATTGATTAAATAAACAAAACATTATAATATATACTCTCCGTCCGGATTTAGTTGTTGTAATAGTATATTCACGGAGTTTTATGCGATAAGTTATTGTAAGATTATATTATATAATCTAATAGGAAAATAGGTATGATGGGATATAGTGAATATTTGTTATATAGAATAAAGTATAAGATAGGGAGTTAGAGAGAGAGACATTTTTATATAGAACAATTTCTTTTTTCAATAAGCATCTTTTACAAAACCTTGATAAATACTACTTTGAATATTAAAGCAAAGATAAATATTCGTTATACATATCCACGGTCAATATAAGACACATATTTTAAATAAAAATTGACAATATATACATACAGTTAGTCATTTTATTAAATTTTTATTATGATATGGGTATTAAATTTGTATTATGTAAGTATTATGTAAATATTTAGACAAATCCAACAAAATGATACGGATTACATGACTATGTTCATCATCTATATTAAAATTCACCAAATAACATTAAAATTACAGAGATGTGTGAATTTAGTAGTTAGTGTAAAAACAAAAGAGTTGCAAAATTTTAATAATTGAGGAGTTACATAGTAGAGTAGTAGATAGATAAGGTTACGCAAGTTTTTCTCGTGTTTAAGGAAGTTACAATACTCCGTACTTTCTTTTTTAAAGTAATAAAATATTACTTATAATTATCAAATTTAGTTGTTAAAATATTATCGGCAACTTTTGTGTAAGACCGCCTTACCGGAAAGACCACTTTGATTGCTTAACTAATTAGTTATAGTGCTTTACTAATTAGTTTTATTGTTTAACTAATTGGTTCCAGTGCTTAACTAATTAATTTATGTCTTTAACTAATTGATTTAATTGCTTAACTTATATGACACCAAAGTGGTCTTTCGTGTAAGACCGCCTTATGTAAAAGTTTGTAAAATATTATATAGTATTATAGTAACCTTTTTTATACTATATAATCATACTTCGTTGTTTTTCTAATTTATTTGTATTCTAATTATGTAAGTACAAATCGGTATATTACATTAATTATTTTTTGTAAATATTCTACTACGTACTCCGTAAAATGGATTATTTTTTTTAATAAAAACATAAGCATATATTGTTATATTTGTTACCAAAATATAAAAACATATTTTATATAGTATTCCTCATGTATAGAATGATACCTTTTTTTTAGGAAAAAATAGAATCAAATCTTTATTGGGTAAAAAGGTAACAAAATAATTTACAATCAATTATTTTATTTTTTAATTTTTTTATATCTAAAAGAGAGGCCAATCAATGAGTGACATTTGTCATCACCACATTGATTTCCTCTCTTTTAGTATAATATATAGATAGATTAATTAAGGTTAACCACATTATGTTTTTTTATTTCTTCATCTAGCAGTTTATAGTTTTCATGTACAATTTTGACGTACCATTAATACGACCGATTAACCAAGTTAAGGTTAATGACTCTATTTTTTTATTTCTTTATCTAGCAACTAATTTCTAGTTTTTCATGTACAATTTTGAAGTACCATTACACCCATTTTAGAGAAAAAACAATTAATATTTTACATCAATGCTATATCATTCTGAATACGCTATTAATCTTATTATTATATTGGTGAGTCTTCTTTCTCCAGATAATGTGCATACTTAAAGTGTAGATCGAGGTAGAGTTCTCAAGTTGTCCAAATAGCTAAAGTTCCATATAAAAATTAGTTTAACCAAATGGAAAACATAATTAGCTATTAGAGTTGCTCTGCTTAAGAAAGTCCAGAAAAACACACACGCACACAGATTAAAACACCAATTAGACCGACCTAGCTAGCTAGCTCAATCGGTCTCGCCCTCATAGGTTAGCCAGCCTAGCTAGTTTCAATAGGAGCCATCGTTTCAGTGGGTCCATTTTATATTCATCCTATCCATGGCTTGCAAGTTTGGTTGTATTGGTTGCACTCGGTATCCAAACGACGACGTATGGTAATGGTAGTCGTCTTCTTCGTCGTGTCTCTCCTGATGTGGATTAAAGCAAACGGCACCATCATCATCTTTTTTATATCCCTCCATCATTTCTTGCTTGTGCTGATACATACATGAACAAGGTTAAATTATACTCAACAAGGTTAGGATATGATTGTTTTAACTTCATTTCTCTCAATAAACTCATTAATTAACCAACCTCAAGGCCCACTCGACTTAAGGATGATTGAGGTTCTGTTTGGTTAAGAGTTGTTAGCTGGTTTGACCAGTTGTTTGTTTAGTTGTGTGAGTAAAATTGTTTGGTACCTTAGATGTTAGCTGTTAAAGTAAAATGACCATTAAAAACATTGACCTACTTTATTATTGGATACTTTATTTCTCATTATTATTAGACAAATAGTTTTTATGTTAATTATTTTCTCTTTCAAATTTATTTGTTTTTTAAATTATTATTAATTTTAAATTTCAAATATATTAATTATTGATTTGCAAATAGAAAAAATATTACAAGCATGATTGCAATAGCTTTTAAATGCTTCAAAGTACTAATATAAAATTTATTACAACAAAAAACGACTGTAGTAAATGTGGTGAAATGAAGAATGGAAGCTTGAGTATTTAAGAGAGAAATAATGTACGGTGCCAAGGTTGGCAAGGGTTATAATTTTAGCCAATGTTATGACAAATTAGTAATTTTACATTCACTTTCTCATATCTCAAATTGCAGAAAACTACTATGTTGAGCTTTTTCACCCTAAAACACTCTTCCACTATTAAGTATTAACCAAACACTTCCAAGTTACAATTAGCTTTTTTTAATTAAGTTCAAACATCTAATTCACCAAACTACTATGTTGAGCTTTTTCACCCTAAATCTCTCTTCCAAACCTCTATTAACCGAACACTTCCAAGTTACAAGTAGCTTTTTTTTAAGTTCAAACATCTAATTCACCTCAAAAACCATTTTTTCCCCCTAAAATCTCTCTTAACCAAACACCCCCTGACTCTTCTATTTTTCTAGTTTGTTTTTATCATTGAGTTACATGATAATATATACTTCGTACATACTCCCTCCATTTCTTTTTGTTGTATCCGTTTCCATTTTAAGCGTTTCTTTTTGTTGTATCCGTTTCTATTTTTGGACATATATTTTATCCTAAAATACCCTTACATTTCTATCTAATTACCAAAATACCTAAAGATTCTACCCATATTCCCACCTAAATTTCCCCACCCCTATTATTTAATTCTTTTCCCTTCCCCATATACCTACTCTCTCACCATCATTATCACCCATCATTATCACTCCTCTCTCTTACCTTATTTCTTTCTTATTTTCTCTCTTTTTTTTTATTTTTTTTATTATAATCTCTTACATACAATCATTTTTCTTACACCCAATCATTACACTTATACCAATACAAACCAAGATTCCAATTTTCTTAAAAACTTCCCACTTTCTGAAATGGATACATCAAAAAAAAATGGAGGGAGTACTAAACAGGAGGCTTACCAACACATATTTGAGCTCGTTTTGTTCCTCGTCAAGCATCCTCATCTGATCATTTTCCAATAAATATAATTAACACATGCAAATTAATCCAAAACTTAAATTTACGAATAATTAATCACTTATACTTTCTAAGAAAATTACTACCTTCCTCTCAAGCTCCCCGTAGATTTCCATCTGTTACAAAAAAAACAAATTATATCCTTGGAAAATACGAAGAAAAAGACTAATTTAATTTTTTCCATCAGAATTATATTGAAAAATTAATTAAATATTAAAAAATTTAAGAAATTAAATTTAATTAGTAACTTGCCTCTTTGTTGCTTACGCTAGAAATGCCATTATCCAAAGCATCCTCTAGCTGGTCCAATTCTGGGTATGCTAATCCTGCTATGTCCTCTCCCTTGAAGTGCCTGTTCGATTTTCGAGCGAGAAATTAATTTATGTTAAAACTTGTTTAACAATGTACTCCCTCCATTCTTTTTTGATCTTCCTGTTTCTATAAATGTCGTTTCTATTTGATCTTCCTGTTTCTATTTTTGGATATTATTTTTTACCATAAATTTTCCCACCATCCCTTATTTAATTCATTTACATTTCCCCATTCACCCACCCAACCCCACTTTTATGATTTTTTATTACTTTAATAAAAATAATTTCTCTCTCCTTCATTTCTTTATTACTTTTCTTCATTTATTTATTATTTTCTCTTACACCCAATCATTTCTCTTACACCAAATCATTACAAGATTTCATTTTCTTATTTTCCACCCCAAACACCAATTAGGAAGATCATTTAGGAATGGAGGGAGTATTTGTCACGATAATTTAAACATATATTAACGCACTACACAATTACGTATTATTATAGACGGATTTTGAGACAGATACTAAAAAGTATAAACATCTCAAGTTTTGAGACGGATTTGGACTATTTAGACACGAAATTTCTCATCTCTTTAAAATTATTATTTTGTAGTGACACCATATAATATATAGTTTGATTTTATGTAAAATATAATGCATGAAGTATATATTTTAATTAGCACATAACAGTATTAAGATTACCTGAGTTGAGTCTGCAGGTTGTCATTCTCTTTTTTGACCCTTTCTATTTCATTGCTGAGATTCTGTTGAAAAATATCAAACATGAGTCATTTTTATCAATTATAACGAACCAAAAAAAAAAGTAAATACGTTAATAATCCGTAAATACATAATTAGCCGTTTTGTAAGAAATAATTTCATTAGCTTTTTAATTAATCAATAATACGTAGTGATTAATTAAACTTCACAGGATGTAACATAATCGATCTATGTATTATTGATTAATTAAAAAACTGATAAATTATTTGTTTACAACAAAAAATATGAAAATTGTTTAATTACATTATTGAACTAGCAAATATCCAGGCCAGGTAATAATAAGTGAAAAAGAAAAAAAGGGAAAATCAGAAAACCAGACAGATCTACAGGATGTAACATAACATAGAGTCATACAGATCTAGGGCATGGAAAACTATAGCTTTCCTTATTTAGTAATTTATCCAAAAAACCATAAAATTAGTGAGAATAAGCTTGAGAAACACAGAAAGACCATCCTATTTATAGATCTGTTCAAATGATGAGTTTTTTCCATATTTTTAGAAACCCAAAAATAAAATAAAATAAAAACATAAATTAAACCCTAATTTTATCCACTGAAGAAAATTAGGCACTCTAATATAGATGCACAATAAACGTTTATATTAAAGAAAGATGTAAAAGTAAATTAAATTCAAACATCAAATGCATAAACTTACTTCATGTTTATCATCCCATATCCTCTTTCCAGAAATCTTCTGGTACCTGTCCAGTATATCTTCCACCCTACAAATAAATTAATAAAAATTAGGAGAGATTACAAAATAAGTAAAAAATTATTTAAATAAAATTAATTTAAAATGAGTTTTCTTAGTAAATTAGTAAAAATATATGTGTTGAGTAAAAATTAATATAAAATTAGTTTTCTTCGTAAATTAGTAAAAATATTTGTTGAGTAAAAATTAATTTAAAAAAATAAATTTAAAATTAGTTTTCTTAGTAAATTAGTAAAAATTATGTGTTGATTTTGGCCTCCAAATGGAAGTTAATAGTGTAATTTGAAGGAGTAACGAGTATATATAAGAATATAATTAAGACGACTTACGAGGTAGACGGGGTATGGTAAGAATGCATTTTGCCATTGTTAGCCAACATAACCAAAGAAACTTTAGAATCACAAAGAATAGAGATTTCATCAGCTTTCTTAACAAGCCCATTTCTTCTCTTTGAGTAAGTAACTTGCCTATTTGTTGTGTTTTCTATTTTCTTTATCTCAACCTTTCCTCTCCCCATTTTTTTATTTTTAAATTTCTTGAAATAATTTGTTCTTCTTTTATTTTGATGGAAAATGAAGAATAATAAAGGGAGGCCGGAGATTGGTAATGAAAAAAGAAAGGGTATATGCCCTTAAAAGGAAGGGGTTTGAGGACAAGGTGACTTTCAAAAGTAGGGCAGTAGGTTGGCTTAAAATGGGATTGGTGAAATTTTTACTAATGATTAATAAAATTTAAATTATTTTTCAAAAAATTTATTTTTCTTTTTAATAATTTGATCGATTTGATGTTATAGTTTTTTGTTGCCTTTTTGTTCTTGTATTTGTGTCACCATGTTAACCGTTGGTCTCTTTGCATCATCTATGATCATATGGAGTAATTGAATTTATTTTTTTTGTATAACCAACGTGTACACTATACTATGACTAAACCTTTCGCCCGTATGCTCCAATTAAGAGAAAATGACTGACCAATGATCCGTTTTCATTTCTAAATATTGAGATTCAAACCCCTACCTAATGAGCACTATGGCATTATAAGTTACAAATAAAGGAGAATCAAGAGTTGGCCTACAAGCGTAGTGGTTGAAGGCCCTCCGAAACATCATTAGTACGGAGTAGTTTTATATTTTTCTTTTTCTTTCTTGGTGTTAATGAGCCACAATGACAATATAAATTATAAATGGGGGCGGAGGAATTCGAACATGAGAACAATCGTATACAAATAACTTCAGTC
The DNA here is from genome assembly GCF_020520425.1 of Spinacia oleracea. Taxonomy (NCBI): domain Eukaryota; kingdom Viridiplantae; phylum Streptophyta; class Magnoliopsida; order Caryophyllales; family Amaranthaceae; genus Spinacia; species Spinacia oleracea. Next base: position 8,528,351 of record NC_079488.1, on the reverse strand, counting down.
TTAACGAATAGGCCAAAAACTCATTCTATAAAATGATTAGTACTATTAATATTTAGGTTTATTATTATTAAGGAGAAGTACTTTGGACAAGACTTTGGGGTACTACTTAAAATTTCTCTGATTATTTGATAAAATTAAGGAATTTGATTGGATGGAGGGTGTTTATCGGTTGGCACGTGTCACATTGATTGAGATTGTATTCTGTGAAAATGAATTAAAGGGCTTAGGATAAAGAGAGTTAGGGTTTTGAGCCATTGGACTATTCATGCCTCTAATTAATTTCACCATCAATCACATATATTTCACATCATATTATGTGGTAATTAATCAAGCTAAGTGAAGAAGTAAAAACAGACATTAGACATTGAGTGGTATAATCATGAAGTTTGGAGAAGAGAAAATCATCATTATATACATAGTAGCAGTACATGTTAAAATCCTTTGTGACAAAGTAACTAATTGATGGAGATTATTTCTTTGACACGTTCTTAACATCAAACATAATTATCATAGAGATGAGTAAAATATTGTACTAATTCCCCTAACAAAAAGGGGATTGTTAAACGACGCCCTATTTTTCTTAAAAACGCCCGTATTTTTTGAGTAAAAGTACACATTTGCCCTCTAAAAGAAACTCCCCTTCTTCATCACCCTCTTATTATTATTATTATTATTATTATTATTATTATTATTATTATTATTATTATTATCATTATTATTATTATTATTATTATTAATTTGGTGCGTGAGGTTCTTGTTGATACTTGTTCCAAAGTTGGGATTGTGGTGCGTAAGGAGGCTCCAATGGGTTTCCTCTCAGAGGTTGGGAACGATCTAAGACCTGTTGACCTTTTACTATTTAATTGGTTCCAGGGTAAAGATGCATGTTTGGATGTGACTGGCATATCTCCCTTTGCTGGTATGGGTGTGAGTTCGTGGACTCCTGGGGTGGCCTTGCACAATGCCGTGGAGAAGAAAAAGAAGAAGTATGCGTCTAAATGTGAAGACAACATATAGAAGTTCATCCCATTTGCGTTCTCTACATTCGGGGAATTGGATAAGGAGGCTTTGGGCACACTGTCGCGTATCAAGACTCTCTCTATTAGTCTCTCCAACAATATTAAGTGTGGTGCATTTATCTTTCATAGATTGAGTTTTTGCATTTAGAAAGGGGTGGGATCACAACTTGTTTCTAGACTCCCATCCAACTTTATGTAAAACGCCTACACATTCATAATAATTAATTAATTAATTATAATAATAATAATAAGGCAAATTTGTCAAAAACTACCTTATAAAATATGATTTTTGCGAAAAACTACCTTATAAAAAAAATGTTGTAATAAACTACCTTATAAAAAATTTATGTTGTAAGATACTACCTTTTCCCAAATTACGAACGTTTGATTGAAATTTCGGGATTGACTTTACCATATATATGTCACGTGCCATTTAATTACGTCTTTCCCGTTAGATGTCGCGTAATATGCACCTAGTAAAGTCAACGTCGTAATTTTGAATTAATGCTCATAATATGGCCAAAGGTAGTATCTTACAACATAAAATTTTTATAAGGTAGTTTATTACAACATTTTTTTTATAAGGTAGTTTTTCGCAAAAATCATATTTTATAAGGTAGTTTTTGACAAATTTACCTACTAATAATAATAATAATAATAATAATAATAATAATAATAATAATAATAATAATAATAATAATAAATAAATAAATAAATAAATAAATAAATAAATAAATAAATAAATAATACTTCGTATGAGTAAAAGTACAGGAAACCCACCCAGTGACGGGACCCCACCCCTCCTCTCCCTCATACCTTCGTCATCCTAGCTTCCCATGTTCTTTCTCCCTTCCATCTCCCATCTGTTTTTCCATTAACGAGTTGTTAAAAGAAAAAAAAATAGAATTCGAACAACTCACGCACAAGCTTTGCGCGGGCCACATGGCGGTGGCGCACAGACTTTGCACCGGCGACATTGAGGACGTTTGTGCGCCACCGCCATGTGGTCGGCGCAAAATCTGTGCGCCACCGCCATGTTGCCCGCACAAAGTCTGTAACGGTAGTTGTTTGATTTTTTTTTTTTAAAATGATGATGGCCGGTGATAGATGTTTCTTCAACGGGGGCAGAAGGCATGGTTACTGTCGTAGTCAATGGTGGAGCAGAGGCTTATGATGGTGATCATGGGGGGCATTGGTGATGGTGATCATGGTGGGGCAATGGTGATGGTGAAGGGAAGAAGAAGCTATAGCAATGGTGATAGTGGCTGGTCGGAGTGCCGGCGTTGGTTCGGTTGGAGAAGGGAAGGGTGAAAAATAGGGGGTTAATTTTATAAGGGTAATACCGTATTTTCACGTTAAAAATGCGGACGATTTTAACATATACGGGAGTCGAATAACGATACACAAAAAATTGTATTAATTGCTCCTTAATCCTATACGATTATATACACAGGCCATCGGACTATACAGTAGGGGCTCGTTGAAAGGACAAATTGCTTTTAAAGATTCTAGTCTTCTATTAGGCAGCCAAAATGTTTGTTAATGCCCCAAAATTAGTGGACTAAGTGGTTAGTTGTTAGTGCGTTAGTGGCATATTAATCTCCTAGAATAAAGTAGTATCTTAGGACTACTTAGAAGTTGTTAATCAGAATATTTAGTGGAGTAAATCGTGGCCCATGATTACCCACTAAGTACTAGCATTTCCTATTTTTCAGTTTAAGTTTGTTATTGTAAGCCTATATAATGGCTAGTTTATTATTGAGTTAAATACATCAAAATAGCATTCTGCCAACTTTTGTCTTTACTTTACAACAAATTTGGTATCAGAGCATTAGAGAAGAAGGCACGTGCAGTCCTTTGTTTCTCTAAGTCAGGTTGGGTCCTCAAATTTTTTTTTTTAAAAGAAGGAGAAAAGGGAAAGAGCAAAGTAGGAGAGAGAAACCCATCTTCTTCACACAAAAAAAAATCCCCTGTGAGTGAATCCAATTGAAATTGATGGCAACGAATGGTGTAAATACTTTAACTCAACCCCTTATTCCAATTTTTAAGGGGGACAAATATCATCTATGGAGTTTGAAGATGTAAACTCTATTCAAACCCCAGGAGCTTTGGGATATGGTGGCAACAGGGTATACCGAGCCGGATGAAGCACCGGCGGAGCCCGATCAACGATTGTGAGAGAATCGAAAGAAGGATGCAAAGGCGTTGCTGTACATCCAAGGAGCACTGGATGACTCAATTTTTCCAAGAATTTCAGCAACAAGTTCTTCTAAAGAGGCATGGGAAATACTCAGAAAGGAGTATCATGGTGATAGTAAGGTAATTTCTGTTAAATTACAAACCTTGCGTGGTAATTTTGAAGAACTACGTATGAATAAAAAGGAATATGTACCAAGCTCTTTTTGTGAAAGGAGTATCATGGTGATTAGCGCGATTGATTTTTGTGAAAGTTGTGTTCTAGGCAAACAAAGTAAAAAATCTTTTCCGAGTGGTAAGTCCTGGAGAGCTTCAAATGTGCTCGAGTTAGTGCATGCTGATTTGTGTGGTCCAATGAAAATAGAATCTTTGGGAGGGAGTAAATATTTTTTGCTCTTTACTGATGATTTTAGTCGTGTAAGTTGAGTCTATTTCTTAAAACTCAAATCTGAATCCTTTGAGAATTTTAAGGCCTTGGTGGAAAAAGAAAGTGGTTGTTACATTAAGTGTCTACGAACTGATTGTGGTGGAGAATTCTTGCTTGATGAGTTTTCTGATTTCTGTGATGAGAATGGCATTCGTAGAGAACTCACAGCACCATACTCGCCCGAGCAGAATGGTGTGGCAGAAAGAAAGAATCGTACTGTGGTCGAAATGGCAAGATGCATGCTAAAGGAAAAGAAGCTTCCAAATCAGTTATGGGGAGAAGCTGTAGCAACAGCAGTATATCTTCTCAACATATCTCCAACAAAGGCAGTCCTAAATCAGACCCCTTATGAAGCATGGAAAGGCAGAGCTCCCCGGGTAAGACACTTAAAAGTTTTTGGTTGTGTAGCATATGCATTGGTAAATATTCGCTCTAAGCTTGATGAAAAGTCTGTTAAATTTATTTTCATTGGCTATTGTGCACAATCCAAGGCATATCGCTTGTATAATCCTTTGAGTGGTAAAGTGCTTGTCAGTAGAAATGTTGAGTTCAATGAAACATAAAGTTGGGATTGGAGTCTGGTTCATAAAGGGGCAGAAATATCAACATCAACAGGGGCTTTGGGGGACTTTGATCCCCCACCTGGAGAGATAGAGACACCTGGAAGTCCTGAGACAAGTGTTGTCTCTTCATCCACAACCTCAAGCAGTAGTTTGGGTCCTTCCTCACCAAGCAACAATGGTTCCTCTAGAAACCAAAGTCTAAGTCCTCATTCCGGATCATCATCAAACTCATTTTCAGAGTCGCCTCCAAGAAAAACAAGATCCTTGAGAGAAATATATGATACATGCAACTTTGCTTTGTATGTGTCAGATCCTGTCTATTATGAAGATGCAGCAGGAGAGCAAGTGTGGGAAAATGCAATGAAGGAAGAAATAAAATGCATCGAGAAGAACCTTACATGGGAGCTTGTCGATCTTCCTCAAAATAAGAGTCCAATCGGGCTTAAATGGGTATTTAGAACCAAATACCATGCTGATGGAAGTATAGACAAGCACAAAGCTCGTCTAGTTGTTAAAGGGTATGCTCAACAACAAGGAATCGACTTTGAAGAGACGTTTTCCCCAGTAGCTCGCTTTGAAACGGTGAGAACATTCTTGGCTCTTGCAGCTCAATTACATTGGCCTGTGTACCAGTTTGATGTGAAGTCTGTGTTCCTAAATGGGGATCTGGAGGAAGAAGTATATGTCACACAACCTGAAGGGTTTGCTGTGAGGGGTGAAGAAGACAAAGTTTATCGGCTAAGGAAGGCTTTGTATGGCCTGAAGCAGGCACCGGGAGCTTGGTACAACAAGATTGATTCATATTTTTTGGCAAATGGGTTCGAGAGAAGCAAAAATGAGCCTACTCTTTATGTCAAGAAACAAGGTAAAACTGATTTGCTGTTAGTTTGTATTTATGTCGACGATATGATATATATGGGTTCTTGTGAATCACTTGTTGCTGAATTTAAGTCCTCTATGATGAAAACCTTTGAAATGTCGGATTTGGGGTTGTTGCATTATTTTCTTGGGATTGAAGTAAATCAATGTGCTGAAGGGATTTTCATTTCTCAACGAAAATATGCAAATGACCTTCTCAAAAGGTTCAATATGGAAAAATGCAGTATAGCTCCGACTCCAATGAATCCAAATGAGTCTCTCATAACAAATGATGGTACAGGCTTTGCAAATGCACCGTACTTCAGGAGTATAGTTGGGGGATCAAATTACTTATCTCATACAAGACCGGATATAGCATACTCTGTAAGTGTTATTTCCAGGTTCATGCATAATCCAACTGTGCATCATCTTGGAGCACCAAAAAGAATTATCAGATATGTGGCAGGAACTCTTGGTTACGAAATTTGGTACTCACAAGTATCAAATTGCAAGCTGGTTGGCTATACAGATAGTGATTGGGCAGGTGATCTTGATAGCCGAAAAAGCACATCTGGTTGTGTTTTTAGTTTGGGTTCTGGTGCTATTACGTGGAGCTCGAAGAAGCAAGAAACGGTGGCTCTGTCATCATCAGAAGCTAAGTATGTTGCGGCAACTGCAGCAGCATGTCAAGCAACATGGTTAAGGAAGTTACTTGCAGACTTCCAACAAGAGCAACTTGGTTCAACTGAAATTTATTGTGACAACAAAGCAGCAATTGCTATGGCAAAGAATCCGGCATTCCATAGCAGAACAAAGCACATTGATATACGTTGTCATTTCATTAGAGATCTTGTTGCAAAAGAGTTGATAGTACTAAAGCATTGTGGAACCAAGGAGCAGGTAGCTGATGTCCTGACAAAGTCCCTGGCTGTTGGCAAGCATGAGTACTTCAGGTCCAAAATGAAGGTAACTGATTTTGAGGGCAAGGGAGTGTGTTTGTTAATGCCCCAAAATTAGTGGACTAAGTGGTTAGTTGTTAGTGCCTTAGTGGCATATTAATCTCCTAGAATAAAGTAGTATCTTAGGACTACTTAGAAGTTGTTAATCAGAATATTTAGTGGAGTAAATCGTGGCCCATGATTACCCACTAAGTACTAGCATTTCCTATTTTTCAGTTTAAGTTTGTTATTGTAAGCCTATATAATGGCTAGTTTATTATTGAGTTAAATACATCAAAATAGCATTCTGCCAACTTTTGTCTTTACTTTACAACACAAAATAGGTATTAGGACATCAACAACTATGTACTCCGTACTACTCATGCTTGGCTATTGCAAGCTACCACTCAATGCAAATGCTCTAACTGTCTCGCGCGCATACATACACACACAAAATGACTATTATCAAGTAATTTAATTTTTGGTTCTACTATGAGGAGTTCCCAATACCTTTGGCGAGTGGATTTAATCTCCCGTGGAATTTTGAATAGGTACCTCGATGGACATCATCCCTCTCAGTTGCGATTTTTTCCATAATCGAGACTCAAACCCGAGTTTTTGATTAAGTAGCAAAAAGCTTTTAACCACTCATACCAACCTCAATTGGTACTATTATCAAGTTATCATTGATAAATCACACATGCATCAATACATCTTAAAGTAACAATCATCAATATCATACCCATTGATAATTTGATAGTAACAATCAACCTTTTTTTGGGTTCATGGTTAAGGATGTTGAGGACCGTTTTACGGTGGACGGAGAAATCACCGGCTAAAGATGAACCACCGGTTTAGGTGGTCATCACGGAGAGGGGCAAAACGGCCCTCGGGAAACTCCCATAGCCTCTCCGGGCCTCGTTCTATCGTTAGAACAATCAACCTTAATCAAAAGCACATCTTAAAGTATCTTTCATTAAATTATCACAAGAGGAAAAAAGAAAAGAAAAAGCTCACATAATTAAATTAGCCACCTAAGTTTAGAGTTCGAAAAGAGGGGAAAGGAGTAAATAGGAGATGGATGCATGCACATATTTAGTCAACACCCATAAACTAACGGCGGAGCCAATTTTGCATCAATTCATATTAAAAAGTACTTTGTTTAGTTTTTTATTGACTTTTTAATAGTGATCTCACCTAGTATAATTCATGGATCCGCCACTACCATAAACATATTAATTTCGGATTGCATATTAATCACGGGTAGCCGCCATGAGTTTACGTACGTGACCCATAAACACACTTAATTAATTTGTTTAATTAGGTTCTTAATTAGAGATCTACTTAAAATGAACAAGTTGATAAACAAGCCAAGAACATACACAATAACCTAGCTTCAATTATTACATACCAAACACACATTTGATTGAACTTCATTCATCGATCGATCTACACCCTTCCCTGTTGGTTTGGTTGCCCTCGAAACCCGTAAGGAATCTGGTAAAGGTAGTCCCTCTCTTCTGGGTTATTCCGACCCGGCCCGTCCATCATTTCATTTTCTTGCTTGTGCTGTGTACAACAAACTAAATTAGCGTGCTAAATTAAACCAAGACAGAATTGGACAAATTAGAGACGAAATTACTTATCTCTATAAAATGATTATTTTGTACTCACGTAATATACATTATTAGCTTAATTAGATTTTATTATAAATCGATCATTGACGTTAATTACGTTGTTGATTATCTAAAAACATTAGCTTAATTAATTAGCTTCTAGATAAAATAAAGCCAATAGCATTATGGAAATTGAAATACATACCAACATGTACTCGAGCTGGTTATTTTCCTCTTGAAGCATCGTTGTCTGTTTATCAATTTTCAAGAAAAAAGCACATTTTCAGTCACAAATCAATGTAGGTACAATTAGGTAATCAATTAATCAGAAATTAAAAAAAAGGTAATCAGAAATTAAAACACTAATTCATAAATGTTTTAGCTTGGTCGAGATCGAAAACCCTAGAGTTCATCGATCAACAAGATATATTCAACAGTAACTAAGGCTCTATTCTGTTTGACTTATTTCAGACAAAATTAGTTCAGATAAGTTAAAAAAAATTCGGTTTTTCATACATTTTCACATACAAATAAGTTTGGGTGATGATAAAGGTCGCAAGTTGCGACAACATTTAGTTGTCACAATCTTACGTGTCGCAGTTTAATTATTACATATAGGCGCCACATATGCTATGTTTCATTAGAATATTTTTACTGTCAATTCAATATTTTTACTATGAAAATATGTAAATAAAGTAGTCGATAGAAAAAAGGGAACAAAATTAGAATATTAAAATTTTCCTACCTTTTTTGAAACATATATAATAGATTATATAAGTTAAATATTTTAGTTTCCAATTTAAATCATGACACATAAGCGTGTCATGTCATCATTGTGACACAGCTTAAAGGTCGCATGTTGCGACCTTTATCATTTTCGAATAAGTTTATTTCAGACAAAATAAGTCGAATAGAACGGAGCATAATTCAGAAATAATTTCAGAGATCGAAAGCAAAAGAGTTCATCAACAAGATACATTCAACAACTAAGCTAGTGAAAGCCAATAATTAATTAATTATTATTATTATTATTTTGACATGGCCAATAAATTTTTTTTTTTGACAACGGCAATAATTAATTAAGGAACAATTGGAAACCAAAATGTATTAGTTAAGTTTGGAATTTAAAATAATTAAAAGAAGTACTTGTTATATTACTTACATTCTTTTCGTGCATCTTGTAAATTTCCATCTGCCAAAAATAAAGAAAATAAATACGTGACATAAATAAAATTTATTTGTAATTAGAATATAATTTTGTCATTTTGGAAATTTAATTTCAATTTTAAATTTTTTTAAAAGGGGAAATAAGAACTTGCCTGCCTGTCATTATTTCGAGCAATACCAATATCAAGAGCTTGCTCAAGCCTACTCAGATCTGGATATTGTAAAGATGCAATGTCCTCTCCATTCAAGTGCCTATATTTTTAGTATTACAATAACACATTAATTAAATAGTCCCCTTTATCTCCTTGATACTTATTAATTACGGAGTATTTATTTGGAAAAATTGTGTTTAATAATCCAAAATCCTAGACGCTTTATTTTTATTAATCCCAACTGTGAATTATTTTTAAATAATCCAACATTTAGGGTCATTCGCTTTAAAACAAATCGTAGATTGAAATGATTTAAAGTGAATGACCTACAAAGTTCGGATTATTTAAAAATAATTCATAGTTGGTATTGGTAAAAGCGAACCAAGTCAAGTTGGGATTATTAAAAATCAAAATTTCCTATTTAAGGTATTGAACTTCATAATCCCAAAAATAAATTCATCAAGTGTTCTATTTACACGATGATATACCTGAGTTCGACCCGCATATCGTCATTTTCTTTCTTGATTCTATCTATCTCGTTCTTCAGCTCCTATGAGTACACAATTATTTGCAAATTGAACCATAATTATAGTTGTAATGTAAAGAAATCTAACTAATTAACTTGTTGAAATATAAACACATGTACGTAGTAATAAAATTGAAATATCGTTACAATTTATATTGCCAAGATTATGTTTATTTATTTATTTTGATTGAAATAATACTTTATTTGCCTAAATTTTACCAATTAGGTGTTTTTCTTGAGGGAATCTTAAAATTAGAATATTGAAATCTGACTCTAATTTAATTAATGTTTGATTAATCATAGATAAAAGAAACCCAAGAACTTTAGTTAGGGTTAGGGATGGCGCAACCGACCCGGAAAATGAAAGAAAACACAAATTTAACAAAGGGAATTTCATAATAATTCAGTAAAAAGTGTTCACAAATTCTTATTTACAATGGGTGTACAATAAATATTGTACACCCGTAAAAGTTAACTCAAAATGCTTAAAAGTTAAGCTTATATATGTAAAAGTTATCTATTTTTAAGTGATTAATTGTTTCATTTTAGTAAAACTTATTTCTTCAAAATCACTAATAATGTATAAAATTAATCATTTAATCATTTCTATCAACTTTTTTTTACTAATATAAAAGTTAATCAAAACTAGGTTAAAGTTACGAAAAAAGTGGTAAAAGTTATCTTGGTGTACAATAAATTTATTGTACACCTTGTGCGCGCAAGACCTTTTGAAAAATGTTTATTTGGTTGGACTTGTATAGATCTGGATAATGATGATGAATAAAATTAAGTGAAAATAAAAGAGAGATCTGAAGGATGTAACATAACAAGCAATGAAGAATTCAGATCTAGGTTTTCAGTAATAGCTTTCCTTTTTTGTCTAAAAAATCATAAAACTACTAAAAATAAACATAAATACTAAATCAAGGTAATCCCATTTATAGATCTGTTCAAATGATGATCCATTTGCATATCTTTCTTGCATATTTTCCATAAAATTATAAAAAGTTAAAATTAAAATTAATATTAACTAAACCCTTGTTATATCCTCTGAGTAATTTATATAATTGGACAAAAAAAGTATTCCTTTTTTTTTAATTGTAAGAAAATTCAACTGCAATAATAAATCAAGGCAATCGCATTTGTAGATCTGTTCAAATGATGATCCATTTGCATATCCGTCTTGCATATTTTCCATAAAATTGTAAAAAATTAAAATTAAAATTAAAATTAAAATTAATATTAACTAACCCCTTGTAATATCCTCGGAGTATTTAATATAATTGGACAAAAACATAGTTCTTTTTTTTATTTTAAATCATGAGAAAATTAAATTGAATATTCTCCATAAATTTATATAAAAAAATTTAATATTAATATTAACTAAACCCTTGTAATATCCTCTAAGTAATTTATATAATTGGACAAAAAAGAGTTTTTTTTTTGTTTTTTTTTTTTGAATTATACGAAAATTAAATTGCAATAATAAGTGTTCAACTCACCTCATGCTTAGCATCCCACAACCTCTTACCGGAAATATTCTGATATTTCTCAAGTATATCTTCCACCCTTTTCAAACAAACAAAAATAGCAAAATTAACTAATTAATTAATTATCACGTTACTAGTTCAAATAACACGATTAATAATAAAAAAAGAAAAAATTAAAATTTATGTAATGACATACGGAGTAGAGGGGCTATTGTAAGCATGCATTTTGCCATTGTTAGCAAAGATAACAACAGAAACCATAGAATCACAAAGAACATTGATTTCTGTAGCTTTTTTGATGATCCCATTTCTTCTCTTAGAGTAAGTAACTTGCCTATTTGTTGAGTTTTCTATCCTCTTTATTTCAATCTTTCCTCTTCCCATTTTTTGAATTTTTTGTTGAATTGTTATTGTTATTAGGTGAGTTTGTTTTTTCAATAATGGCGTAGAAATGAAGAGGAGTCTTAATTTAAAGGGGAAGAAGGACAAGGGTACTTTAAAAGGGAGGGTAGTAGGGTTTTGCTTTAAAAGGGTTGGGATTGATTTTTTAGTGATTTGGTTGGTTTGATAGTTTGTGTCACCTTGTTAACCGTTGGTCTATTTTATGTGAGTGATTGATGGTTTGTGTTCCTTTTACTTATTTACTCTATAGTCTTGGAAATTGTAATTATTGTATATGGTCACTTACATAAGTTTAGTATGTCTTGAAAAGGTTACCTAAAAGTATAATTGAATTGTGATACACTTTGAAATGAAGACCTAGGAAACATGGACACGGGGTCAGGTGGTGTGTTTCGTGTCGGACACGTCTTGGACACATATACTTGAGCACGTTCGACACATATACTTGAATTTTCTTTGAGACTCTTTCACATTTTAAACCTGAATTTTCTTTGAGACTCTTTCACTTCGGGATGGAAATGGTGATGAAGCCGGTGTTGTTGGCGGGAATGATAATGAAGCCGGTACCGGTGACGACAATTCAGATGAAGACGATCCCGCAAATGTGATAGTGGCGGAAGTGCTTGCGGATGAGGCTAGGGAGCAGCCTATTTTTACCGACGAAGAGTCGAACGTGCATAGGAAAGAGGAACTTCCTCCTTTAACTAGCCCCGCCCGAAAGACTGCGATTTTGACGACTTGGCGTGATTTGGTTATTAAGAAAAATCATGTAGTACATGGTGCGACTTTTCTCGGTTTGCCGGATGGCTACAGGATGAAAGTGCCGCCTGAGGGTGCTACTATCTTTGATTGTCCTCCCGGTCATATTGATGTGTATGCAAAACACTTTGATTTTGGGCTTCGCTTTCCCTTACATGCTTTTGTTGAGAAGATATTTCGTGCTTGGAATGTTTTTTTAGCCCAAGTTACCCCTACAACCATCAGAACCGTCATTTCATATGTTTGGCTCTGCTTGTTTAAACAATGGCCGCTGACTTTAAATTATTCAAGTGGCTATTGTGGATAAAGAAGGATGGTGAAACTGGGTGTAACACCCCGACAATTCTCTCTTTTCTAAAACAACATTTTAATATAAAACATAGAGAATTATCAAGGCATTATCGCCCGTGTGAAAACGTAACGGCTTATTCAGAATTTTGCAGCGGAAAACATAAAACGAACTTTAAGTTTATAAATAATCGATTACAGGTTTAATCCCAAAAACCAATAAAAGAAAATGAGGAAATATAAATAGTACGACAAGTTTATAGTCAAATTAAACAAACTCAAGTCAACTTAGCAAATTAAAACTAAATACAAGCTCTCTATTCCCGATCCCAATGATGCAACATCTTCAAACCTGCAGATGGACAATGCTTATTGATCCTTAGAGACTGCTCACCAAAGATTGGGTCATCACAGGATCAATAAGGCATAGCCATGATCAACATGCACAAGCAAAAGCACGTAATCAGCAAAGCTGAGTACTACATACTAAATCAATAATAATTCTAACATGATTCTATTAAACGAACAATCCTAACATGGTACTAACTAAAACATAAGCAAGGATAATCAAATTATATTGACTTGAAGACTATATTTGACTGAACTAGACCTTTGTATCATTAACATTATTTTAATTGAAATAGTCAATGGACTGAGTTGTCTACTAGAAACTTCTTCTTCTTCACTAAGGAAGACGAGGTACGGGCGCGACTCCGTAAACCCCAATGACCTGCGATATCGAGGGACTTTTGAATAAAATAGAACCGGTGATCAATCCGGCCCCAGAAAAAGCCATAGGCGACCCATGACCCCAACTCCTGATTGTCCGACACTTTAGACGTGCACAGTCTAAAGCTATTGCTACTCATGTTCACTTTACATGACTTAACTTTTAATACTTGGTTATGACTCATCAAACATAAATATTATATTCAACAAGTAAACACAACTTCTTTTATCTTTGAATTAAGCAAGTGATCACAGAGATGTCACACAAGACTTATTCCAATTAATTCAACCTTTCCTTTAATACTGATCAACCCCTCTATATGGGTATAAGGTTTCAACTTACTAAACAAGGTCCTCGGCCCTTATAAAGTAGTGAAAAGCTAAAAGGGAACAATAAACAATCGATCTGAATCAATATATATAAATAATAATCTAATGTTCCCAACCAACATGTTCGCATCAATCATCCATACCAACATGCTATAATTCTCATAACGAAATATATATGCTTAACATGTCCACCCAACAATATTAAACATGCACTTTCAACATAACCTAGTTCATCAACAATTTCAACATAACCAAGTTCCTTAATCATTTCGACATAACGAAGTTCATGAATCATTTCAATATGGTTTCAACAAATCACACTCATTCCAAGCACACAGGTATGTACGTACCTTGTGTAAACAAACTGATAGGCCACTTTAACGAATTCAAAAATCGCCTACAAAGAATTCTCCGCCTAAAAACAACCAATAAAATTCCCCAATCAATATCCAACAATTTACAGCAGTACTAAAGTATTCTAAATACATCCTAAACATATTTTGAACCATCCCAAATATCGAAACTTAACTAAATAACCTCCAAGCATAATAACTATTAAACTAATGATCCCAAAACGTTCTAAACTCCAATAAAACATCCCTTTTAAAATTTCCAGCAATATAGAATAATTTCAAACGTCCACAAAACATAATCAAACGTTCTTAAAATCATAAAAATAATAGCTTTAATAATATATAATCATTCTATTATGATTTTGGAATATTAAAACCTTAAAAATCCATGCTTTAATAATTAAAAACTCTTATTTCAATTCAATTATGTAATCTGAAAATTAAATTATTAATTAAGCATAATATATAATCTGAAAATCTAACTTAATCATAAAAAAACTTATAATTTATATTCGAGAAACATGAATCAAATTATTAAAACTCCATTAAAACTCTAACTTAAACGCAATTAACAAATCTGAAAATAATTAAATTAATTTCAACAACATATAATCTGAAATTTCATAACTTAACTATAAAAATCATAAATTTAATTCAAGAAACATAAATTCAAATTAATTAAATTAATTAAAACATTTAAATAACTTAGGGTTTAAGAAAATAAACCAAATAGGGAGGAGAGAGAGAGCGACCGGTGGTCAGAGGCACGGCGGCGCGGCAGCGACGCTGCAGGTGGGCGGCGCAACGAACGGAGCAGGGCTGGACGGCGGCTCAATGGTGGTGGCTACGACTGCCTTGAGCTTGCGGCATAGTAAGAACGAAGGGGAGGAGTTCCGGCAAGCGAGAGGGAGAACAAGGAGGAGGACGCGGCGGCGCAACAAGGGGTTGGGCGGCGACGCGGCGGTGGTGCGGCGGCTGGTGGCTGTTGCACGCAAAACAGAAGAAGCAAATAAGGAGAGGAGGAAAACGAGAGAGAAGAAAGAAACAAAGAAGAAGAGGAAGGAGGAGTTACCACGTACGAGGGTCGACGGTGGTCGTCGGTGCAGGTGGTGGTCCGGCAGTCAGAGTGCGGTGCGGCGGCTGACAAGGGAGAGGAGAGGGATTGCTGGTGTTGTGCGTGAGGTTGAAGGGGGATGGAGGGGTTTTGGTTCCACGTGATTTTGAAAAGAGAAAAGGGAGTATTGGTTTGGGTTTTGTTACTTTGGGCTTCACCAATTGGGCTAGAGTTAGGAGTTTAATTTTAGGATTCGAATCCAAAACCGAAATATGATCGTTTTCTAAATTCAATCGATTTTCGTAATTCAAATTCTTTTTTTTTTAACTTAAAATTCTAAAATTATTCTTTATTGCACAAACCGTTAAAATATTTAGAATATATTTAAATAAAATTAAATATACATTAAATATATAATAAAGTTCTAAAATCGTTAAATATTTAGAACGTACTTAAAATAAAATAAATAAACGTTAATTATATATTTATTACTTAAAATTCATAAATTCTATTTAAATATAAATAATATACGTTAAAATATATTAATAAAATTTATAAATTTACGGGGATTACAATCTACCCCTCTTAAAAGAAGTTTCGTCCCGAAACTTGACACGAAATTTCCCACATTTTCCCCAAAAGCTTTTAACTTATTCTTACTAGAGAAGTACTTGTGCCACCTATGTGCACTCTTTTGCCAACTCAAAGTTGTTTGTGTTACTCATGAACACCTTTTCTTATGCGGAGAGTCTATTTGCTTTGCCTAAACTTGTAAAATTTGCTAAAATAAGCATACAAATGCATAAAAATGCCATAAAATAGGTGAAAAGCGCGAATTTCTATCGCATTCTACCCCCCTTAAAGAAAACGAGTTACGCCCTCGTAACTCACCTCATGGAATAGCTAACCAAAATTTTCTTTCGACGAATTCTATTCTCAAAATTCCTATTTCATTAAAACTACTAACTTTAGACTTTTCACAACAGATGACGAAACAAAAGAACAAGTCACCCACGAACTAAATAATGCTTAACTTGCGCGGAGTAAATAGAAAAAGTACCAGAATCTATATCGGCAGATCGTTCATCCTCATTCTGATTCATCATGTACAACTTTCCTGGAGCCTTATTCGGGTTGTTGTTATCATTTGCAGGCTTATTATAGTTCTCTTGATTGTTTTGTGCCCCTCCAGGCTTTGAATTTTGACCTCCAGACTGGTTATACCTCACTTGGTTTCCACCTCCATTACTATTTTGTTCCTTTCTGTGCTTAGTGAAGCACTCATACTCCCTATGTCCCCTTTTTTGACAATAGTTGCAGGTCACTAATTCTCCTTTGCAGTTCTTACCAGGGTGATTGTTACTGCACATCTTGCAATGATGCACTCTCTCAGATGGGTTCGAGTTGTTGTGGTGCCCCTGATTGTTTCCTCCTTGGAAATTTCCATTTCCATTCCCATTTCCGTTTCTATTCCTTTTAAAGTTTTCTTGGTTACCCCCAGCATTAAAATCTTTTCTCTTTTCCCCAATTACCACAGTTTTCTTTTCCCTTCTAGACTGTAGCCCATAAATATGAGCAGCTCTCCCATACACTATGTCTAAGGAAGTAAAGGTTTCTCCACCTAATCCCAATTGAATTTCATCAGTCAGCCCTTGCTCAAACCTTTGAGCCTTTAGCTCCTCAGTAGCTACCACCTCAGGTGCAAACCTCGATAAAGCTATAAACTTGCTATAGTATTCAGCAATAGTCATATTCCCCATCCTAAGGTTGATAAACTCCTGCGCTTTCTGCTTTCTCATAAAAGGAGGATAAAACTTCCCCCTCAAGGCAACTATGAATGAATCCCAATTGAATCCCTCAGCAGCACTTAGTCTAGTTCCATTTTCCTTCCACCAAAGGTCAGCCTCATCTTTCAGGTAAAGGACAGCTTGACTTACTCTCATACTCCCAGGGCAACTTACAGCCTCAAATAGTTTCTCAAACTCCCTAATCCAGTTTTCCAGGAAGGTTGGGTCGGCTTGCCCCTTGTAATACGGTGGCTTAACCTTAGAAAGTCTTTCAAACATTTCCCCCGCAGAGTCGGGGCGCTCAGTTCTCTCCTGGTTTAGCTTTTCCGCCAAGAGGCGAATTGCAGCAGCTAGATCATTGTTGTTGGCCATTCTAGAACGCGACCTGCAATTAGTATACTCTACTTTAGGTTTGAAACATCACCTATACGTTATCCCATACAATTTAATACTTGAATTGGCCATAAAGATCGCCTCAACCAACAATGTTCACATTAATACACATCATTTACGAAGGCACGACAATCGTTTACAAATGTGCAACGATCGTCTACAAGATGCAATAATCATTAAAAAAAAATACTCATCCTCAATAGTTCACGAAAGACATTCACACTGCACGTAAGGCATAACATTTTGAATTATATTGGTCATGAGGGTCTAGATTGGCCCTCACTTCCTTTATGTGCTCATCATTTAATATTATTGTGGCAATTAAATTGATCCACAATTCACATTGAGTATGCAAACAATTAATCCATGACGTACTACCTAGAGGTTGGGGTATTATGGAATCCTCAAAATAGAATAAAGAACAATTCCTTGAAAACTTTAACTTTTATTGCTAACTCCATAGAGGTTTATTACATCCTTGAAAATAATAAAGAACATCTCAAACTTCAATAAACTTAAACCTTAAACAGTTGTAGCTTTGCTACTTATTCTTTAAAACATAAAAGTGCTAATTAACTATTTATGACTTCAAAATATTTGTGGCCTTTTGCCTTTCCATTGCTCCTGAAACTTGCGGAGTGAAATTTAGGTCTCAAGATCATCGAACTCTTCTTCAGGGTCTTCATCGGGGTCTTCCTCAGGGTTTGCATCTTCACCCATGTTTTCATCTTGATTAGGCTCACTTGCCATCTCCTGTTCACTTTCGAACTCTGCATCCGAATCACTAGAGATCTCAATGGTTGGCTCATGAGCCGCTGGGTTAGGATTCTCCGCCTCAACACCTACATTCTCATTCTCCACAGCTACATCATTTTCCTCTAGGTCATTATTTACATTAATTCCCATAGGTTCTTCTGTAACTGAATCCCCAACATGACTCCCTACGATTTTACCGTCTCTAAACCCACTTTCTGCCGCTTCAATAACGGTGGTCAGAATTTCTGAATCATATTTCCATCTACCATCCCAAGTTCCATACTTAGCCAAGTTTGGAGTTCCATTATCAGAATGCATGTCTTTAAACTTTTCCTTGAGTTCTAGGTATGGAAATTTGTTAGGTAAGCAATTAATGATAGTGGCTGCTATGATATCCTTTCTCATTAAGATAGGTTTCCCTTGAACCTTAGCATAATATTCACATCCAAACACAATTTTCTTCACATAAATATCTGGGGTTTCTATATCAAGTTTCTCGAAGGATCCTATATTGGTATACTTGGAAAGAAACATTTTATTCCTGAAATAAACAATTCAAGGTCTCACTAACGATTTTCCAGCCAAAACATAAACAAGGTTCAGTAATCGATAAGTTAGGTGGAATCAAACAATTCTTTATGCACTTGTAAATGTAACACTTAAACAATTAGCACATGCACATACATAACAATCAATTTCTTATCATTGACTAGCTACTAATGCACATATAATTCTATCTTATATGCCCTTCTTATACTACCCATCTCTCATAAGCTAAAGCATTGGAATAATTTAAATAACAAGGTAAAAGGACGCTAATATAATAAAATTATAACATAGAATAATAACATAAATAAAATATAAAATAAATAAAGTAAAATAAATTAAGGAAATGCGTAGCGAATAAATTAGAAAATAAAGTTATTAATTCGAAAAAGATTTATATTTTCTAATAACGAATTCTAAATCTTAAAACAACTAAAAAAAATTTGAACTTCTTTAAAAAAAGTGTACTCATTATTTTTTTTGAATAATAAATAATAAGAAAAATAAAAATGTCAAAAGTATCACTTTAACTTGAATAATAATTTGATTTCGAACTTAAATAAGAAATATCATATACTTTCAAACAAGATAAAAGGAAATCGGCCCCCCAAAAAAAAAGTACCAATTTTGAACACTATAATCCGTAGAAGCTCGATTTTTAAGAAATTTATTTTAAATAACTAACTAGTTAGGCGCCTAAAAATTTATTAAAATAAAACCTTAGCTTCTAGATACCACTTTGTAACACCCCGACAATTCTCTCTTTTCTAAAACAACATTTTAATATAAAACATAGAGAATTATCAAGGCATTATCGCCCGTGTGAAAACGTAACGGCTTATTCAGAATTTTGCAGCGGAAAACATAAAACGAACTTTAAGTTTATAAATAATCGATTACAGGTTTAATCCCAAAAACCAATAAAAGAAAATGAGGAAATATAAATAGTACGACAAGTTTATAGTCAAATTAAACAAACTCAAGTCAACTTAGCAAATTAAAACTAAATACAAGCTCTCTATTCCCGATCCCAATGATGCAACATCTTCAAACCTGCAGATGGACAATGCTTATTGATCCTTAGAGACTGCTCACCAAAGATTGGGTCATCACAGGATCAATAAGGCATAGCCATGATCAACATGCACAAGCAAAAGCACGTAATCAGCAAAGCTGAGTACTACATACTAAATCAATAATAATTCTAACATGATTCTATTAAACGAACAATCCTAACATGGTACTAACTAAAACATAAGCAAGGATAATCAAATTATATTGACTTGAAGACTATATTTGACTGAACTAGACCTTTGTATCATTAACATTATTTTAATTGAAATAGTCAATGGACTGAGTTGTCTACTAGAAACTTCTTCTTCTTCACTAAGGAAGACGAGGTACGGGCGCGACTCCGTAAACCCCAATGACCTGCGATATCGAGGGACTTTTGAATAAAATAGAACCGGTGATCAATCCGGCCCCAGAAAAAGCCATAGGCGACCCATGACCCCAACTCCTGATTGTCCGACACTTTAGACGTGCACAGTCTAAAGCTATTGCTACTCATGTTCACTTTACATGACTTAACTTTTAATACTTGGTTATGACTCATCAAACATAAATATTATATTCAACAAGTAAACACAACTTCTTTTATCTTTGAATTAAGCAAGTGATCACAGAGATGTCACACAAGACTTATTCCAATTAATTCAACCTTTCCTTTAATACTGATCAACCCCTCTATATGGGTATAAGGTTTCAACTTACTAAACAAGGTCCTCGGCCCTTATAAAGTAGTGAAAAGCTAAAAGGGAACAATAAACAATCGATCTGAATCAATATATATAAATAATAATCTAATGTTCCCAACCAACATGTTCGCATCAATCATCCATACCAACATGCTATAATTCTCATAACGAAATATATATGCTTAACATGTCCACCCAACAATATTAAACATGCACTTTCAACATAACCTAGTTCATCAACAATTTCAACATAACCAAGTTCCTTAATCATTTCGACATAACGAAGTTCATGAATCATTTCAATATGGTTTCAACAAATCACACTCATTCCAAGCACACAGGTATGTACGTACCTTGTGTAAACAAACTGATAGGCCACTTTAACGAATTCAAAAATCGCCTACAAAGAATTCTCCGCCTAAAAACAACCAATAAAATTCCCCAATCAATATCCAACAATTTACAGCAGTACTAAAGTATTCTAAATACATCCTAAACATATTTTGAACCATCCCAAATATCGAAACTTAACTAAATAACCTCCAAGCATAATAACTATTAAACTAATGATCCCAAAACGTTCTAAACTCCAATAAAACATCCCTTTTAAAATTTCCAGCAATATAGAATAATTTCAAACGTCCACAAAACATAATCAAACGTTCTTAAAATCATAAAAATAATAGCTTTAATAATATATAATCATTCTATTATGATTTTGGAATATTAAAACCTTAAAAATCCATGCTTTAATAATTAAAAACTCTTATTTCAATTCAATTATGTAATCTGAAAATTAAATTATTAATTAAGCATAATATATAATCTGAAAATCTAACTTAATCATAAAAAAACTTATAATTTATATTCGAGAAACATGAATCAAATTATTAAAACTCCATTAAAACTCTAACTTAAACGCAATTAACAAATCTGAAAATAATTAAATTAATTTCAACAACATATAATCTGAAATTTCATAACTTAACTATAAAAATCATAAATTTAATTCAAGAAACATAAATTCAAATTAATTAAATTAATTAAAACATTTAAATAACTTAGGGTTTAAGAAAATAAACCAAATAGGGAGGAGAGAGAGAGCGACCGGTGGTCAGAGGCACGGCGGCGCGGCAGCGACGCTGCAGGTGGGCGGCGCAACGAACGGAGCAGGGCTGGACGGCGGCTCAATGGTGGTGGCTACGACTGCCTTGAGCTTGCGGCATAGTAAGAACGAAGGGGAGGAGTTCCGGCAAGCGAGAGGGAGAACAAGGAGGAGGACGCGGCGGCGCAACAAGGGGTTGGGCGGCGACGCGGCGGTGGTGCGGCGGCTGGTGGCTGTTGCACGCAAAACAGAAGAAGCAAATAAGGAGAGGAGGAAAACGAGAGAGAAGAAAGAAACAAAGAAGAAGAGGAAGGAGGAGTTACCACGTACGAGGGTCGACGGTGGTCGTCGGTGCAGGTGGTGGTCCGGCAGTCAGAGTGCGGTGCGGCGGCTGACAAGGGAGAGGAGAGGGATTGCTGGTGTTGTGCGTGAGGTTGAAGGGGGATGGAGGGGTTTTGGTTCCACGTGATTTTGAAAAGAGAAAAGGGAGTATTGGTTTGGGTTTTGTTACTTTGGGCTTCACCAATTGGGCTAGAGTTAGGAGTTTAATTTTAGGATTCGAATCCAAAACCGAAATATGATCGTTTTCTAAATTCAATCGATTTTCGTAATTCAAATTCTTTTTTTTTTAACTTAAAATTCTAAAATTATTCTTTATTGCACAAACCGTTAAAATATTTAGAATATATTTAAATAAAATTAAATATACATTAAATATATAATAAAGTTCTAAAATCGTTAAATATTTAGAACGTACTTAAAATAAAATAAATAAACGTTAATTATATATTTATTACTTAAAATTCATAAATTCTATTTAAATATAAATAATATACGTTAAAATATATTAATAAAATTTATAAATTTACGGGGATTACACTGGGTGGTTTTCAGCATATAGTGCGGCGAAGAGGAAGACTGTGCATCCTCCTTTGTCTAGCTGCAAAGATTGGCAGGATCGTTTTTACTTTGTTCAAGTACCTGACGAGTTTTCTCTTCGACAGACTTTTTGCAAACCTAGACCCCGAATGGAGCAGTATAATCAACGTAGTTTGGGCCGTCGTGAGAGAAAGGAGTTCAATTACTTAGAGTGTGATCTTTTGGACGTTGGCCTCAGCAAAAAGCAGGCTGTAAATCGAAATTGGCTCCCAAATGGCTATTATATTTTGGGCAACCAACCCTTGTCTTCCGTCGGCCTTTTTTTTTTTTTTTGCTAAGCAAGTGAGAGATAATATTAATTATCAAACAAGAATACAACCTAGGCTAACTCCAAGCAATACGAACCAACTAGGTTGGACCCTATCTACAAGGAGTCAGCAGAAACAAGCTATACAAGGCTGCCAAAACAAACTGTCAAGCATTATAAAGACATAAACCAAGCACTATCTTTTCTACTGACACTCTTAGGCATAAAAGTTTGGATTCTACCTCTCACCACTTGCTTCAACTTAGTCACAGTGTGATTCACAGTAGGAACACAACTCTCCCAGAAACTAGTATTCCTACATTGCCAAATCAGGTACACTGCTGCTACAATGGCTGCATAACATACCTGCTTCTTGAATTTGGAACATCTGCTATGACCAACTTGTCTAACCAGATTAATCAAGCTGTTACTAGTGACTGACATACCCTACCAAGCTTTGACTGCTCTGAGGCACTCATTACTATAAATACACTGAAAAAACAAATGCTGATGGGTTTCATCTCCTTGGCTACAGATCAAACAATGAGCTGACTGGCTAACACCAATTCTAGCCAGCTTTGAGGTGGTCTGAAGTCTTGATTGTATGGCTAACCAACCAATAAATCTGTGCTTGGGAATGTTCAATCTATTCCATACCACTTTATCCCAATGCACTCTAGGTTTAATCCCAACTATTTTCTCATAAACCTACTTCACAGAATAAGTAGTCATTGCCCCTAAATCTGTTTCAGTGAAGAATTGTTACAACTGCTCTTTTGTCTTACATATTTGCTTCCAATACCAACTTGTAGTAACTGGAGGTTGATACTCCCACCAATCCCCATCCTTGAGATACACAGAAGAAACCCACTTAATCCACACATTATCTTTCTTAGTAACTAGTGCCCAAACATACTTGCCCATTGCTGCAGTATTCCACAAGATAACATCCCTAAACCCCAATCCACCAACTTGCTTCCCACAACAAGTGTTCTCCCAAGCAATATTACTAGGTTTCTGACTGTAGGCTTGTCCACTCCACAAAAAAGCCCTACATATCTTAACAATTTCTTGCAATACACTCTTTGGCAGTACATAAATTTGAGCCCAGTAAATATGAAGACTCAGCAGCACAGAATTGATCAACTGCATTCTTGCAGAATAAGAAAGATTCTTGGAGCTCCATATCTTAATTCTTGCGATGATTTTGTCCACAAGATGACTACATTGAGCAACTGAAATCTTTTTGGAACATATTGGAACACCCAAATACTTAAAAGGAAGCAAACTTCTGGTAAAACCAGAAACATCTACAACCCGTTAGGATATGATGGCATTTTGAACTGTTGAATCATGAGTTACGACCAACAAGAGAAAAAAGTGTTTGAAAATGAAAGATGAAAGATGAAAGATCAAATTGCCTACACCCTTGAGTACGTTTTAATATGAATTAATTCTTTTAAAAATTTAGAAAGCCCTTATTTCAATATTTTTTTCATCTACGGTGTCTATGATGTTTACTTACATGTTTTATACATTTATGTTATGGTCTTTACTCTTTAGAAAGACAAGAAGCAGGAAGCACAGGATCAACAAAATGCATAAAGTCAAAGACTTGATTCCCATGTCGGATTATTAATTCCATGAGAAATCTGAGGAAGCACTCACGGCTGAAGAAGGTGGCGATGGAGGTTCCTACGACAGACGAGTCTTGACATGCAGCCTGTGCAGACCATGTGTTCGTGTGTGGTATTATTCTTCCTGAATTATTTCTTCTGGGTACAGGACAGAACCTCTCAGTCACTGGGATTGCTATATATTCAGTTATTTAGCACCAAAAAAGATATATATCCTGCTCCAATTTGGCTTACCCTGGATTTATTTTCTTAAGGACCGTGATGAATTGTCCACCTCTTTAGAGGATATCGTTGCCACTTATCTCTAATACATATATGTCAACAGTGGGAAACCATTCATATTATGCAAAACAATTAAATAACTGTATGTATGTATGTATGTATGTATGTTTTTATTGAATTTATGCTAACTCTTGCTTGATTAATGACAAGTTTTATGGGGCAGCCTGCAGCTAATGATACATCACCTCTATTTTCTTCTAACTTACAACACGTTTGGTCTCAAGGGGACTCTCAAGTACTTGAATACTGAATTCTTGATAGTTGATACTTCTTTTCTCCATTTGTTTTTTTTTGGTGCGAATGAGCCACAAGGGCAATATAAATTACAAATGGGGGCGGGGGATTCGAACCTGAGACCTATTGTACACAGGCCCTCAGTCTTAACCACTAGGCCAACACATCATTGGTCTTTTCTCCATTTGTAAGTTGCTAACCGGCCTGCCTTTCGTTTCCATTGTCATTTATTAGTTAAGTTATTTGTCTTTCCTCCCTCGTATATTAATTAATTAATATATGTGATTATTATAGTAGGTGTGAATTGTAGTGATGCGTGGCATTGTACGTGGATGGTAACAGTGTCGTGGTGGCGACATTAGTAGTACCACGTAACTGCGCAATACACAATTTTTTTTTTATATTTGACAAATACTTTAGTAACTGGCCAAGAATGATGTTCGTTATGAATATATAACGTACAGTAACGGGCAAAGAGTCAAGTCAGTTACTAATGATAAACTTGTAGTAACTGGCATGTAAATGGGGTCGTTACTAATCTAATATACATATATAAAGGAGACATATTTGCTGAAATATTAGAGCGCCGCGTAGGAAATCTAATGGTTTCAGCCAATGAAAAATAAGACTTCAAAATTATTTTTGAATTAATAATTCGAATGCCACGCAGATAAATAATTAGGTGCCACGTAAATATTTTTATTAAATAATTATTAATATTTCTTATATACAATTTCATCCAAAATCAAACACTATAATAATTAAAAAAAATAAATCTAAAATGAAATTCAATCCAAAATAAAAAAAAATCAATTTAATCTAATATATAAAATATAGCAGTTGATATATGTAGGAGTTTTATTTTAACGTAACAATTGAATAGAAACCGTGCATCGCACGGGCTAAAGTCTAGTATTCATTATTTGTAACAGGCATTGTAGAAAGCCAGTTACTAATAGTACTTATTAGTAACCAACCACAGTCAGTTACTAATATTTTACACTATTAGTAACGCCGGCTATAGCAACGGATGATGTTAGTTACTAAAAACCCATTTTTGCCAGTTACTAATAGCACTTTTTCTACTGATCCCTTGCGCTACATAGGATGGCTACCATCGCCCCTTGTGGGTTGCGTGGCTGCAAGGCTACGTACGATCGAGTCCTTGGTCGTTTAGGATTGCTTGCTTAATATCGTTTTCCTATCTACTCGAATTGAATGTTTTTGTTAAAACTGAAACACTTACTAATGGATTAATTTAACTAGAATCCTAATGGATTTAGTTATTTGAATCCTAGTAGAAATCTAAGTCTGTTATTTCCACCCTATAAATATGTGGTTCATAATCATAATTTATATACAAAAAATTCAATAAGTATTCACATAGATTAAGTTCAAGTGAGAATTTAATAATTTGTCTAAATTAATAATTAACCTTTCCGAATAAACAAAATACCTTAGAGAATATCCTAGTTGGTTGAAACGTGTATCTACGGAGGGGCGACATTTGGAGTCCTAAACCTGTTCTTGTTCAGTTCGGGAGCAGCTAGGGAAGACACGCATCACATGTATGTATACTAAATTATGCTAATTGACTATGTGGCAATTAATTTGGATTCCTGGCTTTATGGTTTTTTCCGCATGAAATATATGATTTATATTTGTCATAACCTAACAAACATGCCTCTAGTTAATTGGGCCGTTTACGTTTTCGCTACATTGGTGTATAATCCAGTGTGTATTTATTCTATCGGTCTTAATTGTTACTTTATTTTTTTTGCAGGTCTTCACACTTTGGACAAAGATATTTTGGGTTTGGAAGACAAGTGGAGACCCTTGTGTACGCAGCCCCCTCAGCCCAAAGGCCGGTACGACACAATATCTACCCTTTCCACGCGAGCCTCCCGCAGTTGCTCTGCTACAACCGTCGCTAGGAACCGTGTGAGCGATACGAGCACTAGTAGAAAAATCATTAAAAGTGGCTTGTTAAAGGTTGCCCTTATTTAACAAGGGCATCTTTTGATGACAAAAAATAAACCAAACAAAAAAATATCTAAAATCTCCCCTTCTAATTTACTGGAAGCGCATCTTTTGACGAGGTTTTACTTTTGTTGCTGCTTCCCTCTCACAAACCGCACTTCTTCTCTTCTTCTCCATCTCCTTCTTCACTTCTCTGCTCTGCTCTGCTCACTCTTCCCTTTGCTCGACCTCGCAATTCTCTCAACTCCACCGGCGAAGACCTCGACGAGAAGAACAACCACTACGCACCTCCTCACCGCCAAATATAATCTACATCCCCTTGAGTTTGTCTCCTCTGCCAAGGTTAGGGTTTCAATGCTCTAATTTTAGTTAAATTACCATCTGTCCTATGAAAATAGAGGAATTGATGAATGTATTGTATACTTACTTTGGACTTCACTCTGTTGTATGCTTGAAAATGCTGATATTTTTTTCTTTAATTTTAAGTAATCTGCAGCAAGAGACTCCAATCCTGTTGGGGGAGAATTGTTTTGAAGTTCGTGGGGAGGGGGGGTAAATGTCAGCAAGTTAGATTCTTTCATTGAAGTTCCTTAAGTGAATTGTTTTGGTATATAAAATGTCAGTTTGTTCTCCTGCTTACTAAAAAATTAGAACTCCCGATGTTTTTTTAATGATTTTCTAATTTCTATAAGCCTATAATTGCATCGGTTTTCTGATGTATACTAGATTAGATATCTTCTCGCATATTCACGCAGATACAAATTCACGCAGATACTAATAACAAGACTCTCCAAAATGCTAATTTAGCTAATAACAAGTTTTCAGGGCGTATCCCTGATAGTTTGAGCTCATGTGTTGGAATTTTGTGCTTAACTTGTCTGCTAATCAGTTTCCTGGGTCTTTGCCTCCTGGGATTTTGAGTTTGTGAATCTGAGAATACTGAATACTCTGCCTTTTCTTGAATTACTGAATTATTAGAAGCTGGTTAGAATGTGAAACTTATGATATTTATGTGAATACAAGTTTTTTTATAATCGAGCTAGCTAGAATGTGAATACATATTTGCTGTCCATTTGCAACTGTTCCTTGTACAAAAGTGAAGCCTTAGCAAAGCTGTTAACACACCTTTATGATACATTTTGTCTTTTTTTTTCTTCGTAAAAGCCAAGCATCGATTCACTTGGAAGTTTTAGATTAGTATGAGCACCGCTTAATGGTTTTACTGTCTGATTTTCCCTTTTTCAATGGCAGCATGAAGTTTCTCATGAAGGTGAGACAGGAAAGGTTTCCCGAGCAAACTTTCGTGATCGCGAAGGAAGAACTGTCCTTATAATGAGGCATGGGAAGCAGGTGATTGCATGTAGACTTGTTGAACTGTCCTTATGCTTAGTATTGTTGAGCTGAACTTCTTTGTTCTCTGTCTGTGTTTCAGAACACCACATCTGGAGAAGGTAATGTCCGTCACTTAGTCTATTTGTTAGAGAATGCCATCCTCAACCTGCCCGAGGGCCAAGAACAGATGGTGTGGCTGATAGATTATACAGGCTTTTCAATGAGCACTAGTTTATCAGTCAGAACATCCCGAGATATTATCAATATTTTGCAGAAAAGACTTGGACTAGCAGTTCTTTACAACCCACCGAGGATCTTTCAGGAATTTTGGAGGGTTAGTAAATTGCTTTATATGCACTTTAATTGTCGTTTGTTGCTTCTCTAACAAGTAGTAATAGCATAAGCTGCTGGTTTTAATTGATGGTAGGGGGTGGATTTTATAGGTGGGTTGTTTATTGTTATGCTTGTTACAATGCTACCTCAACTCAATCATTGGTTATTCTTGCTTGTTTTTGTAGTTGGGGTTGTTTGTAATCTAGTTCTAGGGCTTGGTTATGGTCAACCCAGGTCAACTTTGGCCAAGTTATTGCTGTCAGTCAGTCTGGTCTGGTGTTGGCTTTTTCTGTAGTTCAGGTCATAGGGATATGGGTGGGTTTCCAGTTCAGGTCTGCTTGGTCAACTTGTCCTAAGTTGAATTTTGATGTTTTTGCTTTTCTTGCCGAGTTTTTGTTTTTTTCTCTCTGTTTTGTGCTTGTTTTGACAAAAGAGCAGCGAATGCAGCACACAAACATAGTTGAAAGCTTCAACAAGTGATTATCAGCAGAACAACAGTATGGATTGTTACAGCTTTTAAGTACTTCATACGCTCCAAGTCTTCTTCGTTTACAACTTCTTCTGCTAAAGTAATAATTTGTAAATTTTAAATGCGAATATATAGAATGTGCAGTTGGAGGAATAATAGATGTGCAATATTACACAGATGCAACTATTATCATCTTCCTATACAATATAGCTCAGTAGCTTGAGTCAAGAGATAGTTAAAAGGTATAAATAATAGGCTATTGAAATTAGTCAAGAGCTAGCTAGTCCTGCATCTAGAGTGGGATCTGCCCCGTTTGTTTTGTTGAATTTGTATTCCCTATTGTTGCAGATGTGCAATGAGATTGGTCACAACATTATGTCCTAAAATTTGGGAGATGGAACCAGAACGATACTTGATTTGTCAAAATCTTAGTTGGCTAGTTGGTGGACTTGCATATGGTTAGATAAAGATCAAGCACTAATTATGTCGAAAACAACCTTAAATATTTCCACAAGTTTACCAGCTACCTTCTCAAGAGCTTGCTATTTATACTTGGTATGCATTCCAACTGATCAGAATAATGTTTTATTTGTTTTTGGTTCTATACATTATTGAGTTGCATAACTTAAATGTGTGAAACTGTATTGTACGTAATTTTTTCAGAGAATTAATATATGTTGTGAAAGGTTGGCGTACTGTGGAATGAGTACCAATCTTGTGAACAACTAATTGACTTCAATTTTAGTTTACAAAAAGCTTATATGCTCCATGTTTGTGTATGTTATAATTCTCTCAATATATATTATTTGAATGTTTTGTTGGCCCGTAAGCCTTAAACTAGAACTTTGATAGGGGGGATAATACTAAAACAAAGGGTAAAATTTCTAAAGGTGTATAACATGTGTGGAAGTGGTCACTGTTGTGGGGGTGGGGGTGGAGGTATTTAGAAGCAAAAGGGGTACAACAATGGTAAAGAAATGTCGGGTCTTGTTGCATTGTGTATTGCCTCGAATTGTGACAAACTGCTAATTGTTCTTAGTTTTTATTTTTCGTTATGTGATAGTTTTATTCTCTATAGCATATGCCTCGAAGAAGTATCACAACATCGATATAAAGAATTAATACATTGCGTTGTTGTTTACATGACATTCAATTATGTGAAATTCGATAACTGATTATACTAATTACTCCCTCCGTCCCTTAATACTCGCACCGGTTTGACCGGTGCGGAGTTTAAGACATTTGAATTGACTTATTAATTTAATTAGTGGGAGATGCGTAAGAGGTGGGGAATGGTGAGTGGGGGTGTGAATTTTTAAATTATTTTTTGTAGGGAATAGGGGTGTAGGTGGGGTTAGTAAGGAAGTGTGAGAAATAATATAATATTGGTATAAATTTCCATCTATAGAAGCGGTGCAAGTATTAAGGGACGGCCCGAAAAGGAAAGCGGTGCGAGTATTAAGGGACGGAGGGAGTATAAAATAATTAGAATATTAATTTCTGTAATTGTTTTAGATTGATTGCTTAAAGAGGATGGAAACCTATAACTTGCTGAAAACTCATGTTGCAGATAAAGAAGAGCACTCCTGCTATCCTTGAAGTTGGTTCAAAAGATTGAAGTTTTGGCAGAAGTTCTTGTTCCCAGGAAAGTGAAGAATTCAGACATAAGCAAAGGAGATTGAAGAGGTATATGAAGAACTCTCTACATATTTTGATGTATGTGCTAAATTGAGTTGTAAGTGTATATTGCATTATTGATGCGTGAGAGTGGAGATGGAAATATATTTAATCTGCAATTTCATGTGTTAGACCGTTAATTCACGAAATTAGTTGTTATAATTTATTTCTGAAACCGTTAAGACTTAAGCAGAATTCTGAGGGTTGCTAGATCTGCTGCTGCTGTTGACTGCTTTCTGCTGCTGTAGTTCAACAGGCTGACTGCAGTCTTTGGTCCTTAATTTGCTTCTTAGGACAAGGGTACTGTGTTGAGGCGACTGATTCCAGGAAGTCAGGGAGGGGATTCTGCAGTTCCAATTTGATGTGTGGTGTTGCTGCTAGGGCTTTGTGACAGTGTGATTGGACTAGTTTTTTGGGCTTGAGTTTGTTCTGTCAGCAGCTGGTGGTTGGGTTGTGGTTCTGCAACTGTTGTTTTTTAGTCAACTGACCTAAGTTCACTTCATGAGGTTTGATTTGGGGCAGTGTTGTAGTTTTTTTTATATAGTTTTGGAGTAGTGGTGTCCGGTTGTATACTTTGTTTCTTGCGTATTTTATGTTTAGGAGTTTGGTATTTAGGAGTGTTTAAATTTGTTTGGTTCGAGGTATGCCAAAATAAATAAATAAATTCCTAGATCTTTAGAAATTTGTTTAGTTGTCTAGTAGTGTTATCAACTAAAATTTTCTATCTATGGGGTCTTATTATTAAAGAAATTTCTTCTTGCAGAATCAAAGTTTTGAGGCAGAAATCTTTGTGCCTCATATAGCTGATAAAGAAGGTGGCCTTAAGTTCAAAGAACACAAGTATGTGAATACATGGCAAGAGTAATGAAAGAAGCTTCTGAAAACAATCAAAAGATCCTAGCCCCATATCATCAGTTGTAAGTTTATTTTCTTATCTTGGTTAGAACAATACTAGTTGTTTAGTTTGTTCTATGTTCGACACTTTTCCCATTTATCTGTATTCTTGCATGTCATATAGTCGCATATCCGACAGTCATACAACATCTATATTTGAGAAACCCTCTTCATATAGTTTCCTATTATTATTTTTAATTATTTTTTGCCGATAAAGTAATTTTATTATTGTTAAGCATATTTCATTTTCATAGTTTTGCCGATCCTTACGTGTCATATTTTGAAAAAAGTAGCCGTTTTCGCTCCCAACTCTTAACTCATGAACCAAAATAGGAATTATTAACCCTTTACATGTTTAATATACTTAGTATTAGGTTTCCAATCCTTATTCTCATCTACTTTGGTCAATTTGTGCACATTTAAGGCTCGTTCGATCCTTACATGTCATATTTTTACTAAAATAGCCGTTTTCGCTCCCAACTCTCAACTAATGAACCCTTTACATGTTTAAAATACTTAATATTAGGTTGACAATCCTCATTCTCATTTACTTTGGTCAATTTATGCACATTTAAGGCTCGTTTGATCGCCATATGTCATATTTTGACTAAAATAGTCGCTTTCGCTCCCAACTCTCAACTAATGAACCAAAATAGGAATTCATTTCAACTAATAAAATGAATCATTAAAAAGGTTTAGAATTTGAATATAAGTTCGTTTGTTGATAGTTGGGATCGAAAATGCCATTTTTGGCGATAAATGACCTACATCGACCCAAATGAAATATAGGCGTGCATAACGAACTAGAAATGAGTCTCATAAACATATAACTAATCATATGAATTATTAAAAAGGTTTAGAATGTGGAAATAGGTTCTTTTGTTGGTAGTTGGGATCGAAAATGCCATTTTTGGCCATAAATGACCTATATCGACCCAAATGACCCTTAGGCGTGCATAACGAAGTTGAAATGAGTCTTATAATAATATAAATAATCATAAGAATCATGAAAAACATTTAAAATATGGATATAGGTTTGTTTGGTGGTAATTGGGATCGAAAATGCCATTTTTGACCATAAATGACCTACATCGACCCAAATGACCCATAGATGTGCATAACGAACTTGAAATGAGTCTTATAATCATATAACTAATCATATAAATCATGAAAAAGGTTTAGAATAAGGATATAAGTTTGTTTGTTGGTATTTGGGATCGAAAATGCCATTTTTTGCCATAAATGACCTATATCAACCCAAATGACCCAAAGGCGTGCATACCGAACTTGAAATGAGTTTCATAAACATATAACTAATCATATGAATCATGAAAAATGTTTAGAATATGGAAATAGGTTCATTTGTTGGTAGTTGGGATCGAAAATGCCATTTTTGGCCATAAATGATCTATATCGACCCAAATGACCCTTAAGCGTGCATAACGAAGTTGAAATGATTCTTATAATAATATAATTAATCATAAGAATCATGAAAAAAATTTAGAATATGGATATAGGTTTGGTTGGTAGTAATTGGGATCGAAAAAATGCCATTTTTGACCATAAATGACCTATATCGACCCAAATGACCCATAGGTGTGCATAACGAACTTGAAATGAGTCTTATAATCATATAACTAATCATATAAATCATGAAAAAGGTTTAAAATGTGGATATACGTCCTTTTGTTGGTAGTTGGGATCGAAAATGCCATTTTTGGCCATAAATGACCTATATCGACCTAAATGACCCATAGGCGTGCCTAACGAACTTGAAATGGGTTTCATAAACATATAACTAATAATATGAATCATGAAAAATGTTTAGAATATGGAAATAGGTTCTTTGTTGGTAGTTGGGATCGAAAATGCCATTTTTGGCCAAAAATGACATATATCGACCCAAATGACCCATAAACGTTCATAAAGAACATGAAATGAGTCTTATAATCATATAACTAATCATATGAATCATGAAAAACGTTTAGAATATGGAAATAGGTTCGTTTGTTGGTAGTTGGGATCGAAAATGCCATATTGGGCCATAAATGACCTAAATCGACCCAAATGACCCTTAGGCGCGCATAACGAACTTGAAATGAGTTTCATAAACATATAACTAATCATATGAATCATTAAAAAGGTTTATAATTTGAATATAAGTTCGTTTGTTGGTAGTTGGGATCGAAAATGCCATTTTTGGCCATAAATGATCTATATCGACCCAAATGAACCATAGGCGTGCAGAACGAACTTGAAAGTAGTCTTATAATCATATAACTAATCATATGAATCATGAAAAACGTTTAGAATATGGAAATAGGTTCGTTTGTTGGTAGTTGGGATCGAAAATGCCATTTTTGGCCATAAATGACCTATATCGACCCAAATCACCCTTAGGCGTGCATAACGAACTTGAAATGAGTTTAATAAACATATAACTAATCATATGAATCATTAAAAAGGTTTATAATTTGAATATAAGTTCGTTTGTTGGTTTTTGGGATCGAAAATGCCATTTTTGCTCATAAATGACCTATATCAACCCAAATGACCAATAGGCGTGCATAACGAACTTGAATTGAGTCTTATAATCATCTGACTAATCATATAAATCATGAAAAAGGGTTAGAATGTGGAAAGAGGTTCGTTTATTGGTAGTTGGGTTCAAAAATGCCATTTTTGGTCATAAATGATCTATATCGACCCAAATGACCCATAGGCGTGAATAACGAATTTGAAATGAGTCTTATAAACATATAACTAATCATATGAATCATGAAAAAGATTTAGAAAGTGTCTTTAGGTTTATTTGTTGATATTTGGGATCGAAAATGACATTTTTGGCCAAATATGGTCTATATCGAGCCAAATGAGCCTTAATTATATGTGCATAAAGAATTTGAAATGAATCTTAGTACACTCAGAAAGTTTTTTTCGCGACCGATATAATTTTTGTTTTCGCATATGAAACTTAATTTAATTTATTGCATGTACGCTGTTCTTTAAAGGTTTTCAAAACTCCAAGGGAGGGGCCCTTTACCAAAGAGGAGTTGGATGAAGTTCGAGACAAGTGGGCTACTTACTTCTACGATTGTGAACTACCCTCAGTGTAATAAATAGAGCAGGCTTGTAGTTATTTGTGACTCTTACATTATTTTTTTATTTATCGATTTAATTAATTACATTTGAATTAATTCGGTAATATTATTGGAAATTTGAAATTTATATCATTTTTGAGGAATGTCAAGCTGATGTTTGATGAAACAATATTCTATAAATTATAATGCAGAATTTTATATTGCAAAATCAGAAATTATATTGAAGATTTTTTTTTTCTAAAAAAAACTCAAAAGTTATCCTTCTTTGCAACAAGAGCAACTTATGTGAAGCTTATAAGTTGCCCTTGTTGCAAACAAGAGCAACTTATAAGTTTTACATAAGTTGCCATTGTTGCAAACAAGGGCAACTTATAAGCTTATAGGTTTCCCTTGTGTAGACACCTACTTTTGTCCCCATTCCCGAAAGGGAAGGTTCGATGATGAGAACATAAATCTCCACTTGGCAATGCATCTCCTATAAAATGACGAATCTCGATCACCCTTTTCATTTCACCCGAACCTGCTATTTATAGAAACCTGCTAAAAATAGTAACTGCCGTAACAGGTAGTTGCTAAAAGTGGCAAGACATAAAAGATAGAAACCTGTCAGAATTAGGTGTTGCACTCCGACATAAATCCTAAAAGAGATAGAATTTGCATGAGGAATCCTATTCCTAAGTGTAATTCGAAAATAAGAGTTACGTATTAATTAAAATCCCAACGAGCCTAGAGTTCGTAACGGGCCCAGACGCATTCCGTCATAAAGTTAATACGCATTAAAAGACTCGGATAAGTCTCAAAGACTCCGTATTCCACGAGTCCAAATCTGACAAAGAAAATACGGCCTAGACCCTATTTTCAACGCCTGCGCCCAGCTCTGGGCGCCGAAATCTTCGGCGCCCAGCCCTGGGCGCTGAAATTACCTGGGTACGTATTCTCTCCTAATTCTTCTTCGATTAGAGCTCTACAATTCTATCTTTCCACGAACTCTTCCCTATTAATACAGCCCCAAATTCGACGTGAGCACCAACACACAATTCATATTCTGAGTATTGACTCCAACCCCTAAGCCTAAGCCTCACGCTGCGAAATTGATCCCGCGTTCTGTCGCAATCGATCCAAAAATCGAACAGAACGTATCATGTCCCTTGTAGCTGAAGGATTAAGCCCGGAGACTTGAGATTCGTTAAATAAAAGGAGAAATAGCAAAGCAAAGTGGTTAGTTTTCTGAGAACCGTGACGCACCTCTCAAGGGTGCGTCGTAATGTGTCCCTTTTCCATGGTTTAATTGCTTTCCTCGCCCTTTTATGAACTGTTAAACTAATTAAATCTGATTGTTCTATCACGCCTAATAAAGATAACATGTTGGGAAATTGGATTATCATGCTAGGTCCCTTAAAACAATCTAAATCAGATAATCGCGCTCGATCTAGTATTATATGTTGCATATTGTTAAAATCAACTCAGATTAGTTTAATAGTTAACACATGTCCCTTCAATTATTTATGCTGAGCTAGTAAGGATATCCTGCCTCTGGAGTAATCGAAGAGCGAGTACTCCTCTCGGTAGTTACAGTCCCCCGAACCCTCAATCTCTACCTTGCGGGTGTATGTTGAGAGATCCCCACACCAGGGATCACAAGGGAACCTACGGCCGTCGTGGTCAAACATAATTGCACTCCCTTTATGTCACGATAACCGGGTTTTGTCAGTTTTTCTCATTGTCGTTAAAAACTGAATGGCGACTCCTACATTACTAGTCAATTTGGTGTAAACTCACAGGAAATCCAATTACACTTGATTTGACAAAAAAGAAACGTCACGCCCACGAGGGACGAGGTCACGCATTATCCTCGTGCTTTTTCGACCCCCTCACAGTGGCGACTCCACTGGGGATAGTGAAGGAAATACTCGTGTTCGTAGGTAATCAAAATAGCCGAAGGGTGAAACGATCCTACCCCGCGTTTATTTCCCCATCAAGTTGGGACGACCTGAAAATCAATATATTAATGTGAACGGAAAGAACCGCATAACGAATCTTGGCTCCCTTGGATGTTTCATCTCGGGAGTTGGGACTAAGCATACCCATCGCCAACCGGGGGGTGTATACGCCTCGAATGTTGTCCACTCGGCACTTTTCGCTAGTAGTACACCCGTCCCAAACCCAATCGCTCGCCCACTAGGTCCCTCTCATTGGTGCATGCCCCCTTGGCTTACATCGTGATTGGCCTCTTGGGCGAAATTCGTCTGTTGAAGGCACTACCTCGACCGGGGCATGTGTTGGATCTGCGATAGAAGCGGTACCAAGCCGGCGGAAACACTACCCATAGAAGCCTATCATAAACTACATGACATATTATTATTTTGCCTCATGATGTAATGTTAGTGATGTGTAGCGAATTATGTGATTGTGTGTTACAAATAATGCTAGAAAACCAACGACCTTAAAAAATTGCACAAACATTCATAAACCAATTGGCCAAAGAGTTATACCAAAACACGTGTTCCGCAAACCCGAACGATCGCCACAAAAATAAGCGACTCTCGGGATGGCCCGTAACGAATCCCACAAACGATGCACAACGCGTAAAGGACGTTATTAGGCAAGCACGCAAAATCAAAGTCGCATAAACAAAAAATATACGTAAACAGAAAACGAGCACCAGCCAGAGACGCATTTTCAACGCCCCTGGCTGGGCGCCAATATTTCTAACGCCCTTCGTTGGGCACCGAAGTTGCTGCCTGGCCTTTTGGTTAGGCACAACAGCCTCGTTGCCCGCGCATAAAGAAAATACGTAGCAAAAAAAACACTTTTCGTAAAAAAAATTGCTGCGAGGGCGTATTAAAAGGCACTCGATTCTAAAAGCGACTAAAAAATAATAGTAATAAATAACTCTTTGTGTCGTTGTTAGGCCTCCTACGACGACAATGTTCGGCACCAAAACCGAGCGTGCTAATAACTATGAATGTCACACGGGCAAGTGTTTCGAAAATCCAAAGAATGACCAAGAAAAAAAACCAAAAAGCGTACCAACAAAGGAGAGAATAAAAAAAAACCCAATAGAGAGAGTCAAAAGTCTAGACTAAGTAACGCTTCAAACTTTGGGGCCTAAACTTTAGCTTATCTTATGCATAGGGCTGGTCCTGCCACTTGGTGCCGATCTGAAAATCAAAGGTTAGTGCGTCTCGAAGCTACATCACCGACGCAAGGTTTAGTAACTCCAGGTTCCGTCCGTCATCCCTCATTTCAAGGATCTTCGCTTCCCCAACCTCGATTCGCACCCTCAAACATGTCTATAGAAGAGCTACAGAACCAAATGGCCCAAATGACCCTACTCATGAACCAACTGAAAATGGAAAACGAATCCTTAGCGGCTGCGCAAGCCAAACATTTTGCATTACTGGTCATTTGGCCTCCTGAAACCGAATTAGTCCAAAAATTCTTTAACAACCTGGACCCAATTTACAAACAACATCTTAGATACTTGGGCCTTGATACCTTCAAGAGGGTTTATGATGTAGGAATAAAGATCGAGGATGACCTCACACAAACAGTACAAAGCAAACCTGCATACAAGAGTCGCACTTACTACAGGGGCCCCACGCCCAAAACCCAAGAGGTCCATGCTGTGGAAGAAACCCCAGCCCGGAGAAGCCCTGGAAGATGGGTCCGAGATCGAAAGTTTGCCCCACTCGAGTCGACTTTGGTGCAAGCCTTCGAAAGTCTAACCAATCAAAGAAAGTTGAGGCCTATAGGCCCCACCCGTGA
Organism: Spinacia oleracea; assembly: GCF_020520425.1. Classification (NCBI taxonomy): domain Eukaryota; kingdom Viridiplantae; phylum Streptophyta; class Magnoliopsida; order Caryophyllales; family Amaranthaceae; genus Spinacia; species Spinacia oleracea. The sequence continues at coordinate 8,490,247 of NC_079488.1, read as the reverse complement.
CCCTCCTGTCAAAAGTAAATATTGGGTCGAAGGTACTTACTGCAAGTTCCATCAAGGAAATGGGCATGACACTGAAAACTGCTGGAGTCTAAAAAACACAATCCAGGACATGATAGAGGATGAAATAACACCTCTCCCCAACGTTGGCAAACCCAACAACAACAAGAGCCCACTCGGTTCTTGTCACATCTCTCTTGACCAACCAGAAAATATGAACTTTGACCCTATGGCGTATATTACGCCCCAAGGTGCACCACTCGCCATGGTTCCTATGGATCAAATCGAGAGAGAAGTGTGCAGTGTGTTGGATGATGATGCTGAAGATGTCTATGAAGGAAATAATGCCCTTGGTCCAAGTATGCATTCTATGTTAAGTCTAATAAATGCGGTTCAGTATTAATTAACAAGTTAATAATTCAGTGAGATCAAGTGAGCTGAATGCCTAGCTAGAGGCCGCTTCAGTTCAAGTGGAATTAATGATATTAATCCACAGCTTACTCTTGACTGAACCCGTAGGGTCACACAAATAGTACGTAAACGGATCAAGTATTTAATGGCATTAAATACTCCATCTATGAATATTCGGAACCGACGGATCTTGGTTTCAGTGGGAGCTAAGATCGTCACAGGCAAGAAATGAATACTCCGGAAACGATGATATTGCCGGAAACGGAAATATGGATCGTATCGGAAATATGAATATTATCCAAGTCGTAGATGTTGCCGGAAACGGAAACATGGTACGTATCGGAAAATATTATTGGAAATGGAAATATTACCAGAATCGGAAATATTGCCGGAAACGGAAATATTGTCAGAATCGGAAATATTACCGGAATCGGAAAATAATTCCGGAAACGGAAATATTAAATATTTGTTCGAAACGGAAATTAATTCCGGAATCGGAAATATTAAATATTGTTCGTATCGGAAATAAATTCCGGAACTGGAAATTTAATCGGAAGCGTATCGTACGAATTAGCATCGGACGAGGCCTGCCGGACGAAGGCCCAGCACGAAGCCGGGCCATCGCCCAGCAAGCACGCGCGCGCCACAAGCCCAGCCAAGGCAGCGCCCAGGCCTACCGCAAGGCAGGCCCAGCGCGCGCCAAGGGCCACCGTTGCGTGGGCCGCGCTGCGTGGGCTGCTGCTCGCACGCGCATGGGCAGCCCTTGTGGCTGCCGTGTGTGTGTGAGTTTGTGCTCATGCGTGATTCCTAAATCTACAAGAGTCAGTGTATGATTAAATTTCTATTCCTAATTGGATAAATTAATTAAATAGAATTCATGTAGGATTCTAATTTCAATTAATTCGTATCCTACTAGGATTACGATTCCTTTTCCATAACTCTATAAATAAAGGCCTAGGGGTCATAATTTATACACAAGTTTTAAGTATTCAAAACTAAGATTTTTAAGCAAAAAAATCAGCCAATATTCTTGCCTACCTAACCGAAAATATTAGAACCTTAAGGGCGATTCTAGTTGGTCAATCTTAAGGCGGATCCGGACGTGCTGTGGACTATCTACGGAGGGACGACACTTGGAGTCCTAAAGACTTGTTCTTGTTCGGTTCGGGCGCAGCTAGGGAAGGCACGCAACAAAGAGTATGCATCTAAATTATGCTATATGATTATGTGTAAATAATATGTTGTCCTGGGTTAATGGTTGTTTCCGCATGATCTATGTAATGTCATATGTATCATAACCTAACAGTGGTATCACGAGCCCCTTATTATTTTCATAATCTAAATTGCATGAACATGGTTAAATATTACAAATTTGCAAGAATTAAAAGGGGTGATTAATTTTCGTAATTGTTAATTAATTGCAAATTGCGTTTATTTAATTATACGTACGCAGTTTTTCGGCAGTTTCTTCGTTACTCATCCGAATTGAGTGATTTTTGTGTCAATTCCGCATGTAAAAGGCATTCTAAAATTTTGACAAAAAAAGTATTTTTCTGCCGAACCCAGAATTCTCAAATTCGAAGCCTAACTATGACTTTTCGAAGGTTTTAGTTTTTCGAATGCAAAATTTCGTAAATTTAAGATGTTAAATTAAATATTTGCGATTCTTGTTGATAAATCTTGAATTTTTGATTGACCTACTGCATATGTTTAACAAGTTTGAATGCCTAGTCTTGTTAATTATGCAATCTAATTTGTAATTATGATTAATTTGTTGAAAATTAGAATAATTTAGAATTAATTTGATTTTCATAATTAATTGTAATTTAATTAGAAACCTATGATTAAAAACCACCATAAAAATTGTAAATTTACGATAAATTTTAAATTTTTATGACCTAGACTTGAATCCATAACAATCGGAAATCAATTGGATAATAAATTTTCGATTTTTCGCCCTAAAATTATGAAATTAATATTATTTATTAATTTGTCATTAATTTTAAATATAAATTTTAAATTTTTATGCGATTCGTTCATAAAACTTGCACGCACGAAGCAATGGACGCTTCGTGTTACCCTTAAGGGGTGTTGTATAATGCGGGCATGCGACGACGAGCAAGGGAGCTCGTCGCCCGTGCGGCACGAATGCAATGAGCAAGGGCGTAGTGCACGAGCACAAGGCAGCAGCCCTGCCTTGTGTCGTGTGCCACAAGCAATGAACGAATGGGCATGGGCGAAGGGCGAGCCAAGGCAGTCGCGTGTGGGCTGCAAGCGAGCTGCGCCACAACGCGCGCTGCCTCGCACAAGGGCGCGCAGCCTCGCGCGCAGCGAGCGCAAGCTCGCGTGCCACGAGCGCTGCGCCCAGCATTACTCGCGCGCGCAGCGAGCGATGTCGCGCGCGCAGCGAGCGATGGCTCGCGCGCCCAGCGAGCGATGTCGCGCGCCCAGCGAGCGATGTCGCGCGCACGCACTGCGAGCGATAGCTCGCGTGCGATGAGCGCTGGCGCGCGCAGCGAGCATCAGTGCGTGCGGAGGCTTGCGATAGGGAAGCAGTAGCTATGCGACGAGCGCATGGGCTGCGCGCACATGGCCAGCAATGGCTGTGTGCGTACGGCCCATGGGCGTGCAACGCGTAGGGTGTTTGCGTTACGATTAGATCGTTTTGAATGTTTAATTTGAAAATTTCAGTTCACGTAATTTTAATTAATTTTAAAATTAATAATTTGAATTATTTTCTTGGATTTTAATTTTGAATATTATAATTATAATAAATGTTATTTATTCTAATTATTTTACTAAAATTAAAATCATGAATTAATTTAAATACGACTGAAATTGAATTAAATTTTTGGATTCAATTATAAATTGATATGAGCTTTAAATTTTAATTAAATTTGTATGTTTCCGGTTAGACTAGAAATACATTTTTATGTTTAAAATTGGTAAAGCATATGAATTTATTGGTTTAAGTGGGAGCGCTTTTTAGTCATAAACTCTTGATTAGGTCTACAAATCCTTAAGGTTAAAACAACTTGATTAGAATTAATAAGGACTGAATAATTGGTAGATTATTGGTGCCCTTGATTAATTGCTGCAAATGTTTACGTGATGCATAATGTGTTTTACTAACCAGCTATGTGGGCCATTCATGATAATGAATGGGTGAATGGTATATATTGTATATGTACTGTTTTGCAGGTTATGAAGTGACTAGTATGGCCCAAATAGGATAGAAAATATGGTCTGCGTACCATTAATTTGAATGTAATTGGTCTAAAGTACCAAAGTTATTTTTCAATTCAAATATGGTCTGCGAACCATCAAATAGTTGTAATTAGTTATAGCTTATCCTATTTGAAGAAAATGGTGCCTCCCACGGAGATTTTCAAGACGGACTTTGAAGTCAAAGCTTCAAGATGAAGTCGGGCCATACTAGATCACAAATATCTTATGCATGTTTTAAGTTATTTATTGTTTTAAATATGTCTTAAAATGCATGAGATCAAAAGCTTGATTATGTTGCATGATTAAGGATTTTAGTTCACTTAAAATCTAACCAACATAGTAAGAGCCTTAAGTTCCAAACTTAAAAATTGAGTTAAAAGGTGCCATGCCAAAATATACACTTGCTTGGATATCCTTTACATCAATCTAGTAATAGTTTTCGCTCAGCGAGGTGTTACTTATTGGTCCTAAAGGGGCAAGGTACACAAATAATTGTGAGTACATGTTAGTTTTGGTGAAACTCAACGATATAAGTAAGGAGTCCTTTTATGTCGTGGCAAATTCGATAGGTTTACCTAATAAGTTCTTAGACGTACCTATCAACCAAGAATAGTTTCTAGACTATTAGCAAAAGGCTTTTGCTTACCTAAGATGTTCTAGGATTAAGTCGACAAACTGTGCTTAGTTCTTCAATGATTTTAGGATCTTGGAATCATTTTATTCACACCTGCCGGAACAATAAAATCGAATAAAATGCTAATAACTTGTTTGAATTGCATGGTTGCTTTAATTTCAAGTTATTATTCATGATAAATGTTTAGACTTTGCATGCTTCAATGTATGTTTTAATTATTGTTTATAATTAAATATCTTGCACTGCAATAAATCCTTTTAGAAAGGTAACAGTAAATTTCCTCGATTGGTAGTGAATCCAAGAACGATTCACGGAAATGAGAGAAAGTGAGCAATTTAAAATGTACGTTTCTTTTAGCGACTTTTATGGTTGTTTTCGAATATCAAAATCGAATGGCAAACCAATTGGTGCTTGTGAATTCAAAATACACTGTAGTTTTGAGATCATAAAGCATTGAGTCTAATACGCTCAGCTTTACCAATGGTTAACAACCTAATATCTTTGTCCATTTAATTCTCGAATGAGTCTAGTCCCTAGACATTCGAATAGATCGATACTTAGAGAACTTTAGAAGCTTCTGGTAAGATCATCTAGTTGAAACAAAATATTCAACATAAATTAAAATGGTAAAGAACCTTGTTAGTGACATTGGACATGTCTAACAAAGTATAAAAGTCAACACTAAAGAATTCAATTCTTAAGACTATAAGAAAGGGTACAAGAAATAGGAAAACAAAGGAACAAATGAAAGGAATTACGATTCCGTTTCTACCTATAAGTTTATATTTAAAGAGAAGTGACCTAGCAATCAAACTTCCTTGGTATCATATACCGCTTGAGGTTCTTACTTCGGTAATAACTCAAACGATGGAAGCTAGGATACACTAATGACCTACAAGTGGGAAATGAAGCATGGCAATGCTACATTAGTTGTAGGGTCATCTAAGTTTGTTTTAAGTCCTTTCAAAGGCTGGAACTTAATGGCTATTTTGTTCCATAATCAGCATACCTAAATTTCTGTTTCAAACACAGAAAGACTCACATTCAAGAAAAACAAAAACAATGTTTGTTTGTTTATTTGAATGAAATGGTCAATTACAGGTTGAGTCAATATGCTTGATTAAAACAAACAACTCTTTAAAGAACTTTACTAGGTTCAAATCAACTTCTTGATTTGAGTTCCACTAATCTTTGGCATTGTTGCTTAGACCATATCAACAAGTTAACATTCAAAAGCTCTATTTTGATGGACTTTTGAAAGTTGGTTGATTTCTAGATCAACTTAAGACAAGCTAGTCTTACTTGTTGAAAGTAACAAAGAATATGAACTATTGTTAGAACGCCTAGACGATAGAGTTCAAAGCTAAAGAAAGGTTTTATGACTTTATTATTTCACATGGATTTGAGTGAATATAGGTTTATTTACTCAAATGTGATATAAGTTGAATCTGTTTGGCTAGTTCAAAGATTCAGAAGTATAAAATCCACTTGGCAAGAAATCATAAAGATCTAGGTTAGATCATGTTGATGATTACTTAAATATGATCATCAATGATTGTGTGTTGTAATTTCACAATCTAGGTCCTTAAGATATGGCATATCTTAGTTGGAATAATCGAAGTCAATTAGTACTTGATTCGATCAATGATGGATCATAAAGACTTTTCCTATAATTTCTAAAACAAAATGCTCAACTACCACCAAACTAAACCAAATTCGTCAAAGCTATTGAAAAGTAATTTCAGGATATCTTTTCAATTATATATATATCTAAAGAGTTGCTAAACTCACTGGGAGCTTAGTGTTTGTTATTCAACAAACTAAGGCCCAAGTCTAGATATATGTTTCATTGTGATTTATTCAAATGAGACACGAGGGTATTGTTTCTACCACGAATTTTTGAGAACATAATGTTTGTTTGCTCGAAATAATGTCCTTTTGGAGATTCGTTTCCAAAATGACAAGTGGGAGAAAATAGACCTCGAAATTCTTCGAGACGAACAACAAACATAAACGGACATTCCGGAGGCTTTTCGAAGTTCTTCAGAAAATCCGAACTTATTCTTTAAGGACTTTAGAAGTGGCTTTAAAGAATACACATCTCTTAGAAGACTTTACAAGTGCTTCAAGGAGAACAGAATATTCAAAGGACTTTCAAGTGGCTATTGATATTCTATTGTTTGATGTTCTATACCCAAGTAGGCATAGAATTCAAGTCACTGAAACTATGAGATCCTTCTATTAGATAGTGAAGAAACATAGAGATCAGGTAAATGAAACTATGAGATTCTTCTATTAAATAGTGAAGAAACCTACAACTTGCAGTCAAACTGTTATCATGTAGATTAATGAGTTTGTGACTTGTAAGAAAGCTATGACAAAACCCAGATTCCCTAAAATGGTTAGAGGCCATATATAGACTAAATGTTTTAAATGGTTAGAGGCCATAAAACATACTCAATGTTTTGATGACAAAATTGAAATTTTGTTGATTTGCAAGAATAGTTTCACACCTATTGGTTGCAAGTTTGTTTTAAGGATAAAAACCATCAAACATGGAATTGTGTTCACACACAAAGCTAGATTAGTTGCTAAAGGTTACAAGCAAATTCATGGTATGGATTGTGTTGAAACCTCATGCAAAATCGTAATGCTTAAGTCTATAATTCAAGCAATAATTGCATATTGGTACATATGGCAATTGGATGACAAAACGTATTCCTCAATCAAATGTTGGAATATAATATGTACATGGCATGTCATAGAATTTGTGGATCCAAATAAATGCTTGAAAAGGAAAGCTAGCTTATGAAATCTAAGTACAGATTTAAGCAAGCAATTGGGAATTAGAAATGTATTTTAGTGAAGCTAATAAGTATTTTAGTTTCATAAAATGTACATGATTCTTATAGATATATAAGAAGTTTAGTGGGAGTACTTAAAACTTAATTGGTCCTATGTGTATTACACACATATCTCTCTATTGTGAAATAACATTCAAATGCTAATGACTTAGATTTGAAATAATTCATCAATGATGGACCATGGCGAAACTTAGTACATACTGGGTATTAAGATCTATTTACAAAGATCTTATGATATTGTTTTGGATTAAGTAATGGCATTTACTAAATCAAACACGAAAGTCTCCATTGGAAATATTCGACCCATGTGAATAAATCTAAGTAAAAGATGTTTGAACTATGTATAAGCATTTACTAAGTTAAACATCAAAGGATCTAAATAAGATTCTTAACCTATATTATATGTCAAAGAATTTAGCTGAATTTAGTATCTACTGAAACTAGATAAGCTAAAGTTACATGAATAGAATTCAATTGGGAATTATTCTGCAAAAGAATTTATCATGTATGATATAATATGAGGATCGCCAAAAACGTATCGTATGACTTTAGGCATGACGAACATATACCAATCTCTATTGATCTAAGTGAAGATCAACTAGATTGAGATCAAGAATACTTATGGTACTTGAAAAGGTACATAGGAATAGTTCTTGATTCAAGGAAATAAAGATATGCTAAATATTGATGCTACACGCATAAACACTGGCAAAGGATCAAGCAAGACCCTTTGGAGTTAACCATTGATAAGGACGAGCTATAGAGCATCGTGTTTTGAAATGGCAACATGGGTTGGAGACCATGAGTTGTTGCGTGGGAAATTAAAATAATAATTTCTATGTTCCAAGATATAGTTGGAGAATCTTCCACATATCTATGAACTGCCTGGATAGGTAAATCCAAACAAAGCATCACTAGCAACCTATACAGTTGAAGTAAAAGTAATTATTGCCTAAGAAGCAATAAAACAGGGTTGTTTAAAGTTCTTCACTGAACTTGGGTAGATCACCTATCTGCTGGCTTGATGGTTCTTCATTGAAAAATGCGTAGAACCACTCTTGAAGCAAGAAAAACGTCTGCTATCTTGATGGTTCTTCATTGCAAAATGAGTAAAACCACCATCGAAGTAAGAAAGACTAGATCACATAATAAACAAACTCGAAAAGATCTTATCATCATATCTCGAAGAACATTCGATGAAAAGGATATTGAGATTGGCAAAGCATGATAACTAAACCTATGCAACAAGTGAGAAGCAACACTCACGTTGTAGCACTGGAAATCAAGCATAGCTTTGAATTCCATGAATTGTTTTAGAAGATGGGTTTGAGGCCCATGGTTATAAAACATTGGGGTTGAACATTTATCATATATGAAATGTATTTTCATATTCCATTTAATCTTGGTTTAGTATTAAATGATGAGTCCCTTCAATTTGACGATATATTCAAGATAGACTGTCAGGACCAGTCCTGTGACTAAGAAATGTCTATCAAGTGAACTTGAATGTCAAAGGTTGAAAATGGTCCCTAATCGGAGTTTTCTATAAAATTGGACGCATAGAAAACGTTAGACGATTAGAATGCAAGATGACTAGTAGTTCTGTTTCTTGAACTATGTGGACATGGCAATGTCATAATCATTTGCATAGATACTTACTTTGGGAAGACTAGTATCGGACAAGACCTATGAAACTTTACTGTAAGAGATGAAAGTCTGTCATAAGTAAATTTCATTAAATTATTAGACACCAAATCCTCAATACCTGAGTGATTTGAGATTACTTGTTTGAGAACTGGTTGCTTTGACGTTGACCAACCGTCGCACCGTAAAAGGAGGCTATAAAGGCAACGCTCAGGTAATCACCTATCAAACGAAGTCTAATCTCAAGATCGCAAGATTGGGATTGTCCTCCCATAAATCGGGATGAGATGCTTAAAAGTTGTACAAGGCCACTCGGAGAGCTAGAAACTGTGAAATGCATGGCCGTGCTCGGATGAATCATAGGCTATGATTATCTGTTTATTTGATCAGTTGAACTCTGAAACCGAGGAACACCTCTGGACATAATAAGGATGACAACTCTTACCTTATGTTCAAGAGCAAGCATCGAGCGACAAAGGAATTAGGAAATGCACACTTGTCCCTAAGGACAAGTGGGAGACTGAAGGAAATAATGCCCTTGGTCCAAGTATGCATTCTTTGTTAAGTCTAATAAATGCGGTTCAGTATTAATTAACAAGTTAATAATTCAGTGAGATCAAGTGAGCTGAATGCCTAGCTAGAGGCCGCTTCAGTTCAAGTGGAATTAATGATATTAATCCACAGCTTACTCTTGACTGAACCCGTAGGGTCACACAAATAGTACGTAAACGGATCAAGTATTTAATGGCATTAAATACTCCATCTATGAATATTCGGAACCGACGGATCTTGGTTTCAGTGGGAGCTAAGATCGTCACAGGCAAGAAATGAATACTCCGGAAACGATGATATTGCCGGAAACGGAAATATGGATCGTATCGGAAATATGAATATTATCCAAGTCGTAGATGTTGCCGGAAACGGAAACATGGTACGTATCGGAAAATATTATTGGAAATGGAAATATTACCAGAATCGGAAATATTGCCGGAAACGGAAATATTGTCAGAATCGGAAATATTACCGGAATCGGAAAATAATTCCGGAAACGGAAATATTAAATATTTGTTCGAAACGGAAATTAATTCCGGAATCGGAAATATTAAATATTGTTCGTATCGGAAATAAATTCCGGAACTGGAAATTTAATCGGAAGCGTATCGTACGAATTAGCATCGGACGAGGCCTGCCGGACGAAGGCCCAGCACGAAGCCGGGCCATCGCCCAGCAAGCACGCGCGCGCCACAAGCCCAGCCAAGGCAGCGCCCAGGCCTACCGCAAGGCAGGCCCAGCGCGCGCCAAGGGCCACCGTTGCGTGGGCCGCGCTGCGTGGGCTGCTGCTCGCACGCGCATGGGCAGCCCTTGTGGCTGCCGTGTGTGTGTGAGTTTGTGCTCATGCGTGATTCCTAAATCTACAAGAGTCAGTGTATGATTAAATTTCTATTCCTAATTGGATAAATTAATTAAATAGAATTCATGTAGGATTCTAATTTCAATTAATTCGTATCCTACTAGGATTACGATTCCTTTTCCATAACTCTATAAATAAAGGCCTAGGGGTCATAATTTATACACAAGTTTTAAGTATTCAAAACTAAGATTTTTAAGCAAAAAAATCAGCCAATATTCTTGCCTACCTAACCGAAAATATTAGAACCTTAAGGGCGATTCTAGTTGGTCAATCTTAAGGCGGATCCGGACGTGCTGTGGACTATCTACGGAGGGACGACACTTGGAGTCCTAAAGACTTGTTCTTGTTCGGTTCGGGCGCAGCTAGGGAAGGCACGCAACAAAGAGTATGCATCTAAATTATGCTATATGATTATGTGTAAATAATATGTTGTCCTGGGTTAATGGTTGTTTCCGCATGATCTATGTAATGTCATATGTATCATAACCTAACAGTCTACCTGTCTCAAGTATCGGGCCAGGATCTCTTTACTGAAACTTGGCCCAGATCTTGAATTTCCCATGACTGTCATACTTTGGATGAGGCACCTCACCTCACCAAGACCAAAACAGCTGAAATATTGGACAACTAGGCTCTATGGACATTGTTTAACGAATCGAGGCTTATGGAGGACGAGACTGTGATGACTACCCTAGCTTTACAAGATGAAGGTTTCGATCCAACCCGGTTAATCTCTCCTGGATCAACACTAGAAGAGGCCGAGAACGGATGGGTGAAGACATATCAGTGGGTCAACACAAAGGGAATAGAATTCAAGATGAGTGCCGGTGAAGGACCAAAGTTTTACGAGACTAAACCCAAGGCTTGAGCCATAGAGAGCATCTTAGTAAAAAAAAAACGCCTAGTAGTTCTTTAGATTGATAGAAAAAAATAAAGACTTTAGATGGTCCTAAGACCCCTTAGAATATAGGCAAATTTTATTTCAGTATGTTTTCCTTACTTTCCAAATTAATAAAGGCGTAAGATTCCTCCTAAAAACTTTTATTCTAACACTAAATAAGCACCAAACTTGCAAATACAAAAACAAAGAAGCAGCCCACTCTAGGCCCAATAAACAAGGCCCACTCGGTCTTGAATCGTGACATCGAAATCAATACCTGAAAACCCACAAAGTGAACCACACCATCCCCAAAGCATAAGGGTCTAACCCATGCAACCCAAAGAAATCAAAAGGAAATCAAACCCAAACAATGCAAATGTTGCTAAAAAAAAATTCATAAAATAATAAACACCGCCCCCCACGTCAACGCGCACCTCGGCCCACTCAAAAGCCTACACAAAGATCTTCGTATCTTCCGCACACTAACCCCATTCTCAAAACCGTTTCGAGTCATGAATAGAAAAAATTAATCCGGACAAAAACGCGTGTCACGCTAACAGTCAAAAAAGCCTCCGAAATAGCGTCAAAATTGATTTCAATACGAGTAAAAAAGTAAAACAAAAAAAAATAAAAAATAAATGCAAGAACATGTGAAGCAAAGCGTCGAAAAAAGACCGCCCAGAAATCATTTTCAACGCCCATGGCCGGGCGCCGAAATCTTTGACGCCCCAGCCTGGGCGTTGAAACTCTCTGCCTGCCAAATTTTGCCCAGAAGTGCTCGTCATTTTATCCGCACATAACGGAAAAATAACGAACACTTGGGGGGTACAGCACGTATTCAGATATGCGTACCGAAAAATAGCCGTACAAAAAAAAACACAAAACAAAAAAACACATGGAATTTCATTTTTATGAGCAGATACACGGCTTACGGCAAAAACAGCAGATTAAAATAATGATAAGACTTCACTCATTTCACCGATCAAATAATATGTTTCCACCTCAGAGCATATCTATTAAATTCTGCATCCTAGAATTTATTCTAGCTAGAACTACGCGCGACCTGATTCTGAGTTAAAATTATTTAACAAAGATACGTAGGCAATCCTATTTATGGATTCGGTCCAATTAAGTAAAAAATATATACGTTGCGCAAAAGTGTTAGACAAGAGCAAAAAAAAAATGATGAAAAAAGAGGAGAAGCAAAAATGAAAGTAAAAATAAAATACGCCTTTATTAAAAAATGATAAGAAGGAAAACAAAAGTCCTAAGGAATAAAAAACAAACACAACTGAAATAAATAAAGGGCACCTACACCCTAGCAAAAACTACACTACTCTAGTTCTTCCGGATCATCAAATAAAGTCTTGTAGAGCGTAATGTTCGCGGGATCCACCTCCACAGGTTTCTGCGCTGCCCCTATATCAATCTCCATAAGAATCGGCTCCTGGACACTAACTTCCAAAGATGCCAAGGCCTCAGAAACATCCTCAGTTTGAACCGTTATAGGCCCGCTCAGCCTCAAGGGCACAAACAATGGTGGGGGAAGGATTATCAACATCAACTGGATTAGTCACTGGTTCTACTAGCGGCTGAGCTTTCCTAACCCATACATTGTTCCGGCGACGATCTCCGCGAGAGCTTGCATTTCTTTTAGCAACGGCATGCCCCTTCATGTTAGGCATCTTCTTAGGCCTAGAACTGGAACGGGGAGGAACTTCCTTTCGCTTTCGATCAGGACGAGCTTTCACAGTCTTAATACCATGGGTGCGAGGATTGGCAGAATCACGGCCCTCATACTTAACCCGAATACGAGGTATCAAAAGCTCAGCCGGCTCCCCATTTAGAGCCTCGGTCCTCACAGCTTTATCATCGGAACTCATCCACAACTTGTAGTTTTCGGAAAGACCCACAAAACCATTTGTAGCCACAGCCCAACGCGGGAGACCATCATAATACTTATCCCATGCTTGAACCCGTGCTTGTGAAAAGGCCGCTACTTTAGGTGGTACTGTATCAGAAAATGGGATAGTCTGCCTTAAGCCGTATTGACGCATGACTCGGTAAGGAAAGATATAAATGGGCCGAGATAGCCCCAACAAAGAAACATAAACCGACACATCAGAACCCCCCGTCATAGTAGTCAAACCCCACCACGGTACCACCCACTTAATAGAATAGATACCATGAATAAAAAAGGAAGCCCACTCGGCCTCGTCCTGGCCTCGGTGCAAATACTTTCGGTTACCCAAGGCTATATGGCGATAATGTTTAGGATCGGCAGGAATTTCTAAAAGCCTAAGTCGTTCCATGAGCAAAATCTGCAAAAAACGGGTACGATCAGATAAAAAAATAAATAAACAAACGAAACATGGGGCGCAGTTTCAACGCCCAGGACCAGGCGCCAAAAATTCTAACGCCCAGCCCTGGGCGCTGAAAATCAGCTCCAAGCAGGACGAACGAAAAAATATAAAAAATATGTGTGCGCAAAAGAAAGATCGATTACCTGCAACAATAGGGGGCTCCCCTTAAAATATTCAGATTTGGCATCTTTCTTCAACTCATCCGCACTCAGCAAAGTCTCGGCAACAACCAACGGCATAATAGAATAGCAACTTTCCAACTGGCTAATCAAGGGGATCAACCTTATGTCACCGAACTCGCCATTGTTATTCGACAGCAAATAATTATTCAACAAGCAAAATACAAGTGCTCGAATGTTCAATTTCTGTTCGGTCATATTTTTACTAGGTCTAAAGTGATGTTTTACAAGCTTTGCCAAATTAACCTCATCACCCACAACAATCTCAGCAAGCATGTTAGCATCTAGTCCTAGGAAAGCCCCTATGGTTGTTTTACCCTCTTCAATGGTGCCAGGGGTGGCAGGAGTAGCATTAGTAGGATAACCAAGGATTGCAGCAAACTCATCTGGCAAAGGACATATTTGATTGCCCCGAAAGACAAAAACATGGTGATCGGAATCCCAAAAGCTCAGGGCTAGCTGCATACAGGAAGTTATAATCAATATTAATTTGTTGTAAGCCTAAAAGTGCCTCTAAGTGGTATTCTTTCAACAAAGACTTTTCTGTAGGAGTAAGGGCTCTTAGCCAACGCCTGACAGCTCGTTGGAGGGAGAAGGGAGGAATCGACATGACAAAAGCAAGGAGGAATTAAAGCTAAGTAATTACGAGAGAAAGGAAGATTGAGAGTGATGGAAAAGAAGGACGTATCTAACCCCTATATATACCTGAAGACATCAAGTGACATCCTTATCCCATTCGGAAACGCGTTAAGAAATCCGAAAACCAAAATTGCCAGGATAAAACTTTCAGCGCCCACGGCTGGGCGCCTAAATGATTAACGCCTAGCCTTGGGCACCGAAAATGAAGCCCAACGCCCGGATCTCGCAAAACGCGGAACAGGAAAGGACTTATAACCGTGTTGGTAGACACGAGGCCCTATTGAAATCAAGATCAAGCCCAAAAGCACCTTTAGCACCCAAATAGTGAAAATAAATGTTAAAACTTGTCGAAACTTAGACTCGTCTCAAGGAATATACGTGTACATTTTTTCAAAACAAATATAAGCAAAATAAATATCAAGGTCATTCTTCGAAACACCAAAAAATATTATTAAGTCGTTGGTTTCTCCAATAAAAAGTGTTTGTTTGTCAAAAGATTAATCCGGGCCAAGCTAAATCTGATATTATTGAAAAATAAACTTTGTCGCCCGGAAAACGAAGTCGCACTCCACGACTTCGTCAAAATATCATACCACTATAAAGGTCGCTCGAACATACGAGCACGATCCCAAACATGATTAAAAGACGTTATAAAATACGTACCTCTCTTGGCAAGAAATAACCGTCGAGCACGAGTGCTTGGGGGCTCGAAAGAAAATATATACTCCAACGAAGAGTGTGCGAAGTTAAAATCTTATTCCCGGACTACGCTATACACGGTCCCATGTTTGGATAATCTCAAAGAAAAAACGGATTTCGACCTCAGAGTAAAGGTCGCCGTTGATACTTGTACATGGTCCTCTGATCAAAAACCAAGTGGTGGCAAAATCGAGCCGTAAAAACTAACTCAAAACCATGAAGGAAGATGACCACAAAACAATGGTCCGTCTAAGCACGTTGTCAACCCACATTCAGGTTACAACTAAATCCGAGCATCCCTCGAAAGAATTCGCTCTTACAAGAATGAATAAAAGAAATTCTCAAAAGAAATTCTCAAAAGAAATCACGATAGGGACTTGCCCACCCCAATCGGGCAAGATCGCGCCACGAACCACGCGAGTTCGAAATAAAAAAAACGAATTCAGGGACGTCCACCCTCAGCGGACAGGGCTCGCCCACCTTCAGCGGGCGGGGGTCTGCGTCACTAGCCGCGCAGGTCATCAGTTTTCGAAAAATAAAATCTTCAAATTCAAAATAGGCTCGCCATCTTTAGCCGGCGGGGTCTACGTCACAAACCGCGTAGGTCCTTATTTTCAAAAAAAGCAAACAAACTTCAAAACAGATTCGTCCACTTCTTTCGGACGGGGCGTCCACGCTTAGCGGACAGGCTCGCCATCTTTAGCCGACGGGGTCTGCGCCACTAACCGCGCAGGTCCTTAGTCGCTACAGCGATAACTTTTTCTGGTTTTCCCTTTTCCAAAAATTAAAGGATTGGTTTTCCGTTTTTCCAAAAAAGAGCGATGTGAGTAGTTTTCCTTTTTTCCAAAAATTAAAGGATTGGTTTTCCGTTTTTTCCAAAAAAGAGCGATGTGAGTAGTTTTCCTTTTTTCCAAAAATTAAAGGATTGGTTTTCCATTTTTTCCAAAAAAGAACGATGTGCTGGATTTTCCTTCGTTTTACGTCCCATAAAAGCAAGGGGGTTTTCTCGTTTAGCTAACCCTGAAAATGAGAATCTTTAAAAACATTTTTACCTCGTGATTGGGCTTGGCCAGGCCCAATTACACTTTATAGCTTTGATTTCGAAAACATCTGTAGCTACTCCCAGTGACAAAGTGAGGGAGTTTCTACGCCTCTTTAGATACTTCCAATGACAAAGTGAGGGAGTTTCTATACTATCCGTTGACAAATCCCAATGACACGTGAGGGATATGTCGACACTTCAAGTGATGACCCTTAAGTCAAATGTTATCACTCGGGGGCTCGTGAGACCCTCACAAAAAAAGTCACCTACACTATGGCTTGTGTGACGCACTCCGTCCAGTACTTTGACCATCGTCTCATCCCGAGACTCAGTCAAAGTGGGGGCTAACTGTAGACACCTACTTTTGTCCCCATTCCCGAAAGGGAAGGTTCGATGATGATCGAGAACATAAATCTCCACTTGGAAACGCATCTCCTATAAAATGACGAATCTCGATCACCCTTTTCATTTCACCCGAACCTGCTATTTATAGACACCTGCTAAAAATAGTAACTGCCGTAACAAGTAGTTGCTAAAAGTGGCAAGACATAAAAGATAGAAACCTGTCAGAATTAGGTGTTGCACTCCGACATAAATCCTAAAAGAGATAGAATTTGCAAGAGGAATCCTATTCCTAAGTGTAATTCGAAGATAAGAGTTACGTATTAATTAAAATCCTAACGAGCCTAGAGTTCGTAACGGGCCCAGACGCATTCCGTCATAAAGTTAATACGCACTAAAAGACTCGGATAAGTCTCAAAGACTCCGTATTCCACGAGTCCAAATCTGACAAAGAAAATACGGCGCAGACCCTATTTTCAACGCCTGGCTCTGGGTGCCGAAATCTTCGGCGCCCAGCCCTGAGCGCTGAAATTACCTGGTTACGTATTCTCTCCTAATTCTTCTTGGATTAGAGCTCTACAATTCTATCTTTCCACAAACTCTTCCCTATTAATACAACCCCAAATTCGACGTGAACACCAACACACAATTCATATTCTGAGTATTGACTCCAACCCCTAAGCCTAAGCCTCACGCTGCGAAATTGATCCCGCGTTCTGTCGCAATCGATCCAAAAATCGAACAGAACGTATCCTGTCCCTTGTAGCTGGAGAATTAAGCCCGAAAACTTGAGATTCGTTAAATAAAAGGAGAAATAGCAAAGCCAAAGTGGTTTGTTTTCTGAGAACCGTGACGCACCTCTCAAGGGTGCGTCGTAATGTGTCCCTTCGCATGATTTAATTGCTTTCCTCGCCCTTTTATAAAACGGTTAAACTATTAAGTCTGATTGTTCTATCACGCCTAATAAAGATAATATTTTGGGAAATTAAACTATCATGCAAGGTCTCCTAAATCAATCTAAACAAGATAATCACGATCGATCTAGTATTATGTGCTGCATATTGCTAAAATCAATTCAGATTAGTTTAATAGTTAACGCATGTCCCTTCAATTATTTATGCTGAGCTAGTAAGGATATCCTGCCTCTGGAGTTATCGAAGAGCGAGTACTCCTCTCGTTAGTTACAGTCCCCCGAACCCTCAATCTCTACCTTGCGGGTGTACGTTGAGAGATCCCCACACCAGGGATCACAAGGGAACCTATGGCCGTCGTGGTCAAACATAATTGCACTCCCTTTATGTCACGATAACCGGGTTTTGTCAGTTTTTCTCATTGTCGTTAAAAACTGAATGGCGACTCCTATATTACTAGTCAATTGGGTGTAAACTCACAGGAAATCCAATTACACTTGATTTGACAAAAAGAAACGTCACGCCCACGAGGGACGAGGTCACGCATTAGCCTCGTGCTTTTTCGGCCCCCTCACACCTTGTTAGGGCAACTTTTGATAATTTTACAAAAGTGACCCCCCCATAGGTGACACTTATGAAGGGCAACTTATAAGCCTATTTTAAGGGCAACTTATGATGTTTTTTCCTCTAGTGCAGGTCTAAATCCAAATCATCCTCTGCCGCTGTTTCCAAACCTCCTCTTGAATCAGATATGCAATCCAATCCAACCGGCGCGGTGGTAACCGCCGGAAAAGATCTTCGCTCGTTAGTGGTCGGACTGATCCGATTAAGAAGACCAAGACTGTTGAAGCGGAGAATATCTCTGTTGCCGGTGAAACCCATGATGTTCCCTTGGACGAAACCATTAAGAAGACTGGGGACTCCAACGCTGTGATACAACACTCTCCCCAACCGTCTGTTGAGATTCTCGACACAGATGGTGATGGCGGTGGAATTGGGCCGGTCATCCAAAACCAGGCTGTTTCAACAGCCATGCTAGGGACTAACTCCAGTATGCCCCCTGTGAGCCATAGTGAGAACAAGTCTAGAAGTTCTCGGCTGAATTACCACATTCCTTTGCGTACCGACAATTGGATTGAAGATACTCCCTTCAAGATGAAGGAAATAATGCCCTTGGTCCAAGTATGCATTTAATGTTAAGTCTAATAAATGCGGTTCAGTATTAATTAACAAGTTAATAATTCAGTGAGATCAAAGGAGCTGAATGCCTAGCTAGAGGCCGCTTCAATTCAAGTGGAATTAATGATATTAATCTACAGCTTAATCTTGACTGAACCCGTAGGGTCACACAAATAGTACGTAAACGGATCAAGTATTTAATGGCATTAAATACTCCATCCATGGATATTCGGAATCGACGGATCATGGTTTCAGTGTGAGTTGAGATCGTCAAAAGCAAGCAAGTGAATACTCCGGAAACGATGATATTGCCGGAAACGGAAACCTGGTACGTATCGGAAAATATTATTGGAAATGGAAATATTTCCGGAATCGGAAATATTGCCGGAAACGGAAATATTGTCAGAATCGGAAATATTATCGAAGTCGGAAAATAATTCGTGAAACGGAAATATTAAATATTTGTTCGAAACGGAAATTTATTCCGGAATCGGAAATGTTAAATATTGTTCGTATCGGAAATGAATTCCGGAATCGAGAATTTAATCGGAAGCGTATCGTACGAATTAGCATCGGACGAGGCCTGTCAGACGAAGGCCCAGCACGAAGCCGGGCCATCGCCCAGCAAGCCAAAGCGCAAACACACGCCAAGCCTCGACCAGGCCCAGCGCAAAAGCCAGGCCCAACCGAAGCCTTGGGCGCGCATTCGGAGCAAGGGGCAGCGACGAGTGGGCCTTGCGCTGTGCGTGGGCCATAAGGCCTGCGTGCGGTGTATTGTGCCACTCGTTTGTGTTACTCGGAATCCTAAGGCTACCGGGATTCGTCATATGATTAATTCTAATCCTAATAGATAAAGTTTATTTAATTAGAGTCCTAGTAGGATTATAATTAAATAGATTTGTATTCTAATAGGATTATAATTCCTTTCCATAAACTCTATAAATAGGTGCCTAGGGTCACATATTTACACACACAATTGAAGTATTCAAAGGTAAGATTTTGGAACAAAACCAGCCAAACACTTGCAACCCATATTAGCCGAAATTCTTAGAACCTTAAGGACGATTCTAGTTGGTCAAGCTTAAGGCGGATCCGGACGTGCTGTGGACTATCTACGGAGGGACGAAACTTGGAGTCCTAAAGACTTGTTCTTGTTCGGTTCGGGCGCAGCTAGGGAGGGCACTCTACAAAGTGTATGCATCTGAATTATGCTAAATGATTATGTGTAAATAATATGTTTCCTGGCATAAAGGTTTTTCCGCATGATTTATGTTTTGTCATATGTATCATAACATAACAGTGGTATCACGAGCCTCTTATTATTTTCATAATCTAAATTGCATGAACATGGTTAAATTTTACAAATTTGCAAGGAATTAAAAGGGGTGATTAGTTTTCGTAATTAATTGCAAATTGCGTTTATTTAATTATATGTACGCAGTTTTTCGGCAGAATATTCGTTACTCAACCAAATCGAGTGATTTTTGTGTCAATTTCGCATGTAAAAGGCATCCGAAACCGAGAATTCCCAAATTCGAAACCTAACTATGACTTTTCGGAGGTTTAAGTTTATCGAACGCAAAAGTTTGTAAATTTAAGATGTTAAATTTATTTATTTTAGATAATTAATTAATAATGATTAATTTGTTGAAATTAATAATGATTAATTTGTTTTAGATAATTAATTAATTATGATTAATTTGTTGAAATTCGAATAATTTAGAATTGATTTGTTTTTCATAATTAATTAATAATTTAATTAGGTATCCATGATTAAATTCCACCATAAAAATTGTTAATTTGTGTTAAATTTTAAATTTTTATGACCTAAATTTGAATCCATGTTAATCGGAAATTAATTGATTAATAAATTTTCGATTTTTAGCCCTAAAATTATGAAATTAATATGTTTTATTAATTTGTCATTAATTTTAAATTAAAAATTTTAAATTTTTATGAAAACGCCCATAAATGTTGCACGCAAAAAGAAATGAAAGCTACGTGTTACCCTTAAGGGGTGTTATATAGTGCGGGCACGCGACGACGAGCAAGGGAGCTCGTCGCCCGTGCGGTACGAATGCAGCGAGCAACGAGCTATGCGACACGCAAGGCTCTAGGCCTAGGCGTGCGTGCAGGGCGATGGGCGAGGGCAGTGGGCACACAGCGCTGAGAACGATGCGTGTGGGTAGCAGTGCGCTGCGCCACGACGCACCAAGCTCGCCAAGGGGCAGCAGCCACGACGCAACACGAATCTGCGCGCAGCGTAGCCCGCAAGGCTGCGTGTGTGCGTGGCATGGGGCGTGCGTGCGTATGGCTGTGCAGGCTATGCGCAACGGTCAATGGCACATGGCATGGGCCTCGTAGCTCGATGGGGCATGGGCGCAAGCCCAAGTGCCTCGTCTTGCAAACTATTGATGCGTTTAGTTTAAATTTTAAATTTTCACTTCGGAAATAATTTTAATTAATTTTAAAATTAATAATTTAAATTGTTTTCTCTGATTTTAATTTTGAATATTATAATTATTAAAATTTTATTTATACTAATTATTTTACTAAAATTAAACCTTGAATTAATTTAAATTTATTCAACTGAAAAATAAATTAAATAAATGGATTCGATTATAATTTTATATGAGCTTTAAATTTTAATTAAATTTGTATGTTTCCAGTTAGACTAGAAATACATTTTTATGTTTAAAATTAGTAAAGCATATAAAGTTATTGGTTTAAGTGGGAGCAATTTTAGTCATAAACTCTTGATTAGGTCTACAAATCCTTTAAGGTTAAACAACTTGATTAGAATTAATAAGGACTGAATAATTGGTAGATTATTGGTGCCCTTGATTAATTGCTGCAAATATTTATGTGATGCATACAATGTGTTTTTACTAACCAACTATGTGGGCCATTCATGATAATGAATGGGTGAATGGTATATATTGTATATGTACTGTTTTGCAGGTTATGAAGTGACTAGTATGGACCAAATATGATAGAAAATATGGTCTGCGTACCATTAATTTGAATGTAATTGATCTAATGCACCAAAGTTTGTTTTTTCAATTCAAATATGGTCTGCGTACCATCAAATAGTTGTAATTAGTTTAATTATAGCTGATCCTATTTGAAGAAAATGGCGCCTCCCACGGAGAAATTCAAGACGGGGTTTCCAATCCATTTTCAAGACGGACTTTGAAGTTGAAGCTTCAAGATGAAGTCGGGCCATACTAGATCACATTTATCTTATGCATGCTTTATGTTATTTATTGCTTTTAAATATGTCTTAAATATGCATGAGATTGTGGCTTGATTATGTTGCATGATTAAGGATTTTAGTTCACTTAAAATCTAACCAACATAGTAAGAGCCTTAAGTTCCAAACTTAAAAATTGAGTTACAAGGTGTCATGCCAAAATAACACTTACTTGGATAACCTTTACATCAATCTAGTAATAGTTTTACACTCAGCGAGGTGTTACTTATTGATCCTAAAGGGGTAAGGTACACAAATAATTGTGAGTACATGTTAGTTTTGGTGAAACTCAACGATATATGTAAGGAGTCCTTTTATGTCGTGGCAAAATCGATAGGTTTACCTAATAAGTTCTTAGACGTACCTATCAACCAAGAATAGTTTCTAGACTATTAGCAAAAGGCTTTTGCTTACCTAAAAGATTTTAGAATTGAGTCTAAATATATAATGTGCTTAATTCTTCAATGGTTTTAGGGTCTTGGAATCATTTTATTCACACCTGTCGGAACAATAAAATCGAATAAAATTCCAATAACTTGTTTAAATTCCATGATTGCTTTAAATTTTCAAGTTATTACTCATGATAAATGTTTAGACTTTGCATGCTTCAATGTATGTTTTAATTATTTTTTATAATTAAATATCTTGCACTGCAATAAATCCTTTTAGAAAGGTAACAGTAAATTTCCTCGATTGGTAGTAAATCCAAGAACGATTCACGGAAATGAGAGAAAATGAGCAATATAAAATGTACGTTTCTTTTAGCGACTTTTATGGTTGTTTTCGAGTATCAAAGTCGAATGGCGAACCGATTGGTGCTTGTGAATTCAAAATACAATGTAGTTTTGAGATCATAAAGCATTGAGTTTAAACGCTCAGCTTTACCAATGGTTAATAACCTAAAATCTTTTTCCATTTAATTCTCGAATGAGTCTAGACCCTAGACATTCGAATAGATCGATGCTTAGAGAACTTTAGAACCTTCTGGTAAGATCATCTAGTTGAAACAAAAATGTTCAACATAAATGGTAAGAACCTTGTTGGAGTGACATTGGACATGTCTAACAAAGTATAAAAGTCAACACTAAAGAATTCAATTCTTAAGACTATAAGAAAGGGTACAAGAAATAGGAAAACAAGGAACAAAGGAAAGGAATTTACGATTCTGTTTCTACCTAAAAGTTAATGTTTAAAGAGAAGTGACCTAGCAATCAAACTTCCTTGGTATCATATGCCGCTTGAGGTTCTTACTTCGGTAATAACTCAAACAATGGAAGCTAGGCTACACTAATGGCCTACAAGTGGGAAATGAAGCATGGAAATGCTACATTAGTTTTAGGGTCATCTAGTTTGTTTTAAGTCCTTTCAAAGGCTGGAACTAAATGGCTATTTTGTTCCATAATCCGCATACCTAAATTTCTGCTTCAAACACAGAAAGACTCACATTCAGAAGAACAAAACAATGCTTGTTTGTTTGTTTATTTGAATGAAATGGTCATTTACGGGTTGAGTCAATATGCTTGATTAAAAACTTTACTAGGTTCAAATCAACCCCTTGATTTGAGTTCCACTAATCTTTGGCATTGTTGCTTAGACCATATCAACAAGTTAACATTCATAAGCTCTATTTTGATGGACTTTTGAAAGTTGATTGATTTCTAGATCAATTCAAGACAAGCTAGTCTTACTTGTTGAAAGTAACAAAAGATATGAACTATTGTTAGAACGCTTAGACGATAGAGTTCAAAGCTAAAGAAAGGTTTTATGACTTTATTATTTCACACAGATTTGAGTGAATATAGGTTTGAATCTGTTTGGCTAGTTCAAAGATTCAGAAGTATAAATCCCACTTGGCAAGAAATCATAGAGATCTAGGTTAGATCATGTTGATGATTACTTAAGTCAAGAATGATCATCAATGATTGTGTGTAGTAAATTCACAATCTAGTTCCATAAGATATGGCATATCTAAGTTGGAATGATCAAAGTCAATTAGTACTTGATTCGATCAATGATGAATCATAAAGACTTTTCCTATAATTTCTAAAACAAAATGCTCAACTACCACCAAACTAAACCAAATTCGTCAAAGCTATTGAAAAGTAATTTCAGAATATCTTTTCATAATATATCTACAGAGTTCCTAAACTCAGTGGGAGCTTAGTGTTTGTTATTCAACAAACTAAGGCCCAAGTATAGATATATGTTTCATTGGGATTTATTCAAATGAGACACAAGGGTATTGTTTCTACCACGAATTTTTGAGAACATAATGTTTGTTTGCTCGAAATAATGTCCTTTTGGAGATTCGTTTCCAAAATGACAAGTGGGAGAAAATAGACCTCGAAAGTCTTCGAGGCGAACAACAAACATAAACGGACATTCCGGAGGCTTTTCGAAGTGCTTCAGAAAATCCGAACTTATTCTTTAAGGACCTTAGAAGTGGCTTTAAAGAATAGACATCTCTTAGAAGACTTTACAAGTGCTTCAAGGAGAACAGAATATTCAAAGGACTTTCAAGTGGCTATTGATATTCTATTTGTTTGATGTTCTATACCCAAGTAGGCATAGAGTTCAAGTCACTAAAGCTATGAGATTCTTCTATTAGATAGTGAAGAAACCTACAACTTGCAGTCAAACTACTATCATTTAGATTAATGAGTTTGTGACCTGTAAGAAAGCTATGACGAAACCCAGATTCCCTAAAAATGGTTAGAGGCCATATATAGACTCAAATGTGTTAAATGGTTAGAGGCTATAAAACATACTCAATGTTTTGATGACAAAATTGAAATTTTGTTGATTTGCAAGAATGGGTTAACACCTATTGGTTGCAAATTGGTTTTAAGGATAAAAACCATCAAACATGGAATTGTGTTCACAACACAAAGCTAGATTAGTTGCTAAAGGTTACAAGCAAATTCATGGCATGGATTGTGTTGAAACCTCATGCATAATCATAATGCTCAAGTCTATAATTCAAGCAATGATTGCATATTGGTACATATGGCAATTGGATGACAAAACATCATCCTCAGTCAAATGTTGGAAGAAACTATGTACATGATATGTCATAGGATTTGTGGATCCAAATAAATGCTTGAAAAGGAAAGCTAGCTTATGAAATCTAAGTACAGATTTAAGCAAGCAATTGGGAATTGGAACTGTATTTTAGTGAAACTAATAAGCATTTTAGTTTCATAAAATGTACATGATTCTTATAGATGTATAAGAAGTTTAGTGGGAGTACATTAAAACTTAATTGGTCCTATGTGTATCACACACATATCTATCTATTGTGAAATAACATTCAAATGCTAATGACTTAGATTTGAAATTATTCATCAATGATGGACCATGGCGAAACTTAGTACATACTGGGTATTAAGATCTATTTACAAAGATCTTATAATATTGTTTTGGATTAAGTAATGGCATTTACTAAATCAAACACGAAAGACTCCTTAGGAGATATTCGACCCATGTGAATAAATCTAAGTAAAGAATGTTTGAACTATGTTAAACATCAAAGGATCTAAATGAGATTCTTCACCTATATTATATGTCAAAGAATTTAGCTGGATTCAGTATCTACTGAAATTGAATGAGCTAAATTTACATGGATAGAATTCAATTGGGAATTATTCTGCAAACGAATTTATCATGTATGATATAATATAAGGATCGCCAAAATGTATCGTATGGCTTTAGGCATGACGAACACATACCAATCTCTATTGTTCTAAGTGAAGATCAACTAGATTGAGATCAAGAAAAACTTATGGTGCTTGAAAAGGTACATAGGAATAGTTTTTGATTCAAGGAAATAAAGATATGCTAAATATTGATGCTACACGCATAAACACTGGCAAAGGATCAAGCAAGACCCTTTGGAGTTAACCATTGGCAAGGACGAGCTATATATAGAGCATCGTGTTTTGAAATGGCAACATGGATTGGAGTCCATGAGTTGTTGCGTGGGAAATTAAAATATTAATATTCTAAGATACAGCTTAAAAGTATTCCACATATCTGTGAACTGCTTGGATAAGTAATTCCAAACAAAGCATCACTAGCAACCTATAAAGTTGAAGTAAAAGTACTTATTGCCTAAGAAGCAATAAAACAGGGTTGTTTATGTTAAAGAGTTCTTCACTGAACTTGGGTAGATCACATGTCTGCTGGCTTGATGGTTCTTCATTGAAAAATGCGTAGAACCACTCTTGAAGCAAGAAAAGACTAGATCACAAAATAAACATACTCAAAAGATCTTATCATCTATCTCGAAGAACATTCGATGAAAAGGATATTAAGATTGGCAAAGCATGATAACTAAACCTATGCAACAAGTGAGAAGCAACACTCACATTGTAGCACTGGAAATCAAGCATAGCTTTGAATTCCATGAACTGTTTTAAAGATGGGTTTGAGGCCCATGGTTGTAAAACATAAGGGTTGAACATTTATCATATATGAAATGAATTTTCATATTCCATTTAATCTTGGTTTAGTATTAAATGATGAGTCCCTTCAATTTGACGATATATTCAAGATAGACTGTCAGGACCAGTCCTGTGACTAAGAAATGTCTATCAAGTGAACTTGAATGTCAAAAGTTGAAAATGGTCCCTGGTCGGAGTTTTCTATAAAGATGGACGCATAGAAGATGTTAGACGACTAGAATGCAAGATGACTAGTAGTTCTGTTTCTTGAACTATGTGGACATGGAAATGTCGTAATCATTTGCATAGATACTTATTTTGGGAAGACTAGTATCGGACAGACCTATGAAACTTTACTGTAAGAGATGAAAATTTGTCATAAGTAAATTTCATTAAAGTTATTAGACACTAAATCCTCAATACCTGAGTGATTTGAGATTACTTGTATGAGAACTGCTTACTTTGACGTTGACCAACCGTCGCACCGTAAAAGGAGGCTATAAAGGCAACGCTCAGGTAATCACCTATCAAACGAAGTCTAATCTCAAGATCGCAAGATTGGGATTGTCCTTCCATAAATCGGGATGAGATGCTGAAAGTTGTACAAGGCCACTCGGAGAGCTAGAAACTGTAAAATGCATGGCCGTGCTCAGATGAATCATAGGCTATAATTATCTGTTTATTTGATCAGTTGAACTCTGAAACCAAGAAACACCTCTGGGCATAATAAGGATGACAACTCTTACCTTATGTTCAAGAGCAAGCATCGAGCGACAAAGGAATTAGGAAATGCACACTTGTCCCTAAGGACAAGTGGGAGACTGAAGGAAATAATGCCCTTGGTCCAAGTATGCATTTAATGTTAAGTCTAACAAATGCGGTTCAGTATTAATTAACAAGTTAATAATTCAGTGAGATCAAGTGAGCTGAATGCCTAGCTAGAGGCCGCTTCAGTTCAAGTGGAATTAATGATATTAATCCACAGCTTACTCTTGACTGAACCCGTAGGGTCACACAAATAGTACGTAAACGGATCAAGTATTTAATGGCATTAAATACTCCATCTATGGATATTCGGAATCGACGGATCTTGGTTTCAGTGGGAGCTGAGATCGTCAAAAGCAAGCAAGTGAATACTCCGGAAACGATGATATTGCCGGAAACGGAAATATGGATCGTATCGGAAATATAAATATTATCCAAGTCGTAGATGTTGCCGGAAACGGAAACATGGTACGTATCGGAAAATATTATTGGAAATGGAAATATTTCCGGAATCGGAAATATTGCCGGAAACGGAAATATTGTCAGAATCGGAAATATTATCGAAGTCGGAAAATAATTCCGGAAACGGAAATATTAAATATTTGTTCGAAACGGAAATTTATTCCGGAATCGGAAATGTTAAATATTGTTCGTATCGGAAATGAATTCCGGAATCGAGAATTTAATCGGAAGCGTATCGTACGAATTAGCATCGGACGAGGCCTGCCAGACGAAGGCCCAGCACGAAGTCGGGCCATCGCCCAGCAAGCCAATGCGTAAACACACGCCAAGCCTCGACCAGGCCCAGCGCAAAAGCCAGGCCCAGCCGAAGCCTTGGGCGCGCATGCGGAGCAAGGGGCAGCGACGAGTGGGCCTTGCGCTGTGCGTGGGCCGTAAGGCCTTCGTGCGGTGCATTGTGCCACTCGTGTGTGTTATTCGGAATCCTAAGGCTATCGGGATTCGTCATATGATTAAATATAATCCTAATAGATAAAGTTTATTTAATTAGAGTCCTAGTAGGTTATAATTAAATAGATTTGTATTCTAATAGGATTATAATTCCTTTCCATAAACTCTATAAATAGGTGCCTAGGGTCACATATTTACACACACAATTGAAGTATTCAAAGGTAAGATTTTGGAACAAAATCAGCCAAACACTTGCAACCCATATTAGCCGAAATTCTTAGAACCTTAAGGGAGATTCTAGTTGGTCAAGCTTAAGGCGGATCCGGACGTGCTGTGGACTATCTACGGAGGGACGACACTTGGAGTCCTAAAGACTTGTTCTTGTTCGGTTCGGGCGCAGCTAGGGAGGGCACGCTACAAAGTGTATGCATCTGAATTATGCTAAATGATTATGTGTAAATAATATGTTTCCTGGCATTAAGGTTTTTCCGCATAATTTATGTTTTGTCATATGTATCATAACCTAACACAAGATTCCCCCTGAAATGCTGCCATGGTTTGGGCCGCGTGGAGGCAAACCAACTGAACAATTTTATCCCAACATCGACTTGCTTTGCGGGGAGTCGGTGGCTACTGATTCGGCCAAGGATGGTGGTGATTTGGGCTACCGTGCTTTTTGGGACTTAATGACCCCTGCTGACCGGCCAAAGGGTGAGATTGAGTCTCCGGCTGCTCAGCATTTCAATGATCTGTAAAAGGTGTGTTACCTCGTTTATTTCAATGATTTGTATGACCGCATATTCTCATTATTCACCCGTTTGTTTCTTTACTTTCAGGCCGTACAATCTAGTATGGACCTGTACTATGTCTACCGCTGGAACCAAATGCAGTTGACACAGGACGGAAAAGATCTGGTTGACTTGAAGGAGCGGGCTGAGACGACGGAGTCTGCTTTGAAGGATAGTCAAAAGAAGTTGGAGGGTGCGGCTTTGGACTTGGAGGCGGCAAAAAAGAAGATTGAGGATATTGAGCCTAAGCTTAAATCTGAGACCGAAAGGGCAGACGGCTTGGATCAGAAGTTGACTGAATTCGGTAACGGGCTACCGGATGTGAAGAAGGCCGCCGCGAAGAAGGCTGTTGGTAAACTTCTTCAATCTGACTGATTTAATGATCTTCTTACTCTTCTCCATAATGGCGGTTGGTGCGCTGCTCATCGGGTTGTATACCACCTTAAGAACTTGGATGAAGATGGGTGGCAAGAGTTTGAAGATGGTTATGAGGAGAAGGAGTTATATAATTAAGAATGCTACAGGCTTTGAGCCCCAAGATTTGCCAGACGAGGTTATACGCAATGCTAATCAGAAAACATTGCCTCCTCTGGAAGTGCCGACTGCAGCATATCTGTCTGATGATGATAATGTCGTTTGACGGTTTCGGCAGTCATCACCTTCCTCCTCTTGCGGATCGTCCTCATTTCCTAGTCGGCCTCATACATGTTAGGTTGATTTTTATTTGGGGTGGTTGGGTTTTTTCTCTTTTTGGTAAATGCTGTTAGGGCACTTATGTTGATGTAATTATGTTGAACATCGTATTATTTTGTTGGTGCTGGGTTTAACCGGCACCATTGTGCCTTGTGATCAGATAATCACTCCGCAAGTTTTTTAGGTGATGGCTGTCGATTTCTCGTGTTTGTTTTTGCGACTGAATATTTGACTAGCCGTTTTGACAGTTTATTCTGTCGTTTATTTGCTATGCTTTTATTTATTTATTTATTTATTGCCGACTGCAATGTTACGAAGCATAACACTTATTATGGATTGTTACGATTTTATGGTGAAGTTTCCAATCGTCGTTTATTTTGACACGTTTAAATTGCTCACATCCATACACTTCATTGAATGCTACGCTTCACAATGGAGTGCCCCTTAACGGCATTTGTTTTCTCCAAAGATACTAATCACAACAACTTATTATGGACTGCTACGCTTCACAGTGAAGTTCCCATAAGACATTTATTTTCTTCATTGCTACTGATCACATCCATACACTTCGTTGAATGCTACGCTTCACAATGGAGTGCCCCTTAACGGCATTTATTTTCTCCAAAGCTACTAATCACAACAACTTATTATGGACTGCTACGCTTCAAGGTGAAGTGCCCATACGGCATTTATTTTCTTCACTGCTACTGATCACTGTTAGGTTATGATACATATGATATTACATAAATCATGCGGAAACAACCATTAACCCAGGAATACATATTATTTACACATAATCATATAGCATAATTTAGATGCATACTCTTTCTTGCGTGCCCTCCCTAGCTGCGCCCGAACCGAGCAAGAACAAGTCTTAGGACTCCAAGTGTCGTCCCTCCGTAGATAGTCCACAGCACGTCCGGATCCGCCTTAAGATTGACCAACTAGAATCGCCCTTAAGGTACTAGAATTTTCGGCACTTTTGAGCAAGATGTGTGACTGAATTTTTCTCTCAAAAACTCACTTTGAATACTTTTTAAAACTCGTTATAAATTGTGAACCCAGGCCACATATTTATAGGGGTATGGAAAGAGAATTGGAATCCTATTAGGATACGAATTAATTAAACTTAGAATCCTACAAGAACTCTAATTAATTAATTTATCAAATAGAATTAGGAATTTAATCATTAACCGAACTCTGCACGTTTTAGGAATCGTACATGAACACAAACACTTACGCACACACACACGGCAGCCACGATGGGCCGCCCATGCGCGTGCGTGCGAGCAGCAGCCCACGCAGCGAGGCCTACGCGAGCTACAAGCCCACGCAAGCACCTGCGCGCGCTGCGCGCGCTGTGCGCGCTGCCACGGCCTGCTGGGCCTGGCCTTGCGCTGGGCCTGGCGTGGCCTTGGCTGTTCGTGTGGCGCGCTTGGCTTGCTGGGCGATGGCCTGGCTTCGTGCTGGGCCCTCGTCCGGCAGGCCTCGTCCGATGCTTATTCGTACGATACGCTTCCGATTAAATTTCCGATTCCGGAATTCATTTCCGATACGTACAATATTTAACATTTCCGGTTCCGGAATTATTTTCCGTTTCGAACAAATATTTAATATTTCCGTTTCCGGAATTATTTTCCGATTCCGATAATATTTCCGATTCTGACAATATTTCCGTTTCCGGCAATATTTCCGATTCTGGCAATATTTCCATTTCCGATAATATTTTCCGATACGTACCATG
Organism: Spinacia oleracea; assembly: GCF_020520425.1. Lineage (NCBI taxonomy): Eukaryota > Viridiplantae > Streptophyta > Magnoliopsida > Caryophyllales > Amaranthaceae > Spinacia > Spinacia oleracea. The sequence goes on along the minus strand of NC_079488.1, from coordinate 8,459,230 downwards.
TTTCCGTTTCCGGCAACATCTACGACTTGGATAATATTTATATTTCCGATACGATCCATATTTCCGTTTCCGGCAATATCATCGTTTCCGGAGTATTCATTTCTTGCCTGTGACGATCTCAGCTCCCACTGAAACCAAGATCCGTCGATTCCGAATATCCATAGATGGAGTATTTAATGCCATTAAATACTTGATCCGTTTACGTACTATTTGTGTGACCCTACGGGTTCAGTCAAGAGTAAGCTGTGGATTAATATCATTAATTCCACTTGAACTGAAGCGGCCTCTAGCTAGATATTCAGCTCACTTGATCTCACTGAATTATTAACTTGTTAATTAATACTGAACCGCATTTATTAGACTTAACATAGAATGCATACTTGGACCAAGGGCATTATTTCCTTCAGTCTCCCACTTGTCCTTAGGGACAAGTGTGCATTTCCTAATTCCTTTGTCGCTCGATGCTTGCTCTTGAACATAAGGTAAGAGTTGTCATCCTTATTATGTCCAGAGGTGTTCCTCGGTTTCAGAGTTCAACTGATCAAATAAACAGATAATCATAGCCTATGATTCATCCGAGCACGGCCATGCATTTCACAGTTTCTAGCTCTCCGAGTGGCCTTGTACAACTTTTAAGCATCTCATCCCGATTTATGGGAGGACAATCCCAATCTTGCGATCTTGAGATTAGACTTCGTTTGACAGGTGATTACCTGAGCGTTGCCTTTATAGCCTCCTTTTACGGTGCGACGGTTGGTCAACGTCAAAGCAACCAGTTCTCAAACAAGTAATCTCAAATCACTCAGGTATTGAGGATTTAGTGTCTAATAATTTAATGAAATTTACTTATGACAGATTTTCATCTCTTACAGTAAAGTTTCATAGGTCTTGTCCGATACTAGTCTTCCCAAAGTAAGTATCTATGCAAATAATTATGACATTGCCATGTCCACATAGTTCAAGAAACAGAACTACTAGTCATCTTGCATTCTAATCGTCTAACGTTTTCTATGCGTCCAATTTTATAGAAAACTCCGACTAGGGACCATTTTCAACCTTTGACATTCAAGTTCACTTGATAGACATTTCTTAGTCACAGGACTGGTCCTGACGGTCTATCTTGAATATATCGTCAAATTGAAGGGACTCATCATTTAATAAACCACAAATTAAATGGAAAAATGAATTCTTTTCATTTATTGTGAATGATTAACCAATAATGTTTTACAAAGATTTAAACTCTAAAACTTTAAAACATTAAATAGAGACATCAAAGCCATTCTCCAATATGCTTGATTCCCATAGCTGCAGTGTGCGAGTTGTGCTTCGCTTGCGGCAGAGTTTTAGTTAATGGATCTGATATGTTGTCATCAGTTCCAATTTTGCTTATCTCGACTTCTTTTCTTTCAACGAACTCTCGTAGAAGGTGAAATCTACGAAGTACATGCTTGACTCTCTGGTGGTGTCTAGGCTCTTTTGCCTGTGCAATAGCTCCATTATTGTCACAATACAGGGCTATTGGTCCTTTAATGGAGGGGACTACACCAAGTTCACCTATGAACTTCCTTAGCCATATAGCTTCCTTTGCTGCTTCATGTGCAGCAATGTACTCCGCTTCAGTTGTAGAATCCGCAATGGTGCTTTGCTTAGCACTTTTCCAGCTTACTGCTCCTCCGTTGAGGCAGAAGACAAACCCAGACTGTGATCTGAAATCATCTTTGTCGGTTTGGAAACTTGCGTCCGTATAGCCTTTAACAATTAATTCATCATCTCCACCATAGACCAGGAAGTCATCTTTGTGCCTTTTTAGGTACTTCAGAATGTTCTTGGCAGCAGTCCAATGCGCCTCTCCTGGGTCTGACTGGTATCTGCTCGTAGCACTGAGTGCGTACGCAACATCCGGGCGTGTACATATCATAGCATACATTATTGAACCAATCAATGATGCATATGGAATCCCATTCATTCGTCTACGCTCATCAAGTGTTTTTGGGCACTGAGTCTTGCTTAGAGTCATTCCATGAGACATGGGTAGGTAGCCTCGCTTGGAGTCCGCCATCTTGAACCTATCAAGCACCTTATTGATATAAGTGTTTTGACTAAGTCCAATCATCCTTTTAGATCTATCTCTGTAAATCTTGATGCCCAATATGTACTGTGCTTCTCCTAGATCCTTCATCGAAAAACATTTCCCAAGCCAAATCTTGACAGAGTTCAACATAGGAATGTCATTTCCGATAAGTAATATGTCGTCGACATATAATACTAGGAAAGCAATTTTGCTCCCACTGACCTTCTTGTATACACAAGATTCGTCTGCGTTCTTGATGAAACCAAAGTCACTGACTGCTTCATCAAAACGTATATTCCAGCTCCTGGATGCCTGCTTCAATCCGTAGATTGACTTCTTTAGCTTGCATACCTTTTTAGCATTCTTTGGATCCTCAAAACCTTCAGGCTGTGTCATAAACACAGTTTCTGTTAAAACGCCGTTTAAGAAAGCAGTTTTGACATCCATCTGCCATATTTCGTAATCGTAATATGCAGCGATTGCTAACATTATCCGAATAGACTTTAGCATTGCAACTGGTGAAAAGGTTTCATCGTAATCCACACCGTGGACTTGCCTGTAACCTTTTGCAACCAATCTAGCTTTGAAAACTTCAAGTTTCCCATCCTTGTCCTTTTTCAGTTTGAAAACCCATTTGCTTCCAATGGCTTGGTAGCCATCTGGCAAATCGACCAAATCCCATACTTGGTTTTCAGACATGGAGTCTAATTCAGATTGCATGGCTTCTTGCCATTGCTTGGAGCTAGGGCTCGTCATAGCTTGTTTGTAAGTCGCAGGTTCATCACTTTCAAGTAATAGAACGTCATAGCTCTCGTTCGTCAAAATACCTAAGTACCTTTCCGGTTGAGATCTATATCTTTGCGATCTACGCGGGGTAACATTTCTAGATTGACCATGATTCTCACCAGATTCTTCTAAAGATCTCTGAGTTTCATCCTGAATGTCATCTTGAGCATTCTCTAGAGTTTGTTGTTCGACTCGAATTTCTTCGAGGTTTACTTTTCTCCCACTTGTCATTTTGGAAATGTGATCTTTCTCCAAAAAGACACCATCTCGAGCAACAAACACTTTTTTCTCAGATGTATTGTAGAAGTAATACCCCTTTGTTTCCTTTGGATAGCCCACAAGGATACATTTGTCAGATTTTGGATGAAGTTTGTCTGAAATTAATCGTTTGACGTATACTTCACATCCCCAAATCTTAAGAAAAGACACATTTGGAGGTTTTCCAAACCATAATTCGTATGGAGTCTTTTCGATAGCTTTAGACGGAGCTCTATTTATAGTGAGTGCAGCTGTATTTAGTGCATGTCCCCAAAATTCTAATGGAAGTTCGGCCTGACCCATCATTGACCTGACCATGTCTAGCAAGGTTCTGTTCCTCCGTTCCGACACACCATTCCATTGTGGTGTTCCAGGAGGAGTCAATTCTGATAGAATTCCACATTCTTTCAGATGGTCATCAAATTCATAGCTCAGATATTCACCGCCTCTATCAGACCGCAGTGCCTTAATCTTCTTGCCTAATTGATTCTCTACTTCACTCTGAAATTCCTTGAATTTGTCAAAGGATTCAGACTTATGCTTCATTAGGTAGACATAACCATACCTACTGAAGTCATCAGTGAAAGTGATAAAGTAGCTGAAACCACCTCTAGCATTTGTACTCATTGGTCCACATACATCTGTATGGATTAAACCCAATAGTTCATTTGCTCTTTCTCCAACTTTAGAAAAAGGTTGCTTTGTCATTTTGCCAAGTAAACATGATTCGCATTTACCATAATCCTCTAAGTCAAATGGTTCTAGAATTCCTTCCTTTTGAAGTCTTTCTAAGCGTTTCAAGTTTATATGGCCTAATCGACAATGCCACAGATAGGTGAGATCTGAATCATCCTTTTTGGCCTTTTTGGTATTTATGTTATATACTTGTTTGTCGTGATCTAATAAATAAAGTCCATTGACTAATCTAGCAGATCCATAAAACATCTCTTTAAAATAAAACGAACAACTATTGTCTTTTATTAAAAAGGAAAATCCCTTAGCATCTAAGCAAGAAACTGAAATGATGTTTTTAGTAAGACTTGGAACATGGAAACATTCTTCCAGTTCCAAAACTAGCCCAGAGGGCAACGACAAATAGTAAGTTCCTACAGCTAATGCAGCAATCCGTGCTCCATTTCCCACTCGTAGGTCGACTTCACCCTTGCTTAACTTTCTACTTCTTCTTAGTCCCTGTGGATTGGAACATAAGTGTGAGCCACAACCTGTATCTAATACCCAAGAAGTTGAATTAGCAAGTATATAGTCTATAACGAAAATACCTGAAGATGGAACGACTGTTCCGTTCTTCTGATCTTCCTCTAGCTTCAAGCAATCTCTCTTCCAATGCCCCTTCTTCTTGCAGTAGAAGCATTCGGATTCAGAAGTGGGTTGACTGACCTTCCTCTTTACAGATTTGGCGCCAGTTTGCTTAGTTGGGCTGGCCTTGTTGCCACCTTTCTTAGCATTCCTCTTCTTTCCAGATTTCTTGAACTTGCCCCCACGCACCATAAGCACATCCTGCTTATCACTTTTGAGCGTCTTTTCAGCGGTCTTCAACATACCGTGAAGCTCAGTGAGCGTTTTGTCCAGACTATTCATACTGTAGTTCAGTTTGAACTGATCATACCCGCTATGAAGAGAATGGAGGATGGTGTCTATAGCCATTTCCTGAGAAAATTGCTGATCCAGCCGACTCATATTCTCAATGAGTCCAATCATTTTGAGAACATGTGGACTTACGGGCTCGCCTTTCTTAAGCTTGGTCTCAAGAATTTTCCTATGAGTCTCGAATCTTTCGACTCGAGCCAGATCTTGGAACATGTTCTTCAACTCACTGATGATTGTGAAAGCATCTGAGTTGATGAACGTTTTCTGCAGATCCGCACTCATGGTGGCGAGCATTAGACATTTCACATCCTTGTTGGCATCAATCCAACGATTGAGGGCTGCATGAGTGACCCCGTCGCCTGCAGCTTCGGGCATCGCCTCATCTAGGACATACTCCTTTTCTTCCTGCATAAGAACTATTTGCAAGTTCCTTTGCCAGTCAAGGAAGTTTTTCCCGTTCAACTTCTCCTTTTCGAGAATTGATCGAATGTTGAATGAATTGTTGTTTGCCATATTAAAACTACAATTGAAAAGAATAAACAAATAAATAACCATTCACAGTTTCTCTTAATAAACTTAAATTCTAGCATACATGCATAATTCAATGTTTATTAAGCATTTTATTCAAGTTATGTGTTCCGGCAGGTGTGAATAAAATGATTCCAAGATCCTAAAATCATTGAAGAACTAAGCACAGTTTGTCGACTTAATCCTAGAACATCTTAGGTAAGCAAAAGCCTTTTGCTAATAGTCTAGAAACTACTCTTCGTTGATAGGTACGTCTAAGAACTTATTAGGTAAACCTATCGATTTTGCCACGACATAAAAGGACTCCTTACTTATATCGTTGAGTTTCACCAAAACTAACATGTACTCACAATTATTTGTGTACCTTGCCCCTTTAGGACCAATAAGTAACACCTCGCTGAGCGAAAACTATTACTAGATTGATGTAAAGGATATCCAAGCAAGTGTATATTTTGGCATGGCACCTTTTAACTCAATTTTTAAGTTTGGAACTTAAGGCTCTTACTATGTTGGTTAGATTTTAAGTGAACTAAAATCCTTAATCATGCAACATAATCAAGCTTTTGATCTCATGCATTTTAAGACATATTTAAAAGCAATAAATAACTTAAAACATGCATAAGATTAAATGTGATCTAGTATGGCCCGACTTCATCTTGAAGCTTTGACTTCAAAGTCCGTCTTGAAAATCTCCGTGGGAGGCACCATTTTCTTCAAATAGGATAAGTTATAACTAATTACAACTATTTGATGGTTCGCAGACCATATTTGAATTGAAAAATAACTTTGGTGCTTTAGACCAATTACATTCAAATTAATGGTACGCAGACCATATTTTCTATCCTATTTGGGCCATACTAGTCACTTCATAACCTGCAAAACAGTACATATACAATATATATCATTCACCCATTCATTATCATGAATGGCCCACATAGCTGGTTAGTAAAACACATTATGCATCACGTAAACATTTGCAGCAATTAATCAAGGGCACCAATAATCTACCAATTATTCAGTCCTTATTAATTCTAATCAAGTTGTTTTAACCTTAAGGATTTGTAGACCTAATCAAGAGTTTATGACTAAAAAGCGCTCCCACTTAAACCAATAAATTCATATGCTTTACTAATTTTTAAACATAAAAATGTATTTCTAGTCTAACCGGAAACATACAAATTTAATTAAAATTTAAAGCTCATATAAATTTATAATTGAATCCAAAAAGTTTAATTTAATTTCAGTCGTTATTTAAATTAATTCATGATTTTAATTTTAGTAAAATAATTAGAATAAATAAAATTTATTATAATTACAATATTCAAAATTAAAATCCAAGAAAATAATTTAAATTATTAATTTTAAAATTAATTAAAATTACGTGAACTGAAATTTTCAAATTAAATATTCAAAACGATCTAATCGTAACGCAAACACCCTATGCATTGCACGCCCATGGGCCGCACGCACACAGCCATTGCTGGCCATGTGCGCGCAGCCCATGCGCTCGTCGCATAGCTGCTGCATCTCCCATCGCAAGCCATCACACGCTGTGGTGCTCGCTGCGCGCGCGCCAGCGCTCGTCGCACGCGAGCCATCGCTCGCAGTGCGCGCTCGCCAGCGCTCGCTGTGCGCGCTCCACAGCTCGCTGTGCATGCGAGCCATCGCTCGTTGTGCGCGCGAGCCATCGCTCGCTGTGCGCGCGAGCCATCGCTCGCTGTGCGCGCGACATCGCTCGCTGGGCGCGCGACATCGCTCGCTGTGCGCGCGAGCAACGCTGGGCGCAGCGCTCGTGGCACGCGAGCTTGCGCTCGCTGCGCGCGAGGCTGCGCGCTCATGCGCGAGGCAGTGCGCGTTGTGGCGCAGCTCGCTTGCTGCCCACACGCGACTGTCTTAGCTTGCCTTTCGCCCATGCCCATTTGTTCATAGCTCGTGGCCCACGACACAAGGCATTGCTGCTGCCTTGTGCTCGTGCACCATGCCTTGCTCATTGCATTGGTGCCGCACGGGCGACGAGCTCCCTTGCTCGTCGTCGCATGCCCGCACTATACAACACCCCTTAAGGGTAACACGAAGCGTCCATTGCTTTGTGCGTGCAAGTTATATGAACGAATCGCATAAAAATTTAAAATTTATATTTAAAATTAATGACAAATTAATAAATAATATTAATTTCATAATTTTAGGGCGAAAAATCGAAAATTTATTATTCAATTGATTTCCGATTGTTATGGATTCAAGTCTAGGTCATAAAATTTTAAAATTTATCATAAATTTACAATTTTTATGGTGGTTTTTAATCATAGGTTTCTAATTAAATTATAATTAATTATGAAAATCAAATTAATTCTAAATTATTCTAATTTTCAACAAATTAATCATAATTACAAATTAGATTGCATAATTAACAAGGCTAGGCATTCAAACTTGTTAAACATATACAGTAGGTCAATCAAAAATTCAAGATTTATCAACAAGAATCGCAAATATTTAATTTAACATCTTAAATTTACGAAATTTTGCATTCGAAAAACTAAAACCTTCGAAAAGTCATAGTTAGGCTTCGAATTTGAGAATTCTGGGTTCGGCAGAAAAATAATATTTTTGTCAAAATTTTAGAATGCCTTTTACATGCGGAATTGACACAAAAATCACTCGATTTGGATGAGTAACGAAGAAACTGCCGAAAAACTGCGTACGTATAATTAAATAAACGCAATTTGCAATTAATTAACAATTACGAAAATTAATCACCCCTTTTAATTCTTGCAAATTTGTAATATTTAACCATGTTCATGCAAATTAGATTATGAAAATAATAAGGGGCTCATGATACCACTGTTAGGTTATGATACATATGATATTACATAAATCATGCGGAAACAACCATTAACCCAGGAATACATATTATTTACACATAATCATATAGCATAATTTAGATGCATACTCTTTGTTGCGTGCCCTCCCTAGCTGCGCCCGAACCGAGCAAGAACAAGTCTTTAGGACTCCAAGTGTCGTCCCTCCGTAGATAGTCCACAGCACGTCCGGATCCGCCTTAAGATTGACCAACTAGAATCGCCCTTAAGGTACTAGAATTTTCGGCACTTTTGAGCAAGATGTGTGACTGAATTTTTCTCTCAAAAACTCACTTTGAATACTTTTTAAAACTCGTTATAAATTGTGAACCCAAGCCACATATTTATAGGGGTATGGAAAGAGAATTGGAATCCTATTAAGATACGAATTAATTAAACTTAGAATCCTACAAGAACTCTAATTAATTAATTTATCAAATAGAATTAGGAATTTAATCATTAACCGAACTCTGCACGTTTTAGGAATCGTACATGAACACAAACACTTACGCACACACACACGGCAGCCACGATGGGCCGCCCATGCGCGTGCGTGCGAGCAGCAGCCCACGCAGCGAGGCCTACGCGAGCTACAAGCCCACGCAAGCACCTGCGCGCGCTGCGCGCGCTGTGCGCGCTGCCACGGCCTGCTGGGCCTGGCCTTGCGCTGGGCCTGGCGTGGCCTAGGCTGTTCGTGTGGCGCGCTTGGCTTGCTGGGCGATGGCCTGGCTTCGTGCTGGGCCCTCGTCCGGCAGGCCTCGTCCGATGCTTATTCGTACGATACGCTTCCGATTAAATTTCCGATTCCGGAATTCATTTCCGATACGAACAATATTTAACATTTCCGATTCCGGAATTATTTTCCGTTTCGAACAAATATTTAATATTTCCGTTTCCGGAATTATTTTCCGATTCCGATAATATTTCCGATTCTGACAATATTTCCGTTTCCGGCAATATTTCCGATTCTGACAATATTTCCATTTCCGATAATATTTTCCGATACGTACCATGTTTCCGTTTCCGGCAACATCTACGACTTGGATAATATTTATATTTCCGATACGATCCATATTTCCGTTTCCGGCAATATCATCGTTTCCGGAGTATTCATTTCTTGCCTGTGACGATCTCAGCTCCCACTGAAACCAAGATCCGTCGATTCCGAATATCCATAGATGGAGTATTTAATGCCATTAAATACTTGATCCGTTTACGTACTATTTGTGTGACCCTACGGGTTCAGTCAAGAGTAAGCTGTGGATTAATATCATTAATTCCACTTGAACTGAAGCGGCCTCTAGCTAGGCATTCAGCTCACTTGATCTCACTGAATTATTAACTTGTTAATTAATACTGAACCGCATTTATTAGACTTAACATAGAATGCATACTTGGACCAAGGGCATTATTTCCTTCAATCACATCCATACACTTCGTTGAATGCTACGCTTCACAATGGAGTGCCCCTTAACGGCATTTATTTTCTCCAAAGCTACTAATCACAACAACTTATTATGGACTGCTACGCTTCACCATGAAGTGCCCATACGGCATTTATTTTCTTCACTGCTACTGATCACATCCATACACTTCTACGCTTCACAATGGAGTGCCCCTTAACGGGATTTATTTTCTCCAAATCTACTAGTCACAACAACTTATTATGGACTGCTACGCTTCACAGTGAAGTGCCCATACGGCATTTATTTTCTTCACTGCTACTGATCACATCCATACACTTCGTTGAATGCTACGCTTCATAATGGAGTGCCCTTTAACGGTATTTATTTTCTCCAAAGCTACTAATCACAACAACTTATCATGGACTGCTACGCTTCACAGTGAAGCATACGTCATTTATTTTCTTCACTGCTACTGATCACATCCATACATTACCTTTTGTGCAGAATTTGCAACCTTGTTGTTGGTTCTTTCTTTCATTTCCTTTGGACTGTCTGTATTTAAAGACAGCCCTAATTATACATCATAGCAAAATACAGACTGCGGCAGTGATCAGCCTACATACATATCATCCCTACATTTTGTCAAATGTAGTATTTTCTCAGCGTACTAGCATTCCAGGAATTCTTGAGTGTGGTACCGTCCATTTGCATAAGCCGGTATGATCCAGGAACTATTTCCTCCCATATCTGGTATGGTCCTTCCCAGTTCGCAGTCAGTTTACCCTGGGCGTTTCCTTTTCCCGTCGCTGCCGTTCTTCGCAGCACTAGGTCTCCCACTCCTAAAGTTCAGTGTTTGACCTTTTTGTTGTATGCTCTGCTCATCCTACTTTTATATGCCGCTGATTTGATTTCTGCCTTTAAACGGATTTTCGGCATGAGGTCCAGCTGATGTCGTAGCAACTGGTCATTTACCTCTTCATTATAATGGACGCGCATGGTTGGGAGGGCCATTTCTGTCGGTATGACCGCTTCAGAACCGAAGCTTAGCTTGAACTGGCTCTCGTCGGTAGCTTCTTTGACTGTTGTTCTGTTACACCACAACACCACTGGCATAAGATCTGCCCATTTGCCTTTGCAGTCTTCTAATTTCTTTTTTAACGCAGCCATTATTTGCTTGTTCGCTGCTTCTGCTTGCCCATTGCTTTGGGGGTGACATACTGACGAATGAGCAAACTTGACCCTATACAACCCCAGGAAGCATTGTATGGGTGCACAATCAAACTGTGTTCCATGGTCGAAGACGATTGCTAGTGGTAACCCGAACCTTGTAATTATATTTTGCCATATAAACTTTTTCACCTGGTTCGCTGTTATTTTAGCTACTGGCTCAGCCTCAATCCATTTGGTGAAGTAGTCAACCGCTACTATTAAGAATTTGCGTCCTCCGGCTTCCATTGGGAATGGTCCTACAATGTCCATTCCCCATTGTGCGAATGGGATTGGGTTTAGAATAGGCATCAAGTCATTTGCTAGTAAGTTGATCACAACTGAGAATTTTTGGCATTTATGGCACTTTTTTACGTATGCGCGACAATCTTCTAACATTGTTGGCCAGTAATAACCATGCCTTTGGCAGATGATGGCAAGTGGCTTCCTGACGGCATGGTTTCCACAAGTTCCCTCGTGCATTTCTTCGATCATCCTTGCTGACTCGTATGATGTCAGGCATCTTAGGAACAGAGTGTATTATTATTATGGGAAACCACCAAAACGTTACAAGCTTAACAAGCTACAAAGATCAAGTAAACTACAAGAAGTTGGAGGGGAGCCGAGATACAATCTGGGCCCCCACTCCTCTAGCTATGGCGAACCCGATCCTGCTGAAAATGTGGGCAGCTGCCCGTGCCCCAATGTCTTGAGCCCTGGAGTACGTCTGGACCCGCTTCAGCAACGAAACAGCCCCTTTCTCTAATTCCCCAAAAGAAGAGAAGGAAAAAGGAAAGAAACCGTAACCCAAAGCCCTACAACGTGCCGCATACTTATCCTGCTTCCGCTGCGCTGCAACCGCCACAACCCGACCCGAAACGAAGGCTGACAACCCAGATTGCGTCATAGGGGAAGACTCAGTCAAGTCAACACACACATCTACACCGCCATCCCAAGAATAAAGCAATATATCTGCAGGACGAAGAACTCCATCTCTCACTAGTCAGCCCAACATCAACCTCCTTGCGAGCAGAAATCCCCGACCGATAGCAAATATCCAAAAGGGTATCACAAACGACATTATGTCGATGTTTAATACCCACAATCCCAGCACAAGACACGGCATGATCCCCATAAATGTCCCCATCGAAAACCCGGGAGCAAGCAGAACACGGCGTCGAATCAGAGAACAACGGAATACCCAACCGATAGCAAAGAACCGAACGATAAGTCTTACCGTTCATAGTCTGGCCTAAACCCGAGATGGGGACTGCCCGCAACCAAGCTGAGGAGTGATCCCCCTGTTGTGATTTCCATAGGGCAACATGACGGGAAGATAAGGAGAAGGCGGATTCCGCATCAGCAGTAACCTTCGTGAAATATATGTCTGCCAATTTCTTCATGACAGTGGGGGCAGCGATCTCACTGAAGGAAATAATGCCCTTGGTCCAAGTATGCATTCTATGTTAAGTCTAATAAATGCGGTTCAGTATTAATTAACAAGTTAATAATTCAGTGAGATCAAGTGAGCTGAATGCCTAGCTAGAGGCCGCTTCAGTTCAAGTGGAATTAATGATATTAATCCACAGCTTACTCTTGACTGAACCCGTAGGGTCACACAAATAGTACGTAAACGGATCAAGTATTTAATGGCATTAGATACTCCATCTATGGATATTCGGAATCGACGGATCTTGGTTTCAGTGGGAGCTGAGATCGTCACAGGCAAGAAATGAATACTCCGGAAACGATGATATTGCCGGAAACGGAAATATGGATCGTATCGGAAATATAAATATTATCCAAGTCGTAGATGTTGCCGGAAACGGAAACATGGTACGTATCGGAAAATATTATCGGAAATGGAAATATTGCCAGAATCGGAAATATTGCCGGAAACGGAAATATTGTCAGAATCGGAAATATTATCGGAATCGGAAAATAATTCCGGAAACGGAAATATTAAATATTTGTTCGAAACGGAAATTAATTCCGGAATCGGAAAATTTAAATATTGTTCGTATCGGAAATGAATTCCGGAATCGGGAATTTAATCGGAAGCGTATCGTACGAATTAGCATCGGACGAGGCCCGCTAGACGAAGGCCCAGCACGAAGCCAGGCCGTCGCCCAGCGAGCCAACGCACACCAGCGCACGCCAAGCCTCGACCAGGCCCAGCCAAGGCCTTGGGCGCGCGCGCGGAGCACAGCAGTGGGCCGAGCGCTGTGCGCCTAGCGTGGGCCGCAAGGCTTGCGCGGGTGTACGGTGCTCGTGCGTTACTTGTGCGGGAATCCTGAAGCAATCAGGATTCAAAGTGTGATTAAATCCTAAAACTATTAGATAATGATTATTTAATTAGAGTCCTAGTAGGGTTATAATTAAATAAATTAGTATCCTAATAGGATTCCAAAACCCTTTCCATAACTCTATAAATAAGTGCCTAGGGTCACATATTTCAGAGATCATTCAAGTATTCAAAGTGAGTTTTTGAGAGAAAATTCAGACACATTTCTTGACTATAACTGCCGAAAATCTTTAGTACCTTAAGGGCGATTCTAGTTGGTCAATCTTAAGGCGGATCCGGACGTGCTGTGGACTATCTACGGAGGGACGACACTTGGAGTCCTAAAGACTTGTTCTTGTTCGGTTCGGGCGCAGCTAGGGAAGGCACGCAACAAAGAGTATGCATCTAAACTATGCTATATGATTATGTGTAAATAATATGTATTCCTGGCTAAATGGTTTTTCCGCATGATTTATGAATTGTCATATGTATCATAACCTAACACTCACTAGGGCTACTCATAAGGTCGGTCTCCACGGTCCTATTGAAAAGACCAAGATCATCATCAAAGGCCGACCCCGGACCATCACCACCTGAAAGCCGAAGAAGAGTATCCTGCAAACCAGAAGACTGCAAACGGGATGCAAGAAAAGCATAATGCCGAACATCACCAGCTGAATAAACACCCAATCCTCCATAAGAATAAGGCAAGGTAGCAAGACGTCATTGCCAGTCACCGAACCCAGGTCCCGAAGCAGTCACGATACGCTCTAAAGAAGCCCGAAGAGCCACATCAAAAGATAATGGTGCCGCTTCAAAAAGATGAGGCGGACAAGTGCGCATAGCAAAGTAGAGTTTAGAAACTCCAGTGCACGCACGAAGAAGCAACAACTCACACTGGGGATCATTAAGCTTAGCTACAGCATCCATCAACACAACAGTCTTCGACAAACGTCGCGAAACCAACTCCTTACAAAAAGAGGAATTCGTACTGACTGGACCACCAAGCAACTTAACACCAAGCGCAGGACGAGCAATATCTGTAGGAAAGACACCCTCTAGACGACTGCGTGGGTCCTCCGAAGGCCAGAAAACCTCAGTCTTCTCAACATTAACATGGAGACCTAAATGAGGACCCACCTCCAAAATCAACTCCAAGACCTTTCCAACCACCAAAGTGTCACCCACGATAGTGCCATCGTCCAAGTACCAAGCCTGAAGAGATAGATCAAAAGAGTCTCTGATTCGACACACCAATGGATCAAAAGAGTCTGGTCAATTCCTAAGCTTTGCTTCCCCGTAACACGTATCTGTTGCTCGGATTCACTTCACTGAATCACTTCCTGCAAGTAATTTCTTTTTAATATCAACACCTATAACTTTGACTATTCACGTTTTATGTGAGAACGGAAGTCGGTGATGTGGGTTTTGGTAACAGTTCCAGGTTTATTGGAGTCTTGCTTATCGACAACCACACTCACATTAGCACCGTAGAATATTGAACAACAAGGATAGGCCTCTTCTTCATACCGAAGAAAAATTCACTTGAAGTAACCGGGCTTCCTTTTCTTCTGCAAAACGCTTCAGAAAACAAAACAAAAATCTCAATGTTTCAGATCTCATAACACCATTCATATAGAAATAAAACACTAAAAAAATGTCAAATTAACCAAAACATTCATAATGCGAACTCAGAATCGCTGAAATAAATAAAAATAAAACATACAAAAGTGAAAATGAAACCCAAAAAGTTAGTAAATTTGAAGTTTTGGGTTTATCTGGGATTGAATTATATATGCCCAGATGAAATTTCAGTCCCAGATTTAAGGAGAAGATGAAGAAGATAAACGGAAGAAAATTTGGAGAATTTTTGAGAGATATTCGTTCTTCATCCGAAAACGGTCCGATCAACCAAACAAATTGAGATCCGAATTTTTGAGAAGATGAGGAGTACTTGTTCCGCCATTGTTGAAATAAATTGAGATCGAAAATAAATAAATACGAAGTATATCGAAGAAATAAGGTTGAAAATACCTGTTTCGCCATTGTGAAGCAACAGAGCCATAGAGGCGGCGAGGAGGAGTAGAGAGTGAGATCAGAAAGATTTTTTTTTTTTGAGGGGAGTGAGAGAAAGATAGAATAGAGGCTTAAAGCCCTAGTTATCAATTCCACCACACTTTAAAAGAATATTTTCGTTTTTGTTTTTTTTTCTCAATTTTTAATAAATTTTTTTATTTATATGTTGGATCATTTAAACAATTTCACAAAAGTTACGTACATAATAAAAGGGAGACCACTTTTTATTTAGATGCGGTTTCTTTGTCCCTCATGTTTTATTCAATTATTCAAAAAATGTTTATGTGTACCTAAGAAACCATATTTCTTTAACATTTGGTATCTTATTAATTTTCTAAGAAACCATGTTTCAAAATTGTATGGTTTCTATATATAAGAGACCTAAAAAGTGTCTTAAATGATTTCTTATTTGTGGTTACTTAGCTATTTTTTGTAGTAGTGGTGGCAAGTCGCCACTTCCAATCACCAAATCCAGGCCCCGGACTAGTAACAATACGCTCCAAGGAAGATCGAAGAGCCTCATCGAAAGAGCGCTGAGCCGCCTCAAAAATACCAGGAAGAGAAGTACGCAAAGCAAAGTAGCGTTTAGAAACTCCGGTACATGCCCTAAGTAACAATAGCTCACACTGAGGATCCTCAAGCTGAGCAACCTTATCCATAAGCCCAATGGTCTTGGTCACCCTTTTCATCACAAGCTCACCACTAAAAACTCAATTGGAACTAGTTGGACCACCAAGCAACTTAACACCGTGCAACGGACGAGCAATATCAGGGGGAAAGACTCCCATGAGCCTGCTTCGAGGGTCCTCTGTAGGCCAGAAAACCTCAGTCTTCTCCACGTTAAGATGTAACCCGCGACAAGGTCCATCCTCCATAATCAGCTGCAGAACCTTCCCCGCCACTAAGGTGTCACCAATGATGGTGCCACCATCCAAATACCATGCCTGAAGACATACATCAAAAGCGTCCCTGATTTTACAAAACAGGGGTTGTAAAACCAAAGAAAAAAGCAGAGGACCAAGAGGATCACCCTGCTACACCCCCTGAGATGACCATAATGTGTGCTCCCCATAATACAATCTGGCTAGAGTAGAATAGCAGAATTCAACCCATCGCGAAATGCCCGGACAATAAAGGCGAACTTCACGTAACATGGCCGCTCGATCAACTAAATTAAAGGCATTTTGAAAATCCACCAACAACATAGAAAGACCCACATCAAAACCCCGATCTTCAATCAACCGGTTCACAGCCTGAAGCATTGCCTCACCACCCGCAGATACACCGACACCAAATTGAAGACCATCGAAATAACTCCCCAAGGACGGACCAACCATAACAGCACCAACCTTCGAAACCAGCCGTCGCCAAACAGTACCCACGGCATTAGGACGAATACCACCACCGGGCTTGACAAGAGGTGTGACAGGAGCACTAGCAATATACTCACCCAAACCCATAGGACACTTTTCAGCTAAAAAGAGATTAACCACCCCCGAAATGGAGTCAACTAACTCATCAGAAACAGCCACAACAGCACCACTCAAGCAATCCATAAGGTGCTGAGCTCGCAAATTGTCCCTCCCACAAGATGTGCCACGTGGAAAACTCCTAATCCAGTCCAAAACAACAACAGGAGTAGCTATGAGATGATGGTGATCAACAGGAATATCAGGCAAGGACGGTGCTGGAAAAGAAGGGTGTTTTGACTGTAAATCAGCAAGAGTGGCCTCATTATAAGGCGCAACGCCAGAAGAAGAAAGAACCAGGCTGCAGTAGTGTAATGACCATCACAAATCTTCCTACGACACTGCTTGATATTACGCTTTGCCAAATCAAGATCCGCATCAACATTCATCAAAGTAGGGGATCCAGCTGCCAAAGCTTCCCGCAAAAGAAGCATACTACCACCCAGCTCACTCCAAGTACGAATAACATTAGCAATGCTCTCTTCCTGCCGTTGCCGCCTAACGGCAGATGAGCACTCTCGATTACTCCTCGGACTGAAGGTCTTAAGGATACATAGCGGCAACACGAGAAGATTAACCCAACATGAGATTTCCTCAAGCTTGCAAATAACCCTATCAAGCGCGCCTTTCAAAACCCGGGAAAAACCCAAACGACATTTAGGAGGGATGGATTTAACAGTGCAAAGTCGCTTAGAAAGCAATCTGTCAAGGAGAGTGACGGTAAAACCACATTCCTGTTCACGCATTGCAGTATCGTCCCACAATGGCCACAAAACCAGAACGTAACCCTGGCGACATTTAGAGCGAATGGAATGCGTCTTTAAACAATCCCACAAAGACAAATCCCCATACGGCGGAAGGTCAACTCAGCTTCAGTAAAAATAGCCAAGTCAATAGTTAGAGAGTGCCGTGTGACTACCTGAGCATCCGCCCCACAATGACGATCACGAAGATGAGTGATCAAAGAGCTCCTAGTAAGCCCATTCCCCCCGCCATCTTAACATCCATTAAGACCCACAAATGGACAATGAAAACGCACCACAGTAGTAGGCATTATAGTATTGAAAAAGTATCCAACACAAATTTCGTACACCTGATCAGCAAACTCCACAGCCAACCCCTGGATAATGCTATGCCACGGTACAATTACGCTTAAAAATTAAAGCACACTGCCCCACACCTGCAAACACACTGCAACTCCAACAAAAACCAATTATGGGATGCTGAACAAACACACCGAACCACCTAACACACTGCAAAAACACTTCGAACACCGCAAAATCCAATGTTGGGGCCCCTACGAAATGCACCGCTACTGAAATTGCTACCATCTACGAACTATTTGAGAAATGCCCAACGCTACAGTACCCCACGCACCGAAACAAAATGCCTCAGAACCTCGCCTCAACAACACCCGCAACAACACTGAACCACCACAACCAACAGCACTGCACCGCCACAACAATTGAATCCCTACCCGGCAACAGTACACACAAACGCAGCCGAATTGAGATTTTTTTTCCAATTTTAAAACCATTAACATGTCACGTGTTGGTTTCCGGGTGCTACGTGTCCAAATCAATGCCTGAAAATTGGGTCAACTCCAATAAACCGGCAAGAGGTCCTAGTCAACAAAAAAAAAGTTCAAGGTCCCAAAACGTCACTTTTCTTATATAAGGTCCTCTACCACACAACAACCTTATAAAAAGTCATTTCTAACAAAAATTCCTTTTTACCCACTTTTGTTTGGTAAAAAGAATTTAGAAGGGAAATAAGAGAAAGTAAAAAAAATATATGATTTCCCAAAAGTGGGGATTTAGAAAGAAAGAGAAAATTCAAAGCTAGTTCATGAAAATTATCGAATAGTTATCCATTAAGGATGAACTAGTTTTTTAAGCTCACTTATTTTAAATTTTGGACACTAACACCAATATTTAACCAATAAAAGTATGTCCTATAGCCTGTACCAAAAAGGAATGAAGTTTAAACTTTAGACGTATACTCACATTGTATTTATAATTTTAAATCACTATGAAGTTGCAATGAGCCAATGAAGCACCCAACTAATACGATAGACAGTGGCTCATTCGGATCAATAATACGAAGTACAATTTAAACTCTGTTTTTTGAGGGGAAAGATAAGCTAGTGTATTAATCAAGGGACAAAGTGTCCATTAGTACATACGGGGAAATCTCCGTTGGGCAATGATTCTCCCATACTTGTTCAATACCAAAAGGCACTAGCTTAGCAAGGTGATGGGCTACAGTATTGCCATCCCTTTTAACGTGAGACCAACTAATTGAATCGAAAAAGCTACTAAGAGACAAAATATCTTCAAGCACGGAATCTAGATCAGAGTGATAGACGGCTACTTTCGAAAGGCGTGAGATTACCACTTGACTGTCAGACTCTAAGATAATGTTTTTGTAGCCGTACCGCTTGCCTAGCTTAATAGCCATTGCTAAGACTTTACCTTCAACAATCTCCACGGGCCAAGTTGCTCGAACTCTCCTACAAGCTGCAAACAACACCCTACCTTCGTGATTTCTGGCCACCATACCCATCCCAATCCAACCTTCATCTGCTAATGACGCATCTGCATTGATTTTTATCACTCCATGTGCTGGTGCCCTCCAAATTTTAGGACTTGAGCCTTTCCGTGCTTTCGGCTTGCCATAGATACTCGCACTATATTTTCCGAACTCCTCCACTAGCATTTCCACTCGTGCCACTAACATTGTATTAGGATTCATCTTGTCCTCATAGACCTTCTTGTTGCGATCTATCCACACACACCACGCCATATATGCTGCTCGATGTTTAAGGTTAAGCGTTACCTCCTTCCAGCTTACTACCCATTCCAAGAGGAGCACCCCTCCTGCTGCACGTACAAGCTCGCCACATCCCACATCTTGCCACAGCTCCTGCACTTGAGGGCACTCAAGTAGCGCATGCGCTGTTGTCTCACTCGCGCCACAGCCCCATGGGCAGTTCGAATCATCCAGCATATGCCTTGACCGGAGTAGCGCACGAGTTGGAAGGGTTCCATTGCACATTCTCCATAAAAAGTGTGGTACCTTTGGCGATACCTCCATACCCCAAATTTCAACCCAAGTTTCATGAAAGTCATCCATCACTACTACAAAACAGCCTCTTTGAAGACACTTGAGCCTCGACGCCGAGCATGTATGCGGTCTTGGTCGAGTATTTCCCATCGTTAGAGTAAGCCCAAGTAAGGATGTCCTTGGGGCTTCTCCAACTCAATGGTATTGAGAGGATGCAGTGTTGGTCTCTTTGATTAAAGTTACCTGAAATCACATCAAAATCCCAATCCATCGTCTCAAAATTTAATTAGATCGCTCACTTTCGTCAAGCCTTCAACCTCCTCGCTCGTGATGTATCTCCCTTCCGTATCCGCAACCCATGGGTCTCTCCAAATACCTATCTCCGAGCCCACTCCCACCCGCCATATTGCCCCCTCCTTCACCAAGGCCTTCGAACTCCAGATGCTCCGCCATGAATAGCTTGCGTTGTTGTAACACCCTAATAATTCCTTGCTTTTATAAAACCATTTTTCAACTTAAAATAAAGGAATTACTAAAGTATTACCGCAACCGTGATAACGGTTAAGGCTATTACCAGAATTACGCAGCGGAATTTAATGCCAACTAACTTTTCAAAAACATAAATAATAAATTATTGAGGCCTCCTACAAATTGGAACCATAATGGCCAAAAACCAAAGTATTAAAAGTTCAACGAATTCAAAACATAATTAAAGTATAGATGAAATAGTTTTAAAGTACGAAAAACATGCAACTCTCTCAATCATCCCAAGCCACATGATTTCGATCGTACTTCGATCTACCAACCTGCTATATTATTCTACTCCCCAACAATGCAAGTGCAAATGATGGATCATCATATGGTCATTAAGGCGAAGGCCATGACCAAAAGACCCAAAGCACGTAGTCAGCAAAAAGCTGAGTACTTACAAGAATAGAGTGAAACAAAACTATAAACATGCGTCACTCACTAAGTACTAATCAACATGCAAAAGCCATTTAATAAATAACAAGTAAATCATGAATACAAGACTCGACACTTGACTCGACTCGACTCTTGACTCACAATTTAATTAGAATAAGCTTCGAACGGGCCAAAAGAATATTCCATAAAAGGAAGGGTGTTGGGAGCCAACCAAACACCATAATAAATAATAAATATCGGACCACCGAGTGTCGGGCCATACCGACGGAATTCCAGCGCATAATTTAAATGAAACAAAGTCTTGTATCATTAGTAGGAGAACGAGCTTTCCGGCAAGACTCCCCCCATTGTTCATACTCAAGGTATATACGTTCCAAGAGTTTTGAAGCTTTTTCCGGTTGCACTTTACGTTTATTAATATTTTATTAAAGGCGAACTCAAGACTCAACAAACATACACCCATACAATTAATAAACAACAACCAAAACAATCTTATTTTAATGCTTTTGGACTTGTGATCAACAAAGCAAGACACTGTGAAATTACTACCAGGTTCCTTCTCACAAAAGGTGAGATTCCACATCATGCCTATTAACATGAGGGTTGTGCCCTTGCACGACAAATCCTAATTCATTTCATACACAATATTCCCAACTGAACCCTACATGTGCGGTGGCTTACATGAGCTAACCCTTCACATGTGGTAAAATAAATAGTACAACGTGGTACGAATAATTGGCTCAAAAGTATGCTAGACATCCCGTACAATAGCATAACAATAAAGGATTCATCCCTTGCATGTGAAACCAAACCATACATGCATAAATATTGAACAACATGATTGACAATGAAATTCATACTCATAACAATCCCAACATGCTTGTTCGACCACTAATTCAATAATGCCAATATAATAATCCACATGATCGTTCACCAAAACAAATATGAATCCACATAATATAATTCACATCAACAACAATCATGTAATGTCCTTGACAAATAGTGTGGTCGCCCTAGACTTGTACGTACCTTGAATACCTAAGTGCAGGGGCCACTTTGCAATAACGAGCACTCACTTAGAAATCACCTCCTATCATCAAAATAATGAAACTTAAATTATTTCCATGTTCATTAAATCTCCAACAACTTTATAAAATATTAAACCTTGTTTAAACTTTAGAATTCAATCGTTCTTTAATAAAATAATCGTCTCAATTTGCAAAACTAATCCCTAGTATGAAAACATACTTTTTCCACCCTTAAAATCAATAAAAAATCAACACTTTAGACCTTTCTATAAATCTGAAAATATAATTGATTATCATAATTAAATTCATCACCTAATTATGCTAATCAATTGACTCATTAGGTCTAGGTCAAAACCCTAACTTGAAATTCCCAATAAAACCAATTTCACATCATAAAAATCAATTCTTTATTAAATAAACGAATCTGAAAATTCATGCTTTAATAATTAAAACAAGCCTCATGAATCACAACATATAAATCCTCAAAGTACGGTGTTCATAACCGATTCCCAGCATTTTAATTATTCAAAACAATAATAATAATATAATTTAAAATACGGAATTGAAATAGAATAGGTAAGGAAGAAGAGAATTATACCAATCCGGCCTATATCACTGAAAAACCACGAATTAATGTGATTGGGCGAAAAAGATTGAACAACGAACGAACAAGTAACAACGTCAACACACAACGCACCACTCGTGGGCGTGTGTGTGCAGTTACGAAGAGGAACGGACAGCAGGGGGGGGCGCAGCAGCGCTGGGCGAGAGAAGGGGCAGCGCGCTGGGCGCGGGCGAAGAGAGTGAGGGAGTGTGGGCGTGAGGGCGAGAGAGAGGGAGTGTGGGCGTGCGGCTGGGCAAGGAAGCACCACACAACAACAACACGCGCACAAGGGGGAAGGGGTGATGTGTCGTGCAAGGGGCACGAGTAGCAGCGGGCCCTCGTGTGCGGGACGAGGGCCGGACGAGCAAGGAGGAGAGAGGAAGAGTGAGGGGAAAGCAAGAGAGGAAAAAGGGTTTAGGCAAAATAAGGGGGATCATTTAATGAGGGGAGTCCTATTTATAGGCTGCCAAATTTCTAATGGGCTAGGCTTAGGAAATTAGTATTGGGCTTAGGGAATTAAATGACTGGGCTAGCTTAGAGCTTTGAATTAATTCTTTTGATTGGGCTCGTTTAATAAAACGAGTTGGACTTTTCATTTAAAACCCAAACCTTTCAAAATTACTTGCGACCCATTAAATTTCCCGACTCAAAAATTAAATTCGTTTCGTAATTAATTAAAACAATAAATATTCTAATTAATTAAAATACATTTAAATAATATTTAAATGCGAAATAAATTCTAAAAATCGTAAAATGCTTCATAAATATAATAAAATATATTTATAAATATTATAAAAATACAAGGTATTACAGTTGTACCCCAAGGACGACTCCAGAAATGAGCTATTGTGATAGTATTGCCGACATTACCTTACTGAGCAGTGAGTTTGCTCCTTCCACGAGCCGCCAAGATTGTCTCCCAAGGAGCGCATCATTAAACATCGTCAAATCCTTGAAACCCATACCCGCGAAGCATTTTGGTTCACACATAGCACTCCAACTCCGCCAATGTACCTTCCGTTTATTGTCTTTTTGGCCCCAAAAGAATCGGGCCATCTCCGACTGTATGTTTTGTATGACTGATTTCAGTAGAACCTCCTTCCCCGCCCTTGAAAGAAACTTCTCCTTCCACCCTTGCAGCTTCTTCCAAACTCTGTCTAAAATGGCTCCAAAAACCGCCTTCTTCGATCGACCTGCTACTGTGGGAATCCCTAGGTACTTCTCGTGTCTACCCACTTGTCTCATGTTCAAAAGTCTCTTCAAATCTTCTCTTCACTCAGTATTAACCCCTCTACTAAAAGACACCTCAGACTTTTCATAATTAATTTTCTGCCCGGATGTTGCTTCGTATTTGTTGAGAATATCAACTATCTGTGAGCATTCATGTCTGTTAGCTCTAGTAAAAATTAAACTGTCATCTGCGATCAAAAGATGTGTTAGCCCCATGTAGTTGTTAGGTTATGATACATATGACAATTCATAAATCATGCGGAAAAACCATTTAGCCAGGAATACATATTATTTACACATAATCATATAGCATAATTTAGATGCATACTCTTTGTTGCGTGCCTTCCCTAGCTGCGCCCGAACCGAACAAGAACAAGTCTTTAGGACTCCAAGTGTCGTCCCTCCGTAGATAGTCCACAGCACGTCCGGATCCGCCTTAAGATTGACCAACTAGAATCGCCCTTAAGGTACTAAAAATTTCGGCACTTTTGAGCAAGGAATGTGTCTGAATTTTTCTCTCAAAAACTCACTTTGAATACTTGAAAAACTTGTTATAAATTGTGAACCCAGGCCACATATTTATAGGGGTATGGAAAGAGAATTGGAATCCTATTAGGATACGAATTAATTAAATTAGAATCCTAATGAAACTCTTATTTAATTAATTTATAAAATAGAATTAGGAATTTAATCATTAAACGAATCATGTACGTTTTAGGTTTCGTATGCGAACACAAACACCCACCCACGCACAGCAGCCCACGAGGGGCGCCATGCGCGCGCGCGCACAGCCCGAGCATCGCAGCCCACGACTGCCGCAGCCTTGGGCGCGCGCTGGGCCTGCCTTGCGGTGGGCCTGGCGCAGCCTTGGGCTGGCGTGTTGTGGCGCGCGTTTCCCTTGCTGGACGTGGGCCTGGCTTCGTGCTGGGCCTTTCGTCTAGCAAGCTCGTCCGATGCTAATTCGTACGACGCGCTTCCGATTAATTTTCCGATTCCGGAATTCTTTTCCGATACGAACAATATTTAATATTTCCGATTCTGGAATTAATTTCCGTTTCGAACAAATATTTAATATTTCCGTTTCCGGAATTATTTTCCGATTCCGATAATATTTTCGATTCAGACAATATTTCCGTTTCCGGCAATATTTCCGATTCCGGCAATATTTCTATTTCCGATAATATTTCCCGATACGTACCATGTTTCCGTTTCCGGCAACATCTACGACTTGGATAATATTTATATTTCCGATACGATCCATATTTCCGTTTCCGGCAATATCATCGTTTCCGGAGTATTCATTTCTTGCCTGTGACGATCTCAGCTCCCACTGAAACCAAGATCCGTCGATTCCGAATATCCATAGATGGAGTATTTAATGCCATTAAATACTTGATCCGTTTACGTACTATTTGTGTGACCCTACGGGTTCAGTCAAGAGTAAGCTGTGGATTAATATCATTAATTCCACTTGAACTGAAGCGGCCTCTAGCTAGATATTCAGCTCACTTGATCTCACTGAATTATTAACTTGTTAATTAATACTGAACCGAATTTATTAGACTTAACATTGAATGCATACTTGGACCAAGGGCATTATTTCCTTCAGTCTCCCACTTGTCCTTAGGGACAAGTGTGCATTTCCTAATTCCTTTGTCGCTCGATGCTTGCTCTTGAACATAAGGTAAGAGTTGTCATCCTTATTATGTCCAGAGGTGTTTCTCGGTTTCAGAGTTCAACTGATCAAATAAACAGATAATCATAGCCTATGATTCATCCGAGCACGGCCATGCATTTCACAGTTTCTAGCTCTCCGAGTGGCCTTGTACAACTTTTAAGCATCTCATCCCGATTTATGGGAGGACAATCCCAATCTTGCGATCTTGAGATTAGACTTCGTTTGATAGGTGATTACCTGAGCGTTGCCTTTATAGCCTCCTTTTACGGTGCGACGGTTGGTCAACGTCAAAGCAACCAGTTCTCAAACAAGTAATCTCAAATCACTCAGGTATTGAGGATTTAGTGTCTAATAATTTTAATGAAATTTACTTATGACAGATTTTCATCTCTTACAATAAAGTTTCATAGGTCTTGTCCGATACTAGTCTTCCCAAAGTAAGTATCTATGCAAATGATTATGACATTGCCATGTCCACATAGTTCAAGAAACAGAACTACTAGTCATCTTGCATTCTAATCGTCTAACGTTTTCTATGCGTCCAATTTTATAGAAAACTCCGACTAGGGACCATTTTCAACCTTTGACATTCAAGTTCACTTGATAGACATTTCTTAGTCACAGGACTGGTCCTGACAGTCTATCTTGAATATATCGTCAAATTGAAGGGACTCATCATTTAATAAACCACAAATTAAATGGAAAAATGAATTCTTTTCATTTATTGTGAATGATTAACCAATAATGTTTTACAAAGATTTAAACTCTAAAACTTTAAAACATTAAATAGAGACATCAAAGCCATTCTCCAATATGCTTGATTCCCATAGCTGCAGTGTGCGAGTTGTGCTTTGCTTGCGGCAGAGGTTTAGTTAATGGATCTGATATGTTGTCATCAGTTCCAATTTTGCTTATCTCGACTTCTTTTCTTTCAACGAACTCTCGTAGAAGGTGAAATCTACGAAGTACATGCTTGACTCTCTGGTGGTGTCTAGGCTCTTTTGCCTGTGCAATAGCTCCGTTATTGTCACAATACAGGGCTATTGGTCCTTTAATGGAGGGGACTACACCAAGTTCACCTATGAACTTCCTTAGCCATATAGCTTCCTTTGCTGCTTCATGTGCAGCAATGTACTCCGCTTCAGTTGTAGAATCCGCAATGGTGCTTTGCTTAGCACTTTTCCAGCTTACTGCTCCTCCGTTGAGGCAGAAGACAAACCCAGACTGTGATCTGAAATCATCTTTGTCGGTTTGGAAACTTGCGTCCGTATATCCTTTAACAATTAATTCATCATCTCCACCATAGACCAGGAAGTCATCTTTGTGCCTTTTTAGGTACTTCAGAATGTTCTTGGCAGCAGTCCAATGCGCCTCTCCTGGGTCTGACTGGTATCTGCTCGTAGCACTGAGTGCGTACGCAACATCCGGGCGTGTACATATCATAGCATACATTATTGAACCAATCAATGATGCATATGGAATCCCATTCATTCGTCTACGCTCATCAAGTGTTTTTGGGCACTGAGTCTTGCTTAGAGTCATTCCATGAGACATGGGTAGGTAGCCTCGCTTGGAGTCCGCCATCTTGAACCTATCAAGCACCTTATTGATATAAGTGTTTTGACTAAGTCCAATCATCCTTTTAGATCTATCTCTGTAAATCTTGATGCCCAATATGTACTGTGCTTCTCCTAGATCCTTCATCGAAAAACATTTCCCAAGCCAAATCTTGACAGAGTTCAACATAGGAATGTCATTTCCGATAAGTAATATGTCGTCGACATATAATACTAGGAAAGCAATTTTGCTCCCACTGACCTTCTTGTATACACAAGATTCGTCTGCGTTCTTGATGAAACCAAAGTCACTGACTGCTTCATCAAAACGTATATTCCAGCTCCTGGATGCCTGCTTCAATCCGTAGATTGACTTCTTTAGCTTGCATACCTTTTAGCATTCTTTGGATCCTCAAAACCTTCAGGCTGTGTCATAAACACAGTTTCTGTTAAAACGCCGTTTAAGAAAGCAGTTTTGACATCCATCTGCCATATTTCGTAATCGTAATATGCAGCGATTGCTAACATTATCCGAATAGACTTTAGCATTGCAACTGGTGAAAAGGTTTCATCGTAATCCACACCGTGGACTTGCCTGTAACCTTTTGCAACCAATCTAGCTTTGAAAACTTCAAGTTTCCCATCCTTGTCCTTTTTCAGTTTGAAAACCCATTTGCTTCCAATGGCTTGGTAGCCATCTGGCAAATCGACCAAATCCCATACTTGGTTTTCAGACATGGAGTCTAATTCAGATTGCATGGCTTCTTGCCATTGCTTGGAGCTAGGGCTCGTCATAGCTTGTTTGTAAGTCGCAGGTTCATCACTTTCAAGTAATAGAACGTCATAGCTCTCGTTCGTCAAAATACCTAAGTACCTTTCCGGTTGAGATCTATATCTTTGCGATCTACGCGGGGTAACATTTCTAGATTGACCATGATTCTCACCAGATTCTTCTAAAGATCTCTGAGTTTCATCCTGAATGTCATCTTGAGCATTCTCTAGAGTTTGTTGTTCGACTCGAATTTCTTCGAGGTCTACTTTTCTCCCACTTGTCATTTTGGAAATGTGATCTTTCTCCAAAAAGACATCATCTCGAGCAACAAACACCTTGTTCTCAGATGTATTGTAGAAGTAATACCCCTTTGTTTCCTTTGGATAGCCCACAAGGATACATTTGTCAGATTTTGGATGAAGTTTGTCTGAAATTAATCGTTTGACGTATACTTCACATCCCCAAATCTTAAGAAAAGACACATTTGGAGGCTTTCCAAACCATAATTCGTATGGAGTCTTTTCGACAGCTTTAGACGGAGCTCTATTTATAGTGAGTGCAGCTGTATTTAATGCATGTCCCCAAAATTCTAATGGAAGTTTGGCCTGACCCATCATTGACCTGACCATGTCTAGCAAGGTTCTGTTCCTCCGTTCTGACACACCGTTCCATTGTGGTGTTCCAGGAGGAGTCAATTCTGATAGAATTCCACATTCTTTCAGATGGTCATCAAATTCATAGCTCAGATATTCACCGCCTCTATCAGACCGCAGTGCCTTAATCTTCTTGCCTAATTGATTCTCTACTTCACTCTGAAATTCCTTGAATTTGTCAAAGGATTCAGACTTATGCTTCATTAGGTAGACATAACCATATCTACTGAAGTCATCAGTGAAAGTGATAAAGTAGCTGAAACCACCTCTAGCATTTGTACTCATTGGTCCACATACATCTGTATGGATTAAACCCAATAGTTCATTTGCTCTTTCTCCAACTTTAGAGAAAGGTTGCTTTGTCATTTTGCCAAGTAAACATGATTCGCATTTACCATAATCCTCTAAGTCAAATGGTTCTAGAATTCCTTCCTTTTGAAGTCTTTCTAAGCGTTTCAAGTTTATATGGCCTAATCGACAATGCCACAGATAGGTGAGATCTGAATCATCCTTTTTGGCCTTTTTGGTATTTATGTTATATACTTGTTTGTCGTGATCTAATAAATAAAGTCCATTGACTAATCTAGCAGATCCATAAAACATCTCTTTAAAATAAAACGAACAACTATTGTCTTTTATTAAAAAAGAAAATCCCTTAGCATCTAAGCAAGAAACTGAAATGATGTTTTTAGTAAGACTTGGAACATGGAAACATTCTTCCAGTTCCAAAACTAGCCCGGAGGGCAACGACAAATAGTAAGTTCCTACAGCTAATGCAGCAATCCGTGCTCCATTTCCCACTCGTAGGTCGACTTCACCCTTGCTTAACTTTCTACTTCTTCTTAGTCCCTGTGGATTGGAACATAAGTGTGAGCCACAACCTGTATCTAATACCCAAGAAGTTGAATTAGCAAGTATACAGTCTATAACGAAAATACCTGAAGATGGAACGACTGTTCCGTTCTTCTGATCTTCCTTTAGCTTCAAGCAATCTCTCTTCCAATGCCCCTTCTTCTTGCAGTAGAAGCATTCGGATTCAGAAGTGGGTTGACTGACCTTCCTCTTTACAGATTTGGCGCCAGTTTGCTTAGTTGGGCTGGCCTTGTTGCCACCTTTCTTAGCATTCCTCTTCTTTCCAGATTTCTTGAACTTGCCCCCACGCACCATAAGCACATCCTGCTTATCACTTTTGAGCGTCTTTTCAGCGGTCTTCAGCATACAGTGAAGCTCAATGAGCGTTTTGTCCAGACTATTCATACTGTAGTTCAGTTTGAACTGATCATACCCGCTATGAAGAGAATGGAGGATGGTGTCTATAGCCATTTCCTGAGAAAATTGCTGATCCAGCCGACTCATATTCTCAATGAGTCCAATCATTTTGAGAACATGTGGACTTACGGGCTCGCCTTTCTTAAGCTTGGTCTCAAGAATTTGCCTATGAGTCTCGAATCTTTCGACTCGAGCCAGATCTTGGAACATGTTCTTCAACTCACTGATGATTGTGAAAGCATCTGAGTTGATGAACGTTTTCTGCAGATCCGCACTCATGGTGGCGAGCATTAGACATTTCACATCCTTGTTGGCATCAATCCAACGATTGAGGGCTGCCTGAGTGACCCCGTCGCCTGCGGCTTCGGGCATCGCCTCTTCTAGGACATACTCCTTTTCTTCCTGCATAAGAACTATTTGCAAGTTCCTTTGCCAGTCAAGGAAGTTTTTCCCGTTCAACTTCTCCTTTTCGAGAATTGATCGAATGTTGAATGAATTGTTGTTTGCCATATTAAAAACTACAATTGAAAAGAATAAACAAATAAATAACCATTCACAGTTTCTCTTAATAAACTTAAATTCTAGCATACATGCATAATTCAATGTTTATTAAGCATTTTATTCAAGTTATGTGTTCCGGCAGGTGTGAATAAAATGATTCCAAGATCCTAAAATCATTGAAGAACTAAGCACAGTTTGTCGACTTAATCCTAAAACATCTTAGGTAAGCAAAAGCCTTTTGCTAATAGTCTAGAAACTACTCTTGGTTGATAGGTACGTCTAAGAACTTATTAGGTAAACCTATCGATTTTGCCACGACATAAAAGGACTCCTTACTTATATCGTTGAGTTTCACCAAAACTAACATGTACTCACAATTATTTGTGTACCTTGCCCCTTTAGGACCAATAAGTAACACCTCGCTGAGCGAAAACTATTACTAGATTGATGTAAAGGATATCCAAGCAAGTGTATATTTTGGCATGGCACCTTTTAACTCAATTTTTAAGTTTGGAACTTAAGGCTCTTACTATGTTGGTTAGATTTTAAGTGAACTAAAATCCTTAATCATGCAACATAATCAAGCTTTTGATCTCATGCATTTTAAGACATATTTAAAAGCAATAAATAACTTAAAACATGCATAAGATAAATGTGATCTAGTATGGCCCGACTTCATCTTGAAGCTTTAACTTCAAAGTTCGTCTTGAAAATCTCCGTGGGAGGCACCATTTTCTTCAAATAGGATAAGCTATAATTAAAACTAATTACAACTATTTGATGGTACGCAGACCATATTTGAATTGAAAAACAACTTTGGTACTTTAGACCAATTACATTCAAATTAATGGTACGCAGACCATATTTTCTATCCTATTTGGGCCATACTAGTCACTTCATAACCTGCAAAACAGTACATATACAATATATACCATTCACCCATTCATTATCATGAATGGCCCACATAGCTGGTTAATAAAACACATTATGCATCACGTAAACATTTGCAGCAATTAATCAAGGGCACCAATAATCTACCAATTATTCAGTCCTTATTAATTCTAATCAAGTTGTTTTAACCTTAAGGATTTGTAGACCTAATCAAGAGTTTATGACTAAAAAGGGCTCCCACTCAAACCAATAAATTCATATGCTTTACTAATTTTAAACATAAAAATGTATTTCTAGTCTTACCGGAAACATACAAACTTAATCAAAATTTAAAGCTCATATAAATTTATAATTGAATCCAAAAAGTTTAATTTAATTTCAGTCGTATTTAAATTAATTCATGATTTTAATTTTAGTAAAATAATTAGAATAAATAAAATTTATTATAATTACAATATTCAAAATTAAAATCCAAGAAAATAATTTAAATTATTAATTTTAAAATTAATTAAAATTACGTAAACTGAAAATTTCAAATTAAACATTCAAAACGATCTAATCGCAACGCAAACACCCTACGCATCGCACGCCCATGGGCCACACGCACACAGCCATCGCTGGCCATGTGCGCGCAGCCCATGCGCTCGTCGCATAGCTGCTGCTTCTACCATTCGCAAGTCATCGCACGAGTTGGTGCTCGCTGCGCGCGCGCCAGCGCTCGATGCACGCGAGCCATCGCTCGCTGTGCGTGCTCGCCAGCGCTCGCTGCGCGCGCTCCAGCGCTCGATGCACGCGAGCCATCGCTCGCTGTGCGCGCTCGCTGGATGCGAGCCAGCGCTCGCTGCGCGCGGCATCAACGCTGGGCGCAGCACTCGTGGCACGCGAGCTTGCGCTCGCTGCGCGCGAGGCAGTGCGCGTTGTGGCGCAGCTCGCTTGCTGCCCACACGCGACTGCCGTGCCTTGCCTTCGCCCATGCCCATTCGTCCATTGCTCGTAGCCCACGACACAAGGCAGGGCTGCTGCCTTGTGCTCGTGCACCATGCCCTTGCTCATTGCATTCGTGCCGCATGGGCGACGAGCTCCCTTGCTCGTCGTCGCATGCCCGCACTATACAACACCCCTTTAAGGGTGACACGTAGCGTCCATTGCTTTGTGCGTGCAAGTTATATGAACGAATCGCATAAAATTTAAAAATTTATATTTAAAATTAATGACAAATTAATAAATAATATTAATTTCATAATTTTAGGGCGAAAAATCGAAAATTTATTATTCAATTGATTTCCGATTAACATGGATTCAAGCCTAGGTCATAAAAATTTAAAATTTTAGAATGCCTTTTACATGCGGAATTGACACAAAAATCACTTGATTTGGATGAGTAACGAAGAAACTGCCGAAAAACTGCGTACGTATAATTAAATAAACGCAATTTGCAATTAATTAACAATTACGAAAATTAATCACCCCTTTTAATTCTTGCAAATTTGTAATATTTAACCATGTTCATGCAATTTAGATTATGAAAATAATAAGAGGCTCGTGATACCACTGTTAGGTTATGATACATATGACAATTCATAAATCATGCGGAAAAACCATTTAGCCAGGAATACATATTATTTACACATAATCATATAGCATAATTTAGATGCATACTCTTTGTTGCGTGCCTTCCCTAGCTGCGCCCGAACCGAACAAGAACAAGTCTTTAGGACTCCAAGTGTCGTCCCTCCGTAGATAGTCCACAGCACGTCCGGATCCGCCTTAAGATTGACCAACTAGAATCGCCTTTAAGGTACTAAAAATTTCGGCACTTTTGAGCAAGGAATGTGTCTGAATTTTTCTCTCAAAAACTCACTTTGAATACTTGAAAAACTTGTTATAAATTGTGAACCCAGGCCACATATTTATAGGGGTATGGAAAGAGAATTGGAATCCTATTAGGATACGAATTAATTAAATTAGAATCCTAATGAAACTCTTATTTAATTAATTTATCAAATAGAATTAGGAATTTAATCATTAAACGAATCCTGTACGTTTTAGGTTTCGTATGCGAACACAAACACCCACGCACGCACAGCAGCCCACGAGGGGCGCCATGCGCGGGCGCGCACAGCCCAAGCATCGCAGCCCACGACTGCCGCAGCCTTGGGCGCGCGCTGGGCCTGCCTTGCGGTGGGCCTGGCGCAGCCTTGGGCTGGCGTGTTGTGGCGCGCGTTTCCCTTGCTGGACGTGGGCCTGGCTTCGTGCTGGGCCTTTCGTCTAGCAAGCTCGTCCGATGCTAATTCGTACGACGCGCTTCCGATTAATTTTCCATTTCCGGAATTCTTTTCCGATACGAACAATATTTAACATTTTCGATTCCGGAATTAATTTCCGTTTCGAACAAATATTTAATATTTCCGTTTCCGGAATTATTTTCCGATTCCGATAATATTTCCGATTCAGACAATATTTCCGTTTCCGGCAATATTTCCGATTCCGGCAATATTTCTATTTCCGATAATATTTCCCGATACGTACCATGTTTCCGTTTCCGGCAACATCTACGACTTGGATAATATTTATATTTCCGATACGATCCATATTTCCGTTTCCGGCAATATCATCGTTTCCGGAGTATTCATTTCTTGCCTGTGACGATCTCAGCTCCCACTGAAACCAAGATCCGTCGATTCCGAATATCCATAGATGGAGTATTTAATGCCATTAAATACTTGATCCGTTTACGTACTATTTGTGTGACCCTACGGGTTCAGTCAAGAGTAAGCTGTGGATTAATATCATTAATTCCACTTGAACTGAAGCGGCCTCTAGCTAGGCATTCAGCTCACTTGATCTCACTGAATTATTAACTTGTTAATTAATACTGAACCGCATTTATTAGACTTAACATTGAATGCATACTTGGACCAAGGGCATTATTTCCTTCAGTAGTAACCTCTCTTGTACTTTATTTTGAAGCATACGTGACAAAGCGTCTTCCACCAGAATAAATAAGTACGGAGAGAGGGGTTCCCCTTGCCGTAACCCCCTTCCCGGGGCAACCAGACCACAAACACCACCATTTATAATAAAAGAATAAGAGACCGATGTAACACAGTTCATGATCAGATTCACCCAACGGCCATCAAACCCCATGGTGAGTAACAATTTCCTTAGAAAGCCCCATTCGACTCTATCGTACGCCTTACTCATATCCAGTTTCATAGCTATCACACCTTTCCTGCTCCGTTTTCTCTTTTTCATAGAATGGAACACTTCCATAGCAATAAGACCGTTGTCTGTGATCAACCGGCCAGGCACAAAGGCACTCTGGTTCTCTGTCACGATGTCCGGTAGTACAGATTTCAACCGCATAACAAGACCCTTAGCAACAAGCTTGTATAAAACATTACATAGAGCAATATGTCAAAATTCGGCCACATTAGTAGGATTATTGACTTTCGGGATCAAAACAATATTAGTTTTATTCACCTGACTCGGGAAATTTGAGTCGTGGAGAATATTTCTAACAAAAACTGCTACATCATCACCTACTATGTGCCAGAACCTTAGGTAAAAAATCGCATGCATACCATCGGGGCCCGGAGCTTTACAAGGATGCATTTGTTTTAAGGCCAAGAAAATTTCATCCTTTGTATACGGCTTTAATAGTGCTTCATTCATTTCATTGGTGACAATATGATTAATATGTTGCATTACACCTTGAAAATCATTACTGGAAGGAGCATTTGAAGTAAATAAGTTTTCATAATATTTTGTAATTATTACCTCTAAATCTTCATCCTCCGTCTGCCATTTCTTGTCCTCATCAAAAAGGCCTTTAATAGTGTTACGTGATTTACGTTGTGACGCCTTATGATGAAAATAGCTGGTGTTTTTGTCGCCATCCCGAACCTCCGCGACTCTGGACCGCAAATACCAATAGGCTTCATGCTTACAATGCAGATCGTCCAAGATCTTTTCTAAGGCTAAGCATTCGTCGCAGCTCTCTTGAGATATACGCCGTTGTTGGGCAATCTTAAGAGCCTCTTCTGTGGCTTTGGTCTTTTTCCCTAATTTGTCATATTTATCCGCACTCCATCCCACCAAATCTCCTGCGACCACTGCAATTCTTCCCTCCATTCTCCTTCCTGCTGATCCTTCCCAAGCCTCCTTAACAACCTTTTCACATGAGTCATCTAGTAGCCAAGCCGTCTCAAACTTGAACTCCTTCTTACCCTTCCGTCTCCTTCTAGGCTTACAACTAGTCCTGACCACAATTGGAGTATGGTCAGACTTGTAGCGGAGGAGATGTTCCACAGAAGCTCGCGGGAACGCACCAAGCCATGATGGTGAAGCTAAATAACGATCCCGTTCTCTAACACAAGTTACGTTGCTGCATTTTTTTCCACGCTCCCACGTCCACCACTGACCCTCATACCCCAAATCCCTTAGCCCAATCATCCCTTAGCCCAATCATCCACGACCTCTCTGAAATGAGGTATTTCTCGCCTAGTGATATCCACCCCTCCCTCCTTCTCATCATAGGTCAATAATTCATTAAAGTCCCCCCCCCCCAAACAAAATAGGAATGGTGACCCCCTCACAGAGATGTCGAATGAGAGTCCAAGTACGGTGCTTATTGGTAGAGTCTGGCCGCCCGTAAATGCCCACAAAACGCCACTGTTACACTCCATCAATCCCTACATCTCCACATATATGGTTCTGAGAGTACGATACTAAGTTGAAATCCACCTTCTCCTCATTCCAGAAGACACATAGCCCTCCAGATTTACCCCTACTAGCCACACCAAACGCGTTCGAGAAACCAATGCGCTCCTTAATACCTTCCACTTTCTCCTTACTGACTTTTGTTTCCGACAAAAACACAATGTCGGGGGTAACAGCGATGCTCCATCTACGGAGTCGACAAACTGACCAAGGGTTACCCATCCCTCGGCAGTTCCAACATAGTAGATTCATTGTGGGCACCGGGGTTGGTCAACACCAACCTCCGCCAAAACTAGGGCTTCGAGACCTGCGTGAGTACTGCTTTTACTTCGTTTCTCCGCATTGTCCCCTGCCTCATCTATGTCCATACCCACCACAACTGACTTCCGTTTCTGGGAGCTGGTAGCTGCACTCCCACTAGGTAATCATTTCCTCTCCCTTTGTACCCTCTTCCACTGCTTCCCATTAGATGGTTTCTTCGAGTTACCCAGCGCAAAAGTCAGCGGTTCGATGTTCAAATAGTCTTGTTAGACCACGTCTTCTCTTCCACCCTCACCCACACTGATGATCTCACCTCCAACGTTACCTGGGTTCTCCACTGTCACTCCTGTCACTTTCTCTCCTTCAACCTCCCTATTGGCTCTGGTACTCACCAAACTAACCATGCCCAGTCCCTCCTTCCCAACCACCAGTTTGCCTTCTCCCATAATGCCAATCTCTTGTATCTCTTCAACCAAACTCCCTTTCACCCCCTCCTCCACCTCTTTGGGAATCACTACTGTTGTTATTGACCTAGGAGCTTCGTGTTCCTTCGTCACAAACAGTTGGCGTCTGCTCTTTGTGATAAGAGTGATCTCCTCAATATCCTTCGAATACCCCTTCCTTGGTGTTTCTCTCAAACTCAAACTCCAGCCTAACTCCTTTTTCTTGTCTTCCTCAGAGACGTTCAAACAATCTCTTTCTGAATGCCTGATTATCCCACACGCCAGGCAAAAATAAGGTAGTCTCTCATACTTGAATTCCACCTTCACTTCCTTCCCACTTCTGTCTGTCATCTTCTGGTTCCGCCGAATAGGCTTGGTAATGTCAATCATGATTTTAATTCTTCTATATCGCTCAAGCCCTAACACGTCTTCTACTATGTCAAGAAATTCGCCCAAACCTGCCGTTAAAGCTTTAACGTACTCGTTGGATCTGCAATTGATCGAATGGCAATTTGCAAACACGTACCCAAAACGGAGACCGGTCCAACATGACATTCTCTGGTTGCTCATCTCCCACAACCTCCTTAATAACCACCAGATTGTTCTCCCAGCACCACGGGCGGCCGTTCAAAACTTTCTCCTTATCCCTCCAATGGAAGAATTGAAAAGCAAAAAGATTTGGTCCAATAACCCTAATCACCATGCTGTTTGCAGGGGCCCAAACCTTCATCATTGTACGCTTGAAAGCGTCCAAATTGTACGGACGTTCTGTGAGCAATCTCCCTACCAGTAAAAGGTCCAGTTTACCATCCGTTTCCGAACATTCAATCTCCCTTAGGTCAATAGTCCCACCTTCATCATCATCAATTTGTAGCAAGGAACATTTGAGTGCAAGGTCGTCGGCCATCGCTGAAGGTGTAGCGTCCAAG
Source organism: Spinacia oleracea (assembly GCF_020520425.1). Lineage (NCBI taxonomy): Eukaryota > Viridiplantae > Streptophyta > Magnoliopsida > Caryophyllales > Amaranthaceae > Spinacia > Spinacia oleracea. The sequence goes on along the minus strand of NC_079488.1, from coordinate 8,422,156 downwards.
GCGACGGAGGTTTGTCTATCTTTCGAGAAAGCGGCAACCCTATCTTTCGAGGGAGAGTTTTTTACTTTAGGAGGGCCTGTGTAGGGAGTAACATTCTAGAAATGAAGTATTTAAACTCTTAATTACGCCCTATTTGCGTTTCTTTTTTTTTTTTTGAGTATTTGTGGTTTGATTTGGGTTTGAATCATGCGATTAGTTGTCTTTTTAATACTCAACCTTTTGCCTTTTTGGTTGACATAATAATATTTCCTCTGTTTTTTTTTAAAACGACACAATTATTTAGGCGCATTTGCCAATGCACGATTTCAAACATTATTATCTCTAATTATGAATAATTTTTTTAAGACAAATATTTTTTTTTTGCTTCCTTTTGTGATTTCAAACATTTCTTTCTTTCAAGATTGTCCATTGAGACAAATCTAATAAGACCTCACACGACTATGTTTTTTTTAAGTATAAATCACAAAAGGAAGTCAAAAGACCTTGTGTGAATAGTGTCCAAAACTCAATTATGTCATGTAAATAAGAACCGAGGAAGTATTTGTGAATAAGAGGCATATAAGCTTTTGCTAACAAGCAATTGTATCTATCTTGCACTCTAGACGTAGTTTTAAAGGGGGGTGCTAAACGCAACTTGATTTTACTTGACGCAACCCTTTTGCTTTCATTTTTTTCATTCTTAACCCCCACCTTTTATTATTTTCTCTCAACCTTTTTTCATGTTTTTTTGGTTCACATAAACTTGATTTTTTTTAGTGTAACATGTACCTAACAAAATTAGAATACATATTTGGATTGAAGTGGACGATTTTTTTTTTCTTTTAAGAGAGGTAATTTTCGTTTTTTTCCCTATTTTTTCGAGTGTTTTCGTGCAATTTGTATGAAATACACACTTCTATTTTGTACAGATTTGACATAAGAGAATTAACTATTTCGTATACATTGAACATAGTAGAACTAACTATTTTGTACAGATTGAACAAAATATAATTAACCATTTCATATAAATTGAACATAACAGAACTAAATATTCCATACAAATTGAACAAAACATAATTAAATATTTCGTATACATTGGACGAAATAGTGTACCATATTTCACTCATAATACATGTAATAGTACACAAGATTTCGTGTAGAACAAACAATATAGGCACATGCCATTATGAAATTGAACAAAACCAGTTTGCAGACCTGATGCTGGTATTTGGTATTTGGTATTTGGTATTTGGTCTTCTTGCAGGGGTTGGTCCTGCTGCATTTGTAAGTTGTACACTATCAACCAAGTTTCTTTCCACATCACAAACATTTCAGGTCTCTCTCTGCTCTCTCTAGCTCTTCCTGATAGTCATCAAACATTCTCTGAATAATGAACAAAACCTTTACAGGCTACATGAAGCTTACATGAGAATTTCCCTTCAAGAAACAACGCGAGAAACTGATACTTTTACTCGGACACTCCTGAAATATGAGCCAAGCAGTTTCTCATATGACAATTTGACAAAGAAGGTTTAGGTTTTCAAGAAGATTCCAACCATTAATGATATCAAGAACTTAATAGGAAGCGTGTGTTTCATTAGTCTCCCACAGTTCCCACTGATCTTCTAGCTTCTGCAACCCTTACCAATTGATCTACTGTCTAACCCATCTAAAATGTTACTCTCTTATGCAGCAAAACATTCTCACGTGTCACAGTTATGTTGTTATTCAATAGCCTGGGAGAGGGTGGCCTTCAGGCTTCATTGATGGTAATTCAAAACACCTACCATGTTTCACGCAACTAAGCTAAGAAAAACTATGAAAACTATGAAAAAGAAAAAAACTAAATGCAGCCCTGAAAGCCATGAAAGAAAATAAAGTAGACTAATTATAGATACTGTAGTAATTGTCCATCTTTATTCTGTTAATATGAAATCTTTGTTTCAATATGAAAACTAGTTATCCATGATCCATATTTGACCCTTTGGCACGACACTCAGGATTCTCCAAGTTGGATTTCCAAGTATCAACGCTTAAAATAACCGTAAATTACATCTTTAGCACCACTGCTAATCGGCTATTGGACAGACCTAGTATCTAATGAAAGAAAATATTGCATGAATTCACTAGGGGAATTGTGTTTTCTGAATTATTGGATCCATGAGCTCTATATGCTGATTTGATGGCGAAAGTTCTCTTGAGTGTAGCAATGCATTTTACTTGAAGGATATCTTTAATCTGAGTCAGCATATTAAATTTATGTATCTTATCTTCCTCTTGTGAGTGAAAGACTCCTAGACACACTATCTGTGATTTCTGATATATTTACAGGGAAATAGCAAGGAGTGTAGCAAAGATTATAGCTCTTGCACTTGATCTGGACACATATTTTTTTGATAAGCCAGAGATGTTGGGGATTCCTATTGCAACCTTACGCCTATTGTACTATGAAGGTGGAAAATGATTTTTTCACTCAACACTAATGACTGATTGACTGATAACATTTTTAAAACTTTTGTGAAGAAAGAAGATTTTTAGCTCCAACTAATAAACCTGCATATACAAACAATCAAATACCGTACAGATGATCCGGATGTTTGTTTGTCTAATTCGGATGAAGCATATGAAGTTACCTAACCTATTTCGTATACATCATATGAAATGGTATTATCTACTTTAGACATAACACATGAAATTAGATGAACTATTTCGTCCCAGCTACACAAAATATACTACTCTATTACAGCCAAACCATACAAAATTTGTAATATATTCCACCCCAACAACAAGAAACAACTTCATCTTTTTTACCCGAATATGTGAAACAATATAACACAAGAAAAATAATAATATCAATACTATCAACAAAATAGTCGAATATCTGAAATACTCCGCACATTTGTAATCTATCAATAACTATCAAATTCAACCTTTTTTTTTTGGAATTCACAAAGATTTTTGGAACAATAAACCATATATATGCACATAATTCGTTAACAACATGAAACCTAATTCCCAATTCGAATTCCTACTTCAACCCATGCTTTAAACCCTAATTCCCAATTCGAATCCCTAATTCAAATTCCCAATTTCCTAATTCAAATTCTGAAATTTATTATACTAACTAATAAACATGAATACCTAATTACAATTTTTGAGCATGAAATTGCAAAACAACAACACGCACCTTGTAGCGGAGATTCTTGATGAGTGATTTTGGGACTGAAATCTTTATGAGATTGATTGGTGTTGAAGGACGCCTGATTTTCCGAGGAAACCAAATTTTTTTTTTCCAATTTACGTTCTTCAAAAAGGGTTTCAGTTTCAGAGAGAAATTCAGGTAGCGGGAGAGAGAAAAAAAACAGTAAAGGGTATTTTTGGTTTTTTACGGGGTGTATTAAAGTAAGTAAAGGTTGCATATAGCAATCGTGTTTTAAAGAGGTGGAATTTTCTCTTTCTTTACATACGAATTCTCAAATTTACATTTGAAATCTTTGCATTGTGCTGTTATTCCTTACTCCAATAAGAAAAAAATGGCCCGCTGATGAATTGGGACTTAACAAAACTTATATAGTTCGTATGTCATACGTTACATACTTTATACGTACAGTTATACTTCGTATAATTTTCTTTTATCTCATCTAAAATTAAGCTACTACGTACTATCTCCGTTTCAAAATGATTTTTACACTTTCCGTTTTAGTTTGTTTCATAAAATTCTTTACACATACACTTATATAATTTTCTTTTATCTTATGTAAAATTAAGCTTCTACGTACATTATTAATTATCTTGTTTTTGTTTGTACTTTTATGTGATTTGATCTGATCTGATTTAATAAGCAATAAGTTGAAGAGAACAAAACCGATATCGTTCTTGCTTCCTGAACGTTTTCACTTCTCAACTTTAACATACTTTAGGTTGGACCTCTGTTTTTATGCTTACCAAAATTCTTTAATGCGAACATGATTTGGCATATACGTAATCAAGCTGTAAACTCAAAGAAATTGCTACGAAGTAATTCTTGCAACAAATATTGTGTAAGTTAACCAAATAACCAACTACAAAAAGTTCATGAACATGCAGATGAATTTATGAAGATATAGAGTATTAAATTAATTTGTGCGGTTTTATGCCAGTTTATGGGCTAAAAAATTTTTACGAGTCAAAATGGATAACAAGAAAGTAAAATATGTAAAAAAAAAAAAACTAGCCCACCTGTTACATGTAGGGATGGCAATGGATCTAAGACTCGACCCAGATCCGGTTGGATCCGGTCCATTTTTAAGGGTCTGGTTCCAAAAAAATTAGACCCTGTGGATCTGGGGCGGATATAGGTCTTTGTTCAATGGGGCGGGTCTGGGTCTGGGTCCAAGAATTAAAGATCCAGATCCGGTCCAGATCCGACCCACATACCCATATATATAATTTTTAATTTTTGTTTATTAAAATGTAAATATAATTCAATCTTTACATGCTAAACTCTATTCAGTTCTTATGATACTAAACTATTTAAAAATTATTTGACGTGACATATACATAATAATATTACAAACTTTAATTATTTATTGTATTACAAGGCTAATATGATTTTTTTCCTAAACAAAAGTAGCGAATATTATGTTTCTAGTGGTTTTATTAAAGCAAGATTACGTCAAAAAATGGGCGAAAAATTTACGTAAGATAAGAAAAATGAGGGACCAAATTTTTTGGAAAAGAAATACACTTAGACCCATATTTAGGACCCATATCCGACCCATTGCCATCCCTAGTTACAGGTGGCTATTCGATAAGTTTTCCAAGTTCAACATAGGGATAAATGATTTCATTTTAAAAGGCTCCGTTTGGTCCTCAAATGTGGAAAATAGAGGGAAATCACTTTTCCTTCTTTCCTCTTTACCAAACGGAGGGCTTAGTAAGTGGGTAACTATTAATTGCAATACAATTATAATAAAATTGTTTGTAACAGATTTGTTTTCAATATGGGACAACACAAGTTAATTATTTGCTTTCGTTCTTTTTCCTAAGCAATTTTATATCCATGGTATAGAACGTACGGATGTTCTCGAGGCCTTTGAATCTCATCACACAGGTATGTGTAATGTATGTCTTCCACTTTGTTTCTTGTTTGCAGTTCATACTCCCTCCTTTATTTTATGGGTTAAGGCAAACTTAGTAGAGAATTGACGAAGCAAAATATATATGTCCCATATTGCTAGTATTTAATGAAATTTACAACTATATATCTAGATTTGTTAGTTATAGTGATCACCCTCCTACAAAAGGTGGGTAGCAATTTCATCTTATGATTCATGATTATCCAAAATTTAATTAATAGTCATCTGTAAATAATGGTCTAGCCTTTTTGGGTTTGGTATTTTTTTTTGTTTAATTTCCTTCAAACTGAATATGATTATGTGAGTTATTTATACATTTTTAAATGTCATGATTCTCGAGATAGTATTTTTTTTTTTAAGATGAGTAATTTCAATTTATATTCCCCTCATTTTTTTCAATAATCACACACTTTGATTTTGGTGCTATTCGATATTGTCTCACACCTTGAAGTAAAAAAAACTAACCATGTACACTAGTCACCAAATTATAATGAATAAATTTAATACTCTTAAATTTCTCTTCTTCGATCTCACGCACTACTCCCTCATCTCTTTCATTTCATTGCTGCTGATGTTGTTCGTGTTCACGGATTCTAACAATTTCTGGTTCATCACAGTCACATCTCCATATATTCATTCTCGCCTTAGTCCAAAGCAAACAGAGGGACGACCAACTGAAAATCCAAAATTGCTTACAAAAACTTGGCTAACTCTATGCCACTTCGTATTTAGGAAATCAACTCAGTTGAGCCATATAGATTAGGATCTTAGATCAAATAAGTAAATTAACTTAAAGAAAATTTGCCAAAAAAGATCTTTTATAACCCAAAATTTTGCGAGAAAAAACCTCATATAAATTTCTTTTGTGAAATCACACCTTAAAGCAATTTTTTTTTGCGAAAGACAACCTAAGGGAAGTTTTCGGCATTGACTGAGCTTTTCCTGCAATTGACTTGCACGTGTGGCTTAAGTTGGCTAAGACACAAATTTTCCCGAGTCTTGAGTTTTCAAACTTGATTTTTTTTTTTTTTTAATCTTTTTTTTCAACTTTAGGTTTTGAAGCTTAGAATTTTGGAGGAAAATTGGGTATAGTGAGCAAAATAAAGCCACACGTGCTTCTCACGTGCAAGTCAATGGCCGGAAAAGCTCAGTCAATGTAGGAAACTTCTTTTTGGTTGTCTTTCGCAAAAAAAAATTACATTAAGATGTGATTTCACACACAAAATAAATAAATAAATATATATATATATATATATATATATATATATACACACACACTACTAGAAAAAGGATATTTAACGACGAACAATTTCGTCGTTAAAAGCCTCAATTTTCATCGACGAACAATTTCGTCGTTAAAAGCCTCAATTTTCGTCGTTAAGCATTAACGACAGATTACCGTTTCGTCGTCAACAATTAATGACGAAATCCTAATTCGTCGTTAATTATTAACGACAAAGGTACAATTTCATCGTTAAAAGTTAACGATGAAACAGTAATTCGTCGTTAATTGTTAACCACGAAAAAATAATCCGTCGTTAGATACTTATGCACGATGATTATTTTAGCAATAACGACCAAAAATTCCATTGTAAAATGTTCTTCCCGTTGGTCAAAAAATTTGAATTTTAGCAATAACGACCAACTATTCAGTCGTTAATATTGCAATCACCATAATAATTTTACATGTGAAACAATATACATACTATAAATCAATCAATTAACACAAATGAAAATTCATTACTCAAAAGATTTTTGACAATAGAATTTCAAGTTATGCAAAACCAAAAATCACATCCTTTGTCTTTAAATTTAAAAACTAAAAACAAATAATTCTTGTTCAATCTAGAAGAACAAAATAAAATTTAACTAGTTGAGGTAACTAGTTGAGGTAACTAGTTGAGTTGCTCTCTCTTGGAGTGTCATCTCTTGAAAAGCGTTGTAAGAGCACTTCTTTAAATGCTTTAAGCTCATTAAGCTCAACTTCAACTGAACTCATGCGACTCTTAAGTGCATTGTTTTCTTCTTGTAATGTATCCACGCGATTGGTAAGAAGACAATTTTGTTTGTTTGCCTCACTCAACTTATATTGAAGTTACACCCTACTTGGTTGTGGTCCTGATATTTCTTTAAGTGTTATTCCTCCTCCAAAACCCTATCACGAGACGACTTAAACACCTTTTGTGAGTGACTCTAGAGGATCTCAATCCTGCTAGTTGCATAAAGAGTTGGCAGTCAAGAAAAAAGTGAACAACAAAAGTGCCTTTCAAGCTTCAAGCTAACCTGCCACGGCCCGCATACCTTGACCTGGGACGAGAACGAGACCGATGTCTAGGAGGAAACATAGATTTGGACCTGGATCTAGACCTAGAGTGAGACCTAGATCTTTCTTTCATAGGTGATGGAGACCGTATAATACCTACAGTGTCCAACAAGTAGAATAAGTTTAAGTGAAATGGAAAAAAACATTCCATAAATCATTAGAGTGAACACAATACAGAATTAAATATCATATCCAATAAGAATATCCTTTGAATAGTATCTTATAAAAGAGTAAGAAAATCCTCTACAAACTTAAGAAAACACAGGTTCACAATGAACAACAATCTTAATTTAGCCAGATTCACATGATAACTAAGCAGCTCATCCTATAGCTACAAAACCTCGAAAATATCAACAGTATAAAATGGTGCCAAATAACATACTTGCATGCACAAACATATATCTGCTAGGCTCTAGTACCCCCCTCACAATCTTTCAGCACCGCAACCACTTTCATTTCACAACAACAAACAAGGTTCAACATTAGTATGAAGAAGTAAGCAGCCATATCATCTAGAGCCTGAAAACAAAAGTGACCATTAACATGTTGTCTCTGCTTGCAATGTTCTTGTACTCTTTATCAGAACTAGATCTAAACGACGAGATAAAGAAGTAGATGGTTTAGTAAAATGGAACTCTAAATCCAATAATACTTCTTCGCATAAACAAAATAGACTCTGGATAACATGAGATTCATTACAGTTGCACATAACAGCTACAACTACAAGTTTTTGGACTATTTCCTGACAATGTAAAAGAAGAATGATGCTTTCTAGTCTACATAGAAACAAATGCTAACTAAATCAATTTGGAAACAAGTGCTTATGATAGTACCAAGGAACAAATTACTATGCACTATAAGATCTAATTTGTATCAGTAACTACCATGTAAACATACCATCAAGCTTATCAAGGGTCTTTGTATTAGTAATTCACATCACAGAAATTTCAGAGAGAATACAAGGGAGAGAAAGTAGCATAATCCAAAACAAGCCTTACAAAATAGTAGCAAATAGTAGCAAATTTCACCTTTTGTGCTATCTATATAAAGAAGCAAAAAAAAAAGTTAAATATCATAACATGGGAAAGTAAAAATAAAACAGAAAAGGATATAGATGAGAATAAATACGTGTACATGGAAAAGTGTTGGTTCTTCTTACATTATTTTCTTAATTCCCTCCTACAACACGTATAAACATGGGAATTAGGAGGAGAAAAACAAAAAATAGAAACTAAATTAAGTGCAACAGCATCAGGTTAAAAATATAAAAACAACCACAAACAAATTTAATATAAATAAAAACATACATTGAAAATGATTAGTATGACTAACATAACACAAGCTATAATAGATTAATAACACTCTATGCAGTACAATGTATTGATTATAGTTTACATGGATGCCATAGAAGCTAACAACGCTGCCAACAGGGAACACACCAAGGATTGGACCCTCATTTCCAACCCACAAGTTCGGCGGAAATGGAAGGATTTTAGGCAAAACAAACTAAGTTGTAAATTGTGATTGTATTTTATATCTAAGAAACTGGGAAGGATTTCATACCGTAGACTGTCATACTTCACTAGTTTTCCATTAAAAGTTGCAGAAGTAGTATTATTGATTTGTTCCTCGTGCACGTAATATATGTCATCCTGTTCTAGCTTAGTTGTAAGCTAAACTCTTACTTAGTGCCAGAATGCTAAAGATAGAAATATTTACCTTATTTTGGGTGCTTGAAATTTATCAGAGTAATTTACTATGAAGTTGAAAAAGTAATTTACTCTTTCAAATAAGGGTAAACATAGTATTTCTCTGCATCTTAAAGTAGCAACCATGATTCTATGAAGAATTATCAGAGTAAAATTACCAAATGAAGAGAAATACAATCAGAGTTTAGGAAACCAAATGATTTGCAGAAGAACAAGTGTGAAGCTTCTCTATTCAGGCCATTAATTTAAGACTAACATTTTCCTGGCTATGGTTCAGGTCCTGGTGGCTATAGTTCACGTCCTAGTGGTTAGATTATGCTATTTTATGAAAAACATCCTATGATTGGGTCACTATCTATGTCCATATCCATGTCAAAATGCCAGTGATCTGACAGGGTTATGTTGAGTGAAATTTAGAGCCTGGATAACTTAGCTAGCTAGTGGTCTGTTGTCTGCTAACTGGGTTTGACTTCAGTGAGAAACAGGCCTGACCCTTGGTACCTGTTAAACAGCGTGACATCAGACCACAAAACCAACAAAAAAGAAGTTTAATCTTGCTGCCCTCTTGCAAATCACAAGTTAAACATGTGTTGTTTAGTTATTGTACCATTTATTTTCCCTAAAAGTGGCCAACTTGAAGAATATCTCATTTGACTTAGCTGCTAGCTATATGGAATGAGTTATGTGACAAATGAAGCAAAGTATATACTTCATATTAGGCTGTTTCATATCAAAACATGCTGAAGTTTTGGTTTAGTTTATGATAATCCATTTAATGCTGCAACTTACTAGTGCAAGTGCACAAGCTCATACAAGCTGAGGTTTGGTTTAGTTTCATATCCATACATGCTGAATTTTTGGTTTTGTTTCTCAAATCTCCATTTATTAGGACAACTTACTTATATCTTAACTTAAATAAGAAATTGAAACCAAAAAATCATATACTAGTAATATATACCCTCACACGGTCACACCTGATGTTATCTATTCGCTTTTATGCTTGTGCACTTAAGCTCGTACAAGCCATACCCTCAGAAGCTGTTTTTTACAAGCCTGTAACAATATTTGGGATGCCATGTTCTAGGCGAAGCTTAATAATTCACAGGCTTGTAATCTAACAGGCCTGTAAATAATTATGACTAAAAGAAACTTTCTTGCGATCACATTAAATCAGGCATAATTTGAAAGTAATACGAGCTAGTAGCAAATACTAATTTTCAAACATGTGATCAGCATAACTGCAACATGATATAAAGATCCGACTACTCAATTAAACAGTAAGTTCTTACTTTTTTTTCCTGATTTGTATCTAGGTTGTAAAGCATAGACACTTAGTGTGCAACCAGCCAACAGGCATTGAACCTGAATATAAGCACCATAATGAAAATGACAGTATATAAGAGTTATAACTAACCACAATACCCCCAATTCATATCTCAATAACGCTATGTATAATTCAAATTATGAAAATAGGTTCCACACAAGGCTTACTTGCCTAAAAAGATTAAAACCTCACATATTTCTATCACTCCTCCATCCAAAAGTAATGGTCATGTATATACTACTCTAGGATGTACAAACAAAAATGTTACCTTTCCTATCATATAATGGAATACTCAATAGAGCATACCAACACGTGATTGGCTTCCCCCAAAAATACCCAACTGGAGTACAAGAATGATCTAACTATAACAAAGAATTATCTAGCAATAATTTCCCATATTCATAGTGATAAGTTATTGACACAATTTGGCAATTATTTCCAAACTGAGGGAGTAATAATTTGCTACAGAGGACCACAAACTTGCAATAGACCATAACAAACCAGTCAATCACCTTTATAATCAGCCTGTTAATTGATTAAGAAGAATTAATGACTCATCTAAATTGCAAAATATTGATCAAATGAAAAAAAGTAAAATAAACAACCAAGAAAAGGGAGAGAAGGATACGCTGTTGATCATCAGAGGGACGCTCCTGGAATTTATGGTCAATGGTAGAATATGTAATCGAGAAATTTTCCGCTGGAAAAAAGATACAATCGCAACGAAATTCTAAAATTGATGAACAAAGGGTTGATTCCAAATCAATGCTTTTCTAAGGTTCCAGAAACTTTCCCTTAATAATAGCACTTCAGTTATAGTTTTATATACGAATGGATTAATGAAATTAATTCATTCTCCCTCAATCAATAAATCGTTAAATCAACTGAGATCGTCAAAAGTTCACCAAAGCATTTTTCATCATTTATAAATCAAATTGTACAAAACTTGATAATCCACATTGAATGGAATAAATTGCAGAAATTGGCAATCAACTTTTTAAGAATTCGACTACAGTGAGAGAAGAAAATTAAGGAGAGAGACAGGAAGAGTGAAATACCTGGTTTGTACTTCTAAATGGACTCCAGCCATGGCCTCCCGTTAAACTTTTCGAGGGTTTTATCTTTTCAATCTTAGGTTTTGGAGAGGATTTAGTGGAATTATATAAATGCTTTGAAGTCCAGACATTAACGACGGACAAAGGTGAAAAATATCCGCCCAATTTTTTTTGTTTAAATGTTTAGAAATTCAAGATGACCCGCGCGTAACAAGAAAAATATTTTGGCTATATTAACGATGATTTTCTGTTCACGTCGTTATTTATTGGTCGTTAAAAGCATAAATTCTAGTAGTGATATATATAGCAATTTCTAGCAATCTCTATCAATTTCTAGCAAAATTTGGGTTACAAAAAATTTTGGCAAATTTGTCTTACCTTAATGAAGCGTCAATTGTCCACTTAGGTCTATTCGAAACCAAAATATTGTCGAAGAGAAGAAAAAGAAGTGAAAATTTCAATCAGACTAGAACATGAAAAGAAATCTTCAAAATTATCATGGATTTGTAATTTGGGCGTACCAAAATTTGATTATGGAAAATATCAATGGAGATAAAGAGACAGACCGAGAGAGAAGGTTAAGGAAATTGAAGGAGAGAGAAAAAAATAGGGCGTAATTTTTTGAGAGAGGAAGAAAGTTTATTTAATAAATAATCTTTTAAATTAATTAATATTTCCTCTGTTTCACAATAGATGCATCGTTTCTCTTTTGGACACTATTCATTAACTAACTTTGACAATTATTCTTTCACATTATGTAAAAACAAACATAGTCAAGTGAGATCTTGTTAAATTCGTATCAATGTGAGGATTCCAAATATCAATTTTTTATAACTTTTACTTACACGCAATTAGAAATATTAATTATCAAAGAAGTATGTTGGGATACGTGAAAATAGAAATGATGCATCATTTGCGGAACGGAGGAAATAATACATAGCAGTATAAATCACTTCCGATACATTGCAGTACATGATGTTCGCTGTAGACTCATTTTACTACTCCGTACTTTGACACCTAACCATTATTCCCTCCGTATTTATTTAAGGGATACACTTGCCTTATCCGACCGTATTTATTTAAGAGATACACTTGCCATTTTTAGTAACTTATCAACCCCACCATCTAATTAAATAATCTATCTAATATATCATATGTCCCACCACCTTATTAAACAAATAATTTCAGAACTACACCCCACCTTCACCCCTCTAAAATGATATGGTTCCCACTTTGTTTTATTATTAGAATATCTACTCAAATCCCACTTGTTTTATTACTTATTTCATTCAATCTCCTTCTTAATACATTGTCCGACTAAGTGTATCTCTTAAATAAATATAGAGGGAATATTCGCTATCATTCGACGCTACCTGCTACTCAACCGCTAACCATTATTCGCTATCATTAATTTTAGAGGACAAAACCTTTATTTTATTTTACAATATCAACCGCTACTTTTATCGAACAATCACCTTAATTACCCGCTACTTGGACATCTAACTGTTATCTGCTACTATTCGACACTACCAATTACTCTAATCACTACCCACTACTCAACTACTAACCATTATCCGCTACTGCTAATTTTGCCAAACAGGGCCAAAATAACATAGAGGAGCTTTAAAAAAAAGTTTAAAAAGTCAGCAATAGGTCATTAAGAAGATAAGAGTGGCAACAGTAAATCAGTAACAAATGGCGGGACCTTTGATGATACACAGATAAAGACGTCAATAAATGACACCTTGGGAAACGACAAACCACCAAAATATGGTGAAAATCATAAACATATACACCCCCTTTTACTTTACTGTACTGTACTCTGTTTTCTCTCTCCTCTCCTCTCTGTTTTTTATTTATTTTAAAATAATTCTTTTTTTGTTGTTTTATTAAATAAAAAAAATAAAAGTAATAAACTTTGATGATGATCAGTTGGTAATTGGGGCAGTCTCTCATTTAATGGGTAGTCTTCCCTCTTTCCCTAAGCAAAATCCAATTAAAAACAGAGAGCAAAAAAAATAAACCAAAATTAAAAAAGAAAAAAAACAATTCTAGTGAGAGAAAAACTTAGAGAGAGAAAACAGATGGGATTGGGGGTTTCAAGGGGGGAAACATGCCCAACTTGAACCCAGCAGCTCTCATCTTTGCTTCCCTTCTTCAGATCCCAAAGGTCTTCCCTTTCCTTTTCTCTTTTTTTTTTTTTTATCCCTTTTTATTTACCCAGCAAAGATTTAATCTTTATATACTTTTTTACTTCTATTTGACTCAAATTGATCAAATTCCAGCTTTTTTTCATCTGGGTATTTGTCAATATCTCTTAAAAAAGGTTTGAAATTTGTTTTAATTTTTTTACTGCATGTGGGTATTTTTGGATGAAATGAAATTATTGCTGAAGAGGAAGAAAAGGGAAAGCTTTCTCTTTTTGGTAAAAAAATAAAAAAAATATCTTGTAGTTTTGTACTACTACCTGTAAATTTTGTAATGTGTGTTTCTCTGTTATTGGTCTGCTTTTTTCTTTCTTGAAATTTCCATATTAGGTGTTGTTTGTTTGGATATTGTTGCTTTTTTTGGGTTAATTTTTTTTTACCACTTTTTTATTTTATACAATAAATTACTTTATTTTCTTCCTATTTATGGTATTTTTGTTGTTAATTTTTTGTGTATTTTAGTTTTGGAGTTTTGATTATTTTTCTTCTTCCAAAGTCATGGGGGGTTGAATTTATGTCAATGGGTTGGTTGAGAGAAAGCACCTGAAATGCTTGCTTTGTCATTTTTTTTTTTTTTTTTTAATTCTTTTTATGGTATGATTCGATTGGCCTTGTGTTTGTTATCGATTGTTCTTTTTTGGGAAGTTTTGTTTTTTCTTTAGCTTTACTTTCCTTACTACATTCTTACCAATTTAGGTAAGGAAGAATTGCATATTTGTGAGTCATCTTGGCATATGTATGTATGTATTTGCTCATTTGTTGCATGCAAATTTCACATGTTTTCTTCACTAGACTGATTGTCTGATTTGCTAAACTTAACTTGCAGCTCAGTGTTGGGTGACCGCTTCCGGCCGTTTTCGTGTTTTCTTTGTTTTGGAGGTAATTCAAATGTTGAATGAATGTACTGTGTGAACTTGTGTGTAAATTTGGCTTGGAAGTTGGAATATCCTGTGTGCATGAGCTGTCTGCCCTTCTTGATTGTGTCTTTCGAATTCGTTTTCATGGCTTGGTAATGAAAGTTTCAGAAGCAAAGCTTATGTTTGAATTGAATGTGGTTATCCTTTATGGGGCGTTTGGTTCGCACAGTGGTATGGGGTTGGAATCAGGAATAACAATATGGTATGGAACTTGATTCTTAATACCAATGTTTGGTTTCAGTTCGTGAATGCGTCTTTTCCTTTTATTTGATACATATAGTAAAGGTATGAGCCAAATCCACCTTCCTCTATGTTTCTAAACCCCATACATTGGGGGTTTGAGCTACGGTATGGGTTTGAAACTATTAAAATTATCAACCAAACAAATGGTATGGGTTTAGACCATTCTTAGAATTCGCGAACCAAACACCCCATTAGTATATAGAATTCCACATGGGAGTTTACATATGAAATTATACACAAACTGGTCACCATTACCTAAATTGTATCATCTTGTACTAAATGAGCTAGAAGTTTAAATATCTGCTCCATTTGATATATGCAGTGCTTTGTACTGGCTGACAATGTATTTTATGCAATTCTTCTTACTTTCTTAGGATATAGTACTTCTTATATATAAAGCTTTTAGGTGCTCAAGTTTTCCGAATTATGGAATTGTGTATTACACCTTAAGGAAATGTGAAGTAACTTAATTTATTTGCTTTGATCCTATCTGCATTCTGTATGAAGAGCTTCATTTCTGTATTCAACCTGAATTTTTTTTTCTTTTCAATTTGTTGTTGAATGAACTTGATTTGTGGAGTATTCAACCTTGTATCAAACAGTTTCTGCATTTGATTTTGTGCTGCTTTTTATGCTGCTACTTTCATCTACTTCTTCAGAACAATCCTAGTAAATTTAGATGATGCTGCATCTTGGTAGGAAAACAACTAATAGAACCTTGTGTGCATTTCCCTGAAAGTTTCTTCAATTCGTTGTTGAATGAACTTGATTTGTGGAGTAATCAACCTTGTATCAAACAGTTTCTGCATTAGAATCTGTGCTTCTTTTTATGCTGCTACTTTCATCTACTTTTTCGGAACAATCCTGATAAATTTAGATGCTGCATCTTGGTAGGAAAACAAGTTATAGAACCTTGTGTGCATTTCCTGAAAGTTTTTTCAATTTGTTGTATAATGAACTTGATTGTGGAGTATTCAATCCAACAGTTTCCTCATTGGAATTTGTGCTTCTTATATGCTTCTACTTTCATCTACTTCTTCTGAATATTCCTGGTAAATTTAGATGCTGCATCCTGGTAAACCACTAATAGAACTATATTAATTCCTATTCTTCTAAACTATGTATTGTTCACCTGCCTGATGTACAAGCTGTCAACCTCTACTAGATCATCACAATTTGCGAGACTCAATTTGGGTCTTTTTCAAAGCTAATTTGAGGTTCATTTTATATGGATTTTTTACAATGTTTGTTTCATAACTTAATACAATTGTTCTTTCTGTTTAGAATATCTGAAATTGTGTGAAGATTTTGTATGATTCGTATTATTGTTAGTTTTGTTCCTTTCTTGACTATTTCTGCTACTACCATTATCAACTTCTTAACTAAAGAGGCCGGCTCACTGAAACATAACATTTTATGCTTGTCATATAAAAGGCTGCATACATCCTGCATCGCACAGACCACTCCAACACTATTGTAATTGTCGCATCAACATTTTTGGTGCAATATATTGGAGTTCAATCCAAGTCTTTCAAGAAGACTGATGCATCTTGATTTTTTTGTATGTTTTGAGACTTTAACTTCAACTTACGAGTTTGGCAAGTGTTTCTGTCATTTTATTACAACAGATTGGAGTTCTGAAAAAGGGAAAGAACTTCAATGTGAAATCTTTATAAAAAAGATGTTACATTTACAAACTGGTTTTTTCTGATTCAATGCAGATAAACTGATAGATAACCAGCTGCAGAACTGTGCAGAAAATCTACACTCACTCAGAATTCATACAGGGTGCATAACTTATCCAAATGTCCAACTTATACGTCAATTTTCCTCCACACTGGAATTCAAACAACCAGCATATTTCTGAATCTGTGTCAAAGGGCTTGAGCTTGAAAGTGGATTCACCACCTCAACTTCATCTTAATGGAATGTCGTTAGGCTTTCATTTACACGATGATGACTCGCCTTCAAGTCAATCAACTCAGTCTAACCATGATTTGACTGCTAATGCCGGAACCAATTCTCAGGATCAATGCATGTCATCTGAATCTGGTAATCCTCATTGTTATATTATACCGTCCTTTCCCGTTCTGTTATATTGCATGAGGGCTATGAAGTTCTGGTGATTGCATACACGGTAATGAATTAATGATAGTGGTACAAGAGATGCTTGATCTAGTAATATTTCATCACCTGATTCTCACTTATTATTCCCGAACTTATACAACAACAACAACAACAACAACAACAAAGCCTTAGTCCCAAAATGTATTCCTGAACTTATATTATCTGAATTTAACTGAACTGAACAAAACTTATTTTAGTTATAAATTATGCTTGGAAACCCTTATTCTTTTTTACTGAACTTATATGAACTTAACTGAGCTTATTTTTCCTGAAATAAGTGAAAATAAGGTGAACATAACAGAACATAAATAACATCCCATATAGTGATGTTTGTCTGAAGGCTTGTCAAGCTCTGTAGGTTAGTGTTAATTATTCGCAAAGTTAACATCTTTTCCTCTAATTTTTTCAGGCCAAGAAGTCAGTTGTGGGCAGAACCTAGGTCAAATGAAGCCAGTTTATCTAATGGGTCATCCAGAAACTGCTTATGGTACCGGTCAAATCGATTACAGTCATGCAATGGTAAGCTCCGGGCTGATTTTTATCTACGTTTTGTTTTCAGTTTTCATTTCCATCCTGATTTTTTAAAATTGCTACCCTTGTCCTTACGACAGGGATGCATGCCGTACCCTTATGGTGATCCCTACTATAATGGGCTAATGACTGCATATGGACCAACACCAATTGTAAGCTTCTTTACATTGAATCTCATTAAGTTGCATTTATTTTTATGTTTTTTGTTTCCTTACATCCATCACATATAACTATATATGTCTGCACTCCATGCACAAACACTTTAATCTGGTTTAGAGTATTAGGTCCCGTTCTTTTGGACTTTTTCCCCATAATTTCAGTTCGGTTCTGATCATGTCCTATAAGTTCAGTTCAGTTCAGGTCCAATAAGTTAAGTTAATTTCATGTCCTATAAGTTAAGTTCAGGTCCAGTAAGTTTATTTCAGTTCAGTTCAAGTCCTATAAGTTCAGTTCAGTTTAGTTTAGAGATTTTCAGTCGAAAAGAACAGGGTCTTAGACTACCTATTAAAGTTTGGAGAGACCATCAAAATTTTGATAACCTTTCTGCAAATCGATATATTTTGCGATTCGCTTCACAATAAATTTATACTCTTTCACATTGGATTGACCAGATTCAGCCCCATATGATGGGTATGACAACTACAAGAGTCCCATTACCTCTTGATATATCTGAAGATGAACCCATTTTTGTCAATGCGAAACAATACCATGGCATTCTCAGAAGGCGACAGTCAAGAGCAAAGATGGAAGCCCAAAACAAGCTCATCAAAGCTCGGAAGGTAATTGTTTCTCCCATTCGCTAACATTCACAATACTTGCAACACTATTAGGAAATCCAATGATTAATAATTAAGGAGTAGTAGTATGTACTTCCTCCATTTCTTTTTACTCGCAACAATTTCCTATAACAGAAACATCACTTTGCTTGCAACCCACTATAAATGGAAAACTATTTTTTATGCAATGACATTTATACCCTCACG
The DNA here is from genome assembly GCF_020520425.1 of Spinacia oleracea. Lineage (NCBI taxonomy): Eukaryota > Viridiplantae > Streptophyta > Magnoliopsida > Caryophyllales > Amaranthaceae > Spinacia > Spinacia oleracea. The sequence continues at coordinate 8,403,641 of NC_079488.1, read as the reverse complement.
TTTTTCTCTTTATTAACTCGTAACCTCTCACAGTCTCACCCACCAAATAATATGGAACTTTCCATTTATGCCCTCGTAATAAAAAAAAAATTGATTCTTTTTTCTCAAAGTGTGTGAAAAAGTGTATGTTGCAACTATATAGAAACGGAGTAAGTATTATTTTATAAACGTGACAACTTTTTACTGGAATCCTATAGTAGTAGACATGATAATTAATTCTGGACGGACGAAGTAGTTACTCCCTCCTTCCCTTTTTGAGGTTGCTCAATACCTTGAATGCATTTTTTTTCCCTTTTCTGCTCTCTATATCTCTCATAATGGGACCACTTTACCGTCCCATGTTCACATTTCACGCCCAATTCGGAAAAAAGTGGTTTTTTTTTTCCCTATGGGGCAATAAAAAAGGGACAGAGGGATTATTAAAACAAAGACTTTTCTGATGGAGTTTTTACATTGTTTTGGCAGCCTTATCTTCATGAATCGAGGCATCTTCATGCCCTAAACAGGGTCAGAGGAACAGGTGGTCGTTTCCTCAGCACAAAGAAGCAGCAACAACAATCTTCTAACTCAACTTCTGCAACAAATGAGAACTACTCAATCTCGAGTTCTTCTAATGCATTTGCCCGTAATGGTAATAACAACATGGTGTTTGAACCCCATCATCAATCACAACAATGCATGGCAACTGGTAGCTCAAACAATGGCTTCTTCCAGCAGCAAGATAGTAGTGGGTTTTTGGGCATCTCTTCTTCGCAACACAATGGTGGGTTTATTACCAACAACCCGAACCAGCATCAGGCTCCGGTGGTCCGGTGATGTTCGGGTGGGTCAACCCAACAGATCGCGGACTAGGCAACTCATCCTTGGCTTTAAACACTTAAAATATTATTATTATTATTATTATTATTATTCTTGCTTGTATTAAGCTTCCTGGCTTGTTTTTATTATGCTATGAAAGAACTATTCGGCTGTGTATTTAAAAATATCGATATGTTCTTAAAAGTATCGGTATGTTATGTTATCCAGAATTTATTTGAAATGGACGATCGTTTGACATTCTTGTAGTGTCAAAGTAATGAAATCCCTTATTTTGAATTTTGGATGATTTTATGACATCTGAGTATTATAGTATTCCCTTCCATTTTTTCTAAGGGAAAAGTGACCAGAAGTTATGATAGTTTTCTTTCATCTAGGGGTAAAGTACTGCTTCGGTGCGGGCTGTAAGAGCTATACCAAATCGAGGCAAACTCTAAATATTAGATATGATCTCCAAATAACAGGGGTTAGGTCAGCCAGTGAGACGATAGGGATAAACTTCATTGCCGAGAGGGAAACAACCCGGATCACCAGCTGTAGAAACAGAAGGTTCGCCTAGAAGCAGCCACCCTTGAAAGAGTGCTTAATAGCTCACTGATCGAGCGCTCATGCGCCGAAAATGAACGGGGCTAAACGGTCTGCCGAAACTCTAGGATGTAAAAAAACATCTATACTATATTCTACGGAGTAACTTATTTAAGGAAATAAAATACTTCAGCCGTTCCAATATTATTACACCATGTAGGTTATATCAAAGAATTTTGGTAATGGGTAAAGAAGAGAGAGAAAGACAACTTGCTCATGTGATTGCAAGCATAAATAAATAAGAAGGGTTAATATATAACGTTATATTGCATATTTGTAGTGTGAACGTTATACGGGAAATTGTGCAATATTTGTGAAACTTCTTTAAAATGTAAATAGTGCAATAATATTGGAACAGAGGAAGTAAGAACATTAAAAATCAATAAAAAGATCTATATCTTTGTAGGTTTGAATGTGGTGACCAATGATTGCAACATAGTCTGCTGCACGATTAACTTCCCGATATACATGACGCAAAGTATAAATGTTCGTCAAAATGTGTAAGTAGTTTTTTTGATTTCGTCCATAAACAACTCACCATTGTGAGGGCAATATCTGCAAGAAAAGGGGGCGTATCTCCTACAGTAGATTGTAGACAGGCTAGCTTAGGTAAGGCTTGTTGGCGTTTGCCTTCTCCTAGCTCAACCGCATGAGCTTTGGGCATATTCTTCAGCATATACACCCTCAAATTTACTCATTTAACTGCATCTAAACTTAAAACACCAAAGTGTGGCCATAATTCACTTCTCCATCTCTTGAAACTTCGTTTCGTGCCATCGAGAGCTGGACATGATTTGATCTAAAACTGTAACCCTTTTATTCTACTATCTAACTCGATACAAAGATTCTGATGTAAAACTGCAACCATTTTTTGTCCATTTCTGATGGAGCCAAAGATTCATTTGTTTTTTTGGTTGTAGGAAGTAATGGACTAAATCATAATGGCTCTTATAACCTCTTCGCTTCCTTTCCATGAAATAGAAGTTGGTCTTTCCGTTATCGCTTTTGGGTCAATTGGAAACAACCTCTCTGCAATTGCAGGAGTAAGGTTGCGTACACCCGACCCCCCTACCCCGCTTCTTGCGGGAGCCTCTTTGAGGCAATGGGTAATGATAATGATAATGATCTAACTCGATACAAATAAACCGAAAGGTGCTTACACAGTATTTTTACAGAATTTGGAAAGGACTTGTGTCATCGGGAATCAGAAAGCTCAAAATTTTACTTCTCGAGATTTGCATCTTCACAAACAAATCACAATACATGCTTGCAATCACAAACGAGCATATCTTAAATGAAAATACTTTGCTTGTGTTTCAGCTTTTGTGAGAACCCCTTTAGCACACGCCGTTCTGAAAGTTCTGTTTCCTTTCGCTTAGGTGGTTTCCTCTTGGTTGAAGCAGGCTAAAAAGAAAATGGAAAGCTGTTAACTCACAATAAATGTAAGAAAGTATGTAGCAAATAAATAAATAAATAGTACGAAGTACTCCGTATATATTAGGCAAGTATAAAATATACTTCGTATATTATACTTATCTTACACACTAAATATATCCATGGAGTTTGAACCATTTTAATTAAAGTCTCTGTTACCATTTTAGGTTTTTGGCCTGGAATGATACTCTATAGAATTCATTGTACTGGGAAATGGTATGATTGACACTATAAATAAGTTCGTAATTCCCACATGAGAAACTATGCAAAAGAAGGTTACTGACCAACCAAATGTATTGGAGCAAACAACACATACCGAATCACTAAGAAGTCAACAATGTTTTATAAGATGATGCCCACTCTAGCAAGAGAAATGGGTTGGTTATTTAGAAGTTGAGATCACAAATTCAGTAAGTTCAGTTTGATGAACCTCAAATTCAGTAAGTTCAGTTTGATGAACCTCAAAAAAAACAAAAAAAAAAAAGGAAATCTTCAGTTTGATGAACCTCAAATTCAGTAAGTTCCCTTCGTTATCAACCTGACAATATTACTTCCCCAATTTTCTCCACACTGGCCGGGTTTAGCTCCCCAAATTCTGGCGACAAACATGATCTCAAACCAGACAAGATTACTCCAGAAGAAGCCCACATGGACGCATCCAGACCCAAGGTGACTATATCATCATTATTATTATCATTACCCCATTGCCTCAAAGAAGCTCCCGCAAGAAGCGAGGTAAGGGGGGGTCGGACGTACGCAACCTTACCCCTGCAATTGCAGAGAGGTTGTTCCAATTAACCCAAAAGCGATAACGGGACGACAAGGGACGACCATTTTCTACTTCATGGAAAGGAAGCGAAGAGGTAGTAAGAGCCATTTTGATTTAGTCCATTACATCCCACAGCCAAAAGAATAAATGAACCTTTGGCTCCATTGGAAATGGACAACCAAGATGACTATAATCCGTACAAAATATAGGAATTATTCAAACCATCAGAAACGTACTTCTATATTCAGTGTCCTACTATTCTAATCCTAAGGACCCAACCACCTAAACAGTATTCGATTCCAATCCCCTATTTACTTCCTTAGTTCAGCCCAATAAAAGAGAACCAATATAAGTATCAAATCATTGATACGAATCAAAACTCTCAATCATCCGTGACAACTGAAAACAACATACCCATATATTTCTATTTCCTCTACGATCTGCAAATTTAGCTATCAATAGAAAAATCAGTCCCAAATCCTAACCTACAACGCACTACACAAGGCATTCAAATGTTTCCAATACGACATTACCTCTTTTGACCAACCTAAGAGAAAAGGAAAGGAATAGGTAAGCATCAATAAGATAACTAATCTACTGTTCCCTCAACAGTAAATGGGTCCTAACCTGTGGCACAAGACACTATAGAATTTCCAGACAGCACTCCAAGATACTAAGTTTCGGCATAACCCAAAGTAACGCCTCTGAGAGTGGCCCACAAATCGTGAATTTAATGTGTGACAAAGCATTCAGCAAATGCGAAGCAAGTATATTTCGTCTTTGTTATACACTAAGCACAAAGGTTGTTCAACATCAGCATAATGATAACCGATAACCGATAACCGGTGCAACATTGAATAGCCCATTAACCATGACAACCTTTTTGCAGATCCAGGATTATTGCACAAGCTCTAAAAAGGTTAAAAGGTACGCACGGTCCATATGAAGATATGGTTCAGGTTAAGGCCTTTAACACAACAAAGACTTCATAGTTCCTGCAGCATCCCAAAACATGTAAAGTAAAGGAAAGGACTCACTAAGCAATCAAATTTCAACCCAATAAACACAATGCACCATGGAAACAAACACAAATATAAGACAACAATATTTAACAATGAAATTGCACAATCTTAAGTACACAAGGGTATAGATAAATGATAATAATAAATAATAATATACTCCCTCCGTTTCTTTTTGTTTGTTACGTATTCCATTTAGGGTGTTTCATTTTGTTTGTTACATGGAAGAATCTTTCTATTTATAAACTTATTATAGTGTTATTTTTTGTGCCCACTCTTAATTTTAATTGGTCAACTTTTTCAACTCATTAAATTTATTTACCATTTCCCAAGTATGTTAAGTTAACAATCTTTGTGCTTTTTCATTATTGGTTCATTTTGATAAATAAAACAATCTTATTGGTTGTTGTAGTGATTAATGGATTGAGGTTTTATTTGGGTTAATTTTTTTAATAAAAAAGAAAAGAATCTCTATTATACATTAATAAACGTGCAAAAGTCCAAACGTAACAAACAAAATGAAACGGAGGGAGTACCTGATAAGGTCCAAATGCTAATCCAGTTAACTTAGATTTATCCTCCTTTGGAGATTCTTCATCAATTCATCTTGCTTCACCTCAATAATTTCTGCTGGCAATTGATCCTTTCTTCTCCTCCCACCCAAACTAGCGAAGTCCTCTACTAGTCTACTCCTCTCACCGCCGCCGTCGAAGTCATTTCCCCAGATGAAGCAGCATTGTACCAATTGCTGCTATCATAACCCTCATACCCACTTGAACTTCCTCTATAAGCATCATAATTAACATACCCTTGAATTTGATCCACTTCATAATTAGACTCCCCCACCAAATTCTGCTGATCACTACCAACATCAGATCCAAAATCCACTCCATTATCCATCCTATTAACCTCGGAGCTCACAGGGGCTGATGTCGGTCCCTCCTTTTCTACAATTGCTGGTGGGGCGGGGATCTTTTGCTTGATGATAAAAACAAGTTTAAACTGCAGGTGGTCTTCAGTGTATGAAGAAAACTCTTAATTCCTCTAAATAAATCAATCGGCAAATATGTGCCAATGTGAATGGCAAAGTCTTGCGATGTGGTAACTTAGACCATGGATGATATCCCACCTACACCATTATCCTTTGCGGCAATACACCGAAAAAGGTGGCAATGAATCTGAATATGAACCAGCAGAATGGGAGTGGAAACTGACATAAACAAGTGTTTGTTCATCAGCTTCACCAATAGTCCCCACAGGAACAAGACCCATCCTTGAAGTGATGGAAACGGTTAGAATCCCTCACAATAATTTCCCTCTCAGAAATCTTGGAAACAAACTTGGTCCAATTGTGGCAATCTCCACAAACCCTCAAATTTTTAAATATCCTTATCACACTTTTTGAAGGAGTGCTAATAAGCGCAAATGCAATAGCCAATCTTTCACTATGACTTGAAAGAATATGCTCCTTCTCGTCCTCCTCAACATCCTGTAGCACAAAACTGTAGTCTGGAACATACCCTAGCCTCTTTACTTTATCAGTTAGAGCGTGCAACTTATGGTAGATTTGCTCATGCTCAGGGTGAGACTTGTTTCCAGTGTAGAAAACATCATTCTTGTTGCCCACTTCAACAGAACTCCAACCTGGAGTCTTCTTCAATCCTCTGCCCAAAGCCGATGATCTCATCTCATTAACTCCTTCCCATTTCCCAACATTTGCATAAATGTTTGACATCAAAACATAGTATCCTACATTTTCTGAATCAATGGAAATTAACTGATCAGAAGCATGTTTCGCCAATTCAACATTTCCATGTGTTCGACAAGCAGCAAGCAGAGCACCCCAAACAGAAGAATCTGGCTGCACAGTCATATCATTGATAAAATTATATGCCTTCTCTAGCAACCCAGCTCTGCCAAGCAAATCTACCATGCACCCATAATGCCTCAAACTAGGCTTGATTCCAAATTTATCTTGCATTATATGGAAGCACCATTGACCTTTGTCAACAAGTCCTGTATGGCTACAAGCGGACAATAACGATAGAAAAGTGATATGATCTGGATTCACACCGTCCTGTAGCATTTCTTCAAAGAGTTTTAGACATGTCTCACTATGCCCATGGATCCCATGGCTGGATATAATCGCATTCCAAGGCACAGAGCTCGTCCTTGGAATCTCATAGAATAAGGATAATGCAGTATCTAATCTACCACATTTCCCATACATGTCAATTAGACAGGTACCAACATATGTATCCAAGTGAAGAGATATCTTAATGACACGACCATGAATTTTCATACCTTGTTGCAAAGCCCCTAGATGTGAATAAGCAGGCAGCACACTAACCCAGGTTCCTTGGTTGGGAGTTACTTCCACGCAGGACTCCATTTCAGAGAATGCTTCTGTAGCTTCACTTGCAAGGCCGTTTTGAGAGTAACCCGAGATCAAAGTGTTCCATGAAATAATATCTTTTCTAGGCATCTCATGGAAAACCCTCCGTGCATAATCTAAGATCCCTAATTTAGCATACATGTCCACAACAGCATTTCCCATGATAATATTGCCCATAAGATAAGCTCTCCTTATAATAAACCCATGAAGCAATCTGCCATTTTGACAATCCCCTAGTTGAGCAACACATGCAGCAAGACTAACTAACGTCAATATGTCAGGCTGTTGTCCATGACACTGCATCCCTCTGAAATATCTTATAGCAGATTTACCGTTTTCATTTTGCTCATATGCCGAAATAATAGAGTTCCATGAAACTCTGTCTTTAACTAACATCTTATCAAAAACTTCCTGTGCGTGCTGTAGATAACCAAATTTTGCATACATATTAATCAAAGCATTGCAAACAAACACTTCATGCTCTAGACCATGCTTTATGACATATACATGAATCATAATGCCACTTAAGAAATCACCAAGAAAAGCACAAACAGGAAGAATACTAGCGACAGTTACAGGGTCCAAACGTATGCTCTTCAATCTCATTTCATTGACAAAGTCTAGTGCTTTTTCCACATTGTCGTTCAGACAAAATCCAGAAATCATGGCATTCCAAGAAGCCGAATCCCTGAACGGCATATTATCGAAAAGGTTTTGTGCATCAGCCACGAAACCAAACCTGGAATACATATGAATCAAGGAAGCAGACACAAACACATCCCAAATGAAACCATCTTTGAGAACCCTACAGTGGATTTTCTTTCCGTCGATAAGGCTCTCACAAACCTTCAGGATAGGAGGGAAGGTGTAATTATCAGGCGGAACCTCACCTGATGATATCAGCTCATTGAAGCAACTCGAAGCTTCACTGCAACAGCCAGTGCGCACATACGCAGCTATCATTGAATTCCAAGTGTAAGCATCTTTTGATCGGATATGGCCAAAAGTTTTACGAGCAAAAGCCAAGTCCCCGTGACGAGCATAAAGATTGATGAGCCTAGTGCTAACATATATACTGTGAGTTGTACCAGAGACAACAAGAAGGGCATGGACTCTCTTAACAACATGTGAACTGTGGCAGAGCCTGAATAGATTCTCAATATCCACCTTTTTATCCTTGTGCTCAAACTCAAAGCCATTTGATGAAGCCTGCAAATGATTCGAAATTGTTGATATTGACCGGCAACGGCGCCAAAGCCTTAGCCAGGTTCTAGCCTGACATGTGATGATCTGCATTAAGACTAACCAGGGCTCAGCTCAGCAATACGATCAAACATTAGCAGTTATGCCTAACATGTATTGCATGTTGAGATATACGTAGTGTGATCTAACATAGCATCAGAATTAGACCTATACCAGCATACTTACAGAACAAATTATGAAAGCATTAAATAAGAAATTGCCCAAACCATTTTCTGGATCCAAAATTTGAGGGGTTGTTGATGTTATTACAGTTCATCACTGTAAATATCAGAAATAACAGCTGCAAGCCTGCAAGGCCCTATCTCTCTCTCTCTCTCTCTCTCTCTCTCTCTCTCTCTCACACACACACACATACACACACAAAAAATACCTTTTACGGCATTTTCCCTGCAGAAGAAAATGGAAGTGAGGGCTATAAGGGATTGATGTTTTGATAGCCATATCTCTTTATGTTCGAATTTTCATAAATCAGAAGTTACACAAGGATTGGGAGTTTCTTATACTCTGTCTACAACATTTCTCCCGGTTTGCAAAAGTAGTTTGATATAATTGACATTTTAGAAAACACAAAAAAAGGGTACAGGGACAAATACCGGGACGGATACGTGGATGGGAATGGGAATGGCAAAAACAAAATATAATTGACATTTTAGAAAACGCGAAAAAAGGGTACACGGACAAATGCCGGGACGGTTATGTGGATGGGAATGGTAATGGAAAAATCAAAATATCAAGAAACCGGTACGGCAACAAAAATCAAAAAATTAAAAATTCATACTTTACTTTAACAAACTTAGAAAACCTCCATCGCTCATTGTAGAAGAGGTTTGAGCACTAGCAGTTTCAAAGGTAGAGAAGCATAATTTCACTTCCACTGCATTTTTCTAGTTTCTGCCAATTTTAATTTCATTTTTCCATTTGTAATCAGTAATTTCACATTAACTGCATTTTCCCAACTAATCACTAATCAGCCTGCCAACTTTCGGATTACCAATTTGCAATCAATAATTTCATTTTTCCAATCAATATTTCCACTTTTATCACCACAGCAAGAACACAGCAGTGAAGCAACTCACATAACAATTGAATTTGGAAATTTGGAAAATTTAACATAAAAATTGAAATTTTGAAATATTATCATACATACTTGATTTCTTTGACAACGGGATGTGCACAAGAAGAACTCTTATCTAAGTAGTATGCTTTCTAGTTCAAGTAACAATTCCTCAACAGCATTATTACACTGAGAGGGTGACATTTATGCATAAAACAAAAAGAAACTAAAGAGAAAAGGAGTTGAAAGAGGAAGGAACTAGAATTGAGAGACAGAGAGGAGAAATTATTCACCGGCGGGAGAAGGAGAATTCACCGATGACGGAGACCTCGCCGGATTACGAGAGAGAGGCGTGAGAAGCCCTAATGAAACTGTTTTTTTTTTTTTTTTTTTTTGTGTTTTTGATATTTTTTATATTCCACCCAACTCCATGTTTTACCATTGGCATAACCAGGGGTGTTAACGAAGCCGAGCCTGTTCGTGGACTGCTCGATGTTCGGCTAGGCTCGGCAAAGTTTGGTCAAAGCTCGGTTCGAGCGGGCTCGACTTGAGTTGTTCAGTCGAGATCTTAACGAGTCAAGCCCAAGTTATCTTAGACTCGGCGAATAGGCTCGAGTATGTCTAACTAAATAGTATTTCTTAACAATAAATGACTAGTAGCATTTAAAAATAGTGTGATCTACAGTCTCACGTTGGTTGAGCAAGATTGTGCGGAAGCTAGTTTGCATGTATGGAGTAATAGTGTAAAACTAACTATCGACAATCATTCACACACCTTAGTATTAGTAGTGAACTAGTGTGTGGCACGGGCGATGCCCCGATCGCTACATTGAATAGTTACTCCGTAATATTTTAGATTTTTCTTGAGCTCAATATTTGACGAAATGCATGTATACCTTAAAGTGAAAAACATCAATTAAGTTTGTCAACTACACATACACACTACGTCATTTATCATGCCAAGTAATTTTTCAATTAGATCATCTTACAATTGTATAATTTGTTTTCTAGTGGAACTAAATGCTTCAAATTAATAACACCAAATTAGATATAAGCAGCCATGCAAGGTATTTATATAGTTGATGCTTATGAGATTCATGACATCATGTTTCTTCATAGTTGTCCTAATTATTTATTTTTATTTTTTTCAAAATATTCCATTGAAAATAAAAAATCAAATAAAAATTTAGTTGGTTTAGACTTCATGTTAACATTTATTTATAAATTAATGTGAAGAAATAAACCACAATTGGTGGTTGGCTAAGATGGTAATGAGAATTATCATTCAGACATGAGGTTAAGAGTTCGAACCTCGTTATATTGATTTTTGGTTATCCATGACATGACATGCCACTTGGTGAGTGAACGATGTGGCACAAAGGGAAGAGTACTACTTGACACATAGACGTTTTCCAAAATGCCTTTTAATATATTAGTATAGATTATACTTCCTCCAAATCTCTGTTATTTTAAAGATCGGGAACAATGTAATTTCTATCAATATTTTGTCTTTATTTTACCATTAAATTATATCAAACTAATAAATGAATTTTCCAGAAAATACAAAGAAGAATGATTACTAACCAAAGTTGCCAAATTTTCAAATAAATGATGTTCCAACAAGGGATAAATACAAAAAGGTTACCCAGAATAAAATTGAGGAAAATAACCTCCTAACTTGAGATTGTAATTTAACGAAGTTCATGATTTGGTTGCAAACAATATTATCTTGAACTTTGGAATAAATCGCAATTGTCAAGTAAGAGAGGTATAGTAAAAGTGGCTTGAGTAATTCGTTAGAGACATAAAGTCCCACATTGACCAAAAAGAAAACAAGGAAGCAAGTATTATTTATTAAAAAAAAAAAAATTGCTAGTAAGATTCAATTTGGGCATTTTTTTGCTACAGTTGGGCTTATTAAGCATCCCTAATTTGGGCCTTGATTGTATATCTTGGACTAAGCTAGCAAACTTTGTCTCAATAAGGATATTGAGTTTGTCATCATCGAGCCCATATCGAGCCTCAGCTATATTGAGCCGAGCTCGAGCTCACTTTTAATATTTTTGAGCTCGATCCGAGTCAGTCAACTCATCCTTATCAAGCTTGAGTCGGGCCTAGCACATCTCGATCTCGATGAATTAACACCTGTTGAACTCGTTTTATTGAAACACTAGATTTTAGCCCGTGCGATGCACGGATTTTATTAAATTGTTATATTAAATAAAAATCTAATGTATATACCACTTTTATATATTAGATTGATTAGTTTTTGATTTTGCATTGAATTTCATTTTAGATTTTTTTTAATTATGAGAGTACACCTAATTAATTATCTACGTGACACTTGATTTTTTTAATTCAAAAAGAAATTAGAAATCTTATTTTTCATTGGCCGAAACCATTAGTAATCCTAGGTGGCGCTCTAATCTTTCAGCAAATATGCCTCCTTTATATATGTATATTAGATTTGCCTGAGTTTCCTTTTAAACAAACAAATGGGAGATTAATAACATTGCTTTTGACCTAAACCAATTATAAACGTGTTACTTAGTCCCTTTTCGTTCTTTATATTTGGTATAATGGTTATGATTTATCGATTGAGATTCCTTGTTTTTATTACTAGATTTTAGCCCGTGCGATACACGGATTCTATTAAATTATTAAGTTAAAATAAAAATCCTATAAAAATATATATAATATTAGATTAATGTTTGATTTTGAATTAAATTTCATTTTAGATTTATTTTTTACTCCGTAATGATAAAGGTGATTTGATTTTGAATGGAGTTGTATATATATCAGTAATTAGTTAATTAAAATATCTACATAACACCTCATTATTTATCTATGTGACACTCGACTTTTTTAATTCAAAAATAATTTCAAAATCTTATTTTTTTATTGGCCGAAACCATTAGATTTCCTACGTGGCGCTCTAACATTGGATTAATGTTTGATTTTGGATTGAATTTTATTTTATATTAGTGTTTGATTTTGGATGAATTTTTTTTTAGATTAATTTTTTAATTATTAGAGTGTTTGACTTTGGATGAAGTTGTACGTATTAGTAATTAATTAATTAAAATATCTACGTGGCACCTAATTAATTATCTACGTGGCACTCGATTTTTTTAATTCAAAAACAAATTAGAAATCTTATTTTTCATTGGCGAAACCATTATATTTCCTACGTGGCGCTCTAATAATTCAGCAAATATGTCTCTTTTATATATAATGCTTAGTTTATTCATAATACTAGATTTTAGCCTGTGCGATGCACGAATTATATTAAATTGTTATGTTTAAATAAAACTCATATGTATATATCAATTTTATATATTAGATTATATTGTTTTTTTTTATTTTGCATTGAATTTCATTTTAGACTTTTTTTATTATGTGAATGTTTGTTTTTGGATGAATATGTGTAATATTAATAATTAATTAATAAAAATATCTACGTGACACTTAATTATTTATCTACGTGGCACTCTACTTTTTTAATTCAAAATTAATTTTGAAATCTTATTTTTCATTGGCCGAAACCGTTAGATTTCCTACGTGCCGCTCTAATATTGGATTAATATTTGATTTTAAATTGAATTTTATTTATTTTATTTTAGATTAGTGTTTGATTTTGGATGAATTTTATTTTAAATTTATTTTTTCACTATTAGAGTGTTTGATTTTAGATAGAGTTGTATATATCAGTAATTAATTCATTAAAATATCTACGTGGCACCTAAATAGTTATCTACATGGCAATCAATTTTTTTAATTCAAAAATAAATTAGAAATCTTATTTTTCATTAGCCGAAACCATTAGTAATCCTACGTGGCGCTCTAATAATTCAGCAAATATGCCTCCTTTATATATATATATATATATATATATATATATATATATATATATATATATATATATATATATATATATATATATATATATATATATATATATATATATATATATTAGATTTTCACTCTTATCCAAAATCTGACATTGCTGGAAAAGTGGTAAAGATTTAATGCCTCAATGAAAATATGTGAGAAATTAAATGCCCCACTGAATTTAATTGATTAAAATATATTGTACAGTTTTTGATATAATATTAGCGATTTATGCAATAATGTAAAGAATAACTGAACATAAAAATTAAAATGGAACACCCTAAACGGAATTGTAAAGAATAAAAAGAGACCAATGGAGTTATATTTGTAAAGTTCGACTTTGGTTTCTACTCTCCTAGTTCCTTTTTGCAATAATATAGGGCTCGTTCGATATTACTGTCAGTTTACAATTTTTAGTTTTCTTTTTGTAAGTCATGATTTCAATTGAATAATGAACTATAAAATAATCTTACTTATAGTAATCTTGTTGATTTTGAAAAGTGGCAACAAAAAACAAAAAACTACTTTTTGTGGTTTTCATATTTTCGTTTTTAGTTTCATAAAAAACAGAAAACTGAAACAAAAAACGATACCGAATGGTGCCATAGTTTTCAAAAATTGTTATGTTTTGTTTAGACTGTGTTGTTGGAAGCACCTGATGTGTAGTTAATATTATTCCGGCCAATTTTGCATATCATCTCCTGAAACTTCATGCCATAAAGGCTGAATATGATGTAATTTAAAACTAGAACCCTTTTATACTACCATCTAACTCGATACAAATCAACCAAAAGGTGCAGAAAATATACTAATTTTACAGTATAGGATAGGAATGTCCCTAAGAATTCGGTAAGAACTTGCATCATCAGGATTCAGAAATCTCGAAATTTTACTTCTCAAGATTTCTTTCCATGTTTCACAAGTCACAATACAAACTTGCAATTACAAAAGAGCATATCGAAATAAACATGATCGATGAAGGAGGTTATACAAACTTGCTAGAAGATGAGCAAATTTTCACCATCCATATTTTGCTTGTGTTTCAGCTTTAGTGAGAAACCCTTTAGCACGCCGTTCTGAAAGTTCGGATTCCTTTTGCCTCATATCAAAGTACAAAGCACTTATTTGATGCTTTCGTTTGTGTTGCTTAGATGGTTTCCCCTTGGTTGAGGCAGGCTACAAAGAAAATGGAACATTGTTAAAACTCACACAATAAATACATGGAAGTGTATATGTTGTAAATAAACAAATATATTAGGCAAAAACAAAATATTAAGGAAAATCTGGTTCTAATAATCCAACATTTGGGCGGTCTTCTTAAAACGGTATCACCTTTCGAGTAACTAAGAATAAGAATAATCCAACCATTACGAGGTGCCTTCTCAAAATGGTATCCGGCATCACAAGTAACGCGTGACACGTGCCTCTCTAGTCTATATTATTGGTCTAGTGTCTCTAAGGGGTGTTTGGTTGATGACTAAGGAAAGGAAAGAAGAAAGAGAGGAAAAAAAATTGAAATTTCCTTAATTTTCTAAAGTGCTTTGTTATGTTATCCACCACCATTATCTCTTCTTCCCTACAACTCCCTGTACTTCTCTTCTCCTACCAAACTAAGCAAGCAATGCTGATTTGGCGCATTTTCGGTACCGCCGGTTGGTCTCACCTTCGTACCGTCAAACCTTCATCAATCGACGCTCAACAATCGTTATAGTGACTTTTAGTAGTCGAAATCCGCCATCAAAGCTCTAGATCTAGAGCTTTATGGTATGGTGGATTTTAACCTTCTAATGTCTGGAGCTGCATTGCATTCATGTGGGTCCCCTTTACAAAGTAGATAGTGAAAGCCTAAACAAGAACAAAGGGGGTTGAATATTGTTGACCTTAAACTTTATGTTAAAACACATGTAACATCTTGTAGTTATGATAGGTATCACTACTTCCCATTCTTTTATCCCAAATTAATACAAAGTATGTAATTGTGATGGGTAACTACTAACTAATTATCATTATATTTTGGTAAAAATTATATTAGTGGGTATTAATAAGACTAAAAAACAGATGGAGAATAAATCGAAATAGAATGGAAGAATCTGTTTATTTGGTGGGGTTTACTCCCATGGAAATTTTGGGAATTGGAATAACGAATAGAAAGCCAAGTGATATATTGTGCAAAAGAAAGGAGAATTGAAGTTGTTTGTATGTAATCTTGATTTGATTATTATGATTTCATGTTGTGTTGATCAACTGAAATATTCATGGTAATAGTGGGAAGGTCACAGTACAATGGTAGAGAAGTGAGCTGATTTTTTTTACCGGTTTCTAAGGTTGTTGGTACGAAGAGGCGGCAAGGGTTAATGGGTGGGGCAGTTAGGGGGTTGTTCGAGTTGCATTGGTTAAGGATGGCAGCAGGTGAGAGAGTTGGAGGTGGATGGTGGGTGACTTGAAAAAAAATTACCTGCCCTCAAGGTTCTAGGTCATTAGGGACTATTTTGAGAAGACACCCCCGTAAAGGTTGGATAATTCTTAGTTAATCGAAAGGTGAGACTGTTTTAAGAAAACCGGCCAAAAGGTTGGATTATTAGAATCAATTTTTCCAAATATTAACTCACAAAATCCCAGATTGGGAATCTTGGCATAACATGTCCTAATTCATGCCTCATATTGTTGCAATATATGTCGATACCTTTCCTACCCACTATGTGTTCGTTATTTGACAGTATGGGTGTAAGCCGTAAAACTGTTAAAACTAAATTTGGGGTGTTGAAAGGACTACCACTTTACCATGCATTACTATAAAAGAAAGGAGGGGGGAAACAGGAAGATTTCCTCTCCACAAGACTAGGTCTATCCTGGGTCATCAAAAGAAAAAAGAATGTAATGTATTTAATGGTAGAAGTAAATCATAAGGTCTGAATGAGTGTAAAGTATCAAAATGCTACTAACATAAGGCAACAATTGCGGGAGTAATTTTCACTTTTTCAGCACAATTGCAATACTTCAAATTTAAAACTGGAACACCCAACAATAACAGAAAGCTATCTAATTTTACTGCCAAACTAATAACACTGTAGAAGTAAACAATAAGATAATTTTTTTTTAAAAGAGAGTAGTGCAAACTAAAGGAACTCTTTCAGGTGCTTAAACAAGATGACAACTGCAGAAGCACTTTGGATGAGTCGGCTACTCAATGATCCGGTGGTAATTAATGGTATTTATGGGAACACTGATGCCATAATGTACGGAACTTGACCATATGAATAAATGTGTAATAACAAGTACATAGGCAATTTGGATAAGTCGGTTAATGATCCCTTGGTAATTAAAGGTATGCTTATAGCCGTTATGGGAAAACTGATGCCTGAAAATATTGAACTTGAGCAACTGTATAGAAGATGGGACAGTTCATACATACTGCAGCAAGCATGAAGATGCATATAACACCCCCCCCCCCCCCCCCCTCCCCAATAGACATAATGTTATTCATTTCATTCATGGAACCGATCCAGCCCAAAATCCACTACTATGAGAAAATTCAGAAACTAAGTTCCTCTGTAGTCTATACATCCTCCCCTCTCTTCCCCCCTCCCCCACCACACGACACGATTCTCTCCCGCAATGAAATCCAATTATATGCTGAGTAAGGTAAGGCGCTATGCAACGGGATTGGTTCTCTTAGTGTTTGTTTCCCATTGCTGTCATTCCCTATACTCAATTGATTCACCCTAACATATCTCTTCCCCATTCTCCCCTTGGATTTAAGTTCCTCAATTTGGGGTGCTTAGCATCTCACCCTAATCTTGGAGTGCCACCACCTCCATTCCACAACCCTAATCACACCACCTGCCCTCCCCTCCACCATCATCTCTGTCCCTCCCCACATCCCTCTTAAGCTAAAAGACACCACAACCTCAATTCCTATCATGTTGAAAACCATAAAGCCGCAACTCAAACGTCTCCAAGCCCAATTACTACCACGACCAACCAAAATTAGAAAGAGTGGTAAAGACATACAGAAAATATATGAAAGAACGCTTGCCTAAGACAAAACGATCCCATTAGGTTTGCACTCTGTTGTTAGAATTCTACCATAAAGATTTGGAGCATCAGCTGTCAAATTTAGTCCTCCGCGCGGCGGGGGAAGGGGGGGGGGGGGGGGGAGGGAGTGATGGGGAATGCTGGGTAAGTGAGGATAGAAGGAATGGCAATGAAGTGGAAAAAAAAATTCATTCCTTGCTTAAAAGTTAAAATTAAACAAAATAGCATATTTTCCTCTTTGTTGATTCCATTCCGTTTCCCTACACTCAACCAAGGTTGCCTCTTAATTTAATTAGAAACTTAAAATTCAAATAATAACCTACAAAGATTGATCTCCACCTAGTTCAAGTACTGAAGTAGCAGTACTAATAAAGTAATAATTCCAGTTTTCAGGCATACAATAGTAAGCAATACTCTACTAAAACAAAGTCTGGCCAATAACTCCATTACTCCACAATCCAGAGAAAAGGCCAAAAAGTAAACACAATATTCACTCTCTGACGATACATTTGAACTTCATCCAAAGATAAAGTCTAGGACAAGTTGGAAAGAGAATTAAATGCCACAGGGGCTTTAGTAAGGCAACAGAGGTTGGTTATCTGCTCTCAGATGACCTCAAAGTCTCAAACACATAAATGTTATACTTATCTTACACTCCAAAATATGGAGTTTGACCCATTTTAATTACACCCTTTATATTCTAAAGGTCAAAGAATAATGGATCTTATACTCCACTAAAAGACACTTAAATATTAGAGAAATGAATTTGCTATCAGAAGAAACAATCATTGTGATACCACACTTGATGTCTAATTCTGTTTAACCTATGTTTGGTTCATGAGACAATGTCCTAAAGTTCCCTGGTATCCCGGGAAAGTTTCATATAATGTCAGTGGGACTTGAATGGCGAAGACTGCCAGACTGCACATTAAAGAACCTTATGAACCAATGAATGCTCAGTGAGTTATGGCTTCAAGGATGAAGGATATGTCAAAAACATCCTTTCTTCTGAACCCTTCAAGTGCTTAGATCAAATAGGCAATTGGTATTTGACCGCGGAGTCCAACGAACAACGGATCATCCAGGATCTAAAATACTAAAACCAAAGAGAAGAAAAAAGTGCTATGAACCTGACTAGGAGGCTTCTTTTGTTGGTCTAATATACATAGACTCACAGAGGAAACAGCTAGAGACAATAAAATACTAAGATTGCTACAATTTGATGGGATTTTGTGCCTGGAATGAGTCTGTATAGTTCATTGTACTCGGACCTGCTAAGCAACAAATGCTGTTTTTAAAATTATGACAAAATGGTATGATTGTCACAATAAGTTCGTTGTTACCACATGAGAAACTTTGCATTGAAGGTTACTGACCAACCAAATCTACTGGAGCAAGCAACATATACCTAATCACTCAGAAGTCAACAATGTTTATAAGATGATGCCCACTTCAGCAAGCGAAATGGACTGATTATTGAGAATCAAGTCCAATGACATTCCTTGTTGATTTAAATTAACACATACTCCGATAAATATAGCGATAAAAAGCAGCCAACAGAAATGCCAATAAGCAACACAAAAACAGGCATAAACCAAGGAACACGAACATACGTTATCGTTATAGGCAAGCACTTTCAGAGGCATGAAAACAGGTAAGGCATGGGAATAAATCTCAGAGTTCAAAATCAAAGTCCAAGAATCAGCAAACTGTAATTCCTAATAAACTAACCTTCAACCATAGTAGAATTACATAATTGCAATTTCATTCTCACCCAAGCCAACCCCCCTCCCCCTCGTCAAAAAAGGAAAAAGGAATCTTGAAAACACTAAAACAGGAAAATAGACTGCAGATGATAGGCTAGGCATAATCTTCAGTTTGCTGAACCTCAAATCATTAAGTTCCTTTATTTATCAACCTGGCAATATTATTTCCTCATTTTTCTCCACTCACCGGGTTTAGCTCCCCAAATTCTGGCCACTAACATGATCTCAAACCAGAAAAGATTACTCCAGAAGAAGCCTGCATCCAGACCCAAGATGACTATATTCCATAGAAAATATAGGAATTACTTCATACCATCAGAGACGTACTTTTATATACCAGTATCCTACTATCCTATGGTCCCAGCCACCTCAACAAGAATTCGATTCCAATCCCCTAATTTAGCATCATGCACACATTTTTTTTCTTCTCTGGCAGGTTCTGAACACTTTAGACTTTGAATCGCAATTTGCTGCTTAATGAGAAACTTAATCTATTCTATTTCCTCCTAAGTCCAGCCCAATAAAGGAGAACCAATGTAAGTGTCAATCATTGATAAGAATCAAAACTCTCAATCATCCGTGACAAGACTGACAACTGAAAACAACATACGCATATATTTCTATTTCCTCTACAATCTGCAAGTTTAGCTATCAATAGAAAATCAGTCCCAAGTCCTAACCTACAACGCACTACATAAGGCATCCAAATATTTCCAAGGCGACATTAACTTGCCGACCTAAGAGCAAAGGAAAGAAGTAGGTAAGCATCATAGCATGGATTTAAGTAAGCATCAATAAGATAACTAACCTACTGTTTCCTCTAAAATTTGGCTAGCAACAGTAAATGGGTCCTAACCTGTGGTACAAGACACTAAAAAAATTCCAGAATGACACCTCTCCAATATACTAAGTTTCGGCATAACCCAAAGTAACGCCTCTGAGAGTGGCCGAAAAAACTTGAACTTAATGTGGGACAAGTAAGCATTCAGCAAACGCGAAGCAAATATCTTTCGTCTTTGCTATACACTAAGCACTAAGCATAAAGGTTGGATAACATCAGCATAATAATAACCGATAACCGGTGCAACATTGAATAGCTCTTAACCATGACAACATCTTACAGGGTCCATATGAAGATATGGCCTGGGTAAAAGCAATCAACAATTCAACATAACAAACACACAAAAAAGACTTCATAGTTCCTGCATTACCCCAATATATGTAAAGTGAACCCCCTAAGCAATCAAATTTAAACACAATAAACACAATTCACCATGGAAATAAACACAAATATTGGACAACAATATATAACAATAAAATTGTACAATCTTGGATTTATAATATACCTGATAAGAAGGTCCAAATGCTAATCCAGTTAACTTAGATTTATCCTCCTTTGGGCGATTCTTCATCAATTCATCTTGCTTAACCTCAATAATTTCTGCTGGTGGTTGATCCTTTCTTCTCCTCCCACCCAAACTAGCAAAGCCCCCCGCCCCTCTCACCGCCGCCGTCGAAGCCATTTCCCCAGATGAAGCAGCATTGTACCAATTGCTGTTATCATAACCCTCATACCCACTCGAACTTCCTCCATAAGCATCATAATTAACATACCCTTGAATTTGATCCGCTTCATAACTAGACTCCCCCGCCAAATTCTGCTGATTACTACCAACATCAGATCCAAAACCCACTTCATTATCCACCCTATTAATCTCGGAGCTCACAGGGGCCGATGTCGGTCCCTCGGTTTCGACAATTGATCGACGGCCCGACCCAAGCGAAGGCGGCAGCGCGCCGAGCCCGGAGTTTTTCGGGGTAGGCATCCTTGAAAGGAAGGATTTAACGGAAACATCTTGACCTAATTGCCGTTGCCTCTTTCTGTCCCTTTCCTCTTCGTCTTCTTCGTCCTCCTCTTCGTCATCGTCAACATTGGGAGGTGGGATTGGGACAGGAGGGCGAAATTGAACCACCCTTTTGGGATTAGGAGTAGGAAGAGGGAAATTAGGGGTTGTTTCGGATTTAGGAGGAGGTAGGATAGAGAATATTGCGGAAGAAGACGGATTTGGAGATGGGGTTGAAGAAGAAGAATCGTGTTGTTTTTGGGGAAAAGGGGAGGATTTGGGAGGAGGGAGAAAAGAAGAAGATTGGGGTTTTGGTTTAGGGAGAGAATTGAAGAGAGAGAGCGAAGGTTTTGAGGAGGGCTGTGGTTGAGGATTGTTGTCTTCTTCGTCTGAAGAAGCGTAGGTTGCGAAGAGGGAATCCATGGAAATTGTGTGTTGAGTGTTGAAAAGCTTCAGTCGAATTTACAAAACCAGGGTTGGCGGAGTATTTGACTTAGTTAGGTACACGGTAGACCTGATCAAACGGCGGGTCAGGTACGGGTCAGGCCGGATGCATAAAATTTTGTCTATTGTGTCGGGTCGGGCTGTGTGGGTCAAACTTCAGGCCAACTTTTGTGTTCAAATCTGTTATTTCGAGCCAAAAACTACGGGCTTTTCAGGCCATTTTCTTGCCGGGGCACCAACTTTATAACTAAAATTGTAGTTTTACGTTGTTCAAAGCCCGCATTTTTTTATAAAAAAAAGTTTGGGCCGGACCGGGTCCAAAAAGCTGGCCGGAAATTAAGCCCGAAACCCAATGATTTTTGGGCCGGGTCGGGCCCATGTTGATCAGCTTTAGTACACGGTGATGGACTAACGGTACATCCGTACATCCGGCCCCCAGTGAACTTAAGGTGTAGAAGTATACTAGGTTGCACTAACACGGACACGAATACGAATACGATACGGGTACGAGAAAACGTCATCCTAAAAAGGACGGACACGTGGACACGATAAAATAATATAATATATATAAAAAAAAAATCACAATCATTAACTAAACAACATATAGTCTGTATATATATGCAGGTTCTTATATATATAAGTATTTTTTATCTTACTTCCCAACTACAAACTAAATATGAAGCAACACAAGTGATTAAACACATACGAACCTTCATATCACAAATCGACCTTTTATGTTTAAAATACAAATATATGCATGCGCTTGTCAATTCAGCCAATGGAAGCAACAAGAAGATGAGTCATATATCCGAAGAGTGAAGTATTGACGGTTGCACGACAACAACAGAGAGTGTGAGGGTTTGAGTATTTGAGAATGAGTTTGTGGGGTTACAGAAACAGGCATTGGACCTTTGAAAGAATTGAGAAAATTTGACTAATATTGAAATATATGTCGAATATGTGTCCAATAAGTGTGTCGGTCCGTGTCCCCGTGTCCAAGTATTTCAAAAAAGCAGGACACTTGATTTTGTTAGGTTATGATACATATGAACAACATAAATCATGCGAAAAAACCTATATGCCAGGATTCAAATTAATTGCACATAATCAAATAATTAGTCTAGAACGCATACACTTTGTAGCGTGCCCTCCCTAGCTGCGCCCGAACCGAACAAGAACAAGTCTTTAGGACTCCAAGTGTCGTCCCTCCGTAGAAAGTCCACAGCATGTCCGGATCCGCCTTAAGATTGACCAACTAGAATCGCCCTTAAGGTACTAGTGATTTTCGGCTAATATGGGGCAATAATATGACTGAATACTTAAAACTCGTCCTTAAATTGTGCTCAAAAAGTCACTTTGAATACTTAAAACTCGTCCTTAAATTGTGAACCTAGGCCACATATTTATAGGGGTTTGGAAAGAGAATTGGAATCCTACTAGGATACTAATTAGCTTAATTAGAATTATATTAAAACTCTTATTAACTATTTTATCCATTAGGATTAGGAATTTAATCTTTGAACAAATCCCATTAGATTTAGGATTTGTATCGGACACGAACACACGCATACGAGCATGGCGCTCAACCCACGCAAGCCTTGCAGCCCACGCGAGCCTCGCAGCCCACGCGAGCCTCGCAGCCCACGCGAGCAGCGCAGCTCGCAGCCCGTCGCGCGCGCGCCTTTGGCCTGCTGGGCCTGGCCTTGCGCTGGGCCTGGCGTAGCCTTGGCTGCCCTTGTGTGGCGCGCTGGCTTGCTGGACGCGGGTCTGGCTTCGTGCTGGGCCTTCGTCTAGCAAGTCTCGTCCGATGCTAATTCGTACGACGTGCTTCCGATTAATTTCCCGAATCCGGAATTTATTTCCGATACGAACAATATTTAATATTTCCGATTCCGGAATTAATTTCCGTTTCGAACAAATATTTAATATTTCCGTTTCCGGAATTATTTTCCGATTCCAATAATATTTCCGATTCCGACAATATTTCCGTTTCCGGCAATATTTCAGATTCCGGCAATATTTCCATTTCCGATAATATTTTCCGATACGTACCATGTTTCCGTTTCCGGCAACATCTACGACTTGGATAATATTTATATTTCCGATACGATCCATATTTCCGTTTCCGGCAATATCATCGTTTCCGGAGTATTCATTTATTTGCCTTTGACGATCTTTAGCTCCCACTGAAACCAAGATCCGTCGATTCCGAATATCCATAGATAGAGTATTTAATGCCATTAAATACTTGATCCGTTTACGTACTATTTGTGTGACCCTACGGGTTCAGTCAAGAGTAAGCTGTGGATTAATATCATTAATTCCACTTGAACTGAAGCGGCCTCTAGCTAGGCATTCAGCTCACTTGATCTCACTGAATTATTAACTTGTTTATTAATACTGAACCGCATTTATTAGACTTAACATTAAATGCATACTTGGACCAAGGGCATTATTTCCTTCAGATTTCGCGTACCGAACACATAAATTCCCGTGTCTACGGAGTATCCATTTCCAATACGTGTCCGACGCGGTACACACGGGTCAGACGGTGGGTTCGTGCTTCCTAGCAAGTACTCCCTCCGTCCCTTAATACTCGCACCGGTTTGACCGGTGCGGAGTTTAAAACATTTGAATTGACTTATTAATTTAATGGGTGTTTGTTGATAGTGGGGTATTTTTTAATATAGTTAGTGGAAAATGTGTAAGGGGTGGGGAGTAGTGAGTGAGGGGTTTAAATGATTTTTTGTAGGAAGTAGGGGTGTAAGTGGGGTAGTAGGTAAGTGTGAGAAATAATATAATATTGATAAAGATTTCCATTTATAGAAGCGGTGCAAGTATTAAGGGACGACCCGAAAAGGAAAGAGTGCGAGTATTAAGGGACGGAGGGAGTATGTTGAAGTATTAGTCTACTTGTTGAAAGCGGTGGGAAATTCTCGTAGCAGAATAAAAAAAAAACAAGTACATTGAAATATAAAGTACTAATAATGTCTTGATCTAGTGGTTAGGGCTGGTGGTATGTGCACAATACGAACTGGTGATGATGTTAGAGTGGGTCAGAGTTTCGACGTCGTGGTGAATCAGTGATGATGTTGTTGCTAGTGTTGTGTCGAACATCTAGGTGTGGTCGAGTTTAGGAATGATTGTTCTTGGTTTAGTAGGGGTGTGGTGGGTTTTTGTTTTGTTTTTTTAAATAAAAATTATTTATTTATTTATTGAAAAAAATGTCAAGTTAGTACATTAGTTTCTGAATAAATTGTCCATGAGTACATATGAGAAAATCTCATAGGACAATGATTCCCCCGCACTTGTTGGATACAAAATGACACTAGTTTTACGAGGTGATGAGCTACAAAATCACCCTCCCTCTGGCCATGAGACCATTTAACATAATTGAAAGAAACACACAAAGCAAAAATTTCTCCTATAACAGAATCAAGGTCAGAGAAATGAACATCACCTTTCGAAAGACGATTAACTAACAACTGACATTCTGACCAAATAAGGTCATATAAGTCTTTTAAAGGAATCTGTCACAATTTAGTCATCGTGCTAAGCTTTTACAGAGGTTTATGAGATAAGTTGTTATAGGCTTATCTATTATACGGAGTAGTTTAATAGAAACGTAGGTGGGTGGGAGATAGTGAAAGGAGGTTTTAATTGAACTAGCAATTTGGCCCGTGCGATGCACGAAAGCAATTTATAAAGTGTTAAAATAACTTACATTGCTTGACATACAAAAATTTTTAGGTATTATGAAATTTTAAATTATTTATGTAAATTCATAAATTTTGTTTATTGTAAGATTACATATAAAAATAAATAACATTTAAGGTTATTACTAAATTAATCTAAATAATATTTAGAGAAAACAATCAACAACCGTGATAATATATTGTACAATATAATATCTATGAAAAACAAATGATTATTAAAATAATCATAATAAACATGGACGAAAATTGAGATTTGGCCATAGAAAATTAAAGAAGATACATGTGACACATAACATAAAACACGCACACATACCTCGGGAAAAATGTATGATGATATTTTTTTGTTGAAAATGATGATGATATAGAGTTGATGGTGTTGTGATATGATGAAATGGTTGATAGTTCAATTTATTTATAATGAGTGCGAGGAAGATGAGAGGTTGATGGCTTATTTGGATTAGATGTTTAGTTATCTCTTTTTTGTAGTTAATAATTTAAAAAGACTATTACAAAGTAAGTATTAGTGTTTAATGTTTATTGTTATTGTTATTGTTTAGAATATTAGTTGATTAATATAATTTAAGTTAGTTTATTAAGTTATGATTATTTATTGTATGTTTATGTTATGTGTGTCTTTTGAGTTGTTTATTTATTTATTTAGTTAATTTTTTATTTTAATAAGGGTGTCTTTTGAGTTTTCTCTATTTTAATTATAAAAAATGTAGAAAAAAGGTAGATTGATGAGGTGATGACACTTGTCATTTTGTCACCTATGGTTATAGTTTTTAAATACTAGGTATAGACTAGGTATAGATGTTTAGTTTTCTCTTTTTGGTAGTTAAGAATTTAAAAAGACTATTACAAAGTAAGTATTAGTGTTTAACTAGTTTAGGACCCGTGCCACCCACGGTAATCCAAAATAATTTAGAAGGTACTCCTTAAAAATAACAATTACTTTTTTCATACCTAAACTTTTTAAAATAGCTAAAGTGGAAGAAGTGGAAGAAAATATTTATGTATTAGATAGATCATTAAAAAGTAAATGGCGCATATTATTTTGAAATAGGTGAACATGTTTGGTTGTATCTTGTTGTAATACTACGTATGTAATAAGCTTGAAAGACACCAAGTTACTTAAGCCCATAATCTCGCTAATTATGAGAGAATGAATGAAGCTTAGTTAGTTATCTGCATCAAAATGTAAGGATATTATAAATTAATAGTTTTTTTTTTATATCCCACCATTCTCTATGACCACGGGGATTATAACATTAATTATTGATTATAAGTCTATATAATCGTTTTTTTTAATATTTAATAAAAATATGTAAATAACTTAGTATTAAAAATAACTAAAACATAGAATTGTGATTAGGTAATTTCATCTGACCAAAAAGCTGTACTCGTTTAAAAAAATAAAAATGTAAAATTTATTAATAAAAATAACAATTAAAATAAAAATAAATATGTAAGGAACTAAGTAGTAATTAAGTTGGTTAGGAAGAAGGAACAAAGGAACTACGGGATAATATCTAAAACAAAAAAGAGAATAATAAAAATGAGTGGGAAACTTTCCAATTTCCACCGCCATCAATAATCACGTTCATCTTCTCCAACCAACGCAATCACCATAGCTTCTAGTCATATTCACAGAAATTTCTCAAAAATATATTCATCTCAACTGTCAAACTAAACGCCTAATCGCAACTTTAAAGGCCACTTATTATAGCCTGGTTCTTGTTCCTTTTCCAAGTATAATTCCTTCTCAAAGTTTCAGAAAAATTCTATTAATTTTGATAATGATAGTGAAAAGTATCCGCTTTTCCATCTGGGGCGGGTTCGGAACGCTTGAGTTGACATCAGTAAACAAATGAGTTGATTTATTGCTTGAGACGCATGTATTCCAGTAATTTTAAGAATAATATTATCAATGAACTCGTGGGTTTTTAATGGTACACCTTCATGGTTTTTATACTGCATGCATGGAATATTTTTAAAGATTTTATTCAATAATCTAAAGATGTCAAATATTTTTTTATAGGCGTTTTTTTTCAAGAATGTAGCTGAAAGTCACGTGTCATAATTTTCGGATGGATTTTCAAGATATCCTTGTATTTTTTTTATGGTAATATCTAATTTTCATAATGTGCACTGTATATTATTATTCTATTATCGTTTTTCCTTTTTTCGAATGAACCTTGCTTAATATATTCTCCAAAAAAATCGATGAAATTTTGACCATATTTATGTAAGCTCGTAATTTCAACAATTTTATCAATCTAAGTTGACCATTTTAAAGAAAGTACGACCTTACTTAAATATATTTTAGCTCCAAAGATTGCTATTATCTCTGAAATTACGACCAGAAATTAAGGTCAAATGTTATCAAGTGTACTTATGTTAAGCAATCTATTTATGTAAGGTCGTACCCGATTTCAGCAATCCAAAATGACCATTTGAAGAAAGTACGACTTCGTTTTAATATATTCTCCAAAGGTTGCTATTATTACTGAAAACCAGAATTTAAGGTAAGGGGATAATTTTTTTTATCTATTACTATATATGACTTTGCTTTAATATATTTTCCAAATGGTAATTTAGGAAACCATTTTATTTTTAAGTATACGTTATATTCCAGCAGGAACCTGTTTTATTTCTTTAATACTTCCTCCATTTTTTTATTATTGCACCATTTTCCTTTTTCGGAAGTTGCATATTAATTGCACCATTTCCTTTTTTAGTAAGTTTACCCCATGAAATGACATTTCTATCCTTATATGTGTGGTTGGGACCAAACCCCACTTGTTCTTTACATCAAAATTTGTACTAAATCACGTGGGTATTTTTGTCAATCTCTCACCTTTTACCTCATTTCTTAATCTTTGTGCCCAATGTAGATGGTGCAATAATAAAAAAATGGAGGAAGTAATAGATTAGTAATTTAAGGGAAACAAAGATAATAATAGATTATTGCTGAAATATATTAAAGCAATCTTTGGAGAATATATTAAAACGAATTTAAGAAAAAAAAAAAGAAAAAAAAAATTTGGTGGGAAAAAATTGCACCAGGAATTGACACGTGTCATTCTTGGTGTCTCTTTTAGTATATAGTAATAATAGATGTTTAGTGTTATTGTTATTGTTATGGAATATTAGTTGATTAATATAATTTAAGTTAGTTTATTAAGTTACTAGTCTTATATGCACGCGATGCGTGCGGGAGTATTAAAAGCTAAAAAGCAAAAAATTGTGCTATTTCGAGGTCATTCCATTATATGTATGAGATCTATTATTTTTCCGAATTTGTTGATTCTTCTCCTTGATTCATCTACACTTTTGATCGAGTATGTCTCCAAAACTCAAGAAAAATAGAAGAAAACAGAAAGAAAAGATAAAAGTTAATTCTACACTACTGCATTTACTGAATCTCCATTAATAAAATTACAACATAAGTGGCCTGGAAGCCTAAAGATAAAAGTTTATTCTACACTACTACATTTACTGAATCACCATTAATAAAATTACAACATAAGTGGCTTGGAAGCCTAATTTACAAAGAACTTCAGTACAAATTGAGTCATCTACACAAACTGATTTGACATATCAAAGCACCGATTACATTAAAAGGAGCAAAATAATCAAACGAAGGACAGGTTAAAGGAATTTTTTTTAGAAGTTCAGCGTATAAGAAACTGAACTTGCATCAAGATCGGAGTTTACCATATTCGCTTCAATTCAATGTCTTTTCTGCGGCAGAAAATAATTTTCTCTTCTCTTTCTGCTGCTGCAACATGAAACCCTCAAACCGTACATTTTCTTTTCGCATGTCCTCAATGATCTCATCTCTTTTGGCATAAACTTTCTTAGGCAAATAGTTTACCAAGAATCTAAGGCATATAAGACTTTTCGTGCATAGTTTTCGAAACTGTGCATAGTTTTCTTTTCTAATGTCCTCAATGAGCAGGTTCTGCAGGGTATTTCTGATGCAGTTTTGGTGGGTTTCAGTTGGCAGCAGGCAGCAGCTGTGCTTTTCCAGTCAGTCAGTGCAGCCAGTCAGGTTGTTGTGTTTGCAGTGTTCAGCAGCTAGCTTTTCTTCATGCTGTGTTGTTTGTTCTTCTTGTAGCTACTTTGTGTTTGTCTGTAGAGGGCGGGCTGTGCTCCCTTCCCTTAATTGTTTTGTTGTTTCCTTGTTTGGATCTTTTTGTATCTCCTACCTTTTGGTAAAAAAATATCTATTTTACCAAAAAAAATAAACCGGCTATTAGAATGGATCTCTATGATTTTATTACTCAACCCACCAAATTATCACATTTCCGAGACGGTCTCACAATAACTTAAAAGCAGTAATAGATCGACTATTAAATAGAGAGATGGAAAGAATTAGAGTGCGGCTAACATGTATGGTCTTATGCAACTAAATGTGAAAAAATCTGGCATCTACTTTGGCAGCCACAGGAATATAGTATGTAGTTCAGAAAATGAAATCTCAAATGCAAATGAAAGACTATAGAATATGGATGAAAGATTACAGCTATAATTAAAGAAAACATGATAAAAATAAAAGAACATAATCTCATAATCAAAAGTATAACTTGTAGCAGCAAACAAACCACATAGTTCAATTTTTTTTGCCTGCTATGCGTTTCATATTTGGCATGCTACTAATTGCAATTTTTTTTAATACTATAAATTTTTTAGTATGAGTAGATTATTACACATACCTGAGATATTGGAGAATCATTATTTTCAACAATTGGGGATTTTTGGAAACAAATTGATGCCATTCAGATCTACAAATTTTTCCGTCTAGATCTACATCGGCTTCTTTGAATGCATGTTCAGATAAATTTGCAGAAAAACAAATTAGGAAAACAAATTAGGAAAATTCCTATCATTTCTATGGATATGGTGTAAATTCACAGGAACCATTCTGGATATATAGATGACGCAGAAAACATTCAAATAGACGTAATGTAAACGATGCAACGAAAGAATAAGTCAACGGTGCCAATCGTTTGGTAAAAGATTAAAGACCATCATATATGATCAAGAAGAACATTAAAGACTCATTACATCTGGGAACCAAACTCTCTAATTAAGTTCTTGACGGTGTATCCACATTACATTAGCAATTTCGAATAATTCATACCTTGAAAATGGCTCCGTCAATTCAGCACGTCGTTTGATGAGATTTCTAACTGTAACAATGCAAAAACCCTTTCAAAATACATACATCTCATGATTTCATCAATTATAAGCAAAATCAAACAAAATTGAGCTCAAATTAAAGGAAATTACATCTAGCTTTGATCGTATCAAGCCGTATATCTTCATCATGAATAAAATTTTGCAACAATTATCAAATAAATTCATCATCGATCACACACAAAACTTAAAAATTTGGATTAAGATGAAAAATATCGAGATCAGATGGTAGTGCATGTTAAATAGAATTCATCAATTTGAATTCAGACAATATATTGGGTAAATTAAATAATCATATCTCCTTGCAAATCTGGAATAAAATTTGTAACTTGCTATCCTCTTGCCTAGCAGGCAAAGATTTACCTCCGTGGAAAGGATGATTCATTCCATTCGGATAGACATGAGAGTCCAACTACATTGCATTGCCAGAATCTGTGTTGTATATTTGAAAGAGGTTGACCTCCTTGCTTCTCTCATCAAAATAAATAAAAAACTCTGTGAAAAAATGTTTGAATTGAATAAGTAACTGTAAACCACGATCAGTATAAACAGGTTATTAATGGAGATCAACCACTTATGTTGTAATTTTATATAGGTAAAAAGAGCATAAAACAAATAAAGTTTGATCCAAAAAATTGGGGTATAACTGATTTCTTTATCTCGTATACTTGGGTTGGTTCCGAGCGTACAACATAATGACCTCAAATACAAAGTATACTAAAAGTATTGCGCAATTGCCTTACTTTTGTCAATACAAAAAGGTGACTATTCTTTGAACCGAAAGGGTTGGAAGTACGAAGAGCTTCACCAATGCCTTGGATAGAAGCAGCAGCTACCGCCAACGAAACCAGAAAACAAAGGACGTTGAGAAGTTGCAGCAAGAATCACTTGAATGACCATGGTTTAATCTTGGAGCTACCTAATGACACTTATGTTGTAATATGCATTTACTG
The DNA here is from genome assembly GCF_020520425.1 of Spinacia oleracea. Lineage (NCBI taxonomy): Eukaryota > Viridiplantae > Streptophyta > Magnoliopsida > Caryophyllales > Amaranthaceae > Spinacia > Spinacia oleracea. The sequence continues at coordinate 8,372,452 of NC_079488.1, read as the reverse complement.
AATCTCCAGCAAGAAAAGTTCTAATGACAGCATATGATAGATTAACATCCATAAACTATATGATTCGGGAAATAATCCAAGAATTAAATCAACAGACGCCATAAGACCACAAACAACAAAAAAATTCCAAGCCCAGGTAAATGTGAGACGGAATTAAATTCGCTTCGCTCCCACCACTACTCCCTTCTTTCTTCCCATCAACACCATACCACCCACCACCACTACACCTTGATTAATCTCTTCAGACACAGAGAAAATAGAGAGCAGGGAATCGAGAATTTGACACACATATTCAAATTGTATCGGTTTTAATTCAATAGCAAACAAAGTCACATCATTTTTTATTCAAAATACAGATTCAAAGCTCAAAAAAAACATGGAACCTGGGAATACAAAATTCAAGATTGAGAGTTAGGAAATACCTAGAACTACTCCCCTTAAACCGATGAGCATGATTTGCCACTTGATTAAAACCAACAACTGGTTGCTCACTGTAAAACATAGAAAATATCCATTTTAAATTACAGAAATCAAGCAAAATAAATTTCAAAAACCCAACACATATTGAAAAAAAAAACTCACAGAGCTTTGCTCAAATTGACAAGGAGCTTTTGATACGCCTGTAATCCCTGAGCCTGTTAGGGGGAAGTCAAATGAAATCGGGAAAAACACACCAAATCAAAAAAAATCTTCAGAATCAATTGGAAAAAAAATGAAAATTTAAACAAAATTATTGAAATCTCACCCGTATTGAATTACGCATTCTCAAGTTCAATAGCTCGTATAGGAGGCTCTTTATGAAGAAACTGAGCAAAACTCAACAAATTACAATCAATTGTAACCTGCAACAAAACTGAAATAAAAAATTGGAATTGTAATTAAAACCCTAAAACTAAGATAAAACCCAGAAAATTAAAAATAAGAGATAATTACTTTGAATTTCAAGGAGGGTGAATTGGAACTGCAGGATTCTCCATTGCGTCGGTGGCATTGTATAGCGTTGAAATCGTTGCTCCGATGTGGAGGTCGTCTTTTCAACGAACTTGAACAATGGTGGCGACTACGATCTCCTCCGTCGCGGTTTCCGATGGAGGCGACGGCGAGAGACGGAGGAGAGAAGGTTTTGAAAAGCAGAAGAAATCGAAAGAAAGAGATAGGAAGATGGAGTAGAGAGAGAAAGAGCGAGGGTGCGGTTGGAGACCATCTCTGCGAGAATGGCGAGGAAGAACCCTAGAAAACCGAGGAGAGAGAAAAGTGAGAGGTGGAGAGGCTCAGCAAATTAACGCATAAATAAAGAAACAATAGGGGAGAAACATAAATCTGAGGGTATTTTCGTATTTTTGCTTGTGGACACGAAAAGTGTTGTTACTGTATTGCCCCTTCCCTCTTGGCTTATATAATAGAGATGATTATTTATTGTACGTTTATGTTATGTGTGTCTTTGTCTTTTGAATTTTCTCTATTTTAATTATAAAAAATGTAGAAAAAATGTAGATTGATGAGGTGATGACACTTATCATTTTGTCACCTATGGTTACAGCTTTTAAATACTAGGTATAAATGTTTAGTTTTCTCTTTTTTGTAGTTTAAGAATTCAAAAAGACTATTACAAAGTAAGTATTAGTGTTTAATGTTTATTGTTATTGCTATTGTTATGGAATATTAGTTGATTAATATAATTTAAGTTAGTTTATTAAGTTATGATTATTTATTGTATGTTTATGTTATGTGTGTCTTTTGAGTTGTTTATTTATTTATTTAGTTAGTTTTTTATTTTAATAAGGGTGTCTTTTGAAATTTCTTTATTTTAATTATAAAAAATGTAGAAAAAAGGTAGATTGATGAGGTGATGACACTTTTCATTTTGTCACCTATGGTTACAGTTTTTAAATACTAGGTATAGATGTGAGAGGATGTGAAATCATAATTTTGGATAGTGGAAAGTGAAAGGTAATAAAATATCAGTGGGTCCATGCCATAAAAAATGTGACAATTAAATTGAAACGGACGTAAATAGGAAATGTGACAATTAAATTGAGACGGAGAGGGTAATCAAATAATTTTAAAATATCCGTAGCACGAGACCTAATATAGTCAGCATATTTTATTACTCCATACTGCACATCAAGCGACCACATCAACAATAACAATCTAGCTCACACGTTACTCCGTAGTTGAACTAGACATGATCAACTATAACCTGGCCATACCCAATCCGAAAAAATACGGATTTAGTAAAACCTTAAATACATATTTTTAGACTAAATCCCAAACCTAGCCTAAAAATATCTGGGTTTTGACCAAAAAAACCGCAATTTTTTTGCTATACCCTGGTACAGCCATAGCTGGCTGTACCCCCATCCAAAACGATGTCGTTTTGTGTTGTTTAAAATGAACATAATACTGGTACAAAAATGGTCATTTACTATTTCGGAAATGAACATTTATTTATTTATTTGGAATGAACATTTACTATTTTGGAAATGAACATTTATTTATTTATTTGGAAATAAACTACAAAAATGAACATTTACTATTTCGGAAATGAACATTTATTTATTTATTTGGAATGAACATTTACTATTTTGGAAATTAACATTTATTTATTTATTTGGAAATAAACAATATAGGTGCTTGTAAAAACATAAAAGACCAATGAAGTGAACAATTTCATTATGAACATTAACCATATATTTATTGTGAACAAACAAATAAACAAGAAATAACAAATAATTCAACAAAAAAGAACAAACAATATAAAAAAGAACATAAAATTCCAGAAAAAAAACAACCAATACAACAATTATGAACAATTTTATGATGAATTTTAAAGCCAACATGAAAGAACAAACAATACAACAAAAAGAACAAATACTGGTACAAAAATGAACATTTACTATTTCGGAAATGAACATTTATTTATTTATTTGGAATGAACATTTGCTATTTTGGAAATGAACATTTATTTATTTATTTGGAAATAAACTACAAAAATGAACATTTACTATTTCGGAAATGAACATTTACTATTTCTGAAATGAACATTTATTTATTTATTTGGAATGAACATTTACTAATTTGGAAATGAACATTTATTTATTTATTTGGAAATAAACAATATAGGCGCTTGTAAAAACATAAAAGACCAATGAAGTGAACAATTTCATTATGAACATTAACCATACATTTATTGTGAACAAACAAATAAACAAGAAAGAACAAATAACTCAACAAAAAAGAACAAACAATATAAAAAAGAACATAAAATTCCAGAAAAAAAAAACAAACAATACAACAATTATGAACAATTTTATGATGAATTTTAAAGCCAACATGAAAGAACAAACAATACAACAATAAGTTTGATGAATGAATTTAAAAAACAACAAGAAAGAACAAACAGTACAACAAGAAAGAACAAACAATACAAAAAGAAAGAATAAAAGATTAATGAAGAGTTTAATTATGAACATTGACCATATGATTATTATAAACAAACAAATAAACAAGAAAGAACAAACAATATAAAAAAGAACATAAAATTCCAGAAGAAAGAACAAAAAATACAACAATTATGAAAATTTGATGATGAATTTAAAAAACAACATGAAAGAACAAACAGTACAACAAGAAAGAACAAACAGTACAATAAGAATGAACAAACAGTACAATAAAAAAGAACAAACAGTCGACAAGAATGAACAAACAATATGAGCGCGTCGTTTTTGGTGGTACAGCCAGAGCTGGCTGTACCCGGGTACAGCAGTTAGCGATTGCAAAAAACTGCACCAAATTTATAAATTTGGACATAAGTTTTTGTGTTAAAGTCCGGCCCGGCCCAAAATTTGATCAATTCTTCCGTATAGTGAGACTAATCCCGCCAATGTCCATGTTCAACACTTCAACCCCAAGCATTAAAACTTTGAAACCGAGGAAAATTCTCGAGGACAATCGCAGTCCAAAACCTAAATCATAACTCAAAATCATCAGATCCCAAAATCGAATTACTGATTAAAAGTAAATTCGGAGAAATCTTCGAAGTTCTACATATTAAAATCAACAAAATCAGTGGAGGCGAATTCAACAGCTAGCTTTGAATCTTCTGATTTCATAATCAGGTCAAAAAAAACTCCAATCAAGGTAAATACATCAGATTGATTTCACATTCTTTGTCTAATGATAAAAAATAATCGCATGATTTTGTTGAATTGTATAATATTCCTATTTTCAAACTGTATAATATATGATCATTGTAGGCATTAAAAATGTGATAAATGCCGCATCATCCTTCTTGTCCCGAAAAAGTCAAATGTTGACTTTTTATTATTTAAATGTCAGATAAATTTGGGTTATAAATCAAATAGGCCCATCTTAATCAAATGACGTTCATTTAATAAAAGTGGGTTATTTAAATGAGCTTAAGTAAAAGGCCCATTGATCCATAAAAGATAAAACCCTAAACCTAAGAAGAGGATATAAAAAGTTCTCTCTAAGTCTTTTGGCGGACGGAACGTAATATTCAGAAAACCCTAAGACTGCTTCCAAGCACACAAGTCTGACATCAAATCTCGGTGGAAGAAGAACAACAAGCACAAAAGCCGTTCTACCTCCATACTACGTAATCGAAAGAGATCAAGCCCGGTGGCCCTCGTTCAAGACGTCTGACAAAACAAGTTCTTACGGTTGTAGAGATCGAATAAGTGGATAAACACATTAGAGATTGTACCCAAATTCATCAAAAATCAAAAAAATTATTTTGTTCACATTATTTTGATTCTGTTATTTTTGCAGACTCGTAAATTTGTGTTTACAATTTGGCACGCTCGGTGGGACGATTTCTACCTCTCATCTTTTTCTCCGCAAATCAAAATACTGAAGAACCTCCAAGGTGCAAATCGAAGAATGATGAAGCAAGAAAATCCAGCCATAATGGCGTTGATGAAATCCATATCTGCTAATCAAATCTTCAATCTAGAAGGAGACTACAAAAGCAACCAGTCCTTTTCTTCGACATCAATCCAAGGTCCGTTGCATGAGGTAAGCGATGGAGAGATCCCAAGTCCGGTACAAGATCCAAGCGATGGAGCATTCCAAAGTCCGTTACAGGAGCCAAGCAACGGAGCGGTCCAGGGTCCGTCACTGGAGCCAAGCAATAGAGCAATAACCGTTGTCGTTGTAAATGTCATGACGATTGAAGCAAACACCATCGAGGAAGAATTGGCAAATATGAAGAAAGTCCTTGGAAAACTCGTCAAGGATGGCAAGAAACAGGAAGCCCAAATCAAACGTCAAGACGAACAACTTGCCAATTTGACGAAGAAACTTGAAAAACGTCCAATTGGTGCATCATATGAAAATGGTGAAACCGAAAGTGAAGGCAAAAGCGACGAATCTAAATCGACTGTGAAGTCCAAGCCAAGAAGGAGAAGAAATCCCCATGGTGATTCGTTCTACTTACGTCAAATTCAAGATATGATAGCCAAAACTATCAAACATCAACTTGGCGTAGATCCTGGCGAAAGTGGTCATTACATCAAACCGTACACAAAAAGGATTGATGCATTGGAGATGCCTGACGCTTATCAACCTCCAAAATTCATGCAGTTTGATGGAAAAGACAATCCGAAGCAACATGTTGCACATTTTATTGAAACGTGTAATAGCGCAGGCACCGAAGGAGACTTGCTCGTGAAACAGTTTGTTCGATCGCTAAAAGAAGTTGCCTTCGATTGTTATGCCGACGAATTAGAATCTGGATACATTGATAGCTGGGACCAAATGGAAGAATTGTTCCTGAATCGCTTCATCAACACTCGTCGTATTGTCAGCATGCTGGAGTTGACACAAACAAACCAGTTGGAGGATAAACCGGTCGTGGAATACATCGATCGCTGGCGGACACTAAGTCTTCAATGCAAGGATCATTTGCGCGAAACTTCTGCAATTGACATGTGCATCCAAGGCATGCATTGGGACTTGGTTTATATCTTGCAAGGAATGAAGCCCAAAACATTTCGGGATTTGGCATCTCAAGCTCACGAAATGGAGGTTGCGATAGCCAATCATGAAGAAAAATCCGATTAGTCGGGCGTTTGTTGAGACTTCGACGATTTTGGTCCACAAGTCTGCAAGAAGTTTCAACCATGATCCTGGGGGCAAAGGTGAAAAATATCGTCCTCAAAGCTCCTAAGCACGAGCCTAAACTACATAACAAAAAAAAGTTTTGCAAAATTTTTTGAACTACGTTTGGCTTGATCCAAAAAAAAAAGTGAAGAAAAAAAATCACTTATTTTGGTACGTAGGCATCTTGGATAATGAAAAATTTCAAGGGCAGCCATATCAAAAAATTTGAAAATATTTTTGGAGCATAATTTGAAATTGTATTCCAGAAACAAAAAAAAAAAAAAAAAACTCAAAGGATTACAAATGTTCTTTTAAAACACCAAATGTTTGTAAAACAAAGTATGATGGCGGAGACATGAGTAAAAAAAAAAAATCAAATTGTTTTACTTTGTCTTCAAAAATTAATTTTGTCAAATGATGATCCAAAAGTTTGTCGTCATTTACTTGAAGTCTGGAGAAAGCTTCGAAGCACACCAGAGGTTCAACTACAGTGAAGGATGGAGAAAGCTTCCAAGCACCATCAAGTATCAAAGCTCAAAAGGGCCAAAGATTCATCAAATTTTCTTGAAGATCTGAAAGAATCGTCAAATTTCTTGGACAAAAGCACCAAACACCTTGATCCAAAGATCAGGAGAAAGCTTCCAAGCACCAGGGGTTTCCGAAAACGACATTGCGATCTGGAGAAAGCTTCCAAGCACCAGAAATTTGCAAAAGAACTAAATTGAAGGACGGAGAAAGCCGCCAGACACCATCACAAAATCACCAAAACTTCACCAAATTATCTTGAAGAGAAGTCATCAAGCACCATGGAGCCCAAAGGTTGAATGTAAATATTGGAGAAAGATGTATGCACCAAGCTTCAACCAAAATTCTTCAACACCGGGATCAACTCAATATTTCAAATATCAAGATTTGGAGTAAGCTTCCAATTAAGCACCAAATCTCTCATCGACATCAAGGATATGAGTTGGACCTCCATTTTGTTTCTTTGCGGGACAAATGCATAGAAAGCGTCTAGAAGGACAGGGCTTAAGAACTGCGTACGTACTATGATTGATTTTTGCAAAAGGACCGATCACAGGAGGAAACGAACGAAAGTGTCTTCCATCTACCACATTAGCATCTTCTATGAGTGACAATGCCTCTTCTGTAGGAGTATCACGATATTTGAAATAAAACATGTTTATTTTATTCCTACAAAATACATAAAATATTTCAAGTTAGTGCGTGCTTAACAATGCAAAAATATGAGATATTTTGATTCAAGTACGATCAAGCTTAATGACTGAAGTCAACAAGGGAACCTTATTTGATATAATGGCATAAAAAAAATGCTTCGTATCAAGTAAAATGCATTTGAAGCTGCTAAAAGAAAAACGGGATGTGTGATAATGCCTTGATTATCAAAATAAAAAAAAATTGTCTTTTGTATATCAAAAGTTAATACTCCATCAAATAAGCTACGTGAATAGGTATAAGACAAGTTTCCTTGGGAGTTGGACCACCATCAAGGCATCACCATTCACCCATCATTATGAACAATAATAAAAATAAAAAAAAAAAAAAAAGAAAAAAAAGAGAGGTACTAGCTCACGTAAAACAGGTAAGGAGAAAGACAAATTTTGTTTGGCATATTAATGAAGGCATTTATCACCTATAACATGTTGCTGTAAAAGAACAAACAAAAAGCAAGGTCTCCATGAAACGAAAGAAAGCAGAGATAGAGGTTTCAAATAAACACCATGGAAATCGAAACAACTCAGTTCAAGTTATACCTAGCCTCCGTAGTAATGCTCGGTGTAAGGTAGTGTGACCCCCAACAACAGTAGCAGCGACGCTCCTTCACGGACTCACGAACTGCTCTTTCTAGTTTCTACGGTCTTCCAAGAACAAGGATAGTACACCAGGGACAAGAACAATTGCTCAAGGATAGCTCCTTCATGGACTATTCGACGACAATGGTTCGGTGTTGATCTCCACTGGGTTATTCTTCTTTCGTGTTTTTAAACAGCTCCTCCTGCGGATAGTCGGCAGCACGGACTCAGAGCTCCTCTCGGACTCTAGGACGGTGAACGCGGACGTTCAAACAAGCACGGACTCAGAGCTCCTCTCGGACTCTAGGACGGTGAGCGTGGACGTTGAAACAAGCACAGACTCAGAGCCGGAAACGGAAATATTGTCAGAATCGGAAATATTGCCGGAAACGGAAATATTGTCAGAATCGGAAATATTGCCGGAATCGGAAATATTGCCGGAATCGGAAATATTGCTGGAAACGGAAATATTGTCAGAATCGGAAATATTATCGGAATCGGAAAATAATTCCGGAAACGGAAATATTAAATATTTGTTCGAAACGGAAATTAATTCCGGAATCGGAAATATTAAATATTGTTCGTATCGGAAATGAATTCCGAAAACCGGGAATTTTATCGGAAGCGTATTGTACGAATAAGCATCGGACGAGGCCTGCCGGACGAAGGCCCAGCACGAAGCCAGGCCATCGCCCAGCAAGAAATGACTCAGAGCTCCTCTCGGACTCTAGGACGGTGAGCGTGGACGTTGAAACAAGCACAGACTCAGAGCTCCTCTCGGACTCTAGGACGGTGAACACGGGGCTCAAACAAATACGGACTCAGAGCTCCTCTCGGACTCTAGGACGGTGAACGCGGACGTTCAAACAGAAGATGCATGGCCTCTCACCCTTCTCCCACCATACCATGGCATGACATGGAGTATTTATGGCTCGTAGAAGTGGAAGCACTAGTTGTATTGCGCCAACCTTCAATCGGGTCTCATTAAATGGTGTTCCGGGGTTGAAACGATGGAAGGAGCGTCCTTGATGTCTTGAGTTCCGATCACGTACGGTGCCTGCAAGATGAACTCCGGGCCAAGGGGGGGTCCCCGAGGCGGAGCCTCCGACGCTCAAGTTAGTACAATTGATGTATAAAATGAGGTGTTTAGGGGAGAGAGAGTAGGGTGGCTTCTCTAGGGTTAGAGAATGACCCCTTTACCTTGCCCTTTGAGGGGTATATATAGTGCCTTTGTTGGGCCTTTGAGGCCTTGTAAGGGATATTGGGCTTGAGTGGGTTTTATTGGCTTTTGGGTTAAAATGGTGGGCCCATTTTAACACCCCAACAAATGCCCCCCAGGCCCAATTCTATTTGAAAAATGGGTTGGGTTTTGATTTTGATCACTTCCAAGTGAAAGTCAATTTCAGCTCAGAATTTTAACCTCGACTCGGATTGTAACATCGGTTCGAGTTGTAATCTCGGCTCGGATTTTACCTTCGGATTTTTACCTTCGGATTTTTACCTTCGGATTTTTACCTTCGGCTCGGTTTTATCCTTCGGATTTTTACCTTCGGCTCGGTTTTATCCTTCGGATTTTACCTTCGGCTCGGACTGTAACATCGATTCGAGTTGTAATCTCGGAGCGATTTTTAACCTCGCTCTTCAAATCCGGAGATCTGTTTAAGAACGTGCTTCTAAAATCGGCTCGGATTGTAACATCAGTTCGAGTTGTAATCTCGGAGCGGCTTTTTACCTTCGGCTCGGATTGTAACATCGATTCGAGTTGTAATCTTTGAGCGATTTTTAACCTCGTTCTTTAAATCCGGAGATCTGTTTAAGAACGTGCTTCTGAAATCGGCTCGGATTGTAACATCGGTTCGAGTTGTAATCTCGGAGCGGCTTTTTACCTTCGGCTCGGATTGTAACATCGATTCGAGTTGTAATCTTTGAGCGATTTTTAACCTCGTTCTTCAAATCCGGAGATCTGTTCAAGAACGTGCTTCTAAAATCGGCTCGGATTGTAACATCGGTTCGAGTTGTAATCTCGGAGCGGTTTTTTAGTCTTCTTTCAAATCCGTAGACTTGTTCGGAGACTTGCTACACAATTTTGATCTTCAATATTTGATGTATTTATGTTTGTCAAACATGAATTTATAATTCGTTTTGAACATCATGAACAATTTGAGGTGTATGCTCTTGCAAAATGACTTATTGTTAGACAATGTCTGTCAAATTAAGTTCCCAAGAATATTAGCATTTTACCAAATCTATCAAGTCAAGTAAATTATATATGCTGACAAAATATAAAGTACAAAACTTAAATAAATAGAAGACTTAGCTTTGTAGTCGGATGAATTCAAGCGAATGACATCCACTTATGTAGCATCCACTTGGGTAAATGTATAGATGGATCATGCATGAGCTAACACCAATTTAATATAGTCGGCAAATGAGATTTGGCTTGCTGCTTGGATCCCTTTGACTTTTACTTTCATTTATTTGTGACTAATTATGTCACCAAATAATCCAAAAGTAAGAAATTATTATTTTTTTGATAAAGATGACAGAGGTATGTATAACCACAGGATCCTCTTGATAGCCACCTCGTTTTTGTCATAAATCACAAATCATTACCACCGCTCATTTTGATATCACAAACCATTGCCACCGCTCATGCTTGATATCACAACACTCATTGAAGATAGAAATATCTTGGTGAATAGATATGCATCGCTTTTCAGAGAAATGAACTTAGGAATGATAAATACAGTTCCTCATTATTTCAGGCAGATTTTGGTGATTGACTTCGAATGGTCAACTTCGGTGCCTGAACCTCGGTGGTCTGCCCCGGCGGTCGATCTCAGAATGCTGAAACTCATGTTTTTTCAGCAATTTAGTATGCTTTCTTGATGCTGGGTTGATATTACCTTCATTATCAACCAAGGCTAGGCTACTGTCTGGCATTGCTCGGGAGCTTTGTGACTGCTCGGGAACTTCGGCCCTAAGCTCGACTTGGAGTTTCGGCACTGCTGTTCGGCACTGCTCGAGATCTTCGGCCTTGCTTCTGGAGCTTCGGCATTGAGCTCGGAATGCCCGGGAGACTGGCCTCGGCATTGAGCTTTGGCATTTAGCTCGGGAACTGCTGGCTTTGGCAATGAGCTTACATGTTCAGTACTGAGCTTTTATGCTGGTGACCCTGTCATCAACCTTCAGGTACGGAGTTTAGCCCCGGGAGTGCAGGCTCGGACCGTGGCTCCACCTTCGGACGAGTTAGCCTCGGCGGGTCAACTTCGGATTTCCATGTACTTGCCTCGGCAATGAGCTTCGGCATTGAGCTCGGGAGGTGAGTTTTCATCTGTAATCGGTCTTTGAAGCATTTTATCAAACACTTGGTAGGCATGGGTTTGGACTATGTATTGAGGAAGCTCCTTGATGTCTTGAGTTCCGATCACGTACGGTGCCTGCAAGATGAACTCCGGGCCAAGGGGGGTCCCCGAGGCGGAGCCTCCGACGCTCAAGTCAGTACAATTGATGTATAAAATGAGGTGTTTAGGGGAGAGAGAGTAGGGTGGCTTCTCTAGGGTTAGAGAATGACCCCTTTACCTTGCCCTTTGAGGGGTATATATAGTGCCTTTGTTGGGCCTTTGAGGCCTTGTAAGGGATATTGGGCTTGAGTGGGTTTTATTGGCTTTTGGGTTAAAATGGTGGGCCCATTTTAACACCCAACAAATGGTGTCGAGGCAATATAAGGTTGCCGTGCTGCTTCTCCATAGTGATAAACCTGCAACAAATCAAAACAAAAAAGAAAAACATGGGTACAATACTACAATAGTGATACTCCAAGAAGGTCGCACAATGTAAAACTCCAAAAACAGGATATATTTTATTAACAAATTAATTATATCTTCAAAAGTGTAGACTTTGCCGTGAGGTTGCAGCAAGCAAGGACTCTTATTTTATTTGTAAAAGCAATTAAGATAAACATTATCTTGATGAAAATTAAGAAGAAAGACGCTGCATTGTATATTTGTATCAGATATGAAGTTTCTAACTTCGTACCTTGATTGCTACAGCCTACAAGGAGTCTAGACCAATATTCAGCTTATGAGTTATGAGTACCCTTTTGGAAAAAAAAAATCGATTAACTCAACAAGTTTTGGGTTGTACAAGTTCCAATTAGAAAAGGAGTTATTGAGACTCAATTACGAGTAAACACTCAAAATGTGTACGTGACTTAGTTTTAAGGGGGCAATTTGTAGGCACGAAAAATTTGTTAACGTGCCACGTTGGATATAATTCGGGTTAAAAGTCAAAGCATTGACTCGGTAATTAATTATTTGACGGTCAATTAAAATTCATTAATTTGGGTGAACAAATTAAATTAGCCTATTTTAATTATTTTATTCAAACCCGTTTATAAATGGGTCAAAACTGTTATAAATGGGTCATTGCAGCCAAGTCCAGATAAAAAGGCCCAATGTACAACAAAACCCTAAAAGCTTTCTCATTTTATAAATAGAGTACTTTACCTCATTTCGGGAGGAGGAGAAACTGACGGCAAAACCTAAAAATCTCAAATCTCTCCCTGCCAGTCAAGTCACAACTCTCTCCCTAGAAGAAGAACATCCAGCATTCAAATCGACGTGTCGTTCCATTCTAGAAGATCGACCTTGGACGAGATCAAGCCCGGAGGCCCTTATTCAAGAAGATCAAGCCAGTTCGTGAGCAACATCAAATCAACATCAAATAATCCCGGTGGAAGAAGAACAACAAGCATACAAAACTAACGTGCCGTTCTATTTCTACATCAACATTCTTGAACGAGATCAAGCACGAAGGCCCTCATTCAAGTACAAATCAATCCAGTCCGTCAACCAATTCAAATACAAAGTGGAGATCGAATCAGAGGAGAAAATATTAGAGATTGTACCCAGAAACTTCAAAAATCAATAAAATATATTTTGTTCACTTTATTTTGATTCTGTTATTTTTGCAGACTCGTAAATTTGTGTTTACAATCATTTTTCAAACTGTATAATACTCCGTATACGATTATGAATTGTATAATATTCCTATTTTCAAACTGTATAATATATTCCTATTTTCAAATTGTATAATATATGATCATCAGTGAAGGAGAGAGAAAAAGAGAGAACTAAGGGAGAGAAATAGTGCCCCTGCCTTAGCCTCAGGTTTTAAATGAGTAACTCTAAGGCTCAGGTGGCTTGTGTTTAGAATAAACTCAAAGTGACTCTTAGAGCATGTTCCGCCCTGTCTTATCTTAAGACTTACTTCAGATGTCACATCAGCTTTCTACTAACTTTTAATAATTTTTTATGTGTTAAGACTTGCTAAAATTCAACTAAATTTTTCTCTTCACCCCTAAGACTCAATTAAGATTTCTCAATACATGTACATGACATCACCCACTTTTAGGATGACATCAACCATGTGAGTGTCCAAGTCTTAAATTGAGTCTTGAAAAATCAAGACTCCACTTAAGACTTTGTTAAGACAAAAGGAGATAAATTGGTGAAATTATGGAAGTCTTGTCTTAAAATAATTTTGATGATGTCATTCCAAGTCTTAAGACTTAGGGCTGATCTTGCTCTTATTGGTACCCATTAATTTGATATTGGTAACGGTTCTGGTTGAGTACTTGGAATAGTGTTAGGGTTAGACTGTCTGTGCTTCTCAATGTTGACTGTATCCTGCACAATGAAATGGTTAACTATCCTCGGGGTGATCCGAGAATTACCCCTCCGATGCCTAAGTCAGATTCTGCTGTGTAATAAATGCTTATAAGAATGATTGAGTGAGATTACATACCTTTGGCATTGAATTGGGTCCATATATATAGATGGGTGACCTGTACGGATGGTACGGGTCTTTACCCTTTGGTCCTTGGACCATCCTGCGAGAAACCGAGATACTTATGACGACAACACAATGCCGACTGTAGCTATCCAGGCCCAAATACCGACGGTAACGGTGTTCTTCTTTAACTCTTTGGCTCTTTATCTTTTGTATATATGGGGTGTCCTACCGGCAGTGGCGGATCTAGGATTTTTCGGATGGTGGGTCACTATTGTCTACCGATCTCGTATAGTTCAATAATGAATGCGTGATTAAAAAAATTAATATTCGGTACAATTACAATTAGATTAAACAATCCAAATTTGTTAAACAATTTTCAAGTTGATTAACATAATTAATTATGAAAAAATAAATATCTTTAATTATCTTAGAAGCCAAGTTGCACGGAGGATTAGCAGAAATCGAGAACATATATGGAACAAGGCAGGAACGGAAAAACTTTCCAAATTTTACAGTAGATACGACATGGTAGCAACTAAAAAAAATTTAAATCAAAATTAATAGAAATCAGGATCAAACGACGCATAAAAAAAATACTCCTTATACAATGACTTAAAGAAAAAATACTACAAAAAAAAATGAGTTAAAAGAACCCGAAAATAAAAAAGCTTTCATAATAAAAAAAAAAAAACAGATAACCCAGGCCCATATATCAACAACAAATCTTTTACTTGTTCCCTCTTTCGCAAAGAACACAGAACCCAGTATTTAATTGAAGGGAAGAAGAAAAGTACAGCAATGGCGAATTGGTGACACATGAGATTTAGATTCGTTATTCCGCGCGTATCCTTGAGTGGGGAGTTCGAGTGATGATATATAAATACATAGATTATTACTCCTTGCCATTAGAACTAGGCCTTGTTGGCTTAGTAGTAGAGAAAGCACTAGGTTGCAAATTTAGGTTTTATTGCTTGTGAGTTGTGACCACAGTTCTGCCTATGTCCATACAGTGTCTTCAACCGCGATCAATGATTTATGTTATAACAGCTGCAGTATGATCGAAAATATCTCTGATGTCAGAAAAAACAATGCCCCTGGACAGAATTCAAGCAGAAGTAAGTCTTGTCATGCCCCTTTCGTGTCTGCACAAACGGAGCCTGATTTGAATTTCCGTTTAAACAAACAAACGGAGCCTGAATTGAAGGAGGGACTTGTATGTTCTTTTTCTTTATAATTTTTCCGTTGAAACAAACGGAGCCTGAATGGAAGAGGGGATAAATGTTTGCTAGATGTTGGTCTATGTCATTTTCTCATGTAAATCTTTACAGTAAATACATGCAATTTGCGTTTTCAGTAAAACCCTGTTCTCTATAATAAGTATATTGCCTTTTAAACAACCCAAAGTTCCCAACCTGTATAATTCTCTGGTTTAACCATTTTGTATGCTCCGAGAATCGACTAGATTAATCCAGAGTGTAAAATTGTAGGTTGCAGCTATTTTGTGTAAATTTCATATTCACATTTTGCTTCCGGCGTCATTTGTGTTTGAATACTGATTACTGAAGCAGCACCATGTCATAGGTACTTCTCCTCCCCTCCCATCTCTTATTTGGTATGATCGATTATTATTCTCTCCGTCCCAGAACAGTTTTGACACTTATCTATGTGCCCTGATAAGTGTCAAAAGTCAAAACTAATGACAGAGGGAGTATTTTTCTACTTCACACATTTGATGCATCTCTGTTGTTTTGACTTTTGACTCGTGTAAAAGCATATGCAATCCCTAATTTGGAAAATAATCTGCAAGAAAAAGATATGTTGTTTGATCTCAACTCTGAAGAGGATGTGTCAGCTATTGTATAACTCAAAAACTCGTCCGTCGGTCCTTCCAAATTGTTAAATCATAGTTTTACATTTTCAGACAATTGACCTGATCAATAAAACGTGCTAACACTTACTTAGACTTAAATATTTTGTTTAAATCACTCCCGTCAATAAATAAATATTTAATACCAATTGACTGTTGGTTCAGTGGTGATTGAGGCTGAACTTGGTAGGGAGGACCTGTGTTCGATCCCCCGCAACAACAATTGGGAGGGGAATGGAACCTATCCACTCAGAACTCGCCCCGAATCCGGATTAGCCCTAAGGGTGAACCGGATGGTACACCAAAAAAAATAAATAAATAAATATTTAATGATCTTTTCCTAAAAATATTCGAATATTGTGGTCTGCAGTCTGAATACTTTATACATGTTTGATTCCTCTATCAATAATAGCCTGAACTCTTAACTGTCAATTATTTAAAGAGAAAATCAAAGCTTGTATTTCCCACCCCCACCCCCACCCCCACCCCCAAACAGAAAGAAGATCCATAACAATTCATCCAAACTAGTCATCCCTGTTTTTTTTCCTGTTTCTGTTTCTGTTTCTGTTCCCCACCTCAACAAAATCAGTTATAAATGGCCACTTTTAATACTTTGTTTGCAGCACTACAAAACAAGGAACTGAGAGAGCTATGCTCAATTTTTGGGTATGTGTCCCGACTTGAGGAGTTGTGGCACTCAGTCACCTCCATCAAAGCCATCCTCCTTGATGCAGAGTTTAAGCACCAGGAACTGAGTCAACTCACTAATCAAGAAGGCATTGTTGACGACTGGGTTGACAAGCTCAAAGATGCTGTTTATGATGCAGATGATTTGTTCGACGAGTTCACCACCATTGCACAACAACTCAAAGGAATGCCTGGTGGTAAGATCTCCAAAAAGGTACGACGTTACTTCTCCCTTAAGAACCAACTGGTCTCTGCTTTAAATATGTCTCGAGAGATTAAGAAGCTTAGGGAGGTATTAGAATCTGGGAATAGTATTGACATGTATGAACATGTGAACAGAAGAGAGGAAGAAACATGTTCATTTGTATATGAAAAGAGTATCATTGGGAGAGAGGCAGACAAGGAGATTATTGTAGGTACGTTACTGTCAAACAACATTTCTTTTGTCACTATTGTGGGAATGGGAGGGTTGCCCAAATTGTCTATAACGATGATAGGATTAAAGAGGTATTTGGATTCTGGATGAGTTGGGTCAATGTATCTGATGGGTTTGGGTTTGGGTTTGGGTTTGGACTGAAAGAATTCCTTGAGAAGCCGAACATAGGTCGTAGTCCTGTACAAAGGAAAAGGCACTTGCTTGTTCTAGATGATGTACGGAGTCATGACTGTAAAATATGGGCAGAGTTGAGGGAGTTCTTGAGACTATGTCAAAAGGGAAGTAAGGTGTTGGTAACTAGTCGCTCCTTGGAGATTGCAAACGTAATAGGAGACGGTATCATCCATAAGTTACAAGGTTTATCAGAAGAGAATTCTTGGGATTTGTTTAAGAGAATAGCATTTAAACAAGGGCAAGAGCAAGAGCAAGAAGATCCTGATCTTGTTGATATAGGCAAAGAGATTATAAATAAATGTGTTAATGCTCCTCTCTTTATAAGGGTTATAGGTGGCTTATTGTATGGTCAGGATAAAAGAAAGTGGATATGGTTAAAAAATATTGATTTGGGAGAAATAAGGCAAGATGATGAAAATAGCGTAATGTCAAAAACATTGATTTTTAGCTATAATCAACTTACTCCTGAGTTAAAGAGTTGTTTTAGCTTTTGCTCACTTTTCCCTAAAGGTTATGTCATGAAAAGGGATTTAGTAGTTAATCTATGGTTGTCACTAGGTTATCTTGTTCCATGTCATCAAGGTCAAATTAAAAGCATGGAAGATGTTGGTGAAGAACATTTCAAAATTCTCTTGCAAAGATGCTTTTTCCATGACGTACAACTTGACGAATGTGGTGAAGTCATTTCATTCAAAATGCATGATCTCATACATGACCTTGCTCTAGAGGTTGCAGGAAAGGAGTCCTTAATATTGACATCTAATATTACAGACCATTTCGGATGGACAATTCGTCATCTGTCAACAACAACAAATGCATTTTCCTCCAATAACTTGTTCAGTCCAAGTTATAGCCCGAGTGTTGTTACATTGCGCACCTTTTTACAATTGTATAAAAACTCTGCTGGTGATGTGGGTGCAATAATTTCGAATTGTAGACGTTTAAGGGTATTTGACTTGCATGATTTGGCCATTGAAACTTTACCAAATACACTAGGTAAGCTCTTACATTTGAGGTATCTTGATCTCTCTTTCAACGAAAATATGGAGATGCTCCCTTCTTCAGTTACCAAGCTTCATAATCTATATATATTGAAACTAAATTATTGTCGGAAGCTAAAACAGTTACCAGAGGATATGAGCAAACTAGTAAATCTTAGGATGCTGGATTTGGATGGATGTTACAGTTTGACTCATATGCCAGCAGGGATGGGTAATTTGAAATTTCTTCACACGCTGACAAAGTTTGTTATGGGAGGGGATGATTCAAACCGAGGTAAAAAAGGCGAGCTCATAGACTTGAAAGATCTAGTAAATCTCAAAGGTGATCTTTGCATTGAAGTGGGAGAATTTTCATACAACAATAATAGGCCAATTGTTACAGAAAGATCAGCCTGTAATAATATATTAAAGAATACCCATTTGAAGGCTTTAGAAATAAGTTGTTGTGGTGGTTTCTCTGATCAAAGTGATGTTCATGAGACATTGTTGGAGGGATTGCACCCTAACCACAACCTTAGCAAGATTTTTATAGAGGGATATGAAGGGGTAAAATTGCCAAGTTGGATGGCGAATTCTCTTCCATGGCTTGTAAGTATCAAGTTGTCATATTTATACGAGCTGCGTCATCTTCCATCACTAAGCCAACTTTGTCATCTGAAATATCTTGAACTTTTGAAACTCCCCAAGGTCGAGTACATGGACAGTATTGCTGCACCTGATTCTGGTTCAACATCAAGGGCTACGACATTCTTCCCGTCTCTTGAGAAGCTGACTCTTTTCAGGATGCAGCAGTTGAAGGGGTGGTGGAGAGGGTTAAGATGGGCGGAGATGGAAACAGGTGGTGGTGGTGGTGGTTGTTTGGTCAATGACAGTGGTGGTGTCGTGGTGGAACAAGATGTGATCCATCTCTTGTCATTTCCTCGTCTCCACGAATTAATAATTGGACGTTGCAAGAGAATGACATACTTTCCTCCATGTCCACATGTAAAAGATCTTCAACTTTATGGTGTCAATGATGCACTCACTTTTTGTATGAAGGGAGGCGTACACTTACATCCAAGTCAAGTCACAAAAGATTCCAGTTTATGTTTAGAGTATCTCAACATAGACAATCCAAGGATATTTAACTCTCTTTTTGAGGATTTTGTTGGAGGAGCTGTTGATATCCACATAGAACATTTTGTTCAAGTAGAAATTATGGGGACAGTCTCTAAGGGTTTTGAAATGTGTGAATCTTCAATTCGAGACTTAACTTTGAATTCATGCAAGGAGTTGAAGACTCTATCAGGAAGTGGAATAGAGCATCTATTCAACCTACAATCCCTCTCAATTGAGAATTGTGATAACTTGGATTTAGGTCAACTGGATTGTTTGGGGGCGCGACATATTACTCTTGAAAACCTGTCTTCCTTGATATTAGATGGTCTTGGAAAGCTTGAAACTCTCCCATGGAGGTTTATTCACTTGTCTTCCCTTGAATCTCTTGAAATTAGATACTGTTACAACTTGAAGGAACTTGGAGAATGTGTTGGCTACATAACAACTCTCCGATCCCTCCAAATTGTAGGGTGCCCTAACTTGAAGGCTCTTCCTGAATGGATCAAGTCTCTAACAGGTCTGAAATCAATGCATATTGGTGAATGTTGTAGCCTGAAATCACTACCAGAAGCAATGCGTCATCTCACCTCCTTAACTATACTGGAAATAACACAAGCTAGCAATGACCTCAAGAAAAGATGCCACCAAATAGATGGGGAGGACTGGCCCAAACTTCGCCATATCCCTAATGTTTACATTAGCTAAGGGCTATTGTTTATGATACTCCGTCCGTCTCATTTTACTTGCCCTATTTGACCAAATTTTGTGAGAGCTTTTTGGTCGAAATAGGGCAAGTAAAATGATACCTACGGAGTATGTCTGTTGAAGTATGCTTCATTTTTACTAAGGCTTTGGCCTTCTTAGAATGCCGCTATGTGCGGATGTGCTGATTGCTCAGACTAGAAGCTATGGGCTATCATTTATGATACTCCTTCCGTCTCATTTTACTTGTCGCAATTGACCAGATTTTGTGAGAGCTTTTTAGTCAAAATGGGGCATGTAAAATGAGACTGAGGGAGTATGTTTGTTGAAGTATGCTTCATTTTTACTAAGGCTTTGACCGTCTTAGAATGCCGCTATGCGCGGATGTGCTGATTGCTCAGACTACTGATCGGCTTGCTGATTATGTTCCAACTCTGCAGCTAGCCAAGGCGATATCTATGTACCCACTGAAAAATAAAACCAGATGACCTTCTTTTGTGTTTTGTGTGTGTATATATGTCCAATGTAATTCATCACTTCAGCAAATGATGTGGAGGCGATTAGCAACCCTTCGTTCTTACTGATGCTATGTAATCACAGGTGACAAAATTATTATTATAGCAGATCATAACTCATATGCAGACTGTTTGGAGAAATTCCCAGTTCATCTTAGTGATTGAAAACATTTTCCAATAGAATGGCAATTTCGTAAATATTTTGCTTGATAACGGTAGGTGGTATAAGGGTGTTGATTGTATACTACTTACTACGTATGGCTTATCGTTTTATAATTGTTAATGTATTACTGGACAAACTAGAAGCTAAGGGCTATCATTTATGATGCTCCGTCCTTCTCATTTTACTTGCCCCATTTGATCAGATTTTGTGAGAGCTTTTTAGTCAAAATGGGACAAGTAAAATGAGACTGAGGGAGTATGTATGTTTGTTGAAGTAGATCACAACTCATCATATGCAGACTATTTGTTGTTTCTATATAATGTCTGGTTTAGATTTGAACTAGATTAGATCCCGTGCACGCACGGATTTTGATAATTTTTTCCACAAAATATTAACTGATTATCTTCCAAACTATTGCATAGTTATAACATTTTTAACATATACTCGTTTAAATTTATTCATTTAATGTGCATATTTAAAATGCTAATATGGTAATTTTATCAAAATATTGAGTTATATATTTTCCATTATTAATACAACGATTTGACTAAAATGTTACAAATGTAGAATAATTATTATTACGTCGTATCTATTATTGCCATAATTTATAAACTAAATTTTGTTTCCATACATAAATAGTTTATAAATAAAGGTAGAGAATAAAATAAAGGATATTTTGATATTTACCACCTTTTAAATTTCATGTTTTTGTATTTACCACCTTATAAAATGTTATTTCATATTTACCACCTTAATCTTATGAAATATTTTAAATTCACCACCTCTTAGCAGTTTTCATCAAATTTTCGGCCCATGTGAACCTTGTTTAACTAACTTCTTCAATTGAAAACCCACTAAAAGATGAGAAAAGTTAAAGAAGTTGGTTAAGTGGAGTTCACATGGATGAAAAATCTGATGAAATTCGTTAAAAGGTGGTGAATACGAAACTTTTCATAAAATTAAGGTGGTAAATATGAAATAACATTTTATAAGGTGGTAAATACAAAAACATGAAACTTAAAAGGTGGTAAATATGAAAAATTCCTAAAATAAAATAGAAACACTTTTTTTGGGAAAGTGGTTTTTGGCGGGAAAAAATCGCACCAGGAATTGACACGTGTCATTCCTGGTGTCTCTTTTAATATATAGTAATAGATAATAGATGTTTTTGGTGAGGTTACTGGGCTATGAAGCTTATATATAAGCTCTTTCTATCATACATTAAAGAGTACGTAAAATACACTTCATTACACGATTATTCTACCTTTTGTTTTAGAATAAACTTCTGTAATTTCAAAGCCTGAGGCCCTGATGTATACTGCTTATGGGAAGTTCTTAAATAATGCCTTTGTTTTATTTTAGACCTGATCAAATAGCGGGCCGAGCCAGGCTTAGGCATAAAAAATCAGCCTATTATGTCGGGTCGGGCCAAAATTCGGGTCAAAAATTTGTGCCCAAACCCGCTATTTCGGGTCTAAAATACCGGGCTTTCTGGACGGGCCGAGTTCGGGCTGGCCTAGGTATAAAATATCAGCCCATTATGTCGGGCTGGGCCAAATTTCGGGCCAAAAATTTATGTCCAAACCCGCTATTTTCGGGCTTAAAATACCGGGCTTTTTGGGCCATTCGGGTCGGGTCAAATTTATAACTAAAAAGTGTAGTTTTGTGTTTCCCAAACCCGCCCAAAAAAATAAAATTTTCGGGCCTGACAGGAAAATTTTGCCCAAACCCGCAAAAATTTCGGTTGGGTCGACGGGCCGGGCATGTCTTGATCAGGTCTATTCTATTTCTAAAAGTGGAGTTTTCTTTCTCTCTGATGCTATGTAATCACAGCTGATGTGTTGGCGTACGTGCCCATAGATGGATGTAGTCGGGCTTCGGATCGTGGGCTGAATAGGCCTGAACCCACAAGCCAACTCTGTATCGAACTGGGCCGGAAATTTCAAGATAAGGCTCATGTCCACGGGCCCTCGTGTTTGGCCGGTTCGTCATGCCTAAGCTTAATTTTACCAAATTTAGTGTGATTTGTAGTGTTAGGTCGGATCGAATCGAGTTGTATCGTGACTTGTCGTGCTTTTTCCAAAAAGCAATTACAGCCCAGGCCGGCCCATGACCCACGACTAGTAACAAATTTTATTGGTGTTAATATCTTCATTGAACACAAACTCTAAATCCATAATGTAGTCTTGTAGAATACTCTAAATCCATAGTTCAGTCCTAATTGAATTCTTCGATCTTGAAATTATTTTTATTTTTACTTTAACTAGATTTTAGCCCGTGCGATGCACGGATTCTATTAAATTGTTATGTTTAAATAAAATTCCTGTGTATATACCACTTTTATATATCAGATTAGATTAGTTTTTAATTTTGCTTTGAATTTCATTTTAGATTTTATTTATTTATTATAAGAGTGTTTGTTTTTGGATGAAATTGTATATGCGTAATATTAATAATCAATTAATAAAAAATATCTACGTGACACTAATCATTTCTTTACGTGGCACTCGACTTTTTTAATTTAAAATTAATTTTGAAATCTTATTTTTCATTGGCCGAAACCATTAGTTTTTTCTACGTGACGCTCTAATATTGGATTAATGTTTGATTTTAAATTGAATTTTATTTATTTTATTTTAGATTATTGTTTTATTTTGGATGAATTTTATTTTAAATTTATTTTTTAATTATTAGAGTGTTTGATTTTAGACGGAGTTGTATATATTAGTAATTAATTTTAATTAATTAAAATATCTACGTGGCGCCTAATTAATTATCTACCTGGAAATCGATTAGTTTTTAATTATTAGAGTGTTTGATTTTCGATGGAGTTGTATATATTAGTAATTAATCAATTAAAATATCTACGTGACACCTATTAATTATCTACGTGTCACTTGATTTTTTGAATTCAAAAAGAAATTAGAAATCTTATTTTTCATTGGCCGAAACCATTAGTAATCCTAGGTGACGCTCTAATCTTTCAGCAAATATGCCTCCTTTATATATGTATATTAGATTTTCGGCAGAGTGATACTTTTGAGAGCACACAGCCACACACCAACAAAAAGCAGCTCCGATGCAATGATTTTTTTCCGAGCAACGGAAATATCATGTACAAATGTTGGGGGTATTCTAGATCGATATTGTCGAATTTCAGGTCAACAACTTAATCTTGCAAAATCTTTTATCAAGTTTAGTCCTAATACCTCTCTTTCACATCAGCAAATTTACAAGTCAATTTTAAAGATGCCAAAAGTGGCTCAGTTTGGACAGCATTTGGGTGTACATGTTGATTGTATGGTTTCAAAACGTCTTCATTTCAATTACTTGATAGATAAGGTTGCTGACTTAATCACCTCATGGAATGGGGTGTTGTTATCTGAACCACAGAAGTTAGTTCTGATCAATACTGTCATCGTGGCAACGGTGTCTCATGTTCTGATGAGCTTGGAAATCCCAATATCAATTTCAAATAAAATTGATTCTATGATTGAGATCTTTTTCTGGGCTAAACAAGGAAATAAAGGAATGCACTGGGTTCGCAGGGATACTTTACATTTGCCTCGTGGGATGGGAGGTTTAGGTATTCGTAAATTATCCACACTTAATTCTGCTTTTCTGATGAAACAAGTGTGGAGAATGCATCAAAATCCACAGTTACTAATTTCAAGAATGTATTCTTGCAAAAGGGATTTTGCCTTAGCTACGGGAAAACCAAATTGTCTTCTTGGTCGTACCTCGTGGGGAATGCGTGGCCTTCGTAGAGCTGAGAATGTTTTACTTCGAGGTTGTTCTTGGAAGGTGGGAAATGGGGAAATTATCAAAGCAGGAAGAGATAAGTGGGTCAATGGAAGGGTGCCTATTTTTGCTTCTCATATTCGTCTTACAGATGCAAAATCTTGGAAGGTAAGTCATTTTATTAAGTCAAGTCATCGAAGCTGGGATGCGGGACTTGTTAGAAACAGCTTTGATAATTTGGATGCAAATGATATTTTGTCTCTGGAGCTTCCAGCAGGATCAGCAGTGGATCAGTTATATTGGACTAAATACAAAACTGGATACTTCACAACGAAATCTGGTTACGCTTTTTTACGAGAGGCTGAAATTAACAATAATTCTCACACTGGTCTTGGTCAAAATAGGTTTGTTCCTTTTTTCAAGTAACTTTGGGCTCTAAAAATCCTGCCAAAGTGGAAGTTGTTTATCTGAAAAATTATGCATGACGGTCTTCCAGTTAAAAAAGGCTTGGGTCGAAGAGGTATAACTTTAAATACTTCTTGCGATTTATGCATAGATGTTTGTGAGGACGCACAACACATTTTCCGACTATGTAAATTGGCTCAAGATGTATGGAGGAGTAGTATGCTAGGCATATTCTCAAACTTTAATGAGAATCTGGAAATTCAAGATTGGATTCTTAAATATATCCAGCTTTTTATTAGCTTGGATGGAAAGGGAAGTGACCGCATAGTTACTTTCATTGCAATTATGTGGGGTTTATGGATTACTCGAAATGCAAGAGTTTTTAGATCAGATGAGGGTGATATACAGGCTTGTCAATTACAATTCAAGATAGCTAGAGAGCAACATCAGGCCTTTATTGGGAAAGTTAATGAAGATTTGGGTTTTCTTCATCCACCAGAATACTCGCCTGTTTATCCACCAGGTTTTGATTTTGCAAATATAGGCTTCGAAATTCCGGCTATGTTTGGTATGGTGATATATATTGATGGATCATGGAATAAGACTACGTTAAGAGCGGGAATGGGTTGGGTTCTTCAACAACCAAGAATTGCAGCGTCAGAAATCGTTGGGGGTTGTGCCTATGGTTTAGGACAATCAGCATTACATGTTGAAGCAATGGCTTGTTTACGTGCACTTCAATGGGCAAAAAACTCTTCCCTGGCTAATATAGTTGTGTATACTGACTCAACTATCTTGGTCTCGCTTTTGCAGAGACATGTCATTCCGGATGTTAGTATTAAATGGACAGTGCAGTCCATTTTTGAATTAGGTAAGACTTTTAGGAGTTGTGTGATCAACAAGGTCCAACGAGATCAAGTTCATTCGGCGCATGTTCTGGCAACAACAGCAGCAAAGGATGGGCTACAGTTCGTTAATCTTTTTGATGTTAGGTCTATGTTTAGTTAGTTTTTCTTTTCTTGTATCTTTTTCCTATGTCAAAAAAAAAAAAAAAACAAAAAAAAACAAAAAGCAGCTCCCTCTCTCTCCTTCTTCTTCTTAATTAAGATAATCATAATACTTAAACTTGTAAATGACATACCTATAACGGTTATAGGTTCATAATATCAATGGTTCATTTGTTTGGTCGTTTGGCTAAGAACAACTAAAATTGACTATTTGGCTAATTTGTTCTCCATATAATAAACTCAAACTGTTTGGGCCCATATGCATGGCCAGCCCAACTCGGTATAATAAGACGAAAATACCCTTGAGTCTTGGGAACTAAGGAGGACAGCTGTTTAGTTAGAAGTAGACATATTTACGTAATTACCCTCGTATGATCATATAAATACTCTGCTGTAATCATTAATAAGATCTATCTAATCATTACCTAATAAAGCAAATCAGTCACTCTCTCTCTCTAGCTCTTCTCACTTAACAACAACTTATCTCATTTTAATACGAAGGTTCCTCGGATACATTCGGGGACTATCTAAAAACGGAAACACAGGTGGTTGGATATAAGGAAATCACGGTCAAATACGTCGTCGGTTAAGTTAATTCCCAAGTTATTATATTCACAGTTTCTCCGGCAGAAACAGTTTGGCGCCGTCTGTGGGGAACGCTTAACAAAAAGCCATGGTGAACACCAGACGTGCTCGACGACCGTCACCCATTCGACATCCCTCGCCTACCCAGTCACCCTCTCAAGGAAGGTCCTCGGCCTCCAGACATGTGGACGATCGGTCGCGTCATGGTCCAGTGCTGTCTTCTCGACACGATCACGTGCTCGAGTCGATCCATGCCAGTGACCCGCAACCTCACGGAGAAGTCGAGGGACCTTTGCCCGTCACACAGGAAGACTTAAGGAGACTGGCTGAACAGTTCAACGACACTTTAGAGTGTAGCCTCAGGGCCGCCGTGTTGAACCTCTGGGATGGCAATGAAGGCCCATCTCGACCTAGGGGGCAACCAAGAAGCACACTCTCTACAAGAGGCCCTCCTCGGGCAGAAAGAGACCATGAACCACTACTGAACCTTCCTCGACACCCAGGGGAACATCGGGCTTCGAGAAGCCTCCCCCCGCCACCCCAGAGGCATGGCCGAAGCGATGCTCGAAATGTGATTGTCCGACGAAGACTCAGGAGAGGTGAGCTCGACGCCCGCGAAATCATCAACTCTCGAAGAACCGAGGGGAGACAGGGAGATGCCGAGGGGATTTCTGCTCGCTCTCAACATGAGAGTTCGAGAAGATCCCTTGATCACCCTCGACATTCCCTCACCCCAGTGGAAGCTCCAAGATCTCGGCACGGGTCCTCTCGAGAACGAGATCAAGAAGAAAACTCAATCACATCTGGAAGAGGGGCTGATAGACACACCCGAACAGAGAGAGAGCCTCCTCGGACTGGGAGACGAGAGCCAACTCCCCCTCGAGACGAGGTGCAGCTCGGCAACCTCAGCTTCCTAAGTCCTTTTAGCAGACAGATCATTGAAGCACCGACCCCGAACAAAGTCAAGGTGCCTTCCATCGACCCATATGATGACACCTCTGACCCGAACGACCATATGGATGCCTACAAGGCCCGAATGACTGTCCAAACGAGAGATGAAGCGGCATGGTGCAGGTTTTTCCCGGCCACTCTCAAAGGGATGGCCCTCTCATGGTTCTCTGGGCTATCGGCTGGTGTTATCACAAGATTCTCAGTGCTTGAAGCTCTATTTAAGTCACAATTCATTGCCGGACAAGTATACAAGAAGACCAGTATGCATCTCATGTCCGTCCGACAACAACCCAACGAAAGTCTCAAGGAATACATTAAGAGATTCAATGACGAGTCCCTGAACATACCGAACTTGCAAGATTCCGTTGCCTTCACCGCACTCATGACCGGGCTAAAGGCAGGAAGCCGATTTCGTTGGGTCTTGGCCGACGAGCAAATATCAACCCTGCCCCAAGCAATGGTCCGGGCACAAAGGTACATTCAGTCCGCGGAAATCTGCAATCCGTCGGTAGAAACTGACCTTAAGAGGAAAAAAGAGGTTGTTGGACGAGAAAAAGAAAAGAGACCCAAAGAGACTGATAACGGAAATGACCCTCGGTACAACAGTAACAGGAGGGAGATATACCTTGACATCAAGGAAAAGTCATTGTTGCCAAGTCCGACCCCGATCAGGACCCCCGCGTCCAAAAGAGATAAGAGCCTCTGGTGTGAGTTCCACAAAGAGTGCGGACACACTACCAAGGACTGTCGAGAATTGAAAAGGGCCTTGGACAGACTGGCCGACGAGGGAAAGTTGAACAAATTTTTGAAGGGCTCCTCCTCTGACAAGAAGGAAGATAACAAGGGATCAGATGTCCATAGTGATCACACCGAGGGATATGTTGGGGTGATAGCAGGGGGTCTCGCATCTGGTGGCCTAACCGGCAACGCCAGAAAAAGGCACTTACACGCACTAACCCATCAGATCCTCGATGTCGAAGCACCTCCATCAAATCTCAAATGTCCCACAATAACATTCCAAGAGGACTCCTCCCGAGTAATTCATGGTCCCCATGATGATCCCCTGGTTGTCGAAATTAAGGTAGCCAACCGAACAGTTAAAAGAGTATTGATTGATAGTGGAAGCTCGGCTGACATCCTAACTCTTGAATGCCTCGAGAGGCTACGTTACAAGAAAAGTGACCTCGTCGACATCAGCCAACCTCTCGTAGGATTCGGAGGTCAATCTGTATACCCCGTCGGCATGATCAAGCTCCCCGTCCGTATCGGAGAAAAAGGAAAAGGAAGAAACCTTCCCATAGACTTCATGGTCGTTGACACACCCTTGCCTTACAACATAATAATGGGGAGGCCTCTGCTAAACAAAATCAAGGCTGCAATCTCAACCTACCAACTCCTCCTCCAATATGAAACGAACAGCGGGGTAGTCGGAAAACTCTATGGAGATCAGCGGTCTGCTCGGCAATGTTATAACAACAGCTTCAGGAATGAGAAAAATTCAATCCCGAACACAGAACCCCCTTGGAAGAAGAGATGTGTGGAGGAAAAAGAGTCTCCGGCTGACGATCTAGGTGTATTCCTTGGCGAAGATCCAAAATTTTATGCCCGGCCTAGACCAGCCGAGGAAGATGAGGAGATAGTGCTTGACAAAGATCCACTCCATACCGTCCGGGTTGGAAAGAACCTAGGCGAAGAATTGCGAGGCAAGATCATTGATATCTTGCGAGAATACAGGGATGTGTTTGCTTTCTCGGTCAAGGAAATGCCGGGCATCGACCGACGGATTATGGTGCACGAACTGAACATCAAAGAAGGTCATCGACCAATCAAACAGAAGTTGCGGCATCAAGGCCAAGAACGCAACCAAGCTGCTGCTGAGGAAATCCACAAGTTGTTAGAGGCAGGGTTCATCCGGGAGTGTCAATACTCAGAGTGGCTCTCTAATGTGGTCTTGGTAAAGAAGCCGAACGGAACCTGGCGAATGTGCGTCGACTTCACAGACCTAAATAAAGCTTGCCCAAAAGATGACTACCCTCTGCCAAAAATTGACAGGCTCGTCGACTCGACGGCCGGACACGGCCTGTTCAGCTTCATGGATGCCAATGCAGGCTATCATCAGATTCCCATGTCCGAAAAAGACCAGGCCCACACTGCTTTCATCACCAGCCAAGGAGTATATTGCTACAAAGTGATGCCCTTCGGGCTAAAAAATGCAGGGGCAACATACTAGAGACTAGTTAACAAAATCTTTGGGGAACAGATTGGGAGGAACATCGAAGTGTACGTTGATGACATGATCGTTAAGAGCA
Organism: Spinacia oleracea; assembly: GCF_020520425.1. Taxonomy (NCBI): domain Eukaryota; kingdom Viridiplantae; phylum Streptophyta; class Magnoliopsida; order Caryophyllales; family Amaranthaceae; genus Spinacia; species Spinacia oleracea. The sequence continues at coordinate 8,343,078 of NC_079488.1, read as the reverse complement.
AACTCCCTGAAGGGCACCCCTCCGACCTCGAAGAAACACTCAAGACCCTACGCCTACACAACATGAAGCTCAATCCAAAGAAATGCGTATTTGGAGTCAAAGGTGGGAAGTGCCTCGGATTCCTTGTGGATGAAAGGGGAATAGAAGCAAATCCTGACAAAATATAGGCGCTCCTCGACATGAAATCCCCCCGGTCAGTCAAGGAAGTTCAAAGACTCACTGGATGCATAGCAGCCCTCGGCAGGTTCTTGTCCCGATCGGCCGATAAAAGTCTGGCTTTCTTCAAAGTACTGAAAGGAGCGGGGTTTAGCTGGAATGCCGAAGCCGAGGCCGCTTTCCAACAACTGAAGGCGCATCTCTCGACCATTCCCAAGTTGGTCTCGCCATTAGCAGGGGAAACTTTATACCTTTACTTGGGCATCACTGAGTATGCACTTAGCGCGGTCCTTGTCGCCGAAAGAGAGAAACAACAACACCCAGTATACTTCATCAGCCATGCATTCCGAGGAGCAGAAGCCAAGTACCCACTCATTGAGAAATTAGTATACGCCCTAGTAATGGCCAGTCGAAAACTCAAACCATACTTCCAGGCACATCCAATCAAGGTACTGACAAGCCAACCTCTGAGAAAGGTCATTGAGAGTCGAAATCACTCGAACCGCATGACTGAATGGGCAAACCAGCTCTCGGATTTCGGCCTGGAATATGAGCCGAGAAGGGCAATCAAAGCACAAGCCCTCGCCGATTTTATCGTCGAATGCACTAATCGGCCACCCGAAAGAGAAACGACGAGCCAAAAGTCGTGGGAACTCTATGTTGATGGGTCGGCCACTAGGACAGGATGTGGAGCGGACATACTGATCAAAACACCCAACGGTGATCGGCTCGAATATGCTGTTAAGTTCTCATTCCTAGCCTCCAATAATGAGTCAGAGTATGAAGCGCTCATCCTCGGAATTCAAATGTGTCAAGCCGCGGGGGCTGTCTCTGTGCAAGCCAAGTCCGACTCACAACTCATTGTCGGACAAATTCAAGGGGATTTCGAAGCTAAAGAAGACAGCATGAAAATGTACCTGTCAAAGGCAAGGAAAGTCATCGACCAACTGCAGGGTTTCACCATCCAACACATTCCCCGGTCAGAAAACCAACAAGCCGATGCCCTTTCAAGGTTAGCGAGTTCCGCAGAGGGGATGGAGCCTAGGACAATTATTTGGGAAGTTCTCCAAGAGCCTAACATAAATGTCGAGGCATTCGTGAGCTTAGACAGAGGTCCAGATTGGATGGAGAAAATCATAAAGTACAAAAGAGACAACGTGCTCCCTGACAGTGAAAAAGAGGCGGCATCGATCAAGAAGCAAGCAGATTGGTTCCTTTGGCATAATGAGGCTCTCTACAAGATTTCATACACCCACCCCTTGCTCAAATGTGTCACCCCAGAGGAAGGAAATTACATACTCCGGGAAATACATCAAGGGGCGTGCGGGAGCCACCAAGGGGAAAGAACCATTGCAGGAAAAGCGCTCCGGTCGGGTTTCTATTGGCCAACTTTAAGAAATGATGCAACAGACCTAGTTAAAAGATGTGGTCGATGCCAAGAGTTTGCTAATCTCACCCGAATGCCGGCCAATGACCTAACAACCGTTCAAGCTGTTTTACCCTTCGACAGATGGGGGATGGACATCCTTGGCCCATTCCCAGTGGCTTCCGGCCAGAGAAAATTCTTAATTGTGGCTGTCGACTACTTCACTAAATGGATCGAGGCAGAACCTCTGGCAAAGATAAGTGACAAGCAAGTGCAACAATTCATCTGGAGGAATATCATCACGAGATTTGGGGTCCCTCGGACACTAATATCAGACAATGGTCGACATTTTGATAGCAAGGCCACCAAGGGATACTGTGATCGCTTCGGCATACAGACTCGGTTCACGTCGGTTTCACGGCCCCAAAGCAATGGTCAGGCAGAATCTGCTAACAAGATTATCTTGAATGGACTCAAGACAATGATCGAGGGATCTAGTGGTTCTTGGGTCGATGACCTGCCCGGTGTCTTATGGTCGGCTCGAACCACTGTCAAAGAATCGACTGGGCAAACTCCTTTTTCACTTGTCTATGGAAGCGACGCCGTCCTTCCCGTCGAGGTTGGCATTCCCTCACCACGAGTCACCTACTATGATTACGAGAAAAATGAAGTCGAAAAAGGGTGAATCTCGATTTGCTCCCCGAAACAAGAGGAAACACTCTGCTCAAGTCCATTGCCTATAAGCAGAAGATTGCTCGGTATTTCAACAAAAGAGTTCGTCCTCGGCCATTGCACGAAGGAGATTGGGTACTGAGGAAAATTGAAGCAACTGGCCGAAGAAGCACCCTCGGAAAAATGGGACCTAACTGGGAAGGTCCTTACAAGATTGCAAAAGTTATTCGACCTGGCACCTACAACCTCGTCGACACCAAAGGCAAGCAACTTCCTCGACCATGGAATGCCGACAACCTTAAGAAATTCTACATCTAAAGTGTCTTGGTATGTATTTAAGTTTCAATGATGTAATAGGGGCATGGTAGGGGCATTGACGCCAAATGATAAGTAATTTCATCATTGTAATAAATAAAGTGCAAGGCTATGTTGAATGAAACGAGAGAAAAATTGCGAGGCAAGATCTCGAAAAGTACTTAGATTTAATTTCTTAACAAAGTTCCTCTACGAAGGATCAAATACAGTTCAATATCAATGTTCCTCTACTTCAAAGATTACATCATACTAGGCGCGAAAAGAAAGCAACAAAAGCAACACAAGAAAATTACAACCATCCGCCTAAGGGTCGACGACATCAACATGGCTACCAGCGTCATCATCACCACTGCTGCTCGAATCAGAACCCGAAGTACTAGCAGAATCAGAATCAGACGAATCGCCCTTGTCCTGAGCAACCAGCTGAGCTCTGAGATCCTTTCGCTCCTTGGCCAAGATAGAATCATACTTTCCTTGTATCTCATCCCAACCTACATTGGGCGCAAACTCAGCCAAAGCAAGCTGAACTCGACGCAATGTGTCGGAAGTAACAACAGAAGTCGCCTCAAGGCCTATCTCAACATTATGAGCCTCACCCTCCTCGGAATTCTTCCATTCTTCGATGATCTTCTCCTTCAGACGGTTCTGCGAACTCAAAAGCTCACCAATCCTAGCATCGGAAGTCTTAAGCCGACCCTTGACGGCCTCTAACTCAGCTTTCACATCCTTCAGCGCCCGGTTAACGGAATCACGCTGGCTCGTGAGAATCGTCGAATCTTCCTTGGCTTTGGCAAGATCAACCTTGGCCTGTTGGAGCTCCCCCTCGTCATTCTTAATGTATCTCTTAGCACGATCCAACTCAGACTCAGTCCAATGAAGCTTCTTCTTCAGCTCACTCACCTCCGAGAGATGCATCTTCTCTTTCTCCTGAAGTTTCCCGATCTCATCCCGCAACCTCTCTACCTCATCTGAATCCCCACTGTAGCATCGGCGGGTGTAAGCCGTCATCCTGATGGAAAACTGAGAAACAATGTCTAGTTAGAAGGGAAGAAAATCATAAAATTCAAGCAAGAGAAAGAAGGAACTATATCGAAGGACTCACCTCGGCCCAACTCTCATGGAGGGCATCGATCTCAGACTTCCCAAGGGAGGACAAGTGAGCATCGTCGGCAGGAGTAAACAACTCACCCATCGCCTTGCTCATACGCCGATTCTTCAGATTGGCAGGAAGCTCTGCAAAAGGCTTCGAACTCCCATCATCGGTCGAAAGACACATCAATGACCCCCGAGCCAGGGGAGCCTCCTCGGCGAGATACTCAATAGACTGTTCACGACCATCCTCGGATACGGGGGCATGATGTCCCTCCTCCTCGTCATAACAAACCCTAAGAGGGGTAGGAACCACTCTCTTGGCAGCTTTTGTTCCTTTGGACCCCGAAGCAGCAGTCATCGACACAGCGCGAGAAACCTTCTTCGGCGCATGTTCGGTCAGAGCGACCGTCGGAACCAGATCAGTAGGCGCCCTTTTCCTCTTCAGCTTTTTGGGATCCTGTCCAGGGAAAAATTAGCATGAAAGCGAAGAATGATGCTTATTCATCGGAAAATAAAAATCAACATACCTTCGGAGGTTCAGGAACCTTCATCGATCCAGCGGCCAGGTCCTTCCTTATCTGTGCGGCAAGAAGAGCACTAGCACTAATCCTCCCCGCCATTTCCTCGTCCAACTTCAACCGGGCAATATCTGCAAACCAACAAGCAATCAACAAAATTCACAAGGGAGAAGGAAAAGTTAGGAAAGCGAAGTACGACAAAGATCCCTCGGCGCCTACCCTTGGGATAAGCCGGGCTCAAACCAAATGATGACAAGAAGTGCTCGTCACTCAACTCCCGTGAACTCGGCAACCAGAATGGGGCAACCAGGAACCGCTGACCCTTTACCCGCTTCTCCACTTTCTGGAGATATATAGCAACTATCGCCTCATCTATCGACATCATCGGCACTTTCCTATTGAGGGAAAAGTTCGGACCCTCGGACCCCGGAACCAACGGGATGTTAGGTTATGATACATATGACAATTCATAAATCATGCGGAAAAACCATAAACCCAGGAAAACATATTATTTACACATAATCATTTAGCATAGATTAGATGCATACTCTTTGTTGCGTGCCTTCCCTAGCTGCGCCCGAACCGAACAAGAACAAGTCTTTAGGACTCCAAGTGTCGTCCCTCCGTAGATAGTCCACAGCACGTCCGGATCCGCCTTAAGATTGACCAACTAGAATCTCCCTTAAGGTACTAGAAAATTTCGGCACTTTTGGAGCAAGATGTGTGTTTTAATTTTCTCTCAAAAAACTCACTTTTTGAATACTTTGAAACTTGTGTTATAAATTGTGAGCCCTAGCCTCATATTTATAGCGGTATGGAAAGGGAATCGAAATCCTATTCAGATACAAATTAATCAAACCTAGAATCCTACAAGAACTCTAATTTAATTAATTTATCAAATAGAATTAGGAATTTAATCATTAACCGAACTCTGCATGTTTTAGGAAACGTGCACGAACACAAACACTTGCACACACACGCACGGCAGCCACGATGGGCCCCATGCGTGCGCGCGAGCAGCAGCCCACTCAGCGCCCGCGCGCGCTGCGCGCTGCGCGTGCTGTGCGCGCTGTGCGCGCTGCGCGCTGCGCGCAGCCTGCTGGGCCTGGCCTTGCGCTGGGCCTGGCGTGGCTGTTTGTGCGGCGCGCTTGGCTTGCTGGGCGATGGCCTGGCTTCGTGCTGGGCCTCGTCCGGCAGGCCTCGTCCGATGCTTATTCGTACGATGCGCTTCTGATTAAATTTTCCGATTCCGGAATTCATTTCCGATACGAACAATATTTAATATTTCCGATTCCGGAATTAATTTCCGTTTCGAACAAATATTTAATATTTCCGTTTCCGGAATTATTTTCCGATTCCGGTAATATTTCCGATTCTGACAATATTTCCGTTTCCGGCAATATTTCCGATTCTGGCAATATTTCCATTTCCGAAAATATTTTCCGATACGTACCATGTTTCCGTTTCCGGCAACATCTACGACTTGGATAATATTTATATTTCCGATACGATCCATATTTCCGTTTCCGGCAATATCATCGTTTCCGGAGTATTCATTTCTTGCCTGTGACGATCTTAGCTCCCACTGAAACCAAGATCCGTCGGTTCCGAATATTCATAGATGGAGTATTTAATGCCATTAAATACTTGATCCGTTTACGTACTATTTGTGTGACCCTACGGGTTCAGTCAAGAGTAAGCTGTGGATTAATATCATTAATTCCACTTGAACTGAAGCGGCCTCTAGCTAGGCATTCAGCTCACTTGATCTCACTGAATTTATTAACTTGTTAATTAATACTGAACCGCATTTATTAGACTTAACATAGAATGCATACTTGGACCAAGGGCATTATTTCCTTCAGTCTCCCACTTGTCCTTAGGGACAAGTGTGCATTTCCTAATTCCTTTGTCGCTCGATGCTTGCTCTTGAACATAAGGTAAGAGTTGTCATCCTTATTACGTCCAGAGGTGTTCCTCGGTTTCAGAGTTCAACTGATCAAATAAACAGATAATCATAGCCTATGATTCATCCGAGCACGGCCATGCATTTCACAGTTTCTAGCTCTCCGAGTGGCCTTGTACAACTTTTAAGCATCTCATCCCGATTTATGGGAGGACAATCCCAATCTTGCGATCTTGAGATTAGACTTCGTTTGATAGGTGATTACCTGAGCGTTGCCTTTATAGCCTCCTTTTACGGTGCGACGGTTGGTCAACGTCAAAGCAACCAGTTCTCAAACAAGTAATCTCAAATCACTCAGGTATTGAGGATTTAGTGTCTAATAATTTAATGAAATTTACTTATGACAGACTTTCATCTCTTACAGTAAAGTTTCATAGGTCTCGTCCGATACTAGTCTTCCCAAAGTAAGTATCTATGCAAATGATTATGACATTGCCATGTCCACATAGTTCAAGAAACAGAACTACTAGTCATCTTGCATTCTAATCGTCTAACATTTTCTATGCGTCCAATTTTATAGAAAACTCCGATTAGGGACCATTTTCAACCTTTGACATTCAAGTTCACTTGATAGACATTTCTTAGTCACAGGACTGGTCCTGACAGTCTATCTTGAATATATCGTCAAATTGAAGGGACTCATCATTTAATAAACCACAAATTAAATGGAAAAATGAATTCTTTTCATTTATTGTGAATGATTAAATAATGTTTTACAAAGATTTAAACTCTAAAACTTTAAAACATTAAACAGAGACATCAAAGCCATTCTCCAATATGCTTGATTCCCATAGCTGCAGTGTGCGAGTTGTGCTTCGCCTGCGGCAGAGGTTTAGTTAATGGATCTGATATGTTGTCATCAGTTCCAATTTTGCTTATCTCGACTTCTTTTCTTTCAACGAACTCTCGTAGAAGGTGAAATCTACGAAGTACATGCTTGACTCTCTGGTGGTGTCTAGGCTCTTTTGCCTGTGCAATAGCTCCGTTATTATCACAATACAGGGCTATTGGTCCTTTAATGGAGGGGACTACACCAAGTTCTCCTATGAACTTCCTTAGCCATATAGCTTCCTTTGCTGCTTCATGTGCAGCAATGTACTCCGCTTCAGTTGTAGAATCCGCAATGGTGCTTTGCTTAGCACTTTTCCAGCTTACTGCTCCTCCGTTGAGGCAGAAGACAAACCCAGACTGTGATCTGAAATCATCTTTGTCGGTTTGGAAACTTGCGTCCGTATAGCCTTTAACAATTAATTCATCATCTCCACCATAGACCAGGAAGTCATCTTTGTGCCTTTTCAGGTACTTCAGAATATTCTTGGCAGCAGTCCAATGCGCCTCTCCTGGGTCTGACTGGTATCTGCTCGTAGCACTGAGTGCGTACGCAACATCCGGGCGTGTACATATCATAGCATACATTATTGAACCAATCAATGATGCATATGGAATCCCATTCATTCGTCTACGCTCATCAAGTGTTTTTGGGCACTGAGTCTTGCTTAGAGTCATTCCATGAGACATGGGTAGGTAGCCTCGCTTGGAGTCCGCCATCTTGAACCTATCAAGCACCTTATTGATATAAGTGCTTTGACTAAGTCCAATCATCCTTTTAGATCTATCTCTGTAAATCTTGATGCCCAATATGTACTGTGCTTCTCCTAGATCCTTCATCGAAAAGCATTTCCCAAGCCAAATCTTGACAGAGTTCAACATAGGAATGTCATTTCCGATAAGCAATATGTCGTCGACATATAATACTAGGAAAGCAATTTTGCTCCCACTGACCTTCTTGTATACACAAGATTCGTCCGCGTTCTTGATGAAACCAAAGTCACTGACTGCTTCATCAAAACGTATATTCCAGCTCCTGGATGCCTGCTTCAATCCGTAGATTGACTTCTTTAGCTTGCATACCTTTTTAGCATTCTTTGGATCCTCAAAACCTTCAGGCTGTGTCATAAACACAGTTTCTGTTAAAACGCCGTTTAAGAAAGCAGTTTTGACATCCATCTGCCATATTTCGTAATCGTAATATGCAGCGATTGCTAACATTATTCGAATAGACTTTAGCATTGCAACTGGTGAAAAGGTTTCATCGTAATCCACACCGTGGACTTGCCTGTAACCTTTTGCAACCAATCTAGCTTTGAAAACTTCAAGTTTCCCATCCTTGTCCTTTTTCAGTTTGAAAACCCATTTGCTTCCAATGGCTTGGTAGCCATCTGGCAAATCGACCAAATCCCATACTTGGTTTTCAGACATGGAGTCTAATTCAGATTGCATGGCTTCTTGCCATTGCTTGGAGCTAGGGCTCGTCATAGCTTGCTTGTAAGTCGCAGGTTCATCACTTTCAAGTAATAGAACGTCATAGCTCTCGTTCGTCAAAATACCTAAGTACCTTTCCGGTTGAGATCTATATCTTTGCGATCTACGCGGGGTAACATTTCTAGATTGACCATGATTCTCACCAGATTCTTCTAAAGATCTCTGAGTTTCATCCTGAATGTCATCTTGAGCATTCTCTAGAGTTTGTTGTTCGACTCGAATTTCTTCGAGGTCTACTTTTCTCCCATTTGTCATTTTGGAAATGTGATCCTTCTCCAAAAAGACACCATCTCGAGCAACAAACACTTTGTTCTCAGATGTATTGTAGAAGTAATACCCCTTTGTTTCCTTTGGATAGCCCACAAGGATACATTTGTCAGATTTTGGATGAAGTTTGTCTGAAATTAATCGTTTGACGTATACTTCACATCCCCAAATCTTAAGAAAAGACACATTTGGAGGCTTTCCAAACCATAATTCGTATGGAGTCTTTTCGACAGCTTTAGACGGAGCTCTATTTATAGTGAGTGCAGCTGTATTTAGTGCATGTCCCCAAAATTCTAATGGAAGTTCGGCCTGACCCATCATTGACCTGACCATGTCTAGCAAGGTTCTGTTCCTCCGTTCTGACACACCGTTCCATTGTGGTGTTCCAGGAGGAGTCAATTCTGATAGAATTCCACATTCTTTCAGATGGTCATCAAATTCATAGCTCAGATATTCACCGCCTCTATCAGACCGCAGTGCCTTAATCTTCTTGCCTAATTGATTCTCTACTTCACTCTGAAATTCCTTGAATTTGTCAAAGGATTCAGACTTATGCTTCATTAGGTAGACATAACCATACCTACTGAAGTCATCAGTGAAAGTGATAAAGTAGCTGAAACCACCTCTAGCATTTGTACTCATTGGTCCACATACATCTGTATGGATTAAACCCAATAGTTCATTTGCTCTTTCTCCAACTTTAGAGAAAGGTTGCTTCGTCATTTTGCCAAGTAAACATGATTCGCATTTACCATAATCCTCTAAGTCAAATGGTTCTAGAATTCCTTCTCTTTGAAGTCTTTCTAAGCGTTTCAAGTTTATATGGCCTAATCGACAATGCCACAGATAGGTGAGATCTGAATCATCCTTTTTGGCCTTTTTGGTATTTATGTTATATACTTGTTTGTCGTGATCTAATAAATAAAGTCCATTGACTAATCTAGCAGATCCATAAAACATCTCTTTAAAATAAAACGAACAACTATTGTCTTTTATTATAAAGGAAAATCCCTTAGCATCTAAGCAAGAAACTGAAATGATGTTTTTAGTAAGACTTGGAACATGGAAACATTCTTCCAGTTCCAAAACTAGCCCGGAGGGCAACGACAAATAGTAAGTTCCTACAGCTAATGCAGCAATCCGTGCTCCATTTCCCACTCGTAGGTCGACTTCACCCTTGCTTAACTTTCTACTTCTTCTTAGTCCCTGTGGATTGGAACATAAGTGTGAGCCACAACCTGTATCTAATACCCAAGAAGTTGAATTAGCAAGTATACAGTCTATAACGAAAATACCTGAAGATGGAACGACTGTTCCGTTCTTCTGATCTTCCTTTAGCTTCAAGCAATCTCTCTTCCAATGCCCCTTCTTCTTGCAGTAGAAGCATTCGGATTCAGAAGTGGGTTGACTGACCTTCCTCTTTGCAGATTTGGCGCCAGTTTGCTTAGTTGGGCTGGCTTTGTTGCCACCTTTCTTAGCATTCCTCTTCTTTCCAGATTTCTTGAACTTGCCCCCACGCACCATAAGCACATCCTGCTTATCACTTTTGAGCGTCTTTTCAGCGGTCTTCAGCATACCGTGAAGCTCAGTGAGCGTTTTGTCCAGACTATTCATACTGTAGTTCAGTTTGAACTGATCATACCCGCTATGAAGAGAATGGAGGATGGTGTCTATAGCCATTTCCTGAGAAAATTGCTGATCCAGCCGACTCATATTCTCAATGAGTCCAATCATTTTGAGAACATGTGGACTTACGGGCTCGCCTTTCTTAAGCTTGGTCTCAAGAATTTGCCTATGAGTCTCGAATCTTTCGACTCGAGCCAGATCTTGGAACATGTTCTTCAACTCACTGATGATTGTGAAAGCATCTGAGTTGATGAACGTTTTCTGCAGATCCGCACTCATGGTGGCGAGCATTAGACATTTCACATCCTTGTTGGCATCAATCCAACGATTGAGGGCTGCCTGAGTGACCCCGTCGCCTGCAGCTTCGGGCATCGCCTCATCTAGGACATACTCCTTTTCTTCCTGCATAAGAACTATTTGCAAGTTCCTTTGCCAGTCAAGGAAGTTTTTCCCGTTCAACTTCTCCTTTTTCGAGAATTGATCGAATGTTGAATGAATTGTTGTTTGCCATATTAAAAACTACAATTGAAAAGAATAAACAAATAAATAACCATTCACAGTTTCTCTTAATAAACTTAAATTCTAGCATACATGCATAATTCAATGTTTATTAAGCATTTTATTCAAATTATGTGTTCCGGCAGGTGTGAATAAAATGATTCCAAGATCCTAAAATCATTGAAGAACTAAGCACAGTTTGTCGACTTAATCCTAGAACATCTTAGGTAAGCAAAAGCCTTTTGCTAATAGTCTAGAAACTATTCTTGGTTGATAGGTACGTCTAAGAACTTATTAGGTAAACATATCGAATTTGCCACGACATAAAAGGACTCCTTACTTATATCGTTGAGTTTCACCAAAACTAACATGTACTCACAATTATTTGTGTACCTTGCCCCTTTAGGACCAATAAGTAACACCTCGCTGAGCGAAAACTATTACTAGATTGATGTAAAGGATATCCAAGCAAGTGTATATTTTGGCATGGCACCTTTTAACTCAATTTTTAAGTTTGGAACTTAAGGCTCTTACTATGTTGGTTAGATTTTAAGTGAACTAAAATCCTTAATCATGCAACATAATCAAGCTTTTGATCTCATGCATTTTAAGACATATTTAAAACAATAAATAACTTAAAACATGCATAAGATATTTGTGATCTAGTATGGCCCGACTTCATCTTGAAGCTTTGACTTCAAAGTCCGTCTTGAAAATCTCCGTGGGAGGCACCATTTTCTTCAAATAGGATAAGCTATAACTAATTACAACTATTTGATGGTTCGCAGACCATATTTGAATTGAAAAATAACTTTGGTACTTTAGACCAATTACATTCAAATTAATGGTACGCAGACCATATTTTCTATCCTATTTGGGCCATACTAGTCACTTCATAACCTGCAAAACAGTACATATACAATATATACCATTCACCCATTCATTATCATGAATGGCCCACATAGCTGGTTAGTAAAACACATTATGCATCACGTAAACATTTGCAGCAATTAATCAAGGGCACCAATAATCTACCAATTATTCAGTCCTTATTAATTCTAATCAAGTTGTTTTAACCTTAAGGATTTGTAGACCTAATCAAGAGTTTATGACTAAAAAGCGCTCCCGCTTAAACCAATAAATTCATATGCTTTACCAATTTTAAACATAAAAATGTATTTCTAGTCTAACCGGAAACATACAAATTTAATTAAAATTTAAAGCTCATATAAATTTATAGTTGAATCCAAAAAGTTTTAATTTAATTTCAGTCGCATTTAAATTAATTCATGATATTAATTTTAGTAAAATAATTAGAATAAATAACATTTATTATAATTATAATATTCAAAATTAAAATCCAAGAAAATAATTTAAATTATTAATTTTAAAATTAATTAAAATTACGTGAACTGAAACTTTCAAATTAAACATTCAAAACGATCTAATCGTAACGCAAACACCCTACGCATTGCACGCCCATGGGCCGCATGCACACAGCCATTGCTGGCCATGTGCGCACAGCCCATGCGCTCGTCGCATAGCTGCTGCATCCCTATCGCAAGCCTCCGCACGCATTGGTGCTCGCTGCGCGCGCCAGCGCTCATCGCACGCGAGCTATTGCTCGCAGTGCGCGCGCGACATCGCTCGCTGGGCGCGCGACATCGCTCGCTGGGCGCGCGAGCCATCGCTCGCTGGGCGCGCGACATCGCTCGCTGGGCGCGCGACATCGCTCGCTGGGCGGGCGACATCGCTCGCTGTGCGCGCGAGCAATGCTGGGCGCAGCGCTCGTGGCACGCGAGCTTGCGCTCGCTGCGCGCGAGGCTGCGCGCTCTTGTGCGAGGCAGCGCGCGTTGTGGCGCAGCTCGCTTGCTGCCCACACGCGACTGCCTTGGCTCGCCCTTCGCCCATGCCCATTCGTCCATTGCTCGTGGCACACGACACAAGGCAGGGCTGCTGCCTTGTGCTCGTGCACTACGCCCTTGCTCATTGCATTCGTGCCGCACGGGCGACGAGCTCCCTTGCTCGTCGTCGCATGCCCGCATTATACAACACCCCTTAAGGGTAACACGAAGCGTCCATTGCTTCGTGCGTGCAAGTTTTATGAACGAATCGCATAAAAATTTAAAATTTATATTTAAAATTAATGACAAATTAATAAATAATATTAATTTCATAATTTTAGGGCGAAAAAATCGAAAATTTATTATCCAATTGATTTCCGATTGTTATGGATTCAAGTCTAGGTCATAAAAATTTAAAATTTATCGTAAATTTACAATTTTTATGGTGGTTTTTAATCATAGGTTTCTAATGAAATTACAATTAATTATGAAAATCAAATTAATTCTAAATTATTCTAATTTTCAACAAATTAATCATAATTACAAATTAGATTGCATAATTAACAAGACTAGGCATTCAAACTTGTTAAACATATGCAGTAGGTCAATCAAAAATTCAAGATTTATCAACAAGAATCGCAAATATTTAATTTAACATCTTAAATTTACGAAATTTTGCATTCGAAAAACTAAAACCTTCGAAAAGTCATAGTTAGGCTTCGAATTTGAGAATTCTGGGTTCGGCAGAAAAATACTCTTTTTTGTCAAAATTTTAGAATGCCTTTTACATGCGGAATTGACACAAAAATCACTAAATTCGGATGAGTAACGAAGAAACTGCCGAAAAACTGCGTACGTATAATTAAATAAACGCAATTTGCAATTAATTAACAATTACGAAAATTAATCACCCCTTTTAATTCTTGCAAATTTGTAATATTTAACCATGTTCATGCAATTTAGATTATGAAAATAATAAGGGGCTCGTGATACCACTGTTAGGTTATGATACATATGACAATTCATAAATCATGCGGAAAAACCATAAACCCAGGAAAACATATTATTTACACATAATCATTTAGCATAGATTAGATGCATACTCTTTGTTGCGTGCCTTCCCTAGCTGCGCCCGAACCGAACAAGAACAAGTCTTTAGGACTCCAAGTGTCGTCCCTCCGTAGATAGTCCACAGCACGTCCGGATCCGCCTTAAGATTGACCAACTAGAATCGCCCTTAAGGTACTAGAAAATTTCGGCACTTTTGGAGCAAGATGTGTGTTTTAATTTTCTCTCAAAAAACTCACTTTTTGAATACTTTGAAACTTGTGTTATAAATTGTGAGCCCTAGCCTCATATTTATAGCGGTATGGAAAGGGAATCGAAATCCTATTCAGATACAAATTAATCAAACCTAGAATCCTACAAGAACTCTAATTTAATTAATTTATCAAATAGAATTAGGAATTTAATCATTAACCGAACTCTGCATGTTTTAGGAAACGTGCACGAACACAAACACTTGCACACACACGCACGGCAGCCACGATGGGCCCCATGCGTGCGCGCGAGCAGCAGCCCACTCAGCGCCCGCGCGCGCTGCGCGCTGCGCGTGCTGTGCGCGCTATGCGTGCTGCGCGCTGCGCGCAGCCTGCTGGGCCTGGCCTTGCGCTGGGCCTGGCGTGGCTGTTTGTGCGGCGCGCTTGGCTTGCTGGGCGATGGCCTGGCTTCGTGCTGGGCCTCGTCCGGCAGGCCTCGTCCGATGCTTATTCGTACGATGCGCTTCCGATTAAATTTTCCGATTCCGGAATTCATTTCCGATACGAACAATATTTAATATTTCCGATTCCGGAATTAATTTCCGTTTCGAACAAATATTTAATATTTCCGTTTCCGGAATTATTTTCCGATTCCGGTAATATTTCCGATTCTGACAATATTTCCGTTTCCGGCAATATTTCCGATTCTGGCAATATTTCCATTTCCGATAATATTTTCCGATACGTACCATGTTTCCGTTTCCGGCAACATCTACGACTTGGATAATATTTATATTTCCGATACGATCCATATTTCCGTTTCCGGCAATATCATCGTTTCCGGAGTATTCATTTCTTGCCTGTGACGATCTTAGCTCCCACTGAAACCAAGATCCGTCGGTTCCGAATATTCATAGATGGAGTATTTAATGCCATTAAATACTTGATCGGTTTACGTACTATTTGTGTGACCCTACGGGTTCAGTCAAGAGTAAGCTGTGGATTAATATCATTAATTCCACTTGAACTGAAGCGGCCTCTAGCTAGGCATTCAGCTCACTTGATCTCACTGAATTTATTAACTTGTTAATTAATACTGAACCGCATTTATTAGACTTAACATAGAATGCATACTTGGACCAAGGGCATTATTTCCTTCACGGGATGCCCCACTCTCCACCATAATACACAAAAACAAACTCGTGGCGGAAACCCCTATGATTTGAAGGAACGGTGTCAACGACCTTAAAACCACCTCGGCATTGGAATGACCACCAACCGGGACCATACTCATAAGTCGATACTTCCACCAACTTCATCACCGACCGCCACAACGTCAAAGTACATCGAACCCTCAAAAGATCACAAATGGCCAACACCGAATTTATAGAAGCCCATGAGTTGGGCATCAACTGGCAGATAGACAAGTTATAGGCACGAAGCAATTCAACAATAAAGGGATGTAAGGGGAATCGAAGACCCAGCTGGAGACCCGACTTGTATACGGCCGTACAACCCGGAGACGGAGTCAATATAGTATGTAACACCCCCAGCCTATACAAAATATACTCACCCTTGAGTGAATACTTCTTATTCAGGTGATCGACATGTCCTTTCAAGGTTTTCCTCCATGAAGGCTTGAGATAGAAATTAGCCGGACCCCCGGCCGGATCAGGCGCAGGATAATCATCAAAACTAGAAGACGTCTGCTCCTCTCCCTCGGACATTATTCGGACGGAACCACTGTTCAAATGAATATCTAAGTAACTATTATGTACAGGTGGGAAGGCAATTGAAACCTCCCACGGATAAGGACAATGCTCCTCCTCCCCCGCCGAAATCGACTCATCTGATGAAGTAGGAAGGGGTATGGCATCGGGTATCGTCGAGGGATCTAAGCATGATGATACAACATTGACTACTATAACCCCCTCCACTCTTATTTCCCGAGATAAGTCAAATTTCTCGGGGGAGGTAGGTGGGGTGATCGGTTCGGACCGAATACCTCGTTTATTCATAATACAACAGTATTCGGCCCGAAGAAACAACCCTTATTTACAAGAAGTTAAAACTACACTTAAGAAGGAACACAACGGCATACCTCTTGAAGCGTGTCCCCGTTGACCGAAAATATAAGGCGTCGTAGAAGAGCTTCACCAGCAAACCCCTATCCAATAGTAGACCGCCGCCGATCGAATGGAAAAGGTCGCCGACGGAACGTCACCCAACGAAAGAACACCCACGTGCGTCGGCGCTATGTAAGGAGGCTGCTGGTCGGTATGCTGACGGAAAAGCAAGCCGGTGGTCACCCCGTCGACCGGAATGAATGGGTCAACCGACGGAGGGTTACTCGGCAGAGATTCACCCACCCGCGTCGGCAATGCTTGAGCAGACGGTGGACTGAGTTAGCCGACGAGCGACACGTCGAGAGGCTGCCTAGGTGGGCGACGATAATTGACCGCCAAGCTACCGTTGGTGCGTCGGCAATACAGGCGGATAGATGAGTCGAATCCGCCAATCAACACCCGTTGTACGAACAACCCCAACAAAATCAAAAGTGTATGGCCCTCTTAGGGATTTATGGAGAAGTGAATGAATAACAAGAGAATCCCACTCTTTTATAAAATGAAATCCCAAGGATTAGGTCAAGAAGGGGGCGGCGGCTTGGGGGAGCTGAAGGGAAGTGAAAAAGCCCACGAGAAAGCCCAAGATATCCCTCAGGTTTGAACTCGCGAACCGCACAGGACTCAACCACACGAGCCTGGTCCGCACACCACTCGCCCATATTGGCTCAAGCACGCTCTCGACATTCCTATATTCCGAAATTTGCAGGGCTCATTAGCCCTCCTCGGAGCCCGAGAATTAAACAAAAACAAGGGAAACACTTATAATCAAATAAGTGCTTAAAGACCTTCCTTCAAGGCGTACTCGAGCATATCGCTCAGAGTATTCTAAAGACCTTCATCCAAAGGCACCCTCCCCTTATTGGGGTCGGACTACATTGTACCTCAGATCTCACTCTTGGGGGTTATTAACCCCCAACTAGTCGAGAGAGGCGTTCGGCAAAAATAACTACCCCTACATACGGCGCTCTCCTCGGCCGAATGTAACCGCCAATCAAATAAGACGGCAAAATTCGAAAAAGATTAAAGGGAAGTCCGTCGACATGTTATAAGGGAGATAACGGGCCCAGACTTCGAACATATGAAGCCGAATACCCTTGAGCCTAAAAATCCCTAGGACCAACCCACGAGCGAGGCCACTGCTAATTCCCCATTCAAGAGTTCCTCGACAAAGCGGCCTTAACTCTAAGTAAGGGAGTCCCTCGGTCATACACTCAACAAAGAGAGAGAGTTCCTCGGCCGAATAGAACATGCGGACAGAGTAGGCGCATCCCTCGACCAAGAAGCATCAAGCGAGCGCTGGGAGGTGTTCCTCGACAGGCGCAAACACGTGAAAGGGGAAGGGGGGTCATCGACAACGCTAAGTGAGGCCCATCTAACAAGAGACGTTCCTCGACCGAGCCCATTCGATCCCCCAACTAAGCAACACGCGAGAAGGGCCGAGGGGTGTCCCTCGACAGGCGCAAATACTTAAAGGGGGAAGGGGGACCCTCGACAACGCTAAGTGAGGCCCATCTCAGAAGAGATGTTCCTCGGCCGAGCCCGTTTGACTCCTCAACCAAGCAGCACGCGAGAAGGGTCGAGGGTCACTGCGTAGAGCTGGGACCTTCCTCGACAATGCACCCACGGAGCCTACCCGTGACCTTCTTCGACAACACCGTTATGAAGCCCACTCAAAGCCGCTCCTTGACCGAACTCAAATGTCCCTCGATCTGCACGTAGACAAATTAAGAGTAACAACATGCAATGACAGATACTGGATTCCGCTCGACATACGACATGCCGACGATGCCATCTCCTACGTCAAGCGTGGGGCTAATTGTTTGGGCCCATATGCATGGTCAGCCCAACTCGGTATAATAAGACGAAAATACCCTTGAGTCTTGGGAACTAAGGAGGACAGCTGTTTAGTTAGAAGTAGACATATTTACGTAATTACCCTCGTATGATCATATAAATACTCTGCTGTAATCATTAATAAGATCTATCTAATCATTACCTAAAAAAGCAAATCAGTCACTCTCTCTCTCTAGCTCTTCTCACTTAACAACAACTTATCTCATTTTAATACGAAGGTTCCTCGGATACATTCGGGGACTATCTAAAAACGGAAACACAGGTGGTTGGATATAAGGAAATCACGGTCAAATACGTCGTCGGTTAAGTTAATTCCCAAGTTATTATATTCACAGTTTCTCCGGCAGAAACACAAACCAATCAATTTATTCAATTGCATCTTCTTCTCAAAGTACTCCGTAACTAAGATACCTCTTATTTGATTTCCGTGATAAAAAAAACTACTCCTTAAGATATTACTCCGTATAATTTATTTTAGTGGTATGGTATGATTTTTCTACTTTTCGGTTTGGTCCGTTCTGATCTGGTCTGAATTGTTTTCTATGAATATTTTTGTTTTTTTTAATCTAATTTGATCTAATTTTTCTAATCTGGTTTGAAAAATAATAAGTATACACTGAATATTTTTATTTTTTATTTTTATCACATATACGCTGAAGTTAACCATCCGACATCTATACTAATATATTAAAATGCGTTCTTGAGAATGTATACGTGTCACGTATATCCCTTCTTATTACGCCACATTGCCACTAATAGCATCATGACATGTCATTGACAACCAAAAAACATGTAGCAAGGATCGAACACCAAACCTCTTTGTTTAATGTTACACTTCCTACCATCTTAACTGTAATCCCCCGTAAATTTATAAATTTTATTAAATATATTTTAACGTATATTATTTATAATTAAATAGAATTTATGAAGTTTAGTAATAAATATATATTTAACGTAATTTATTTTTATACGTTCTAAATATTTCAACGATTTATGAAATCAAAAAATAAATTTTAGAATTTTATGTTGAAAAGAATTTGAATTGCGAAAACACGTTCGATTGAATTTGGAAAACAATATTAACTGGTTTTGGATTCAAACAAACTCAATTCTAATCCTAGCCCAAATTGACAAAGCCCAAAACAAGAAAACCCATATTATCAACCCATAATTCAACTTCACGTAAAATCAAGAAAGCCAAAAACCCTCTTCTCTCCTCTCCTCCAATTCACGTGAAAAGCAAGCAAACTCTCTCTCTGCTTCAGCCACCGCCGCCCTCCTTGCTGTTGTCCCTCACGCCGCCGGCCAACCACCTCAGACGCTCCTCCTCCGTCGCGTGCAACCTTCCTCGCCGGTAACTTCTTCTTCCTCCTTTTCTCCTTCGGTTTTCCTTCTCCCTTTCGTTCTCTCCTCCTTAATGCTTGTGTTCATTTGTTGCGACAGCCACCTGCACCCCGTCGCTGCCGCCAACCAACCAGCACCGGTCGTTGGCCCCTTCCCTTCTCCTTCGCGAAGCATCAACACTCCTCCTTTTCTTTCTCCTCTGCGTGCGTTTCCTCCTGCTTGCACCACCAGCCACCTTCGGTCACCCTGCTGCGCCACCACCCATCGCCGCGCTGCCACTGTGGCATCGCCGTGCTGCTGCACCAACCGCCGTCAGCTCTTCCTCCCTTCACTTTTTGGTTTACTCCTAACCCTAAGCTAATTTAATGTTTTAATTATGTTTAATTAATTTAATTTATGTTTTCTTGAATTAAATTTTATAGTTTTATAATTTAATTATGAATTTCAGATTATATGTTTTGCATAATCAAATTATTAATTTTCAGATTATGTAATTGAATTGGAATTTGAATTTTAATTATTTAAAGCATGAAATTTTAAGGTTTTAAAGGTTTAATAGTTTTGAAATCATGGTAGAATGATTATAAATTATTAAAGTTATTGTTTTTATGATTTCAAAGTTTTGGGAGTAGTTTGAAATTAGTTATATTGCTGAAAATTTAAAGTATGATGTTTGCGAAGAGTTTTCAACGAATTTCAATCAGTAATTTAATAATTATGATGTTAGGAAATCAAACATTCAAGTTTGGATATTGGGGAAGGTTCTAAATATGTTTAGGATGTATTTAGAATGCTTTATTATAGTTGTGAATGATTAGAAATTGATTGGGAATCCTTGTTGGTTGTTTTAGGCGGAGAATTCTCTTTAGGCGACTTTTGAAAGTGTTAAAGTGGCCTATTAGTTGTTTATGCAAGGTACGTACATACCTGTGTGCTTGGAATGTGTGCTAATTGATGAAACCATGTTGAATCTTGTTGTTGAACTTGGTTATGTTGATATTATTGTTGAACTTGGTGATGTTGATATTATGGACGAACTGGGTTATATTGAATGTGCATGTTTAATACTGTTGGACAAACTTATTGAACTTATTTTGCACTATAAGAACTGTAACATGTTAGTATGGATGTTTGATACAAACATGTTGGTTGGGAACACTAGATTATTCTATATGATTGGGTTGGATCAATTGGTTGTTGTTCCCTTTCTATCTTTTCACTACTTTATAAGGGCGGAGGACCTTGTTTAGTAAGTTGAAACTTTATGCCCATATACAGGGTTGCTCATGGTTAAAGGAAAGGTTGGTTAAGTTGGAATGAGTCTTGATTGATGCTTTTATGATCACTTACTTAATTCCAAGATAAAAACAGTTGTGAACAAATGTGAATTGTCTGTCTTATGTAATGGTTGAGTCATAACGGAATCTCAATTTGTAAATCATGTAAAGTGAAACTGAATAGCAATAGCTTTAGACTGTGCACGTCTGAAGTGACGGACAAACAGGAGTTGGGGTTCATGGTGGTAGCCCATGGCCTTTTCTGGGACCGGATTGATCACCGTGTCCTATTTTTATTTAAACGTTCCTCGATATCGCAGGTCACTGAGGTTACGGAGTCGCGCCCGTACCTCGTCTTCCTTAGTGAAGACTTCTGGATGGTCAACTCGGTCCATTGTCTATTTCAACTAAAATAATATTATGGTTATTAAGCCTAGCTTAGTCTAGTCAAGTATAATCGTCAAATTATTATGTTTTGTCTGTCCTTACTTATATTTATTAGTATCATGTTAGGGTTGTTGGTTTGATAGTATCATGCTAGGATTGTTGTTGTTTTAGTATGTAGTACTCAGCTTTGCTGATTACGTGCTTTGTTTGTGTGTGTTGATCATGGCTATGCCTTATTGATCCTGTGATGACCCATCTTTGGTGAGCAGTCTCTAAGGATCAATAAGCGTTGCCCATCTACAGGTTTGAAGATGATGCACCATTGGGATCGGGATTAGAGAGCTTGTTGTTCTATTTGTTTACTTGAGTGATTTAATTTGTTAACTTGGATTTGAAATTTGTCGTACTATTCGTATTTCCTTATTTCAGTTAATTGGTTTGGACCTAATATGTAATAGATTATTTATGAACCTAAAAGTTAGTTTTATGTTTTCCGCTGCAAAATTCTGAATAAGCCGTTACGTTTTTACACGGGCGATAATGCCTTGATAATTCTCTACGTTTTATATTAAAAGATTATTTTAGAAAAGAGAGAATTGTCGGGGTGTTACAAAGTGGTATCTAGAAGCTAAGGTTTTACTTTAATAAATTTTAGGCGCCTAACTATCTAGTTATTTAAAATAAATTTCTTAAAAATCGAGATTCTACGTATTATAGTGTTCAAAAATTGGTACTTTTTTTTGGGGGACCGATTTCCTTTTATCCTGTTTGAAAGTATATAATATTTCTTATTTAAGTTCGAAATCAAATTATTATTAAAGTTAAAGTGATACTTTCGACATTTTTATTTTTCTTATTATTTATTATTCAAAAAAAAAAAAAATGAGTACATTTTTTTAAGTTGTTTCAAGAGTTAGAATTCGTTATTAGAAAATATAAATCTTTTTCGAATTAATAACTTTATTTTCTAATTTATTCGCTACGCATTTCCTTAATTTATTTTACTTTATTTATTTTATATTTTTTATTTATATTAATATTCTATGTTATAATTTTATTATATTAGCGTCCTTTTACCTTGTTATTTAAATTATTCCAATGCTTTAGTTTATGAGAGATGGGTAGTATAAGAAGGGCATATAAGGTAGAATTATATGTGCATTAGTAGCTAGTCAACGCTAACTTTAGAAATTGATTGTTATGTACGTGCGTGTGCTAATTGTTTAAGTGTTACATTTACATGTGCATAAAGAATTGTTTGCTTCCACCAAACTTATTGCGTTATTGAACTTTGTTTATGATTTGGTTGGAAAATCGTTAGTGAGACATGGAATTGTTTATTTCAGGAATAAAATATTTCTTTCCAAGTATACCAACATAGGATCCTTCGAGAAACTTGATATAGAAACCCCTGATATTTACGTGAAGAAAATCATGTTTGGATGTGAATATTATGCTAAAGTTCAAGGGCAACCTATCTTAATGAGAAAGGATATCATACCAGCCACTATCATTAATTGCTTACCTAACAAATTTCCATACCTAGAACTCAAGGAAAAGTTTAAAGACATGCATTCTGATAATGGAACTCCAAACTTGACTAAGTATGGGACTTGGGATGGTAGATGGAAATATGATTCAGAAATTCTGACCACCATTATTGAAGCAGCAGAAAGTGGGTTTAGAGACGATAAAATCGTAGGAAGTCATGTTGGGGATTCAGTTACAGAAGAACCTATGGGAATAAGTGTAAATAATGACCTAGAGGAAAATGATGTAGCTGTGGAGAATGAGAATGTAGGTGTTGAGGCAGAGAAACCCTAACCCAGGGGCCCATGAGCCTACCATTGAGATCTCTAGTGATTCAGATAGGGAGCTAGAGGAAGAGTTCGACGAATCTTGAAGATCTAGATTTCACTCCGCAAGTTTCCTAGGAAAGAACAGATAGGCAAGATGCCACAAGTATTTGAAGTTGTAAAGTTAGTTAGTTCTTTTATGTTTTAAAGAATAAGTAGCAAAGCTAAAACAGTTTAAAGTTAAAGCAATAGGAGTTTGAGTTATTCTTTATTCTTTTCAAGGATGTAATAGCCCCTTTATGGTATTTTGAGGACAAATGCGTTATTACGGTTTAGAAATTATTCTTCACACTCTTTTGAGGAATAAAAGTTAGATTATTGATTATTCAAAGGATCAAGAGTTCATTTTGGGACACGATGAAGAATGTTTTCTTCCTTTATTCTACCTTATTATTCGTGATGATTGAATTTCGTTCCTTGTTCCTCAATTGAATGTCTCCTATGTGAATATCGTTCAGGAATGTTCAAGGAGATTACCTTGAAATAATTGTTGCATATTCGTAAATGATTGTTTGATTTACGTGAATTATGTCTGTTGAGGCGATATTACGTGGTACAGGATACTATTAAGTGATGTTTATACCTAAAGTAGAGTATATTAATCTCAGGTCGCGCTCTAGGATGACCAACAATAATGACCTAGTTGTTGCTATTCGCCTATTGGCGGAAAAGCTAACCCAGGAGAGAATTGAGCGTCCCGATCCTGCTGGGGACATGTTTGAGAGACTAGCCAAAGTTAAGCCACCATGAATTAAGGGGCAAGTTGATCCTACTTTTTTAGAGAACTAGGTTAGAGAGTTTGAGAAACTGTTTGGGGATGTAAAATGTCTTGAGAACATGAGAGTGGGTCAAGTTGTCATGTACTTGAAAGATGAAGCTGATTTATGGTGGAGAGAAAATAGAGCTAGGCTTAGCGCTGCTGAGAGATTCAATTAGGATTCAATTGTTACTGTCTTAAGGGGAAAGTTTTACCCTACCTTTTATGAGAAAGCAAAAAGCTTAGGAATTCATAAACCTTAGCATAGGGAGCATGACCATAGCTGAATACTATGCAGACTTATAGCATGACCACCTTAGGATTAGGTGGGGAAACCTTTACGTCTTTATATATTGTGTATGGGGGGGGCTGCTCATATTTATGGCCTGTAGTCCAGAATGGACAAGAAAAATGTTGTTGGGGAGAAAAGAAAAGAGTTTAATGCTGGAAAAACCAAGGGAATTTCAAGAGGAATATGAATGAGAATAGGAATGGGAATGGAAATGAAAATTTTCAAGGAAGGAACAATCAGGGGAACAACAATAGGAACCAACCTGAAAGAGTGTATCACTGTAAGATGTGCAATAACAATCACCCTGGCAAGAACTGCAAAGGAGAATTAGTGACCTGCAACTATTGTCAGAAAAAGGGGCATAGGAAGTATGAGTGCTTTACTAAGCAGGAAAAAGGAACAAAATGGTAATGAGATTGGTAACCGGGTGAAGTCGGGATTTAACCAGTCAAGAAATTAGAGTTCGAAGCCTATAGGGTCGCAAGACAGCCAAGGAAACCTCCATAAGTCTGCTAATTAGAATAACAACCATAACAAGGCCCCGGGTAAACTGTCTGTGATAAGTCGAAATGAAGGTGAACGACCTGTTGACTTAGTTTCTATTACTTTTCTATTAACTCCGTGCTAGTTAGAAAGTTATTTGATTCAGGGAAAGCTTATTCTTTTGCTTCGTCATCTCTTATTAAGAGTTCGAAGTTAGTAGATTTTGAGGTGATTGATTTACCCGTTAGTATTCCTACTGCTGTAACCATAAGGTGTACCAAATTGTTTAAGAACTTGCCTTGTGAACTATCTTTTTCGGTTGTGTGAGCTAGATGTGAGTTAAGAAGTCGGAATGAAGATCGAGGATGTTCCAATTGTGAATGAATTCATGGATGTGTTTCCTAGTGAGATTGCAGGTATGCCACTTGCTAAGAGCCGTTGAGTCCCATATAGACTTAGTTCCTAGAATGACGCATATATCTAGAGCACCATATAGAATAACACCTCCTGAAATGAGCTAATTATGACACAGTTGCAAGAGTTGTTTCGTTAAGGGGTGTATTAGGCCTAGTGCTTCACCGTGGGGAGCTCCTGTGTGTTTGTTAAGGAAAAGATAAGAGTATGGAATTATGCATCGATTTTAGGGAGCTAAACACCATCAAGAACAAGTATCCTTTGCCTAGGATAGATGACATATTGGGTCAATCGAATTGGGCGAGTGTGTTCTTGAAGACTGATTGTGTTTGAAGTATCACCAATTGAGGATAGCTGATAAGGGCCTATAAGACCTCATTAGGACTCGTTATTGTCATTATGGGTTTAGAGTAATGTCTTTTGGGTTAACCAATGCACCTGCCATAATTATGGATTTGATGGATAAGATTTTCCACGAATTCCGAATTAAGTTCGTTATTATGTTATTGATGATATCCCGATTTGTTCAAGGAATGAAAAAGAGCATGACAAACACTTGAGAATTACTTGGAGACGCTTAGAAAGAATCTAGTTTTATTAAATAAAGTATACAAATCTTGAAGTCATATGTGTATAAGTTACACCGACGGAAAAGTGAAGGACTAAATTGATTGAGAACTATGTTACGTAAGGAAATAAATTTAAGAGAAGATTCCAGTGGTCCAGGATCGTTAGAAATCATTTGTTGTCTGGAAAAGATGAAAAGAAATACATGAATTGGTGCAAGAGCTAAGAGTTAAGCCCAAAAGTTATACACCCATGAAAAGCATAATGAGGTTCGGTAAAAAGGAAAAGTTGAACAAAAGGAGTTTCTGTAGATCCTGCTAAGATTCAAGCTGTGAGTGAGTGACCTACTCCAAAGAACGTGTCCGATACTTGAAGTTTTCTAAGCCTATATGACCATTGTAGGAGGCTGTGAAGGACTTTTGGAAGAAAGCAAACCAATGACCAACTTGTTGAAAAAGGAATCGAAATTCAAGTGAACTGAGAAATGTGAGGAAGCTTTCTAGATTTAACTGTTGTCGCGTCAATTGAAACCTTATGAAACTAATTACCCTACCCATGACCTAGAGCTAACTTTATTGTGTCCGCTTTGAAGATTTGGAGACATTACTTTTCTGGGGAAACATGTAAGATCCTTACCGACCATAAAAGTCCGAAAGTTTGGCAAAAAGGTCCAGTGAATCTTGGGAACGACATTGAAATGAGTATTTCTTTCCACCCTGCAACCGATAGACAGACTGAGATTACTAACGGAATATATGTTGAGATCCTGTGTTATTGACTTTAAGGGTAATTGGGAAGACCAACTAGAGTGATTGAATTTCTTGCAACAATAGTTACTATGCGAGCTTTAAGATGGAACCTGTTGAGGCATTGTGTGGAAAGAAGTGTAGAAATCCCACTTGCTATGATTTTAGTGGAAATATAGCTTTGGGGGCATGATTCGTTGAAGTAGAAATATCCAAAGTCATTCCCTGGGGTGAGTTACGAGGGCGTAACTCGTTTTCTTTAAGGGGGTAGAATGCGATAGAAATTCACGCTTTTTACCTATTTTATGGAATTTTTATGCATTTTATTGCTTATTTTAGCAAATTTTACAAGTTAATGCAAAGCAAATAGATTCTCCGCATAAGAAAAGGTGTTCATGAGTAACACAAATAGCTTTGAGTTGGCAAAAGAGTGCACATCGGTGGCACAAGTACTTCTCTAGTAAGAATAAGTTAAAAGCTTTTGGGAAAAATGCGGGAAATTTCGTGTCAAGTTTCGGGACGAAACTTCTTTTAAGAGGGGTAGATTGTAATCCCCCGTAAATTTATAAATTTTATTAAATATATTTTAACGTATATTATTTATAATTAAATAGAATTTATGAAGTTTAGTAATAAATATATATTTAACGTAATTTATTTTTATACGTTCTAAATATTTCAACGATTTATGAAATCAAAAAAATAATTTTAGAATTTTATGTTGAAAAGAATTTGAATTGCGAAAACACGTTCGATTGAATTTGGAAAACAATATTAACTGGTTTTGGATTCAAACAAACTCAATTCTAATCCTAGCCCAAATTGACAAAGCCCAAAACAAGAAAACCCATATTATCAACCCATAATTCAACTTCACGTAAAATCAAGAAAGCCAAAAACCCTCTTCTCTCCTCTCCTCCAATTCACGTGAAAAGCAAGCAAACTCTCTCTCTGCTTCAGCCACCGCCGCCCTCCTTGCTGTTGTCCCTCACGCCGCCGGCCAACCACCTCAGACGCTCCTCCTCCGTCGCGTGCAACCTTCCTCGCCGGTAACTTCTTCTTCCTCCTTTTCTCCTTCGGTTTTCCTTCTCCCTTTCGTTCTCTCCTCCTTAATGCTTGTGTTCATTTGTTGCGACAGCCACCTGCACCCCGTCGCTGCCGCCAACCAACCAGCACCGGTCGTTGGCCCCTTCCCTTCTCCTTCGCGAAGCATCAACACTCCTCCTTTTCTTTCTCCTCTGCGTGCGTTTCCTCCTGCTTGCACCACCAGCCACCTTCGGTCACCCTGCTGCGCCACCACCCATCGCCGCGCTGCCACTGTGGCATCGCCGTGCTGCTGCACCAACCGCCGTCAGCTCTTCCTCCCTTCACTTTTTGGTTTACTCCTAACCCTAAGCTAATTTAATGTTTTAATTATGTTTAATTAATTTAATTTATGTTTTCTTGAATTAAATTTTATAGTTTTATAATTTAATTATGAATTTCAGATTATATGTTTTGCATAATCAAATTATTAATTTTCAGATTATGTAATTGAATTGGAATTTGAATTTTAATTATTTAAAGCATGAAATTTTAAGGTTTTAAAGGTTTAATAGTTTTGAAATCATGGTAGAATGATTATAAATTATTAAAGTTATTGTTTTTATGATTTCAAAGTTTTGGGAGTAGTTTGAAATTAGTTATATTGCTGAAAATTTAAAGTATGATGTTTGCGAAGAGTTTTCAACGAATTTCAATCAGTAATTTAATAATTATGATGTTAGGAAATCAAACATTCAAGTTTGGATATTGGGGAAGGTTCTAAATATGTTTAGGATGTATTTAGAATGCTTTATTATAGTTGTGAATGATTAGAAATTGATTGGGAATCCTTGTTGGTTGTTTTAGGCGGAGAATTCTCTTTAGGCGACTTTTGAAAGTGTTAAAGTGGCCTATTAGTTGTTTATGCAAGGTACGTACATACCTGTGTGCTTGGAATGTGTGCTAATTGATGAAACCATGTTGAATCTTGTTGTTGAACTTGGTTATGTTGATATTATTGTTGAACTTGGTGATGTTGATATTATGGACGAACTGGGTTATATTGAATGTGCATGTTTAATACTGTTGGACAAACTTATTGAACTTATTTTGCACTATAAGAACTGTAACATGTTAGTATGGATGTTTGATACAAACATGTTGGTTGGGAACACTAGATTATTCTATATGATTGGGTTGGATCAATTGGTTGTTGTTCCCTTTCTATCTTTTCACTACTTTATAAGGGCGGAGGACCTTGTTTAGTAAGTTGAAACTTTATGCCCATATACAGGGTTGCTCATGGTTAAAGGAAAGGTTGGTTAAGTTGGAATGAGTCTTGATTGATGCTTTTATGATCACTTACTTAATTCCAAGATAAAAACAGTTGTGAACAAATGTGAATTGTCTGTCTTATGTAATGGTTGAGTCATAACGGAATCTCAATTTGTAAATCATGTAAAGTGAAACTGAATAGCAATAGCTTTAGACTGTGCACGTCTGAAGTGACGGACAAACAGGAGTTGGGGTTCATGGTGGTAGCCCATGGCCTTTTCTGGGACCGGATTGATCACCGTGTCCTATTTTTATTTAAACGTTCCTCGATATCGCAGGTCACTGAGGTTACGGAGTCGCGCCCGTACCTCGTCTTCCTTAGTGAAGACTTCTGGATGGTCAACTCGGTCCATTGTCTATTTCAACTAAAATAATATTATGGTTATTAAGCCTAGCTTAGTCTAGTCAAGTATAATCGTCAAATTATTATGTTTTGTCTGTCCTTACTTATATTTATTAGTATCATGTTAGGGTTGTTGGTTTGATAGTATCATGCTAGGATTGTTGTTGTTTTAGTATGTAGTACTCAGCTTTGCTGATTACGTGCTTTGTTTGTGTGTGTTGATCATGGCTATGCCTTATTGATCCTGTGATGACCCATCTTTGGTGAGCAGTCTCTAAGGATCAATAAGCGTTGCCCATCTACAGGTTTGAAGATGATGCACCATTGGGATCGGGATTAGAGAGCTTGTTGTTCTATTTGTTTACTTGAGTGATTTAATTTGTTAACTTGGATTTGAAATTTGTCGTACTATTCGTATTTCCTTATTTCAGTTAATTGGTTTGGACCTAATATGTAATAGATTATTTATGAACCTAAAAGTTAGTTTTATGTTTTCCGCTGCAAAATTCTGAATAAGCCGTTACGTTTTTACACGGGCGATAATGCCTTGATAATTCTCTACGTTTTATATTAAAAGATTATTTTAGAAAAGAGAGAATTGTCGGGGTGTTACATTAACCAACTACAACTTATGTTATATTTCTATATAAACATATATGTTGTTTTTACAATATATAACAAATTGAATAAAACTGAATGCAAAAAAAAGGGAATGATTACTTCATTTATAAATTATTATTTTCCTAGATTAAGCCTCAAAAACAAAAAAAAATGCATGGGGTAAGCGGAGAAGCATTGACGGTAGTTAAGTAATTATAGAACAATATACATGCACACACCATGAACTCTCTCACATTTTCTCCTTACATGTGAGGAGAAAATGTGATAGGGACCACCAATGAGTATAAAAATTCCATTGGGTGGATGATGCACTAATAATGTCCAGAGTAATGAATCAACTAATGATGAAGAAAAGGATCCGACTTTGTTTTGATTTTCGAATCTGGGCATCAGCTTGGGAAGGTTGCTAATCGGCCGCTAATCTTGTGTCACCCCCATAATTCTATGACGACACAATTTATGCGGGCACTTATTTAATTACAACAAATAAATCCGAATAAAAGTCAAAACCCGGGGCAACGTCCGCGCCACACACTAGTTCTTATTTCAAAACTGGAATTATAAAATTAAGGCATGCAACGAGGATCATCAATACCTAGTATTTAAAAAACACAACCACTACCACTACAAAGCCACATGGCTACCTTCCAAAAAATAAACACAACTCCATGTGGCTTATCCTATGAATCCAAACACACAGGATTTAGTAGGGAAAAAGAAATCAAAAAAATAAAATATCCAAAACCCAACCCTAACTTGGAGATACATTTACCGCCCCTTTCATCCTCTCCAATCTCCATTACTGTCATCACCGGTTCATGCTCCTCGCCATTATTCAGCATCAATATGGACCGGTTCATGCTCCTCGCCATTATTCATCATCAATTTACGAGGTCTACCTTGCAATTTACGAGCATTGAATTTCTATCGGCTTGAATTCCAGGCTTCAATTCCAACTTCAATTCAATCCCACCATTGCAAAACACCAGCAACAACTTTAATTCGACCTCGAACCAGAATCAAACTCCAAAACCACCTTCAATTCGATCCCACCATCTTCCCCCTAACTTTAATTACAAATTAATTTCCCCAAAGACATTAGCAACCCCTTAAATCGTGTCGGTTACGGGTTGTGTGCACAAACAGTCATTGACATTCCATCTCTCATCTCTTAATTCAATCCTGACTCTATTTAACGGTATTAGGTTTTCCATGAGTAATGATACGACCAAGAGCTATAGAGCTATGTTCCCGTTTTTTGAATTTGTGAGTTTAATTTCCAATTTTGAATCCAAAATATTGGCAAAAAGTTGTTTAATTTCTAATTTTAATTCGGAAAATTCATACAGCTGCGTATTGGTTTAATTTCCAATTTTGAATTGTTGTATTTTTTTTAGTATGTATAGATTTCCACTTTCCAGGTTTCAAATTGATGTGATTATATATTGTTGTATTTTGTTGATATGAAAGTGGTAGATTGAAGGAAAGATGAGTAAGCCCATGGGTATAATGGGTCTGCAGGAGGGTTAATGTATGGGGTTTCTTAGTTGTTTAATTTGTAGGAGATGTAAACTTTGGAAATTAGATGTAGGTAGATTTTGTTGCTTCCATAAATATGGCCAACAAAGAATTTCTTATAGCTAAATATGGTTTCTTTGAGTATTAGTTTTCTATTGAGAGGAAATGCTCCTTTAGTATGAGAAATTGTACACTTAAACTAAGCTTTGAAATGAAGTGGTCCTGGCATGAGCATCACGGTTGCTGGGAGTTGGTTCAGCTTTGCTAATTCTATGGCCATGGTTATATGTATCAACCACTATGTTAAAGAATTCAACTTATGTTAAGCCTGCGACTTAAAAGGCAAATTATTTGGTTGTTTAGTGAATTTGTGATGAACTGATGATGGTATGTTGGGGTTAAAATTATTTGGCCATGATGTTGTGCAGAATGCCAAATTGCTTTGTTCAGAACTAGACATTCTAAATGCAGTAGCCTATCCCCTTCTTAATTCTCTTAGCTTTTAATAAATACCATTATGCTAGACATTCTGTGTTCCATCCCTTATTATGTTGAACAGCTATGGCCAATTTCACCCCATTTCTTCAGTCTCTCTCCTCCATTCCTCCTTTTGATGAATTTCTCATTTAGATAAAAAAAACCAGTTGACCCAGATCAACATACAACAAGCCCGTTTGTCAACTTCCCCATTGTCATCCCCATTTACCATCTTCCCATTTACTCCATGTCTATCACTTCTCCATTTATCATCCTTCAATTTCATCAGTTACAAGATATAAATCACTCTAATAATTCTTTTATGATTCTTTAATCTCATCAATGTCGTATTTCATCTTCACTTGGAATGTGAGAATCTTAATCTTGCCATAAATTGTAAAACCACTTCAATTGAATCTCAGCTTCAATTCGTCCTCCTTTTTCAAGAGAAAAATACCAACCCATGATTGAATCAGGTGGCAGAAAACAACCCTTAATCTCACTCCTTTTTCCCAACTTAATTGGCCTAATCAATAATGAAAAGGGCCAGAAACTAAACACACACCAACTAATAATCCCAGATTAGATACCAACCCAATGTGTGGAAGCTTAGTTTCATTGCGTTTGATTGAGGTTGAATGTGTACCAAGACCAGAATAGTGAAGCCAAATCAAATGTTCTGAAAATGTGTTTCATGCGTTGAGTTGTGCCATGTTCCTTTTTTCCATTTAATTATAGTACAGAGTATTTAAAAAAGAACTCTTGGTTTTGATATCCGGGAAAGTTAAAAACAATGATCCATCAAAGATAAGCTATGTTTTTTTACTCATGTTAAATAGTTGGACTTCATGTGATATTATTTTTGGTGGTTCTGTCCTTTTTTAATATCAGGAATTAGTTTTAAGTTTGTTTTTGGACACAGGTTCTTAGGTTAATTGTGTACCCCAGCGTTCGGTGTTCAGTGATTCTGACTGGCCTTTTCAAAGGCGATCCCTTTTCTCTACTTTGTTTGCAACATCCTCATATTTCTCCACTACTATGCATTTTGCTTTAATTTGTTTTTGATATTTTGAGAAAGAGGACTATAATGTACTTCAGTTGTTTGCAATTTACCGGCAAACTTTACCAGAGTCTGGCTCAAAATAGTACTATGTGTAAGTGTATAACATGTAGGTGCAACATACGGGTAGATACTTAATTATTAGCAACCTGATATAACTTCTCGTAATGATTCTTCTAGCGTTGGAAACTTTACCAGAATGACCAAAATTTCTAAATGGTAGTAAGTAATAGAAGAAACCCTTTCGGTAAAGGGTTGTAGACACATGAAATTCAAACTCTTTACTACTGAGCAGAATCAGTGATGTATTCAGGATGAGGATATGCAAGTACATAGAGTATGCATAGGCTCCTAATGACGTATATATAGATGCTCCATTACAATGTCTACTTATTTCCAAGGCAAACAAACTTTTATTGTCCAAGGAATAGCAGCTTACCTGCATTAATGCTAATAGCCTCTTCTAAATTATTAATCTTTCAAAGAAGAAATATAATCACTACTTTACATCGTAGCTAGACTGATATAGATAAAATCAATCCCCCACATAATTTTGCCAGGTTTCTATAAAATCCTTGAAGCAAAATAGTGATTAACAATCAAAGTAATTTGAAAGCAGGTCATAAACTGATTCAAAATAAAATATTCTTACTCCATCTTAATTCGTTTTTCCTGGTAATTTTTCCATTTCTATATTTTGATTATATTGTGCTTTGCCATTAATAATGTCATTTACTCCATATAAATCATCATTTTGTCTTCCTTAACTGCCTTAAACTCCTGCAAATGCTGGTTTAACTTCATTTTTTTCCTCCTCCCCTTCAATTAGATCAATTCTAAGAATATGCCCCATGGCTGCTGGCATGGTACACATTGTCCCTCATTCCATGGATGGTTATATAGGATGAATCTGACAGTGTAGAACATGTAAGTGTTGAGTTTTGGTACTGAACAAATACAATACAACAGTGTTAACATTTTGACTGTCTAACACAGCTGATGATAATTTAAACAAACCCTTTTAGTTTAGATTATTACCCATTCATGAAATGGTGTTCGGGTGATGCCAGTTTTATTTTTGGTAGTGTTCGGGTGAGTGATGTGAATTAGAAACACTCAGTTAAACATATCATGTGGTAGTGTTCTTGTGGAGACCATTACAAGCAGCAACTTCTTATTTCTGATTAGATGATGTTCCTTTCAATCAACTTTGTTTGATTAGTCTAAAACTAATTCAATTACCAAATTAAATATCCAAATCACCAATATAATCACAAATATAATCACCATCGTCAGCCTAATCTATTCCCAACTTAGAGAGTTTATTTGACATTATAATTAAGACTAGAATGTATATTCAAGTGACTAAACCTTAACTTCATAAGTCACCAATAAATCTTATGTCCGGTATGTATGCTATCTGTAACATGTAGTATT
Source organism: Spinacia oleracea (assembly GCF_020520425.1). NCBI lineage: Eukaryota > Viridiplantae > Streptophyta > Magnoliopsida > Caryophyllales > Amaranthaceae > Spinacia > Spinacia oleracea. The sequence goes on along the minus strand of NC_079488.1, from coordinate 8,309,260 downwards.
CACCTTCTTTTCCAATTTGGTTGTTTATGTAACATACGAAGTGAAATCACATGAAAGTGTGGGCACCAATTATATTGAGGAGTTATGACAGATGTAAACCAAATTTTATTGTCCCATAAAGGATACTTAGATCCTTCCATGAGTAGTTTGCTCATTATCGTAAGTGTATATTTGTCTCCTAGAATATACAAAGAAAAAAAATTCTCTACTCCTATGCATTTCGTATGATTTGATTTTTGATAATTTGAGAATTTTGTCACAGAAGCAGACCCATTAAGGGACTAAACATTAACTTAATTTTCCAAAAAAATTAATTTAAAAAAGAAGAATAGCAAGAAACTCTTCACCATTAGTTTCACAGGGTTGCTTGGTCAAGTTGTTCAATGGTATGGTCTTCCTAGACCCCTGTACACAATACTACAAAGCCAAAAAACATAAGTTCAAGGTTGTTGTGAAGCTTACAATTAACAAGGAAGATTTACCAATCAAGGTTTATAGTAAACAACACAAAGACATTGCACAAGCCTCTAAGGATGCAGCAAAACAAGCAGTCAAGAAGTAGAAAACTATCTACTAAGTCAAACTATATTAGTTGGATTATCTATTTTAAAATTTTGCCGAATTTATGTTTGCAATCCAAATGAATAATAGAAATTACAATCTTATCTTTGCTCAATTGAATCTTACATTTATCTATCTCTACTTTATCGTATACATATCAAAATTCATGTCCATTTTAACTTCTATCCATTTCATTGTCAAATACTTTGTAGTAGTACTCCATGCTAAATGTATTTTATGCACAACTTTTGCAGATTGAAAATGGATGATGGTAACAAAAATTCTAGACATGCTCGATTCTTAAGAAAACATATACTTAAGCAAAGGAGAAATCAATGCGCAGGAAAACACAATAAGAAGACGCTTCAATATTTCAGTCCAGGGACCTTTGTTAAGTCTTTTTAATTTACATTACTAAAGAGGAATGTTTTATGAATCTAATTAGGAAGACCTCTAATGTGGCCGAAGAGACATGCACTGGAGTTGGTTGCTCCGGTTGATGAAGATCACACTAAAGTAAAAAAAATCCAAAAACTCTATTGTTTTAGTTTTTTGGGCTCCTAGAATTCAAGTATTTGTACTACACTTGCACTGGACAAGGATTCATAGATTTAAAGTTTCCATGTTACAATTCTGAGTTGGGTATGCTAAATGAAAGGAAATATTCTGGTAAATGCTCAATACTCTTTGTATTTCTGGAGCTTGCTCTTTTGTCTAAATTTTTGCAAGGATTTTTTAATTGTATTTCACACTATTACCAAGACCGCCCATAAAATCATCAGAAACAAAAAAGAGGACACAAAAAACAACACTAACTACTACAGATGCACTCTAACAAATTGGAACCATCAAATACCAATAAACATCCCAATACGATAAAACAACAAATAAAAACCCGTTCGTAGAACGGGCACACGAACTAGTTAACCTCAAGTAAGGGCCGCACAACTCCAATTCAATTTACAACTCCAATAATTATTTCCATGTGAAAAATGAACAAAGAACTAACGCAACTTAAAATAATTATATACGAAGCATAATAGATGATATTAAAGTTATATATAATAGAGGATATTAAAGTTATAAATAGAGGATATAATGCTGCTCGATCCTTGCCATTCTAATCGATATATACTTCTCCTAAATACCGAACTCCTTGCCATTCTAATCGATATATAGCTTCTCCTAAATACCGAACTCCTAAAAGCTGCAAAGAGTAGACACAGACCCCTAATATTAACCATTAAGCCAAAACATCATTGGTTAATTGATCTGTTTGAAAAGAATGTTACTCAATCGATCCTTGTCTTTCTCAATACCAAACTGCGAAAGTGATGCAGGATACTTAGATCACTGCAATTGATCTTCAAAGATGAAGACTCAATTTGATAAAATGAAGATGAATGAGAGTTTAGACAGAGAAGTAGAGAGAGAGAGAGAGTAAGAAGAGATTAAGAAAGAAGATTGGTAATATTATTCATTACTTAAACTCAATGGTCCAGAATACATTTATATTAATGCTAGCTTGATCACTAAGCTAAGTTGTCAACTGAATTATGTTGCACAGAATTTGGCGCCAAAATTGTAACTAACTCCCAACAGAAAGTCAAAGGTTGACTTTCGTTTATTACAAGCTTCCCTTAACATTCCTTCCCCCTTAAAAACCTTGACCTCAAGGTGAAGAAATATCAAAATTAGGATACTTAGTCTGAAATGAAGCAGCTACTTCCCAAGTGGCATCATGTAACTCAGAACCTTTCCAATGAATCAAAAACTGAGCTTGATCTGTATTCTGAAACTTCACAATCCTCTTATCAAGTATAGCCAGAGGAACCAAATCAGCAGATGAATGTTGGCCTTGTAACCATTGTGGAATATGTGTAGCAACAGGTAGTGTGCCATGAAAAAGCTTGAGTTGTGATACATGAAATACATCATGTATTTTGGAAGGCTTAGGTAGTTTGAGTTTGTATGCAACTTGTCCAATGACAACAGATACTTGGAAAGGGCCATAATACTTGGGAGAGAGCTTTTGATTTTGTCTTTGTTGGACTGTGTATTGTCTATAATACTTTAGCCAAACCCAATCACCGACCAAAAATGACCTGTCAGTTCTGCCTTTGTCAGCTTGTTGTTTCATCCTAGATTGAGATCTTAAGAGATGAAACTTAACTAAATTAATCATGTCTTCTCTCCTTTATAAGCTTCTATCCACTTCATCAAAACTGGATTCCCCAGGCAAGTAAGGCAAATGCAAGGGTGGTGGTTGTCCATACACAATTTCATAGGGAGATAGTTTAGTGGCAGAATGAAAATGGGTGTTGTACCACCATTCATCCACTGACAACCATGCATTCCAATCTTTAGGAGTATCACTGCACATGCATCTGATATAGGTTTCAATACACCTATTTACCACTTCAGTTTGACCATCAGTCTGTGGGTGATAAGCAGAAGAAAGTAAAAACTCAGTGCCATGGAGACTAAATAAATCCCTTCAAAACTGACTGAGAAACACAGAATCCCTGTCACTGACTATACTCCTTGGCCAACCATGGAGTTTGAACACATGGTTCAGGTAAGCTTGGGCCACTTGGATAGCAGAGTAAGGGTGAGACAATGCCATAAAGTGTGCATACTTACTGAATCTGTCCACAACCACAAAGATAACATCTTTCCCTCCAGATTTAGTAAACCAGTAATAAAGTCCATAGAAATGTCAAACCAAACTGCTTCAGGAATTGGTAAAGGCTGTAACAAACCAGGACTTGCCGCAGTATCATATTTTGAAGCTTGACAAACTTTCCATTGCCTAACAAACAATCTGACATCAGTGGTTAACCCTCTCCAATAAAACAGATTATGTACTCTTCTGGTTGTCAATTCTCTGCCAGAATGCCCACTCTCTGGAGAAGAATGCAACCAAGTGATCACCTTGGTTTTCAAGACATGATCAGATCCTACCACTAGCTTACCCTTCCTTCTAAGCAAACCATCTTGCCAAGTATAACTATCAACTGATTCTGCATTCTGTAATCTAGAAAAAATACTCATGAGATGATCATCCAATATGTAACTGGCTTTGATAAGAGAAGTGAGGTCAGATTGTACAACTGAAATAGCCAAACACAAAATAGTAGCTCCTTGCACCCTAGACAAAGCATCAGCAGCTACATTTTCTTTTCCAACTTTGTATTGAATGTCATAATCAAATCCCATAAGTTTTGACAACCAAAACTGTTGAAAAGGGGTAGATACCTTTTGTTGTAAAAGCCACTTAAGACTCTTTTGGTCTGTTCTGATGGTGAAATGAGAACTCATTAGATATTGTTCCCACTTTTGAACTGCAAAAACAATGGCTAGGAGCTCTTTCTCATACACAGATAACTTTTGCCATTTAGGTCCAAAGAGTTCTGCTAATATAAGCTAAGGGGTGATTCTCCTGCATTAACACAACCCCAATTCCAGTCTTAGATGCATCTGTTTCCACAACAAAACCCTTAGAAAAATCTGGTACAGCTAACACAGGAGCAGATACCAGAGCTTGTTTCAAAGATGTAAAGGCAGAATGAATTTCATCTGACCAAGCAAAGGCTCCCTTTTTCAATAGATCAGTCAGTGGTTTACTTATTAAGGAATAATGTTTCACAAATTTCCTGTAATATCCTGCCAAACCAAGGAAGCTTCTCAATTCTTTAACTGTTTTAGGCACAGGCCAGCTCTCAACAGTAGCAATTTTGTTTGGATCTGTTTCAACTCCCTTAGCAGAAATGAAATGACCCAAGTATTCCACCTTATCTATGGCAAAGCTACACTTGCTGGCTTTAGCAAACATCTTATGCAACCTCATTAATTCAAAAACTTGTCTCAAATGTGCCCAGTGCTCATCTTCAGTTCTACTATAGACGAAGATGTCATCAAAGAAAACTAAAACACACTTCCTCAATAGGGGTTTAAACACACTATACATCCAACTTTGGAAAGAAGATGGTGCATTATCAAGGAAAAACTAGGTCGTTACTAGTCTCTCCTAATCAAACAAATTACCTAAACTAACCACCTAACACAAGTAAAGCGGTAAGCAAGGGTCGGAATCCACAAGGACTAAGGTGCACTAGATTATGCTAATCGAACAACAAGCTAGGTCGGAACGAGTTGGAAAGTCAACTAACCAACTAAAACTAAATCAACTAAACTAACTACCAAAGACAAACGAGGCTAGGGAATGGGGATCAAACGACAACCGATCATGATACAAGCATAAGAGGACCGAAAGTAGGGACGATAATGCATAAACACTACATGAATGAAATATTGGTTCAATTATGGACTCCAATCATCTCCCGAGACGAATCCTTTCTTAGGATGACAAAATGCGGACTCCCATCCTACACTCTATCATTCTTAGGTAAATTAAACATCAACCAACAAATAGTCAACACAAAGTCACAATCCCTTGATTTTCCAAGGCCGACTACCCCAATTTCAATGCTACACACAAGTGATCAATTCATTTGCAACAAAGCTTGAGTACATTCAAACATGGAATAATTTAATCATGCAAAATCTCTAATTTCGAACTCAAATCCCCAAATCATTCATGGTTGAGTTTTTCACCCAAACCCTAACCAATAAACTACTCTATCAACATAAAAATATGAAATTTATAGAAATTAACAACTAAAAACATGCTTCTAAACAATAATAACAACTAATTTAAACATGAATAATTAAACTAAACATGAACAATTAAACTAATTAAAACAATAAATGAAACAATAAATAAAGAAATAAATGAAGAGAGAGAGTAAGAAATTTCTCATTGATTAATGGTGGAAATCTTGAACAAAATTGCCACACTTGAATTCAAAAACCCCAATTTTTCATTCATTTTTCTCACTTTATCTCTCTAATTAAAAGCTAAACCCTAAACCCTAAGAAAAAGAAGAACTAAACTAATTATGTACATGGTAATGAATCTCATGACCCAAAATGAGTATTTATACTCAAGGCCTAAAATCAAAATAAAAGAGAGAAAAAAAAATGAAAAAAAAAGTGAAAAACAAAATCTGAAAAATAAAAGAAGAAAAAGAAATAAAAGGAAAAGGAAAAAGAAAAAGAAAAGAAAAAGAGAAAGAAATAGAAAAGGAGGAAACCCCCCATCAAATTGGAAGTCAGGCACTCAGGCCCATCTTCTTCGTATTCTTTTTCCTTTTTTGGCAGCTCCCCCCAATCAAAACCATCATCAGCCGTCCTCGTCTATCTTTGATAATCATCATCATCGAGCATCACCGTTCATCTTCATCAATCAACGATCATCCTCGTCCGTCCATCACACATCAACGACCATCATCGTGTATCATCATTACTGCTCCCTTCATTCGAACGGCCCAATTCGCAGCTCAATCGTCATCAAATCGCAGCCATTTATCTTCATTTATTCCGTACAACAATTAAGCGCCCAAAAGTTCGGTCGAACCCGACAAAAGTCCGAGCGAACCCAATTCTAGTTTGGGCGAACATCGTTGAGGTTCGTCTGGACCCGACCATGTCAGGAACTTCAGCAATTCGGGTTCGGTCGAACTTAATACGGGTTCGACCGAACCCAATTGCTCTGTTTTTTCTCTGCTTTTTGCTCTGTTTTCTGGGTTCGATTTTGGTTGATTTGTGCCTAATTCATGGCTGATTTGTTATGTTGTTGGTGCGCGAGTTGGTGTTGTTTGCTGCGAGGTGAGGGAAGGTGGGTAGTAGGAAGCACGAACAACATTGGTGGAAGGAGGATGGAGAGTTGCAGGGGAGGAGCGGTTGTGCTGATGGTGAGGTGATGGATAAGCTTAAGTGTAGTGAAGGATAAGGCTTTGCCTTCTTGTTTGTTGTTCTTAAGGCCGGAGTTGACTTTTCTTGACCCGTATCTTGAAGCTTGTATTCCGATCCCCGAATAACATACACCTACACAAATAGACAAAGAAAATGAAAGAGACCAAAAATATAAAAATTAAATAAAGATAAATAATAATAATAATAATAATAATAATAATAATATGGTGATTTGCAGACCAGATGACATCGCTTGTTGGGTTCGGTTGCTCGTGTTACCTCTTTGTGTCCTCAAGACTTTTTCTCCACGAAGTAATCGTGAGTGTTCCTCCGGTGTTAGGCGGCGACAACAGGAAGAATGTATCACCTCTGCTATTCGTTCTTGGGGTGTGCCTGGTGGTTTTGAGCAACTTGTCATAGACACATTGGCTTGCGTGTCTCCCCCTCTATTGGATGTTGACGAAGACCATGATTTGGCGGAGCGTAATATTAAGCAATGCAAGAGAAAGATTTCTGACGGTCACTACACTGCTGCCGTTAGGGTTCTTTCTTCCTCAGGTCTTGCCCCTTACGATGATGCTACTCTTGCAGATTTGCAAGCAAAGCACCCTTCTGTTCCGGTCCCTACCTTACCGGATATCCCTGTTGATCATCACCTTACTGCTTCCTCCGCTGTTGTTTTGGAGCAGATTATGGGCTTTCCACGTGGTACTTCGTGCGGTAGAGATGGCTTGCGTGCTCAACACCTTTTGGATTGCTTGGGTGGTGTTGCTGTAGCTGTTTCTGATGAGTTGGTGGATGCTATCACTCAGGTAGTTAATCTCTTTCTTGCTGGAATGTGTCCTGCTGAGCTTGGAGGATACATTGCTAGTGCTCCTCTTACGCCACTGGTTAAGCCTGGTGGGGGTATTCGGCCTATTGTTGTGGGCACTATTTGGAGGCGCCTTGTTTCTAAGGTCGAGGCTGCTTTGATTGGTCCGCGTTTAGGAAACTACTTTGGAGGTCTTCAGTTTGGAGTTGGGGTTCCAGCAGGTGGTGAGGCCATTCTCCATGCTGTCAATCGGTTGGTTGAGGCTCGTGGGGCCGATGTTGGCCTATCTATGTTATTGGTGGATTTTCAAAATGCTTTCAATTTAATTGATCGATCGGCTTTGTTGCGTGAGGTTCGGCTCCATTGTAACACCCCGACCTCTAATTCAATTATTAAAGCGTACTTAGCAGCGGAATTAACCTAATTTGGTCGGGACATTACCAGCCGTAACTCCCTCTTGGGAATTACAAGACAACCATCAATCATAAGCTATTAAATCCTCTAAAATCAACATAATAATCCTTTATATTCCCAAAGTAAAAGTACATAACTTACTAAAAATCTTTAATTAAACTATTAAAACTTAGAACATTAACTAGGTGAATATTATAATGGTGAAATTCCTCGCCACTAATCGTTTCCATCGTTCCCCACAGTACCTAGAACAGAAAACAAAACGGCGAGCCGAAGACTCAGTAACGAACTATTCTAGCAGCGTAAATTCATTTCAATTCATTTTATTTAATAACACACGGAGAATAGAATAATGTAAACATTTTATAAAGTCCTTTATTTAATTCATTCATAACTTTAGGGTGCACATGCTAGCCGTGGCAAGTATGACATGGTGGAACGTCTTCCACGATGGACCGCTGTCCATAAAACATGGGGCCTTGGTGTTAGGTTATGATACATATGACAATTCATAAATCATGCGGAAAACCATAAAGCCAGGAAAGCATATTATATTCACATAATCATTTAGCATAGAATTGATGCATACATGTTGTAGCGTGCCTTCCCTAGCTGCGCCCGAACCGAACAAGAACAAGTCTTTAGGACTCCAAATGTCGTCCCTCCGTAGATAGTCCACAGTACGTCCGGATCCGCCTCAAGTTAGACCAACTAGAATCGCCCTTAAGGTTACTAGGAATTTCGGCTAGTGTTTGCAAGTGTATGGTTAATTTTATTTCAAAAACTTACCCTTTGAATACTTCAATCGCAACTGCAAATAATGACCCTAGGCCCTTATTTATAGAGGTATGGAAAAGGAACTGGAATCCTATTAGGATACTAATTAGTTAAACTAGAATCCTAGTAGGACTTTAACTAATTAATTTTATCCTTTTAGGATTAGGAATTTAATCATCAAACAAATCCTACACAATTTAGGTTTCGTATGTGAACACAAACTCTACACGAGCATGACCCACGAGCGTGCAGGCCATGCCCGCGCACAGCCCACACGGCCGCTCAGCTCACGCGAGCCGCAAGCCCACGCGAGCAGCAGCACAGCTCGCAGCCCATTGCTGCGCGCGCTGCCATGGCCTGCTGGGCCTGGCCTTGCGCTGGGCCTGGCGTGGCCTTGGCTGTTCGTGTGGCGCGCTTGGCTTGCTGGGCGATGGCCTGGCTTCGTGCTGGGCCCTCGTCCGGCAGGCCTCGTCCGATGCTTATTCGTACGATACGCTTCCGATTAAATTCCCGGTTCCGGAATTCACTTCCGATACGAACAATATTTAATATTTCCGATTCCGGAATCAATTTCCGTTTCGAACAAATATTTAATATTTCCGTTTCCGGAATTATTTTCCGATTCCGATAATATTTCCGATTCTGACAATATTTCCGTTTCCGGCAATATTTCCGATTCCGGCAATATTTCCATTTCCGATAATATTTTCCGATACGTACCATGTTTCCGTTTCCGGCAACATCTACGACTTGGATAATATTTATATTTCCGATACGATCCATCTTTCCGTTTCCGGCAATATCATCGTTTCCGGAGTATTCTTGCTTATGACGATCTCAGCTCCCACTGAAACCAAGATCCGTCGATTCCGAATATCCATAGATAGAGTATTTAATGCCATAAGTACTTGATCCGTTTACGTACTATTTGTGTGACCCTACGGGTTCAGTCAAGAGTAAGTTGTGGATTAATATCATTAATTCCACTTGAACTGAAGCGGCCTCTAGCTAGGCATTCAGCTCACTTGATCTCACTGAATTATTAACTTGTTAATTAATACTGAACCTCACTTATTAGACTTAACATAGAATGCATACTTGGACCAAGGGCATTATTTCCTTCAGTCTCCCACTTGTCCTTAGGGACAAGTGTGCATTTCCTAATTCCTTTGTCGCTCGATGCTTGCTCTTGAACATAAGGTAAGAGTTGTCATCCTTATTATGTCCAGAGGTGTTTCTCGGTTTCAGAGTTCAACTGATCAAATAAACAGATAATCATAGCCTATGACTCATCCGAGCACGGCCATGCATTTCACAGTTTCTAGCTCTCCGAGTGGCCTTGTACAACTTTTAAGCATCTCATCCCGATTTATGGGAGGACAATCCCAATCTTGCGATCTTGAGATTAGACTTCGTTTGATAGGTGATTACCTGAGCGTTGCCTTTATAGCCTCCTTTTACGGTGCGACGGTTGGTCAACGTCAAAGCAACCAGTTCTCAAACAAGTAATCTCAAATCACTCAGGTATTGAGGATTTAGTGTCTAATAATTTTAATGAAATTTACTTATGACAGATTTTTATCTCTTACAGTAAAGTTTCATAGGTCTTGTCCGATACTAGTCTTCCCAAAGTAAGTATCTATGCAAATGATTATGACATTGCCATGTCCACATAGTTCAAGAAACAGAACTACTAGTCATCTTGCATTCTAATCGTCTAACGTTTTCTATGCGTCCAATTTTATAGAAAACTCCGACTAGGGACCATTTTTAACCTTTGACATTCAAGTTCACTTGATAGACATTTCTTAGTCACAGGACTGGTCCTGACAGTCTATCTTGAATATATCGTCAAATTGAAGGGACTCATCATTTAATACTAAACCAAGATTAAATGGAATATGAAAATACATTTCATATATGATAAATGTTCAACCCCATTGTTTTACAACCATGGGCCTCTAACCCATCTTTAAAACATTTCATGGAATTCAAAGCTATGCTTGATTTCCAGTGCTACAATGTGAGTGTTGCTTCTCACTTGTTGCATAGGTTTAGTTATCATGCTTTGCTAATCTTAATATCCCTTTCATCGAATGTTTTTCGAGATAGGATGATAAAGATCTTTTGAGTTTGTTTATTATGTGATCTAGTCTTTCTTACTTAAATAGTGGTTCTACGCATTTTGCAATGAAGAACCATCAAGTCAGCAGACATGTGATCCAGCCAAGTTCAGTGAAGAACTTTTTAATGTAAACAACTCAATTTTATTGCTTCTTAGGCAATAAGTACTTCTACTTCAATTGTATAGGTTGCTAGTGATGCTTTGGTTTGGATTTACTTATCCAAGCAGTTCACGGATATGTGGAAGACTTTCCAGCTGTATCTTAGAACATAGAAATTAATATTTAATTTCCCACGTAACAACTCATGGTCTCCAATCCATGTTGCCATTTCAAAACACGATGCTTTATAGCTCGTCCTTATCAATGGTTAACTCCAAAGGGTCTTGCTTGATCCTTTGCCAGTGTTTATGCGTGTAGCATCAATATTTAGCATATCTTTATTTCCTTGAATTAAGAACTATTCCTATGTACCTTTTCAAGTACCATAAGTATTCTTGATCTCAATCTAGTTGATCTTCACTTGGATCAATAGATATTGGTATATGTTCGTCATGCCTAAAGTCATACGATACGTTTTTGGCGATCCTCATATTATATTATATACATGATAAATTCTTTTGCAGAATAATTCCCAATTGAATTCTATTCATGTAACTTTAGCTCATTCAGTTTCAGTATATACTGAATCCAACTAAATTCTTTGACATATAATATAGGTTAAGAATCTTACTTAGATCCTTTGAGGTTTAACTTAGTAAACGCTTATACATAGTTCAAACATTCTTTACTTAGATTTATTCACATGGGTCGAATATCTCCAATGGAGTCTTTCGTGTTTGATTTAGTAAATGCCATTACTTAATCCAAAACATTAATATAAGATCTTTGTAAATAGATCTTAATACCCAGTATGTACTAAGTTTCGCCTTGGTCCATCATTGATGAATAATTTCAAATCTAAGTCATTAGCATTTGAATGTTATTTCACAATAGAGAGATATGTGTGATACACATAGGACCAATTAAGTTTTATGTACTCCCACTAAACTTCTTATATATCTATAAGAATCACGTACATTTTATGAAATTAAAATACTTATTAGTTTCACTAAAATACATTTCTAATTCCCAATTACTTGCTTAAATCTGTACTTAGATTTCATAAGCTAGCTTTCCTTTTCAAGCATTTATTTGGATCCACAAATCCTATGACATACCATGTACATAGTTTATTCCAACATTTTATTGAGGAATTGTTTTGTCATCCAATTGCCATATGTACCAATATGCAATCATTGCTTGATTTATAGACTTGAGCATTACGATTATGCATGAGGTTTCAACATAATCCACGCCGTGAATTTGCTTGTAACCTTTAGCAACTAATCTAGCTTTGTGTGTGAACACAATTTCATGTTTGATGGTTTTTATCCTTAAAACAAACTTGCAACCAATAGGTGTGAAACTATTCTTGTAAATCAACAAAATTTCAATTTTGTCATCAAAACATTGGTTATGTTTTATGGCCTTTAACCATCTAAAACATTTGAGTCTATATATGGCCTCTAACCATTTTAGGGAATCTGGGTTTCGTCATAGCTTTCTTACAGGTCACAAACTCATTAATAGTTTGACTGCAAGTTGTAGGTTTCTTCACTATTAATAGAAGAATCTCATAGTTTCATTGACCTGAACTCTATGCCTACTTGGGTATAGAAAATCAAACAATAGATATCAACAGGTACTTTGAGAGTTCTTTGAATATTCTGTTCTTCTTGAAGCACTTGTAAAGTCTTCTAAGAGATGTCTATTCTTTAAAGCCACTTCTAAAGTCCTTAAAGAATACGTGTTCGGATTTTCTAAAGAACTTCGAAAAGCCTCTGGAATGTCCGTCTATGTTTGTTGTTCGCCTCGAAGACTTTCTTTAAGGACATAAAGTCTTCTAACATAATGTCCGTCTAAGAGATGTTTGTTGTTCGCCTCGAAGACTTTCGAGGTCTATTTTCTCCCACTTGTCATTTTGGAAACGAATCTCCAAAAGGACATTATTTCGAGCAAACAAACATTATGTTCTCAAAAATTCGTGGTAGAAACAATACCCTTGTGTTTCATTTGAATAAATCACAATGAAACATATATCTATACTTGGGCCTTAGTTTGTTGAATAACAAACACTAAGCTCCCACTGAGTTTAGGAACTCTCTAGATGTATTTTACGAAAAGTTATTCTGAAATTACTTTTCAATAGCTTTGACGAATTTGGTTTAGTTTGGTGGTAGTTGAGCATTTTGTTTTAGAAATTATAGGAAAAGTCTTTATGATTCATCATTAATCGAATCAAGTACTAATTGACTTCGATTATTCCAACTAAGATATGCCATATCTTATGGACCTAGATTGTGAAATTACAACACACAATCATTGATGATCATATTTGGTCTCAAGTAATCATCAACATGATCTAACCTAGATCTTTATGATTTCTTGCCAAGTGGATTTTATACTTCTGAATCTTTGAACTAGTCAAACAGATTCAAACTTATATCACTTTAAGTAAATAAACCTATATTCACTCAAATCCATGTGAAATAATAAAGTCATAAAATCTTTCTTTAGCTTTGAACTCTATTGTCTAGGCGTTCTAACAATAGTTCATATCTTTTGTTACTTTCAACAAGTAAGACTAGTCGTCTTAAATTGATCTAGAAATCAATGAACTTTCAAAAGTCCATCAAAATAGAGCTTTTGAATGTTAACTTGTTGATATGGTCTAAGCAACAATGCCAAAGATTAGTGGAACTCAAATCAAGGGGTTGATTTGAACCTAGTAAAGTTTTTATTGTTAAAGAGTTGTTTGTTTTAATCAAGCATATTGACTCAACCCGTAATTGACCATTTCACTCAAATAAACAAACAAACATTGTTTTTGTTTTTCTTGAATGTGAGTCTTTCTGTGTTTGAAAAACAGAAATTTAGGTATGCTGATTATGGAACAAAATAGCCATTAAGTTCCAGCCTTTGAAAGGACTTAAAACAAACTAGATGACCCTACAACTAATGTAGCATTGCCATGCTTCATTTCCCACTTGTAGGCCATTAGTGTAGCCTAGCTTCCATTGTTTGAGTTATTACCGAAGTAAGAACCTCAAGCGGTATATGATACCAAGAAAGTTTGATTGCTAGGTCACTTTTCTTTAAACATAAACTTACAGGTAGAAACGGAATTGTAAATTCCTTTCATCTGTTCCTTTGTTTTCCTATTTCTTGTACCCTTTCCTATAGCCTTAAGAATTGAATTCTCTAGTGTTGACTTTTATATTTTGTTAGACATGTCCAATGTCACTCCAACAAGGTTCTTTCCATTTAATTTATGTTGAATATTCTGTTTCAACTAGATGATCTTACCAGAAGCTTCTAAAGTTCTCTAAGCATCGATCTATTCGAATGTCTAGGGACTAGACTCATTCGAGAATTAAATGGACAAAGATATTAGGTTGTTAACCATTGGTAAAGCTGAGCGTTTAAGCTCAATGCTTTATGATCTCAAAACTACAGTGTATTTTGAATTCACAAGCACCAATTGGTTTGCCATTCGATTTTGATATTCGAAAACAACCATAAAAGTCGCTAAAAGAAACGTACATTTTAAATTGCTCATTTTCTCTCATTTCCGTGAATCGTTCTTGGATTCACTACCAATCGAAGAAATTTACTGTTACCTTTCTAAAAGGATTTACCGCAGTGCAAGATATTTAATTATAAACAATAATTAAAACATACATTGAAGCATGCAAAGTCTAAACATTTATCATGAGTAATAACTTGAAAAGCAATCATGCAATTTAAACAAGTTATTAGCATTTTATTCGAATTTATTGTTCCGGCAGGTGTGAATAAAATGATTCCAAAATCCTAAAACCATTGAAGAATTAAGCACAGTCTGTCGACTTAATCCTAAAACATTTTAGGTAAGCAAAAGCCTTTTGCTAATAGTCTAGAAACTATTCTTGGTTGATAGGCACGTCTAAGAACTTATTAGGTAAACCTATCGATTTTGCCACGACATAAAAGGACTCCTTACTTATATCGTTGAGTTTCACCAAAACTAACATGTACTCACAATTATTTGTGTACCTTGCCCCTTTAGGACCAATAAGTTACACCTCGCTGAGCGAAAACTATTACTAGATTGATGTAAAGGATATCCAAGCAAGTGTATATTTTGGCATGGCACCTTTTAACTCAATTTTTAAGTTTGGAACTTAAGGCTCTTACTATGTTGGTTAGATTTTAAGTGAACTAAAATCCTTAATCATGTAACATAATCAAGCTTTGATCTCATGCACTTTAAGACATATTTAAAAGCAATAAATAACTTAAAACATGCATAAGATAAATGTGATCTAGTATGGCCCGACTTCATCTTGAAGCTTTAACTTCAAAGTCCGTTTTGAAAATCTCCGTGGGAGGCACCATTTTCTTCAAATAGAATAAGCTATAATTAAAACTAATTACAACTATTTGATGGTACGCAGACCATATTTGAATTGAAAAACAACTTTGGTACTTTAGACCAATTACATTCAAATTAATGGTACGCAGACCATATTTTCTATCCTATTTGGGCCATACTAGTCACTTCATAACCTGCAAAATAGTACATATACAATATATACCATTCACCCATTCATTATCATGAATGGCCCACATTATGCATCACATAAACATTTGCAGCAATTAATCAAGGGCACCAATAATCTACAAATTATTCAGTCCTTATTAATTCTAATCAAGTTGTTTTAACCTTAAGGATTTGTAGACCTAATCAAGAGTTTATGACTAAAAGGGGCTCCCACTTAAACCAATAAATTCATATGCTTTACTAATTTTAAACATAAAAATGTATTTCTAGTCTAACCGGAAACATACAAATTTAATTAAAATTTAAAGCTCATATAAATTTATAATTGAACCCATAAATTTAATTTAATTTCAGTCGTATTTAAATTAATTCATGATTTTTGTTTTAGTAAAATAATTAGAATAAATAAAATTTATTATAATTACAATATTCAAAATTAAAATCCAAGAAAATAATTGAAATTATTAATTTTAAAATTAATTAAAATTACGTAAACTGAAAATCTCAAATTAAAATTTCAAAACGATCTAATCGCAACGCAACAATCCCACGCAACGCACGCCCATGGGCCACACGCACACAACCATTGCTGGCCATGTGCGCGCAGCCCATGCGCTGCGTCGCATCGCTGCTGCACCCCATCGCAAGGCATCAATCGAACACGCGAGCTAGTGCTCGCTGCGCGCGCCAGCGCTCGACGCAACAAGCATGCTGCCGCAGCCCATCGCTGGGCGCAGCGCTCGTCGCACGTCGCAACAAGCAAGCTGCTCGCCATCGCTGGGCGCAGCGCTCGTCGCACGTCGCAACAAGCACGCTGCACGCCATCGCTGGGCGCAGCGCTCGTCGCACGTCGCAACAAGCACGCTGCACGCCATCGCTGGGCGCAGCGCTCGTCGCACGTCGCAACATGCGCTTGATGCGCGCGAGGCTCCGTGCGCTTGATGCGCGCGAGGCTCCGTGCGCTTGCGCGAGGCAGTGCGCGCTGTGGCGCAGCACGCTTGCTGCCCACACGCGACTGCTCGCTCCTTGCTCTCGCCCTTGCCCATGCGCCCATTGCTCACAGCCCACGACACAAGGCAGGGCTGCTGCCTTGTGCTCGTGCACCATGCCCTTGCTCGCTGCATTAGTACCGCATGGGCGACGAGCTCCCTTGCTCGTCGTCGCATGCCCGCACTATACAACACCCCTTAAGGGTAACACGTAGCGTCCATTGCTTTGTGCGTGTAAGTTATATGAGCGAATCGCATAAAAATTAAAAATTTATATTCAAAATTAATGACAAATTAATAAATAATATTAATTTCATAATTTTAGGGCGAAAAATCGAAAATTTATTATTTAATTGATTTCCGATTAACATGGATTCAAGTCTAGGTCATAAAAATTTAAAATTTAACATAAATTTACAATTTTTATGGTGGTTTTTAATCATTGGTATCTAATTAAATTATAACTAATTATGAAAATCAAATTAATTCTAAATTATTCCAATTTTCAACAAATTAATCATAATTACAAATTAGATTGCATAAATAACAAGGCTAGGCATTCAAACTTGTTAAACATATACAGTAGGTCAATAAAAAATTCAAGATTTATCAACAAGAATTGCAAATATTTAATTTAACATCTTAAATTTACGAAATTTTGCATTCGAAAAACTAAAACCTCCGAAATTTCATAGTTAGGCTTCGAATTTGAGAATTCTGGGTTCGGCCGAAAATAATTATTTTTGTCAAAATTTTAGAATGCCTTTTACATGCGGAATTGACACAAAAATCACTCGATTTGGATGAGTAACGAAGAAACTGCCGAAAAACTGCGTACGTATAATTAAATAAACGAATTTGCAATTAATTAACAATTACGAAAATTAATCACCCCTTTTTAATTCTTGCAAATTTGTAATATTTAACAACGTTTATGCAATTTAGATTATGAAAATAATAAGAGGCTCGTGATACCACTGTTAGGTTATGATACATATGACAATTCATAAATCATGCGGAAAAACCATAAAGCCAGGAAAGCATATTATATTCACATAATCATTTAGCATAGAATTGATGCATACATGTTGTAGCGTGCCTTCCCTAGCTGCGCCCGAACCGAACAAGAACAAGTCTTTAGGACTCCAAATGTCGTCCCTCCGTAGATAGTCCACAGTACGTCCGGATCCGCCTCAAGTTAGACCAACTAGAATCGCCCTTAAGGTTACTAGGAATTTCGGCTAGTGTTTGCAAGTGTATGGTTAATTTTATTTCAAAAACTTACCCTTTGAATACTTCAATCGCAACTGCAAATAATGACCCTAGGCCCTTATTTATAGAGGTATGGAAAAGGAACTGGAATCCTATTAGGATACTAATTAGTTAAACTAGAATCCTAGTAGGACTCTAACTAATTAATTTTATCCTTTTAGGATTAGGAATTTAATCATCAAACAAATCCTACACAATTTAGGTTTCGTATGTGAACACAAACTCTACACGAGCATGACCCACGAGCGTGCAGGCCATGCCCGCGCACAGCCCACACGGCCGCTCAGCCCACGCGAGCCGCAAGCCCACGCGAGCAGCAGCACAGCTCGCAACCCATTGCTGCGCGCGCTGCCATGGCCTGCTGGTCCTGGCCTTGCGCTGGGCCTGGGGTGGCCTTGGCTGTTCGTGTGGCGCGCTTGGCTTGCTGGGCGATGGCCTGGCTTCGTGCTGGGCCCTCGTCCGGCAGGCCTCGTCCGATGCTTATTCGTACGATACGCTTCCGATTAAATTCCCGGTTCCGGAATTCATTTCCGATATGAACAATATTTAATATTTCCGATTTCGGAATCAATTTCCGTTTCGAACAAATATTTAATATTTCCGTTTCCGGAATTATTTTCCGATTCCGATAATATTTCCGATTCTGACAATATTTCCGTTTCCGGCAATATTTCCGATTCCGGCAATATTTCCATTTCCGATAATATTTTCCGATACGTACCATGTTTCCGTTTCCGGCAACATCTACGACTTGGATAATATTTATATTTCCGATACGATCCATCTTTCCGTTTCCGGCAATATCATCGTTTCCGGAGTATTAATTTCTTGCTTGTGACGATCTCAGCTCCCACTGAAACCAAGATCCGTCGATTCCGAATATCCATAGATAGAGTATTTAATGCCATTAAGTACTTGATCCGTTTACGTACTATTTGTGTGACCCTACGGGTTCAGTCAAGAGTAAGCTGTGGATTAATATCATTAATTCCACTTGAACTTAAGCGGCCTCTAGCTAGGCATTCAGCTCACTTGATCTCACTGAATTATTAACTTGTTAATTAATACTGAACCGCACTTATTAGACTTAACATAGAATGCATACTTGGACCAAGGGCATTATTTCCTTCACTTGGCCCGAAATCATGAGAGCCATGGCTCAATGGGCGGATGCCCCATGGGTACATGCATGACCGAGAATCGTAACCTGTGAACATATACCGCCAAACGGACTAGGTCTTTCACTTTTATTTATCATGTTTCGTTTAATTTTACATTTTAGCCTTTAGATCTTGAGATCATGATAAAACATCATTTAGATCCTGGGATCAATAAAATATCAACTCTTTCATGGCATTGCATAAAATCATTTCTTTCATGGTTTCTTATAAACATAATTTTATAAGAATTTCAATCAATCATATTATAATAAATAAATCAATCAAATCATATTTCATTTCCCGCAATTCATAAAACATGTCAAAATATTCAATTCGTAAATAAATCCTAACACTGTAATTTCATAAACGCATTTATAAGGGAATTGCGGGTACTAGCAATAGCCGTTACCTTGATTCCGCGATTTTGCTAAGGGATTTTCGTTGGTTCGTTCGTCCTGAGCTCCGAGTCCAATTTCTTTCAAAATATTAAATAATTGAATTAGTACTAGATCGAAAAATAATTTAAAATCAACATTTTATAAATAATAATTTTTATAATAATGGTTTTATTAATATAATTTCATAATTTAATGAAAATAGATTTAAACGAAATTTTTATCAAATTATATTTATGTAAATCGATTTACATAAAAATAATATACAAATTCGGTTTTGTGTTAAGTAAAGCTTAGAAAGTTATTTTATTAAATTCGATAATTAAACCTGAAAAATATTAAATAATTTTATTAGTAAATATTTATATCATAGAAATAAATTAAAACATGAAACTAATAAATTAGGAAAATCTGAAATCATAAGTGGGTTTCTTACCCAAAAGCCCAAATCAATTTGGCCCAATTTTATTTTGTGGGTTTTAAGGGGAATAAAGATCAAAACCAAAAATTATTTTTGGTTTTGGCTGGGAACAGACGCGAACGAACAGGGGAGGGGGAAAGAAAACGGTCGAGGAGGAGGGAAGAGGAAAGAGGAAAGGGGGTTGGCTGGGGTGGCTCGACGATGAGGGCGACGGTGATGGCGGTGGTTTGGTGGCGGCGGAGCGGCGAGGGGGCGAGAAAATGAAGCGCGAAGGAGAGGAGAAACAGGGGAGATTTGCGTGGTGTTTTGCGGTGGTCCTGGGCGGAGGTAGGGGATGGATCACCGGTGAAAGTGGGCGGCGGAGGTTAGGGTGCAGGGTGGTGATAGTGTGCGGTGGTGGAGTGTGATGGGGGTGGTGCGGCGAGGCGCTGAGAGGGGAAGAAATAGGGGAGGGGGTGGGGGACGCGTGCGGGGAAGGGAGAGGATGAGGGAGGTGTGGTGGTCGAAGGTGATTGTTGTGGTGGTGGTGGTCGAAGGTGGTTCGCTGTGGTGGTGGTGGTCGAAGGTGGTTTTGCTGTGGTGGTGGTGTTTCAAATCAGGAAAGAGAAGTGAGTGAAATTGATTTTGGGTTTCTTGGTGATTCAATCTATTTTCTGAATTGAGATGGGTTTTGTAAATGAAGAAGAAGAGAAAGAAAACTTGGAGTTTGCCATTTACGTGGCTCAATTTCAGGGAGAATGAGAAGGAGAGGAGAAGTTAACTTCTTCCTCTTCTGGTTCACGTGAAAAGCAGGAAAAGGAGAAAGAAAAATGGAGTTTTGTTTCTTTAGGGCATTTTGGTCATTTCACAAGATTAGGCCAAAATTCTGAAATTTGTTGCTATTTTTGGAAACTACTAAAAATAGAAATGTTTAGTTAAAATAATTCTTAATAAAAATATTGTTAACGAAAAATAAATAAATTTTCGTTTATAAATTTATCGTTTAAAATAAATCGTAAAAACGTTTAAATTAACGGAATTCGATAATTCGTAATTATTTAAAACGAAATCAAGCTAATAAATATTTTTAATTTTAATAAATCAAGTTTAAAAATTTTGGGGTATTACACTGTAGTACGTTCATCATCTTCCTCGTCGTGATGAAGAACTCGACGCTTCTTCTTTAATGGAGCTTTTTTATTTTGCTGAACAGTTGCTTGATTTTTTTCCTCTTCTTCCTCTCTGCTCGAGTTCTGCAAGTCTACACAATAATCCTTAACTCTACGATTTGTGGCAACATGAAAGACAACAAAACGATTGTCACTGGTGGAGGAACAAAGAAAAAGTTGGTGGTTCCACGCTTAATTGGATCGAGGTTGGTTACACTAATTAAATTATTATTATTAAGTAATTGCTAATTTCGAAACGCATGTTGTTGAATTGAATATTGGTTGTTAACCTAAAAATCGAATCTTTAAACTTTATATTACTTTATGTTGATTAAAAATCATGAAAATAATAGTAATTGCTGTGTGTTGTTAATTAATTACTAGTTCTTTTCACAGGGTTGTGGAAAAACCAGTCCCTGCCTTTGTTGGTTTGCGCTTGTATTCTGGTGGAAATTTCTACATTAGGAACTCCAATGCATTTTGGTTAGGAGGGGGAGTGATTGTAGAGGGTGAAATAAGCAGTAGAACATTTACAATTAGTCT
Organism: Spinacia oleracea; assembly: GCF_020520425.1. Lineage (NCBI taxonomy): Eukaryota > Viridiplantae > Streptophyta > Magnoliopsida > Caryophyllales > Amaranthaceae > Spinacia > Spinacia oleracea. Next base: position 8,288,184 of record NC_079488.1, on the reverse strand, counting down.
CTTGAATCAGTTTGTGATGAACAAGTTAAAGGTTAGTGTAGGAGAGTATAAAATCTGGTAAAAGAAGTACGGGAAGAATCTTACCACTGGGAGGAAGGTGATGATTGATGAGAGTGCCATAGAAGATTTGGTTAAAAGCATTGATAAGGCTGATATTGTGAGAGTGTATGTTGTTTTTGAAGGTGATGGCTGGCAAAATATGTTAAAATTGGGTGTGGATAATGTGGGGCCTAAGAAATCTCACTCATTATTGGTAGCTAGTCATAAACCACCCATTGTTAATGCCCTTGCTTTATGCCAACCATATATCCCAATCCCTTCCCCAAAAGACCCTTCAACCTCTCTCTTTGTTGAACAAGAAAAGTACAGGGCAGCAACTACTTCTGCCACAAAATATAATATCCATAAAGCTACTTTGCCCTAGAACACAGCAGCACCCACTGAAAAACAACAGCAAAAGCTTCCTGTGAGGAGGAAGTTGTCCACTGCTCCTTCTTGCCTTGTTGACACGGTTGCAAAGAAGTATGTCATTTCCGGAGAAGAGTTTTGTAACAAAGACACAATGCCTACAACTTGCAGTAAAGGAAAGGGGGTTGTTACATCTTCCAAAACCGGCAAGAACAAGAGAAAGAATATGTGGGAGGGTAGATATACGGTTTATGATGATGAGGATGATGACGAGGGAATTAGTCCAAGTTATAACCATGTTGTAGAAGAAAAAGAGAGTGATTCAAAGCGTCCATTGCAAGAAGAGGACATTGAAGACGGAATTTTTGATGATTTATTTTCTGGTGGCTTAGAGAATATACTCGAGGGATGTAGGTGGTGTAGAGGTAGTCCCAACAGTGACTAGAAGTGAAGCTAGACTTGATGAGGATCTGAGAGAGGGGTTTAACCTAGATGTTGAGGTCGAATATGATTCAGAGGACCCTGGAAGCCTAGATGGATCAAATGGGGAGGTAGATCAAAGCCCTGTGTTCAATGCAGAAACTGATTTCGACCATCCAATTAGGTTGAGGGTGGGGTTGAAGTTTCCTTCCGTTCAGGTATTCATAAGAGCTTTGAGGGATCATGCTATTGAAAATAATTATGACTATTATTTTCTACACAATGGCAAGGAAAGAGTACAAGCTTACTGTAAATATAGGTGTATGTGCCCTTGGGATCCTAAAAGGGCTAAGAGGAGTAAATGCACTTGTGGAAAGGTGCTTTGTAACTTTAAAGTGTTGGCAAAGAAGGTTAAGGTTGAGGAGTCCTTCCATATTAGAAGCTTGAGACTTAAACACACTTGTAGAACTGAAGTACGGAATAGAAAGGTGACTTCAGAACATTTAGCACACGGATACCTTGAGGATTGGAGATCTGACCCTGGTTGGCACCTTGTCAAAGGGTTTGGTGAGAGAGTCTTGAGAGAAACGGGTTCATTCTGTGAATACTACAAGTTATGGAAGGCTAGGGCAAGGTCAAAGTTGATGTTGTACGAGGATGGTGTTGAGCAATACAAGAGGGTTTGGGACTATGTGTAATAGCTCGTATTTTTATAATATTTATAAGTATATTTTATTATATTTATAAAGCATTTTACGATTTATTAACATTAAAATAATATTTAAATGTATTTTATTTAATGTAGTTTAATTAATTAGAATATTTATTATTTTAATTAATTACGAAACGAATTTAATTCTTGAGTCGGGAAATTAAATGAGTTGCAAATGATTTTTTAAGGCTTCAGGTTTTAAATGAAAAGTTCAATTTGTTTTATTAAACGAGCCCAATCAAAAGAATTTAATTCAAGTCCTAAGCTAGCCCAATCATTTAATTCCCTAAGCCCAATTCTAATTTCCTAAGCCTAGCCCATTAACAATAAGGAGCCTATAAATAGGACTCCTCATCATTAAATGAACCCCTAAAATTTCATAAAACCCTTTTTGGCTTGCTTGCACCCCACTCCTTCTCTCTCCTCTTTGCTCGGCACACCGCACGCCCGCACAGCAGTGTTCGTGCGCTCGTGCTACTCGGCCTCACGCCCAGAGCTGCGTGCCTCGCGCCCTTTGCTCGCACGCTCCCTCTTTTCCTATCTCCCTCACGCACAGCGCGTCCCTGCTTCACTCGCCTTCCCTCGCGCACAGCGTGCGCCCCTGCTGCCCTCGTCCCCTCGTCGCAGCGCGCGCCCCTGTTGCCTCGTCCCCTCGTCGCTGCACGCACACACACGTTCGTGTGTGTGTGTGTGTGTGTTGTTCGTGTTCGTTTTTCCAATCTCTTTTCGCCCAATCACAATTAATTCGTGGTTGTTCCGTGCTATAGGCCGGATTGGTATAATTCTCTTCTTCCTTACCTATTCTATTTAAATTCCGTATTTTAAATTATTATATTAATATTGTTTTGAGTAATTAAAATGCTGGGAACCGGTTATGAATACCGTGGTTTGAGGATTTGTGTGTTGTGATTCATTAGGTTGGTTTTAACTATTAAAGGATGAATTTTCAGATTTGTTTATTTATTAAAGCATTGATTTTTATGATAATAAACTAGTTTTATTGGGATTTTCAAGTTAGGGTTTTAACCTAGACCTAATGAGTCAATTGATTAGCATAATTAGGTGATGATTTTAATTATGATGATCAATTATATTTTCAGATTTGAATAAAAGTTTAAAGTGTCGATTTTTATTTATTTTAAAGGCGGAAAAAGTATGTTTTCGTACTAGGGATTGATTTTGCAAATTGAGACGACTTTATTATTGAAAAACGATTGAATTCTAAAGTTTAAAGGAGGTTTTAAATTTTATAAAGTTGCTGGAAATTTAATGAACATGGAAATAATTTAAGTTTCATTATTTTGATGATAGGAGGTGATTTCTAGTTGAGTGCTCGTTATTGCAAAGTGGCCCCTATGCTTAGGTATTCAAGGTACGTACAAGTCTAGGGCGACCACACCTTTTGTCAATGACATTACATGATTGTTGATGATGTGAATTACATTATGTGAATCATGTTTATTTTGGTGAACGAGCATGTGATTTGTGATGTTGGATTTATTTGGATTAATTGTTGAACAAGCATGTTGAAATTATTATGAGTATGGATTCCATTGTCAATCATGTTGTTCAATATTTATGCATGTATGGTTTATTTCACATGCAAGGGATGGATTATTTATTGGTATGCTATTGTACGGGATGTCTAGCATACTTTGAGCCAATTATTCGTACTTCGTTGTACCATTTATTTTACCACATGTGAAGGGTTAGCTCACGTAAGCCACCGCACATGTAGGGTTCAGTTGGGAATATTTTGTATGAAATGAATTAGGATTTGTCGTGCAAGGGCACAACCCTCATGTTAATGTGCATGATGTGGAGTCTCACTTTGGTGAGGAGGAACATGGTAGTAATATCACAAGTGTCTTGCCTTGTTGATCACAAGTCCTAAAGCAATTAAAATAAGATTGTTTTGGTTGTTGTTTATTAATTGTATGTATGCATGTTGTCGAGTCTTGAGTTCGCCTTTAATAAAATATTAATAAACGTAAAGTGCAACCAGAACAAGCTTCAAAACTCTTGCTTCAAAACTTCAAAGAACAACCAGAACAAGCTTCAAAACTTATTAATTGGAACGTATATACCTTGAGTATGAACAATGGGGGGAGTCTTGCCGGAAAGCTCGTACTCCTACTAATGATACGAGACGTTGTTTCATTTATATTATGCGCAGGAATTCCGTCGGTATGGCCTGACACTCGGTATGGCCCGATTTTATTATTATATATTTGGTGTATGGTTGGCTCCCATCACCTTTTCCCTTTGTGGATTATTCTTTTGGCCCGTTCGAAGCTTATTCTAATTAAATTATGAGTCAAGAGTCGAGTCAAGGGTCGAGTCTTGTATTCATGATTGATTGTTTATTATTATATGGCTTTTGCATGTTGATTAGCACTTAGTGAGTGATGCATGTTTTAGTTTCATTCACTCTATGCTTGTAAGTACTCAGCTTTTGCTGACTAAGTGCTTTGTGTGTTTCTGGTCATGGCCTTTGCCTTAATGACCCTATGATGATCCATCATTTGCACTTGCATTGTTGGGGAGTAGAATAATATAGCAGGTTGGTAGATCAAGTACGATCGAAATCATGTGGCTTGGGATGATTGAGAGAGTTGCATGCTTTCGTTCTTTGAAACTATTTTATTTAATACTTTAATTATGTTTGAATTTGTTGAACTTTATACTTTGGTTTTTGGGCCATCATGGTTCCAAATTGTAGGAGGCCTCAATATTTCATTAATTATGGTTTTTAAAAGTTAGTTGACATTTAATTTCGCTGCGTAATTCTGGTAATAGCCTTAACCGTTATCACGGTGGCGGTAATGCTTTCGTAATTCCTTTATTTTAAGTTGGAAAATGGTTTTATAAAAGCAAGGAATTATTAGGGTGTTACAAAGTGGTTATCAGAAGCTTTAGGTTATCACTCAGAAAGTGGTATACTAGAGCTTAGTTTCATTCCTTCTTTGTAGTAAGCAATACTACAAAGTGGTAATCGGAGACTAATGCGGAACTTTAGGATTTTTAAATATTATTTTCCTAAAGTCAAAACGTATTATTTTGAGTACTCAATATTTTAATGGTCAAATATCAATTATTTTGGGTCGTTTGAAATAAGTTGAAAAGTCGGATTATTATTTAATTAAATTAAATTTTTTCGAAATTTTTAATTATTTGAAATTTTCGAAATAAATTCGAATTATTTTTTTCGGATTTTCCTAAATATCCGAATTATTTCATTTTATTTTATTTATTTATTTATTTATTATTTATTCGAATATTTTTTTTTCCGAATTTACATTTTTTTTTCGGACCTTTTTTTTTCCGAAATTAATTTGTTTAATTAATTAATAATTTTTATTAATTTTCGATTTTAATTTAAATAATTTCAACAAAGTTAGGAGTTATTTCTTAATTAATTTCGAAAATTAATATTATTTTCCAGTGAGAAATGGGTAGACTAAGAAGGGCATATTAGTCTAAGAATGCATATTATGTGTCAATGTGATTTATTAAGTGCCATGTATATGTTCTAACCATGTTTTATCTTGCTTTATGTGATTAATTGCATCATATTTCATGTTGAGCATATATTTGTGCATTGAAATTGTATGGCTCCACGAATTATTTATTGTATCCTTTGGGGTTGAAATTTCTATGGAAACGCGTTAGTAAGACTCTTGATTTGTGAATTTTCAGGAATTAAGGATGCTACCTTCTAAGTTCACCAGTCTAGGATACTTAGAGAAGATGGATAATGAGACTCCTCGCACGTATGTTCAGAAGATCGTGTTTGCTTGTGACTATTTGGCTTCGACCAAGAATATGCCCCACCTTAGGCACAAAGATATGATGGCTAGTATGCTTGTACATTGTTTACTCCATAAGAACCCTTACATAGACCTCAAGAACAAGTCCAGTGACATGCATTTTGGTGATGGTACCCCTAATTGGTACAAATATGGGACTAGTGATGGTAGGTGGAAGTATGACTCTGAGGTTCTTGCTACTATCTTAGAGGTTACAGAAAATAGCTATGAGGATGGGAAGTATTCTGCGGGTCTAGGTATGGGCTATGGAGGAGTAGAAAGTGATGGTGAGGATGGCATGATCCATGACGAGCCAACTAGTGAGGTTGAGGAGGATAGTGATGATGATGTAGTAGAGATTGAAAATCCTAACCCTATAGTTCCTGAACCCACTATTGAGATATCCAGTGGATCTGAAGATGAGTTTGAAGAGAATAATGTGGTTGATAGTGAGCCACAGCAAAATGATGAGGCTATGGATGAAGACTCAGATCCGGAAGAAGACTTGGATGATCCTAATGATCAAGACTTTACTCCAGAGCAATACAAAGAAAGAAATGATCGTCGTGATGACGTTAGTCTCTAGAGAAATGTAATCCTTAGTTTTATTTTTTTTCGTTGATTAATAAAGTGGCAAAGCTACTATTTATGGTTTTAGTTTTTTTATAGTTGGAGAATAAATGCTATGGCATTGGTGGATGTAAGACTTATTCATTGGAGTTTTAATAAAAGAATAGAATTTCCTTTTCGTTATCCTTTAAGTTAATTCTCAATTCTAAGTCTTGTGGGTATCGCAAAGGGATTATTTGTTATTTCTTCAATGAAATTTTATGTGCAAGGTGGTTTAGTAGCAACCATCTAAATTTACTTGCATCGAATAGTGGGGTGAGAAGGCCCAAGAATGGCGCCAACTCTTCCCCTAGGTTGCGCGTAAATGTGTTCTTGTTGTGAGTAGGTTCGTTGTCGAACTAGTGCCTTAGTGATGTCATGTCCAACCAATATTAAAGTTAGCCTTTTTATTTATTCAGGAGAAGGGATATGGCTAGCCAAGAGATTTTTGAAGTGGTTAGACAACTAGCCGAGGTAGTTCGAGACCTAGCTCAAACCAGAGCCAACCCAATGCATGATCCGGCTGGGGAAATATTTAAGAAAATAGCTCAAAGCAAGCCTCCACTCTATAGCGGAGATATTGAACCCAGTGTGCTTGAGAACTGGTTGAGAGAGTTTGATAAACTCATTGTAGCTGTGAATTATCCCGAAAACCTTAGGGTGAATAGTGCTGTGTACTACCTAAGAGGTGAAGCTGATTTATGGTGGCAACGATGTGAAAACACCCTTAGAGCCACACCTAACTTTGGATGGGGCAGCATTCAAAACTGCACTAAGGAACAAGTTTTACCCACCTTACCTGAAGAAGCAAAAGGCGCAGGAGTTCATTGAACTCAAAATGGGAGGTCTGTCTGTGACGGAATACTATTCTAAGTTTATAGAGCTATCTAGGTTTGCACCTGAAGTGGTGGCAACGGAGGAGCTCAGGGCTCAAAGATTTGAGAATGGTTTAACCATGGATTTACAGCTGTTGTTGTCTGGAGAGACCTTTACCTCATTAGACACCCTGTACGGAAAAGCTGCTCACCTGTATGGGTTACAGCAAAGGAAGAATGGTAGTGCCGAAAAGAGAAAAGATGGTGGAAGTTCGAATCAAGGGAATAACCATCAGAATCAGGGGAATTTGAAGAAGCACAAAGGAAATGGGAATTTCCAGTTTAGGGCTAACAATGGTGGTAATCCCAACAACCAAGGTGGTGGAAATCAGTCTGGAAGGAATGGAGTACGGACCTACGAATGTAGGCGCTGTAACATGAATCACCCTGGAAAGGATTGTGATGGAAACTTGGTGACTTGTAGGTTTTGTCAGAATTTAGGCCATAGGGAGTATGAATGTTATTCTAAGAATGGGAAACCTAACCAAGGTAATCACCAACGCAATAACCGGAATAATCAGAACCGGAATGGGGGAAATGAAGGTGGAAACCAAAGGAACTACCAAGGTGGTAACAATGGCAATAGTAATGGCAATCACCAGAACCATGGAAAACCTGGAGGGAACCAACAGCAGAATGGGAACCGAAACAACAATGGGAACACCAATGGAGGTGGCTATAACAAAGGAGTTGCCCAAGGAAAGTTGAATGTGATATCTAGGCAAGAAGCGGAGACTTCCTCTGACGTCATAGCGGGTACTTTTTCTATTAATTCTGTTCTAGTTAAAGTTCTATTTGATTCTGGTGTGACTTATTCTTTTATATCAGTAGATGCTTTGGGGAAACTAGGGTTGAAAGAGCCTGAATCAATTGAAGTACCTATAGTCATACCTACTGATAGTATAGTGGAGTGTACCAAAATCTATAGAGATGTGCCTTTGACCATAGCCAAGACCGTATTCTTATCTAACCTAATCAAATTTGAGTTAGGAGAGCTAGATGTAATTATAGGGATGGATTGGTTGGCCAAGTTCAAAGCCAAAATAGATTGTGAGAAGCAGAAGGTTCACTTGAGGTCTAGCCTAGGCAAAGTAGTGTCATATCGCCGTTTTGGTAAGCCTAAGAACATAGGAATCATCACGGCAATGGAACTCGTGAAGCTAGTCAATAAAGGGAACCCAACCTTCTTATGTAATGTGAGAAACCTAAAACATGTGATCAAGGATCAGCCTGAGGATATTGCAGTAGTCAATGAATTCCTTGATGTATTTCCAAAAGAGATCCCGGGGATGCCTCCCAATTGACATATTGACTTTACCATAGATTTAGTGCCTGGAACCGCCCCTATTTCAAAAGCACCTTACCGAATGGCTCCAGCAGAAATGAATGAGTTAAAAGGCCAACTAGAGGATCTATTGGAGAAAGGTTATATTAGGCCAAGTGCATCGCCTTGGGGAGCACCAGTGTTGTTTGTGAAGAAAAAGGATGGAAGTATGAGGCTCTGTATAGACTACAGGGAGCTCAATAAGGTCACAATCAAGAACAAGTATCCATTACCTAGGATAGAAGACCTATTTGACCAACTAAAAGGAGCAGGAATCTTTTCAAAGATCGATTTGCGTTCGGGTTATCATCAATTGAGAATCGCTGACCATGACATACCAAAGACCGCATTCAGGACTAGATACAGATATTATGAGTTCACTGTTATGCCTTTTGGGTTAACCAATGCCCCTACAATATTTATAGACTTAATGAACCGTGTATTCCATGCCTATTTGGACAAGTTTGTAGTGGTTTTCATAGATGACATCCTAGTGTATTCAAAGAGTGAATCACGCGGAACACTTGAGATCGGTGTTGAGTACCTTGAGAGATAACCAGTTGTATGCCAAGTTCTCAAAGTGTGAGTTTTGGTTGGAAAGAGATGCATTTTTGGTACATTTTGTGTCAAAAGAAGGAGTGGCAGTTGACCCTGCTAAGATCAAAGCTGTTAGTGAATGGCCTACACCCAAGAGTGTGACTGACATTCGTAGTTTTCTGGGATTAGCTGGCTAATATAGACGCTTTGTGCAAGACTTCTCTAGGATAGCCAAGCCTATGACTACCTTGATGAAGAAGGAAACCAAGTTTGAATGGAGTGGCCAGTGTGAAGAAGCATTCCAAGCCTTAAAGACGCGATTGACAACCGCGCCAGTATTAACCTTACCAGATGAGAGTGGTGCATACGATGTGTATAGTGATGCCTCTAAGAATGGTTTAGGGTGTGTATTGATGCAGAACGGGAAGGTTATTGCATATGCGTCAAGGCAATTGAAGCCATATGAATCCAATTACCCTACCCATGATTTAGAGCTAGCGGCTATAGTATTTGCATTGAAAATATGGAGACATTATCTGTATGGTGTGAAGTGTAGGATATTTACGGATCACAAAAGTTTAAAATACATCTTCACACAGAAGGATTTGAATATGCACCGACGAAGGTGATTGGAGCTGATTAAGGACTATGATTTGGATATCCAATACCATGAAGGAAAAGCCAATGTAGTTGCGGATGCCTTGAGTAGGAAATCAAGTCATAGTGTTAATGCGTTAGTAGTTGCTAACGAGCTGTGTAAGGACATGCAGCGTTTGAAACTTGAAATAATGAGTGGTGAAAGCCTTGAGGGAATGATGAATGCCTTAACCATCCAGCCGTCAATATTTGATGAGATTAGGGAGAATCAAGCTGGTGATGTGAAGCTAGAGCGAATCAAGGAAAAGATTTCGCAAGGGAAGGAGTTAGAATTCCGAATCCATGATGATGGAAGTTTGAGGTACAAAGGCAGGTGGTGCGTGCCTCAAAATTGTGGAGAACTGAAAGAGAGATTGATGAAAGAAGGGCATAATACGCCATATTCTGTGCACCCAGGTGGTGACAAGTTGTATAAGGACTTGAAAAAGGTCTATTGGTGGCCAAGGATGAAAAACGAAGTGGCTGAATTTGTGGCTAGATGTCTGACTTGTCAGAAGGTTAAAATTGAGCATAGGAGACCTCAAGGGAAGGTCCAACCTTTAGAGATTCCAAGCTGTAAATGGGACTGTATTTCTATGGACTTCGTCACTTGTTTACCTAAGTAAAAGACTGGGAATGATACAATTTGGGTTGTGGTAGATAGGTTGACTAAGTCAGCAGTGTTTATACCAATGAAGGAAACCTGGAAAATGGAACAACTTGCTAAAGCCTACATTAAGAATGTTGTGAGGTTACATGGAGTTCCTAAGGATATCGTATCAGATAGGGATTCAAGGTTTCTTTCAAATTTCTGGAAAAGTGTGCAGAAGAGCTTTGGTACGACATTGAAAATGAGTACAGCCTTCCACCCAGCCACGGATGGACAAACTGAAAGGACTATCCAAACCCTGGAGGACATGCTTCGGGCATGCGTCATTGATTTCCAAGGAAGTTGGTGAAGGAAATAATGCCCTTGGTCCAAGTATGCATTCTATGTTAAGTCTAATAAGTGCGGTTCAGTATTAATTAACAAGTTAATAATTCAGTGAGATCAAGTGAGCTGAATGCCTAGCTAGAGGCCGCTTCAGTTCAAGTGGAATTAATGATATTAATCCACAGCTTACTCTTGACTGAACCCGTAGGGTCACACAAATAGTACTTAAACGGATCAAGTATTTAATGGCATTAAATACTCCATCTATGGATATTCGGAATCGACGGATCTTGGTTTCAGTGGGAGCTGAGATCGTCACAGGCAAGAAATGAATGCTCCGGAAACGATGATATTGCCGGAAACGGAAATATGGATCGTATCGGAAATATAAATATTATCCAAGTCGTAGATGTTGCCGGAAACGGAAACATGGTACGTATCGGAAAATATTATCGGCAATGGAAATATTGCCGGAATCGGAAATATTGCCGGAAACGGAAATATTGTCAGAATCGGAAATATTGTCGGAATCGGAAAATAATTCCGGAAACGGAAATATTAAATATTTGTTCGAAACGGAAATTAATTCCGGAATCGGAAATATTAAATATTGTTCGTATCGGAAATGAATTCCGGAATCGGGAAATTAATCGGAAGCGTATCGTACGAATTAGCATCGGACGAGGCCTGCCAGACGAAGGCCCAGCACGAAGCCGGGCCATCGCCCAACAAGCCAGCGCGCCACAACGCACCAGCCAAGGCTGCGCCAGGCCCACCGCAAGACAGGCCCAGCGCGCGCCAACGCTGCGGCAGCGTGTGGGCCTCGTGGCAATGGGCTGCGAGCTCGCGGGCTGCGTGCGCGCGCATGGCGCCCCTCGTGGGCTGCTGTGCGTGCGTGTGTGTGTTTATGTGCTATACGAATCCTAAAGCTATCAGGTTTCGACATATGATTAAATTCCTAAACCTAAAAGGATGAATTAATTAAAATAAGAATTCTATTAGGATTCTAGTTTAATTGATTCGTATCCTAATAGGATTACAATTCCCTTTCCATACCTCTATAAATAAAGGCCTAGGGTCATTATTTTGTATAGAGTATTCAAGTATTCAAAGTGATTTTTGAGAGCAAAAATTCAGTCATATAATTGCCTACATTAGCCGAAAATTCTAAGTACCTTAAGGGCGATCCTAGTTGGTCAAGCTTAAGGCGGATCCGGACGTGCTGTGGACTATCTACGGAGGGACGACACTTGGAGTCCTAAAGACTTGTTCTTGTTCGGTTCGGGCGCAGCTAGGGAGGGCACGCAACAAAGTGTATGCATCTAAACTATGCTAAATGATTATGTGTAAATAATATGCTTTCCTGGCTTTATGGTTTTTCCGCATGATTTATGAATTGTCATATGTATCATAACCTAACAGTGGTATCACGAGCCTCTTATTATTTTCATAATCTAAATTGCATAAACATGGTTAAATATTACAAATTTGCAAGAATTAAAAGGGGTGATTAATTTTCGTAATTGTTAATTAATTGCAAATTGCGTTTATTTAATTATACGTACGCAGTTTTTCGGCAGTTTCGGCCGAACCCAGAATTCTCAAATTCGAAGCCTAACTATGACTTTTCGGAGGTTTTAGTTTTTCGAATGCAAAATTTCGTAAATTTAAGATGTTAAATTAAATATTTGCGATTCTTATTGATAAATCTTGAATTTTTGATTGACCTACTGTATATGTTTAACAAGTTTGAATGCCTAGCCTTGTTAATTATGCAATCTAATTTGTAATTATGATTAATTTGTTGAAAATTGGAATAATTTAGAATTAATTTGATTTTCATAATTAGTTATAATTTAATTAGATACCTATGATTAAAAACCACCATAAAAATTGTAAATTTATGTTTAATTTTAAATTTTTATGACCTAGACTTGAATCCATGTTAATCGGAAATCAATTAAATAATAAATTTTCGATTTTTCGCCCTAAAATTATGAAATTAATATTATTTATTAATTTGTCATTAATTTTGAATATAAATTTTTAATTTTTATGCGACTCGCTCATATAACTTGCACGCACAAAGCAATGGACGCTACGTGTAACCCTTAAGGGGTGTTGTATAGTGCGGGCATGCAACGACGAGCAACGGAGCTCGTCGCCCATGCGGTACGAATGCAGCGAGCAAGGGCATGGTGCACGAGCACAAGGCAGTAGCCCTGCCTTGTGTCGTGGGCTGTGAGCAATGGGCGTGTGGGTAGGGGCGAAAGCAAGGCACGAGCAGTCGCGTGTGGGCAGCAAGCGAGCTGCGCCACAGCACGCACTGCCTCGCGCAAGCGTGCGGAGCCTCGCGAGCAGCGAGCGCAAGCTCGCGTGCCACGAGCGCTACGCCCAGCGTCGATCGCTCGCGCGCAGCGAGCGCCAGCTCGCATGCCGCTGCCTCGTGCGATGAGCGCAAGCTCGCTTGCGATAAAGGCAGGCGTGCAGCGAGCGATGGCTCGCATGGATCGAGCGCTGGCAAGCGAGCGCAGCGAGCGATGGCTCGCATGTATCGAGCGCTGGGGCGCGCAGCAAGCGATGGCTCGCGTGCATCGAGCGCTGGCGCGCGCAGCGAGCACTGGCTCGCGTGTTCGATTGATGCCTTGCGATGTTGAGCAACAGCGATGCGACGCAGCGCATGGGCTGCGCGCACATGGCCAGCGATGGCTATGTGCGTGTGGCCCATGGGCGTGCGTTGCGTGGGATTGTTGCGTTGCGATTAGATCGTTTTGAAATTTTAATTTGAAATTTTCAGTTTACGTAATTTTAATTAATTTTAAAATTAATAATTTAAATTATTTTCTTGGATTTTAATTTTGAATATTGTAATTATAATAAATTTTATTTATTCTAATTATTTTACTAAAATTAAAATCATGAATTAATTTAAATACGACTGAAATTAAATTAAATTTATGAATTCAATTATAAATTTATATGAGCTTTAAATTTTAATTAAATTTGTATGTTTCCGGTTAGACTAGAAATACATTTTTATGTTTAAAATTAGTAAAGCATATGAATTTATTGGTTTAAGTGGGAGCTCTTTTTAGTCATATACTCTTGATTAGGTCTACAAATCCTTAAGGTTAAAACAACTTGATTAGAATTAATAAGGACTGAATAATTTGTAGATTATTGGTGCCCTTGAATAATTGCTGCAAATGTTTATGTGATGCATAATGTGTTTTACTAACCAGCTATGTGGGCCATTCATGATAATGAATGGGTGAATGGTATATATTGTATATGTACTGTTTTGCAGGTTATGAAGTGACTAGTATGGCCCAAATAGGATAGAAAATATGGTCTGCGTACCATTAATTTGAATGTAATTGGTCTAAAGTACCAAAGTTGTTTTTCAATTCAAATATGGTCTGCGTACCATCAAATAGTTGTAATTAGTTTTAATTATAGCTTATCCTATTTGAAGAAAATGGTGCCTTCCACGGAGATTTTCGAGACGGACTTTGAAGTTAAAGCTTCAAGATGAAGTCGGGCCATACTAGATCACATTTATCTTATGCATGTTTTAAGTTATTTATTGCTTTTAAATATGTCTTAAAATGCATGAGATCAAAGCTTGATTATGTTGCATGATTAAGGATTTTAGTTCACTTAAAATCTAACCAACATAGTAAGAGCCTTAAGTTCCAAACTTAAAAATTGAGTTAAAAGGTGCCATGCCAAAATATACACTTGCTTGGATATCCTTTACATCAATCTAGTAATAGTTTTCGCTCAGCGAGGTGTTACTTATTGGTCCTAAAGGGGCAAGGTACACAAATAATTGTGAGTACACGTTAGTTTTGGTGAAACTCAACGATATAAGTAAGGAGTCCTTTTATGTCGTGGCAAAATCGATAGGTTTACCTAATAAGTTCTTAGACGTACCTATCAACCAAGAGTAGTTTCTAGACTATTAGCAAAAGTCTTTTGCTTACCTAAAATGTTTTAGAATTGAGTCGACAAACTGTGCTTAATTCTTCAATGGTTTTAGGGTCTTGGAATCATTTTATTCACACCTGCCGGAACAATAAATTCGAATAAAATGCTAATAACTTGTTGAAATTGCATGATTGCTTTAATTTTCAAAGTTATTACTCATGATAAATGTTTAGACTTTGCATGCTTCAATGTATGTTTTAATTATTGTTTATAATTAAATAGCTTGCACTGCAATAAATCCTTTTAGAAAGGTAACAGTAAATTTCCTCGATTGGTAGTGAATTCAAGAACGATTCACGGAAATGAGAGAAAATGAGCAATTTAAAATGTACGTTTCTTTTAGCGACTTTTATGGTTGTTTTCGAGTATCAAAGTCGAATGGCGAACCAATTGGTGCTTGTGAATTCAAAATACAATGTAGTTTTGAGATCATAAAGCATTGAGTTTAAACGCTCAGCTTTACCAATGGTTAACAACCTAAAATATTTTTCCCATTTAATTCTCGAATGAGTCTAGTCCCTAGACATTCGAGTAGATCGATGCTTAGAGAACTTTAGAAGCTTCTAGTAAGATCATCTAGTTGAAACAAAATATTCAACATAAATTAAAGTGGTAAAGAACCTTGTTGGTGACATTGGACATGTCTAACAAAGTATAAAAGTCAACACTAGAGAATTCAATTCTTAAAACTATAAGAAAGGGTACAAGAAATAGGAAAACAAGGAACAAATGAAAGGAATATACGATTCCGTTTCTACCTATAAGTTTATGTTTAAAGAGAAGTGACCTAGCAATCAAACTTCCTTGGTATCATATACCGCTTGAGGTTCTTACTTCGGTAATAACTCAAACAATGGAAGCTAGGATACACTAATGACCTACAAGTGGGAAATGAAGCATGGCAATGCTACATTAGTTGTAGGGTCATCTAGTTTGTTTTAAGTCCTTTCAAAGGCTGGAACTTAACGGCTATTTTGTTCCATAATCAGCATACCTAAATTTCTGTTTACAAACACAGAAAGACTCACATTCAGAAAAACAAAAACAATGTTTGTTTGTTTATTTGAATGAAATGGTCAATTACGGGTTGAGTCAATATGCTTGATTAAAACAAATAACTCTTTAACAATAAGAACTTTACTAGGTTCAAATCAACCCCTTGATTTGTGTTCTACTAATCTTTGGCATTGTTACTTAGACCATGTCAACAAGTTAACATTCAAAAGCTCTGTTTTGATGGACTTTTGAAAGTTGATTGATTTCTAGATCATTCAAGACAAGCTAGTCTTACTTGTTGAAAGTAACAAAAGATATGAACTATTGTTAGAACGCCTAGACAATAGAGTTCAAAGCTAAAGAAAGGTTTTATGACTTTATTATTTCACACAGATTTGAGTGAATATAGGTTTATTTACTCAATGTGATATAAGTTTGAATCTGTTTGGCTAGTTCAAAGATTCAGAAGTATAAATCCCACTTGACAAGAAATCATAAAGATCTAGGTTAAGATCATGTTGATGATTACTTAAGTCAAGAATGATCATCAATGATTATGTGTAGTAAAATTCACAATCTACTCCATAAGATATGGCATATCTAAGTTAGAATGATCGAAGTCGATTAGTAATTGATTCGATCAATGATGAATCATAAAGACTTTTCCTATAATTTCTAAAACAAAATGCTCAACTACCACCAACTAAACCAAATTCGTCAAAGCTATTGAAAAGTAATATCAGAATATCTTTTCAAATATATATATCTAGAGAGTTGCTAGACTCAGTAGGAGCTTAGTGTTTGTCATTCAACAAACTAAGGCCCAAGTATAGATATATGTTTCATTGTGATTTATTCAAATGAGACACAAGGGTATTGTTTCTACCACGAATTTTTGAGAACATAATGTTTGTTTGATCGAAATAATGTCCTTTTGGAGATTCGTTTCCAAAATAACAAGTGGGAGAAAATAGACCTCGAAAGTTTTCGAGGCGAACAACAAACATAAACGGACATTCCGGAGGCTTTTCGAAGTGCTTCAGAAAATCCGAACTTATTCTTTAAGGACTTTAGAAGTGGCTTTAAAGAATAGACATCTCTTAGAAGACTTTACAAGTGCTTCAAGGAGAACAGAATATTCAAAGGACTTTCAAGTGGCTATTGATATTCTATTGTTTGATGTTCTATACCCAAGTAGGCATAGAGTTCAAATCACTGAAACTATGAGATTCTTCTATTAGATAGTGAAGAAACATGGAGTTCGGGTCACTAAAACTATGCAATTCTTCTATTAGATAGTGAAGAAACCTACAACTTGCAGTCAAACTATTATCATGTAGATTAATGAGTTTGTGACCTGTAAGAAAGCTATGACGAAACCCAGATTCCCTAAAATGGTTAGAGGCCATATATAGACTCAAATGTTTTAGATGGTTAAAGGCCATAAAACATAACCAATGTTTTGATGACAAAATTGAAATTTTGTTGATTTGCAAGAATAGTTTCACACCTATTGGTTGCAAGTTTGTTTTAAGGATAAAAACCATCAAACATGGAATTGTGTTCACACACAAAGCTAGATTAGTTGCTAAAGGTTACAAGCAAATTCATAGCATGGATTGTGTTGAAACCTCATGCATAATCGTAATGCTCAAGTCTATAACTCAAGCAATGATTGCATATTGGTACATATGAAAATTGGATGACAAAACGTATTCCTCAATCAAATGTTGGAAGAAAACTATGTACATGGCATGTCATAGGATTTGTGGATCCAAATAAATGCTTGAAAAGGAATGCTAACTTATGAAATCTAAGTACAGATTTAAGCAAGCAATTGGGAATTGGAACTGTATTTTAGTGAAGCTAATAAGCATTTTAGTTTCATAAAATATACATGATTCTTATAGATATATAAGAAGTTTAGTGGGAGTACGTAAAACTTATTTGGTCCTATGTGTATCACACATATCTCTCTATTGTGAAATAACATTCAAATGCTAATGACTTAGGTTTGAAATTATTCATCAATGATGGACCAAGGCGAAACTTAGTACATACTGGGTATTAAGATCTATTTACAAAGATCTTATGATATTGTTTAGTAATGGCATTTACTAAATCAAACACGAAAGACTCCATTGGAGATATTCGATCCATATGAATAAATCTAAGTAATGAATGTTTGAACTATGTATAAGCATTTACTAAGTTAAACATCAAAGAATCTAATGAGATTCTTCACCTATATTATATGTCAAAGAATTTAGTTGGATTCAGTATCTACTGTAACTGAATGAGCTAAAGTTACATGAATAGAATTCAATTGGGAATTATTCTGCAAAAGAATTTATCATGTATATAATATAATATGAGGATCGCCAAAAACGTATCATATGACTTTAGGCATGACGAACATATACCAATCTCTATTGATCTAAGTGAAGATCAACTAGATTGAGATCAAGAACACTTATGGTACTTGAAAAGGTACATAGGAATAGTTCTTGATTCAAGGAAATAAAGATATGCTAAATATTGATGCTACATGCATAAACACTGGCAAAGGATCAAGCAAGACCCTTTGGAGTTAACCATTGACAAGGACGAGCTAAAGAGCATCGTGTTTTGAAATGGCAACATGGATTGAAGACCATGAGTTGTTGCGTGGGAAATTAAAATAATAATTTCTATGTTCTAAGATATAGTTGGAGAGTCTTCCACATATCTGTGAACTGCTTGGATAAGTAGATCCAAACAAAGCATCACTAGCAACCTATACAGTTGAAGTAAAAATAATTATTGTCTAAGAAGCAATAAAATAGAGTTGTTTATATGAGTTCTTCATTGAACTTGGGAAGATCACATGTCTGTTGACTTAATGGTTCTTCATTGCAAAATGCGTAGAACCACTAATGTAGCAAGAAAGACTAGATCACAAAATAAACATACTCAAAAGTTATTATCATCATATCTCGAAGAACATTCGATGAAAAGGATGTTAAGATTGGCAAAGCGTGATAACTAAACCTGTGCAACAAGTGAGAAGCAACACTCACGTTGTAGCACTGGAAATCAAGCATAGCTTTGAATTCCATGAAATGTTTTAAAGATGGGTTAGAGGCCCATGGTTGTAAAACGTTGGGGTTGAACATTTATCATATATGAAATGTATTTTTCATATTCCATTTAATCTTGGTTTAGTATTAAATGATGAGTCCCTTCAAATTTGACGATATATATTCAAGATAGACTGTCAGGACCAGTCCTGTGACTAAGAAATGTCTATCAAGTGAACTTGAATGTCAAAGGTTGAAAATGGTCCCTAGTCGGAGTTTTCTATAAAATTGGACGCATAGAAAACATTAGACGACTAGAATGCAAGATGACTAGTAGTTCTGTTTCTTGAACTATGTGGACATGGAAATGTCATAATCATTTGCATAGATACTTACTTTGGGAAGACTAGTATCGGACAAGACCTATGAAACTTTACTGTAAGAGATGAAAATCTGTCATAAGTAAATTTCATTAAAATTATTAGACACTAAGTCCTCAATACCTGAGTGATTTGAGATTACTTGTTTGAGAACTGGTTGCTTTGACGTTGACCAACCGTCGCACCGTAAAAGGAGGCTATAAAGGCAACGCTCAGGTAATCACCTATCAAACGAAGTCTAATCTCAAGATCGCAAGATTGGGATTGTCCTCCCATAAATCGGGATGAGATGCTTAAAAGTTGTACAAGGCCACTCGGAGAGCTAGAAACTGTGAAATGCATGGCCGTGCTCGGATGAATCATAGGCTATGATTATCTGTTTATTTGATCAGTTGAACTCTGAAACCGAGGAACACCTCTGGACATAATAAGGATGACAACTCTTACCTTATGTTCAAGAGCAAGCATCGAGCGACAAAGGAATTAGGAAATGCACACTTGTCCCTAAGGACAAGTGGGAGACTGAAGGAAATAATGCCCTTGGTCCAAGTATGCATTCTATGTTAAGTCTAATAAGTGCGGTTCAGTATTAATTAACAAGTTAATAATTCAGTGAGATCAAGTGAGCTGAATGCCTAGCTAGAGGCCGCATCAGTTCAAGTGGAATTAATGATATTAATCCACAGCTTACTCTTGACTGAACCTGTAGGGTCACACAAATAGTACGTAAATGGATCAAGTATTTAATGGCATTAAATACTCCATCTATGGATATTCGGAATCGACGGATCTTGGTTTCAGTGGGAGCTGAGATCGTCACAGGCAAGAAATGAATGCTCCGGAAACGATGATATTGCCGGAAACGGAAATAAGGATCGTATCGGAAATATAAATATTATCCAAGTCGTAGATGTTGCCGGAAACGGAAACATGGTACATATCGGAAAATATTATCGGAAATGGAAATATTGCCGGAATCGGAAATATTGCCGGAAACGGAAATATTGTCAGAATCGGAAATATTGTCAGAATCGGAAAATAATTCCGGAAACGGAAATATTAAATATTTGTTCGAAACGGAAATTAATTCCGGAATCGGAAATATTAAATATTGTTCGTATCGGAAATGAATTCCGGAATCGGGAAATTAATCGGAAGCGTATCGTACGAATTAGCATCGGACGAGGCCTGCCAGACGAAGGCCCAGCACGAAGCCGAGCCATCGCCCAGCAAGCCAGCGCGCCACAACGCACCAGTCAAGGCTGCGCCAGGCCCACCGCAAGACAGGCCCAGCGCGCGCCAACGCTGCGGCAGCGTGTGGGCCTCGTGGCAATGGGCTGCGAGCTCAAGGGCTGCGCGCGCGCGCATGGCGCCCCTCGTGGGCTGCTGTGCGTGCATTTGTGTGTTTGTGTGCTATACGAATCCTAAAGCTATCAGGTTTCGACATATGATTAAATTCCTAAACCTAAAAGGATGAATTAATTAAAATAAGAATTCTATTAGGATTCTAGTTTAATTAATTCGTATCCTAATAGGATTACAATTCCCTTTCCATACCTCTATAAATAAAGGCCTAGGGTCATTATTTTGTATAGAGTATTCAAGTATTCAAAGTGATTTTTTGAGAGCAAAAATTCAGTCATATAATTGCCTACATTAGCCGAAAATTCTAAGTACCTTAAGGGCGATCCTAGTTGGTCAAGCTTAAGGCGGATCCGGACGTGCTGTGGACTATCTACGGAGGGACGACACTTGGAGTCCTAAAGACTTGTTCTTGTTCGGTTCGGGCGCAGCTAGGGAGGGCACGCAACAAAGTGTATGCATCTAAACTATGCTAAATGATTATGTGTAAATAATATGCTTTCCTGGCTTTATGGTTTTTCCGCATGATTTATGAATTGTCATATGTATCATAACCTAACAGTTGGGAAGATAGCCTAGATCTGATTGAGTTTTCATATAACAATAGCTATCATGCTAGCATTGGAATGACACCATTTGAGGCTTTGTATGGACGAAAGTGTAGAAGTCCACTTTTCTGGAACGATATTAGTGAAACCGTAGTGTTGGGACCTCAAATGATAGAGGACACCATGAACCAAATCCGAACCATCCAATCAAAGATTCAAGCGGCGCAGGATCGCCAAAAGAGTTATGAAGACTTGAAACGTAGGGATGAAGAGTTCAACATAGGTGATAAAGTGTTGCTCAAAGTGTCACCAATGAAAGGTGTCATGAGATTTGGAAATAAAGGGAAGTTAAGCCCTAAGTACATAGGCCCATATGAGATCTTAGAAAGAATCGGAAAGGTAGCTTATAGACTAGCCTTGCCTATGGACTTGCATAGAGTGCATAATGTGTTCCACATATCTCAGTTAACGAAATATATCCCGGATAAATCGTATGTGTTGCAACCGGAGACCATAGAATTAGACCAAAGTCTAACCTTTGAGGAAAGACCTGTCAAAATCCTTGATAGCAAAGTGCGTAGTACGCGTACTAAAGATGTGAAAATTGTCAAAGTGTTGTGGTCTAATCAAGAATCTGAGGAAGCCACTTGGGAAGCGGAGGACGAAATGAGAAAGAAATTGAAGGAAATAATGCCCTTGGTCCAAGTATGCATTCTATGTTAAGTCTAATAAATGCGGTTCAGTATTAATTAACAAGTTAATAAATTCAGTGAGATCAAGTGAGCTGAATGCCTAGCTAGAGGCCGCTTCAGTTCAAGTGGAATTAATGATATTAATCCACAGCTTACTCTTGACTGAACCCGTAGGGTCACACAAATAGTACGTAAACGGATCAAGTATTTAATGGCATTAAATACTCCATCTATGAATATTCGGAACCGACGGATCTTGGTTTCAGTGGGAGCTAAGATCGTCACAGGCAAGGAATGAATACTCCGGAAACGATGATATTGCCGGAAACGGAAATATGGATCGTATCGGAAATATAAATATTATCCAAGTCGTAGATGTTGCCGGAAACGGAAACATGGTACGTGTCGGAAAATATTATCGGAAATGGAAATATTGCCAGAATCGGAAATATTGCCGGAAACGGAAATATTGTCAGAATCGGAAATATTACCGGAATCGGAAAATTTAATCGGAAGCGCATCGTACGAATAAGCATCGGACGAGGCCTGCCGGACGAGGCCCAGCACGAAGCCAGGCCATCGCCCAGCAAGCCAAGCGCGCCGCACAAAACAGCAACGCCAGGCCCAGCGCAAGGCCAGGCCCAGCAGGCTGCGCGCAGCGCGCAGCGCGCACAGCGCGCACAGCACGCGCAGCGCGCAGCGCGCGCGGGCGCTGAGTGGGCTGCTGCTCGCGCGCACGCATGGGGCCCATCGTGGCTGCCGTGCGTGTGTGTGCAAGTGTTTGTGTTCGTGCACGTTTCCTAAAACATGCAGAGTTCGGTTAATGATTAAATTCCTAATTCTATTTGATAAATTAATTAAATTAGAGTTCTTGTAGAATTCTAGGTTTGATTAATTTGTATCTGAATAGGATTTCGATTCCCTTTCCATACCGCTATAAATATGAGGCTAGGGCTCACAATTTATAACACAAGTTTCAAAGTATTCAAAAAGTGAGTTTTTTGAGAGAAAATTAAAACACACATCTTGCTCCAAAAGTGCCGAAATTTTCTAGTACCTTAAGGGCGATTCTAGTTGGTCAATCTTAAGGCGGATCCGGACGTGCTGTGGACTATCTACGGAGGGACGACACTTGGAGTCCTAAAGACTTGTTCTTGTTCGGTTCGGGCGCAGCTAGGGAAGGCACGCAACAAAGAGTATGCATCTAATCTATGCTAAATGATTATGTGTAAATAATATGTTTTCCTGGGTTTATGGTTTTTCCGCATGATTTATGAATTGTCATATGTATCATAACCTAACAGTGGTATCACGAGCCCCTTATTATTTTCATAATCTAAATTGCATGAACATGGTTAAATATTACAAATTTGCAAGAATTAAAAGGGGTGATTAATTTTCGTAATTGTTAATTAATTGCAAATTGCGTTTATTTAATTATACGTACGCAGTTTTTCGGCAGTTTCTTCGTTACTCATCCGAATTTAGTGATTTTTGTGTCAATTCCGCATGTAAAAGGCATTCTAAAATTTTGACAAAAAATAGTAATTTTCTGCCGAACCCAGAATTCTCAAATTCGAAGCCTAACTATGACTTTTCGAAGGTTTTAGTTTTTCGAATGCAAAATTTCGTAAATTTAAGATGTTAAATTAAATATTTGCGATTCTTGTTGATAAATCTTGAATTTTTGATTGACCTACTGCATATGTTTAACAAGTTTGAATGCCTAGTCTTGTTAATTATGCAATCTAATTTGTAATTATGATTAATTTGTTGAAAATTAGAATAATTTAGAATTAATTTGATTTTCATAATTAATTGTAATTTAATTAGAAACCTATGATTAAAAACCACCATAAAAATTGTAAATTTACGATAAATTTTAAATTTTTATGACCTAGACTTGAATCCATAACAATCGGAAATCAATTGGATAATAAATTTTCGATTTTTTCGCCCTAAAATTATGAAATTAATATTATTTATTAATTTGTCATTAATTTTAAATATAAATTTTAAATTTTTATGCGATTCGTTCATAAAACTTGCACGCACGAAGCAATGGACGCTTCGTGTTACCCTTAAGGGGTGTTGTATAATGCGGGCATGCGACGACGAGCAAGGGAGCTCGTCGCCCGTGCGGCACGAATGCAATGAGCAAGGGCGTAGTGCACGAGCACAAGGCAGCAGCCCTGCCTTGTGTCGTGTGCCACGAGCAATGGACGAATGGGCATGGGCGAAGGGCGAGCCAAGGCAGTCGCGTGTGGGCAGCAAGCGAGCTGCGCCACAACGCGCGCTGCCTCGCACAAGAGCGCGCAGCCTCGCGCGCAGCGAGCGCAAGCTCGCGTGCCACGAGCGCTGCGCCCAGCATTGCTCGCGCGCACAGCGAGCGATGTCGCCCGCCCAGCGAGCGATGTCGCGCGCCCAGCGAGCGATGGCTCGCGCGCCCAGCGAGCGATATCGCGCGCCCAGCGAGCGATGTCGCGCGCCCAGCGAGCGATGGCTCGCGCGCCCAGCGAGCGATGTCGCGCGCCCAGCGAGCGATGTCGCGCGCGCACTGCGAGCAATAGCTCGCGTGCGATGAGCGCTGGCGCGCGCAGCGAGCACCAATGCGTGCGGAGGCTTGCGATAGGGATGCAGCAGCTATGCGACGAGCGCATGGGCTGTGCGCACATGGCCAGCAATGGCTGTGTGCGTGCGGCCCATGGGCGTGCAATGCGTAGGGTGTTTGCGTTACGATTAGATCGTTTTGAATGTTTAATTTGAAAGTTTCAGTTCACGTAATTTTAATTAATTTTAAAATTAATAATTTAAATTATTTTCTTGGATTTTAATTTTGAATATTATAATTATAATAAATGTTATTTATTCTAATTATTTTACTAAAATTAATATCATGAATTAATTTAAATGCGACTGAAATTAAATTAAAACTTTTTGGATTCAACTATAAATTTATATGAGCTTTAAATTTTAATTAAATTTGTATGTTTCCGGTTAGACTAGAAATACATTTTTATGTTTAAAATTGGTAAAGCATATGAATTTATTGGTTTAAGCGGGAGCGCTTTTTAGTCATAAACTCTTGATTAGGTCTACAAATCCTTAAGGTTAAAACAACTTGATTAGAATTAATAAGGACTGAATAATTGGTAGATTATTGGTGCCCTTGATTAATTGCTGCAAATGTTTACGTGATGCATAATGTGTTTTACTAACCAGCTATGTGGGCCATTCATGATAATGAATGGGTGAATGGTATATATTGTATATGTACTGTTTTGCAGGTTATGAAGTGACTAGTATGGCCCAAATAGGATAGAAAATATGGTCTGCGTACCATTAATTTGAATGTAATTGGTCTAAAGTACCAAAGTTATTTTTCAATTCAAATATGGTCTGCGAACCATCAAATAGTTGTAATTAGTTATAGCTTATCCTATTTGAAGAAAATGGTGCCTCCCACGGAGATTTTCAAGACGGACTTTGAAGTCAAAGCTTCAAGATGAAGTCGGGCCATACTAGATCACAAATATCTTATGCATGTTTTAAGTTATATATTGTTTTAAATATGTCTTAAAATGCATGAGATCAAAAGCTTGATTATGTTGCATGATTAAGGATTTTAGTTCACTTAAAATCTAACCAACATAGTAAGAGCCTTAAGTTCCAAACTTAAAAATTGAGTTAAAAGGTGCCATGCCAAAATATACACTTGCTTGGATATCCTTTACATCAATCTAGTAATAGTTTTCGCTCAGCGAGGTGTTACTTATTGGTCCTAAAGGGGCAAGGTACACAAATAATTGTGAGTACATGTTAGTTTTGGTGAAACTCAACGATATAAGTAAGGAGTCCTTTTATGTCGTGGCAAATTCGATATGTTTACCTAATAAGTTCTTAGACGTACCTATCAACCAAGAATAGTTTCTAGACTATTAGCAAAAGGCTTTTGCTTACCTAAGATGTTCTAGGATTAAGTCGACAAACTGTGCTTAGTTCTTCAATGATTTTAGGATCTTGGAATCATTTTATTCACACCTGCCGGAACACATAATTTGAATAAAATGCTTAATAAACATTGAATTATGCATGTATGCTAGAATTTAAGTTTATTAAGAGAAACTGTGAATGGTTATTTATTTGTTTATTCTTTTCAATTGTAGTTTTTAATATGGCAAACAACAATTCATTCAACATTCGATTAATTCTCGAAAAGGAGAAGTTGAACGGGAAAAACTTCCTTGACTGGCAAAGGAACTTGCAAATAGTTCTTATGCAGGAAGAAAAGGAGTATGTCCTAGATGAGGCGATGCCCGAAGCTGCAGGCGACGGGGTCACTCAGGCAGCCCTCAATCGTTGGATTGATGCCAACAAGGATGTGAAATGTCTAATGCTCGCCACCATGAGTGCGGATCTGCAGAAAACGTTCATCAACTCAGATGCTTTCACAATCATCAGTGAGTTGAAGAACATGTTCCAAGATCTGGCTCGAGTCGAAAGATTCGAGACTCATAGGCAAATTCTTGAGACCAAGCTTAAGAAAGGCGAGCCCGTAAGTCCACATGTTCTCAAAATGATTGGACTCATTGAGAATATGAGTCGGCTGGATCAGCAATTTTCTCAGGAAATGGCTATAGACACCATCCTCCATTCTCTTCATAGCGGGTATGATCAGTTCAAACTGAACTACAGTATGAATAGTCTGGACAAAACGCTCACTGAGCTTCACGGTATGCTGAAGACCGCTGAAAAGACGCTCAAAAGTGATAAGCAGGATGTGCTTATGGTGCGTGGGGGCAAGTTCAAGAAATCTGGAAAGAAGAGGAATGCTAAGAAAGGTGGCAACAAAGCCAGCCCAACTAAGCAAACTGGCGCCAAATCTGCAAAGAGGAAGGTCAGTCAACCCACTTCTGAATCCGAATGCTTCTACTGCAAGAAGAAGGGGCATTGGAAGAGAGATTGCTTGAAGCTAAAGGAAGATCAGAAGAACGGAACAGTCGTTCCATCTTCAGGTATTTTCGTTATAGACTGTATACTTGCTAATTCAACTTCTTGGGTATTAGATACAGGTTGTGGCTCACACTTATGTTCCAATCCACAGGGACTAAGAAGAAGTAGAAAGTTAAGCAAGGGTGAAGTCGACCTACGAGTGGGAAATGGAGCACGGATTGCTGCATTAACTGTAGGAACTTACTATTTGTCGTTGCCCTCCGGGCTAGTTTTGGAACTGGAAGAATGTTTCCATGTTCCAAGTCTTACTAAAAACATCATTTCAGTTTCTTGCTTAGATGCTAAGGGATTTTCCTTTATAATAAAAGACAATAGTTGTTCGTTTTATTTTAAAGAGATGTTTTATGGATCTGCTAGATTAGTCAATGGACTTTATTTATTAGATCACGACAAACAAGTATATAACATAAATACCAAAAAGGCCAAAAAGGATGATTCAGATCTCACCTATCTGTGGCATTGTCGATTAGGCCATATAAACTTGAAACGCTTAGAAAGACTTCAAAGAGAAGGAATTCTAGAACCATTTGACTTAGAGGATTATGGTAAATGCGAATCATGTTTACTTGGCAAAATGACGAAGCAACCTTTCTCTAAAGTTGGAGAAAGAGCAAATGAACTATTGGGTTTAATCCATACAGATGTATGTGGACCAATGAGTACAAATGCTAGAGGTGGTTTCAGCTACTTTATCACTTTCACTGATGACTTCAGTAGGTATGGTTATGTCTACCTAATGAAGCATAAGTCTGAATCCTTTGACAAATTCAAGGAATTTCAGAGTGAAGTAGATAATCAATTAGGCAAGAAGATCAAGGCACTGCGGTCTGATAGAGGCGGTGAATATCTGAGCTATGAATTTGATGACCATCTGAAAGAATGTGGAATTCTATCAGAATTGACTCCTCCTGGAACACCACAATGGAACGGTGTGTCAGAACGGAGGAACAGAACCTTGCTAGACATGGTCAGGTCAATGACGGGTCAGGCCGAACTTCCATTAGAATTTTGGGGACATGCACTAAATACAGCTGCACTCACTATAAATAGAGCTCCGTCTAAAGCTGTCGAAAAGACTCCATACGAATTATGGTTTGGAAAGCCTCCAAATGTGTCTTTTCTTAAGATTTGGGGATGTGAAGTATACGTCAAACGATTAATTTCAGACAAACTTCATCCAAAATCTGACAAATGTATCCTTGTGGGCTATCCAAAGGAAACAAAGGGGTATTACTTCTACAATACATCTGAGAACAAAGTGTTTGTTGCTCGAGATGGTGTCTTTTTGGAGAAGGATCACATTTCCAAAATGACAAGTGGGAGAAAAGTAGACCTCGAAGAAATTCGAGTCGAACAACAAACTCTAGAGAATGCTCAAGATGACATTCAGGATGAAACTCAGAGATCTTTAGAAGAATCTGGTGAGAATCATGGTCAATCTAGAAATGTTACCCCGCGTAGATCGCAAAGATATAGATCTCAACCGGAAAGGTACTTAGGTATTTTGACGAACGAGAGCTATGACGTTCTATTACTTGAAAGTGATGAACCTGCGACTTACAAGCAAGCTATGACGAGCCCTAGCTCCAAGCAATGGCAAGAAGCCATGCAATCTGAATTAGACTCCATGTCTGAAAACCAAGTATGGGATTTGGTCGATTTGCCAGATGGCTACCAAGCCATTGGAAGCAAATGGGTTTTCAAACTGAAAAAGGACAAGGATGGGAAACTTGAAGTTTTCAAAGCTAGATTGGTTGCAAAAGGTTACAGGCAAGTCCACGGTGTGGATTACGATGAAACCTTTTCACCAGTTGCAATGCTAAAGTCTATTCGAATAATGTTAGCAATCGCTGCATATTACGATTACGAAATATGGCAGATGGATGTCAAAACTGCTTTCTTAAACGGCGTTTTAACAGAAACTGTGTTTATGACACAGCCTGAAGGTTTTGAGGATCCAAAGAATGCTAAAAAGGTATGCAAGCTAAAGAAGTCAATCTACGGATTGAAGCAGGCATCCAGGAGCTGGAATATACGTTTTGATGAAGCAGTCAGTGACTTTGGTTTCATCAAGAACGCGGACGAATCTTGTGTATACAAGAAGGTCAGTGGGAGCAAAATTGCTTTCCTAGTATTATATGTCGACGACATATTGCTTATCGGAAATGACATTCCTATGTTGAACTCTGTCAAGATTTGGCTTGGGAAATGTTTTTCGATGAAGGATCTAGGAGAAGCACAGTACATATTGGGCATCAAGATTTACAGAGATAGATCTAAAAGGATGATTGGACTTAGTCAAAGCGCTTATATCAATAAGGTGCTTGATAGGTTCAAGATGGCGGACTCCAAGCGAGGCTACCTACCCATGTCTCATGGAATGACTCTAAGCAAGACTCAGTGCCCAAAAACACTTGATGAGCGTAGACGAATGAATGGGATTCCATATGCATCATTGATTGGTTCAATAATGTATGCTATGATATGTACACGCCCGGATGTTGCGTACGCACTCAGTGCTACGAGCAGATACCAGTCAGACCTAGGAGAGGCGCATTGGACTGCTGCCAAGAATATTCTGAAGTACCTGAAAAGGCACAAAGATGACTTCTTGGTCTATGGTGGAGATGATGAATTAATTGTTAAAGGCTATACGGACGCAAGTTTCCAAACCGACAAAGATGATTTCAGATCACAGTCTGGGTTTGTCTTCTGCCTCAACGGAGGAGCAGTAAGCTGGAAAAGTGCTAAGCAAAGCACCATTGCGGATTCTACAACTGAAGCGGAGTACATTGCTGCACATGAAGCAGCAAAGGAAGCTATATGGCTAAAGAAGTTCATAGGAGAACTTGGTGTAGTCCCCTCCATTAAAGGACCAATAGCCCTGTATTGTGATAATAACGGAGCTATTGCACAGGCAAAAGAGCCTAGACACCACCAGAGAGTCAAGCATGTACTTCGTAGATTTCACCTTCTACGAGAGTTCGTTGAAAGAAAAGAAGTCGAGATAAGCAAAATTGGAACTGATGACAACATATCAGATCCATTAACTAAACCTCTGCCGCAGGCGAAGCACAACTCGCACACTGCAGCTATGGGAATCAAGCATATTGGAGAATGGCTTTGATGTCTCTGTTTAATGTTTTAAAGTTTTAGAGTTTAAATCTTTGTAAAACATTATTTAATCATTCACAATAAATGAAAAGAATTCATTTTTCCATTTAATTTGTGGTTTATTAAATGATGAGTCCCTTCAATTTGACGATATATTCAAGATAGACTGTCAGGACCAGTCCTGTGACTAAGAAATGTCTATCAAGTGAACTTGAATGTCAAAGGTTGAAAATGGTCCCTAATCGGAGTTTTCTATAAAATTGGACGCATAGAAAATGTTAGACGATTAGAATGCAAGATGACTAGTAGTTCTGTTTCTTGAACTATGTGGACATGGCAATGTCATAATCATTTGCATAGATACTTACTTTGGGAAGACTAGTATCGGACGAGACCTATGAAACTTTACTGTAAGAGATGAAAGTCTGTCATAAGTAAATTTCATTAAATTATTAGACACTAAATCCTCAATACCTGAGTGATTTGAGATTACTTGTTTGAGAACTGGTTGCTTTGACGTTGACCAACCGTCGCACCGTAAAAGGAGGCTATAAAGGCAACGCTCAGGTAATCACCTATCAAACGAAGTCTAATCTCAAGATCGCAAGATTGGGATTGTCCTCCCATAAATCGGGATGAGATGCTTAAAAGTTGTACAAGGCCACTCGGAGAGCTAGAAACTGTGAAATGCATGGCCGTGCTCGGATGAATCATAGGCTATGATTATCTGTTTATTTGATCAGTTGAACTCTGAAACCGAGGAACACCTCTGGACATAATAAGGATGACAACTCTTACCTTATGTTCAAAAGCAAGCATCGAGCGACAAAGGAATTAGGAAATGCACACTTGTCCCTAAGGACAAGTGGGAGACTGAAGGAAATAATGCCCTTGGTCCAAGTATGCATTCTATGTTAAGTCTAATAAATGCGGTTCTGTATTAATTAACAAGTTAATAAATTCAGTGAGATCAAGTGAGCTGAATGCCTAGCTAGAGGCCGCTTCAGTTCAAGTGGAATTAATGATATTAATCCACAGCTTACTCTTGACTGAACCCGTAGGGTCACACAAATAGTACGTAAACGGATCAAGTATTTAATGGCATTAAATACTCCATCTATGAATATTCGGAACCGACGGATCTTGGTTTCAGTGGGAGCTAAGATCGTCACAGGCAAGGAATGAATACTCCGGAAACGATGATATTGCCGGAAACGGAAATATGGATCGTATCGGAAATATAAATATTATCCAAGTCGTAGATGTTGCCGGAAACGGAAACATGGTACGTGTCGGAAAATATTATCGGAAATGGAAATATTGCCAGAATCGGAAATATTGCCGGAAACGGAAATATTGTCAGAATCGGAAATATTACCGGAATCGGAAAATTTAATCGGAAGCGCATCGTACGAATAAGCATCGGACGAGGCCTGCCGGACGAGGCCCAGCACGAAGCCAGGCCATCGCCCAGCAAGCCAAGCGCGCCGCACAAAACAGCAACGCCAGGCCCAGCGCAAGGCCAGGCCCAGCAGGCTGCGCACAGCGCGCAGCGCGCACAGCGCGCACAGCACGCGCAGCGCGCAGCGCGCGCGGGCGCTGAGTGGGCTGCTGCTCGCGCGCACGCATGGGGCCCATCGTGGCTGCCGTGCGTGTGTGTGCAAGTGTTTGTGTTCGTGCACGTTTCCTAAAACATGCAGAGTTCGGTTAATGATTAAATTCCTAATTCTATTTGATAAATTAATTAAATTAGAGTTCTTGTAGAATTCTAGGTTTGATTAAGTTGTATCTGAATAGGATTTCGATTCCCTTTCCATACCGCTATAAATATGAGGCTAGGGCTCACAATTTATAACACAAGTTTCAAAGTATTCAAAAAGTGAGTTTTTTGAGAGAAAATTAAAACACACATCTTGCTCCAAAAGTGCCGAAATTTTCTAGTACCTTAAGGGCGATTCTAGTTGGTCAATCTTAAGGCGGATCCGGACGTGCTGTGGACTATCTACGGAGGGACGACACTTGGAGTCCTAAAGACTTGTTCTTGTTCGGTTCGGGCGCAGCTAGGGAAGGCACGCAACAAAGAGTATGCATCAAATCTATGCTAAATGATTATGTGTAAATAATATGTTTTCCTGGGTTTATGGTTTTTCCGCATGATTTATGAATTGTCATATGTATCATAACCTAACAGAAATATCCCGAGCTGTTTCCCGAGGTTAGTCGAGTTATGGGGTCGTAACTCGTGTCTTTTAAGGGGGGTAGAGTGCGGTAGAATTTCGCGCTTTTTACCTTGTTTTCCCCTATTTTATGCTCAATTTAGTGCTTTCTATTGAATTTGCACTTATTATTGTCCTGTTTAATCATGTAAAGAATACAGCAACTTAAAATTTTTGTAAATGAATGTATTGAAAGTCTCAGAAAGTCTCAAGTTTTGAGTTGAATTTTGATTTCCGAACCCAAGTTTCGGGACGAAACTTCTTTTAAGGAGGGTAGATTGTAATAGCTCGTATTTTTATAATATTTATAAGTATATTTTATTATATTTATAAAGCATTTTACGATTTATTAACATTTAAATAATATTTAAATGTATTTTATTTAATGTATTTTAATTAATTAGAATATTTATTATTTTAATTAATTATGAAACGAATTTAATTCTTGAGTCGGGAAATTAAATGAGTTGCAAATGATTTTTTAAGGCTTCAGGTTTTAAATTAAAAGTCCAATTCGTTTTATTAAACGAGCCCAATCAAAAGAATTTAATTCAAGTGCTAAGCTAGCCCAATCATTTAATTCCCTAAGCCCAATTCTAATTTCCTAAGCCCAGCCCATTAACAATAAGGAGCCTATAAATAGGACTCCTCATCATTAAATGAACCCCTAAGATTTCATAAAACCCTTTTTGGCTTGCTTGCACCCCACTCCTTCTCTCTCCTCTTTGCTCGGCACACCGCACGCCCGCACAGCAGTGCTCGTGCTGCTCGGCCTCACGCCCAGCGTTGCGTGCCTCGCGCCCTTCGCTCGCACGCTCCCTCTCTTCCTCTCTCCCTCGCGCACAGCGCGCCCCTGCTTCGCTCGCCTTCCCTCGCGCACAGCGCGCGCCCCTGCTGCCCTCGTCCCCTCGTCGCAGCGCGCGCCCCTGTTGCCTCGTCCCCTCGTCGCTGCGCGCACACACACGGTCGTGTGTGTGTGTATTGTTCGTGTTCGTTTTTCCAATCTCTTTTCGCCCAATCACAATTAATTCGTGGTTGTTCCGTGCTATAGGTCGGATTGGTATAATTCTCTTCTTCCATACCTATTCTATTTAAATTCCGTATTTTAAATTATTGTATTAATATTGTTTAGAGTAATTAAAATGCTGGGAACCGGTTATGAATACCGTGGTTTGAGGATTTGTGTGTTGTGATTCATTAGGTTGGTTTTAACTATTAAAGGATGAATTTTCAGATTTGTTTATTTATTAAAGCATTGATTTTTATGATAATAAACTAGTTTTATTGGGATTTTCAAGTTAGGGTTTTAACCTAGACCTAATGAGTCAATTGATTAGCATAATTAGGTGATGATTTGCCAAAAAAAAAAAAAAAATTAGGTGATGATTTTAATTATGATGATCAATTATATTTTCAGATTTGAATAAAAGTTTAAAGTGTCGATTTTTATTGATTTTAAAGGCGGAAAAAGTATGTTTTCGTACTAGGGATTGATTTTGCAAATTGAGACGACTTTATTATTTAAAAACGATTGAATTCTAAAGTTTAAAGGAGGTTTTAAATTTTATAAAGTTGCTGGAAATTTACTGAACATGGAAATAATTTAAGTTTCATTATTTTGATGATAGGAGGTGATTTCTAGTTGAGTGTTCGTTATTGCAAAGTGGCCCCTACGCTTAGGTATTCAAGGTACGTACAAGTCTAGGGCGACCACACCTTTTGTCAACGACATTACATGATTGTTGATGATGTGAATTACATTATGTGAATCATGTTTATTTTGGTGAACGAGCATGTGATTTGTGATGTTGGATTTATTTGGATTAATTGTTGAACAAGCATGTTGAAATTATTATGAGTATGGATTCCATTGTCAATCATGTTGTTCAATATTTATGCATGTATGGTTTATTTCACATGCAAGGGATGGATTATTTATTGGTATACTATTGTACGGGATGTCTAGCATACTTTGAGCCAATTATTCGTACTTCGTTGTACCATTTATTTTACCACATGTGAAGGGTTAACTCACGTAAGTCACCGCACATGTAGGGTTCAGTTGGGAATATTTTTTATGAAATGAATTAGGATTTGTCGTGCAAGGGCACAACCCTCATGTTAATGTGCATGATGTGGAGTCTCACTTTGGTGAGGAGGAACATGGTAGTAATATCACAAGTGTCTTGCCTTGTTGATCACAAGTCCTAAAGCAATTAAAATAAGATTGTTTTGGTTGTTGTTTATTAATTGTATGTATGCATGTTGTCGAGTCTTGAGTTCGCCTTTAATAAAATATTAATAAACGTAAAGTGCAACCAGAACAAGCTTCAAAACTCTTGCTTCAAAACTTCAAAGAACAACCAGAACAAGCTTCAAAACTTATTAATTGGAACGTATATACCTTGAGTATGAACAATGGGGGGAGTCTTGCCGGAAAGCTCGTACTCCTACTAATGATACGAGACGTTGTTTCATTTATATTATGCGCAGGAATTCCGTCGGTATGGCCTGACACTCGGTATGGCCCGATTTTATTATTATATATTTGGTGTATGGTTGGCTCCCATCACCTTTTCCCTTTGTGGATTATTCTTTTGGCCCGTTCGAAGCTTATTCTAATTAAATTATGAGTCAAGAGTCGAGTCAAGGGTCGAGTCTTGTATTCATGATTGATTGTTTATTATTATATGGCTTTTGCATGTTGATTAGCACTTAGTGAGTGATGCATGTTTTAGTTTCATTCACTCTATGCTTGTAAGTACTCAGCTTTTGCTGACTAAGTGCTTTGTGTGTTTCTGGTCATGGCCTTTGCCTTAATGACCCTATGATGATCCATCATTTGCACTTGCATTGTTGGGGAGTAGAATAATATAGCAGGTTGGTAGATCAAGTACGATCGAAATCATGTGGCTTGGGATGATTGAGAGAGTTGCATGCTTTCGTTCTTTGAAACTATTTTATTTAATACTTTAATTATGTTTGAATTTGTTGAACTTTATACTTTGGTTTTTGGGCCATCATGGTTCCAAATTGTAGGAGGCCTCAATATTTCATTAATTATGGTTTTTAAAAGTTAGTTGACATTTAATTTCGCTGCGTAATTCTGGTAATAGCCTTAACCGTTATCACGGTGGCGGTAATGCTTTCGTAATTCCTTTATTTTAAGTTGGAAAATGGTTTTATAAAAGCAAGGAATTATTAGGGTGTTACAAAGTGGTTCATGTTGTCGAGTCTTGAGTTCGCCTTTAATTAATAAAATATTAATAAACGTAAAGTGCAACCAGAACATGCTTCAAAACTCTTGGAACGTATATACCTTGTGTTAGGTTATGATTCATATGACAAAACATAAATCATGCGGAAAAACCATAAAGCCAGGAAAGCATATTATTTACACATAATCATTTAGCATAGTTTAGATGCATACACTTTGTTGCGTGCCCTCCCTAGCTGCGCCCGAACCGAACAAGAACAAGTCTTTAGGACTCCAAGTGTCGTCCCTCCGTAGATAGTCCACAGCACGTCCGGATCCGCCTTAAGCTTGACCAACTAGAATCGCCCTTAAGGTACTTAGAATTTTCGGCTATTGTAGGCAATTATATGACTGAATTTTTGCTCTCAAAATCACTTTGAATACTTGAATACTCGATATAAATTATGAGCCCTTAACTCATATTTATAGACCAAGGAATAAGTAATCGAATCCTACTTGGATACGAATTAATTAAATTAGAATCCTAGTAGAATTCTTATTTAATCAATTTATCTTTTAGGATTAGGAATTTTAATCATTAAACAAATCCTATACTCTTTAGGTTTCGTATGTGAACACAAAATCTACACGAGCATGACCCGCAAGCGTGCAGGCCATGCCCGCGCACAGCCCACACGGCCGCTCGGCCCACGCGAGCTACAAGCCCACGCGAGCTGCAGCAATGCTCGCAGCCCACTGCTCGCAGCTGCGCGCGCTGCCACGGCCAGCTGGGCCTGGCCTTGCGCTGGGTCTGGCGTGGCCTTGGCTGTTCGTGTGGCGCGCTTGGCTTGCTGGGCGATGGCCCGGCTTCGTGCGGGGCCTTCGTCTGGCAGGCCTCGTCCGATGCTAATTCGTACGATACGCTTCCGATTAAATTCCCGATTCCGGAATTTATTTCCGATACGAACAATATTTAATATTTTCGATTCCGGAATTAATTTCCGTTTCGAACAAATATTTAATATTTCCGTTTCTGGAATTATTTTCCAATTCCGATAATATTTCCGATTCTGACAATATTTCCGTTTCCGGCAATATTTTCGATTCCGGCAATATTTCCATTTCCGATAATATTTTCCGATACGTACCATGTTTCCATTTCCGGCAACATCTACGACTTGGATAATATTTATATTTACGATACGATCCATATTTCCGTTTCCGGCAATATCATCGTTTCCGGAGTATTCATTTCTTGCCTGTGACGATCTCAGCTCCCACTGAAACCAAGATCCGTCGATTCCGAATATCCATAGATGGAGTATTTAATGCCATTAAATACTTGATCCGTTTACGTACTATTTGTGTGACCCTACGGGTTCAGTCAAGAGTAAGCTGTGGATTAATATAATTAATTCCACTTGAATTGAAGCGGCCTCTAGTCAGGCATTCAGCTCACTTGATCTCACTGAATTATTAACTTGTTAATTAATACTGAACCGCATTTATTAGACTTAACATAGAATGCATACTTGGACCAAGGGCATTATTTCCTTCACCTTGAGTATGAACAATGGGGGGAGTCTTGCCGGAAAGCTCGTACTCCTACTAATGATACAAGACGTTGTTTCATTTATATTATGCGCAGGAATTCCGTCGGTATGGCCCGACACTCTGTATGGCCCGATTTTATTATTATATATTTGGTGTATGGTTGGCTCCCATCACCTTTTCCGTTTGTGGATTATTCTTTTGGCCCGTTCGAAGCTTATTCTAATTAAATTGTGAGTCAAGAGTCGAGTCAAGGGTCGAGTCTTATATTCATGATTGATTGTTTATTATTATATGGCTTTTGCATGTTGATTAGCACTTAGTGAGTGATGCATGTTTTAGTTTCATTCACTCTATGCTTGTAAGTACTCAGCCTTTGCTGACTACGTGCTTTGTGTGTTTCTGGTCATGGCCTTTGCCTTAATGACCCTATGATGATCCATCATTTGCACTTGCATTGTTAGGGAGTAGAATAATATAGCAGGTTGGTAGATCAAGTACGATCGAAATCATGTGGCTTGAGATGATTGAGAGAGTTGCATGCTTTCGTCCTTTGAAACTATTTTATTTAATACTTTAATTATGTTTGAATTCGTTGAACTTTTATACTTTGGTTTTTGGGCCATCATGGTTCCAAATTGTAGGAGGCCTCAATATTTCATTAATTATGGTTTTTAAAAGTTAGTTGACATTTAATTCCGCTGCGTAATTCTGGTAATAGCCTTAACCGTTATCACGGTGGCGGTAATGCTTTAGTAATTCCTTTATTTTAAGTTGGAAAATGGTTTTATAAAAGCAAGAAATTATTAGGGTGTTACACTATGTGCATGCTGTGAAGAAGCATAGTGAGGGGAGTATGGCCATATGCATGTGTGACAACATAGAAAGACCCCCTCCCATTTTCCAGAGAATGTTCATATCCCTTAAACCGTTCATGGAAGGGTATATGAGAGGCTGCAGACCACTGATTGGGCTAGATGGATGCCATCTAAATGGTGCGTACCTAGGGATATGTTTGGTTGCGGTTGCATCTGATGGGAATAAAAACATATATCCCCTTGATTGGGGTGTTGTTGAGATCGAGAAGACAGACACATGGACATGGTTCATAGACTTGTTAGCTTCTGCTCTTGGAACAATGGTTGGTGAAGGTTACACATTCATGTCAGACAGGCAAAAAGTAAGCACTCAATCATTCTTTCATTTACATTTCGTGCCTTAATGTTTTTTGTATAATTAATGTTTGCTTGTAACCAAACTGTAGGGTCTGTTGGAAGCATTCCAGAATGTTGTACCAAAGACGGATATTAGATATTGTTGGAGGCACATTTGGTGTAACTTCAAGCAGAAGTGGAATGGTCTAGCTTACAAGGAACTACTTTGGGAGGCTGCCAAAGCAACAACAAAGGTAAGGTTATTAACTGAATGCATACTTAGTATTCTGGACTGCATACTAATTGAACAGACTAAAATGACTGCATACTAAATGAATAGACTTACAATATGGACTCCATTCATATTTGATTTGATTTCTTTTAATTTTTCTGAAGTCTTGTGTTCTATCTCAGTTGGAATTTTACAACCATATGCTTACGCTTAAAGGAATGTTTGAGCCTGCTCATGCATATATGAAAGGCATACCCCCTAACTTTTGGAGTAGGTATGTGTAGACACCTACTTTTGTCCCCATTCCCGAAAGGGAAGGTTCGATGATGAGAACATAAATCTCCACTTGGCAACGCATTTCCTATAAAATAACGAATCTCAAATCACCCTTTCATTTCAGCCAAAGCTTCCATTTATAGAAACCTGCTAAAAATAGTAGCTGCCGTAAAAGGTAATTGCTAAAAGTAGTAAGAATAAAAAGATAAAAACCTGTCAGAATTAGGTGTTGCACTCCAACATAAATCCTAAAAGAGATAGAAATTGTAAAAGGAATTCTATTCCTATCGCAATTCGATAAAAGAGTTAACGTATTAATTAAACTCATAACGAACCTAGAGTTCGTAAAGGGCCCAGACGCATTCCGTCGTAAATTGATACGCACCAAATAACTCGGATTAAGTCTCTTAATGGACTCCGTACTCTAGAGTCCAATCTGACAAAGAATTCTGCCAAGATCCTATTATCAACGCCCAGCCCTGGGCGCCGAAATCTTTGACGCCCAGTGCTGGGCGCCGAAAATACCTGGGACGGATTCTTTTCCTAATCCGTTTCGTATTCATATTCCTGAAAATCTATCTTTCTACGCCACTTTTTCCTATAAATAGACCCCTAAAGCCGACGTGAAAAGGACACACAACAGAACACACAATTCCATAACCTGAGTATTGACTCTAGCCTTAAGCCTAGCCTCACGATGCGAAATTGATCCGGCGTTCTGTCACAATCGACCCAAAAGTCGAACAGAACGCATCCTGTCCCTTGTAGCTGATGAATTAAGCCCAAATACTGGAACACTGCTTAGAAAACCGAGATTCGTTAAATAAAAGGAGAAATAGCAAAGCCAAGTGGTTAGTTTTCTGAGAACCGTGACGCACCTCTCAAGGGTGCGTTGTAATGTGTCCATCATATGATTTAATCGCTTTCATCACCCTTTTATAAAATTGTCGAACTATTAACTTGATTGATCTATCACGCCTAATAAGATAATACCTTGGACAATTGAATTATCATGATAGGTACCTTAAATCAATCTAAATAAGATAATCACGATCGATTTAGTATTATGTGTTGCATATTGCTAAAATCAATTCAGAATAGTTTAATAGTTTAACGCACATCCCTTCAATTATTTATGCTGAGATAGTAAGGATAACCTGCCTCTGGAGTTATCGATGAGCACTCCTCTCGGTAGTTACAGTCCCCCGAACTCTCAATCTCTGCCCTGCGGGTGTACGTTGGGCGATCCCCATACCAGGGATCACAAGGGAACCTATGGCCGTCGTGGTCGAACATAATTGCACTCCCTTTATGTCACGATAACCGGGTTTTGTCAGTTTTTCTCATTGTCGTTAAAAACTGAATGGCGACTCCTATATTACTAGTCGATTGGGTGTAAACTCACAGGAAATCTAACTACACTTGATCTGACGACGTCACGCCCACGAGGGACGAGGTCATGCATTAGCCTCGTGCTTTTTCGACCCCCTCACTGTATGCATTCTCTTCCACATCGAAATCTAAGATGTTATTGAATAACATGTGCGAGAGCTTCAATAATGTACTGAAGCAAGCAAGAGACAAGCCCATTTTGACACAGATGGAGTGGATGAGAAGGTACGTTATGCAAAGAAACTGCCAGAAACGGGAAGTGGTGCATTCTGTACCCGGTAGATTCATGCCTTATGTGAAGAAGCAGTTTGATTGGGCTGGAAAGATTAGAAAGTTTAACAATCTGACTAGGAGCAGTGAGCATTTTTTTGAAGTAGAGAATAACAGTGAGAGGTTTTTGGTAAATCTGGAGGATAAGAAATGCACCTGTTTTAGTTGGGAATTGACTGGTATTCCTTGCCATCATGCGTACGCTTGTATTTTATACATGAGAGCTGATCCAGAGGATTATGTTCATGATTTTTACTCTAAGAAAAGGTATATGGATGCATATGAGCCCGTGTTGCTTCCCATGCCAGGACCTAAAGAATGGGAGAAAACTCCATTCCCAGAGCCAGTTCCAGCCCCTTTTAGAAAGATGTCGGGGAGACCTTCTAAGAGAAAGAGGACAAAAGAGCTAGGAGAGGAAGCTGAGAAGGTTGCTGAAGTTGTTGAGGCAGTCATAAGGCTTGGTGGAAAGGCCAATAGATGTTCAAACTGCAGGCAGTACGCCCACAATAAAGGAGTTGCAAGAATCCCACTATCCCATCTTCTTCAGCTCATCATTCTCCTTGCACGGCTCCTTCTTCTGATCCAGCAACCCCACAATTATGTCCCTTTTCCATTTCCTCATCATACTATACAAAGTATATGCATCCCCTCCTATTGGTATCAACATCGTAATCGGGACACGCAATAAACCTTCTCCTTGGATTTTCTCTGGTCCATCATTTCCTAATCGTAGCCTTCAAACCACATTTACATGTCCATCCCATTTCTCATGTGTAACTGCATAACACATTGACAAGTTAAAATCTACTGTATAGAACTTACTTTAAGGTATTAAATGCATAAAATTCTTACTTTGAGGTACAACAACTCATGGCTTTCCGGAGACTATTTTTCCAAACTGTGAGGTAGAATTACAGTAAGTAGTTCTTCCATGAATGAATTCTTCCAATGCAGAAGGAAATTGAGCATGCTATATACCCAAAGTGTTTAATTATATCATTAATTGACCAAAACACATAAAAGCCCCAAAATTAGATACTATCCCCAATTTAATTAAAATAAGAACCCTAATTTATGCAATCAGATCAACAGTAGAAGAAAAGTAGGCTTACCTTAATGAAATTGGTGTCCACAAAATGTTGTTTGCAGGAGAACAAACCTAATTAGTACCAATAGAACGAGCAAGAATGAAATTATGGACGTTGGAGAGGGAGAATGGGCAAGAACAGTAAGGAGGCAAAATAAAAGAGAGAGAGAGAGAGAGAGATACCTGTTTGGGGCGAGTGGCAGCGAATAACATTAGAGATGAGGAGCACCGACGAGGATTTCGGAGTACCGGCCAAGAGCAGAGCACCGACGAGTTGAACTCTAGCAGAAGTGTCTAGGAGAAGTGTTTGGCCAGCCGCAAGCTTTAGGCGAAGATGAACAAAGATGATAAACAGATGAACATGTACTCCGTAATCGGGTGTTTCTTTATTTTCTTTTGGATGGGGTTTTTTTGGGTAGGTCATTTTAATTTAGTTTTTTTTTTATCATTAATCAAATTATAATTAGAGTGATAATGATGTAATTATTTGACTAATTGGTGTAAAGATGGATTAATTGACATTTAGGTAGTAATTAGCAACAATTGTTAAATACCTAGGTAGTAATTGACAACTTTCAAAGACCTAGGTAATAATTCACAAAATCACAAAGTACCTAGGTAATAATTGACAAATTTTCCTAATTAATTTGTAAAACGTACTATCAAATATCAAAGATGTTAAATGTTATATGTTTAATTGATAGATTTCAGATTGATAAATCTCAATATATATAGAAGTACTCGATCAATAGGTATTAATTCCTACTCCAACTCTAATAACTAATCCTACTCCAACTATATATAATTGAGTTTGGCCGACTGAATTTAATGAATTCCTTCTACAAGGTTTGGATTCTGTTATGGTTTTAGGAAAGTTAAGTTTTTTTTTTTATATAACATAGATGTAAGCAGTTACTACATCCGTCTCTTTTTATTCTTTATGTTTGGTATTTTACACGCGTGTTAACGGCTAATTAATATGCATTGAGATTCCTCTATTTTTTTTTAATTTAAGCAAGGAAAATTACGTTTATTTATAATATTTTCACTTTATCATAATTCTGATATTGGGAACATGAGAAAAATGTAATGTCCCAATAGAAAAATGTGAGAAATTAAATGACCCGATGAATTTAATTGGTTAAAATAAATCATTGGGTACAAAATTTGATATAATATTAAAGCATTTGTGTGATAATATAAAAGGAAATGTAAAGAACATTTTGGTAAACCCAAAAGGAAAACGTAAATAACAAAAAGAGACGGAGGGAGTAAATTTATTAAAGACTAGTTATCGGATACAATTTGATTATTACATTAATCAAGGATGCAATCCCAAAGTACCGGAAAATACAAATTTACATAATCATATGTAGCAAATTATATTGTGGAGCGCTAAAAGCCGCCCCATTATCAATACCTAGTATTTAAAAAAGAAAACCAACTTCATTTTGAGGACACGTAAGCAACACCATTTTGAAGACACGTGGCTGACACATAATCATCAGCACTTGGAAGACATGTGGCCAAGAATACATAATCAATTCTTCAATTAATACATAATAAATCACCTCAACATTTCATCATTCCCTTTCCAATTTTAGTTTAACCGTTTAGAATAATTTAATTAGAGACATTGATTAATACATTGACGGTTATGGTGAATCAAGAATGAGAAACGTTTCAGATGGTTATAATTCCCGGGTTAATGAATTTGACTATTTATTAAACCTACATGTTTACAATTTTTTATAGACCAATATTCCGCCCTAACTTATTTTGCTAAATTTCTTCATTCTAAAGAATTTACTATTTTCCTATAGGTGAGTGGAAGTTGAAATTATGTTATAAACTTCTAATTCATGCCCACCCCATTGTTTTTTAGAAAATTATTTCTTCTAATGAGGTGGTATTAGTTAATGCTATCATTATGTTCATTTTTTTAGCTCATTTAAATCAATTGTGCATCTTTTTTGCATCCCGTTGCCTGACTTGCCTCAATCGTCATCATATTTCAAGTTCTTTTACAAACGACTCAAAAACCGACAAACAAGGATGCATTTTTGTTTTGAAATTTGTATGACAGCTACTACTACCACATCCCTAACTCTATAAGTATAATTTCGAGTTTTAAAAAATGGTTTAGTCTTTGATATTTTTCAGATTTTTAACATATCACGTTTGGTTAGTTTGATCAGCAACTCTTAATTCTTAGGTCATTTTCCTTTTTGGTAGTTTTCTTGATTGTGATGCAAAGGATAGGGTGCAAAACGTCATGTATACTTGACAACTGAAACATAGTTTTTAATCCAACAAACAACAATGGTGAATTTCTTAGCATATTGAAGATTTGTTGATTTATTTTGTTTAATCCGAAGAATACATATGCTTAACTTAGTTACTCCGTACTAGCATATTTCTCTAATTCTACTTTTTTAAAACCCCCTTGGATAAAAAGATATACTCCTAAACTAATTAACAATGTATTTGTGGTCTTGTGGGAGCTCATAATATATTCCATAAAAGTAATGCTTCCACCAAATATATCTTGGAAATTATAGTTTACGTACTATCAAAATTTTTAGTGAACATTTTTAGTGAAGTATTATACATTTATGCCTTTATCATTTTGGAATGTCAATTTACCATTTTTTTTAATTGAGTATCCTAAAATATATCCCGTGCGTAGAACGGGTAAAAAACTAATTTTACATTAATACCCTTATCCAATATTCCCAACTTTCTATTTCTCCACCCCCCCCCCCCCCCTTCCTTCATCTCTCCAATTATTGGAGAAAAACCTCCACTGACACTTCACCAACCAACAACCACCAA
Organism: Spinacia oleracea; assembly: GCF_020520425.1. Taxonomy (NCBI): domain Eukaryota; kingdom Viridiplantae; phylum Streptophyta; class Magnoliopsida; order Caryophyllales; family Amaranthaceae; genus Spinacia; species Spinacia oleracea. The sequence continues at coordinate 8,244,557 of NC_079488.1, read as the reverse complement.
TTACCACGCATTTGTCCGGAGAAAAGACCTCCACCAGCATTTTTTTTTGTCCGGAAAAAAATTCACATACTTTTAGACATGCATTTATTTAAAAAACAAAATTAAAGCCCAATAATAATATGATATTATTACGTATCATCGGAAAAAATTAAAGAGAATCGTCTAATCTTATATGTGACCAGCCATACCATCAACTTGATGGTGTGGCGTGTTCACACTTATAAATAAGCTCTGCGCGTTGGTTAAAAAATTTAAAAGTAAAGTCAGCATAGAAAAAAATAAACCAGTCTATACAAGGAACATCTAATATGAAACTGCAATAAAACAAGAAATGCAACGACGAATACAATGTACTGTTATGTTATGACAAATATAAAACATATATATTTCATGCGGAAAAACCATAAAGCCAGGAATCCAAATTAATTGTCACATAACAATTAGCATAATTTAGGATGCATACTTTTGTAGCGTGCTCTCCCTAGCTGCTCCCGAACCGAACAAGTTTAGGATTCCAAGTGTAGTCCCTCCGTAGATAGTCCACAACACGTTCGGATCCGCCTTAGATTCAATTAACTAGAATTTAGCCTAAGGTTTTATGTTTATTCGATTATAATTTGTGGAAAAATTATTAACTTTAGTTTTAGCTTAAAACTATATGAATACTTGAATTGATGTATTATTAATTGTGATTGCCATCACCTATTTATAGGGTAGGATCATTGGAACTAGAAACCTACTAGGATTCAATTTACCTAATCTTATTAGAATTAGATATTAATTAAATCTATTAAGTTAGTGTTTATTTCAACAACTAACTCTAGTAGTTTTAGGAAAATAATCTTTAATCGAACTAATCCTAAACGCGTAAGGATTCGATGCATGCACGAACTCAAAGCACACACAGGCACAACCCACGAAGGGCGCAGGGCGCGCGCGCGCGCGGAGCTCGGCCCAGCAGCGCTGCAGCCCATTGCTTGGGCGCGCCAGCCTGCTGGCCATCACTGCTCGTTGGGCCTGGCCTTGCGTGTTACTTGGCTGGGCCTGCGTGCCTTGGCGGGCTGTTGGCTCGCCTTGCTGTGCGCGGGCTTCGCTAGGCGCAGGCCTGGCTTCGTGTCGGGCCTTGCGTCTAGCAAGCTCGTCCAATGTTTATTTCGTACGACGCGCTTCAGATTAATTTTCCGATTCCGGAATTCATTTCCGATTCGAACAATATTTAATATTTCCGATTCCGGAATTAATTTCCGTTTCGAACAAATATTTAATATTTCCGATTTCGGAATTATTTTCCGATTCCGATAATATTTCCGATTTCGGAATTATTTTCCGATTCCGATAATATTTCCGATTCCGACAATATTTCCGTTTCCGGCAATATTTCCGATTCCAGTAATATTTTCATTTCCGATAATATTTTCCGATACGTACCATGTTTCCGTTTCCGGCAACATCTACGACTTGGATAATATTTATATTTCCGATACGATCCATATTTCCATTTTCGACAATAGCATCGTTTCCAGAGTATTCATAATTTGCCTTTTGACGATTTCAGCTCACACTGGAACCAAGATCCGTCGATTCCGAATATCCATAAATGGAGTATTTAATTCACTTAAATACTTGATCCGTTCACGTACTATTTGTGTGACCCTACGGGTTCAGTCTAGAGTTAGTTGTGGATTAATTTCCACTTGAACTGAAGCGGACTCTAGCTAGGCATACAATTCACTTGATCTCACTGAATTATTAACTTGCAAAATTAATTAATACTGAACCGCATTTATTAGACTTTGCATTGAATGCATACTTGGACCAAGGGCATTATTTCCTTCAGTCTCCCACTTGTCCTTAGGGACAAGTGTGCATTGCCTAATTCCTTTGTCGCTTAATGCTTGCTCATGAACATAAGGCAAGAGTTGTCATCCTTATTATGTCCAGAGGTATTTCTCGGTTTTAGAGTTCAACTGATCAAATAAACAGATAATCATAGCCTATGATTCATCTGAGCACGGCCATGCTTTTTACAGTTTCTAGCTCTCCGAGTGGCCTTGTACAACTTTCAGCATCTCATCCCGATTTATGGGAGGACAATCCCAATCTTGCGATCTTGAGATTAGACTTCGTTTGATAGGTTATTACCCGAGCGTTGTCGTTATATCCTCCTTTTACGGTGCGACGGTTGACAACGTCAAAGTAATCAGTTCTCAAACAAGTAATCTCAAATCACTCAGGTATTGAGGATTAGTGTCTAATAATTTTAATGAAATTTACTTATGACAGATTTTCATCTCTTACAGTAAAGTTTTATAGGTCTGTCTGATACTAGTCTTCTCAAAGTAAGTATCTAAGCAAATGATTATGATTGCGACATTGCCATGTCCACATATATAGTTCAAGAAACAGAACTACTAGTCATCTTGCATTCTAGTCGTCTAGCGTTTTCTATGCGTCCATCTTATAGAAAACTCCAACAAGGGACCATTTTCAACTTTTGACATTCAAGTTCACTTGATAGACATTTCTTAGTCACAGGACTGGTCCTGACAGTCTATCTTGAATATATCGTCAAATTGAAGGGACTCATCATTTAATACTAAACCAAGATTAAATGGAATATGAAAATACATTTCATATATGATAAATGTTCAACCCCAATGTTTTACAACCATGGGCCCCTAGCCCATCTTTAAAACAACTAATGGAATTCAAAACTATGCTTGATTTCTAGTGCCACAACGTGAGTGTTGTATTTCACTTGTTGCATAGGTTTATTTATCATGCTTTGCCAATCTTAATATCCTTTTCATCGAATGTCTTTCGAGATAGGATGATAAGATCTTTTGAGTTTGTTTATTATGTGATCTAGTCTTTCTTACTTCAATAGTGGTTCTACGCATTTTGCAATGAAGAACCATCAACTCAGCAGACATGTGATCTACCCAAGTTCAGTGAAGATCTCTTAACGTAAACAACCCTGTTTTATTGTTTCTTAGGCAATAATTACTTTTACTTCAACTGTATAGGTTGCTAGTGATGCTTTGTTTGGATTTACTTATCCAAGCAGTTCACAGATATGTGGAAGACTTTTCCATCTGTATCTTAGAACATAGAAATTAATATTTAATTTCCCACGCAACAACTCGTGGTCTTCAATCCATGTTGCCATTTCAAAACACGATGCTCTTTAGCTCGTCCTTGCCAATGGTTAACTCCAAAGGGATCTTGCTTGATCCCTTGCTAGTGTTTATGCGTGTAGCATCAATTTTTAGCATATGTTTATTTCCTTGTATCAAGAACTATTCCTATTTACTTTTCAAGTACCATAGGATTTTCTTGATATCAATCTAGTTGATCTTTACTTAGATCAACAGATCAACAGAGATTGGTATATGTTCGTCATGCCTAAAGTCATATGATACATTTTTGGTGATCCTAATATTATATTATACATGATAAATTCTTTTGCAGAATAATTCCCAATTGAATTCTGTTCATGTAACTTTAGCTCATCTAGTTTCAGTACATACTAAATCCAGCTAAATTCTATGACATATAATATAGGTTAAGAATCTCATTTAGACTCTTTGATGTTTAACTTAGTAAACGCTTATACATAGTTCAAACATTCTTTACTTAGATTTATTCATATCGGTCGAATATCTCAAATGGAGTCTTTCTTGTTTGATTTAGTAAATGCCATTACTTAATCTAAAACGATATCATAAGATCTTTGTAAATAGATCTTAATATCCAGTATGTACTAAGTTTCTCCTTGGTCCAGCATTGATGAATAATTTCAAATTTAAGTCATTAGCATTTGAATGTCATTTCACAATAGAGAGATATGTGTGTGATACACATAGGACCAATTAAGTTTTATGTACTCCCACTAAACTTCTTATATATCTATAAGAATCATGTATATTTTATGAAACTAAAATACTTTATTAGTTTAACTAAAATACAATTCTAATTCCCAATTGCTTGCTTAAATTTGTACTTAGATTTCATAAGCTAAGCTAGCTTTCCTTTTCAAGCATTTATTTGGATCCACAAATCCTATGACATGTCATGTACATAGTTTATTCCAACATTTGATTGAGGAATACGTTTAGTCATCCAATTGCTATATGTACCAATATGCAATCATTGCTTGATTTATAGACTTAAGCATTAAGATTATTGTGAGGGGGTCGAAAAAGCACGAGGCTAATGCGTGACCTCGTCCCTCGTGGGCGTGACGTTTCTTTTTGTCAAATCAAGTGTAATTGGATTTCCTGTGAGTTTACACCCAATTGACTAGTAATATAGGAGTCGCCATTCAGTTTTTAACGACAATGAGAAAAACTGACAAAACCCGGTTATCGTGACATAAAGGGAGTGCAATTATGTTTAACCACGACGGCCATAGGTTCCCTTGTGATCCCTGGTGTGGGGATCGCTCAACGTACACCCGCAGGGTAGAGATTGAGGGTTCGGGGGACTGTAACTACCGAGAGGAGTACTCGCTCTTCGATAACTCCAGAGGCAGGATATCCTTACTAGCTCAGCATAAATAATTGAAGGGACATGCATTAACTATTAAACTAATCTGAATCGATTTTAGCACACTACAAGAAATTGATTAATTCCGACCGCCAAAAGTAGTTGGTAAAACACGAAATACGGTTGGTAAATGTTTTAGCGACCGCCAACGGTCGTAAAAGGGCGGTCAGTGTTCACCTGGACGGTAATTAAGAAAACTCCGACTGTAAAGCGGTCGCTAAACTTTACCGTCTGAAATAGCGACTGCTTAGGAGTTGGTATTTTATCGACTGCCGTTACAGTCGGTAATTTAATTTAGCGACTGCCATAGCAGTCGCTAATTTAACGACTGCCTTGGTAGTCGCTAAATTAACGACTGCTAAAGCGGTTGGCAATTTACTAATTTACCGACCAACTAAGCAGTCGGTAAATTACCGACTTCTTAGTTGGTCGGTAAATTAGTAAATTTCCGACCGCTTTGGCAGACGGTAAAATTAATTAAAAAAAAATCAAAACCATCCAACTGGAAAGAAAACCAGCGAATGGTTTTGATTTCTTCAAAGCAAAATAATTTGAGTTGGCGTGCTTTAATAGTCTTCAATATCCAAATCCAAGATTCACAATTGGGGATAAATTAATTCCCAAAACAATAACCCAGCTTAATTAAGAACAATTACACAGAACAAAGAAAATGGTATGAATTAATTACCAACATACACATATAGAGATAAAATAACAATTTATAAAGAGAGTGCTTAAATAAATCCAATCCAAAAAATAGATTTATATATCTGAATAAAATTAATTACAAGGATGCAAAAAAGTAACCACCCAAAAATTAAGACTAATATCAAGAATAATCTTAAAAAATCTAGATCTACAACTAAAACATGAAAATCATGTACAAAAACCACTAGTCTTGGATTTTTCACCAAAAAACATCAATCTTGGATTCATTATCAGAAATCCAAATCTTTTTCACCATAAAACATCAATCGGGATCCTCCATTCTTTGACTAAAACCTAAAAACCAACCTTTTTCAGTGATATTTTGTCGGAGATGGAAATGCAAGTCGGGATGCTCCATTCTTCCACATGTGATTTGGTAGATAGAACGATATTTTTTGGGGATTATAGGGCCGCCGCAACGCGGAGGCGGAGGTCGAAGGTAAAGGGCAGAGAGTTTTGATTAAGAGAGGAGGCGGAGATCGATGGTTGGGGTTGATACTAAAGGTAGGCAAATCGATATAAAACACCAAAGTTTGATGTTATTGTGTTGAATTTTTAGTAGGAAAAAGAGTGGGGGAGATGAAGGGGGAGGTTTCCTGGTGAGAGAAAGAGGAGCTTGTGAGAGAAATAGGGATAAAGAGGCGGAGAGGATGGGATTTATTAGGGTTTTAAAACGAGAGCAGTAAGTTACATATTCTCGGAAAAACAACTTTTTTTACCGACTGTTATTGTGGTCGGTAAATGATTTTTTACCGACTGCCTTATGTGCGGTCGGCAAATAGTTTTTTTAGCGACTGTTCAAGCAGTCGGTAAATAATTTTTTAACGACTACCTAGTCTACGGTCGGTAAATTACTTTTCACCGACTGCTTGGGCGGTTGGTAAAATGTTAAATTTATTTTGGAAATAGTCGGATTTTTACCGACTGCTATTTAGTCGGGACGCATGGGGGAGAAGTCGTTAATTTAGCGACTGCTATAGAGGCGGTCAGTAAATGTAAAAAATAACGACTGCTTCTAAACCGGTCGGTAAATTAACGACCGCTTCCAAAGTGGTCGGTAAATTTTATTTTACCAACTACTTTTCTGGCGGTCGGTAAATTTAGTCGGTAATCAAGCGCTTTCTTGTAGTGGCAATATGCAACACATAATACTAGATCGATCGTGATTATCTAGTTTAGATTGATTTAAGGGACCTAGCATGATAGTTTAATTGTCCCAGATATTATCTTTATTAGGCGTGATAGAACAATCAGATTTAATAGTTTAACAGTTTTATAAAAGGGCGAGGAAAGCGATTAAATCATGCGAAGGGACACATTACGACGCACCCTTGAGAGGTGCGTCATGGTTCTCAGAAAACTAACCACTTTGGCTTTGCTATTTCTCCTTTTATTTAACGAATCTCAAGTTTCCGGGCTTAATTCTTCAGCTACAAGGGACAGGATAAGTTCTGTTCGATTTTTGGATCGATTGCGACAGAACGCGGGATCAATTTCGCAGCGTGAGGCTTAGGCTTAGGGGTCGGAGTCAATACTCAGAATATGAATTGTGTGTTTCTTTCACGTCGAATTTGGGGCTGTATTTATAGGGAAGAGTTCGTGGAAAGATAGAATTTTAGAGTAATAATCCAGGAAGAATTAGGAGAGAACACGTACCCAGGTAATTTCAGCGCCCAGGGCTGAGCGCCGAAGATTTCGGCGCCCAGAGCCAGGCGTTGAAAATAGGGTCTGGGCCGTATTTCCTTGTCAGATTTGGACTCGTGGAATACGGAGTCTTTGAGACTTATCCGAGTCTTTTAGTGAGTATTAACTTTATGACGGAATGCGTCTGGGCCTGTTACGAACTCTACGTTCCTTAGGATTTTAATTAATACGTAACTCTTATTTTCGAATTATACTAGGAATAGGATTCCTCTTGCAAATTCTATCTCTTTTAGGATTTATGTTGGAGTGCAACACCTAATTCTGACAGGTTCCTATCTTTTATGTCTTGCCACTTTTAGCAACTACCCGTTACGGCAGTTACTATTTTTAGCAGGTTTCTATAAATAGCAGGTTTGGGTGAAATGAAAAGGGTGATCGAGATTCGTTATTTTATAGGAGATGCGTTGCCAAGTGGAGATTTATGTTCTCATCATCGAACCTTCCCTTTCGGGAATGGGGACAAAAGTAGGTGTCTACAGTTAGCCCCCACTTTGACTGAGTCTCGGGATGAGACGATGGTCAAAGTACTGGACGGAGTGCGTCACACAAGCCATAGTGTTTGTGACTTGCTTTGCGAGGGTCTCACGAGCCCCCGAGTGATAACATTTGACTTAAGGGTCATCACTTGAAGTTTCGACATATCCCTCACGTGTCATTGGGATTTGTCAACGGATAGTATAGAAACTCCCTCGCTTTGTCATTGGAAGTATCTAAAGATGCGTAGAAACTCCCTCACTTTGTCATTGGAAGTAGCTACAGATGTTTTCGAAATCAAAGCTATAAAGTGTAATTTGGCCTGGCCAAGCCCAATCACGAGGTAAAAATGTTTTTAAAGATTCTCATTTTCAGGGTTAGCTAAACGAGAAAACCCCCTTGTTTTTATAGGACGTAAAACGAAGGAAAATCCAGCACATCGCTCTTTTTTGGAAAAACGGAAAACCAATCCTTTAATTTTTGGAAAAAGGGAAAACCAGTCCTTTAATTTTTGGAAAAATGGAAAACTAGAAAAAGTTATCGCTGCAGCGACTAAGGACCTGCGCGGTTAGTGGCGCAGACCCTGCCGGCTAAAGATGGCGAGCCTGTCCGCTAAGGGTGGACACCCCGTCCGATAGAAGTGGACGAATCTATTTTGAAATTTGTTTGTGTTTTTTTTTTGAAAATAAGGACCTACGCGGTTTGTGACGTAGACCCCGCCGGCTAAAGATGGCGAGCCTGTCCGCTAAGGGTGGACACCCCGTCCGATAGAAGTGGACGAATCTATTTTGAAGTTTTGAAAATAAGGATCTACGCGGTTAGTGACGTAGACCCCGCCGGCTGAAGATGCGAGACTGTTTTTTGCTTTGTTTTGAAGATTCTATTTTCTTTTCATTTTCGAAGACTGAGGACCTGCGCGGTTAGTGACGCAGACCCCGCCCGCTGAAGGTGAGCGAGCCCTGTCCGCTAAGGGTGGACGCCCCGCTAGCTGGAGGTGAGCGAACCTGAATTCTTCTTTTCGATTTGGGACTCACGTGCTGCGATCTTGCCTGACTGCGCGTGCTGTGCGCGCTGTGCGCGCTGCGCGTGCTGTGCGCGCTGTGCGCGCTGCGCGTGCTGTGCGCGCTGTGCGCGCTGCGCGTGCTGTGCGCGCTGTGCGCGCTGCGCGTGCTGTGCGCGCTGTGCGCGCTGCGCGCTGCGCGTGCTGTGCGCGCTGTGCGCGCTGCGCGCTGCGCGCAGCCTGCTGGGCCTGGCCTTGCGCTGGGCCTGGCGTTGCTGTTTTGTGCGGCGCGCTTGGCTTGCTGGGCGATGGCCTGGCTTCGTGCTGGGCCTCGTCCGGCAGGCCTCGTCCGATGCTTATTCGTACGATGCGCTTCCGATTAAATTTTCCGATTCCGGAATTTATTTCCGATACGAACAATATTTAATATTTCCGATTCCGGAATTAATTTCCGTTTCGAACAAATATTTAATATTTCCGTTTCCGGAATTATTTTCCGATTCCGGTAATATTTCCGATTCTGACAATATTTCCGTTTCCGACAATATTTCCGATTCTGGCAATATTTCCATTTCCGACAATATTTTCCGACACGTACCATGTTTCCGTTTCCGGCAACATCTACGACTTGGATAATATTTATATTTCCGATACGATCCATATTTCCGTTTCCGGCAATATCATCGTTTCCGGAGTATTCATTCCTTGCCTGTGACGATCTTAGCTCCCACTGAAACCAAGATCCGTCGGTTCCGAATATTCATAGATGGAGTATTTAATGCCATTAAATACTTGATCCGTTTACGTACTATTTGTGTGACCCTACGGGTTCAGTCAAGAGTAAGCTGTGGATTAATATCATTAATTCCACTTGAACTGAAGCGGCCTCTAGCTAGGCATTCAGCTCACTTGATCTCACTGAATTTATTAACTTGTTAATTAATACTGAACCGCATTTATTAGACTTAACATAGAATGCATACTTGGACCAAGGGCATTATTTCCTTCAGTCTCCCACTTGTCCTTAGGGACAAGTGTGCATTTCCTAATTCCTTTGTCGCTCGATGCTTGCTCTTGAACATAAGGTAAGAGTTGTCATCCTTATTATGTCCAGAGGTGTTCCTCGGTTTCAGAGTTCAACTGATCAAATAAACAGATAATCATAGCCTATGATTCATCCGAGCACGGCCATGCATTTCACAGTTTCTAGCTCTCCGAGTGGCCTTGTACAACTTTTAAGCATCTCATCCCGATTTATGGGAGGACAATCCCAATCTTGCGATCTTGAGATTAGACTTCGTTTGATAGGTGATTACCTGAGCGTTGCCTTTATAGCCTCCTTTTACGGTGCGACGGTTGGTCAACGTCAAAGCAACCAGTTCTCAAACAAGTAATCTCAAATCACTCAGGTATTGAGGATTTAGTGTCTAATAATTTAATGAAATTTACTTATGACAGACTTTCATCTCTTACAGTAAAGTTTCATAGGTCTCGTCCGATACTAGTCTTCCCAAAGTAAGTATCTATGCAAATGATTATGACATTGCCATGTCCACATAGTTCAAGAAACAGAATTACTAGTCATCTTGCATTCTAATCGTCTAACATTTTCTATGCGTCCAATTTTATAGAAAACTCCGATTAGGGACCATTTTCAACCTTTGACATTCAAGTTCACTTGATAGACATTTCTTAGTCACAGGACTGGTCCTGACAGTCTATCTTGAATATATCGTCAAATTGAAGGGACTCATCATTTAATAAACCACAAATTAAATGGAAAAATGAATTCTTTTCATTTATTGTGAATGATTAAATAATGTTTTACAAAGATTTAAACTCTAAAACTTTAAAACATTAAACAGAGACATCAAAGCCATTCTCCAATATGCTTGATTCCCATAGCTGCAGTGTGCGAGTTGTGCTTCGCCTGCGGCAGAGGTTTAGTTAATGGATCTGATATGTTGTCATCAGTTCCAATTTTGCTTATCTCGACTTCTTTTCTTTCAACGAACTCTCGTAGAAGGTGAAATCTACGAAGTACATGCTTGACTCTCTGGTGGTGTCTAGGCTCTTTTGCCTGTGCAATAGCTCCGTTATTATCACAATACAGGGCTATTGGTCCTTTAATGGAGGGGACTACACCAAGTTCTCCTATGAACTTCCTTAGCCATATAGCTTCCTTTGCTGCTTCATGTGCAGCAATGTACTCCGCTTCAGTTGTAGAATCCGCAATGGTGCTTTGCTTAGCACTTTTCCAGCTTACTGCTCCTCCGTTGAGGCAGAAGACAAACCCAGACTGTGATCTGAAATCATCTTTGTCGGTTTGGAAACTTGCGTCCGTATAGCCTTTAACAATTAATTCATCATCTCCACCATAGACCAGGAAGTCATCTTTGTGCCTTTTCAGGTACTTCAGAATATTCTTGGCAGCAGTCCAATGCGCCTCTCCTGGGTCTGACTGGTATCTGCTCGTAGCACTGAGTGCGTACGCAACATCCGGGCGTGTACATATCATAGCATACATTATTGAACCAATCAATGATGCATATGGAATCCCATTCATTCGTCTACGCTCATCAAGTGTTTTTGGGCACTGAGTCTTGCTTAGAGTCATTCCATGAGACATGGGTAGGTAGCCTCGTTTGGAGTCCGCCATCTTGAACCTATCAAGCACCTTATTGATATAAGTGCTTTGACTAAGTCCAATCATCCTTTTAGATCTATCTCTGTAAATCTTGATGCCCAATATGTACTGTGCTTCTCCTAGATCCTTCATCGAAAAACATTTCCCAAGCCAAATCTTGACAGAGTTCAACATAGGAATGTCATTTCCGATAAGCAATATGTCGTCGACATATAATACTAGGAAAGCAATTTTGCTCCCACTGACCTTCTTGTATACACAAGATTCGTCCGCGTTCTTGATGAAACCAAAGTCACTGACTGCTTCATCAAAACGTATATTCCAGCTCCTGGATGCCTGCTTCAATCCGTAGATTGACTTCTTTAGCTTGCATACCTTTTTAGCATTCTTTGGATCCTCAAAACCTTCAGGCTGTGTCATAAACACAGTTTCTGTTAAAACGCCGTTTAAGAAAGCAGTTTTGACATCCATCTGCCATATTTCGTAATCGTAATATGCAGCGATTGCTAACATTATTCGAATAGACTTTAGCATTGCAACTGGTGAAAAGGTTTCATCGTAATCCACACCGTGGACTTGCCTGTAACCTTTTGCAACCAATCTAGCTTTGAAAACTTCAAGTTTCCCATCCTTGTCCTTTTTCAGTTTGAAAACCCATTTGCTTCCAATGGCTTGGTAGCCATCTGGCAAATCGACCAAATCCCATACTTGGTTTTCAGACATGGAGTCTAATTCAGATTGCATTGCTTCTTGCCATTGCTTGGAGCTAGGGCTCGTCATAGCTTGCTTGTAAGTCGCAGGTTCATCACTTTCAAGTAATAGAACGTCATAGCTCTCGTTCGTCAAAATACCTAAGTACCTTTCCGGTTGAGATCTATATCTTTGCGATCTACGCGGGGTAACATTTCTAGATTGACCATGATTCTCACCAGATTCTTCTAAAGATCTCTGAGTTTCATCCTGAATGTCATCTTGAGCATTCTCTAGAGTTTGTTGTTCGACTCGAATTTCTTCGAGGTCTACTTTTCTCCCACTTGTCATTTTGGAAATGTGATCCTTCTCCAAAAAGACACCATCTCGAGCAACAAACACTTTGTTCTCAGATGTATTGTAGAAGTAATACCCCTTTGTTTCCTTTGGATAGCCCACAAGGATACATTTGTCAGATTTTGGATGAAGTTTGTCTGAAATTAATCGTTTGACGTATACTTCACATCCCCAAATCTTAAGAAAAGACACATTTGGAGGCTTTCCAAACCATAATTCGTATGGAGTCTTTTCGACAGCTTTAGACGGAGCTCTATTTATAGTGAGTGCAGCTGTATTTAGTGCATGTCCCCAAAATTCTAATGGAAGTTCGGCCTGACCCATCATTGACCTGACCATGTCTAGCAAGGTTCTGTTCCTCCGTTCTGACACACCGTTCCATTGTGGTGTTCCAGGAGGAGTCAATTCTGATAGAATTCCACATTCTTTCAGATGGTCATCAAATTCATAGCTCAGATATTCACCGCCTCTATCAGACCGCAGTGCCTTAATCTTCTTGCCTAATTGATTCTCTACTTCACTCTGAAATTCCTTGAATTTGTCAAAGGATTCAGACTTATGCTTCATTAGGTAGACATAACCATACCTACTGAAGTCATCAGTGAAAGTGATAAAGTAGCTGAAACCACCTCTAGCATTTGTACTCATTGGTCCACATACATCTGTATGGATTAAACCCAATAGTTCATTTGCTCTTTCTCCAACTTTAGAGAAAGGTTGCTTCGTCATTTTGCCAAGTAAACATGATTCGCATTTACCATAATCCTCTAAGTCAAATGGTTCTAGAATTCCTTCTCTTTGAAGTCTTTCTAAGCGTTTCAAGTTTATATGGCCTAATCGACAATGCCACAGATAGGTGAGATCTGAATCATCCTTTTTGGCCTTTTTGGTATTTATGTTATATACTTGTTTGTCGTGATCTAATAAATAAAGTCCATTGACTAATCTAGCAGATCCATAAAACATCTCTTTAAAATAAAACGAACAACTATTGTCTTTTATTATAAAGGAAAATCCCTTAGCATCTAAGCAAGAAACTGAAATGATGTTTTTAGTAAGACTTGGAACATGGAAACATTCTTCCAGTTCCAAAACTAGCCCGGAGGGCAACGACAAATAGTAAGTTCCTACAGCTAATGCAGCAATCCGTGCTCCATTTCCCACTCGTAGGTCGACTTCACCCTTGCTTAACTTTCTACTTCTTCTTAGTCCCTGTGGATTGGAACATAAGTGTGAGCCACAACCTGTATCTAATACCCAAGAAGTTGAATTAGCAAGTATACAGTCTATAACGAAAATACCTGAAGATGGAACGACTGTTCCATTCTTCTGATCTTCCTTTAGCTTCAAGCAATCTCTCTTCCAATGCCCCTTCTTCTTGCAGTAGAAGCATTCGGATTCAGAAGTGGGTTGACTGACCTTCCTCTTTGCAGATTTGGCGCCAGTTTGCTTAGTTGGGCTGGCTTTGTTGCCACCTTTCTTAGCATTCCTCTTCTTTCCAGATTTCTTGAACTTGCCCCCACGCACCATAAGCACATCCTGCTTATCACTTTTGAGCGTCTTTTCAGCGGTCTTCAGCATACCGTGAAGCTCAGTGAGCGTTTTGTCCAGACTATTCATACTGTAGTTCAGTTTGAACTGATCATACCCGCTATGAAGAGAATGGAGGATGGTGTCTATAGCCATTTCCTGAGAAAATTGCTGATCCAGCCGACTCATATTCTCAATGAGTCCAATCATTTTGAGAACATGTGGACTTACGGGCTCGCCTTTCTTAAGCTTGGTCTCAAGAATTTGCCTATGAGTCTCGAATCTTTCGACTCGAGCCAGATCTTGGAACATGTTCTTCAACTCACTGATGATTGTGAAAGCATCTGAGTTGATGAACGTTTTCTGCAGATCCGCACTCATGGTGGCGAGCATTAGACATTTCACATCCTTGTTGGCATCAATCCAACGATTGAGGGCTGCCTGAGTGACCCCGTCGCCTGCAGCTTCGGGCATCGCCTCATCTAGGACATACTCCTTTTCTTCCTGCATAAGAACTATTTGCAAGTTCCTTTGCCAGTCAAGGAAGTTTTTCCCGTTCAACTTCTCCTTTTCGAGAATTGATCGAATGTTGAATGAATTGTTGTTTGCCATATTAAAAACTACAATTGAAAAGAATAAACAAATAAATAACCATTCACAGTTTCTCTTAATAAACTTAAATTCTAGCATACATGCATAATTCAATGTTTATTAAGCATTTTATTCAAATTATGTGTTCCGGCAGGTGTGAATAAAATGATTCCAAGATCCTAAAATCATTGAAGAACTAAGCACAGTTTGTCGACTTAATCCTAGAACATCTTAGGTAAGCAAAAGCCTTTTGCTAATAGTCTAGAAACTATTCTTGGTTGATAGGTACGTCTAAGAACTTATTAGGTAAACATATCGAATTTGCCACGACATAAAAGGACTCCTTACTTATATCGTTGAGTTTCACCAAAACTAACATGTACTCACAATTATTTGTGTACCTTGCCCCTTTAGGACCAATAAGTAACACCTCGCTGAGCGAAAACTATTACTAGATTGATGTAAAGGATATCCAAGCAAGTGTATATTTTGGCATGGCACCTTTTAACTCAATTTTTAAGTTTGGAACTTAAGGCTCTTACTATGTTGGTTAGATTTTAAGTGAACTAAAATCCTTAATCATGCAACATAATCAAGCTTTTGATCTCATGCATTTTAAGACATATTTAAAACAATAAATAACTTAAAACATGCATAAGATATTTGTGATCTAGTATGGCCCGACTTCATCTTGAAGCTTTGACTTCAAAGTCCGTCTTGAAAATCTCCGTGGGAGGCACCATTTTCTTCAAATAGGATAAGCTATAACTAATTACAACTATTTGATGGTTCGCAGACCATATTTGAATTGAAAAATAACTTTGGTACTTTAGACCAATTACATTCAAATTAATGGTACGCAGACCATATTTTCTATCCTATTTGGGCCATACTAGTCACTTCATAACCTGCAAAACAGTACATATACAATATATACCATTCACCCATTCATTATCATGAATGGCCCACATAGCTGGTTAGTAAAACACATTATGCATCACGTAAACATTTGCAGCAATTAATCAAGGGCACCAATAATCTACCAATTATTCAGTCCTTATTAATTCTAATCAAGTTGTTTTAACCTTAAGGATTTGTAGACCTAATCAAGAGTTTATGACTAAAAAGCGCTCCCGCTTAAACCAATAAATTCATATGCTTTACCAATTTTAAACATAAAAATGTATTTCTAGTCTAACCGGAAACATACAAATTTAATTAAAATTTAAAGCTCATATAAATTTATAGTTGAATCCAGAAAGTTTTAATTTAATTTCAGTCGCATTTAAATTAATTCATGATATTAATTTTAGTAAAATAATTAGAATAAATAACATTTATTATAATTATAATATTCAAAATTAAAATCCAAGAAAATAATTTAAATTATTAATTTTAAAATTAATTAAAATTACGTGAACTGAAACTTTCAAATTAAACATTCAAAACGATCTAATCGTAACGCAAACACCCTACGCATTGCACGCCCATGGGCCGCACGCACACAGCCATTGCTGGCCATGTGCGCACAGCCCATGCGCTCGTCGCATAGCTGCTGCATCCCTATCGCAAGCCTCCGCACGCATTGGTGCTCGCTGCGCGCGCCAGCGCTCATCGCACGCGAGCTATTGCTCGCAGTGCGCGCGCGACATCGCTCGCTGGGCGCGCGACATCGCTCGCTGGGCGCGCGAGCCATCGCTCGCTGGGCGCGCGACATCGCTCGCTGGGCGGGCGACATCGCTCGCTGTGCGCGCGAGCAATGCTGGGCGCAGCGCTCGTGGCACGCGAGCTTGCGCTCGCTGCGCGCGAGGCTGCGCGCTCTTGTGCGAGGCAGCGCGCGTTGTGGCGCAGCTCGCTTGCTGCCCACACGCGACTGCCTTGGCTCGCCCTTCGCCCATGCCCATTCGTCCATTGCTCGTGGCACACGACACAAGGCAGGGCTGCTGCCTTGTGCTCGTGCACTACGCCCTTGCTCATTGCATTCGTGCCGCACGGGCGACGAGCTCCCTTGCTCGTCGTCGCATGCCCGCATTATACAACACCCCTTAAGGGTAACACGAAGCGTCCATTGCTTCGTGCGTGCAAGTTTTATGAACGAATCGCATAAAAATTTAAAATTTATATTTAAAATTAATGACAAATTAATAAATAATATTAATTTCATAATTTTAGGGCGAAAAAATCGAAAATTTATTATCCAATTGATTTCCGATTGTTATGGATTCAAGTCTAGGTCATAAAAATTTAAAATTTATCGTAAATTTACAATTTTTATGGTGGTTTTTAATCATAGGTTTCTAATTAAATTACAATTAATTATGAAAATCAAATTAATTCTAAATTATTCTAATTTTCAACAAATTAATCATAATTACAAATTAGATTGCATAATTAACAAGACTAGGCATTCAAACTTGTTAAACATATGCAGTAGGTCAATCAAAAATTCAAGATTTATCAACAAGAATCGCAAATATTTAATTTAACATCTTAAATTTACGAAATTTTGCATTCGAAAAAACTAAAACCTTCGAAAAGTCATAGTTAGGCTTCGAATTTGAGAATTCTGGGTTCGGCAGAAAAATACTATTTTTGTCAAAATTTTAGAATGCCTTTTACATGCGGAATTGACACAAAAATCACTCAATTCGGATGAGTAACGAAGAAACTGCCGAAAAACTGCGTACGTATAATTAAATAAACGCAATTTGCAATTAATTAACAATTACGAAAATTAATCACCCCTTTTAATTCTTGCAAATTTGTAATATTTAACCATGTTCATGCAATTTAGATTATGAAAATAATAAGGGGCTCGTGATACCACTGTTAGGTTATGATACATATGACAATTCATAAATCATGCGGAAAAACCATAAACCCAGGAAAACATATTATTTACACATAATCATTTAGCATAGATTAGATGCATACTCTTTGTTGCGTGCCTTCCCTAGCTGCGCCCGAACCGAACAAGAACAAGTCTTTAGGACTCCAAGTGTCGTCCCTCCGTAGATAGTCCACAGCACGTCCGGATCCGCCTTAAGATTGACCAACTAGAATCGCCCTTAAGGTACTAGAAAATTTCGGCACTTTTGGAGCAAGATGTGTGTTTTAATTTTCTCTCAAAAAACTCACTTTTTGAATACTTTGAAACTTGTGTTATAAATTGTGAGCCCTAGCCTCATATTTATAGCGGTATGGAAAGGGAATCGAAATCCTATTCAGATACAAATTAATCAAACCTAGAATCCTACAAGAACTCTAATTTAATTAATTTATCAAATAGAATTAGGAATTTAATCATTAACTGAACTCTGCATGTTTTAGGAAACGTGCACGAACACAAACACTTGCACACACACGCACGACAGCCACGATGGGCCTCATGCGTGCGCGCGAGCAGCAGCCCACTCAGCGCCCGCGCGCGCTGCGCGCTGCGCGTGCTGTGCGCGCTGTGCGCGCTGCGCGCTGCGCGCAGCCTGCTGGGCCTGGCCTTGCGCTGGGCCTGGCGTTGCTGTTTTGTGCGGCGCGCTTGGCTTGCTGGGCGATGGCCTGGCTTCGTGCTGGGCCTCGTCCGGCAGGCCTCGTCCGATGCTTATTCGTACGATGCGCTTCCGATTAAATTTTCCGATTCCGGAATTTATTTCCGATACGAACAATATTTAATATTTCCGATTCCGGAATTAATTTCCGTTTCGAACAAATATTTAATATTTCCGTTTCCGGAATTATTTTCCGATTCCGGTAATATTTCCGATTCTGACAATATTTCCGTTTCCGGCAATATTTCCGATTCTGGCAATATTTCCATTTCCGACAATATTTTCCGACACGTACCATGTTTCCGTTTCCGGCAACATCTACGACTTGGATAATATTTATATTTCCGATACGATCCATATTTCCGTTTCCGGCAATATCATCGTTTCCGGAGTATTCATTCCTTGCCTGTGACGATCTTATCTCCCACTGAAACCAAGATCCGTCGGTTCCGAATATTCATAGATGGAGTATTTAATGCCATTAAATACTTGATCCGTTTACGTACTATTTGTGTGACCCTACGGGTTCAGTCAAGAGTAAGCTGTGGATTAATATCATTAATTCCACTTGAACTGAAGCGGCCTCTAGCTAGGCATTCAGCTCACTTGATCTCACTGAATTTATTAACTTGTTAATTAATACTGAACCGCATTTATTAGACTTAACATAGAATGCATACTTGGACCAAGGGCATTATTTCCTTCAGACAATGTGTTTAGATGGACCATAGTCTCGTGGTCATCACTTTTTCATGGTTTTGAGCTAGTCTTTTCGGCTCAATTTTGCCACTACTTGGGTCCTTGATTAGGGGACTATGTATAAGTATCAACGGCGACCTTTGTCTTGAGGTCGTAATCCGGTTTTATCTTTTGAGGTTATCCAAACACGGGACTTGGAGTAAGACGATGGTCAAAGTTTTAGACGGAATGCGTCACACAAGCCATGGTGACCTGTTTTTTGCGAGGGTCTCACGAGCCCCCAAGTGATAATATTTGACTTAAGGGTCATCACTTTGAAGTGTCGACATATCCCTCACGTGTCATTGGGATTTGTCAACTGATAGTATAGAAACTTCCTCACTTTTTCATTGGAAGGATCTAAAGGTGAGTAGAAACTCCCTCACTTTGTCATTGGGAGTAGCTACAGATGTTTTCGAAATCAAAACTGTAAAGTGTAATTGGGCCTGGCCAAGCCCAATCACGAGGTAAAAATGTTTTTAAAGATTCTCATTTTTAGGGTTAGCTAAACGAGAAAACCCCCTTGTTTTTATGGGACGTAAAACGAAGGAAAATCCAGCACATCGTTCTTTTTTTTGGAAAAAACGGATAACCAATCTTTGAATTTTTTGTGGAAAAAGGAAAGCTACTCACATCGTTCTTTTTTTGGAAAAACGGAAAACCAAAAGCTACTCACATCGTTTTTGGGAAAAACGGAAAACCAAAAAGCTACTCACATCGTTTTTGGGAAAAACGGAAAACCAAAAAGAGTTAGCGCTGCAGCGACTAAGGACCTGCGCGGTTAGTGACGCAGACCCCGCCGGCTAAAGATGGCGTGCCTGTCCGCTAAAGGTGGACACCCCGTCCGATAGAAGTGGACGAATCTGTTTTGAAATTTATTTATGTTTATTGAAAATAAGGACCTACGTGGTTTGCGCCGTAGACCCCGCCGTCTAAAGATGACGAGCCTGTTTCATTTGTTTTTTGAAGATTCTATTTTTCGAAAACTGAGGACCTGCGCGGCTAGTGACGTAGACCCCGCCCGCTGAGGGTGGGCGAACCCTGTCCGCTGAGGGTGGACGTCCCTGAATTCGTTTTTTCTATTTGGGAACTCGCGTGGTTCGTGACGCGATCTTGCCAACTGAAGATGGGCAAGTTCCTTTTTTTTTTGTTCATCGTGATTTCTTTTGAGAATTTCTTTTTGTTCATTCTTGTAAGAGCGAATTCTTTTGAGGGATGCTCGGATTTTAGTTGTAACCTGAATGTGGGTTGACAACATGCTTAGACGGACCATTGTCTTGTGGTCATCATCCTTTATGGTTTTGAGCCAGTCCTTACGGCTCAATTTTGCCATTACCTGGGTCCTTGATTGGGGGACCATGTATAAGTATCAACGGCGACCTTTGTCTTGAGGTCGTAAACCGGTTCTTTTTCTTTTGAGATTATCCAAACACGGGACTTTGTACAGCGTAGTCTGGGAATATTGTTTTAACTTTGCATACTTTTTTTTTTGAAATATATATTTTCTTTCGAGCCCCCAAGCATTCGTGCTTGATGGTCATTTCTTTTCAAAGAGGTTCCTTGGGGATACGCATTTTGTAATGTCCTCGATCGTGTTTTGGGATCGTGCTCGTAAGTGCAAGCGATCTTTGTAGTGGTGTGCTACTCTTGACAAAGTCGTGAGGTGCGACATTCAGTAAAGAAATCGGCAATTTTCGAGTCGAATGGATACGGTAGGGCCCTATAGAAGTTAGGGCCTTTTTTGAGCCTGGGTTCATTTTCGGCGCCCAGGCCTAGGCGTTAGAAATAACTCACGCCCATGTGGGGCGTTGAAAATGTTGTTTGGGCTGGTCTTTTGATGTCACAGTTGGCCTCTTGTTCATTCGTTTATTTCACTTGGAAGTTCTATATATTCTCTTCTCTTTTGTTTTTCTTTATTTTTAGAACGTGATGATTTTCTCGAGAAGCCGTAGCCGATTGGTGGACTACGGTGTGTAGACACCTACTTTTGTCCCCATTCCCGAAAGGGAAGGTTCGATGATGAAAACATAAATCTCCACTTGACAACGCATCTCCTATAAAATAACGAATCTCAATCACCCTTCTCGTTTCACCCGAAACCTGCTATTTATAGAAACCTGTTATTTATGGAAACCTGCTAAAAATAGTAACTGTCGTAAAGGGTAGCTTCTAAAAGTGGCAAGTCATAAAAGATAGAAACCTGTCAGAATTAGGTGTTGCACTCCAACATAAATCCTAAATGAGATAGAAAACTGCGAGAATCCTATTCCTAATATGATTCGGAAATAAGAGTTACGTATTAATTAAAATCCTAACGAGCCTAGAGTTCGTAACGGGCCCAGACGCATTCCGTCATGAAATTGATACACACTAAAAGACTCGATTAAGTCTCAAACACTACGGATTTCAGGAATCCGAATCTGACTAAGAAAACAGCCTAGACCCTATTTTCAACGCCTGGCTCTGGGCGCCGAAATCTTCGGCGCCCAGGCCTGGGCGCTGGAATTACCTGGGTACGTGTTTTTTTCCTAATTCTTTGTGGATTAGAGCTCTGCAATTCTATCTTTCCACAAACCCTTTTCTATAAATATAGCCCAAGTTCGACGTGAAACAACAACACACGATTCATATTCTGAGTATTGACTCCAACCCCTAGCCTAAGCCTCACGCTGCGAAATTGTTCACGCGTTCTGTCGCAATCGATCCATAAATCGAACAGAACGTATCCTGTCCCATAACTTGAGATTCGTTAAATAAAAAGGAGAAATAGCAAAGTCCAAGTGGTTAGTTTTCTGAGAACCGTGACGCACCTCTCAAGGGTGCGTCGTAATGTGTCCCTTTCCTATGATTTAATTGCTTTCCTCCCCCTTTTTATGAACTGTTATACTAACTAAATCTGATTGTTCTACCACGCCTAACAAATATAATATTTTTGGGAAATTGGATTATCATGCTAAGGTCCTTTAATGCTATTTAAATCAGATAATCGCGATCGATCTAGTATTATATGTTGCATATTGCTAAAATCAACTCAGATTAGTTTAATAGTTAACGCATGTCCCTTCAATTATTTATGATGAGCTAGTAAGGATATCCTGCCTCTGGAGTTATCGACGAGCGAGTACTCCTCTCGGTAGTTACAGTCCCCCAAACCCTCAATCTCTACCTTGCGGGTGTATGTTGAGAGATCCCCACACCAGGGATCACAAGGGAACCTACGGCCGTCGTGGTCAAACATAATTGCACTCCCTTTATGTCACGATAACCGGGTTTTGTCAGTTTTTCTCATTGTCGTTAAAAACTGAATGGCGACTCCTATATTACTAGTCAATTGGGTGTAAACTCACAGGAAATCCAATTACACTTGATTGAATAAAAAGAATCGTCACACCCACGAGGGACGAGGTCACGCATTAGCCTCGTGCTTTTTCGACCCCCTCAAAGTGGCGACTCCACTGGGGATAGTGAAGGAAATACTCGTGCTTGTAGGTAATCAAAATAGCCGAAGGGTGAAACGATCCTACCCCGCGTTTATTTCCCCATCAAGTTGGGACGACCTGAAAATCAGCATATTAATGTGAACGGCCAGAACCGCATAACGAATCTTGGCTCCCTCGGGGAGTTTGGACTAAGGATACCCATCGCCAATCGGGGGGTGCATACGCTTCGAATCTTGTCCACTCGGCACTTTCGCTAGTAGTACACCCGTCCCAAACCCAATCGCTCGCCCACTAGGTCCCTCTCGCCTGCATGCCCCCTTGGCTTGCACTTACGGGTTGGCCTCTTGGGCGAAATTCGTCTGTTGAAGACACTACCTCGACCGGGGCATGTGTTGGATCTACGATAGAAGAGGTACCAAACCAGGCGCAAATACTACCCATAGAAGCCTATCATAATCTACGTGACATATTTAATTTTCAAATCCATGTTTGTAATGTAGTTATGTGTAGCGAACTATGTGACTATGTTATGATTGTGCGTACGAATAATGCTAGACAAATAATGCTAGAAAACCAACGACCTTAAAAATTGCCCAAACATTCATGAACCAATTTGCCAAAGAGTTATACCGAAATACGTGTTCCGCAAACCCGAACGATCGCCACAAAAAATAAGCGACGCTCGGGATGGCCTGTAACGAATCCCACAAACGCTGCACAACGCGTAAAGGACGTTATTAGGCAAGCACGCAAAATCGAAGTCGCATAAACAAAAGTAGACGCAAACAGAAAACGAGAACCAGCCAGGGACGCATTTTCAGCGCCCCTGGCTGGGCGCCAGAATTTCTC
This sequence comes from Spinacia oleracea, assembly GCF_020520425.1. Taxonomy (NCBI): domain Eukaryota; kingdom Viridiplantae; phylum Streptophyta; class Magnoliopsida; order Caryophyllales; family Amaranthaceae; genus Spinacia; species Spinacia oleracea. Next base: position 8,221,736 of record NC_079488.1, on the reverse strand, counting down.
ACGCCCTACGCTGGGCGCTGAAGTTGCTGCCTGGCCTTTTGGTCAGGCACAGCAGCCTCGGTGCCCAAGCATGAAGAAAATACGTAGCAAAAAAACTTTTCGTGAAAAAAAAATTGCTACGAGGGCGTATAAAAAAGCACTCGATTTCAAAAGCGACTTATAAAAAAAAAAAACTCTTTGTGTCATTGATATGCCTCCTACGACGGCAATGTTCGGCTCCAAAACCGAGCACGCTAATTGAAATAACCTTGAATGTCACATGGGAAAAGTATTCAAAAAATAATGTTCAAATGAAGTTTTCAAGAAAAATAAAGTTCGAAAAAAATAAATCCGAGTCTAGACTAGGCTATGCCAAAGTACAATCTAAATCCTAAGTCTTAGTTGTCTTATCCATAGAATCGGTCCTAATGCTTGGTGTCGTTCTGCAAGTTAAAAGGTTAAACCATATTGAGTCTCCCTTTCTAACATTTAAATCAATAGGCACCCATATGTAATTGTCATCCCTTGCTAAGAATCCACGGCCTCAATACTCTTTCTCACCAATAAAAAGAATACATTATAGTATTTGCAAAATGTAAACAGTCACATTCTGAAAATCATTCCCCCATAGTCGCACAACCCCAAAGTGAACCTAAGGTGTCAATACCATTGGCAAGAAAAATTAATGGCCTCAAGGCTTATAATCACATTGGGTCACGACTATCATAGTCCTCTCGAGTCACTCGCTCCTTGAAATACTACTAAGTACGGACTAAAAGATTTTCCATGAATGCAACATGACCAACCATGAAAATACCCAAATCGGCATACCATAAGGCTACCATTGGGGTAAAGCAATACACACTAAGAGAGAAGCCGCACTAATGATTCTAGTCTTGCAAAAATAAAAATTCGATCTCCCCAATTAACTACCTTGCCAACATTAAGCAAAATGGCGCATGACAAATGAACACCCAAGGGTTAAAATCTAAAGTGTCAACCAACGAAAGTTATGGTCCAGTTAACCTAAGTCTGAGAGTCGCTTGGTCAAGTATTATAGGCTTACGCCACATCATCATTTTGAGTCTAGGCCACCTCCTTGTATTCATACACGGGTTATAATCAGAAAGATTAATGAAAGTTCGAGTCTAAATCACAACTTTCAATTAAATCCCATAAAACCGGAATCTGAAAAGAAACAAAAAATTATTTTCGATGTAATTCTTTCGTTAAATTTCAATAAGGTAAAAACAACATTTTGAATCTACGCTATTTGCACATTTTAAGAAACGACTAAATACGCTTGCAAAGTAAGACAATTTAAAAGTCCACCCTAGGCCTACTAAAGCTAAAGGTCCACCCTAGGCCCGCTAAAATTAAAGGTCCACTATAGGCCTACCAAACGAGGCTCACTCAGTCTCGCCTCGTGACTCAAAGGCCACAACCATCTACCTTTTAGCCCAAATAAAAAAATTTGAAGGATTTATGATGGGGAGAAATCCCAAGCAAAAAGAAAAAAGAGAAAAAGAAAAGGGAGAACGAAAAAAGCGAGCCATGAAATACTTAGCCCGTACCTCCCAAAGTGCAAAGAAAGAAAAAAGAGAAAGAGAAAAGGGAGAGCGAAAAGAGCGAGCCATGGAATACTTATCCCGTACCTCCCAAAGTGCAACATTTACCCAAGTAAAACGAAGGTAAAGAATCGAGTCAACCAATCCAAATCATAAGATTCTACGATATCTACCCTCTCCAATCCTTATGCTCTTAGACGCCTTCGCTCTGGGGTCCCTGTTCAGCTCATTTAACCCATCCATGTTCTCATTGCCATAACCCAAGAAACCATTACCTCGACTCTTGTTCTTGAACTTGTTGTCAACCGCAAACCACGCACGGCCATTGACACGTGCGTCATACCCGTTATTTCCAAAGCCCAAACCCATTATTACACCACCGTTAGCATAATGACCATATAACTTGTTTGAATGCATCCTGTTGATATTCCCTTGAGTCGTCCCCATGCTACTCATTGGCCTTGGTTGATGTAAACTCATGACACTAGTTCGAGGCTGCAAATTGTGAGCCCTAGAAAATATAATCCTCATGCTTGACCAATACCTATACAAATTATCCTATCTCATTCAACCCATATTTCAAACCGTCTTGAGTCACGAATATTAAAAAAAAAAAGACAAATAAAAAGTACAAAAAATGTAAATAATACAAAATCAAACTTTGCAAAGCGCCTCTAAAGTTAGTCTAAAAAGGAAAAGAAGCATCTAGCACACCAAAAAAGATCCGCCCAGAAGTCATTTTCGGCGCCCACAGCTGGGCGCCGAAATCTTTAGCGCCCCAGTCGGGGCGCTGAATCTCTCTGCTTGCTAAAATTTGTCCAGAAGTGCTCGTCATTTTATCCGCACATACACGGAACATTAAGGAACACTTGGGGGGTACAACACGTATTCAGACATACGTACCACCAAAAAATACATGTATTCAAAAAATATATAAAACAAATTTTTGGCTTACGGCAAAGCAGCAGATTAAAATAATAATAAACCTCACTTATTCTACCGTTTCAAATAATATGTTTCCATCTCAGAACATACTTATCGAATTCGGCATTCTAGGAAACCATTTTCTGGCTAAGAACTACGCAAGACCTGATTCCAAATTAAATCTATTTAAGGCGGATACGTAGGCAATCCATGATTCGGTCCAACCAATTTGCAAAAATATTAAAGCATGTAGAATAACAAGAATAAGAAATAGAGTCCCTTATTGAAATTTAATTACTTGCAATCCAAGTCGAAATAAAAATTTAAATCAAAGGAAGAATCCAAGTCATCAAAATGCCAAAATTAATGAGCACACATCGAAAAATAATAAGGGCACGTACCCTTGCCAGAAAGAGCACTCACACTCCTAGGCACCTAGCCAAGACTCAAAAGATCGCTTTGCCTCAATTAAGTGGGGGCTAGCGCAAGCGTCCATGACCTCTAAAGTACTCGACTTGACCCTCCCTAAAGCGAACTAACTCACTTAAAGACTTTCTTTCACCACTAGACATGGTCGTTCGCTTAAAGACCTTCTTTCACCACTAGACACAGTCATGATCGCCAACAAGTAGTAAAGGCAGTAAGCTTGCAATAAAGAGAATTGTTCTACGGCATTGCCCCATCGTTCCTTCGAACTCAGGGCACCCGTCATGGTAATTCAAATGCTTGTGAATCCCCTTTGAAAAAAAAAACAGACATTGTCAATAGGACTTGGCACTAAAGCAAGGCTCACCCTACTCAGACATATGACACGGGCATCTAAAATCGAAATCTGAAACTTCATTAACGGGAAGACATAACAGCAACTGGGGGCTAAAAAATTGAAATGAAAGAGCTAGGGAAAGAACTAAGTATACCTTGACCTTTTGTGCAGACATACACCAAGTAAATCTAAGTCGATTTGAAAACGGTTTATATTCCCGCAATTCTGGAAAAGATGGCCTTAAAAGCCTAAAGCATATGCCAAACGGGCACAAGTATATCTTGACGCCTGCACCCTGGCTTCCAGCAAATCCTTAGACAGCATTCCAAAAATCGTAACAGTATTTTGATTCATTCATGTAATCCTGTACGAACCCTTCTATAAGTCAACTTACTTAGGACACCTCGGACTGTACACAGTAGGATTCGGATATTAAATAATTTCCAAATAATTTTCAAAGACTTCTTCGAACATAATAAAGAGTCGTTGGTTTAATCTAAGTATGCGTTTATCCCGATGTTGCAAGTGAGTCAAAAAGATTTCTAAATATGATTATGGGTAAAGAAAGGCACCTAACTTTTGGTCAAGGCACACTTCCACATGTTACTACCTTGACCATGGCGATGTCGCATAATACGACATTTACAAGAGAAGTACCAGGTCACTACTCGAACGTACCTCGCACTAAACGATTCTGGTTCAAACTATTCATGATCCATGTCACCATGAATGCATAAAAACGTATGCAAAGCATTATAGCACCAAGCCAATCCCGTAGCTACAATTGGGGGCTTGAGATAAACACTCTAAAAATGCTCGAAATGACGATTTTATCGCAAATTCTCGACGCTAATGCTATACATACATCATAGGGGTACAATCCTAAGCTTTAATCGTGTAAAACGAACCTTAGAATGGCTACAACCCCTCCCAAATTCTAAAGCACTACTTAGAATATATATAAAGTCACCCCAAGGGTAACTGAAAATCGCGAGTCACCAAAACTCCGATCAAACTACTGCGCATAACGGTCGCCCTACAAGCGCGCGTTACACAGTCTACCTCGTTCCAAAGCAAAAGCGAAAGAAAAAAAATCAAGGATAAGAACTGTCAAAATATACTCAGAAATCATCTTCAACGCCCAGAGCTGGGCGCCGATATCTTTAACGCCCCAGCCTGGGCGCTGAATCTTTCTGCTAGCCAAGTTTTGCCCAGAAAAAAAAGGGGAAGAAACACTTATGAATCCTCGCATCGAACGAAGCAATAAAGCCGTGCAAACCCACGCAGAAGATGCTACACTTGTTCGAACACCTGAACGAGGCATGATGAAGTACTCCAATGCAAAAAATAATAATATCCCAACACCTGGAGGAATGTTCTAAGACACGCCGTTAGGCCACACAAGCCTACGTCGCACCATAAGTTCAACCATCCCACGGTACAAGTCTAAAAAAGGAGAGTAAGGCATATTGCACTAATGTAGGCACGACCAAGAGCATGTGTAAAAGAGGCAAAAAACTACTTATCGCCCAAATTCAAAATGCAAGCCACACTACTTCTACATTAAGGATTAAAGGTAGCAAAACATTACCTACCACAGAAGGGATAGCTCGCACCTACACGAGCGGAACCCCAAGGCATCTTTCTCGAAAGAACCTACAAAAATCGTACGCCAAAAGGAAGCATCCCAACATGCATACTTGGGGGCTCCAAGCTACGAAACAACCATAGCAAAATAAAAAAAAATCTCGAAGCGAATGTTTGAACAATCGAAAGGGTATGATGTTTGAGCCCACTTCATGAATGGGCCTGAACCCTATCAAGCTTCTAAGCAAACTATTCAAAATCAGTCATTGCTCAAAAAAAATGATTCAAGCAAACTGATTAATGGACCGCACACAACGGCCATTCTATGAACGCTCGTTCGCACATACATATCATCATTCTAAGTATCGAACATTCACGAACGCGTTCAAAAGGAAAAATATACAACAACAAGAGCGGTCAAAGTCTTACGCCTCAAGGTATGTTCCTCGGGCCATATAGACTCGCCCAACTATCGCAATACCTGTACGCCTTAAGAGCAACAGTTCCATAAAATAATCGCCCCAAAGCGACAAGCACCGTAGTCAACCAATCGGCTACGGCTTCTCAAGAAAATCATCACGTTCTAAAAACAAAGAAAAAACAAAAGAAAAGAGAATACATAGAACTTCCAAGTGAAATAAACGAATGAACAAGAGGATAACTGTGTCATCAAAAGACCAGCCCAAACAACACTTTCAACGCCCCACCTGGGCGTGAATTATTTCAAAGCCCAGGCCTGGGCGCCGAAAATGAACCCAGGCTCAAAAAAGGCCCTAACTTCTATTGGGCCCTGTCGTATCCATTCGACTCAAAAATTGCCGATTTCCTTACTGAAAGTCGCACCTCACGACTTTGTCAAGAGTAGCACACCACTACAAAGATCGCTCGCACTTACGAGCACGATCCCAAAACACGATCGAGGACATTACAAAATGCGTATCCCCAAGGAACCTCTTTGACAAGAAATGACCATCAAGCACGAATGCTTGGGGGCTCGAAAGAAAATATATATTTCAAAAAAAAAAGTATGCAAAGTTAAAACAATATTCCCATACTACGCTGTACAAAGTCCCGTGTTTGGATAATCTCAAAAGAAAAAGAACCGGTTTACGACCTCAAGACAAAGGTCGCCGTTGATACTTATACATGGTCCCCCAATCAAGGACCCAGGTAATGGCAAAATTGAGCCATAAGGACTAGCTCAAAACCATAAAGGATGATGACCACAAGACAATGGTCCGTCTAAGCATGTTGTCAACCCACATTCAGGTTACAACTAAAATCCGAGCATCCCTCGAAAGAATTCGCTCTTACAAGAATGAACAAAAAGAAATTCTCAAAAGAAATCACGATGAACAAAAAAAATAGGAACTTGCCCATCTTCAGTTGGCAAGATCGCGTCACGAACCACGCGAGTTCCCAAATAGAAAAAACGAATTCAGGGACGTCCACCCTCAGCGGACAGGGTTCGCCCACCCTCAGCGGGCGGGGTCTGCGTCACTAGCGCGCAGGTCCTCAGTTTTCGAAAAATAGAATCTTCAAAAAACAAATGAAACAGGCTCGTCATCTTTAGACGGCGGGGTCTACGGCGCAAACCACGTAGGTCCTTATTTTCAATAAACACAAATAAATTTCAAAACAGATTCGTCCACTTCTATCGGACGGGGTGTCCACCTTTAGCGGACAGGCACGCCATCTTTAGCCGGCGGGGTCTGCGTCACTAACCGCGCAGGTCCTTAGTCGCTGCAGCGCTAACTCTTTTTGGTTTTCCGTTTTTCCCAAAAACGATGTGAGTAGCTTTTTGGTTTTCCGTTTTTCCCAAAAACGATGTGAGTAGCTTTTGGTTTTCCGTTTTTCCAAAAAAAGAACGATGTGAGTAGCTTTCCTTTTTCCACAAAAAATTCAAAGATTGGTTATCCGTTTTTTCCAAAAAAAAGAACAATGTGCTGGATTTTCCTTCGTTTTACGTCCTATAAAAACAAGGGGGTTTTCTCGTTTAGCTAACCCTAAAAATGAGAATCTTTAAAAACATTTTTACCTCGTGATTGGGCTTGGCCAGGCCCAATTACACTTTACAGTTTTGATTTCGAAAACATCTGTAGCTACTCCCAATGACAAAGTGAGGGAGTTTCTACGCACCTTTAGATCCTTCCAATGAAAAAGTGAGGAAGTTTCTATACTATCAGTTGACAAATCCCAATGACACGTGAGGGATATGTCGACACTTCAAAGTGATGACCCTTAAGTCAAATGTTATCACTCGGGGGCTCGTGAGACCCTCGCAAAAAACAGGTCACCATGGCTTGTGTGACGCATTCCGTCTAAAACTTTGACCATCGTCTTACTCCAAGACTCAGTCAAAGTGGGGGCTAACTGTAGACACCTACTTTTGTCCCCATTCCCGAAAGGAAAGGTTCGATGATGAAAACATAAATCTCCACTTGACAACGCATCTCCTATAAAATAACGAATCTCAATCACCCTTCTCGTTTCACCCAAAACCTGCTATTTATAGAAACCTGCTATTTATGAAAACCTGCTAAAAATAGTAACTGTCGTAAAGGGTAGCTTCTAAAAGTGGCAAGTCATAAAAGATAGAAACCTGTCAGAATTAGGTGTTGTACTCCAACATAAATCCTAAATGAGATAGAAAACTGCGAGAATCCTATTCCTAATATGATTCGGAAATATTACGTATTAATTAAAATCCTAACGAGCCTAGAGTTCGTAACGGGCCCAGACGCATTCCGTCATGAAATTGATACGCACTAAAAGACTCGATTAAGTCTCAAACACTACGGATTTCAGGAATCCGAATCTAACTAAGAAAACAGCCCAGACCCTATTTTCAACGACTGGCTCTGGGCGCCGAAATCTTCGGCGCCCAGGCCTGGGCGCTGGAATTACCTGGGTACGTGTTTTTTTCCTAATTCTTTGTGGATTAGAGCTCTGCAATTCTATCTTTCCACAAACCCTTTTCTATAAATATAGCCCAAGTTCGACGTGAAACAACAACACACAATTCATATTCTGAGTATTGACTCCAACCCCTAGCCTAAGCCTCACGCTGCGAAATTGTTCACGCGTTCTGTCGCAATCGATCCATAAATCGAACAGAACGTATCCTGTCCCATAACTTGAGATTCGTTAAATAAAAAGGAGAAATAGCAAAGTCCAAGTGGTTAGTTTTCTGAGAACCGTGACGCACCTCTCAAGGGTGCGTCGTAATGTGTCCCTTTCCTATGATTTAATTGCTTTCCTCGCCCTTTTTATGAACTGTTAAACTAACTAAATCTGATTGTTCTACCACGCCTAACAAATATAATATTTTTGGGAAATTAGATTATCATGCTAAGGTCCCTTAATGCTATTTAAATCAGATAATCGCAATCGATCTAGTATTATATGTTGCATATTGCTAAAATCAACTCAGATTAGTTTAATAGTTAACGCATGTCCCTTCAATTATTTATGTTGAGCTAGTAAGGATATCCTGCCTCTGGAGTTATCGACTAGCGAGTACTCCTCTCGGTAGTTACAGTCCCCGGAACCCTCAATCTCTACCTTGCGGGTGTACGTTGAGCGATCCCCATACCAGGGATCACAAGGGAACCTATGGCCGTCGTGGTCGAACATAATTGCACTCCCTTTATGTCACGATAACCGGGTTTTGTCAGTTTTTCTCATTGTCGTTAAAAACTGAATGGCGACTCCTATATTACTAGTCAATTGGGTGTAAACTCACAGGAAATCCAATTACACTTGATTGAATAAAAAGAATCGTCACACCCACGAGGGACGAGGTCACGCATTAGCCTCGTGCTTTTTCGACCCCCTCACACGGTGCTTGTCGCTTTGGGGCGATTATTTTAAGGAACTGTTGCTCTTAAGGCGTACAGTTATTGCAATAGTTGGGCGAGTGTATATGGCCCGAGGAACATACCTTGAGGCGTAAGACTTTGACTGCTCTTGTTGTTGTATATTTTTCCTTTTGAACGCGTTCGTGAATGTTCGATACTTAGAATGATGATATGTATGTGCGAACGAGCGTTCATAGAATGGCCGTTGTGTGCGGTTCATTAATCAGTTCGCTTGAATCATTTTTTTTTCTTTTGAGCAATGATTGATGTTGAATAGTTTGCTTAGCAGCTTGATAGGGTTCAGGCCTATTCATGAAGTGGGCTCAAGCATCGTGCCCCTTTGATCGTTCAAACATTTGCTTTGAGACTTTTTTTTTTTATTTTGCTACGGTCATTTCGTAGCTTGGAGCCCCCAAGTATGCATGTTGGGATGCTTCCTTTTGGCGTACGATTTTTGTAGGTTCTTTCGAGAAAGATGCCTTGGGGTTCCGCTCGTGTAGGTGCGAGCTATCCCTTCCGTGGTAGGTAACGTTTTGCTACCTTTAATCCTTAATGTAGAAGTCGTGTGTCTAGCATTTTGAATTTGGGCGATAAGTAGTCTTTGCCTCTTTTACACATGCTCTTTGGTCGTGCCCGCATTAGTGCAATATGCCTTACTCTTTTTTTTTTTAGACTTGTACCGTGGGATGGTTGAACTTATGGTGCGACGTAGGCTTGTGTAGCCTAACCGCATGTATTAGAACATTTCTCCAGGTGTTGGGATATCATTATTATTTTTTTGCATTGGAGTACTTCATCACGCCTCGTTTAGGTGCTCGAACAAGTGTAGATCTTCTGCGTGGGTGTGCACGGCTTATTACTTCGTTCGATGCGAGGATTCATAGATGTTTCTTTCTTGTTTTCATATCTGGGCAAAATTTTGGCAGGAAGAGATATTCAGCGCCCATGCTGGGGCGTTAAAGATATCGGCTCCCAGCTCTGGGCGTTGAAAATGATTTCTGGGCAGAATTTGACAGTTTTTTGTCCTTGATTTTTCTTTCTCTTTTGCTTTGAAACGACGTAGACTGTGTAACGGGCGTTTATAGGGCGAGCGTTATGTGCAGTAGTTTGATCGGAGTTTTGGTGACTTGCAATTTTAAGTTACCCTTGATAGTGGGGTTTTATATATTCTAAGTAGTGCTTAGAATTTGGGAGGGGTTGTAGCCATTCTAAGGTTCGTTTTACACGATTGGCCTCAGGATCGTGCCCCTAAGACGTGTGTATAGCATTAGCGTCGAGAATTTGCGATAAAATCGTCATTTCGAGCATTTTTAGAGTGTTTTTCTCAAGCCCCCCAATTGTAGCTACGGGATTGGCTTGGTGCTATAATGCTTGGCATACGTTTTTATGCATTCATGGTGACATGGATCATGAATAGTTTGAACCAGACTCGTTTAGTGCGAGGTACGTTCGAGTAGTGATTTGCTACTTCTCTTGTAAATGTTGTATTGTGCGACATTGCCATGGTCAAGGTAGTCACATGTTGAAGTGTGCCTTGACCAAAAGCTAGGTGCCTTTCTTTACCCATAACTATATTTAGAAATCTTTTGACTCACTTGCAACATCGAGATAAACGCATACTTAGCTTAAACCAACGACACTTTATTATGTTCGAAGAAGTCTTTGAAAATTATTTGAAGTCCGAGTCCTACTGTGTACAATCCGAGGTGTCCTAAGTAAGTTAACTTATAGAAGGGTTCGTACAGGATTACATGAGTGAATCAAAATACTGTTACGATTTTTGGAATGTTGTCTAAGGATTTGATGGAAGCCAGGGTGCAGGCGTCAAGATATTACTTGTGCCCGTGTGGCACATGCTTTGGGCTTTTAGGGCCATCTTTCCAAAATTGCGGGAATATAAACCGTTTTCAAATTGACTTAAATTTACTTGGTGTATGTCTGCACAAAAGGTCAAGGTATACTTAGTTCCTTTCTTAGCTCTTTCATTTCAATTTTTAGCCCCCAGTTGCTATTATGTCTTCTCATTAATGATGCTTTCAGATTTCGATTTTAGATGCCCGTGTCATATGTCTGAGTAGGGTGAGCCTTGGTTAAGTGCCAAGTCCTATTGACAATGTCTGATTTTTTCAAAGGAGATTCGCAAGCATTTGAATTACCATGAACGGGTGCCCTGAGTTTGCAGGAACGATGGGGCGATGCCGTAGAACAATCCTCTTTATTGCAAGCTTACTGCCTTTACTACTTATTGGCGATTATGATTGTGTCTAGTGGTGAAAGAAGGTCTTTAAGCGAACGACTATGTCTAGTGGTGAAAGAAGGTCTTTAAGTGAGTTAGTTCGCTTTAGGGAGGGTCAAGTCGAGTACTTTAGAGGTCATGGACGCTTGCGCTAGCCCCCATTCAATTGAGGCAAAGCGATCTTTTGAGTCTTGGCTAAGTGCCTAGGAGTGTGAGTGCTCCTTCTGGCAAGGGTACGTTCCCTTATTATTTTTCGATGTGTGCTCGTTTTGGCATCTTGATGACTTGGATTCTTCCTTTGACTTAAATTTTTCTTTCGACTTGGGTTGCAAGTAATTAAATTTCAATAAGGGACTCTATTTCTTATTCTTGTTATTCTATAGGCTCTAACATTTTTGCAAATTTGTTGGACCGAATCATGGATTGCCTACGTATCCGCCTTAAATAGATTTAATTTGGAATCAGGTCTTGCGTAGTTCTTAGCCAGAAAATGGTTTCTTAGAATGCTGTTTTTAAACAAGTACGTTCGAGTGGAACCGCAATGTTTGAAATAGGGTGAAATAAGTGTACGAAAATTTTGGAGCGCGCGTATTTTGCGTATTTTGCGTATTTTGTACGATCTTCTACCCCCCAAGTGTTCGTTATTCTTTCGCATGTATATAAGAAAATATACGAACACTTTTAGGAATTGGGAGTTGAAAGGGATAAGTAAGAACGGCGCCCAGGGCTGGGGGTTATTATTTTTGGCGCCCAGGCCTGGGCGTTGAAAACGTGTTCTGGGCTGCCTTTTTGCGCTGCTCCTTTTCGTTTTGTGCCAAATATTTGCGAATCTTTTTTGTGCGCTAAATGCTTCTTTTCCCTTTCTTAGACGAACTTTAAAGGCGCTTTGCAAAGTTTTTTTTATTATTTATTTTCTTACGTTAAACGTAGAACGTACTCTTCATTTTTTTTTTTTTTTATTCGTGACTCAAGACGGCTTGAAAGACGGGTCGAATGAGATAGGATAATTTGTATAGGTATTTGTCAAGCATGAGGATTACATCTGCTAGGACTCACAATTTGCAGCCTTGTGCTAGTGTCATGAGTTTACATCAACCAAGGCCAATTAGTAGCATGGGGACGGCTCAAGGGTGTATCCAAATAAGTTATATGGTCATTATGCTAATGGTGGTGTAAGAGCAGGTTTGAGCTTTGGAAATAATGGGTATGACGCACGTGTCAATGGCCGTACGTGGTTTGCAGTTGATAGCAAGTTCAAGAACAAGAGTCGAGGTAATGGCTTCTTGGGTTATGGCAATGAGAACATGGATGGGTTAAATGAGCTGAACAGGGGCCCCAGAGCGAAGGCGTCTAAGAACATAAGGATTGGAAAGGGTAGACATCGTAGAACTTTATGTAGTTTTTGTGGCATGATTTGGATTGGTTGTGTAATACCCCGGAATTTTAAATTCGATTTATTAAAATTAAATATATTTATTAACTTAATTTCGTTTTAATTAAATTACGAATAATCGAATTTCGTTATTTTAATCGTTTTTACGAATTATTTTAAACGATAAATTTATAAACCGAAATTATTTAATTTCGTTAACGATAATTTATTTATTTTTAAGGAATTATTTTAATTAAACATTTTATTACAAATTCTGGATTTTTGGCCAAATATTGTGAATTTATTATTAAAAAAAAAAAAAAAAAAAAAAAAAAAAAAAAATTGAAAATGTCAGCTTTATTTTTCTTGCTCCCCACGCTCAAACCAGGAAGTCAATACTTCCTTCCTTTCCCTCAATTCAGTCCAAATTCAATCCTTGGACCCCAAGTATAGCTACTTACAAATTCAGAATTTTTGATGGAATTTCAACAACAAAAACACCATTTCAATTCCAATCTCCCTCTTTGATTTTTTTTCTGTGATTTGAACCAACCACCACCATCAACCACCGTCTGCCACCACCGTCCACCATCTCCACCATCACCTACCACCAACGCAGCAACCACCTTCGACCACCACACCTCCCTCACCCTTTCCCTTCCACCACACGCACCCCCTGCCTCTCCCCTGCTTCCTCTTTCCCCTCCTTCGGCGCGCCACCAGCGTCGCAACCACCACACCACCAGCACCACCTTATCCCTCCGATAACCACCAGCAACCGCACCAAAACACCGAGCCACCCAGCCACCTCCCTCCTCCTTCTCCTCCTCCTCGTTCGTTCCCTTCCCCCTCCCTTGTTCGCAAATCACCACCCCCATCCCCTTACCTGCTCCGCCGCGAACCACCGCCCACCATCACCGTCGCGTCAGACCGCGTCGCCCAGCCAGCCACCTCCCTCCCCTTCCCTGTGTCGTGCATCCCCTCCCCTCTTCCCCTGTTTCTCTCGCCTCCCCCCCCCCTTCCCCTGTTTCTCTCGTGCCTCAACCCAAAAACCCCAAACAAAATAAAATCAGATTCTTTGGCCTTGTTTTATTCTCCTCAAACCCCTTATTTAATTGGGCCAACTAACCATTTGGGCCTTTGGTAAGACCAATCTGAATTTTCAGATTTTAAATTTAGCAATATTTATGTTTTAATAGTTTTTATGATATAATTATTTACTAATAAATTGATTTTATTTCCAGGTTTAATTATCAAATATCGATTTTACTAAAATAAATTACTTAGCCTGAATTAACAAAAAACGGAATTTTAATATTATTTACATGAAAATCAATTATAAAATATATATGTGTTTTAAGTAAAAATTCAATTAATTATAATTTCGAAACTATATTTTATTAAAATTCGTTATAAAATTTATGATTTATAAAATATTAATTTTATAATTATTCATCGATTTAATACTAATTCAATAATTTAATATTTTGAAAGAAATTGGACTCGGAGCTCAGGACGAACGAACCAACGAAAACCCTTAGCAGATCGCGGAAGTGAGGTAACGGCTATTGCTAGTACCCGCAATCCCTTTATAAATGTATTATGAAATTATGACGTTATGATTGGATTTATGAATTAAATGTTTTGACATGTTTTATGGATTGTGGGAATGAATTATGATTTGATCGAATTATTCGTTATAATATGATTTGATTGAGTTTTCTCATAAAATGATGTTTATGCAATGCTATGAAAGAAATGATGTTTTATTTGATCCCAGGATCAAAATGATGTTTTATGATATGAAAGAGTTATGTGATTTCGAATTGAAATACAAGCCCAGGCTTGGTAAAATTACATAAAACATGATAAAATGAAAGTGAAAGACCTGGTTTGTCTGGCGGTATATAAACTACCATCTTCCTATCTACCGGTCATGCATGCACCACGGACACCTGTCCACCCGTGGATTACGAGCCCAGGCTCCCATGGTTTATGAGCCCAGGCTCAGGGCCCAGGCCCATGTTACGATGATGAGCCCAGGCTCAGGGCCCAGGCCCAGTGGAGAATTCCTTCACGGTTCGTACTTGCCGACAACTAGCATGTTAAATTGCAAAGTTTATGAATGAAGTGAATATGATGTTTTATTAAATGTTTTACTTATTCTATTCTCCCTGTGTTATTAAATAAAATGAATTGAAATAAATTTACGCTGCTAGAATAGTTCGTTACTGAGTCTTCGGCTCACCGTTTTGTTTTCCGTTTTAGGTACTGCGGGGGATGATGGACACGAGTAGTGGCGAGGAGTTTCACTTTATTATCATCCACCTAGTTTATGCTTACAGTTTTAATAGTTTAATAGTTTTAATTAAAGACTCTTAGTAAGTTATGTAGTTTCATTTTAATAATATTAACGGATTATTATATATATTTTGGAGTATTTAAAGGCTTATGATTGATGTTTGCCTTGTAATTTCCGAAAAGGAAGTTACGGCAGGTAATGTCCCGACCAATTAGGTAAATTCCGCTGCTAATTATGCTTTAATTATTGAATTAGAGGTCGGGGCGTTACAGTTTGGTATCAAGAGCAAAGGTTCTGGACCATAAGTGCTAAACCTTACGGGTTTTGGCACGAATAGAATTCATTAGGCTTTAAGTGAAGAATTTTAAGGAATGAGTTAAAAAGAATGTTCTAAAATCTTGCTAAGTTAAAATGAATATGAGTGTGAGTGTAGGAACGGGATCAAAGGGATTATTTTATATTATTATTCCGCTTCAATCTGATAAGATATGTTATGCAGAATGTCGACCATTGATGCTATCAACGATGTTACCAACGGAGCTCGCAACGAGCATCATGTTCACGATGATAACGACATTACTCACGAGGAGTATGTCCATGTTAATGGCCATGAGGAAAGGATGGAACGATTGGAAAATGTGAGTGCAATGTTGGCCGAATTAGTCCATGATTCTCGGAAAAAGAAAGATGTTAGTGGGAACGAGAGCGCAACGATGTTCAAGAACTTTTCGTCGCTTAACCCACCGTCCTATGATGGCAAGCCCGATCCAGTTGAGTTCGAGGATTGGATAAGTCGCATTGATCAGTTGTTTGAAACCCTGCAATGCCCTGAGAAATGGAGAGTTGATTTCGCAGTGTTCTACTTGACGAGTCAAGCAGGATTATGGTGGAAAGTTAACAAGGATCGAAAGAATGGGTCTGGATTTGGTTGGAACGAGCTACAAAAGTTAATGAGAGACAAGTTTTACCCACCATCCCTGAGGAAACAAAAAGAAGATGAATTTCTACACTTGCAACAAGGAACAATGAGCGTATTGGAATACGCAAATAAGTTCATGGAGTTGTCAAGGTTTGCACCAGACCTGGTGTCGACAGAGCAGTCCAGGATGAACCGTTTCGAGCGAGGTCTGCACCTTAAGTACCAGGATAGGTTGTCCACCCAGAGGTTTACTTCATACCAGGATATGGTTGATATCGCAGCTAATGTAGAGAGAGTGGTACTGCTTCGAGAAGCGAAGAATGTTGGGTATAAAAGGAGAAATGAAAACCAAAGTCAAGGAGGAGCAAAGAAGCCTAACCAAGGCTATCAGGGAAACCAAAGGAGGAACGATGTTGGAAACAAAGGACAAGGTTATCGTGGAAACCAGAATAATAGGGCGCAAGAATGTGCCAAGTGTGGGAGAAGAGGCCACATCGAGAGTGAATGCCGTGTAGGATCGAACACTTGTTTTCGATGTGGGAGCCATGATCATTACATCAGAGATTGTCCAAAGCAGGTAACCCCAACCACGAGAGGACCAGTTTCAACTAACAACGATCGTGGTCGGAACAACAACAACACAGGAGGTTCAAACCGCAACCCACCCCGACCACCGCCAGCTGGAAGAGTTTTTGTGATGAGACAGGATGAGGCAGATGAGAATGATAATGTTATCACCGGTACCTTCTCTATCCATTCTTTAGCAGCCCATGTTCTTTTTGATTCTGGAGCTTCACATTCCTTTATTGCTCCATTGTTTGCAAAGTATTTAAATTTGAAACCATGTTGTGACTTTCATGCTATGAGTGTTTCCCTTCCTAGTGGAGAAATTGTGAAATGTAGAACCATGTATAAGGATTGCCCTATTATAATAAAGAAAGTTGAGTTTCGAGCAGACTTAATAGCTTTTGACCTATCTGAATTTGATGTAATCTTGGGAATGAATTGGTTGACTAAGTATAAAGCTAACCTTAATTGTTCGAGGCAAAGTGTGACCCTTATAACGCCAGATGGAGATAGAGTTTCATTCCATAAGTTAGTAAGAAAACCAACGATTCAAATTGTCCATGCTTTGAGAGCACATAAAATGATTGAGAGTGGTTTATCTGGTTATCTGTGCAGTGTTATTGACTTAAATACCTCTGGACCTTCCATTACCGACATACCTGTTGTTTGTGAGTACCCACATATTTTTCCAGAAGAAATACCTAGTATGCCCCCACCAAGAGAATTAGATTTCAGCATTGAATTAATTCCGGGATCCACCCCTATTTCTAAGGCACCATATAGAATGGCACCAGCTGAGTTACAAGAATTAAAGAAACAATTAGATGAGTTACTTGAAAAAGGATATATTCGACCTAGTGTTTCACCTTGGGGAGCCCCTGTCTTGTTTGTGAAGAAAAAGGACGGAACTATGAGGCTATGCATAGATTATCGAGAGTTAAACAAGATTACCATTAAGAATAAGTATCCCTTACCCCGTATTGATGATTTGTTTGACCAACTTCGAGGTGCAAGAGTGTTTTCTAAGATTGATTTGAGGTCAGGTTACCATCAACTTCGAATTAAACACGAGGACATTCCAAAGACAGCCTTTAGAACTAGATATGGTCACTATGAGTTTGTTGTGATGCCTTTTGGATTAACCAATGCGCCAGCTGTATTTATGGATTTGATGAACCGTATTTTTAAACCATACCTTGATAAGTTTGTAGTTGTTTTCATTGATGATATTTTGATATATTCTAAGAGTAATGAGGAACACGAAGAGCATCTGAGAAAAGTGTTAGACATGTTGATCGAAAACCAGTTATATGCTAAGTTGTCGAAATGTGAATTCTGGCTTAAGGAAATATCATTTTTAGGACATATTATCTCTGAGAAAGGTGTATCTGTTGATCCTGAGAAAATAAAAGCGATTGTGGAATGGCCTAGACCAACTAATGTACCCGAAGTACGGAGTTTTATGGGTTTAGCTGGATACTATCGAAGATTCGTTCAAGATTTCTCTAAGGTTGCCTTGCCCATAACCCGATTAGTTAGAAAGAATACCAAATTTGTGTGGAATGATGACTGTGAATGTGCATTTCAAGAACTTAAGAAACGTCTCACCACTGCCCCTATTCTTACCCTTCCATCTGGAACTGACGGATTTGTAATCTATAGTGATGCTTCCAAGAATGGGTTAGGATGTGTCTTGATGCAAAACGGGAAGGTTATAGCTTATGCTTCACGCCAACTCAAAGTCCATGAACAAAACTACCCTACCCATGACCTTGAACTTGCAGCTGTTGTTTTCGCCCTTAAGATTTGGAGACATTATTTGTATGGAGTTTCGTGTCAAATTTTCACCGACCATAAGAGTCTTAAGTATATTTTCACCCAAAAAGAACTCAATATGAGGCAACGTAGGTGGTTAGAACTTCTTAAAGATTATGACCTTGATATTCAATACCATCCCGGAAAGGCTAACGTTGTTACAGATGCATTAAGTCGGAAGTCTCACCTAAATTCTATCCTAACTTTTTCCCGAGTCAACCGAGATGATCTACAAAAGATGGAAATTAAGTTTATCAAAGGAGATGCTTGCTTGAATGTGTTAGTAATGAAACCAACTTTGATTGATGAGATTAAGGAAGCGCAATGTAAGGACTTGCAATTAGAAAGAATAAGGAGTGAAGTGGAAAATGGGAAGTCACCTGGTTTTGTCATTCAAGAGGATGGCACGTTAAGGTTTCAGGGAAGATTATGTGTGCCTAATGATGAGAAGTTGAAAAAGAGAATCTTAGAAGAAGCTCATAGTTCACCATACTCGATTCACCCTGGAGGAAATAAGATGTATAAGGATTTAAGGCAAGTGTATTGGTGGAGCAGCATGAAGCAAGAAGTGGCAGAATATGTGGCTAAATGTTTGACATGTCAGAGAATCAAGATCGAGCATCAAAGACCAGCAGGTTTGTTGCAACCTCTGGATGTGCCGGAATGGAAATGGGATTCAGTTTCAATGGATTTTATCATAGGTTTACCAAGATCAACCAAGGGAATGAATGCTATTTGGGTTATTGTTGATCGATTAACGAAGTCAGCACATTTCTTAGCAATGAAGAGTAATTCGAGTTTAGATCAACTGGCCGAGCTATATGTGAACACTATTGTGCGATTGCATGGAGTGCCTAGTTCGATTGTTTCTGATCGTGATACGAGGTATCAATCAACCTACTGGAAAGAATTGCAGAAAGCTCTTGGGACGAAACTTAACTTCAGTACCGCATTTCACCCAACGACTGATGGACAAACAGAGCGTACCAATCAAATTGTCGAGGATATGTTGAGAGCATGTATTTTGGATTTTCAAGGAACCTGGGAGAAGTTTCTACCTATGGTTGAATTTTCGTACAACAACAGTTATCAGGCCACTATTGGTATGGCACCTTACGAAGCACTTTATGGAAGGAAATGTCGTACACCATTATGTTGGAGTGATATCGATGAAGCACGTGTTATAGGACCAGAATTGATTCAAGAAACTACTGACAAGATTCGTTTAATCCAATCAAGAATGATGGCAGCACAAAGTAGGCAAAAGAGTTATGCCGACCAACGAAGAAGACCACTAGAGTTTGAGGTTGGAGATCACGTATTCTTGAAAATTTCGCCAACAAAAGGAATAATGAGATTTGGTCAAACAGGAAAGTTGAGCCCAAGATACATCGGGCCATATGAGATATTAGAAAGAGTAGGTACAGTAGCATATCGACTAGCTTTACCAACCGACTTGGAAAAAGTGCATAATGTGTTCCACGTATCGATGTTAAGAAAATATGTTCCTGATCCTAGCCATGTGATTACGCATGAACCCTTGATGTTGCGAAACGATTTGACTTACGAGGAGAAACCAATTGAAATTCTAGAACGAAGAGAGAAACGACTTAGAAGCAAAGTAATTCCAATGGTTAAAGTCTTGTGGGCTAACCACTTGACATCTGAAGCTACATGGGAAGTCGAAGCGCAAATGAGAGCGAAATATCCCCAGTTATTCGTTTAGAAACGATAAGATGTATGAATTTTAATATGTTATTTGAATGATTATGTTATAATGTTATTCTGCCATGTTTGTATAGTTAATAGAACGAATAAGTATGAATTGTATGATTTCTATAATGGCTAGTTCTACTGAGCTCCAGTTTCGAGGACGAAACTTTTTCTAAGGGGGTAAGGATGTAATACCCCGGAATTTTAAATTCGATTTATTAAAATTAAATATATTTATTAACTTAATTTCGTTTTAATTAAATTACGAATAATCGAATTTCGTTATTTTAATCGTTTTTACGAATTATTTTAAACGATAAATTTATAAACCGAAATTATTTAATTTCGTTAACGATAATTTATTTATTTTTAAGGAATTATTTTAATTAAACATTTTATTACAAATTCTGGATTTTTGGCCAAATATTGTGAATTTATTATTAAAAAAAAAAAAAAAAAAAAAAAAAAAAAAAAAAAAAAAATTGAAAATGTCAGCTTTATTTTTCTTGCTCCCCACGCTCAAACCAGGAAGTCAATACTTCCTTCCTTTCCCTCAATTCAGTCCAAATTCAATCCTTGGACCCCAAGTATAGCTACTTACAAATTCAGAATTTTTGATGGAATTTCAACAACAAAAACACCATTTCAATTCCAATCTCCCTCTTTGATTTTTTTTCTGTGATTTGAACCAACCACCACCATCAACCACCGTCTGCCACCACCGTCCACCATCTCCACCATCACCTACCACCAACGCAGCAACCACCTTCGACCACCACACCTCCCTCACCCTTTCCCTTCCACCACACGCACCCCCTGCCTCTCCCCTGCTTCCTCTTTCCCCTCCTTCGGCGCGCCACCAGCGTCGCAACCACCACACCACCAGCACCACCTTATCCCTCCGATAACCACCAGCAACCGCACCAAAACACCGAGCCACCCAGCCACCTCCCTCCTCCTTCTCCTCCTCCTCGTTCGTTCCCTTCCCCCTCCCTTGTTCGCAAATCACCACCCCCATCCCCTTACCTGCTCCGCCGCGAACCACCGCCCACCATCACCGTCGCGTCAGACCGCGTCGCCCAGCCAGCCACCTCCCTCCCCTTCCCTGTGTCGTGCATCCCCTCCCCTCTTCCCCTGTTTCTCTCGCCTCCCCCCCCCTTCCCCTGTTTCTCTCGTGCCTCAACCCAAAAACCCCAAACAAAATAAAATCAGATTCTTTGGCCTTGTTTTATTCTCCTCAAACCCCTTATTTAATTGGGCCAACTAACCATTTGGGCCTTTGGTAAGACCAATCTGAATTTTCAGATTTTAAATTTAGCAATATTTATGTTTTAATAGTTTTTATGATATAATTATTTACTAATAAATTGATTTTATTTCCAGGTTTAATTATCAAATATCGATTTTACTAAAATAAATTACTTAGCCTGAATTAACAAAAAACGGAATTTTAATATTATTTACATGAAAATCAATTATAAAATATATATGTGTTTTAAGTAAAAATTCAATTAATTATAATTTCGAAACTATATTTTATTAAAATTCGTTATAAAATTTATGATTTATAAAATATTAATTTTATAATTATTCATCGATTTAATACTAATTCAATAATTTAATATTTTGAAAGAAATTGGACTCGGAGCTCAGGACGAACGAACCAACGAAAACCCTTAGCAGATCGCGGAAGTGAGGTAACGGCTATTGCTAGTACCCGCAATCCCTTTATAAATGTATTATGAAATTATGACGTTATGATTGGATTTATGAATTAAATGTTTTGACATGTTTTATGGATTGTGGGAATGAATTATGATTTGATCGAATTATTCGTTATAATATGATTTGATTGAGTTTTCTCATAAAATGATGTTTATGCAATGCTATGAAAGAAATGATGTTTTATTTGATCCCAGGATCAAAATGATGTTTTATGATATGAAAGAGTTATGTGATTTCGAATTGAAATACAAGCCCAGGCTTGGTAAAATTACATAAAACATGATAAAATGAAAGTGAAAGACCTGGTTTGTCTGGCGGTATATAAACTACCATCTTCCTATCTACCGGTCATGCATGCACCACGGACACCTGTCCACCCGTGGATTACGAGCCCAGGCTCCCATGGTTTATGAGCCCAGGCTCAGGGCCCAGGCCCATGTTACGATGATGAGCCCAGGCTCAGGGCCCAGGCCCAGTGGAGAATTCCTTCACGGTTCGTACTTGCCGACAACTAGCATGTTAAATTGCAAAGTTTATGAATGAAGTGAATATGATGTTTTATTAAATGTTTTACTTATTCTATTCTCCCTGTGTTATTAAATAAAATGAATTGAAATAAATTTACGCTGCTAGAATAGTTCGTTACTGAGTCTTCGGCTCACCGTTTTGTTTTCCGTTTTAGGTACTGCGGGGGATGATGGACACGAGTAGTGGCGAGGAGTTTCACTTTATTATCATCCACGTAGTTTATGCTTACAGTTTTAATAGTTTAATAGTTTTAATTAAAGACTCTTAGTAAGTTATGTAGTTTCATTTTAATAATATTAACGGATTATTATATATATTTTGGAGTATTTAAAGGCTTATGATTGATGTTTGCCTTGTAATTTCCGAAAAGGAAGTTACGGCAGGTAATGTCCCGACCAATTAGGTAAATTCCGCTGCTAATTATGCTTTAATTATTGAATTAGAGGTCGGGGCGTTACAGGTTGACTCAATTCTTTTCCTTCGTTTACTTGGGTAAATTTCGCACTTTGGGAGGTACGGGCTAAGTATTTCATGGCTCGCTCTTTTCTCTCTCCCTTTTCTCTCTCTTTTTAAGTATTTCATGGCTCGCTCTTTTCGCTCTTCTTTCTATTTTTCTTTTTGCTTGGGATTTCTCCCCAACATAAATCCTTCAAATTTTTTTTATTTGGGCTAAAAGGTAGATGGTTGTGGTCTTTGAGTCACGAGGCGAGACTGAGTGAGCCTCGTTTGGTAGGCCTATAGTGGACCTTTAACTTTAGTAGGCCTAGGGTGGACATTTAGCTTTAGTAGGCCTAGGGTGGACCTTTAAATTGTCTTACTTTGCAAGCGTATTTAGTCGTTTCTTAAAATGTGCAAATAGCATAGATTCAAAATGTTATTTTTACTTTATTGAAATTTAACGAAAGAATTACATCGAAAGTAATTTTTTGTTTCTTTTCAGACTCCAGTTTCTGGGATTTAATTGGAAGTTGTGATTTAGACTCGAACTTTCATTAATCTTTCTGATTATAACCCGTGTATGAATATAAGGAGGTGGCCTAGACTCAAAATAATGACGTGGCGTAAGCCTATAAAACTTGACCAAGCAACTTTCAGACTTAGGCTAATTGGACCATAACTTTTGTTGGTTGACACTTTAGATTTTAACCCTTGGGTGTTCATTTGTCACGCGCCATTTTGCTTAATGTTGGCAAAGTAGTTAGTTGGGGAGATCGAATTTTCTTTTTTGCGAGACTAGAATCATTAGTGCGGTTTCCCTCTTAGTGTGTATTGCTTTACCCCGATGGTAGCCTTATGGCATGCCGATTTGGGTATTTTCATGGTTCGTCATGTTGCATTCATGGAAAATATTTTAGTCCGTACTTAGGAGTATTACAAGGAGCGAGTGGCTCGAGAGGACTATGATAGTCGTGACCCAATGTGATCATAAGCCTTAAGGCCATAAAATTTTTTGTTTGCCAATGGTATTCACACCTTAGGCTCACTTTGGGGGTTGTGCGACTATGGAGGAATGATTTTCAGAATGTGACTGTTTCCATTTGGCAAATACTTGAATTACGTAATATATTATTTTTATTGGTGAGAGAGAGTGTTGAGGCCGTAGATTCTTAGCAAGGGATGACAATTACATATGGGTGCTTATTGATTTAATTGTTAGGAAGGGAGACTAAATATGTTTTAACCTTTTAACTTGCAGAACGACACCAAGCATTAGGACGGATTCTATGTATAAGACAACTAAGACTTAGGATTTAGATTGTACTTTGGCATAGCCTAGTCTAGACTCGGATTTACTTATTTTTTATTCGAACATTATTTTTCCTTGAAGACTCTATTTGAACATTATTTTTTTGAATACTTTGCCCATCTGACATTCAAGGTCATTTAATTAGCATGCTCGGTTTTGGTGCCGAACGTTGTCTTCATAGGAGGCCTAATGACGACACAAAGAGTTGTTTATTTTATAAGTCGTTCTTAGAATTGAGTGCCTTTTCGTACGCCCTTGCAGCAATTTTCACGAATTTTCTTTTACTGCTACGTATATTTTTTTTATGCGCGGGCACCGAGGCTGATGTGCCTGACCAAAAGGCCAGGCAGCAACTTCAGCGCCCAGCGAAGGGCGTTAGAAATATTGGCGCCCATCCAGGGGCGTTGAAAATGCGTCCCTGGCTGGTGCTCGTTTTCTGTTTACGTATTTTTTTTTGTTTATGCGACTTTGATTTTGCGTGCTTGCCTAATAACGTCCTTTACGCGTTGTGCAGCGTTTGTGGGATGCGTTACGGGCCATCCCGTGCGTCGCTTATTTTTGTGGCGATCGTTCGGGTTTGCGGAACACGTATTTTGGTATAACTCTTTGGCCAATTGGTTTATGAATGTTTGGGAAATTTTTAAGGTCGTTGGTTTTCTAGCATTATATGTCACACACAATCACATAATTCGCTACACATAACTAACATTATACCATGAGGCAAAATAATAATATGTCATGTAGTTTATGATAGGCTTCTATGGGTAGTATTTGCGCCGGCTTGGTACCGCTTCTATCGCAGATCCAACACATGCCCCGGTCGAGGTAGTGCCTTCAACAGATGAATTTCGCCCAAGAGGCCAATCACGATGTAAGCCAAGGGGGCATGCACCAATGAGAGGACCTAGTGGGCGAGCGATTGGGTTTGGGATGGGTGTACTACTAGCGAAAAGTGCCGAATGGACAACATTCGAAGCGTATGCACCCCCCGGTTGGCGATGGGTATCCTTAGTCCCAACTCCCGAGATGAAACATCCAAGGGAGCCAAGATTCGTTATGCGGTTCTGTCCGTTCACATTAATATGCTGATCTTCAGGTCGTCCCAACTTGATGGGGAAACAAACGCGGGGTAGGATCGTTTCACCCTTCGGCTATTTTGATTACCTACGAGCACGAGTATTTCCTTCACTATCCCCAGCAGAGTCGCCACTGTGAGGGGGTCGAAAAAGCACGAGGCTAATGCGTGACCTCGTCCCTTGTGGGCGTGACGTTTCTTTTTGTCAAATCAAGTGTAATTGGATTTCCTGTGAGTTTACACCCAATTGACTAGTAATATAGGAGTCGCCATTCAGTTTTTAACGACAATGAGAAAAACTGACAAAACCCGGTTATCGTGACATAAAGGGAGTGCAGTTATGTTTGACCACGACGGCCATAGGTTCCCTTGTGATCCCTGGTGTGGGGATCGCTCAACGTACACCCGCAGGGTAGAGATTGAGGGTTCGGGGGACTGTAACTACCAAGAGGAGTACTCGCTCTTCGATAACTCCAGAGGCAGGATATCCTTACTAGCTCAGCATAAATAATTGAAGGGACATGCGTTAACTATTAAACTAATCTGAATCGATTTTAGCAATATGCAACACATAATACTAGATCGATCGTGATTATCTAGTTTAGATTGATTTAAGGGACCTAGCATGATAGTTTAATTGTCCCAGATATTATCTTTATTAGGCGTGATAGAACAATCAGATTTAATAGTTTAACAGTTTTATAAAAGGGCGAGGAAAGCGATTAAATCATGCGAAGGGACACATTACGACGCACCCTTAAGAGGTGCGTCATGGTTCTCAGAAAACTAACCACTTTGGCTTTGTTATTTCTCCTTTTATTTAACGAATCTCAAGTTTCCGGGCTTAATTCTTCAGCTACAAGGGACAGGATACGTTCTGTTCGATTTTTGGATCGATTGCGACAGAACGCGGGATCAATTTCGCAGCGTGAGGCTTAGGCTTAGGGGTCGGAGTCAATACTCAGAATATGAATTGTGTGTTTCTTTCACGTCGAATTTGGGGCTGTATTTATAGGGAAGAGTTCGTGGAAAGATAGAATTTTAGAGTAATAATCCAGGAAGAATTAGGAGAGAACACGTACCCAGGTAATTTCAGCGCCCAGGGCTGGGCGCCGAAATCTTCGGCGCCCAGAGCCAGGCGTTGAAAATAGGGTCTGGGCCGTATTTCCTTGTCAGATTTGGACTCGTGGAATACGGAGTCTTTGATACTTATCCGAGTCTTTTAGTGCGTATTAACTTTATGACGGAATGCGTCTGGGCCGTTACGAACTCTAGGTTCGTTAGGATTTTAATTAATACGTAACTCTTATTTTCGAATTATACTAGGAATAGGATTCCTCTTGCAAATTCTATCTCTTTTAGGATTTATGTTGGAGTGCAACACCTAATTCTGACAGGTTTCTATCTTTTATGTCTTGCCACTTTTAGCAACTACCCGTTACGGTAGTTACTATTTTTAGCAGGTTTCTATAAATAGCAGGTTCGGGTGAAATGAAAAGGGTGATCGAGATTCGTTATTTTATAGGAGATGCGTTGCCAAGTGGAGATTTATGTTCTCATCATCGAACCTTCCCTTTCGGGAATGGGACAAAAGTAGGTGTCTACAATTATGCATGAGGTTTCAACACAATCCACGCCGTGAATTTGCTTGTAACCTTTAGCAACTAATGTAGCTTTTTGTTGTGAACAAAATTCCATGTTTGATGGTTTTTATCCTTAAAACCAATTTGCAACCAATAGGTGTTAACCTATTCTTGCAAATCAACAAATTTTCAATTTTGTCATCAAAACATTGGTTATGTTTTATGGCCTTTAACCATCTAAAACATTTGAGTCTATATATGGTCTCTAACCATTTTAGGGAATCTGGGTTTCGTCATAGCTTTCTTACAGGTCACAAACTCATTAATCTACATGATAATAGTTTGACTGCAAGTTGTAGGTTTCTTCACTATCTAATAGAAGAATCTCATAGTTTCAGTGACTTGAACTCTATGTATACTTGGGTATAGAACATCAAACAATAGAATATCAACATGCACTTTGAGATTCCTTTGAATATTCTGTTCTCCTTGAAGTACTTGTAAAGTCTTCTAAGAGATGTCTATTCTTTAAAGCCACTTCTAAAGTCCTTAAAAAATACGTGTTGGGATTTTCTAAAGAACTTCAAAAAGCCTCCGAAATGTCCGTTCCGTTTATGTTTGTTGTTCGCCTCGAATACTTTCGAGGTTTATTTTCTCCCACTTGTCATTTTGGAAACGAATCTCCAAAAGGACATTATTTCGAGCAAACAAACATTATGTTCTCAAAAATTCGTGGTAGAAACAATACCCTTGTGTCTCATTTGAATAAATCACAATGAAACATATATCTATTCTTGGGCCTTAGTTTGTTGAATAACAAACACTAAGCTCCCACTGAGTTTAGCAACTCTTTAGATATATTATATATATTTGAAAATATATTCTGAAATTACTTTTCAATAGCTTTGACGAATTTGGTTTAGTTTGGTGGTAGTTGAGCATTTTATTTTAGAAATTATAGGAAAAGTCTTTATGATTCATCATTGATCGAATCAAGCACTAATTGACTTCGATCATTCCAACTTAGATATATATGCCATATCTTATGGAGCTAGATCGTGAAATTACAACACACAATCATTGATGATCATTCTTGACTTAAGTAATCATCAACATGATCTAACCCAGATCTTTATGATTTCTTGCCAAGTGGGTTTTATACTTCTGAATCTTTGAACTAGGCAAACAGATTCAAACTTATATCACATTTGAGTAAATAAACCTATATTCACTCAAATCCATGTGAAATAATAAAGTCATAAAATCTTTCTTTAGCTTTGAACTCTATTGTCTAGGCGTTCTAACAATAGTTCATATCCTTTGTTACTTTCAACAAGTAAGACTAGCTTGTCTTGAATTGATCTAGAAATCAACCAACTTTCAAAAGTCCATCAAAATAGAGATTTTGAATGTTAACTTGTTGACATGGTCTAAGCAACAATGCTAAAGGTTTGTGGAACTCAAATCAAGAGGTTGATTTGAACCTAGTAAAGTTCTTATGATTTAAAGGGTTGTTTGTTTTAATCAAGCATATTGACTCAACCCGTAAATGACCATTTCATTCAAATAACAAACAAACATTGTTTTTGTCTTTCTTGAATGTGAGTCTTTCTGTGTTTGAAGCAGAAATTTAGGTATGCTGATTATGCAACAAAATAGCCATTAAGTTCTAGCCTTGAAAGGACTTAAAACAAACTAGATGACCCTACAACTAATGTAGCATTGTCATGCTTCATTTCCCACGTGTAGGTCATTAGTGTAGCCTAGCTTTCATTGTTTGAGTCATTACCGAAGTAAGAACCTCAAGCGGTATATGATACCAAGGAAGTTTGATTGCTAAGTTACTTCTCTTTAAACATAAACTTATAGGTAGAAACGGAGTTGTAAATTCCTTTCATTTGTTCCTTGTTTTCCTATTTCTTGTACCCTTTCTTATAGTCTTAAGAATTGACTTCTCTAGTGTTGACTTTTATACTTTGTTAGACATGTCCAATGTCACTCAAACAAGGTTCTTACCATTTTATTTATGTTGAATATTCTGTTTCAACTAGATGATCTTACCAGAAGCTTCTAAAGTTCTCTAAGCATTGATCTATTCAAATGTCTAGGGACTAGACTCATTCGAGAATTAAATGGACAAAGATATTAGGTTGTTAACCATTGGTTAAGCTGAGCGTTTAAACTCAATGCTTTATGATCTCAAAACTACATTGTATTTTGAATTCAAAAGCACCAATCGGTTTGCCATTCGAGTTTGATACTCGAAAACAACCATAAAAGTCGTTATAAGAAACGTACATTTAAATTGCTCATTTTATCTCATTTCCGTGAATCGTTCTTGGATTCACTACCAATCGAGGAAATTTACAGTTACCTTTCTAAAAGGATTTACTGCAGTGCAAGATATTTAATTATAAACAATAATTAAAACATACATTGAAGCATGCAAAGTCTAAAAATTTATCATGAATAATAACTTGAAAATTAAAGCAATCATGCAATTTAAACAAGTCATTGGCATTTTATTCAAATTTATTGTTCCGGCAGGTGTGAATAAAATGAATCCAAGATCCTTAAATCATTGAAAAATTAAGCACATTATGTATTTAGACTCAATTCTAAAATATTTTAGGTAACCAAATCATTCGTTAATAGTCTAGAAACTACTCTTGGTTGATAGGCACGTCTAAGAACTTATTAGGTAAACCTATCCCGTTTGCCACGACATAAAAGGACTCCTTACTTATATCGTTGAGTTTCACCAAAACTAACATGTACTCACAATTATTTGTGTACCTTACCCCTTTAGGATCAATAAGTAACACCTCGCTATGGCGGAAAACTATTACTAAGATTGATGTAAAGGTTATCCAAGTAAGTGTTATTTTGGCATGGCACCTTTTAACTCAACTTTTAAAGCTTGGAACTTAAGGCTCTTACTATGTTGGTTAGATTTTAAGTGAACTAAAATCCTTAATCATGCAACATAATCAAGCCACATTCTCATGCATAATTAAGACATATTTAAAGCAATAAATAACTTAAAGCATGCATAAGATATAAATGTGATCTAGTATGGCCCGACTTCATCTTGAAGCTTCAACTTCAAACTCCGTCTTGAAAATGGATTGGAAACTCCGTCTTGAATTTCACCATGGGAGGCGCCATTTTCTTCAAATAGGATAAGCTATAATTGAAACTTATTACAACTATTTGATGGTACGCATACCATATTTAAATTAAAAAACTTTGGTGCATTAGACCAATTTTACATTCAAATTAATGGTACGCAGACCATATTTTCTATCTTATTTGGGTCATACTAGTCACTTTTCATAACCTGCAAAACAGTACATTTATAATATACCATCCACCCATTCATTTATCAATGAATGGCCCACATAGCTGGTTAGTAGAACATATTATGTATCACATAAATATCTGCATCACATAAATATTTGCATCAATTAATCAAGGCTTCCAATAATCTACAAATTATTCAATCCTTATTAATTCTAAGCGAGTTGTTTTAACCTTAAAGGAATGCAGACCTAATCAAGACTTTATGACTAAAAAGCTCTGACTAAAACCAAGAATTTTACATACTTTACGAATTTTAAACATAAAATTGTATTTCCTAGTCCAACCGGAAACTTACAAATTTAATTAAAATTTAAAGCTCATATAAAATTATTATTTAAATCCTTTTATTTATTTTCAGTTGATTTAATTAATTAATTTAAATTTAATCAAGGTTTTAATTTTAGTAAAATAATTAGTATAAATAAATTTATAATAATTAAATTATTCAAAATTAAATTCCGAGAAAAAATTAAATTACGAATTTTAAATTTAATTAAAATCGATTTTCAACCGAAAAATCAAAATTAAAACGAATCAATCGGGCCAAGACAAGGCCATGGGCTCGCGCCCATGCCTCGTCGAGTCCAATTAGCTGCAGCACCCAATGGGCTGCTTCGACTGATCGTACCGCAAGGTGTAGACACCTACTTTTGTCCCCATTCCCGAAAGGGAAATGTTCGATGATGAAAGCATAAATCTCCACTTGACAACGCATCTCCTATAAAATAAACGAATCTCAATTCCCCTTTTCATTTCGCCCGAAACCTGATATTTATAGAAAACTGCTATTTATGGAAACCTGCTAAAAATAGTAACTGCCGTAAAAGGTAGCTTCTAAAAGTGGCAAATCATAAAGGATAGAAACCTGTCAGAATTAGGTGTTGCATTCCAACATAAATCCTAAACGAGATAGAAAATTGCGAGAATCCTATTCCTAATATGATTCGGAAATAAGAGTTACGTATTAATTAAAATCCTAACGAGCCTAGAGTTCGTAACGGGCCCAGACGCATCCCGTCGCAAGGTTAATACGCAGTAAAAGACTCGATTAAGTCTCAAACTCTACGGATTTCAGGATTCCGAATCTGACTAAAGAAAACAGCCCAGACCCTATTTTTAACGCCTGGCTCTGCCCAGGCCTGGGCGCTGAAAATACCTGGGTACGTGTTTTTTCCTAATTCTTTATGGATTAGAACTCTGCAATTCTATCTTTCCACGAACTCTTCCCTATAAATACAGCCCTAAATTCGACGTGAAAGGAACACACACACAACACAATTATATTCTGAGTATTGACTCCAACCCTTAGCCTAAGCCTCACGCTGCGAAAGTGTTCACGCATTCTGTCGCAATCGATCCATAAATCGAACAGAACGTATCCTGTACCATAATTGAGATTCGTTAAATAAAAAGGAGAAATAGCAAAGTCAAAGTGGTTAGTTTTCTGAGAACCGTGACGCACCTCTCAAGGGTGCGTCGTAATGTGTCCCTTCTCGATGATTTAATTTCTTTCCTCGCCCTTTTTATGAACTGTTAAACTAACTAAATCTGATTGTTCTATCACGCCTAACAAATATAATATTTTTAGGAAATTGGATTATCATGCTAGGTCCCTTAATGCAATCTAAATCAGATAATCGCGATCGATCTAGTATTATATGTTGCATATTGCTAAAATCAACTCAGATTAGTTTAATAGTTAACGCATGTCCCTTCAATTATTTATGCTGAGCTAGTAAGGATATCCTGCCTCTGGAGTTATCGACGAGCGAAGTGAAGGAAATAATGCCCTTGGTCCAAGTATGCATTCTATGTTAAGTCTAATAAATGCGGTTCAGTATTAATTAACAAGTTAATAATTCAGTGAGATCAAGTGAGCTGAATGCCTAGCTAGAGGCCGCTTCAGTTCAAGTGGAATTAATGATATTAATCCACAGCTTACTCTTGACTGAACCCGTAGGGTCACACAAATAGTACGTAAACGGATCAAGTATTTAATGGCATTAAATACTCCATCTATGAATATTCGGAACCGACGGATCTTGGTTTCAGTGGGAGCTAAGATCGTCACAGGCAAGAAATGAATACTCCGGAAACGATGATATTGCCGGAAACGGAAATATGGATCGTATCGGAAATATGAATATTATCCAAGTCGTAGATGTTGCCGGAAACGGAAACATGGTACGTATCGGAAAATATTATTGGAAATGGAAATATTACCAGAATCGGAAATATTGCCGGAAACGGAAATATTGTCAGAATCGGAAATATTACCGGAATCGGAAAATAATTCCGGAAACGGAAATATTAAATATTTGTTCGAAACGGAAATTAATTCCGGAATCGGAAATATTAAATATTGTTCGTATCGGAAATAAATTCCGGAACTGGAAATTTAATCGGAAGCGTATCGTACGAATTAGCATCGGACGAGGCCTGCCGGACGAAGGCCCAGCACGAAGCCGGGCCATCGCCCAGCAAGCACGCGCGCCACAAGCCCAGCCAAGGCAGCGCCCAGGCCTACCGCAAGGCAGGCCCAGCGCGCGCCAAGGCCACGGATGCGTGGGCCGCGCTGCGTGGGCTGCTGCTCGCACGCGCATGGGCAGCCCTTGTGGCTGCCGTGTGTGTGTGAGTTTGTGCTCATGCGTGATTCCTAAATCTACAAGAGTTAGTGTATGATTAAATTCCTATTCCTAATTGGATAAATTAATTAAATAGAATTCATGTAGGATTCTAATTTCAATTAATTCGTATCCTACTAGGATTACGATTCCTTTTCCATAACTCTATAAATAAAGGCCTAGGGGTCATTATTTATACACAAGTTTTAAGTATTCAAAACTAAGATTTTTAAGCAGAAAAATCAGCCAATATTCTTGCCTACCTAACCGAAAATATTAGAACCTTAAGGGCGATTCTAGTTGGTCAATCTTAAGGCGGATCCGGACGTGCTGTGGACTATCTACGGAGGGACGACACTTGGAGTCCTAAAGACTTGTTCTTGTTCGGTTCGGGCGCAGCTAGGGAAGGCACGCAACAAAGAGTATGCATCTAAACTATGCTAAATGATTATGTGTAAATAATATGTTTCCTGGCTTTATGGTTTTTCCGCATGATTTATGAACTGTCATATGAATCATAACCTAACAGTGGTATCACGAGCCCCTTATTATTTTCATAATCTAAATTGCATGAACATGGTTAAATATTACAAATTTGCAAGAATTAAAAGGGGTGATTAATTTTCGTAATTGTTAATTAATTGCAAATTGCGTTTATTTAATTATACGTACGCAGTTTTTCGGCAGTTTCTTCGTTACTCATCCAAATCGAGTGATTTTTGTGTCAATTCCGCATGTAAAAGGCATTCTAAAATTTTGACAAAAATAGGATTTTTCTGCCGAACCCAGAATTCTCAAATTCGAAGCCTAACTATGACTTTTCGAAGGTTTTAGTTTTTCGAATGCAAAATTTCGTAAATTTAAGATGTTAAATTAAATATTTGCGATTCTTGTTGATAAATCTTGAATTTTTGATTGACCTACTGCATATGTTTAACAAGTTTGAATGCCTAGTCTTGTTAATTATGCAATCTAATTTGTAATTATGATTAATTTGTTGAAAATTAGAATAATTTAGAATTAATTTGATTTTCATAATTAATTGTAATTTAATTAGAAACCTATGATTAAAAACCACCATAAAAATTGTAAATTTACGATAAATTTTAAATTTTTATGACCTAGACTTGAATCCATAACAATCGGAAATCAATTGGATAATAAATTTTCGATTTTTTCGCCCTAAAATTATGAAATTAATATTATTTATTAATTTGTCATTAATTTTAAATATAAATTTTAAATTTTTATGCGATTCGTTCATAAAACTTGCACGCACGAAGCAATGGACGCTTCGTGTTACCCTTAAGGGGTGTTGTATAATGCGGGCATGCGACGACGAGCAAGGGAGCTCGTCGCCCGTGCGGCACGAATGCAATGAGCAAGGGCGTAGTGCACGAGCACAAGGCAGCAGCCCTGCCTTGTGTCGTGTGCCACGAGCAATGAACGAATGTGCATGGGCGAAGGGCGAGCCAAGGCAGTCGCGTGTGGGCAGCAAGCGAGCTGCGCCACAACGCGCGCTGCCTCGCACAAGAGCGCGCAGCCTCGCGCGCAGCGAGCGCAAGCTCGCGTGCCACGAGCGCTGCGCCCAGCATTACTCGCGCGCACAGCGCGCGATGTCGCCCGCCCAGCGAGCGATGTCGCGCCCCAGCGAGCGATGGCTCGCGCGCACAGCGAGCGATGTCGCGCGCCCAGCGAGCGATGTCGCGCGCCCAGCGAGCGATGGCTCGCGCGCCCAGCGAGCGATGTCGCGCGCCCAGCGAGCGATGTCGCGCGCCCAGCGAGCGATGTCGCGCGCCCAGCGAGCGATGTCGCGCGCGCGCACTGCGAGCGATAGCTCGCGTGCGATGAGCGCTGGCGCGCGCAGCGAGCACCAATGCGTGCGGAGGCTTGCGATAGGGAAGCAGCAGCTATGCGACGAGCGCATGGGCTGCGCGCACATGGCCAGCAATGGCTGTGTGCGTACGGTCCATGGGCGTGCAACGCGTAGGGTGTTTGCGTTACGATTAGATCGTTTTGAATGTTTAATTTGAAAATTTCAGTTCACGTAATTTTAATTAATTTTAAAATTAATAATTTGAATTATTTTCTTGGATTTTAATTTTGAATATTATAATTATAATAAATGTTATTTATTCTAATTATTTTACTAAAATTAAAATCATGAATTAATTTAAATACGGCTGAAATTAAATTAAATTTTTGGATTCAATTATAAATTGATATGAGCTTTAAATTTTAATTAAATTTGTATGTTTCCGGTTGGACTAGAAATACATTTTTATGTTTAAAATTGGTAAAGCATATGAATTTATTGGTTTAAGTGGGAGCGCTTTTTAGTCATAAACTCTTGATTAGGTCTACAAATCCTTAAGGTTAAAACAACTTGATTAGAATTAATAAGGACTGAATAATTGGTAGATTATTGGTGCCCTTGATTAATTGCTGCAAATGTTTACGTGATGCATAATGTGTTTTACTAACCAGCTATGTGGGCCATTCATGATAATGAATGGGTGAATGGTATATATTGTATATGTACTGTTTTGCAGGTTATGAAGTGACTAGTATGGCCCAAATAGGATAGAAAATATGGTCTGCGTACCATTAATTTGAATGTAATTGGTCTAAAGTACCAAAGTTATTTTTCAATTCAAATATGGTCTGCGAACCATCAAATAGTTGTAATTAGTTATAGCTTATCCTATTTGAAGAAAATGGTGCCTCCCACGGAGATTTTCAAGACGGACTTTGAAGTCAAAGCTTCAAGATGAAGTCGGGCCATACTAGATCACAAATATCTTATGCATGTTTTAAGTTATTTATTGTTTTAAATATGTCTTAAAATGCATGAGATCAAAAGCTTGATTATGTTGCATGATTAAGGATTTTAGTTCACTTAAAATCTAACCAACATAGTAAGAGCCTTAAGTTCCAAACTTAAAAATTGAGTTAAAAGGTGCCATGCCAAAATATACACTTGCTTGGATATCCTTTACATCAATCTAGTAATAGTTTTCGCTCAGCGAGGTGTTACTTATTGGTCCTAAAGGGGCAAGGTACACAAATAATTGTGAGTACATGTTAGTTTTGGTGAAACTCAACGATATAAGTAAGGAGTCCTTTTATGTCGTGGCAAATTCGATAGGTTTACCTAATAAGTTCTTAGACGTACCTATCAACCAAGAATAGTTTCTAGACTATTAGCAAAAGGCTTTTGCTTACCTAAGATGTTCTAGAATTAAGTCGACAAACTGTGCTTAGTTCTTCAATGATTTTAGGATCTTGGAATCATTTTATTCACACCTGCCGGAACACATAACTTGAATAAAATGCTTAATAAACATTGAATTATGCATGTATGCTAGAATTTAAGTTTATTAAGAGAAACTGTGAATGGTTATTTATTTGTTTATTCTTTTCAATTGTAGTTTTTAATATGGCAAACAACAATTCATTCAACATTCGATCAATTCTCGAAAAGGAGAAGTTGAACGGGAAAAACTTCCTTGACTGGCAAAGGAACTTGCAAATAGTTCTTATGCAGGAAGAAAAGGAGTATGTCCTAGATGAGGCGATGCCCGAAGCTCCAGGCGACGGGGTCACTCAGGCAGCCCTCAATCGTTGGATTGATGCCAACAAGGATGTGAAATGTCTAATGCTCGCCACCATGAGTGCGGATCTGCAGAAAACGTTCATCAACTCAGATGCTTTCACAATCATCAGTGAGTTGAAGAACATGTTCCAAGATCTGGCTCGAGTCGAAAGATTCGAGACTCATAGGCAAATTCTTGAGACCAAGCTTAAGAAAGGCGAGCCCGTAAGTCCACATGTTCTCAAAATGATTGGACTCATTGAGAATACGAGTCGGCTGGATCAGCAATTTTCTCAGGAAATGGCTATAGACACCATCCTCCATTCTCTTCATAGCGGGTATGATCAGTTCAAACTGAACTACAGTATGAATAGTCTGGACAAAACGCTCACTGAGCTTCACGGTATGCTGAAGACCGCTGAAAAGACGCTCAAAAGTGATAAGCAGGATGTGCTTATGGTGCGTGGGGGCAAGTTCAAGAAATCTGGAAAGAAGAGGAATGCTAAGAAAGGTGGCAACAAGGCCAGCCCAACTAAGCAAACTGGCGCCAAATCTGCAAAGAGGAAGGTCAGTCAACCCACTTCTGAATCCGAATGCTTCTACTGCAAGAAGAAGGGGCATTGGAAGAGAGATTGCTTGAAGCTAAAGGAAGATCAGAAGAACGGAACAGTCGTTCCATCTTCAGGTATTTTCGTTATAGACTGTATACTTGCTAATTCAACTTCTTGGGTATTAGATACAGGTTGTGGCTCACACTTATGTTCCAATCCACAGGGACTAAGAAGAAGTAGAAAGTTAAGCAAGGGTGAAGTCGACCTACGAGTGGGAAATGGAGCACGGATTGCTGCATTAGCTGTAGGAACTTACTATTTGTCGTTGCCCTCCGGGCTAGTTTTGGAACTGGAAGAATGTTTCCATGTTCCAAGTCTTACTAAAAACATCATTTCAGTTTCTTGCTTAGATGCTAAGGGATTTTCCTTTATAATAAAAGACAATAGTTGTTCGTTTTATTTTAAAGAGATGTTTTATGGATCTGCTAGATTAGTCAATGGACTTTATTTATTAGATCACGACAAACAAGTATATAACATAAATACCAAAAAGGCCAAAAAGAATGATTCAGATCTCACCTATCTGTGGCATTGTCGATTAGGCCATATAAACTTGAAACGCTTAGAAAGACTTCAAAGGGAAGGAATTCTAGAACCATTTAACTTAGAGGATTATGGTAAATGCGAATCATGTTTACTTGGCAAAATGACAAAGCAACCTTTCTCTAAAGTTGGAGAAAGAGCAAATGAACTATTGGGTTTAATCCATACAGATGTATGTGGACCAATGAGTACAAATGCTAGAGGTGGTTTCAGCTACTTTATCACTTTCACTGATGACTTCAGTAGGTATGGTTATGTCTACCTAATGAAGCATAAGTCTGAATCCTTTGACAAATTCAAGGAATTTCAGAGTGAAGTAGAGAATCAATTAGGCAAGAAGATCAAGGCACTGCGGTCTGATAGAGGCGGTGAATATCTGAGCTATGAATTTGATGACCATCTGAAAGAATGTGGAATTCTATCAGAATTGACTCCTCCTGGAACACCACAATGGAACGGTGTGTCAGAACGGAGGAACAGAACCTTGCTAGACATGGTCAGGTCAATGATGGGTCAGGCCGAACTTCCATTAGAATTTTGGGGACATGCACTAAATACAGCTGCACTCACTATAAATAGAGCTCCGTCTAAAGCTGTCGAAAAGACTCCATACGAATTATGGTTTGGAAAGCCTCCAAATGTGTCTTTTCTTAAGATTTGGGGATGTGAAGTATACGTCAAACGATTAATTTCAGACAAACTTCATCCAAAATCTGACAAATGTATCCTTGTGGGCTATCCAAAGGAAACAAAGGGGTATTACTTCTACAATACATCTGAGAACAAAGTGTTTGTTGCTCGAGATGGTGTCTTTTTGGAGAAGGATCACATTTCCAAAATGACAAGTGGGAGAAAAGTAGACCTCGAAGAAATTCGAGTCGAACAACAAACTCTAGAGAATGCTCAAGATGACATTCAAGATGAAACTCAGAGATCTTTAGAAGAATCTGGTGAGAATCATGGTCAATCTAGAAATGTTACCCCGCGTAGATCGCAAAGATATAGATCTCAACCGGAAAGGTACTTGGGTATTTTGACGAACGAGAGCTATGACGTTCTATTACTTGAAAGTGATGAACCTGCGACTTACAAGCAAGCTATGACGAGCCCTAGCTCCAAGCAATGGCAAGAAGCCATGCAATCTGAATTAGACTCCATGTCTGAAAACCAAGTATGTGATTTGGTCGATTTGCCAGATGGCTACCAAGCCATTGGAAGCAAATGGGTTTTCAAACTAAAAAGGACAAGGATGGGAAACTTGAAGTTTTCAAAGCTAGATTGGTTGCAAAAGGTTACAGGCAAGTCCACGGTGTGGATTACGATGAAACCTTTTCACCAGTTGCAATGCTAAAGTCTATTCGAATAATGTTAGCAATCGCTGCATATTACGATTACGAAATATGGCAGATGGATGTCAAAACTGCTTTCTTAAACGGCGTTTTAACAGAAACTGTGTTTATGACACAACCTGAAGGTTTTGAGGATCCAAAGAATGCTAAAAAGGTATGCAAGCTAAAGAAGTCAATCTACGGATTGAAGCAGGCATCCAGGAGCTGGAATATACGTTTTGATGAAGCAGTCAGTGACTTTGGTTTCATCAAGAACGCGGACGAATCTTGTGTATACAAGAAGGTCAGTGGGAGCAAAATTGCTTTCCTAGTATTATATGTCGACGACATATTGCTTATCGGAAATGACATTCCTATGTTGAACTCTGTCAAGATTTGGCTTGGGAAATGTTTTTCGATGAAGGATCTAGGAGAAGCACAGTACATATTGGGCATCAAGATTTACAGAGATAGATCTAAAAAGATGATTGGACTTAGTCAAAGCACTTATATCAATAAGGTGCTTGATAGGTTCAAGATGGCGGACTCCAAGCGAGGCTACCTACCCATGTCTCATGGAATGACTCTAAGCAAGACTCAGTGCCCAAAAACACTTGATGAGCGTAGACGAATGAATGGGATTCCATATGCATCATTGATTGGTTCAATAATGTATGCTATGATATGTACACGCCCGGATGTTGCGTACGCACTCAGTGCTACGAGCAGATACCAGTCAGACCCAGGAGAGGCGCATTGGACTGCTGCCAAGAATATTCTGAAGTACCTGAAAAGGCACAAAGATGACTTCCTGGTCTATGGTGGAGATGATGAATTAATTGTTAAAGGCTATACGGACGCAAGTTTCCAAACCGACAAAGATGATTTCAGATCACAGTCTGGGTTTGTCTTCTGCCTCAACGGAGGAGCAGTAAGCTGGAAAAGTGCTAAGCAAAGCACCATTGCGGATTCTACAACTGAAGCGGAGTACATTGCTGCACATGAAGCAGCAAAGGAAGCTATATGGCTAAGGAAGTTCATAGGAGAACTTGGTGTAGTCCCCTCCATTAAAGGACCAATAGCCCTGTATTGTGATAATAACGGAGCTATTGCACAGGCAAGAGAGCCTAGACACCACCAGAGAGTCAAGCATGTACTTCGTAGATTTCACCTTCTACGAGAGTTCGTTGAAAGAAAAGAAGTCGAGATAAGCAAAATTGGAACTGATGACAACATATCAGATCCATTAACTAAACCTCTGCCGCAGGCGAAGCACAACTCGCACACTGCAGCTATGGGAATCAAGCATATTGGAGAATGGCTTTGATGTCTCTGTTTAATGTTTTAAAGTTTTAGAGTTTAAATCTTTGTAAAACATTATCGGTTAATCATTCACAATAAATGAAAGGAATTCATTTTTCCATTTAATTTGTGGTTTATTAAATGATGAGTCCCTTCAATTTGACGATATATTCAAGATAGACTGTCAGGACCAGTCCTGTGACTAAGAAATGTCTATCAAGTGAACTTGAATGTCAAAGGTTGAAAATGGTCCCTAATCGGAGTTTTCTATAAAATTGGACGCATAGAAAACGTTAGACGATTAGAATGCAAGATGACTAGTAGTTCTGTTTCTTGAACTATGTGGACATGGAAATGTCATAATCATTTGCATAGATACTTACTTTGGGAAGACTAGTATCGGACAAGACCTATGAAACTTTACTGTAAGAGATGAAAGTCTGTCATAAGTAAATTTCATTAAATTATTAGACACTAAATCCTCAATACCTGAGTGATTTGAGATTACTTGTTTGAAAACTGGTTGCTTTGACGTTGACCAACCGTCGCACCGTAAAAGGAGGCTATAAAGGCAACGCTCAGGTAATCACCTATCAAACGAAGTCTAATCTCAAGATCGCAAGATTGGGATTGTCCTCCCATAAATCGGGATGAGATGCTTAAAAGTTGTACAAGGCCACTCGGAGAGCTAGAAACTGTGAAATGCATGGCCGTGCTCGGATGAATCATAGGCTATGATTATCTGTTTATTTGATCAGTTGAACTCTGAAACCGAGGAACACCTCTGGACATAATAAGGATGACAACTCTTACCTTATGTTCAAGAGCAAGCATCGAGCGACAAAGGAATTAAGAAATGCACACTTGTCCCTAAGGACAAGTGGGAGACTGAAGGAAATAATGCCCTTGGTCCAAGTATGCATTCTATGTTAAGTCTAATAAATGCGGTTCAGTATTAATTAACAAGTTAATAATTCAGTGAGATCAAGTGAGCTGAATGCCTAGCTAGAGGCCGCTTCAGTTCAAGTGGAATTAATGATATTAATCCACAACTTACTCTTGACTGAACCCGTAGGGTCACACAAATAGTACGTAAACGGATCAAGTATTTAATGGCATTAAATACTCCATCTATGAATATTCGGAACCGACGGATCTTGGTTTCAGTGGGAGCTAAGATCGTCACAGGCAAGAAATGAATACTCCGGAAACGATGATATTGCCGGAAACGGAAATATGGATCGTATCGGAAATATGAATATTATCCAAGTCGTAGATGTTGCCGGAAACGGAAACATGGTACGTATCGGAAAATATTATTGGAAATGGAAATATTACCAGAATCGGAAATATTGCCGGAAACGGAAATATTGTCAGAATCGGAAATATTACCGGAATCGGAAAATAATTCCGGAAACGGAAATATTAAATATTTGTTCGAAACGGAAATTAATTCCGGAATCGGAAATATTAAATATTGTTCGTATCGGAAATAAATTCCGGAACTGGAAATTTAATCGGAAGCGTATCGTACGAATTAGCATCGGACGAGGCCTGCCGGACGAAGGCCCAGCACGAAGCCGGGCCATCGCCCAGCAAGCACGCGCGCCACAAGCCCAGCCAAGGCAGCGCCCAGGC
The DNA here is from genome assembly GCF_020520425.1 of Spinacia oleracea. Taxonomy (NCBI): domain Eukaryota; kingdom Viridiplantae; phylum Streptophyta; class Magnoliopsida; order Caryophyllales; family Amaranthaceae; genus Spinacia; species Spinacia oleracea. The sequence goes on along the minus strand of NC_079488.1, from coordinate 8,180,469 downwards.
CTACCGCAAGGCAGGCCCAGCGCGCGCCAAGGCCACGGATGCGTGGGCCGCGCTGCGTGGGCTGCTGCTCGCACGCGCATGGGCAGCCCTTGTGGCTGCCGTGTGTGTGTGAGTTTGTGCTCATGCGTGATTCCTAAATCTACAAGAGTTAGTGTATGATTAAATTCCTATTCCTAATTGGATAAATTAATTAAATAGAATTCATGTAGGATTCTAATTTCAATTAATTCGTATCCTACTAGGATTACGATTCCTTTTCCATAACTCTATAAATAAAGGCCTAGGGGTCATTATTTATACACAAGTTTTAAGTATTCAAAACTAAGATTTTTAAGCAGAAAAATCAGCCAATATTCTTGCCTACCTAACCGAAAATATTAGAACCTTAAGGGCGATTCTAGTTGGTCAATCTTAAGGCGGATCCGGACGTGCTGTGGACTATCTACGGAGGGACGACACTTGGAGTCCTAAAGACTTGTTCTTGTTCGGTTCGGGCGCAGCTAGGGAAGGCACGCAACAAAGAGTATGCATCTAAACTATGCTAAATGATTATGTGTAAATAATATGTTTCCTGGCTTTATGGTTTTTCCGCATGATTTATGAACTGTCATATGAATCATAACCTAACACGAAGTACTCCTCTCGGTAGTTACAGTCCCCCGAACCCTCAATCTCTACCTTGCGGGTGTATGTTGAGAGATCCCCACACCAGGGATCACAAGGGAACCTATGGCCGTCGTGGTCAAACATAATTTCACTCCCTTTATGTCACGATAACCGGGTTTTGTCAGTTTTTCTCATTGTCGTTAAAAACTGAATGGCGACTCCTATATTACTAGTCAATTGGGTGTATACTCACAGGAAATCCAATTACACTTGATTGAATAAAAGAATCGTCACACCCACGAGGGACGAGGTCACGCATTAGCCTCGTGCTTTTTCGACCCCCTCACACAAGGCCCGAGCGACCACGCGCAAACGCAACAAGCCGAGCAAGCCACGCTTGCGCGCAGCCCACTCGTTGCTGTATCGAGGCATCCTTCGATGGGTTGAGCGACGTTGCTGGACGAGCCAGCCAATGAGTGCTCACTGCCTTGCTTGCCTCGCCTCTCCCGCCCACATCCACGCGGCACATAGCGCATGGCAGGGCTGCTGCCTTTCGCGCAAGTAGCACGCCCCTTGCTCGTTGCATCGTACCGCATGGGCGACGAGCTCCCTTGCTCGTCGTCGCACGCCCGCACTATACAACACCCTTAAGGGTAACACTTAGCGTCCATTGCTTCGTGCGTGCAAGATTCGTGAACGGATTTCATAAAAATTAAAACTTTTATTATTAAATTTATCGACGAATTAATAAATCATATTAATTTCATAAATTTTGGGCGAAAAATCGAAAATTTATTATTCAAAATAATTTTCGATTATATTTATTTTCATGGATTCAAATCTAAGTCATAAAATTTTAAAACTTTTCAATTTTAACAAATTTTATGGTGGTTTTTAATCATGTATTCCTAATTAAATTACTAATTAATTGTGAAAATCAAATCAAATTCTAAATTATTCGAATTTCAAAAAATTAATTACAATTACAAATTAGGTTGTATAATTAAAAATCTTAGGCATTAAAATTGTTAAACATATACAGTAAGTCAATCATACATTCAAGATTTACAAACAAGAATCGCAAATATTTAATTTAACATCTTAAAAATTACAAATTTTGCGTCCGAAAACTAAAACCTCCGAAAGTCATAGTTAGGTTTCGAATTTGTGAATTCTAGGTTCGGCATCAAATCTATGATTTTAGTCAAAATTTTAAAACGCCGTTTACATGCGAAATTCACTATAAAATTATACGATTCCGACCATTATTGACTAAACTGCCGAAAATTCTGCGAACATATAATTAAATAATCGCACGAATTAGCATAATTTAGGATGCATACATTTGTAGCGTGCCCTCCCTAGCTGCTCCCGAACCGGACAAGGAAAAGTTTAGGACTCCAAGTGTAGTCCCTCCGTAGATAGTCCACAGCACGTTCGGATCCGCCTTAGATTCAATTAACTAGAATTTAGCCTAAGGTTTTATGTTTATTCGATTATAATTTGTTGCAAAATTATTAACTTTAGTTTTAGCTTAAAACTATATGAATACTTGAATTGATGTATTATAAATTATGATTTCCATCACCTATTTATAGGGTAGGATCATTGGAACTAGAAACCTACTAGGATTCAATTTACCTAATCTTATTAGAATTAGATATTAATTAAATCTATCAAGTTAGTGTTTATTTCAACAACTAACTCTAGTAGTTTTAGGAAAATAATCTTTAATCTAACTAATCCTAAACGCTTAAGGATTCGATGCATGCACGAACTCAATGCGCACACACGCACAACCGACGAAGGGCGCTGGGCGCGCGCGCGCGGAGCTCGGCCCAGCAGCGCTGCAGCCCATTGCTTGGGCGCGCCAGCCTGCTGGCCATCACTGCTCGCTGGGCCTGGCCTTGCGTGTTGCTTGGCTGGGCCTGCGTGCCTTGGCAGGCTGCTGGCTCACCTTGCTGTGCGCGGGCTTCGCTAGGCACAGGCCTGGCTTCGTGCTGGGCCATGCGTCTAGCAAGCTCGTCCGATGTTTATTTCGTACGACGCGCTTCCGATTAATTTTCCGATTCCGGAATTCATTTCCGATTTCGAACAATATTTAATATTTCCGATTCCGGAATTGATTTCCGTTTCGAACAAATATTTAATATTTCCGATTCCGGAATTATTTTCCGATTCCGATAATATTTCCGATTCCGACAATATTTCCGTTTCCGGCAATATTTCCGATTCCGGAAATATTTTCATTTCCGATAATATTTTCCGATACGCACCATGTTTCCGTTTCCGGCAACATCTACGACTTGGGTAATATTTATATTTTCGATACGATCCATATTTCCGTTTCCGGCAATATCATCGTTTCCGGAGTATTCATAATTTGCCTTTTGACGATTTCAGCTCCCACTGGAACCGAGATCCGTCGATTCCGAATATCCATAAATGGAGTATTTAATTCACTTAAATACTTGATCCGTTCACGTACTATTTGTGTGACCCTACGGGTTCAGTCAAGAGTAAGCTGTGGATTAATTTCCACTTGAACTGAAGCGGCCTCTAGCTAGGCATACAGTTCACTTGATCTCACTGAATTATTAACTTGCATAATTTATTAATACTGAACCGCATTTATTAGACTTAGCATTGAATTCATACTTGGACCAAGGGCATTATTTCCTTCATGTACAAGTAACACCCATCATAGAAAGTCAAGTAACACCAGTCTATACAAGGGACATCTTACATGAAATTGAAGAAACTACAATAACTAAAAGTAACACCAAGATATAAAATCAAATGCTCTGTAACACCGGTCTATACTATGAACCTCTAACACAAAATTGAAAAACCTAGAATAAAACAAGAAAAGTAACAACGAGTACAATGTATAAGTAACACGAGCATGGAAAGTCCAATAATATCAGTCTATACAAGGAACCTCTAACATGAAATTGAATAAGTTGCAATAAGACAAGAAAAGTTACAACATATACAATGTATAAGTAACACCATCATAAAAAGTCAAGTAACACCAGTCGGAAACTCGGAACCTCTAACATGAAACTGCAATAAGACAAGAAAGGTAACAACGAATACAATATATAAGTAACACCGATAGAGAAAGTCAAGTAACATCAGTATATACAGGAACCTCTAACATGAAATTGCAATAAAACGAGAAAAGTAACATCGAATACAATGTATAACTAACACCAGCATAGATAGTCAAGGAACATCACTCTATACAAGGAACCTCTAACATGAAACTGCAACAAAACAAAAAAAAGTAACAGCGAATAAAATGTATAAGTAACATCATCATAGAAAGTCAAGTAACATCAGTCTACAACCTTATCCATAGTAGCTACGAGCGCACGTCACACCATTAAGTTGATGGTGTGGCTGATCACACAGAAGACGCGCTGAAAGATAATAGGAACTAGTTTACATCAATAAACCCCACTTCTCGGTTTCCGTAGAAGAAGCGTATAAACCAAAACCCGCAATTCAGACACCATTGTAGTAGAATGAAGGAGGAAGGGGCTTTTTATACTACCTCAGTTCCTTAATATTCTTTACGCTTACTATTTGCACGAGCTCCATGCAATATTTAACCACTTATATATACAATTCAATATGTGAAAAAATATATAAAAAGTTGATATTCTAAAAATACATAATGAGATTAATCTAACAAGATCTTAAATGATAAGTTTTGATGTATATAACAGTGAGAATTTACGGTCAAAGCTTTTTTAATTTGGTCACATATTTCAAGGCGTAAAGAACTTTCAGGAACGGAGTCGGTATAAGAGAGATAGTTGGGCTTAAACCTTAAAATTTTCAACTTCAAAGTGGAAAATGAAAGAGAAAGACGAAAAAGAAAAAAAAAGGTAACGTGGCTTTTTAAAAATGGTTAAAAAAAACCAGAATGCCAAAGCACGTCTTTACAGCTTCGACAGTGTGAGACTCTCGAGAGCACACACCAACAAAAGCAGCTCCCTCTTTCTCCTTCTTCTGAGAGAGAAAATTCCACCTTCACCTTCAACAACAAACACAAAAATGGTGTTGTACATGAACGCCTTGTTGTACGGCGTTGGAGGAATAGTAGTTGCAGGTATGGCGTTGCTGGTTGCGTTTCAGGAGCGACTCGTCTACGTCCCGGTCTTACCTGGTCTCACCAAGTCGTACCCTATTACTCCTGCTCGTTTGCGTCTCCTTTATGAAGATGTATGGCTCAGATCGGAAGATGGTGTTAAGCTCCATGCCTGGTTCATCCAGCGAATTCCCGACTGCCGAGGTTTTTTTTCTTTCTTTTTCTTAGTTTGTTATCTCTCTCTCCTCCTTACTGTAATTTGCGTAATTGATGTGAAATTTGAATAATTCTTAGGGTTTAGGGTTTTGATTTTGTTGGTTGTGAGACGGGAATTGCTAATTTTTGATAATTTTTTCGACTAGATTTGATGCCATCTGGGAATTTGGTGGAATTGTTGATGATATTGTGATTACCAGTTATCACAAGTTGACGTTTCTGAGGTCTGATTTTTGTAATATAGTAGGGATTTTGTAGTTGATCGGGTTTTTTTTATGTGATTAATGCTGGTAAAATTGGTTGGGTTTCCCTGCTGAAGTTATTTGATATTGTGATTACCAGCTATCACAAGTTCACGTTTCTGAGGTCTGATTTTAGTAATATAGTAGGGAATTTTGTAGTTGATCAGGTTTTGTTAGTTGATTAATGCTGGTAAAATTGGTTGGGTTTCCCTGCTAAAATTATGCTCTTACTTCACTAGTTTTGCTAAATAAGGTTATTCTTGCTTGTTCGATTGCACGGTGTATAGGTTCATCTGTTATTTACTGGCTGTATGTGTTAGATGTGATTCTGGTATTATGTTATGGATGGAAACCGCCTTTGCAAAAGAACAGGATGGGTAAGATGTAGTGTGGAATTGAAGATGTTTATATGTATGATAACTTCATCTGGTTATCTAATAAGATACTCCCTCCGTCTCGGAATACTCGATCCGGTTTGACCGGCACAGAGTTTAAGGGACTTGAATTGACTTATTTCATTTAATAGGTAGTAGTTGATAGTGGGGCATTATTTTAATGTAGTTAGTGGGAAATGTGTAAAGGGGTGGGGTTGGGGGAGAGTAGGGGTTGAATTTTTAATTATTTTTTGTATGGAGTAGGGGGTAGGTGGGTTAATAGGGGTGGAGTGAGAAATAATATAATATTGTTAGAATATTTCCATTTTTAGAAACAGGTCAAGTATTAAGGGACGGCCCGATAAGGAAAACAGGTCAAGTATTCCGGGACGGAGGGAGTAGTAATGAATGTACTCACTATAGGATCAATTACTTGGTCCCTTGTTTCCGAAATCTTGAGCTCTATGTAGAGTACAAAGTACAAACCCATACTTAAATAAATGCCGTTTTTTCTATTATCCTAAAACCCAAACAAGATATCTGCAATGTAAAACCAAAATCAGTAGTGAAAATCAGGAGAAAGTTTAAGTTTCCCTGCTACACTGAGTGTAATCCGTAGTGAAAAGAATGAGAGTTGCTGCGGTATGAAGATACCCCTAGGTCAGCGTGACGTAGTTTATCTATGTGGATGTCTCAGTCGAGATTTAGATGACCGTTCTACTCTCACATGAGGAATGTTTTTTAGTTTCTTCAGGCTCAAGTCAATGGGTACCTTAGAAGCTCAAATTGGCTATGACTCACAGCTAAGAAGATTGTTGTCCACCTCAAAGATCCAACCATATAGTGCCAACGGAATGCACCCGTCATTTATTGAGATCATCCTACCTTGGTGGGCTGTAAAGTGTTCCTTAACCATTGGGCTTCCTTAAGAATTCAGTGAAGGAGATACTGCCAGCAAAATTCTTTTCCTCCGAAAGTAGGAAGGTCACTAACTGAGCTGAGCCTGATTGGTAGGATAGAGCTCAAGAACCCAACGTCCATGTGCCAAGTGCCGCTAGCTGAAATCTGATTGGCTAGCCAATCATTGTTTTAGCATCTAGGGTTTTGGAGAGCCTCATTTCCTAGACTGCCTAGTATGAATATTTAATTATGCCACCAACTCGATTCTTACATAGATCTCATCAGAGTCCAAATGTCAAATCATCAGGAGTTTTTCCATGTTTTGACTAGTATCTTTAATTACCCGAAGTTTGCTGCACTTTGGAAGACTGTTTAACAACTGAATGAATATTATTAGAGGAAAAAAGGTCCTATTGGTCTGGTTTGTCTGAGAAGTCAGCAATGTGACTAACAAGAGTTATGAAATAGAGAAATGGAGAGAGCTGTAACATTCAAGATCATTCTGATGATGAATCAAGCTAAAAGTGTTGAGATCCCGAACCTTGTTTTGCTGAGACAATTGATTTGGCTTGAGTTGATGCTTATTTGGTTTGAAGAAATGTTGGAAACTTCTGCGGAATCGTTTCACCTCTTTTTTCATTGTGATGTGAGAGAAGTTGTTGCTTGTTGGAGTATTTTTTGTGGAAACAGTCTGTTTAATTTATTTATCTGGTATACAGATGGACTGATGGAGCTTTTGACTATTTCTTCTCCTTTTTTTTTTTTTTTTTTTTTTTTTTTTTTATAAATATCAAGTTTTTGTTGCTCTTTTTCCTGGTAAAGTGAAACCCATTTGGCCAACGGTTACGCACAATAGCTTGATTTTCATATGAATTGAGCTGGTATATCTTGCACATCATCTGTTTTATTCAAAGAAGAGATTAATCTACCTTTTGGGAAGGTCATGCAAAACGGATTCAACCAAATTATCTCTCCGTCCTCCTAAAATTTTATATCATGAATTGCTACTATTCTCTATAAAAGGGAATATATTATACTATAATGGGGATGCATAGTAGCTTAGAGAAGTCTCTGTTAGAACAACCCCTTGCTGGCTTTTTTTTCCATGCCAATGTTTCATTTGATGAAAAGAACTGTATGTGTTAGTTCAATTTCTCTGCAGGATTAAGTAAGCTAAATCTGTAGAAGGTTCAGTTCTACCATATTTTATCAAGGATATCTGTTCAACCCCTAGCTTATAGAGTCTCTGTTAGAACAACCCCTTGCTGGATTCCCCCCCCCCCCCCCCCCCCCCCGCCCATGCTAATGTTTCCTTTGACGAAAAGAACTGTATGTGTTAGTTTAATTTTTCTGCAAGATTAAGTAATCTAAATCTGTAGCAGATTCAGTATTCTACCAGATTTTATGAAGGGCATCATTAACGCCTCAACCCCTCTGGCTCCCCTGCCGTTTTCTGATGTAAATGCCTCCTCTATCATTAAGTTCTTGAGTATAAAGTCACATTTTTTTCTCGCTTTTGCTATTCTCATACTTTTTTTTTTCATCTGCTAGGTGTTTACTGTGATTTTGAAAGAAGTAATTGACCTTTGCTACTGATTTTCAGGTCCGACTATTCTGTTTTTTCAAGAAAATGCTGGAAGTATCCTTCAATTTTTGCCTCATTCAATCACTTTCATGTACCGGACTTGGAACTTCACTTTGCGGCTTGTATCTCTTTGATTATGTTGTTATTGTTTGAAGACCTTAACTTTCTTTTGCTTAGATATTGCTCATCGCCTTGAAATGGTTCGGATTATGATACAGAAGTTGCAGTGCAATGTTTTTATGCTTTCTTACAGAGGGTATGTTTCTTTGGCTGCTAAGGGATTCTCTTATCCCTATTATATGTAGTGTGTGCTAAATATACGTACATAGTAGCTAAAGAATGTGATGTTTGTATCTTCATTTCTAGTTATGGTGCAAGTGATGGCTCTCCTTCTCAGCATGGAATCACTAAGGACGCTCAGGTTTGGTTCTTCACCTGGTAGTTTGCCCTGCTTTGAGTCTAAGTTATTGTACTAAATGTGTTCCTTGATGAAATCTCTTATTTTTTTTCAGGCTGCATTGGATCATCTGATGCAGAGGACTGATATAGACACATCTCAGATAATTGTGTTTGGGAGGTCTTTGGGTGGTGCAGTTGGAGCTGTTCTCGCGAAGAACAATCCTGACAAGGTATATTGTTCTTTTGGTTCTTTCTAAAATTTTATTTTAATTTGTTTTGTTATTGCGGGACTGCTGTCAATGGAGCTTAGGTGATGTTTATAAGCCTATTAGATTTGGACTCATTAATTAGGTTTTCTATCTGACTTTTAACACTGAAAATTCTGTCTGTTTGGTACACATAGGAAATTCGTGGTAATTTGCACTTCTTGGGGATTTAATTCTCGTATACATTTCCTGACCTTAACATGTTTAGTGGGCATTAGGGAAGAAGCACACTTGTTTGGTTCATATAAAAAATTTACTAGAAGTGAAAATTCCTAGGAAGCAGAAGAATGTGGAATTGTTTGGTTGGCAAAAATACGGGAAGTTGCATTTCATAGGAAGTATTCCCATTAAGTGAAACTTCTCATGCTAACCAACCAACATTTTTCATTTCATAGGAAATGAAATTATATTGGAAAAAAACACTGGGGGAATTGTTACTTCCCTTTTTCAAATAAACAACCACTATTCATGTTTTGATTACAGGAAGTCACTTAACCAGGGAGAGTAAGGGGTGGGATAAACCTCTTTTCTTGTTTTGTGAGAGTTTCTATTCCCTAAGAAGTCCCTCTCCCACATTCTTTCAAATTGGAGTCAACCAAACATAGAGCTAAATGATCATTTTTGAGGAAGTTTTAAAATGTGCAACTTTTTTTCAATCAAACAAGCACTTTCCCTTACATCCTCTCTTATTTTCATTTGTTTCTTTGATTAATCATTTATCAAAACATTCTCATCTTTGATTTTTTTTTTTCCTGGGAAGGCCTTTATGTTCTTGAATTTTAATTTTGGCTTAGAAGTTGTCAGTAGTCACTGAGTTGAATTTACTTAGCTTTTACCACGTTCTTGGCAAATTTGCATTTTCTTTTGATCAAGACGGTGTAATTTGATTTCACTTACAAATCCTTCTATGGTCAAGTAATTAAGTTTCTACTCTGCACCGTGGACCTTTATTCACTGAGTAAAAAATAAAAGTTCTTCATGAAGTCTACTATTCGTATAGAATTAGGGTATGTTTGTTTCAATTTGCTTTTTATTTTGACTTATTTCAGCAAAAATAAATTAAGATAAGTTTAAGACAAATTAATACAAGCTCAGATAAATTAATCAAGTTCAGTTCAGCAAAAATAAGTTTTCTCAGATACGAAAGTCTTTTTCAGCAAAAATGAGCTTCAGTCATATTGCTGATAATGAGTAATTTGACTTGCTTTTTTTTTAGTTGTGTTTTTTTTGACAGCTAAAACATAAAACACTAAGACCCCTCCTCTCTTGCTGGGCAAGATTGTGGGCTTTAGCAACCGACTACCTGCTAACTTTCATCCAAACAAAGTAGTTTAACTTCTTGGCTTCTTTTTTAATTTCTTCGACTACAGTAGCAATGTTGGCAGAAGCTGCCATTCTTGATGGCATCTACTGCTTGCTCACAACCACGTGTCGGAAGATATTACCAGCCATCTTGACACCCTCTAAAATTGCATAAACATTCAGCTTGTAGTGCATCGTGGGCAAATATCCTCTTGGCTCCAGAACAAATGATTGTTTGGTTTGCGTCTTCCGCCCAAGCTGTGGCTGCTTCCCACTCTTTCTGCTTCACGTTTTTTCTTCTTTTCCAAGCCGTGTCCACCAGATAGACCAGCAAACACCTTTTCATGCTTTGCCATTTTTCTTGGTAGGTCTAATCTTGGCACTATTATTTCTTAGGCTGATTTTTAGTACTCCCTTCATCCCAGAAAGGTGTGTACAACTTTACAATTACATATCACACAGTTTTAGTTGATGAGTGGTTGTTTGGTTACGAATTGTTATTTTATTGAAAAAATAGATGTGGTAGGATTTAGCGAGTTACTTTTTTAATTGAATGATAGAGGGTGTGGGGACTAAAACTTTTTAGTAGAGGGAAGAGAGAGATTAAAATATTGTCGGGGTCATTCCTAAAACAAAAGTGAAAACTTTATTCTGAGACAAATGAAAAAGGAACGTGTAAACTGTATTTTGGAACGAAGGGAGTGTATGTATATCCTAACCTGATGGCTAGAGTGCTTTCTTCACAAATAATTTAGTGGTTTCCAACGGAGAAAGTGAGTTTTTGTGTAGATATGTGATGTTTGCTATTGTTTGGTACGTTTTCTGCAGTCTCTGGGCTGTCTTCCCTAATCAAACATGAGCTCTATGAGATTCGACTAGTTAGTAGTCAGCTCTACGGCATGGACTTCTGGAATCTATCTATTTTCTAATCTATCTATTTTCTTAAAAAATTTCTATAGCATCATGCTTACTACTATGCAGTTAAAAGTTGAGTTTTCAGTCTAAGTATTCCCCACGTGCAATATGACAAACTGTTTACAAAGCTGGCAAGTGTTTGTTTCAGCATATTTCTGATAAACAATTTCCCAGTGTGGTTGAAGCTGTTCTCTCTATTGGTCTAGAGTGGTTAGGAATGACTTTGCATACATCTTGACTTCTCCATACCTTTACAATGGAGGAACCCGGTATATTTGCTGCTGTAAGCCTATATGTTTTTAGGGCATTGTTTTCGTAAATAAGTTTCAGGAAAAATCAGACAACAGACAGTAACTTCCAATTAAGAGCTACCCAAGTTCAATTCACAATTAAAATAGATTAGAGTCGGTACATGTAAGGGTAGATAAGTTCAGATTGGTTGAAACAAGGTCTAATAAGTTCAGATAAGGGGAAAGCTTGACTCTGCTTCACCATGCTGCCTTAGACTCAAAAGGCTGACTGCTGCATCATTTATTTACTCCAATTTATTTATTCCAGGTTTCTGCCTTGCTTTTGGAGAATACATTCACATCCATTTTGGACATGGCTGGAGTTTTACTGCCTTTCTTGAAGTGGTTTATTGGCAGAAGCACCGGGAACGGTTTTAAGATTCTGAACTGTGTAGTCCGTTCTCCTTGGAGTACAATTGATATTATTGGTCAGGTAAAGCTATGTGTGCCAGACTTGTGTTTATATGCCCCTTTCCTTCATAAAAGATTATTTTGCCGTAGTTTTCGTGCTGGTTGACTCATTTCTAGAAAATATGCTGGTATATGCGTATATATGCTAAATGAATTTATCCTTGGTTCTGCCCAGGTATATGTGTAGCCTGTATATTATGGTTGTCTATGCTTTTATCCAATAAAATCACATTAATTTTGGGATTATGTTTAAGTGCATATCAGGATTTTGATGTTTTTGTTGCTCTTTGAGATAATTTATCTTGCTGGAAAAATAAATATCGACAATCCTAACTTTTGGTCATCGAACGTCAATCAACTCAGGAGATATTTCCGAGGCCATATTTTCAAAATTATTCTTAGTGCTACACTTCCTCATTTTTATTTAGTTGCAACACTTACCTCTTACGGAATTATCATATTACTTGCAACCAAGTAAGTTTCCACGCGTGCCATTACAAATACTGTGAGCAAGTGGGTCATTTATATTTCCCTTTCTTTGTACTTTATTGTCTTTATCAAGTACTCAGTACCATAACTAGATAAAACAGAGGAATTATGACTTCTCAAAATTGTCCCTTGTGATGCCTACTATGCTAATCCCTGCGCGATTGGGATTATTTCAAAAATGTAGCACCTAAAGTTGAGATTTTATAGAGTTAATCCAAACTTGAGATTAATCTGAAAGGATATAAAGAAGTTCGGATTAAACATGTTACTGTTTCCTTTTCTTTTCTATCCATCCTCATCTATTCTATAATTACTCTTCTTTGAGATTACTTCTATACCGTAAAGTAATTCCTTACATTCCATGGCCTGATCCTTACGAAATGTTGTGTACTATACTACTATGTACTGATTTGTGCTCCTGGTTTGTCTCTTTATTTGACATTAAAGCTTAAATCCCTTTCCAGGTAATTTCCCTCTTAATATTGTTTTGTATGCATTGTTTATGTTAAGTTGAATCTCATTTTTGCTCGCCATTTTTCCCCTTTTCTTTTATTCGTTTATCCCCCAATTTCTTTATACATTTTTTTTAGCAAAACTATATTATTCTTCTATATTGTTCTGCAGGTCAAACAGCCTATCCTTTTCATCTCTGGATTGCAAGATGAGATGGTTCCTCCAACCCATATGAAAATGTTGTACGCCAAAGCAGCTGCGCGTAATAGACGTTGCTATTTTGTGGAATTCCCTACTGGCATGCATATGGATACATGGCTTACTGGTGGAGATCGCTATTGGAGAACAGTCAATGAATTTATGGAAGAACATGTATCTGTAAATATGCACGACGAGTCTAACTCCAGTAGCACTGGTAATCTATAACTCATTCTCTGCATGCTTATAAAATACATGCTTTCTCTGTTTCCGTTAAAAATAAAAATTGCACCATTTTGAGTTTTGCGCTTGCCAATGCCAACTTTAACCACTAATATCTTCAATTATATTTTAGTAAAAGATAATAAGTTGATATTTCAAAAGTATATGGAGACAAATCTAACAAGATCCCACATGACCATATTTTTTTCCTTGTGTATAAATCACAAAAGATGCTCAAAGGAGAGTGTGTGTATAATGCAAAGTTCAAAGGGTGCGATTATACAAAAGAAACAGAGCAAGTACGGAGTATGTTTTTCTGATGTGCTCAGGCCATGAAACCAACTAAAGCCATTTCCCCCCTTGCGAGTTGTGAAGTTTATTTCTTATGGAAATATCTGTGGTGAATAATCTTGAGTGGTATTTATGTGAACATTTATCAATCCAATATCAAGCAAATTCTATGGTACCTAAACAAGTAAATACGAGTACTATGAATACTATCTTTCAGAGTTAGTCATTGTGTTGCGTATATGTTACTAAGAAGGGGCAATTGAAAATAGTTAATAATCTAGTGTAAGAATTGACTCACCGGCCCATTTCACAACTGTGTTTCTTTTAAAAATAACTCTCTATTTAAGCTTTCCTAATCTGTAATTCCTGTAGCGAGGGTTAGCCTTAGCTGTGTCTCCTTGGCTTCTGACCTTCTGTCGATTTGTCATAATATCATAGACTTGTTCATCACTTGCTTTGTTGCTTGAGCTTTCCATTTTGTTTGGAATGTTCAATAATTAGATAAACGACAATTATTATTCAATTTGTTCCTCCCAACGATCCACTCACATTGTTTTCCCCGTTCTTCCCATTCTGTTTCATTCTCCTCTTTGCACTCTGCTGCTTGTTTATTTGATTGGGAAAAGTTCTTAATTTCTGAATTCAAGTTATTGCATTTGCTTTAGTTTATCCGAAAATGTGAAATACGGGTTTCATATTCACTATCAACAACTTGCCATCTTTGTGACCCTTAGTTGCCTAGTAGGTCCTTATCTTATCTGTTCTTTTTTCCGCTTAAAATGTCTATTTACTTTATACTTCCACTTACCATTAGTACACTTTTCTTACAGATTCTCATGCTAGTTAACCAATGGCTGTTAGAAGATGTTGAAAGACAAATCTGCCCTGAGACATGGTTGAATATTTTTTTTGTACCTGTTGTTGCAACGTGTAAAAGCCACCCGCAAAGAGCTGTTTTTCTGGCCAAGAATCTAATTGGTGGCTATGCGTTCTTGCTGTGTCGAACTAGCAAGAACTGAACAGTACAATGTACTTTGCTGATGAATTTTGGTGAGCGAAGTTATTAGCCTGTGTTCACCATGCAGTAGATAGTGAGTAGCAACTAGCAAGGAGAGAGGCAAAACATACAGTGTATAGTTTTTGCTCCGAAAATAGCACAACACATTTTTCTATTGTTTTTGATTCTTTTGCTAAATCATTTGTGGATTGGGATTTTAGTATCAGGCTCAAATGTTGATTCAGCCTGTAAGAATCTAACCCCGGCGAGAGTTGAATGCTGAATTGTTGTAGTCACTCATTATGTTCTTGTTTTGTTTTGTTTTGGTGTTACCACCCAGTTCACCCTTAGGACTAATCCGAATTCGGGGCAAGTTCTGCGTGGATAGGTTCTAGGCCCCTCCAGTAGATCAAAGTTCTTGTTTTGTTTTGGTTTGATAGTTATTTGGATTCCTGAAGTAGTTTCACCAGATTGTGTATGGTGTGGTGTTTGAAACTTTGGATATTTGAGGCTTCTGCTCGTTGTCATTGCAAGTTATATAGTTCTTGCTTCTTAGCAATGAACCAGTAGATCAATCTGTGACTAATTGGTTCAGACAGGAATGGTGGGTAATACTAACCTTTCCAATGAGGAGGCAAATCTTCTTCTATATTTTCATCTTCTTTCTTGATTTACCTTGGTTTGAGGGTCAGGACTTAGGGTTTTCAGAGCAAATCTGTACTTCTACTTAGGGGTGACAATTCAGTTTGAATGTGATCCGAATCTGACGAAAAAATCCGATCCGAATTTGAAAAAATGAAAATCTGATCCGAACCCCCGTATGAGGTGGAGCTTCAGTAAAATTCTCATATCCAACCCGAATCCGATTAATACTTCCACCTCACCATAAAATATACACTGTATTAAGTATTAATATTACATTATAATGTGTTAAATTTATTTTTATTTTTATTTTAATTACTAAAATGATATGAACCCTATTCAAACCGATCCGAGGAAAAATAATCCGATAAAAATCTGATAATATAATTCGAGTCGAACTTTAAAAAATTCGAGTCCGAGTAGTGGTGGGCCGGATATGAAGTTCATATAATTTGACCAGATCCGACGTATTGTCATCACTACGTATACCGATGAGTGAGGGCCATGTGGTTGGACTTTTGATCAACTTGGAGATGACATTAATTAATTGAAGGTTTTGTGGTTTGGGTGATGCATTATGAATATAACACTGATGAGACTATTCTTTCATGTGAGAGGAAAACATAGGCTAATTATTGATGCAGAAGTGCAGAAAACTTGACTTGTATCATCATAAATCAAGAACTTTTAGTTGTTGTATGAGGTTGGATCAAAATGTCCTTACCAAATGTTTTATACATCATATTTGCGGAATTTTCTCCCCGTCTTTAATTAATTAGGTCTTATACTTGTGTTAAGAAAATAAAAATATTTTATTCACGTTATTTTCAAAGAATACTTTTTGGAAGCATAATTTATACGGAGTAAATGAAACATAGTAAACTCATGGGATTAGGGTCCCACCAATGATGAAAGGAATGGCTTAAATTTGTTTGACTATACCTAATTTCAACATTTAAAGATTTTAATATGGAGTTTCTTAGGGGATTCATACTTTGATATTGGTAAGAACTTTATAAATGGTCAAAATAAAATATCTTAAATTGTATATGTAATGAAACATTGTTGAATATTTTCTTAAATATAATATGAAGTATTTTCTATTTTTCTTTGATTGATGCTTAGAAATATCAAGGAGAGAAGTTATAACAAGAACCTTATGTATAATTTTTATTTTTCTTTTATACAATTCATAAACTACGATAAAATATTACCGTAGAATAAAAAGGAGGTGGCATATGAAATCGTAAGAATTTTTCTAGCACATAAATGAGAGTGAAAAAAATATAAGAATTTGGTCAAATAATAAATCATAAATGGGCCTCCACAAGTCAATTATGAAGAAAGTCTTCCCAAAAAGGAAGAAGTGGTTGTTATTCACAAGCATTTTTTTGACAACTGATATTTAATTTTTAAAGTTTAAACCCAAATTCTTAAAAAAAATCCCAAATTTCACAATCGAACAATCTTAAAGTTTTCTACTTCATACTTAAAACACATAGAACCACACTGACTAATATTTGCATTACAAACACCTACTCAGTAACTCTCGATAACTAATACTCCGTAATATTCTTATAATTCGTACCCTATAAATAAAACTACAACTTGTTATCCACGTCGAAACGACTCAAATCGTTATTCTTGATTTTTAATCTTTCTCCTTCTTAAACTCAAATTCTTAACCCTATTTTTACTTTCAAAATTTTTTAATCCAACAAATTTAAAATTTTTTAATCTTTCTCCTTCAGTACTTCATACGGTAAAATACAACGACTAGTTGACATCCACGTCGAAAAATCGTAATTCTAAACATAATACATCACTCAAACCATTATTCTTGATGTTTAATCTCTCTCCTTTTTAAACCCAAATTCTTAATTTTGTTTTTACTTTCAAAATTTCTGAATCCAACAATTTTAAAGTTTTCTACCAATTGGTAGAAGATACACCCAGTTGCATGTATCTGTACGTGCAATCGGATCATTTTGTATTTTTAACCCTTCAAAAAGTCCTTTTTTTTTGTTGTTTAAAAACACATATTTGTCGACTAAAAACACAATTTACAGATCAAAAAACAATCATTAAAATAATAACTTTTCTGGAAAAAAAAATGTGCTTTTAAACTGTAAAATGTGCTTTTAAATTGAAAACGTATGATTTAGACCGTAAAAATGTATTTTTACATCGATTACAGGTAAAATTACATACAACCAACCGGGTACACCTTATAATTTGCGACTCAAAACCATTATTCTTGCTTTTCTGTCTTTCGTATTTTTCATATTTTTTTCATATTTTTTTTTTTTGCTTCAGGTAGCTCGCTGCTGTTGCTTCTTCCTTCCTCCCCCCTTTAAATTTTAAAAAACAATCATTAAAATAACAACTTTTCTGGAAAAAATAATATGTGCTTTTAAACGGTAAAAATATGCTTTAAAATTGTAAAAAAGTGCTTTTAAATTGAAAACGTATAATTTTAAACCGTAAAAATATACTTTAACCCCAATTAGTAGTAAAGCTACATACAACCGGGTACACCTAATTTGACCTCAAAACCATTATTCTTGCTTTTCTATCTTTCATTTTTTCAATTTTTTTTTCCAATTTTTTTCTGCTTCAGGTAGCTCGCTGCTGTTGCTTCTTCCTTCCTCCCCCCTTTAAATTAAAAAAAAACTGATTGTTTATTTTTCTGGTCTTTCTCTGTTAGTAAAATTCCTCAGCACACACTCTCTGACCTCTCTCTCTCCTCTCCTCTCCGCTAACCTCGAGATTTCAAGGTCGAAGAACAATAATGGACGGGAATGCACAGTATAATCCGCGAACCGTTGAAGAAGTTTTCAGAGATTTCAAGGGTCGAAGAGCTGGCATGATCAAAGCTCTCACTTCCGGTATAATTTCATTCCGATTTTAATTATTTTATTAATTTTTTTTTTGCCCAAAGTAATTTTTAGGGTTTTGCGATTTTAAGCTTGTATTATTAACCGTCAATTTTCGCCTTTTTTTTTTATTTTTTTATTGCAGATGTTGATGAATTTTACCAGCAATGTGACCCAGGTTAGGGTTTTTGTGTTTTCTATTGGGATTATTGGTTGAATGTCTGCTTAATTTTTGATATTTCTGGGAGTTTATTTTAGTGTGCGCTGTTTTTTTATTTTATTTTTTGAATATTGATTTGTGTGTAGATTTAGCATAAATTGTTTGCTAAATTGATTTTTTTGGGGCTTTTTGGCGCCGGAATCTTTTTTTTTTTTTTTTTTTGCTTTATACGTTTTGGAATACTGTTTCATTATACTTCCTCCGTCCCGGAATAGTCGACCCGGTTTGACCGGCACAGAGTTTAAGGGACTTGAATTGACTTATTTAATTTAATAGGTAGTAGTTGATAGTGGGGTATTATTTTAATGTAGTTAGTGGGAGGTGGGTTAAGAGGTGGGGTTGGGGGAGAGTAGGGGTTGAATTTTTAATTATTTTTTGTATGGAATAGGGGGTAGGTGGGTTAATAGGGATGGAGTGAGAAATAATATAATATTGTTAGAATATTTCCATTTTTAGAAACAGGTCAAGTATTAAGGGACGGCCCGATAAGGAAAACAGGTCAAGTATTCCGGGACGGAGGGAGTAATTGTCTTAGTGTAAATATTTTCCGTATAAAACTTGCTGTATTTGTCCTAGTAAACTGTGACGCGTACTCTATTGTATATACTTTGGCCTGAGTTTTTCCGAATCTTTTTCGAAATTTTATCAGTGGAATTTTTTTTGGAGCTCTTGAATGATATGTCTTTCATATGTGTAGAAGCTTTTACAAGCTGTTTTTGGAGCTCTTGATTGATAAGTCTTTCATACTCCCTCCGTCCCTTAATACTCGCACCGTTTTGACTGGACACGTTTGCCAATGCACAACTTTGACCACCAATATCTTTAATTACATATTATAAAAACTTATAAAATATTAATATTTTGAAAATATATATTGAGATGAAGCCAAAAATATATTATATGCTAACATTTGTTTTCATATACTATAAATAAAATAGGGTCAAAGCGAATTATGTGAATAGTACAAAAAGTCAAAACGGTGCGAGTATTAAGGGACAGAGGGAGTATGTATTTATTCCCATTTCTGCATATTTGAGTCTTATAGATGCTAGTAATGGCTATGTTGTCAAGCTTTTATCAAGTACTGTGTGTCTGTGTTAATGTATTCCGTGTCAAAGGTTGTGAATCCTGATGAACGAGTTCTAATTTTATGTTGTTCAGTTTAAATGTGGTGGATAAAATTTTAATTTTTTTGTATCTGGTATCAAGTATTGATGTTTATTTCTACATCTGTGCTTGGGAAAATAAATCTTTCCTGTTGTTTTTTGCCTGGAATCCAAGTATTGGTAGACGCCCCCTTCTTTTTCTTCTACGTAGCATCAATTGTATTGTTTTATTAGCTGTTAAGGTAGGTTTTCAGCAAGTTCTTTGTTTGGCTTGTTAACTGGGTGCATTTTGCAGAGAAGGAGAACCTTTGTCTGTATGGATTTCCAAATGCGCAGTGGGAAGTGAACTTACCGGCAGAAGAGGTGCCTCCAGAGCTCCCTGAGCCTGCTTTGGGTATTAATTTCGCGAGAGATGGAATGCAATCGAAGGATTGGCTGTCACTTGTTGCTGTTCATAGTGATGCTTGGTTACTTTCTGTTGCCTTCTACTTTGGAGCCAGATTTGGATTTGAGAAACCTGAAAGGTATATAATTTTTACCTTTCTGCTTATCTATGTGTTTTTGAAATTTATTGTTATACCTGATTTGTAATCTGGAAAGATCTCATGGTAAATCACACCAGTTGTTTCAATGAATTATATACACTGAAAACTCTGCCTGGCTAGATTTCTAGTCTCCTGTTTTTTATGTTACAACTGAAGCTTGTTTTACCGTTATGAGATCTGTTTCTATTTTATTATTCTATAAAATCAACCTTGGTTTATGAAGAAGAGAGCAGAGGGAGTACAGGTGGTCTTTTTGTGTATCGTGAGCTGTTGGTGTGGAAAGTTTTCTTGGGCGAGGATTGTTCCTTCATCTACTCCTTTGCCTTTTCGTTTCACGATCTTTTTTCATCTGTCTGAAAAGTTGATCATATTGGGATATTATGGGCAGATTAATTGTTAAATATCTTTTTTTTGGTCAGATTGTTAATGTTTTTGTGATTATTACTGCTGTTGTAATTGATTCTGTTACTTTTATTATAGTTTCGATAATAATTACTATTTATTAATTAAAATTTATTTTACCATCTTCGATGCAGGAAACGTCTGTTTAGTATGATCAATGACCTGCCTACAATATTTGAGGTTGTGAGTGGAAATGCAAAGAAGCAATCATCAAATTCAAAAGAAAAGACATCAGTTTCAAACAACAGCAGCACCAAACCCAAATCAAACTCAAAATCTGTAAGTGATGACTTCAGTTCTTTGCAAACTGTGCATGAGTAGTTGCATTCATTACAGAAATTGACGTGTTGCGTTGAGAGTCAGAGATAATTCAGTCATTGTAGGCCGTAGGGTAATGATTTTGTTGGTATGTTTATTTTGGAGCGTTGCATGTGCGATGGGCTAGTAAATAACAGTGGATGACCATTACCTTAAACTTTGTTCTGTGTGAATGATAGTATCATGAATTGTCTTCAGGAGTAGATGGTGACCTTTATCTTGTTTATTTGTGTCATGTGATGTCTAGCTTCAAGCAGCCATTGTATGGTTTGAAGACCACTTTATCTGCTTTATCTAGGATTTAATCTTCTTTTTTCTCAATTGTATGTCGTACTCCTGGTAAGATAAGTACATGAGCAATAAACACATATAAGGTCTTCTTTTTGTATATGAATGTGTTTTTTTTGTCCGTGAGAAGGTTGCATTAGAGGGTGAGCTGATAGAATAAAACATAATCAAAGCTTCTTGCATGGAGTCATGGGCTTTATGGCACTATGCTGAGCTGTGTCCATATGGTTGCTTCTTTATTGACTGTCTCGCACCCCTGGCTAACTTAATAGTCTTAGCTTTTGAGTTGTTCCTGCTGATTATGTATTTTTTAAATAAGAAAACATGGTCCAGAACCTAGGGATTAGCTAATAATCTTCAAACAATAATTGTTTTTATGTCATCCTGCCTTTTCATGTGACTAATATTTTTTCATGTTTTCTTCATCTCGCGTTTTTGGAGGGAGGGACATTACTGTGAAGAACGCTATTTTAGGTTTTGCTTGTACTGTGCTGACCTGCAATCTGTTTTTGGTTATGAGTACTAGTCTAAATTTCATAATTTGAAGTATTTCTGGGGTCTTTGGACTGTTTGCTGAATTTTGTTTTATTCTGGAATAAAGCACTGTGTACATATTTGTTATTCTTGAACTTGGGCCACAGGTTACTGTTGTTTGGTTGTGGACAATGTGCTTGGCTTTTAATGTCTGACATCTTTTCTGAAATAGCAAATTGATCTTCTGATAATATAGTAGGGGCCGTTCTTTTCAGCTTATGTGAAAAAATTAGTTTTGCAAGTAAAATTAGTTTTACTTAGTTGATCATGTGATAAAAGCATTAGTGAATTAGCAATATTCAATTTTGATGTGTAATCCATAAAACAAGTTTCATTAGTAAAATCAGGTTTTAATCATAAATAAATAAAAAACCCAATTCTTACTAATCAGCTTAGTTCAATACAAAATATAGTGAAGTGATAAGCGCGTAACTGATTGCGGTGAATCCTCATGGTGCACTTACGTAGATTTTTCTATTCTGCTGGTAGAAAAGAGAAGTGGAGAATAAAGGTTAGGAGTGCTTGTGAAGGTCATACTTTCTGTGTTAATGTTTCAAGATTTTTGCATGTAGCTTAGCTAGTGGGCTCTCTAAAAGGCTCATCTTGCTTTGTTGTTGGTCATTAATTCAAACAATTTGTGGCTGATATCAATTTATAACTCTGAATCTCTGATTATATTTGCATGACTACACTATGTAGCATTCAATAGTCATGTTTCGAACTGGTGTTGGATAATATTGTTGCAATATACCACTGTAACTAATACTGCATTAGTGTTCTTCTACCCTACCATTTCACAATTAATAACTCCCTCCGCATTTTAAAAAGAGATACACTTTAACCGGCACATAGTTTTAGGAGAGTGAGTTAAGTTTATTAAAATAAGATGAAAGTGGGGTAGTGGGTAAATTATTTATTATAGTTAAAAGATGATATGAGTAAGTGTGTGACCACAAGAAAGAGAGAAATATTAATATATTGGAAGGGGGGACCAAAACATGTCAAAAAGAGAAGTGTATCTCTTTTTAAAATACGGCCATTTAAGGAAAGTGTATCTCTTTTTAAAATACGGAGGGAGTATTGTTTTTCTTTGCAAGTTTCTTCTTGTTTCGTGCTCCCTGTTTTTATTCCTTATTTTCTTACCTTCCCCCTCCTACTCTCCTCCTTTCTATGAGACCGACAAATCTGGGCTTATATAAAACATACACAAAACATTCTTACTAGTTACTCAAATTCATAAACACCGAGGTCTGTCTGAAATGGCTGACAACAGAAACAAGCCTTTGCATATACCAATGTATCCCTGGTTTGCTTTTTGTACCTGTGTACTGAACAGGTTTCCGGGTATAGTTACCATTGAAATTGCTATGAACTTCAAAATGAGAATATTTGTGTTTTTGAACTGGAATGAGAGAATATTTAAAAATTGCAGGCGAAGTATTCTTCGAAAGGGCCACAACCACTAACAAAGGACGAAGAAGATGGTTTTGACGAGGAATTCGAAGAGGAACACGGCGATACACTTTGCGGTGCTTGTGGAGATAACTATGCTTCAGACGAGTTCTGGATTTGCTGCGACATATGTGAGAGATGGTTCCATGGCAAGTGTGTGAAGATAACCCCGGCTAGGGCTGAGCATATCAAGCAGTATAAGTGCCCCTCATGCAGCAGCAACAAAAGATCTAGGCCTTGACTTTCTATTTGTATTCCACTCCATTTGATGAGGATATTTCTGCTAATTGTGTAGGTGGGTAGCTCTTAATTAGTGCTTAATGCATTTATCCTGGTGTTTATTCGTGTGCCTAGAATTATGTTAATTATTATATGAGATAGTTTGCAGATTATGATGTTTATGTTACTTATCAACTGTGCATTTGGGTTTGTAATCTATGTCAGTAGAGAGAGTACTCCTGTTACTAACTATTTCCCAACTATTCTGAAATCAGTTGTTGGTTTTCAGAATGCAATTTATCATTTGCCAAGAGTTGTTTTAATTTGCTTCTTGTTTCTTAATTGTCAGTGTATTTTTTGGTGTTGGAGGTTTCGGATTTGAGCAGGTTGACGACCGAGTTTGTGAAGATGCTAATGTTGTCAATTGAACAATCAAGTGCACATTCCATGCCTTTTAAACAAGCTGTGCCTGTATTGCTGAATAAGCCATACCTAAAGCACAACCACCATTTATAATATATTAGTATCAGAGTTGAGTCCGTTTTGAGTTATCGCCTAACCCATACCAGCTCTTTTAGTTTGTTTCTTCCATGCTACGTCAACACGAATGTAGGTCAAGCTTGCGGTCTTCCAATTTCAACATGGAGAAAACTTGGTGGATAAAAGGGTCAATCTATGTGATCAAGAACATTAAAACGCGCGAGCATCACATTCAAAAAGTTCAACCCAATTGAAATATTGTGCCTTTTCGCGATCAAGAATCAGAGGGATTGCGTTTTTAATGTTGTTGTCTTCCAAAACAGGGTGAAATTCCGAGGAGGTAGCAGGTGGAGGAACTTTATCATCCTTAGCCATTGGGACAAACTAGTGCTATGGTATCCACTGTTACTTTCGTATCAAATAATCGAAAAAGTAGCACTAATATTTGTTTTGTAAAGAAAATCAAAAATTTATGACAACTAAGCAAACTTGTGATATTGGAATAAAGTGAACTCAAGAAGGAGAGTGTGGTGGAGACCAAAAGTTGCGGAAGAATTATGGTGGGTGAACGAATACTTTTCTAAGATCGAAAAATAAAATTTTGTGGAAGCTAGATCTAAACCTAAACTCTGATACGATGTTAGATTATGAGAAACTTTTTGAATTGAAGTGTATTCCATTGATCAAATATATATGGATTACAATATGAGTCATAATAGAATTAGGATCACTAAATTGACTGGAAGTCTAATATACATCAAATATTCCAAGAGATTAAATCCTAGTAGATTTCTATCTCTATCACTTGCAATTGGTGATGAATAGTCAAACTATGCTCCCTGGAGGTCCAAAAACATGATATTGCTGTAAAGTGTTGTCGACAATTAAAAATACTAATGCAACACTTGTAGGTTGTTTTCAGAAAGTGTGGTTATTCACGGAAACCCATAAAGCCCATAATATACTTACGCGTTGGCAATCTATTTCCATCCTTTCCATCTTAGGTTATAAAATATCGGATATAAGCAGAGAATCCAGTATGTAAGACTAAAGTTCTCATTATGATTTGATGTGAATATCCAGACACACTCCTCCAAACATGTTGCGCCAAAGAACATGATCTAAACAAATGTTGAGAATCTTCCTCCATTATAGAACATGCATCACAAGTGGTATCAATTTCAAAACCACGAGAACGGAGATTCTCATTTTGCATCCGGTACGCGAACATTACAATTAAACACATGTACTTTCCCATTATCAACTTATCCTTGGCGGCTAAGATACTCGTTCCAGACACCACTTTCCAAGCCGACCTCTGGAGTAGCAAATTTCCAGCCTTTCGAATACCTCTAATCCCCAAGATGGGTTACCTTGAATCGTTGTCTGCCTACCCGCTTTCATTGCTGAACATCATTTTGCTGTTGTACGTCTTTAAAAGTAGTAATTGCGGGTTGCGGTATATTCTCCAACCCTACTTCATTAAAAAAAGTCAAATTAAAGTAGAATATTACGAATGCTTAATATTCTATTCCTTTAAATAGCTGTAAATCTGTAATATATCTCTTCGAATCCCATATTCCCATGCATACAACTATTATCAAATCTATCTTATTTCTAACTCTTTTGGTATTTCTAGCAATTTAAAACATTTGAAATCATGAAAATGACTACCGAATTTATGAATACAAGTTTTTTTGTTGACAAAATTCCTAACATTTCTTTATGCAACAATTTCAAAATTAGTAAGTTTCAAGAAGCATACGTGGACACTTTCTACGTCATCCACGTAAGAAAAAAAATATTCAATTGATGGATAATCTCCCTCACCACCTTTATTTATTTACTTTTTTATTTTATAATTTGACGTGTAGTGGTGCCAACAACATCTTGTCAGAAAATCCAGAAACGCACACAGGATTGATGATTCTCGATACCAAAGATCCTAAACTTCCATATTTAGAAACTCATATACTTCCCAATTGATCAATCGAACAATTTAGAACACGCATAATTAGTAAAGGCAATCAAAATGACGAGCAGTGATGAAGGATTTGAAGAACCCAATGAACATTCATTTGAGAAAGTTAAACAGAGGTTAATAGATCGATCTAAGGTAACCCCACCAACTCTCTCTCTTATTTCGTTGGTTTTTATCGAATTTGATTGGGTTTTTGTGAGTTGCGCGATTGATTCTGAAATGGGTATGTTTAATTCTTGAAGAAAGTTGCAGAAACACGAGACAAAACGAAGAAGATCATATCTGAACATGCGGAACGGATTGCTAAACAAGCTGAAGAACACGAACGATTCATCAATAAGGTTTGCTAAATTTAATAATTTGAGTTCATTCGTTTTGATTTCTGTGTTGAATATGCGGATTTATTGAATGCATGTAAGGTGTTTGTTTAAATGCGCAGCTGAAATTTTGTGGGTTTTTTGTTGTTGTTGTTGTTTGATGTCAGGTTACTTATTTGTGTGGTGTACTAGGGTTTGGAGGATTTTGCTTTCTACTTGGGGCAAGTGAGTCTTCAATTCTCTTGCCATCTGATCATTGATTTGCAGTATTTTATTTATTGAGTGTAGTTGTAGGTTGTTGAGTAGTTATAGACTAGTAGCATTTATGTTCGAACTTTCAATTTTCAGGGCCACAAGATGTTCCATATGTGTATTGTTTATTCTATGTTACATTTGTTCCACTTAGATGGATTTACTATCGGTACAAGAAGTGGCATTACTATCTTCTGGTAAGTCTGGTCTCAACTACCTCACATCATGTTTTCAGTACATATCAGTAGTATAATTATTATATATAAGGACTGTTAAATGGCGCTGTCTCATCTTTTATTTTTGCACTTGTATCCTCCACCTGCTATTGTAGCCCACTCCGGTCTCCAAGGAATGCATGGTGTGGCATTTTCGACAGTAATTCGATAAGAAAAATGGAGAAACAGTGCATTTTAGCTTGAACATTGAACTTCATTGTTCGAAAAATATGATTTCTATTGGCGGGTTAAGCAACAACAACACCAACTCGGTGTGTTGTATGGGAACACGAACTAGGTTGTTTTCGGATTGCGGTCTTCAAATACGAAGTTTAGCTCTACTACGTATAGACAATAGGGTACCCTGTTTGAGAAATGCTCACTGTGATCAATCAATGCAACAGTAAGTTAGTCATTAGTTGGTCCCAAAGCTATTAAATGAATGGAATAGTAGTTAGTTAGTCATTAGTTGGTCCCAAAGCTGTTAAATGAATGGAATGGTACTTAAAAGAAAGCTCTATCTATGACATTTACTGAACGATGCATAGTAGTACTTTGATAGCTGTTGAAGAAACAATGTAAGCGTTTTGTTGGTGCTTCTTGAAACACTAATTAAGCTGACAAACTAATTTAAGGTGCAAAAGAAGATAGGAACCAGAACCTTTCTAGTGAGAAGTTGAACTTTTGTATCTAGATTCTAGAAGTACAAATTGATGAGTCATGTAGATTGTAACTCTGCTTTTGTACCTCAGTACGTCGGGTACGCATGCTTAAGTCATCAACACAGGAATTACATCTGTTAGAGGTTCATTTATTCTTCTTTACTCCTCAGACTATTCATTTAACCTCAAATACCTGTTTCATTTTGGGCCAAAATCGTAATTCTTTTACAAAATAGCCGGGTCAGACGCTTGAACACTGACCCATATGTTTCTCATACATTATTGGATAGACATTGGGGACATAGGTAAGAGGTCATTCACATTGTATATCTTAATTTCTTTCTGAGAACTTCTGTATTGACTTTGACCACGTTTGCAGTTCTAAATTAAATTTCTAAAGGTGTCTTGCCTTTACCTCTAAAATTTTCCCTGGACCTCCTCATGATAATGTAATTAAATATGCATATTATTCCTCTCCAAGAATAAAGAGGCAATTTCCTCCTCCGATGCTGAAGTCATCGTTTTCTCTATATCCAAATAGAGGGGCATTTAATTTTCTCAAAGTAACATTGAGTTTTCTGGGATTTTGAAATGATCTCGTGGGAAAATGTTCTCAGATTGACCCTTCATTTAATGGAATCTCTATGTCTCTTGGGCATGTCGATTGTGGAGTGACCTAAGTGTGCCTCTTTGACCTCAAAATTAAGTGAAACGTAGAGCATTTATGTTCCTCACCATTCACACCTTATTACCCTTTGCCCCACTAATGTACTCCGATCATCACGTGATGATCCTCCTTGAGGTTTCAAATTGTGGTTAATATTCTCAATTTCAAACTAATACTGATTGGGTTACATATTCACCTGTGATAATTAGCTTGTCTACCGAATGGTTATTTTGAAAAGATGAATAACCTAGACGGAAAAGTGCATAACCTAGAAGCACTTGAAGAAATACCTCATTCCCCCCCAAAAGCTACTTGCTTGGGACCCTCACGATAGACATGCTGTGTTACTTTTACCTACTTTTTCTTCCGAATGGGTAGGGTTTATAGTATTGTAAAGGGAATGGGAGCTCAACCAAGTATTGTTGTGTATAACTTCAAAAGTTAAGAATCCCTCTTGATTGACTAGTTTTAAAATTTTAATAGTATGACATGGAAAAACTTTCCCTTTCTTTGAATTCTCATATTGTAGTAGCTAGGACCCGAAGGGTTGATTGGGCAATTAGGGTTGGCGAAGCTATATCATCTTTCATTTCTGGTCAGCTCTCTCACTCCCTTCTGTTTTTGGAAAGGATAAACTTGCTGTCAGCTAGTGCTGTTTAGGTCCATATGTAGCGCACATGGAGGAGCATGAACCTTGGCAATGAACAGAAGTGCTACGAGGCCTTTGTTTTGGAATGGGGGGTGCTATGAACATCCTTGCAACTAATGTGATTATTCTTGAATCTTCATGTTAAGGTAGTGCTTATGTATACAAAAGATTAGTTGTTAAAAGTAAATATAACAGAGTTACGCCAACAGAACACATGAGTAGTTATTGAAAGAGACTAGTTAAGCAGATTTGCACAACCAAATCCAAAGTTGCTTTACTTTGTACTGTTTCTGGTCACAATTTGGATGGGAGCTGTACTGGATGCGTCTCGAATTGTACGGATATAGATATGGAAGGCTGTAAATGGAGGTCCAGCTGTGCTTAATTTGTTGTGGTCATCCTTTTCCCATCACCCTAAAAGTGGCTTAATTTCCATAGAAAAAAGGGCAAAGTAGCTCAAAATCTTCTTGACAACTTAGGTTATATGTACTTTTTTTAATTACAGCTAGTCCTTTTCATTGGTGAATAAGCAGGCATCTGTAATATCAATTATCGACGTACGACATTCCCTTTTTTTTTCATCTCTTCTGTTAGAATAATGCCTTGAATCGGTCAAGCCCCTATTGCAACGCCCAAGCACGGGGATCTCGCAACGTGGTCCCGATGGGGGTTCGGGGAACTTTACGGTATCTGTGGTTCTGGACTAGGCTTATCTGTTTTGGGCCTATTTTCTGGGCTTTTCGCATCTGTATCATGGAATTAAAACTCGGCCGTTCCGTTCTGTAACCTATTTTGGATTTGCCGTTACGCGAAAACCCGTTACGTTACGGTTTGACAAAAATCACGTCTTTCTCCCCGCGACGTCCGTTACGTAACGGTGACTTGCCGCGTTAGACGTTTTTTTCTCCGTTACACCGTTCTTTTACATAAATTGACCAAAAATATTTTTGTAATTAGTTATGTAGTTTATGAAACATGATATTTCTAGCGCTTATTTGTTCACAGAATATAATAGTCACTCATATTAGGATAGATTTGGTTATATTGTCTTGATATAATACTTTTTAGACTAAAAATGTAATAATAAGGCTTAGACATGCTAACGTGGGTTTTTTCAAAAAATTCACACCGCGTTAGCCGCGATCCGTTCTATTCTTCCGTTACAAGCGGTTTCCGCGACAACGCGACCGTTACCGCGAACGCGACCGCATCCGCGTTTTTTTTCTATGATTTGTATAGAGAGTACTATATAAACTCTCTAGGTCATAACCTAGTTGTATTATGTAATCTGTACTCCTTAAGATCAATAAAACTTTCCTCCTCCCTGCCTGTGGACGTAGCTAACACATCGTTAGTGAACCACGTTAAATCTCTGCGTTCTTTATTTACGTTATTTAATCTTTCTTGCATCCGTTATAACATCTTCAATTGTCATGAGCATCTGTTCCTGTATGTTTGCATATATTCTTTAGTTGTTCGACTGTATCGTTATATTTTTTTAAAAAGAAGCAATCATAAGTGGTGCCATGGACCTCATAGGTGCATATACTCGCATCGAAATCTCTCATCACGATATCCTTGATACTGTAATGGCCAATCTTTTATACTCCCTCATTTGTCCACTCCTTTAATAAGCCACAGCTAAACCGTTCCATAATTATTACTTTCTAAATTCAGGCAAATATCTTCCCCGTATTACTCTACCATTAAGTGTTAATGTTACCATAGGCTTTAACTAAGAATTCCAAAGAAAGCCAATATCTGATATGGTAGAGATGTAACTAACATAATGAAGGATGGTACTTCAACTCGTAGTCTGATACTATGCTTGTTTGTGTTTTGGTTAACTCTACGTCAACAGTTTGACAGCCGCAATAGTTTACCATGCATTGGCATATTTTCTCTCTTTTTTTGTTTAAATTTCATAAACAAATAATTCTAGTTGCAAATCTTTTTAGTATAATATCTTGACTGAATGTCTACCCATAAATTGATCTCGTATCGCATGCTTAATCATTGTTCAGAAAAATAATGCTATAGCACTTCGTGCTTTGAAGTTGTAAAGGGATAGAAGGTGCTCTGAATGATGAGTACTCCATTAATTTGGAACCTGGAAGTCATTTTGTGTCTCAGATCAAGGTTGAAGTAATTGAACATAAATCGGACATTTTAGTTTTTACATAGGACTCTGGGTAATTATGTTCTGTTTGGGACTTCCAAGTATGATTAGAAATGGAGGTGAGAATGGATCTATGAGAATTTCTCGGCAGCAATTTTATTTTTAACAATGTAGATGATGCGTTATTTTCCTTGAGCTATTTAGTTATACATGACCATTGAAATACTTCTTTTGACTATTGCATTATACAGCAGTGTCACTGTGCAAGTGCTGTTTTACTTCACTTTGTTGCCTATTAAGGCTTACAGTTATGTACTCTGAGACTTGATGGTAAATAGATAAATAATACAGACTAGCTTCTATTGCCAGGAGTCCAAGATTTCTGATTAGCTTTGTCTTCTTTTTTGGACATTGCTTTTGTATAAAACATATGAGGAAATAGCTCATCTTAGGTTGTTCTTGTTGTGGCAGGACTTTTGCTACTATGCGAATACAATATTCTTGGTTACACTTCTGATGTATCCGAAGAATGAAAAGCTTTTTATGGTTTGCTTTTCATTTGCTGAGGCAAGTCATTCTTTTTACTCTGGTGTTACTTCAAATTTGGTTGGTCAATCACTCCTCTTCCCTTTTAATCTATTCTTGACTTGCATTGCAGGGGCCATTAGCATGGGCAATTATTGTGTGGAGATGTAGCTTGGTTTTTAATTCCATTGACAAAATTACTAGTGTCCTTATTCACCTATTACCTGGTAAGCTAAGAATTTAAATGGACTTCGTGGAATCAGAAAATTATCTCTTCTTTGTTATTAATACCTTGTGGGAAGTCCTCAATCCTCAGAAACTGATTTTATGTTTGGACAGGATTTGAATAAGAATAAAAGAAATGTAATTAGCAGTAGTTCTGTACATGTGATGCACTGATATGGTAAATTTGTTGTATTTATGTGTGGCAATCTGTGCCTAGATGATTTGGGAATCTTTCCTTTATTAGAATATTCCGGCTATGAGTTTATCACCTTGTCTTCTTTGTCACCATATTCTTCTTTTAGGCCCGAAATCAGAAATATGCTACATTAGAGCTTATATTGTTGTTCCAATTTTCACAAAAATTCTGTTACTTCATGAGTTGCTGAGGCAATTTCTAGAGGTGTCAATGTTTTGGCAGGTTATTGTGTTTATGCAATTACGACAATTGGTATTAGCAAGTGAAATAAATTATGCAATTTCTGCAAATTGAGAGGCTGAATTAAGTCAATTAGGATAATGATTTATCGGAAACAAGTCAATAAAACCTCTGCAACAGAACAAATCTGAAAATTTTAAATCAGTTGTTTATTTGGTGTAGAGAGGAGCCCTTTTTGTGATTTGGTCAGAACTCAAAAGTTTGAAATGGTTGTTTTTTCAGGATTGGTTTTCTTTACTATTCGTTGGTGGAATCCAGCTACCTTTGCAGCCATGCATCCTGAAGGAACTGCTCAAAGAGTCTCATGGCCTTACGTGGAAAACAAATCATACCCGTGGACTTGGCTGTTTCTTGTCCCGTTGGTAGCTTACACCCTTTGGCAAGTTCTCTACTTTCTAATAGTTAATGTGTTGCGTAGACAGAGGCTGTTGCGGGATCCAGAAGTCATGACTTCTTACAGGTATTCTCTTTTTCTTTTCTTCTTTTAACATATAAAGTAAAGATGCTATATACAGAGTATGAATTTTCTCATTGTAAAAGCAGGTGATTGAAATCTTATAAACCCTGTATAGATTTCTGTGGATTTGCTGTCGCGAATATCTTTATGCTTGATTGGAAGTGCGAGTGATTTCCAAATCGGGGCATTTCTTACTCTCAACTTTTCAGGATTTGTCTGGCTTGATTGAAGCCTTCTCCATTTTCTTTAGAGCATAGTTATCAAACACCTTGGTTTTGGTCTTCAACCTAATAAAATATAATATTTTTCCATTTCTCTCTCCCCAACACCAAACTCAACACCAATAACATTTAACAACATTTATCAAACACCAAAAATTCATTTCTCTCCTACATCACCCATACCCCACCTACATTTATATCTCATGATATTGTTAAGGATAAGTATATATAATCAAATTATTAGTGGCATAATTAATCGTTATTAATTAAGTTAGTGACATATTAATTGTTTATTAATTAAATTTTATAATCGGCTAATAAATATTTAATTAAAAATACTTAAAAAAATAAACTAAGTAAAAACTTCACTTGTTAAGGTATATAATTTATATTAATAATAAACTTAACTTGTTACCTAAAAACTCAATCATTACAACCCTTAAATAAGTGGTATTGCATACTACTAACATATAACATGAATCACTAGTTTGTCTTCCTTGAGAGATTTGTGTACTTCATGATCACACACTCGAGCTCTATTGGCCATATATGTTGATAAACTTGCAATGCGCGGTTTGAGGAATATTCAAAAGGTTCATCGGTGTTCGTCCTATTTTTCCTTAGCCTTGTACTAGTTGAAGGTTCTGGTTGTTGTTCCTCATATTGTGTTGGATCATAGTAGAGTACTAGAGTGCATATTTATTAAACAACAAAAAATGAGTTATTAGCCATTGTTTAAGTTTTTGTTAACAACAAAAAAATTAAACAAGAGAGAAGAAAATAAATATTTTTTGTGATCTAAAGTGGATCAATATTAGTGTCTATTTGTAGAGCATAAAAAAATAAAGACATTTATAATATTTTTTTTTTTTTAGTTGTAATAATTTTTTTTTATTGACATTGTAAATTTGCAATAGGTATGTATTTTTAACACAACAAATCTATGTCATAAATCACATTGCATTTTTAAAAAAAAAATAGATAACCAATAATTTTGGTCCCCATAGGACACATGTCAATATCTCCAAGCAAGACTTTGGTTTTCCATTCAATTTTTTATTTTTTTTTGGTTTCATTATCTCTCTAACTTTCTCACTCATCTCTCTACCTCTTTTATTATTTTTTATTCACTTCTCTCTCCTAAACACCAACCCAAGGTGTTTGATAACTATGGTCTTAGAGCATGTTTATCAAACACCTAAGAGTTTGGACTTCAACCTAATAAAATATAATATTTTATTCTCTCTCTCCCAACACCAAACTCAACAATATTTAACAATATTTATCAAACACCATATCTAAAATGTTACTTTGCATTTTTAAAAAAACAAACAATATTGTTTGGTCCCCCCATATGCCACATGTTAAACCCTCCATGCATGAAATTGGTTTACCATCTGTTGTTCATGAACACCAATTCTTGAATGGATTCACTCTGCCTCTCTTCCTTTCTCTCTCGTCTCTCTACCTATTTTATTGTTCTTCATTCAATTCTCTTTCTTGAACAGCAAAGGTTGGTGTTTGACAAACATGCTCTTATGACATTATTCATTGAAAATTACAGGGAACTTTCAAAGAAAGCTCAGAAAGCAAACAGCATATGGTGGCGCCTGAGTGGCTTGCTCGGGGACCAAAATCGAATGTTGATGTATATAGCTTTTCAGGCTCTGTTTACTGTAGCAACAATGGCACTCACTGTTCCCATCTTCCTTTCATATGAGTTATCTGTCATCTTCCAAATTCTAAAGGTATCTGCCGCAGTCTGGAATGGAGGAAGCTTTATACTAGAAGTTATGCCCAGACAGGTGATTCAGAAGGAGAAGAAAAAAACAGAGATGCAACCTCTTGAAGTTGAAACTCAGCCTGATTCATCATCATCACCTGTTCAGACCCCAGTTCCTGCAGATCACATACAATAGAGGTGATCAAAGCCCGGCTGGGCTGGGCTTTAACACAAAAGATTCATACCCAGACCCGTAAATTTGGTGCAGGCTTTTGGGGATGAAACGGGGTTTTTTCAGGCCGGTTCGGGAGTTGGTCTGCTCAAACTCTCGTACTTTTTCGGGCCGGGCTATAGTTCCTGCAGATCATATACAACAATCTTGACAGTTGCAATCTCCCATGCCCGCCTTATTAATGATTTCATTTTCCCTCGTGTTTTTTTTATGAATGAACTTCAGTTCATACTTAAATATAAGAATGAATGTACTGCTTTTTGACGATGAACTTCCTGTCTTGTCTATAATCTGATCAAGCATAGTCAATTAGTCATGTATTAGGATGCATCTGCAGGTTTTATTATGAGATAATTTCTCGTTGACTTTAAAGTATATTTGTGTAATTGTGTATGTGTTAAAATCATTAATTTGTATAGGGACAATATCTTAAACTTGTCCATAACTTTAAAAGAAACTTGTCTTATGAAATTGGCTTTGTTGGTTGATCGTGCAATTCTCCCTCGGCATCCGGTGAAGTTATTGCAAATTTGCATTGTTTTTACTGCAATACCCCAACATGAAAATTTCGCTAACTGTTATTCTAGATAAGGGTTATTTATTATTTTATCTGTGTTGGGTCAATTTTGGGCAAATTTTGCTGGTTTATTCTGTAATTAGAAATCCTTAATATTGATAAATTTTGTCCTCTTCTCTGCTTGTGGACGTGGTTAACACATTACTAGTGAACAATGTTAAATCTCTATGTTTATTTACGTTCTATCTTTCTTACTTTCATTATAACATCTGACACGTAGAATTGTACATGTTGAATGACTGAGGTTTTAATGATGGATTTAAGCACTAAAAGTAGAAAGATTGGCAACATTAATACGGAGTATACAAATTTCCCCCAAATTCTGAAACTATATGGAGTACATGCATGATACTCTCCACTTATTAATTCCCTGCAAAACATTCCAAGTGATTGTTGTCCACCTTTCTCTTCGGTGGCGTAAATTAACAAAACTACAACACCATAATTCATCGTCATTTATTATACTCTACGTAAGATAGTGACAGAAACATGTAACGCATTATAATTCCTTGTCATTTTACCCAATCACATGCTTGGATGGGGATCGGACGATCCTAGAGGTTCTGATCTAGTAGGATCATGCATGCTGTTTTCTTAGCCATTTCAATACATCAAAATCAATGTACCTATCGTATACAATATCAACCACAACATATGTAAGACTCCTGTAGTAAAGATGGATGTGGGTCGGGTCGGGTTGAGCCCACGAACTATATATGAATCTGAACGAGTCCGACCCATGTCAAGCCCAATCTGCATCGTACCAGACCAAATTATCAAAATGGGCTCGGGGCCTGAGGCCCTTGTGCTAAGCCGAGTCGGACCGTCGTGTATAAGCTTAATTTTACTAAATGTAGCGTGCTTTGTCATGCTGGGTAGAATCGTATCGTGTTTTTTCCAAAAAAAAATCGCGGCCTAGTCATGAGGCAATCGTCTTACACGTGTCGGGCCATGTTTTTTCGTGCCCGTGCCGGTCGTCCCGGCGGCCCGGCCTACAACCATCGCCCTAGTCCCGACACAATACATCTTGCTCGTGCCAGGCCGTATTTTTTTCGTGTCCATCATGGTCTACAACCATCTTTACTCACTAGTATGTATTTCGTATTTATCAATTTTTGTCCACCGAAAGTCTATCCTAAGCCCCACCTCAAACCAAAAGTGACAAAAAACTACACCTAGTTGTAGTTGTATATGACAGGAGAACAACCTGTACATTGGACTTGCATATTCCTAATAATAAGAGTTTTGTAATTGATTCCTAAATTACGATAACAATAATAATTGTATCCACGAAATTATATATGGAGCACAAGATTAATTAGATAATCTATCATTCTAGCAACTAGCCAACTAGCTCCAAATTTATATCTGCAGACCAAGTTTAACAATGGCATCCCACAACCGTTGGATCTCGCCGTAGACGTCATCCGTCGGCAGCAGGAACCTACAACAAGGACATGTGTTTCTTTTGCTAAGCCAAGGCAACACACACTTCCAATGGAATTTGTGTTGACATGGAAGTTCACACACATCCCTCCCTTGACTCATCTCCTCTTTGCATATCACACACTCTACCCCACCACCACTCTCGACTGACGGCAACGCCACCACCGCGTCCACGGATGCCGCTACCTCCTTCCCCGCCTCAACGCCATCACACCCTTTCGAACCGACAAACCTCCTGCACTTTACTACCAGGTCTACTAGAGCCCCCAACACTTGGTAGGGAGATAGGGATAATGCGAACCCTGTGTATAGGTTACCTAATATGGTATCAGAGCCATACGTTTTCAGTATCCCCTGCCAGCGTGCAGGGGATACGTTCTCCAGAATTGTCGGCTGGTGCTGACGAACTTCACAGAAGAATAAGAGTAACAAGACGGAATCGAGATCACGAAGTCGAACCCTGTTGGAGGAGGGTATATACACAGGTGATGACGACGACAGAGGGAATAAGAAGGGTGTAAGGAGGTGGAGGAAGGAGAGGAGGTGGCGAGCGATGAGGAGGGATTTTTCAGAGAGTGAAAGGGAGTAGAGGTGGTTGAGGGTGTGAGCAAAGAGGGTGGGGGAAGTGAGGAGCGATGCGAGGTGGTGGTTGTGGCGGCGGAAGGCGGCCGAGAGGGAGGCGGAGAGTGAGGTTAGTTGAGAAGAGGTGAGTGTAGAGAGGGCAGCCATGATCATTGATTCTGTTGTTGTTGTTGTAGATTGGTCTGCCATTATAGATTATAGGATTCTTTGATTATAGATTATAGGATTCTTTGTATGATCATCTAACTTTTTTTGTGTTAGTGGGGAAGAGAAGTCCTGTAAATGAAGGAATTGATGTGTGGGACATTTAGTTTATATAGCCATTTTTGTGGCTTGTTTGGGCCACAAGAATTTCTCACTTTGACTATTTTGCATAATTTCATAGTCCGACCACGTCGAAGGCCTTAATATAGAAGACTAGAAGTGATTATTCTCCCTAAAGTTAAAGGTAAAATCCGAAAAGCAAAAGGCTAATCTAGTGTTTATATCACTAATCCGGTTACGGAGTGTATTGTCATCCTATTATACTTCTCCCGTCCCACAAATATCGCATCATTTTGACTTTACACTAGTTACGTTGTGTCTTTGACTATCTTTTGTACTACATCCGTTGCATTAAATTCTTTTACACTTTGAAAAATGTGTCCAAAAATCAAAAATTTGACCATAAATTCTCACTATTATATCTATCAAAAATTATTATAAGATATCTTCTTAGATTTGTCTCGAAATGTATTTTTTATAAATATCAACTTTTTATAATTTTTTGCAACACATAATGGGATATATTAACGGTCAAACATTACACCGGAGTCCGTGCAAATAGCAAGTGTATAAAGATCTTTTTAAAACGGAGGTAGTAATATATACGTAAGAAAATATATATGTAATCATATATTTAGGAACTTATTAGATATGTATCGATATATACTTTCTAAATATCAAATTTTTTATTTTACTTTTACTTATGTATAGTTTGAGATATTAAGAGGTCAAAGTCACTTGTTGGTGAGTGTAAAATCGACATCACAAATTCTTATTTATATGGTGTGTACGATAAATATTGTACACCGAAGTTAAAGTTAACGTAAAATGCTTAAAATTTACCCTTATATAGGTAAAAGTTATCTATTTTTTAGTAATAAATTTGTTCATTTTAATAAAAAAATCATTGGAAATCACTAATAATGTATAAAATTAATCATTTAATCTTTTAAGATGTTTATCTATCATTTTTTTTAATTACATAAAAATTAGAGAAAACTGGTAAAAGTTATGTTGGTGTACAATAAACTTATTATACACCTTGTATATACAAGACCTTTTGAATCAATATGGTGCAATATTTAAGGAACGAAGGTATGAAAATATGGAATACGTGTTTTAAATCCTGGGTAGTACTCAAGATATGTGATTACATTGCGTCTATATATTTTACTCCGTAGCTTTTATGACTAAGATATGAAAATATTTATACTTCGTATATCTTTTACTAATTTAATAGTTTTTCCAACGTAAAAATCTACTATTACTTGTATGTATACTCCATATGCATTATCTATAATCTGTACCAGATTTTTTATTAGCTATTTGTAAAGGACAAAACAATGGGATGAATTCCATTTTCCCTTAAAGATGGTAAATTGCTCTGGTCATTCCAAATTTCCAACATCTTCATGCAGTTAAAAGTAATTTACCATCTTTAAGGAAAAATTGACATTAACAGTCTTAATTATAAATAGTCTGTTTTATAAAGTCCAAACTTTTTTATTAACTCCGTATGATCCCAACTTTTGGATTGTGAATGCAAGCACGTTAGCACGTGGTTGAGTGAAAGAAGAAATAGCGGAGACAACACCAGATTTTGAGGCTATATTAACTGGTTGAGCAGGTTAATACTGCATGAAGATCCTTTTGAGATGATATCCTTAAAAGTTAGGTACACCCTAATTTAATAAAAAGTTAAGTCCTTTCAAAACGTATTATCCATCGTTAGGACTGCTAATATCGATTTTCCTACATTTTATATTATCTTATATACATATATTCGGTTTAATAAATATTTTAAAGCAAGATATTGCAATTAACTAGTACAAATGTACAATCCCCCGAAATATATAAGACGAACTTCTAGTGTATAGAAACATTGAACACCAAAAAAAGGCGAGGTAGGTAAAGGCAAAAGCAAACTCCAAGTTGTGCACAGAATGTTATGGACATATGCAATTGGATTTGTGCAATGGATTTGATTTGATTGCAATTGGATTTGTTAAGAAAAAAAAGTAGGGTTAATTTGTTGTGGTCTTGTGGATCACAATGCAATTGATCGATTGACGTAGTTACATATCCATATGCATGTGTATATGATTTGTGCACAAAGTCCAATTAGCAACATTCTCAATAATACATCTCCTTTTATTTTAGTAATAACCCGATATTGTGTTTTTATAATTTGGAATCGAATTGACCTGATCCGAAGTATATGCCCGCTAATGATTTTGTACGTCCCGCTACTAATGTATCCACATTGTATGAACCCAAAGCGATAAGAATTGAAATGATAAGAACCTGAACTGATAAGAACCTGAACCCGATGTAACATGACTACACTTGTTCAACCCAACCCGTTTCAGACCTCTATCTGATGAGCCCAACCCGGTATGAGCCTCACCTGATATGATATGAATTGAAGTTGCTACAATCAGGTTAAACCTGTTTACAACCCAATGCGTTCCAACCCGACTCGATTATAATTCGATCTGATATGAACCGACTCGATTATAATCCGATCCGATATGAACCCGATTCGATATGAAACTGTGGTTAATCAACCTGACCTGCTAATTTTCGAACCCAACCAGATCCGACCCGTTAGCCAAATGATCAACTTGTGTAAACATGAATAGATGAACCTGACCCAAACCCAATCTGTTTGTCCGAATTCACACCCCTATCACCTATGCATGTGCATATGATTTATGCACAAAGTCCAAGTAGCTACATTCCCAATTAATCTCCTTTGATCTACACTGCAAATAATTGCAAAGAAACAAGCAGAAATGGAATAATAACTCAAAGACATTTTGCAAAATCAATGAGAAATTATCGCCTTTGTATGAACTCCATTGTTCCCCAAGTCTCTAACATGGTTTAATAATTGCAAATTTTGTGTCACCTTTTGTTTAATTTTATTCACTTGGCTTTCTCTATATTAACTTTTAGGTTAATCATCCATTTTTCATAAGGATTTTGGTGTAGCAGATCTACATTAATCTGATCCACTAAACAGTCCAATTAATTGAGCAACGTGTAAGTTTGTCATTCATTTATGGAGATTGAAGACTCCCTTCTTCCTCTCAGTAATTTCACAGATCCACTGATAAAAAGCGGCTCCCTGTTACATATTTCGATCATTTGATCTCACTGAATAATTAATTGTTAATAAATGTGATCTCACTTGTATTTATTAGACATTTTATAAATACATTAAATGCGTATTTAGAGCAAAGAGATCAATTCATTCAGTTTCCAAAACTAGAAGTGTTGCACCTCTTCAAATACGACCATTTAAGACAAGTCTTGTATTTATTCGAAACAGAGGGAGTACTATGTTTGTCTTACTAAGTAAGTGGGAAATAAATATAGAAGTTCGTAATAACAGTATGAATATATAATTTGTCTTCTAAAAAATAGTACCCCGCTTTCATTAACCAAAAAAATACAAATTTAATATTTAAGTACTACTACCTCCGTTTCAAAAAGATCTTTACAGTTACTATTTGCACGGACTCCAATGAAATATTTAACTACTAATATATCCAATTTCGTAAGTGAAAAAATCATAAAAATTTGATATTCTAAAAATACGTCCCGAGACCAATCTAACAAGATCTTACATGTAACGTTTTGATGTATATAATGGTGAGAATTTACGGTCAAAGTTTTTATACTTTGTACACATTTTCCAAAACGTAAAGAATTTTTTGAAACGGAGGTAGTATAAATTAAGACGAATCTAACCAAATTTCACAAGATTATGATTTTTCGAATCTAATAAAATTCCACAATAATATGTTTTTTCATATATAATTAAGTATCACTAAAGTAGTAGATTGCATTTGTATAGAGGGTGTATGAATAATTAATGAATCTTTCAAAAGAATTAATCCCGAATATTTTTGAGTATGGCAAGAGTATGAATAATTGATTTTCAAGAAGAAAAAAACATGAGTATTTCAAATATAAAAGGAGTATAAATAATACTAAGTAACTCCATTCTTGAAAGTTATTTACGCTTTTCGTTTAAGTCCGTTCCCTAAAAATTATTTATACTTATGCTTTATTCTACTTTTAGAATATAATGTTTACAATTATACCCTCCATTCTTATTCATCCACTTACAACATTTTTTGGCCCACCTGCATAATTACATCCTCTATTCTGATTTTTTTATTCATTTACTTTCACCCTTAAACAAGAAGTCACTTTCACCCACTTGCAAATAACTAACCCACTTGCTCACCCTGACATTTACCTTAATTCACATGAAAACAGTAACCGTAAAGAATATATAGGAACGGAGGTAGTACATCTTTCAAAAGAAATAAATCCCAGAGATTTTCAAATATGACAAGAATATGAATAATTTTTCTTTCAAAAGAAACAAATCATGGATATTTTCAAACATGAAAAAAGTATGAATAATTTATCTTTCAAGAGAAACAAATCATGGAGATTTTTACAAATATGGCAAAAATATGAATAATTGATCTTACAAGAGAAACAAATCATGGGGATTTTTTTACAAATATGGCAAAAATATGAATAATTGATCTTACAAAAGAAACAAATCATGTGGATTTTTACAAATATGGCAAGAATATGAATAGTTAATCTTGAAAAGGAAATAAATCATGAAGATTTTAAAATATGGCAACAAAAAATTGAGGAGATAATAAAACTTAATAAAATAATTAAAGCCATTGGAAATGGATTCTTATAAATTGAGTGTTTCATTCACAAACTTGGAAGACAAAAACCACTAAAGATTATAGAGTATTTTAAAACACATTTGTTATTTTGGTAAATTTTAAAACACAATTTTTGAAGGCATCGGTCATGAAGAAAAGAAAGAGGAAGAGGAGTTTACAAACTAGTGATGCTTACATTTTGAAGCATGCACATATACTCAATCAAGTCAGTAAATTACCTGATTATTTGAATGTGGGGATAATTAAATTACCTTTGCCTCTTTCATTTGTTGGGTATGTATAATTTACCCTTCTTCTCTTTTTATGATTTTTTTTTCCGGTTCTTGTTAATTTATAAACTTTGTTGATGTCTTGTTCTTGACAAAAATAATATGATTATTAGTATAAAATTGAGTGAGAAAAACATTGATAACGTCACGTACAACTTGAAAATATCGTTAAAGCCTTGTTCTCTTCATTTGATTTAGTCTGATTTTTCTAGTTTTTTGTATGGTCTGATCTGATCTATTCTGAATGTTTTCTGTGAGTGTAACCATATAAAAAACGGATGGATTAAAAAAATTATATAATAGCCTATGTTTACTATTATTTTCATTGCACATAATTATACATTGTTATGTAATTTAGGAGGGGAGGGTGTAGTTATTTACTTACGTATTTATTTAATTAATTTCTTGGTTTTAAAACATTATTTTCAATGGAATAAGTGGCTTGTGTCCATTTTGAATTCTTGTGAACATTATGTTTTAATGTGGTATACAATAGTTATACCCGAAAGTAGAAAAAATATGTAAATTAGATGATAACTAATATTGAGTGTTAGAGAGGGAGATGAGTGGAAGGGGTTGAATGAGTGTATGAATTAAATGGTAATTTGATGTTGAATGAGGAAGATATACTAGATCGAAGAGGTGTTGAAGCTGTAAAATAATTCATATAACAAACAACAAAAGGAAAAATTGGAAAAAAAAAATATGCTTCGTATATATTTATAAATGAAAGATAGGGTGACACGTGACATTTAATCATTTATGGTTCCCACAGGAATGTGCTTATAAGAATGATGTTACGGAAAATGAAAATTCATCAACGCATGGATTTCCTTGGCATCATTACATGGCTGGTGAATCTTCCTCCTCTGTTGAAAAGGTTACATCTAATGTGAGAAATACATCTAAAGTGAAAGATATTAAGCTTGAAGGAAGAATCATTCAAGTTGTTCCTGTTAAGCTTAATTCTCATATAACTTTGGGGAAATGATGGAAGCTGCATAAAGAAAATCCGTTTAGGGAATTGTGAAGAGATTCCTTCTCCAAATCAATCAAATGAAAGAGCTATTGATCTCCCACATTTCACAATAATCCTCAACTATGTCACTTGTGGATCCCGAAGCCTATCGATCCCCGACTTGTTGGTCGACTCATTTAATTATTTGGCCGTGACACGACTGGATCTTGCCTATTCGGTGCATGTCTTATCTCAATTGAAGTTGCTTTACTTGTTGTTCGATATCTCAAAGGCACTCCATGCCAAGGGATTTTGTTACGTTCAGATAGTGAATTGACTCTCCAAGGATGCATGATGTGACTCGGACTGAGCTGCTTTCCCTATTACTCGTCGGTCGCTGACATATTGACTTGTATTTTTTGGGCCAATCACCTATTTCATGGGAAACAAAGAAGCAACATACAATTTATCGTTCTTCCACGTCGAGGTCCAATATCACTCCATGACATCAATAACGTGTGAATTAAAATGGTTGAAAGGGTTGTTAATGAGTCTTGGAATACATCATCCTAAGGGCTATTCCTCTACTTGTGATGTCAGTTTGTTTTGCACATTGCCAAATTAAAAGTCTGGTTTCATAAACGCACAAAACATATTGAAATTGACTGTCATTTTGTATGTGATGCAATCACAGAAGGCATTATTGCGCCTTCATCTGGCTACATCACAACTAACAGATATATTCACTAAGGCGCTTGGTAAAAGTCAGTTTAATTATCTTGAGCATTTTTACCCATACAGTGCTCCAACTTGAAGGGTGTTACGGAAGTTAATAGCAATTAGGAAAGTCCTATTTAATTTATTAGCATTGGAATTTAGGATATATTCTTATTCCTAGCTTCCTAATTGTAGTTATATTTTATGTTTTTGACATAAAATTGTAGTTATATTAGCATTGGCAGTGGTGTTAGAATTCTTGTACTATAAACATATCATCAAATAATATGAGACTCGTGCTTTTTAATTGGCACCTCGATAATATTTTTCGAAAAAGAGAATGGATCCAAAAGGTTGTATTATTAAAAAAAATTATTCATATGTGAGATTAATAAAAGAGAAATGTTCAAAAATTGAATTATTAGAATCAATTATTCTATAATAAAATACCTTGTTGTATAATTAACTCTGATCTATCTTAATTTAAACATATAAATAAAACTAGTGAAATGAAAATAATGAGAGAAAAAGAATAATTCAAACGTTTAACACTAGAAATATTGTCATAAAAAATATTAGGGTTATGTTTAATCAACCATTCTGCCATAATTTGATAAGCATGTTGCGTCAAATGCACTCCATCCCAACTTATGCGTTTGTAAGGATTTTTACATGCAGGAACTCCTTTACTTCCGCAAGGATCGCAACAAGCTATTTTCATAACATCTTTGTCAAACCCTACATATAGACATAATAAAATAAAAGGTGGGTGAATATAATAAAATATGGATACAATAAGATAAATATGTAAGAGCAACTCCAACGGTTCTAGATAGTGATTTGCTTGCAATTTAAACGAGTCTTTGGCAAACAAATTAACTTTGGCAAACTAGTTGGATCAGTGAGTTTTATGAATTAGCACTACAAGAAATTGTACCATAAAAGGGGGCCGTCGTTCAACGTTGACCAACGACGGGATTTCCTGTCGCGAACCCGTCATAAAAGGGGGCCGTCGTTAATGGAAAATCCCGTCGTTACCCCGTCGTAAAAGACATTTGCGACGGTTGTTCACGTCATTGTTTGGTTGTTATCCCCATCGCAAAAGGCTTTTGCGACGGAATTTTTGACCCGTCGTTATTAGGTTGT
The DNA here is from genome assembly GCF_020520425.1 of Spinacia oleracea. Taxonomy (NCBI): domain Eukaryota; kingdom Viridiplantae; phylum Streptophyta; class Magnoliopsida; order Caryophyllales; family Amaranthaceae; genus Spinacia; species Spinacia oleracea. The sequence continues at coordinate 8,135,765 of NC_079488.1, read as the reverse complement.
CATTAAAGATACAAATTCTTGTAGTGTAGCTTGGCAAGCAAATTATCTTTGGGAAAAAATTGTTCAATTGATAGGTGAGTTATAATTAAAATAAGAATAAAAATAAAATTTATGTAAAAGTTGAACCCATTAACTAGCAGGCTATTTTGGTAAATTAGCTTGCCACTAGGTTGCAAATTAACTAGAAAGTAAATTAACTTAAAATCTTAGTTGCTATAAAAAGATGTGTGGGTGTAAGAAAATAAATAAATAAAGTAAGTAAAATAAATCAAGTAAAAAGTTGTAAATATGGTGGGGTAATCAGGGTATGAAAGTGAATTTACATGTCCAAAAATAGTATAAAGTTATAAACCACAATGTAAAAGATCAGTATGAAACGCAATAGAACGAAAAATATAAATATCATTTTGAAACGGAGGTAATATAAGCAAAATATTTGAAACACTAACCGAGGGAAGTGGCATTCCGAAGGATTTCTTGCAAGGCTGAGTAATAATCTGCGTAAACAATTGTTACATCCGGGTGATCCTCTTGAACTTCTCCAATTACTTGTTGTATTTTTTTGTTATGAAATTCCGCAAAAACATTGAAATGTTTTAGGCATTGGAGTTCATCATACATGCTCAAGTCGTTTGTTTTAAATATGTTAAGAACAATCGTCATACAACCGATTGGAAAGTTTCCTGGGACAATAATTCGAATGGCACCAAGATTAATAACTTTCTGCAAGAACACCAACAATATGATTAGCATACAAATCAGAGTATAGATGGTTGTGGACCGCCCGAGGCCCAACCCAACACAAATGCCCGACCCAACATAGACACGAAAAAAGCACAACCTAAGATGGGCACGAAGCCGTGGGTCGGGTCTGGGCCACATTTTCTTGGAAAAAGCAGGACAATGCACGACATGATTCGACCCGATACGACAACACACGATAAATTTAGTAAAATTTGGCTTAGGCCCGACCCGGCCCAACACGAGGGCACGTGGGCCCGGACGGTCATATGCCCCATTTTTAAATGTTCGACCCGACCCGATCCGACCCAACCATAGCCATCTCCGCATCCCCAAAGCACGACGAGGACAACCTAACTAGGTTTGAACTATAATAGAACGAAGTCGGCCCACCCGACCCAACCTTAGCCACCTGACGAGGACACCCTAACTAGATTTGAGTTATAATCGACCAAAGCCCGGCCTTACCTGACCCACAACCATCTTTAGATCGAGTATATTCATATAGTAGTTCTAAAAGTTTAAGAAAGTATTCACCTGTATGGCCATTTTTATAACATGAACAACTCCAGGCACCATTTTATAGATTTCATCCATTGAATTTCGTTGAGAAAGTGCCCAATTATAGTCATTTCCTCCAATTTCACCCATCAAAATGAGTGACTTTGCAAGTCTTTCCCGGCATTCTGAAATAACAAATTAAACCCATAAAATTTAGTTATTAAACTTAAATGAGTATATATAAAGTAGATTGGGGGGCTAATCTACTTATCACCAATTGATTTAGGATACATGGAAACCCCTCAGGCTTATATATGGTCAATCTCTTATTTTGTACTCCCTCCGTCCCGGAATACTTGACCTGTTTTCCTTATCGGACCGTCCCTTAATACTTGACATGTTTCTAAAAATAGAAATATTCTAACAATATTATATTATTTCTCACTCCACCCCTATTAACCCACCTACCCCCTACTCCATACAAAAAATAATTAAAAATTCAACCCCTACTCTCCCCCAACCCCACCCCTTTACACATTTCCCACTAACTACATTAAAATAATACTCCACTATCAACTACTACCTATTAAATTAAATAAGTCAATTCAAGTCCCTTAAACTCTGTGCCGGTCAAACCGGGTCGAGTATTCCGGGACGGAGGGAGTATGAGCTTGTGTATGGCCCGGTGGATTTATCAGAGGCTAAGAAATGAAAAGTTAAAACTAACTGGAAATTTACTTTGGTGAGCAAGCTAAAGGCAAAAGTCGAGTTGGATGGGTCAGGTTGGGTTAACGGGCCATCCCTGAAGATCATTCTAGAGGATAGTTTACGGGTCGGGTTGGTTGAGGCCGACACACCTTTGATTGGGTTGTGTGTTGATAGGCTATGTGCAAGTTGAGGTGATAAAAATTTGGGGCGGGTCGGGTTTTAACACAAAAATCATGCCTAAACCCATAAATTTGATGTGGTCTAAAACGGGCTTTGTCGGACCTGGTTCGAATTTTGACCTAAAAATACATATTCTATGCTATTCATACCCGCACTTTTCGGGCCTGGTGGGCCAGCGGGGGCGGGCGATAGATGATCTGGTCTATGTGCAACTGTGCAAGGTAGGGGACTTAAAAGGGGCGGGTGATTCAAGAGTTGAGAAGCAAGTTTGGACGTTTGTTTTATTGTTTGTTTAGAAATATAAGTATATGACTGGGTTGGAGTACGTGGGTTAGACCAATTTATGAACCAAAATTTCAACCCGCACATGACCCGCTTTAAGAGATAGGTTCGTGATGGGCTGACTATGGGTTGGACCGGTTGACCCATTGCATGTATCAAGTCGCCATCTCTAATGCGAAGTATCTGCCTCAAACTAATACTTAGGCGGTTAGGCCTAATGCACACGCCTAGCTACACAACTTATACAAGCCCATGCTTAACAGTTAACACTAACAAATGCATTTTTACTTGTTTAGCATTCTAAGTGTGAAATATTAAGTACTCACTTCGTACTGCCTTATCAGTTGCAGCTGTTTTATCAGTTTCAGTTCAATTTCAGTAAGTGTTGTCAAATAAAGACACAAAGTCTAAGTGTTAATGGTTGTATATGCGTATAACTATTACAAATCCTAGTGGAAATGAATACACCTTGCAACCAAAAGGTTCCCAGTTCAATCCTATTGTGGAGTGTGGGCCTTTTGAAGGAAGATTTCCCTTACCATTTCTCCCACTCTAAAAGTGTCTAACCCGCTAACTCATAGTGGGTTTACTTGTGCGGGGATTGACCCGATATGACACTTCATCTTACCTTCTAAATAAATGATTACCAGAATTGGTATATCATAAAATCATATTTACAGAGAATAGGAGAAACAAATAGAGCGGCTTACTGGATTATTTTCCCGCTAACTCGGGGTGGGTTGATCTGTGCTGAGTCTGCCCGATATGACACTTCATATAATCATATCAATACCTAGTATTTAAAAAGGAAGATCATGGTTTATTAGATGACATGTGTCATCCCATCTTTCCTCCATTAATTGAGTTTTTTTAATTTTTTTCAATTTTTCAATTTTTTTGTTTGTTTCACAAATTATTTTACATCTTTAACACCCCAATTCATCTTCCTCATTCAAAATCAATTCACCATTTAATTCATATAAATTCTTCCACTCATCTCCTTCATTAACACTCAATATTAAGCCACCATCTAATTTGTATATTTTTTCAACTTTCAACCCACTAAATCCCTCAATAAAATTAGCAGTTTAAAAGACCGCTTACCAACCACTATATAATTACCCGTTCGTTGAACGGGCTCATGAGCTAGTTACCTTCTAAATACTCCCTCCGTCCCGGAATACTCGCAACGGTTTGACTAGACACGTTTGCCAATGCACAACTTTGATCATCAATATCTTCAATTATATATTATAAAAACTTATAAAATATTAATATTTTGAAAATATATATTAAGATGAAGCCAACAATATATTATATGCTAACACTTATTTTCATATACTATAAATAAAATAGGGTCAAAGTGAATTATCTGAATAGTGCAAAAAGTCAAACTAACCGTTGTGAGTATTCCGGGACGGAGGGAGTAAATGATTACCAGAATTTACCACACAAGGGGGTATATCATAATATCATATTTACATAGAATGGGGGAAAATTTGTCAAATACAACCTTATAAAGTTCTCTATTTGTCAATTACAACCTTAAATTTTTATTTTTGCCTATTACAACCTTAAAATTATATATCCATTTTAAATTACAACCCGAAGTTATTTTCCAGCAAAAATCACCGAAAAATGATGTCATATAGTTATTAAAAATAATAATTACATAATTTCCATAAAAAAAATTAAAACGATAAATAAGAATTAAAACAAAAAAAATAACATAATTGAAAAAATATATTTTTTTATAGATATTATGTACTTCGTAAGTTTTTTCTAATGACGTTATGACATCATCTTCCGGTGATTTTTGCCGGAAAATGGTTTCGGGTTGTAATTTAAAATAGATGTACAAGTTTAAGGTTGTAATTGACAAAATTAGAAATTTGAGGTTGTAATTGACAAATAATGAACTTTATTAGGTTGTATTTGGCAAATTTGCCTAGAATGGGAGAAGAAAATAGAACAACATACTGGATTGATTATTTACCTGATACAGTAGAGCAGATGGAATGAAGATGGGACTCGAACCAATCAAGCTGCACTAACAAGGAACTTTTTATTGGGCAGTTTTTAATGTCATCCTTAGCTAATGTCGAACAGTTCATTGCAGTCGCTCCAGCAACAGCAAAGTTAGCCCCATGACTAAAGTCCCCATCTTTTTTAAGATATGGTTCAAGAAATGGCAGCTTGAAGAACTTGGCTGCAACCATTAATAAGAACCAATACCAGTGAGTATTGATAAATCGTGTAGTATGGTACAACTGGAGATGGCAAGTGGGTTGGGTCTGAGTGTCTGACCCAACTCGTAATAGATCACGTGGTTTGGATCCACTTATGATACAAACCGTTTAACCTGGATATTTTTCTTAATGTGTCATGGGTTGAGTGATTCCAACACAACCAATTTTCACCCACCCAACTGGACCGACCCGACACAATTTACCACGACACACCTGACCCACCTAACCCACCCTTTTGACGAACCCAACCCACGAAACACAAACCACCTAATACACAAACCCAGCTAATCGTGTGACCCACCTGACCCGCTATTCTAATTTAAACAATTTTATTGTTTAAATATACGTTTACTACATTTATGTGGGTATGTCAATAATTAAAAAAATAGCTAAAATTCACATTAAAATTTGTAATTTTAAAAGCTTAAGTACTCTCGTCCTAACCCACCATACCCATTTGATCCACATCAGCTCATAATTAAACTCGTCTATAACGACCAAAGCCATCTGACCCATCAGAGCCACATCAACCCCCAAAACCTGTCTTTATCCAACAAACCCACTAGAGCCACTCGACCTGTCACATATTGTGTCAATTTTTCTAACACAACTCATTTCGACCTACCCTTCCGAACCCGACACAACCCATCAAAGTACACCCGACCCACGAAACACAACCCACCCAATACACGAACCCAACCCACCTAAACTTGTGATCCACCCGACCTGTCATCCTAATTTAAACTATTTTGTATAAATTTTAACTTTACTGCTTAAATATACATTAACTGCATTTATGTCAATAACAATATAACATACAAAATGATTAATTTAAGTTCACATAAAATTTGTAATTACTTAACGCTTAAATAATCGTTCAAACCCATCAGATCCACTTGACCCACATCAGCTCCTAAAACTCGTCTAAACTCACATGACCCAATAGAGCCACATCAGCCCACAAAACCTGTCAATAACCCACCAAAACCGGTCATCGGTCCCACTCGACCCGCACAACCCACCACAACCCATGTACTTCCTCCATTTTTTAATAATTGCACTATATTGGTTTTAGCACTATTCACATATTCTCATATAGTTATTTTTTGTGATTTATATGTAAGGAAAAATATATTCATGTGGGATATTGTTAGATTCGTCTCGAAATATACTTTCAAATTATCAAATTTTTATAATTTTTTAAAATGTATAATGAGAGATATTAGTGGTTAAATTAGTGCATTGACAAACGTGAAATCTCAGATGGTACAATTAAAAAAAATGGAGGAAGTACCTCACAAGTCACAACCCATCACGTATTCTATCCATTTTTTCCGACACAACTACGATCTAACCCGAACCACCCTGAATTTCACTGAGGAGGGACGTGGGTCAACTATCCTCAACCACGACCCACCAAATCCACCATAACCCACCCAACCCGCCTCATTGCCATCACTAAGTACAACCAAATCAATCAAAAGAAATTAAAAATAATTGAATCCATAAATAGCAAGGAATTTTTTTACCGAAATAGTCAATCATAAGAAGTCCATCGGAACAACGACCGGTTGGCTTGTGGAAATAAGTTTCCCCATACGGTGAATTTCCAAAGGAAGAGCTAGGATCTTCACGTATAATGTTGCCCGTATCTGAAATCGAACTCCAAACTGATAGATGGCTTCGATATTTGATCTTTGGAATGCATAAATTATGACAAAAGGATGAAATTAGTAGAAAACATAAAAAGAAAGATTATTTCTAGTTTAAATGTTTAAAAATGTCAAAATTCTCAAAAAAGTGGGAAGAAATATAATTAAATAGTATAGTAAACTTCCCTTTATGAAAGCTAATATAACATTTATAATTAATTTAGAGTTTTAGACAAATATAACATTTATCAGAAAAAACGGGTGAAATGTTGCGTAACTAGAATTTTAGCCCGTGCGATGCACGGATTCTATTAAATTGGTGTTTGATTTTGGTTGAATTTTATTTTAAATTTATTTTTTGATTATTTGAGTGTTTGCTTTTGGATGGAGTTGTATATATTAAATTTATTTTTTGATTATTTGAGTGTTTGCTTTTGGATGGAGTTGTATATATTAATAATTAATTAATTAAAATATCTACGTGGCACCTAATTAATTATATAACATCTCACTCGATTTTTTTAATTCAAAAATAAATTAAAAATCTTATTTTTCATTCCGAAACATTAGTAATCCTAGGTGATGCTCTAATATTTCAGCAAATATGTCTCCTTTATATATATATATATATATATATATATATATATTAGATTATCAATTAATTAAATGATATATGATAGACAATATCTTCTCTACAATATATGAAGGTCTATGTACAAGATCAACTTCTTATCAAACCGTTGTACTTTATTATCAAATAGTTATGTTTAATTAACTATAATCTACAATCGGATAATTATATGTTCTAAACAATTAGTTATATTTTCGAATCAAATAGTTATACCTTGTCATCATATAACTACGTTTTAAATGATGACATTGACGATTTTGTGTGTATAATGGTCCAATAGGAGACCTACTCTTCGTTTTTTCCTCTTGTCCTACTCCAAGCAGGTAAGCACTGCATAAAACCACAAATGTTTAACAAATACTCCATCCGTCCCTATTTGATTGCCCTATTTTTCTTGAGTTTGCGTCATGTCTTAAATGGTAATTTTTCAACTCGTACCCTCTCTCCAAATAATCCCCCTTTTCTACCCATGCGCATAATTTACACCCAAATCTTAATAAAATGCAATATACTCTATGGAGCAATAAAAGAGAGACAAAGGGAGTATTCTTTTTGGTGTTGAGAGACTCACAACGAGAAAATGATATAGCCGGATCTCAAGTTCTGGTTACTAAGCTAGTTGACATCTACAAAATCAAACAATTTACATGTATATTAGAGTTTGTTGTTTTTCACACGTGTATATTGGATACATATCAATACTCCTATACATCTAAGACAAAATCAATTGCATGTTGGTTCAGTGGTGATTGAGGCTGAACTTAGTAGGGTGAACCGCGTGTTGGATCCCCGCAACAACAATTGGGAGGGACTGAAACATATACACCCTGAACTCGCCCAACGGATTAACTCTAAAGTTCTGTTCTATTGGAATTATTTTGACTTAACTTATATTACCTGAACTTAACTGCACTTACCTGAACTTATCTTATTTGAAAAAAAAAAAATTGTCTGAAATAAACTTATTTGTGACTAAAAATGTCTGTAAAAAACATTTTTTTGCTGAACTTATCTTATCTGAACTTATCTGAACTTATTTTGTCTGAAATAAGTCAAAATAAATCTAACAGAACAAAGCCTAAAGGTAAACTGGATGATAACACACAAAAAAATCTAAGTTTTAGATGTTTCATGTTCTTTAGTCATTTCATAATAATTGACACTACCATAAATGGAAAATGACTTCCATTATTAATTATTAAAATGTAATTACTACACCCGTCGTGAGATTTATGACACCATGCCCCCAATAACTTTTCTTCACCCTCATATTCCCTATTCTAACAATAAAAAAAGGATTCACTGATTTTGTTTTACATTAAATAACTTCTTTTATGGTCTCATTTTTTTCCTTTTTACAACGGAAATAACAATTTTTTGGTCTCATACTCTGTATTCTTTAAACTAAGGCTCTATTCTGTTTGACTTATTTTGACTTATTTAAGATAAAATGTTAAATAAAATAAGTCAGATAAGTTCATATCAACAAAAATAGATTTTTTTCACACACAAATAAGTTTATTTCAGCGGACAAAATAAGTATTTTTCCAGATAAAATAAGTTCGGATAAGTTCAATTAAATTCAGATAAGTTTAGATAATATAAATTCAGTCAAAATAATTCCAATAGAACGAAGCCTAACTACTCCGTATATGCCAAAGGGAACGTGTCGGTTATTGCAAAACGGACAGAAAATATATTTTGTGATTGGTGTGCTACGTAATACTCCCTCCGTCCCTTAATATCTTCTAAAATACTCCTAAAATTATTAAATTGACCTTCTAGAACTTAAAAGACTACCGTCAACGCATTACTACCACATACGGAGTACAATCTGAGTAGAACACAAAAATCAAAAGCATTTAGCAATAATAGAATCTCTAAAATTGCGTGAATAATGAATAAACAATCTCGATCTGCAAACATGTAAATATTATAAGATCGAACATAATTCAAATTAAATAAAAGCTTAATTAATAATTATGATAAAAGCTAGATTGGGAAATGCAGCAATTCAAAATGGTATGGTAAATTAAGAATTTGAACCTGGGATTTTGATGAGTGGATGATTGCAAGTGATTAAGACCGTTTGATGATGATGATGATGCAATTCTGATTGGATTAACATCAGTGAAGGTGGATGGTAATGATACGGTTGCGTAGCAGAAGATTAGTGCTGCTGCTAAAATGAATGGGAGATATACTGAGCTTCGACCACCCATTTTGGGGGAAAGGAACTTAGTAAGGGGAGGAAATTTTTTTTTTTCTTTTTTTTTCTTAGATTTGAAGAGTAATTTACAAGAATTATTTTGTGGTGGGGCCCAACAGTTTCCAACCACTTAAGCAGCACCACCACCACCACTGTGGTACCGTATTTAACTTCTTTTCTGACAACTTCTTTTCTATTTTTGCTTTAAAGAGAATTTTAACGAGAATATACAAAACATACATCTTTATTAAGGTGGAGCGTTAAACCCCGCCCCTATTATTTCTCCCCCGTTTATATAGTTACTAAGATACCTCTGTCTATATTAACTTTCTCTCTCCCACATTTTACCCCCACTTCACTCTTAATCTCTCCATCAAACTAGTTAATAAATTTAGTTAATGTATTTTTAAAAGTTAATGAATTTGGTTCATAAATTTAATAAAATCAAAAAATTAAAAACAATAATTTAAAGAGACTTAGACTTCTTAGTTTTGAGCTTGGTCCATGATAGAGTCTTCTGCGTTTTAAGCTTCGTCCACGGTAAAAGCTTAAAACGCATAAGTCTCAACCATGGACCAAACTCAAAATGAAGAAGTCCGCGTGTTTAAACAAAATAATCAAATTTTAATTAATGATAATAATAAATATTAATATGGTTAATAATAAATAATAATAATCATGAATGATAATAGAAATTAATTTGGTTCTCTCAGTAATAAAAATCTAATTAATATTTTTTGTAAGAAAATGGTACTGCACATAAACTTTTACAGTTTGAGCTTGCACCATGGTGAAAACTCAAACAGAAGAAGTCTCCACCATGGTTGAAGCTCAAACAGAAGAAGTCTCCACCATGGTGGAAGCTCAAATTGTGGAAGTCTCCACGTTACAAAGGTTGTTTTTTTTTGTATAGCAAGACTTACAAAGACTACCACGATTTGAGCTTCCACCACTAGAATAAAAAACATCATAAGTTGCCCTTAAAATAGTCTTATAAGTTACCCTTTATAAAGGTCACCTATGGCTAGGTCACTTTTGTAAAATTATCAAAAGTTGCCCTTAACAAGGGCAACTTATAAGCTTCACATAAGTTGTTCTTGTTTGCAACAAGGGCAACTTATAAGTTTCACATAAGTTGCTCTTGTTGCAAACAAGGGCAACTTTTGAGTTTTTTTTTTTAAAAAAAAAAAAAAAAGATCTGCAATATAATTCCTGATATTCTGCAATATAATTTTTGATTTTGCAATATAAAATTATGCATTATAATTTATAGAATACTTGTTCACCAAACATCAGCTTGACATTCCTCAAAAATGATATAAATTTCAATAATATTACCGAATTAATTCAAATGTAATTAATTAAATCGATAAATAACAAAATAATGTAAGAGTCACGGATAACTACAAGCCTGCTCTATTTATTACACTAAGGGTAGTTCACAATCGTTGAAGTAGCCCACTTGTCTCGAACTTCATCCAACTCCTCTTTAGTAAAAGCCCCCTCCCTTGGAGTTTTGAAAACCTTTAAAAGAACAACGTACATACAAACCAATAAATTAAATTAAGTTTCATATGCGAAAACAGAAATTATATTGGTCGCGGAAACAACTTTCTGAGTGTACTAAGATTCATTTCAAGTTCTTTATGCACATCTAAGGCTCATTTGGCTCGATATAGATCATATTTAGCATAAAATAGCATTTCCGATGCTAAATATCAACAAATGAACCTAATGACACTTTCTAAATCTTTTTCATGATTCACGTGATTAGTTATATATTTATAAGACTCATTTCAAGTTCGTTATTCACACCTATGGGTCATTTGGGTCGATATAGGTCATTTATGGCAAAAAATGGCATTTTTGATCCAACTACCAACAAACGAACCTATTTCCACATTCTAAACCCTTTTCATGGTTTATATGATTAGTTATATGATTATAAGACTCATTTCAAGTTCGTTATGCACGCCTATTGGTCATTTGGGTCGATATAGGTCATTTATGGCCAAAAATGGCATTTTCGATCCCAAATATCAACAAATGAACCTAAGGACACTTTCTAAATCTTTTTATGTCTCATATGCTTAGTTAGAGGTTAATAAGATTCATTTCAAGTTCTTTATGCACATATAAGGCTCATTTGGGACGATATAGTTCATATTTGGCCTAAAATGACATTTTCGACAGTTCATGCCAATTATAGGCGAATAGTTTTTATAACTAATTTCTAGCCTAATAATACATCATAAATATACTATTTTATGTAAACTTTCCAGATCTTGAATTTCCTTGCAAGTTTTGAATATGTCATGCATGAATTTCATCACGTAATAGCCACACTCGACCCCACCCTCTTGTTGGGCGCACTAGATTAAAGATAACATAAATTAGTAGATGAGAATGGGGATTGACAACCTAATAGTAAGTATTTTAAACATGTAAAGGGTTAAGAATTCCTATTTTAGTTCATTAGTTGAGAGTTGGAAACGAAAACAACTATTTTAGTCAAAGTATGACATGTAAGGATCAAACGATCCTTCAACACTATCTACACAATTCACAACAATAATGATTTTGTTTTTAATGATTTAGGATTTGTTTAGTTGTTCTTACATCATGATATAGTGTTGGTTGTATTATATGAGACCTTAAGCTATACTTTTATCATGTTATGGCTGAATCGAGCCAACTGGAGTAGCCACAACAACAGCTATACAGAGCCAACTGCAGCAGCAACTAGTCAACTACAGCAGCAGTATAAAGCAGTACAGAAACAGTAGCCGAGCAGAGCAGTACAGAGCTGAGCAGAGCAAAACAGAAGAGAAGTATAGTGCAGAACAAAAGCAGTACAAAGCCATGTTCAAACTAGCATCGGTTAGTTGTACAACACCTTTCTCTTCTATGCCATTGGAACAGGACAGGGATTCTGCAAACCGATTCTCCTCTCTGCAAGAACACAATAACAAAATAAGGAATCAAAGTACATGAGATGATATTGGTTCATACATAGGACTATGTATTACTAGTTTCAAACACACTTTATTTGCTTGATAGTATAGACCAGTCACCGAATATTTACAAAAGGAAAGCAATAATTTAGGCTACTCCCAAGGAATTATGGCACAAAACTATTATATTAGGATTATAATGCCATGTCTGACAATGAAAGTGAACATATTTACCTCTAGCTGCAACAAGCTAGTTTCTTATACGTGAAACAATATGCTTTCCATGTGTATACTTCTTAAGTGCATTCAGATTATTCTTTATTCGTGAGAGGATCACTTCAAGTTGTAGGTCATCACAAGTTTCCAACCCTTCCTGTTACAACATAGTTTGCAATTATCAGTTTATTAGCCTGAGGTTGAATGGGAAGACATACACAGATGCACAGTAGAAGCAACAGAGAGATTCAAGAACTCATCCTTTCTCAATTAATGTCCATATTTCATTCACCACTACAGCCAAGCAGACACTTATTTATCGTATGATCTACTTTTTAAAAAACCTTCGACCATGACAGCCTAACTACTTCCATTGCGGAACTGATTCCACCTCCATAGCAATTTTCAACACCAAGAACTCCTGTATTATTTCTTTTCGTGATCAATTTATCTGCCAACTGGTTCCTATTTAATCTCAAAATATGAGTTAACTAACAAGTTAGAGTACTCTTAGCTGCAAACTTGCTAATCATATCCCGATGATCAAAACAATGTAAATGGAGATCAAAATTGATGACCCTAGTCTCATTATCAAAACTTGAAATTCCAAATGGCACTGAATGGTATATTAATAACTTGTTGATATTCCTACTGTTTCTTGTATGGCATAACTAGTAAAAATGTCTAATTAAATATATGGCAGAGTAGATAATTCTCCATATCCTTCTTAAACTATATATAAACTATATCCAGCAGCACCCATGTTAACTGTGGAAATAATGTCAAGTACCAGCAAGTCCTCAACTTATTCACGGTCAGCAATATAACTAGTCCACTACACTAATAGATCAACCAACCGGAAACCTCATTTTTAGATCAACCAAAAAACAAAACCCAACAATTTAAACAAATGACATGAGGTTTTTTCTGAATTCGAAATTATAAGATAATAAAAGTATTATTAAACTAAAAAATTAATTCGAAAAGAAACAGAGAACGAATTCAAGCAATAAGACCACAAATTTAACATGAACAAACACTACCACCGAGCAATAGATAAGAAAATAGATTCAAATATACAATTGTTGTGGGATCTTTTACGGTGATGACGTGTCACGCGTTCCTCGGAGGTATCAAGTATGAGCTGGCACGAACTTCTGGCAACCTGCAAAACAAGAATATTCCCGTAGGAATATTCCCTCCGATGCTTAAGTAAGTATAAGCTGGAGAGAGAAGTTATTTGTAGAGAGAAGGCAGAGCAAAGATAGTTTTAGGTTGGTGGGAATGAATTGAATGCCCTTTTACCTAGGGATCTGCACTATTTATAGTGCTAGGGTTTCTCGGGAACTGGTCCTGCATGATTGAGTGTTTACACAAGATTGGGACACGTGTCCTGCATTGGTTCTAGAAGCTGGTAGAGGACCAATGTGGACCTCTTAATCGCTTGGGCCTGGGCCCTGTGAAGTTTGAGAAATGCCCGTAGGCAAGCTTTTGGGCTCTTTCTTCTGGGCTTTGATAGTGCAGTCAGGTGACATTCTTTTAGGCCACATCATTTGCCCCTCAAGGAGGATGCCCCTTGTCACTGTGGGGTAGGCTGCTTGATCGGAAGGAGCGCCACGTGTGAGGGCTTTTCACAGCTTAGATTTTTCTTTAAAAGCTTCAATTCCTCTTTCATTTTTCTTTTGTTACTTCAAAGCGATTTTTTCTTTAGAGAGAGAAAGTAAATTTCGTCCTGCCAAAGATCTGCTGGTGCTTGCGCTTGAGTGTTCTTGGATTTGCTGTCCAGTGTTCTTGAGGGTTTAGAGGATTTTGCCAAGACTTCTCATCAGTTTGATCATTTTCTGGTAAGTTTTCTATCAACACCTTGTTGTTTGTATGCTTGTGGGACCTCTCTTGTTTATTGTTTATAGTATTCTGTGGAGGCGTCTTGGGGGTTATGACACCTATCCCTTTCATTCTTTTGCTAAAGTCAGACGTCCTGTCCCTTATGCAGGACGACATGGCTCGAATTAGACAGACAGCTAACGTGCGTGCATGGGCTGCACCGCGAGAGGGGGACGATAGGGTTCCTTTTTCGAACCCGTCCCAGGGAAGTAGGAGTGGAGTCCGTTCCTCCCATAATATAGGAGACGGGGCCATTAGAACGACACATTCTCCTAGGAGAAGAAAAAATGTGGCTTTCCGTCCCCGCGTTCCGCGCGAGGATTTTGAGGATGACTCCTCTAGCTCCTCAGACGAGGAGTTTGCAAAAAATCTTCCTCCTATGGTCCGGGGGAAGGAAGACGTCAATCTGTTTCCGTCGGATATCTTTCCCCGCATGAAATGGCTGCGGTACCTGAGGGAGCAGGGACGTGACTTTGAGCGTTTTCTGCTCTTACCCCCAGGTTTTAGTCTTAGGAGCCCTCGACTGCATGACTCCGTGGACCAACTCTCCCAAGGAGAGGTAGCCGTTTATACTACTGCCTTTAGGTTGGGCCTTAGGTTTCCATTGCACCCCTTTGTGATGGACGTTTTAGAGGGGTATGACATTGGCCTTGCTCAATTGACGCCCAACTCATGGGCAAATGTTTTTGGTTTTATCGCCAAGTGTGCTTTGAGCGGCGTCACCCCTTCCTTTCCTGCTTTCCTTCGTCTCGTAGTTATTGCCCCTTCTTCTCGTTCTCCCCAGGGGTGGTTCACCCTCTACAGCCGTCGGGGATATAAGACGATGGTGGGTAAGACCTCTAGCTGGGTTTGGTGGAGGAAGAAGTGGTCTGTTGTCCGAATGAAAGACCTCTCTCTTTCCAGACGTCTTTCTCGGTGGAACCGTCGGCCCCGTTATTTGTCTAAAGCTGACGCCTACCCTCGCCTTTCGTCCAGAGAGTGGGGACTAGTGAAGCCCTTGTTCCAGGCTGAGATGTATCGGCTGTCGTCAAAAAGCCATGCCTGGGTGCCTAATGCTTGGCTTCCCCATGTCGGCCAGTTCACCAATATAGTCTTTCTTTCGGCCGTTGGCCTTTGTCCTTATTTGAGTAGAGGTAGTTCCCCAGTAGTTTTTCAAACATTTTTCTTCCATCTTTTTTTTTTATTATTATTATTTTTTTTTTCACTAACCCTTGGCTTTGTAGGTTCTGCCATGGATCGCTTATCTTCCGAAGACAAGGATGTAGTGGAAGTACCCGCTTGGCTGTCCAAGATATATACCGAGGACATTCTCAAGGCCGTGGAGGCCAAGAAGAAGGACTCCTCTAAGAAGTCCAGTGAGGGTGCCTCTGGCGACGTCGCCAAGGTAATATATATATATATATATATATATATATATATATATATATATATATATATATATATATATATATATATATATATATATATATATATATATATTTTGGTCATGATTTGGTCGCTGATTTTCTTTATCTTTAGGAACCCACCTTGCCGGCTACGAAGAAGCGTCCGGCATCTTCGACGGAGGCTCCTAAGCCAAAACGACCCTTCTTTAAGAAGATGGGTTCGTCCGACGCTGTCACCAAGCCGTCGGTACCCAAACCGTCCGCTCCCCTGGCTGGAGGGAGGTTCCTCCTATCCAGACGCCCATTCTTCCTCCTGAGCAAAAGGAGGTTCCTTCCCCGGTGGACACCGAAATGGATGGTACTGCCGGAGCAGCTGCTGACGAGGTAGCAGTCGATCAGACTGCGGCGGCTGACGCCACCACTTTGTCCAGAGAGGACAAGGGTAAAGGCAAGGAAACTGAGGCTCCTACTGATAATGCCTCTACTCCTCCTGCAGCCTCGCCAATTGGTTAGCGTCTCTGTACTTTAAATCTGTTATATCAGGTTGGGATTTGTACGATGTTTGTTTAATCTTGGTGTTTGGTTCAGTTGAGATGTTCAAGCGGATGCGTCGGGCCGAGGTGGCGAGCATCCCTCCTTCTGCTGGTTTTAGCTCAGAGGCGAAGGATAAGATCCTTGCCGATGTGTATGCGGCCATCCCTGAGGAATACGTGCGACTTGGGATTCTTTGGGTCCATTCAGTCTCTCGTCCTTGATGTGAGACACTTACCCCTGGATTTCTGTGGTTATGATTATATGTGTACGCTATCTTTTTTTTATTCTATATTGTCTTTGGCAGCTTTTCATTCGCTGTGCCGAGAGTAGGAACTACCGCTTTGATATGCACAATGAGATGCTCAAGCACAAGGACCAAATCGAGAATCATGAGCAATATGCTGAGAAGACGGCCAGGTTGATCAACTTGGACGCGGATAAGAAGATCGCCCTGAAGACGGAAGAGCTGAAGAAGGCCGAGGAGGACGCTGAGAAATATGAAGAGAAGCTGCGGGAACATGAGGGGCGGCTTGCCGAGCTGAGAAAGGAGTACTCTTCCGTCTTAGAACGGGTGACTGATTTCTCCTCCAAGGTGAACGTTCTGGAAGGTCAGCTCAAGGCCATGCAGGGGAAGATCGAGGTCGTGCGCAAGGAGGCTGCAAGCTCTTTTAAGTTGGGCGAGGAGTCTATCTTGGAGAGTGCCCAAAAGGCGTGGGATCAGTCTATGGACGGGAAGGATTTTTCCTGGTTCAAACGCCGTATCTCCCACCAGATAGCTGTTTCGACGGCTAGGCGCTTAGGCTTAGATCCTCCCGAGTTCGTTAGTGACGGGGAGGAAGACATAGAAGAAGACGAGGTGAACTCCCCTGAAGGCCAAGACGTCCAGGACGGGAGTTCTATTGCCCCTCTTCCTTGAGCAGTTTTTTCTTGCAGTTGGTTTAGATGACGCCGTGGGCGTTTGTAATAACTTTGGTGCCTTCTGGAATTTATTTGATTTGGTTTGTTTGCGCTTTAGGCGCTATGTATAAACAGTTTGTGCCGTTGTGCACTGTATTTTAATTCTATCAGTTCGTTACTGATTTCTTAGGAATTTTTCTTTGGGTCCAATTGTTGGACATAAACCTTAGTGTTTTAGGTGATCAACCTAATTTGAGGCGCTAATCTAGGCCACTTCTCAGGTCGTCAAACGATTAGTCTTTTTACACGCCATCCAAGGAGGAGGTCTTATGTGTGAATGTTTTGCGAGCCTAATTGCGCTAATCTAGGCCACTTCTCAGGCCGTCAAACGATTAGCCTTTTTAGACGCCATCCACGGAGGAGGTCTTAGGTCTGATTGTTTTTCTCTTGTTTGAGTCTTTCCTTTTTGGGCGCTTTTCAAAGAAAAGGCGTCATGCTGGATGTCTAAACCCTTTGTGTTTATTAGCACAGGGTACATCCAAACCCCTCGTGTTTATTAGCACTGGGTATTGTTTATTTAGCGGATAGGGACGCCACTTTAGGAATTGTTTTCTGGTGAGTTTCTTTCAACTGAGACTTGTATTCGTCAGATAAGTAGTAATTTTACTAAATTTCTTGCTACATTCACCGCGTCTTAGGCGGGTATTTATAGGCCGTTTTGTGGGCTCTGAGTACAATAGCTAGGCCGTTTTGTAGGCTCTGAGTACAATGGTTACTCTAATGATGTTCTACTCTTAGCCACTTTCTTCAATTTTGACCGCTTCTATTTGGACGGGTCCAATTTCCTTGGTGACCTGGGGTTCATCTTCATGCTTTCGTTTTCCTCTGACTTCAGCAGAATCTTGCTTCCATGTTGACGGGTTGAGGGTCGTCAAGTAACAATCCCTAGCCTGTTGTTGATCTCCATGTATGGTGCCTATAGTTCCATCATCGCACACGAACTTCAGAAGCATCAGATGGGTGACGACTACAGCCTTGATCTTGTTTAAGGTGGGTCGTCCCAAGATGACATTGTATGCAGTCAGGTCTTTGACAATTAAGAAGTCCACCTCCATTTTTCGCCCATTCTTCCTATCTCCAATTCGAACTGGCAGAGTGATGACGCCAACAGGATGAATGATACTCCCTCCAAAACCAATGATGGGATAGTGAATTCTTTCGATGGTTTTGGGATCGTGTGCTAGGCGATTGAGGCATTCTAGACTCATTATGTCAGACGAGCTTCCCGTGTCTATTAGTATGCGTTTAACTCTCATGTTAGCTATCTTGAATTCAACCACAACGGGATCATCGTGCGGCGTGGCTATCCGTCCGCCGTCTGACTCACATATTTCAATCTTTGGGAATGGATCCATGGGCGCTTTGGCTGACAGTAGCACTTGTCCTAAGCGGAGAGCATAATCCTTCTGTCCTCTCATGGTAGGTCCTCCAGCGGCCGGTCCTCTAGATATGACGGCTACAAATCCTCCGTCGCTGTGTTGTCCCTTAGTCGGCGAGGCAGGGGACTTGTTCCTTTTGTATTGGTTTTTTCCAAAGCCATGAGCACTCTTCTGTAAGTAGTTCTTGAGATGTCCTTTGGAGGTTGGACCATCTAAAGCCCTCTTCAAGCTTCTACAATTCTTGGTTTCATGTCCTATATCTTCATGGAACTGGCAATATAATTTGGGATCTCGAGTCTCAGCAGGAGACTTCATAGGGAAGGGTCGATCAAGGTCGTACCTTGTGATGAATCATATTTATATAGGGTATTCTAGGCTCATTTAGGTTGCATTTCTAGGCATTCGTCTCATTTTAGTTGCATTTAGAGTCATAATTGCATAAGTCGTCGTTATTGTACTCTATTACGCTCCGTTTGTGTTTTCTTTGATATTTCAGGTGATTTTACAATCATTTGGGTGCTTTCGGAGTGTTTGGAGGTGGAACGAATGATCACCGGATGGTTTGAGTCGGAGACGAAGTGTTTGATCGGAGAATTGAGTTTTCCGGGGATGATTAACTCGATATATAGCTTGTGCATAGCTCGCAAGACCCCTCGTTGGCTCGCAAGACATCTATCGTAGGCTCGCTACATTTATCGTTGGCTCGCAAGATCCCTCGTTGGCTCGCAAGATCCCTCGTTGGCTCGCAAGACATTTATCGTAGGCTCGCTACATTTATCGTTGGCTCGCTACATCCATCGTCATGCCTCATCGCTTCATGGTTGCTTGCTTCACTAGGCCAGCGAGGGATGGCTCGCTAGCTCCCTCGCTGCCTCGTTGCTCGTCGCCTTGGCCTGCTATGCATCTCACTAGGCCAGCGAGGGATGGCTCGCTAGCTCCCTCGCTGCCTCGTTGCTCGTCGTCTTGTCTTGCTGCACTTCACTAGGCCAGCGAGGGATGGCTCGCTAGCTCCCTCGCTGCCTATAGCTTCGTCGTCTTGTCTTGCTGCACTTCACTAGGCCAGCGAGGGATGGCTCGCTAGCTCCCTCGCTGCCTATAGCTTCGTCGCTTGGCTTGCTACACACACGCGCAGGGCAGTGAGGGATGGCTCGCTAGCTCCCTCGCTGCTCTACCTTCTTGCTAGTCGCTCATCATGATGCCAGCGAGGGATGGTGCGCGAGATCCCTCGCTGCCCATGCCTCGCCATCTATCTTCCCGTGTGCGCGGCTCGTGCTCGGGTTTGGCTGCCACATCATCGCTCCATCGACCAATCATCGACGACTTTTATTTTTTATTTTCATATTTATTTAATTTTTTTATTTTAGAAAATAGGAGCATATAAATACTCAAGGGAACTAATTAATTTCCCTCATGTTATTTTTTTCCTAGAATTCTTTTAAACGCTCAGTTTTATTTCTCTCTCTACACATTATTGAACCCTAGTTCATTCCATTCAATTAATCAATATAGAGGTATTTTTCATAATTTCTTTTGCTTTAATTTATTCTTTCTTATTGTTTTCGTTCCTTAGTTTAATTTTTCCTTTGATTATGAAATTCATGTTTATTATTTCTATCATGTTTATTAATTCAATTATGAGCGAGTAGTCGTACTCTAGGGCTAAGTAAGGGAAGCCATGTTTATACCATGATTATTATGCATAAAGTTCGTTAATTTATAGATTATTGCTTGAGTATTCCGATTGATTTGTTTTAATTGTTGATTCATGTTATCGGCCACTTTCATGAATTGATTATCTAGCTAATAGGAATTAGAATCGAAAGATCGTATTTTTAGAGGCTTAGTGCAATCGGCAATTCTGATTATGTTAGCGACCGTACTGCATATGTTGAATTGAAAGTGTTAAGACCCGACCGTAGGATTAACATGTACTTTAATTACTCGGCTTAGTTTATTCATTTATAGATTGATTTGTGTTCTTGGATTGGTATAAGCATGGTGAACCGAACAGACGCCCTAGACCTTTAATTCATTGATAAATTACGCATTTTTATTATTGTTTTAGCTTTAGTAGTTAATACTCAAACTCAACTTTCGTTATTGAAATAGTTCGTATAATTGGGCAAAAACTAATAGAACTTGTCTCCCTGTGGGATCGACCCGTATTTGCTAAGTATCTGCTAACAACAGACACCGTGCACTTGCGGTATCACTTTTTAACTCAAAATTTGATAGGCTGTCGTACACCCGTCAAAAATAAAATCCTAACGAAACCTCCTAACAATGTAGTAGGGTAAGCAGGGTCGAATCCACAGAGAGATGGCTATTTAAATCTAGCTTCCAAGGTATGGCGAAACTAACAATGTCACGAAATTTAGGATTCAATGTTTAAACTAAAATAAATAGAAAAATAAACTAAAAGATCTAGGGCAACGGTTCACCATGTTCATAGTTCAGAATCAATCAAAACATCATCAACAACTCAAATATTCAAATTATCTAGAGCACAAGTTAATCCTACGGTCGGGTCTTAACACTCTCAATTCAACATATGCAGTACGATCGCTAACATAATCAGAATTGCTAGTTGTAGGTAAGCCTCTAAAATTCGATCTTTCGATTCTAAATCCTATTAGCATGATTTAATCAAACAATTGATCAGATTGCAAAGATTAACAATATAAACCTAATCAACTAGAAATATCAATGAATAATCAAACCATCAACAATAATAATAAGGATTCATAATATAAACATGGATTCCCAAACCCTAGAAAAGAAACTACTCAATCATGAAACGAACAATGAAAATCAAATCTAAGAATGAAAACATAATTAAAAGCAATAAATAAAATAAAAACGAAAATCAATAATACCTCAAAGAATTACATTAATGGAGTTTGTAGAAAAACTATGGTTCATGAAAAAGAAAAGAGAGAAAAAAAACGTGAGAGAGGAGTTCCAAGAGAATTAAAACCTAAAGGAAATAAAAGCATAAGGGATAAAAGCATTCCCTTGAAGTATTTATATGCTTCCTAAATTCTAAACAAAATAGGAAAAGATAACAATTACATAAGCTAAGATTTAATTGGACGATCACCAAGACGAAAGCATGAACCCGCGTGTGGAAGTAGTTGGGCGGAGAAACCAGCGGGCCCGCTGGTGGGTCGCTGGTTTTCGCGCCCAAGGGGAAGATTGGGCCATCGTTTTGGGCTTCGGGCGAATCGGATAGTCGAGCCATCTTGTTTATGTCATAACTCTTGTTCTACAATGCCTATAAGGACGTGTGACCTGTCGTTGGAAAGCTCTTGAAGTCTACTTTCTAGGCCAATAAAAATCGCCTCATTCCGACATGTAGAACTTGAGATATCATCAAAAGAGTGAACGCTTGTCCGTTTTGATGCTTAGAAAAATAGCGTTTAGCTTCGTTATTGACTCAAAATTATCCCTAGAGATATGCAATGATCCTCGAGTCAACATTCAATCCGTTCATCATCCAAATCAACTCATAACACTCCGAAAGCATCCAAATGACCGTAAAATCACCTGAAACATTAAGAAAACACAAACGGGGCGTAATAGAGTACGACAACGATAACTTATGCAAATGTGATCCTAAATGCAACTAAAATGATATAAATGCCTAATAATGCAACCTAAATGCGCCTAAAATACCCTATACAAATATGACTCATCAAATTCCCCCAAGCTAGACTGTTGCTTGTCCCCAAGCAACACTAAACCAAAGGTAGAGAAACAAGACGCACATGACTTTCACAAAACCATGGTAAGACCAACCCAACTCTCGAGCAAACAATCAAACAGAGTTATTGAGACAGAAATCTAGTTCGGATACAAATAGAACCACAAAGCATCGTGATCCACAATCGAAACAACCAAGCTTAGCCACAAACTATTCTCAATCAAGCTAGTAGTCGCCGCATACCTTGTAGAATATAAATATATGATGCAACATGGGGTAAGATGACAATAGCAAGAAACGATTTTCATTCAATCACAAAACAAACATGCCGATCAAGAGGTCTTTATAATAAGCTTGTAATGAGGCTAGGTGAAAAGGAAGTGTAGGGTATAATTTGAAAAAAGTGAGAGTAAGGTCCAACTTGGGGAGCAAATGTGAACTATATGCGTCGGCGTGATAATGCCGCAAATCCAACTCCATCGTACCATGAAACCCGAACAATCAACCAAGTTACAACCAAGGGAAAACATAATATAATGTCAATGGTCTTTCTTCATTCCCCTTTCCTTGCTTTCAAATTACATACAAAAACGAAAAACATATTTTTTTTTTATTTTTCTTTGATTTTTCGCCATTTTTTTTTTTTTTTTTTTTTTTTTTTGGTATGAAAATGAAACTAGATAATGAAATCGAAAGTACATAAATAAATCTAATGCTAACTGTTACAAGCTTGGGTGCTAACAATAATATACACCATTTCCGAACCACAAATCCAAACATAGCCTCGAACCACGAACTATTGGCTTAGTGTGCCAATCAATCAACATCAATGAAACCATTACGAACACCGAAGCTCCCCCAAGCTAGACTCGGGACAAGTAACCAACGGGGCTAATAGGGCTCAATTTTGTGGAGTTAAAACAATAAACGGACAAGGCTACAACATGGGTATGAAAGGCAGGAACTGATGTTTCTAAGTTCGTCTGAAGGCTTCCTAAGAGAATGGCCTCTGTCATACGCGGCATGCGTGAGTTGCAACTAAACTACTAATGAATCTCAAGCCAAAATCATACGATAACAAGTCACATCAATCACACAAACTTATAGTAAGGTGACCTACAAGATAATTGGCTAGCTATTCTTGACACGAGACCAACATCTTACCGCATACCATTCAATTGGTTCACACAATGCTAAGCAGTTATCAATGTATAGCATGACCGACTGAATTTCAGAATCATAACTACGTTCAAAAGAAGCTCAAGAGAGTCAAATAAAGCCCGAACAAAGTTTGAAAGTCAATTGCATAATGCAGGGTATAAAGACATGCAAATGCAAGTAAAAATGCAACTAAATTGAACAATAACACTAGGAAAGCAGTACATTTTTTTTCGTTGCACGTAAACTCCCACCCCTAATGGATGGTACAAAGCGTACAACACCTAAACAAAATAATAAAACTATACTAGAAAGCAACAAAGATAGATATCCCTCCCCCAAGCTAAACAAAACACAGTGCCCTCACTGTGAAAATAGCAACAAAATAACTCAAACAAGGGAGAAAGATGGGAAGTGCTCACTCGTGATGAGCCTCGTCTGCCGAGGATGACTCGGTAGAACTGTCGACAGTAGAAGCGGTGTGGCCAGAAGCTTCAAACTGACGACGAAAGGAGCCAATCTCCATGGATGTGGTTGAATTTGGGTGAAAGCTAGTTGGTTTAGTTGCTTTCATGATGCAACAACCACGATTTAAAATACCCCAATCAACCAAGACGATGCATACTTCAAGATTCAACGATCAATCCCAACGAATAGTTCAAGCAATAATCAATAATCTCCCAATGCTAACAATTTGAACTCAACAATCAACAAACGTTAACCAATCTCAACAAGTAATTCAGATAATATTCGTCAACAACGACAACCATTCAAATTCAACAACCAATATTGACATCAAAATTTCAATTTCATTGTCAAAATATGAGTAAGTGAATAAACTTTAGAAAAATTGAAACTTTAATATCTTTTGTGCACCACAAAGACCAGAATTTGGTTGTGACACTTGCGAGCTCACATGAATGTCACAAACGAGCACTAATACTACACAATTTGCCAATGCCCACAATGAATAAAAAAAACCCCAAATTGATTTCAAAAGTTAGGGTTTTAATTCATGAACCAATATAATGGTGAAGGAGGGAGAATTCAGAGGTGAAGAAGGGGGTGGGAAGGTGGCGGATGGTGGCTGTTGTGAGGCGGTGCGCCGACCACCGTAGCACAGGCGGCCGACGGCTGTGATGGAGGACGAACGAGCAGATGCTGTTCGCAAGAAAGGGAAAGAATTCGAAGGAGGGAGAGGGAGACTGGGCGGGACTGCGGTGTCGTGGGTGAGGGAGAGGGAGGTGCGAAGGGGTTGCGAAGGTTCGGCGGGATAAGGTGATGGTGGTGCAGCGACGGGTTACCGCCGGTGGTTGCTGGCGGTTCGTATGGGTGGACTGGGCGAAAGGGGGGGCGGGTCGAAAGAGGGAGAGGGACAAGCGAAGTGCGAAGGAGGGCTTGTGGTGCGAGAGAAGGAGGCGGGCTGAGGTGGGATGTTGGTGAGTGGGGTGATGGTGGGTGAAGGAGATGGAGAGTGGTGGACAGTGAGGGTGAGAGAGAGGCGAGTGTGAGTGAAAGGAGGTGTGGGTGGGCTGTTTGTGGGCGCGAGGATCGTGCACGATGAAAGGCGGGTGCTGCGAGCTGGCAGGGCGCGAGGGGTGCGCGAGCTCTCTCGCTGGCATCGAGCCTGCGCGAGCTCTCTCGCTGGCGTCGAGCCAGCGCTCGTTGGTGCTGCGAGCAACGAATGCTGGGCGAGGCGGGCTGGCTGGCGCATACGGAATGAGCAACGCGAGGAGATACGGGCAGCATAGCCGTGGCGCAGCGGGACATCCCTCGCTGAAGGCGAGAGATCCCTCGCTGGGATGCCATTGAACGCGCAATAAAATGAGCCAGCGCCCTCGCTTGTTCCCCAGCGCGCAAAGCAGTAGCTCTCAATTGGAGATGGATATAGGCCAGCGAGCACGCTGGATAGGCGCTGGGAAATGCGGTCACACGAGGAGCTGCTACAGCTTGTCGATGCATCAAAATTCTCGGAATAGTTTGATCGTGCACCTACACATCCTAAAAAAAAAAAAAATTCAAACACCACTAAACTCAAATATTAGAATCGTTAGTAAAATTAAAACACGCAAAAATAAATTAAAAATTACGATGAATGAAAAACTAATCTAAAAATAAAATAATTAAAAAGATACGAAAATAAATAAATAAATAAATGAATTCAAGTGAACTCAAAAATAAAATATTTTTGTTCTTTTGTTGTTTATATACTTTTTTTTTTTTTTTTTTTTTTATAAAATAACCAAATAAATAAAATAAATTAGATTAAAAATAGAATTAAATGAAAGAAATTGAAAATAAAAAGAGTTAGAAATCGGGTTGCCTCCCGATAAGCGCTCGTTTTAAGTCATTAGCTTGACTCCAAACCTCAATACTTAAGCGTCGGTGGGTGGATCGGAGAGATAGATCGTCTCCAATTTTCCAATAAACGCTCCTTCAGTGTATAGCTTCAAACGTTGACCGTTCACTTTGAACTTGGTGCCATTTTCACTAGCAACCTCAATAGCTCCATGTTCCTTGACTTCGGTGATAGTAAAGGGTCCGGACCATCTAGACTTAAGCTTTCCTGGAAAAAGCCGTAGTCGTGAATTATAAAGCAAGACCTTATCACCGATGTTGAACTCCCGTTTTTGAATTATCTCATCATGAAACTTCTTCGTTTGCTCCTTATAGAGCCTATGATTCTCGTAAGCTTCAAACCGTAGTTCATCTAGCTCATTCAATTGAAGAAGTCTCGCTTCACCGGCCGCTTCTAAATCCATATTGATCTCCTTGACGGCCCAAGTAGAGAGATATTCCATTTCAACTGGTAAATGACAAGCTTTGCCATACACCAACCTATACGGAGTTGTCCCCAACGGAGTCTTGTAGGCCGTGCGCAACGCCCACAATGTGTCATCCAACTTCAACGACCAATCTTTTCGAGACTTGTTGACCACTTTTTCGAGAATTCTCTTGATCTGTCGATTAGAAACTTCGACTTGGCCACTCGTTTGAGGATGATAAGCCATGCCAACCTTTTGAGTAACTCCGTGCTTCTTCAGAAGAGCCTTAAAAGTCCTTTGATGAAAATGGGAACCCCCATCACTAATCACGACCCTTGGGACTCCAAAGCGCGGAAAGATGATTTTCTTGAAAAGCTTCTTTACGACGTTAGAGTCGTTGGTTGGCGATGCAATAGCTTCCACCCACTTTGTAACGTAATCAACGGCAACCAAGATGTACCGATTCCCACATGAAGAAGGGAACGGTCCCATAAAATCAATGCCCCATACATCAAATGGCTCAACTTCAAGAATTCCGGTCTGTGGTAGCTCTTGCCTTTTCGAAACATTGCCCGTCCGTTGACATTCATCACATGCATTGCAAAAGAAGCGAGCATCCTTGAATATAGAAGGCCAATAGAAACCACTTTGAAGAGTTCGATGGGCGGTCGGAATAGCACCAAGATGGCCACTAGAAGGTAAACTGTGGCAATGCTTAAGAACCCCGTGGGTATCCCAATCCGCTACACACCTACGAAACATACCATCGGCACACTTCCGATACAAATGTGGATCATCCCAAAAATACCGTTTAGCATCATGGTAGAATCTCTTACGTTGTTGATATGTCAACTCCGGAGGATGGGACCCACCAACACAATAGTTTGCAAAGTCCGCATACCATGGGGATTGAGTAGACACAGAGAATAGATGATCGTCAGGAAAAGAATCATTGATAGGCCCGTCTGTGCTAGATTGAAATTTCAACCGAGAGAGATGATCTGCGACAACATTCTCAGCACCCTTCTTATCCCGAATCTCCAAATCAAACTCCTGGAGAAGAAGAATCCATCGAATAAGTCTCGGTTTGGCCTCTTTCTTGGCCAACAAATACTTCAAAGCGGCATGATCAGTGTGTATAATGACTTTCGAGCCAACAAGATACGTCCGGAATTTGTCAAGTGCATAAACAACCGCAAGGAGCTCTTTCTCGGTAGTAGCATAATTCATCTGAGCTCCATCCAAGGTTTTGCTTGCATAATAGATGGCATGCAACACCTTGTTCTTTCTTTGGCCAAGCACTGCTCCAACAGCAAAATCACTCGCATCACACATAATTTCGAACGGCAAATCCCAATCCGGAGGCTGAATGATCGGAGCAGTTATCAATGCTTTCTTTATCCTGTCAAAGGACTCTAAACAAGCATCAGTGAACTCAAATGTGGCATCCTTGAGCAGTAATTGAGTGAGGGGTTTCGCAATTTTAGAAAAATCTTTTATGAAACGGCGATAGAAACCCGCATGACCGAGAAAACTCCTCACTCCCTTGACATTCACGGGAGGGGGAAGTTTCTCGATCACCTCAATTTTTGCTCGGTCAACTTGGATGCCACGCTCAGAAATAAGATGACCAAGTACCACTCCTTCATTGACCATAAAGTGGCACTTTTCCCAGTTCAATACCAAATTCACGTCAGAACAACGTTTAAGCACTTTAGAAAGATTATGCAAACATACATCAAAGTCAGAACCATAAACACTAAAATCATCCATAAATACCTCCATGATATCCTCGATGAAGTCAGAAAAGATGGCCATCATACACCTTTGAAATGTAGCAGGGGCGTTGCACAAACCAAACGGCATTCTGCGGTATGCAAAAGTTCCATATGGACAGGTGAACGTCGTCTTCTCCTGGTCGTCTGGGTGAATGGGAATCTGAAAGAAACCTGAATATCCATCCAAATAACAGAAAAATTTGTGTTTTGCTAATCTTTCTAGCATCTGGTCAATAAAGGGGAGGGGAAAGTGATCCTTCAAGGTAGCCGTATTCAACATTCTATAATCTATACACATACGCCAACCTGTGACAACACGAGTGGGGATAAGCTCATCCTTATCATTTTTAACGACCGTTGTCCCCCCCTTCTTAGGAACGACTTGCACCGGGCTCACCCATTTAGAATCTGAAATGGGATAGATGATGCCCGCATCAAGTAGTTTCACTACCTCTTTTCTCACCACATCTTGCATATTAAGATTCAAACGACGTTGTGGTTGTATGCGAGGGCGGTGATCTGCTTCCAAGTTAATTCTATGCATACAAAAGTCAGGACTAATGCCCTTGAGATCGTCAATGCTATACCCGATTGCCTTTTTGTGCATACGTAGCACGGTCAGAAGCTTAGAAAGCTGGCTATCGTCGAGTGCAGCATTAACGATCACAGGAAAATCCTCATTATCATCAAGAAATGCATATTTAAGGTGAGATGGTAATGGTTTTAGTTCTACCTTCGTTACCTGTGGCTCGGAAATAGAGCAAACAGTTGCCAATACCTCAAAACCATCGACCTTCTCTACTTCAATTCCATCTAAATCCGAGATCAAGGAATCAATCTCACAATCTCCTTCCCCTTTATGGGCTTCCAAGGTGAGAGTCGCCAGCAATAGATCATCATACAACATTCTAGGAATGTTGTCTAGAGAAATCTCTTCTGCAATATCAATCCTGCAACAAGTATTCTCAAGCATAGGAGACTTCACAGCATTGGTTAGATTAAAAGTAACAGTATCATCACCAACACTCAAAGTAAGAGACCCAGACTTGACATCAATAACAGCACCTGCAGTACATAAAAATGGCCTACCCAAAATTATGGGGATTTGACTATCCTCCTCCATATCTAGCACCACAAAATCAACAGGAATGTAGAATTTTCCCACCCGGACAGGAACATCCTCCAAAATACCTAAAGGATATTTTATAGAACGATCTGCCATTTGCAAAGTGATTTGCGTGCATTTTAGTTTTCCCATATTCAACCTATTACAGACAGAAAGGGGCATGACAGACACACTTGCACCTAAATCACATAATGCTTTATCAATGAACAATGCACCTACATGACAGGGGATGGAAAAACTACCCGGATCCTTAAGTTTGGGTGGAGACTTATTTTGCAATATGGCACTACACTCTTCAGTTAGAGCGACTCTCTCCACACCACCATAATCCCTTTTCTTAGTGATCATCTCTTTCAAAAATTTTGCATAAACAGGAACTTGAGATATTAAATCAGTAAAAGGGACCGTTACCTCAAGATTCTTGACCATTGCCAAGAACTTACCAAGCTGTTGATCAACCTTAGTTTTCTGCATCCGGTGAGGGAAAGGTAACTTAGGCACAATAGGGAGAGAATCAGAATTCTTCTCTTTCCCCTTATTTGCACCAACATCATCAGCATTACCAACTTCCAGGACTTGAGGCTCTGCATCAATTGCTTTCCCTGGTCCATCTGTGTTCTCCTTAGCAAGAGTTGCATCATCAGTGGGCATCGGGGGTCCATTATATTTAGTGCCACTTCTAAGAGTGATAGCATTGGCACTTTCTCTGTTCTGGGGCGGAGTAGGTTGCCCTGGTAGTGTACCCGGTTGCCTTTGAGACAGAGTGTCAGCAAGTTGAGCAACTTGATTCTCCAACATTCTATTCTGATTCTTCAACTCTTTGATGCTCTCATCATGGTTCTTTTGAGCTATCTCTGCGGTCTTCTGCATATTTGCAATGAGCTTATACAGATCACCCATGTTAGGCTCTGGAGTAGCACTGCTCTGAGGGGGTTGTTGATATCCTTGATGCGGGGGCCTATTAAACCCCGGGGGAGCATTATGTGAGGCCCCTTGTTGAAATGGAGGCCTAGCAACATGTGGTTGAGGTGGATGGAACTGTGGTTGCGACCATTGTTGCTGGGGTTGAGGATTCTGAACATTGTTGCCCCGATATGAGAAATTTGGATGATTCCTCCAACCCGGATTAAATGAATTGGAGTATGGGTCATTGGGTTGTCTCTGTTGAAAAGCATTCACTTGCTCCAATTGCGTAGTATCCTGTAAACTATAAGAGCACTCATGACCAAAGTGACCTTGGATGCCACATACTTCGCAGTAAGAAGTTGTCACTGGAGCTACACTAGACATAGCATTGATACTCATTGGGGGTGTACTAGACTGAGGAGCCTTCAAAGAATCGATCTTCACGTTCAAGGCTGCCACTTGTGAGGACAATAGAGCATAAGCATCGACATCAAATTTTCCCTTCTTAGATGTGGATCTGGTGGTGCTGTAATGGTTGGCAGCTAAGTTGGCAAGAAAATCATAACCTGCATCCACTTCTTTGTCAAGAAAAACACCCCCAGCAGCAGAATCAACCGTGTTCTTTGTTTCATCTTGCAAACCATGGTAGAAAATCTGAACCAAGAACCATTTTTCAATATTGTGATGCGGACACGACCGCTGCAAAGCCTTGAATCTATCCCAGGCTTCTCGAAGTGATTCACCAGGTTCTTGAGTGAATGTAGTTAGCTTATGCCTTATTTCAGCAGTCTTGGTGGGTGGAAAGAATTCTTCTAGAAAGGCCTGTGAAATAGCACTCCACTCTGTCTCCTTGACATCTTTCAACCATGTCTGAGCCTTATCACGAAGGCTAAAACCAAACAACATGACTTTCAATTGGTCTTGAGTGACCCCTTGATGCTTGATAGTACCACACAGTTGGTTGAACCTCTGCAAATGGTTGGTGGGTTCCTCAGATGGATGGCCACCAAATTGACTTTGTGAGACCATGGAGATTAGAGCGGGCTTGATCTCAAAGTTGACTGCATCAATAGTTGGCATTGTGAGCCCAGTCGGAACACTATTCGAGGAAGGAACCCCATATGATTTCAGGGATTTAGACATCGTGTGACTCGGTGGAGTCTGTGAGTCTTGGGACCCTGACTGCTTCTTCTTTTTCTGTTGCTTTTTTAGTTGACGAAGGGTCTTTCCAAGATCGGGATCGGGAGGAACCAAGGTACCCGTTCTGGCAGACCTGGGCCTAAACAACAACGAAAGAAAACGCAGTGAGATTTGCCTCAATTGGAACTGAGAGTTCCAATGAGACAATGGAAACAGTTCAAATAATCAAACTAAAACTAATAGAATATAGCCGTCTCCCCGGCAACGGCGCCAAAATTTGATAGGCTGTCGTACACCCGTCAAAAATAAAATCCTAACGAAACCTCCTAACAATGTAGTAGGGTAAGCAGGGTCGAATCCACAGAGAGATGGCTATTTAAATCTAGCTTCCAAGGTATGGCGAAACTAACAATGTCACGAAATTTAGGATTCAATGTTTAAACTAAAATAAATAGAAAAATAAACTAAAAGATCTAGGGCAACGGTTCACCATGTTCATAGTTCAGAATCAATCAAAACATCATCAACAACTCAAATATTCAAATTATCTAGAGCACAAGTTAATCCTACGGTCGGGTCTTAACACTCTCAATTCAACATATGCAGTACGATCGCTAACATAATCAGAATTGCTAGTTGTAGGTAAGCCTCTAAAATTCGATCTTTCGATTCTAAATCCTATTAGCATGATTTAATCAAACAATTGATCAGATTGCAAAGATTAACAATATAAACCTAATCAACTAGAAATATCAATGAATAATCAAACCATCAACAATAATAATAAGGATTCATAATATAAACATGGATTCCCAAACCCTAGAAAAGAAACTACTCAATCATGAAACGAACAATGAAAATCAAATCTAAGAATGAAAACATAATTAAAAGCAATAAATAAAATAAAAACGAAAATCAATAATACCTCAAAGAATTACATTAATGGAGTTTGTAGAAAAACTATGGTTCATGAAAAAGAAAAGAGAGAAAAAAAACGTGAGAGAGGAGTTCCAAGAGAATTAAAACCTAAAGGAAATAAAAGCATAAGGGATAAAAGCATTCCCTTGAAGTATTTATATGCTTCCTAAATTCTAAACAAAATAGGAAAAGATAACAATTACATAAGCTAAGATTTAATTGGACGATCACCAAGACGAAAGCATGAACCCGCGTGTGGAAGTAGTTGGGCGGAGAAACCAGCGGGCCCGCTGGTGGGTCGCTGGTTTTCGCGCCCAAGGGGAAGATTGGGCCATCGTTTTGGGCTTCGGGCGAATCGGATAGTCGAGCCATCTTGTTTATGTCATAACTCTTGTTCTACAATGCCTATAAGGACGTGTGACCTGTCGTTGGAAAGCTCTTGAAGTCTACTTTCTAGGCCAATAAAAATCGCCTCATTCCGACATGTATAACTTGAGATATCATCAAAAGAGTGAACGCTTGTCCGTTTTGATGCTTAGAAAAATAGCGTTTAGCTTCGTTATTGACTCAAAATTATCCCTAGAGATATGCAATGATCCTCGAGTCAACATTCAATCCGTTCATCATCCAAATCAACTCATAACACTCCGAAAGCATCCAAATGACCGTAAAATCACCTGAAACATTAAGAAAACACAAACGGGGCGTAATAGAGTACGACAACGATAACTTATGCAAATGTGATCCTAAATGCAACTAAAATGATATAAATGCCTAATAATGCAACCTAAATGCGCCTAAAATACCCTATACAAATATGACTCATCACCTTGCCCCCACATCTTTTAGTATGGTGAGAAGGTCTGTGTTGTACTCAAAATATTCTCGTTCTTGCGGTCGTTCTCTCTTGTGCCCAGGAAAGTTGGTATCGTGCTCTTTTGAGAGAGCCCATGTGCCATTTACCCGTGGAGGTTTTTGGTCCACCTTATCCTTCTTCCCGGAGGAGTCTGTTTTTTCTCCAATCCTCCCTTCCTTTGACGCGTTGCATATTTCCGTTGCATGGATAAATGCTTCAGCCTCGTCTAGGACCTCTTCCATAGTCCTTACACTCTTCTTAACTAGGTCAAACTTGAAGGACCCCTTCTTCAATCCTCTGATAAAATTATCAAAAGAGACACCATCAGGCAAGTCTGGGATCTGTCCCGCCTCCAGATTGAAACGCTTCACGTAGCTTCTTAGGGACTAGTCCTTCCCTTGCCGGATCCGTCCTAAATGCATGCTAGTTTTCCTTTCTTCCTTGTGTGCCATGAACCTTGTAGAGAACAAAGTCTGTAATTCGCTAAAAGAGGCAATTGATCCTGGGGGCAGCCGTTCAAACCATTTAGACGCTACTCCCTTGAGCGTGGCTGGGAAGTACTTGCACCAAGTGGCTTCATTGGTTCCCTGGACGTACATGTGGTGGCGGTATGCGACAAGATGCATGTCGGGATAGGTGGTCCCGTCATAAGCTTCAATGGTAGGGGTTTTTACTTTGAGTTCCTTCGGGGCGTTCATGATCTCGTCAGAAAAAGGAGTACTCATGTGCCTTAACGTCAGGTTGTTGAGTCCTTGCTGAATATGGTAAGTTGGTTCACGGCGGTTTGATAGCAAACGGGGGCGCATGCTTACCCTGTGGGGCGTCATCTGGGTCGGTCCACGTGTAGTGGGATAAAATGGCGGGTCTTCCATCACAGGGGTGGACCCGGTGTCTGATAGTTCAGATTCAGCCTCATAGTGTTCTTGACGCCTTGAAGCTGGTCGCAGAATGGCTGGGGGGCTTCCCCTAGATGACGGTCATATGACCGGGTCTCTTTGGGGTAAGAAGGTGGGTGGGTCACGGCCATCTCCCGAGTGCTCGGGCACAGGGCTAACTCCCCTGCTTGCTTGTGGGCGAGAACCTTCTCCATCTCTCCAAACGTTGGACCTGAGCGGCATTCTGCTTATCCGATCGACGCCTAGACTGAGGGGCCTCTGCGGAGCCGTCCTCTCGGCGCAGTAGATCAGCATGTTTTTCCGAATTTCATCTTGCAGTGTAGTGCTCATCTGTTGTCGAAAGGTCTGATTCATTTGCTGTTGGAATCCTGTTAAAATCTCGCGTAGGGAGCCCACCGATACCGGCAAATCTAGATTCTCATCTAACACGACGTCTCGGACGCTAGGGCGTAGATGGCCGCCTGGCGGAGACGCCTCGGTTATTGGTTCTTCTTCTACCACCACTTCAGCTTGCATTCGTCCTGGTATGTTCCCTGCATTTGCAATTCGATTGGTCTCTTCAATGTGACGTTTCTCTTCTTCTTCACCAGCATGCTCTCTGTCAGAGTGTAGTTCGGCCATGACACTGTACCTCCCCACAGACGGCGCCAAATGTTGTGGGATCTTTTACGGTGATGACGTGTCACGCGTTCCTCGGAGGTATCAAGTATGAGCTGGCACGAACTTCTGGCAACTTGCAAAACAAGAATATTCCCGTAGGAATATCCCCTCTGATGCTTAAGTAAGTATAAGCTGGAGAGAGAAGTTATTTGTAGAGAGAAGGCAGAGCAAAGATAGTTTTAGGTTGGTGGGAATGAAATGAATGCCCTTTTACCTAGGGATATGCACTATTTATAGTGCTAGGGTTTCTCGGGAACTGGTCCTGCATGATTGAGTGTTTACGCAAGATTGGGACATGTGTCCTGCATTGGTTCTAGAAGCTGGTAGAGGACCAATGTGGACCTCTTAATCGCTTGGGCCTGGGCCCTGTGAAGTTTGAGAAATGCCCGTAGGCAAGCTTTTGGGCTCTTTCTTCTGGGCTTTGATAGTGCAGTCAGGTGACATTCTTTTAGGCCACATCAACAATAAAAAAACTCGATCATCTTATTGCTAATTACAAAAATTAAAATCATATTATTGTCGCAAAAGCATCTCACTAAAATTCTAAACCCAAGAAAACTAAAATTCGATCATATTATTGCTAATTATTAAATTAAAATCAAAACCTAAATCAGAAAATAATTTAGAAAACCTAATATCTAAACTTGTAAATCATGGAAAATAACCAAAATTTCGGAACTTGAAGAGAGAAATTTGAATAAGCTCATACCAAGAAAACCCCCAAACCGAAACCCCAAGCAAGACTAGAAAAAAAGATCAAGAACAAAACATACCCAGAGATCGAAATTCAAAACGTGGGAGACAAATTAGTACCTCAAAGTCTTTAGATTTCGTTTGCAATGTGTCGTATAGCTTCAAATTGAGAGAGCAATTTGAGCTTGAGTGTAATCTAGATCAATGTCGGCAGAGAAAGCGAGAGAGTAATGGGGTTTAGGGTTGAGAGTAAACGTTGAGAGAGGGTGCGAGTGTGTGAGTGTGGTTTCGCCGGTGGCTTCGCCGGTCACCTGTGCAGGGAGATGTTTTGCAGGAGCTGTGAGAGACGTTGGATGCAGGGAAGAGAGACTGTCGTTTTTTTTTTTAATTCTTAGATTAAGGCTGCACTTTTTTTTTGGGAATTTTTCAGATTTTATTTTTTTTTTCATTTTTTTGTTCCTTAAAGGTTGCACTTGTTTGATAAGGGCAACCTTTGATGAGAAACCTATAAGGATTTTTCCTCTGGTGCACCATGGTTAAGACTTTTGTTGTTTGAGCTCATACCATGGTAGAAACTCAAACAAAAGAAGTCTCTACCATGGTAGAAGCTCATACTGTGGAAGTCTCCATGTTTAAAAAAAAATTATTTCAATTTTTATTAGTGATTTTAATTAGTGTTTTGTAATTTAATGTTAAATTCGGCAAAATGTAATAATTATTTATTTGATTAGTTATTAATTATTGATTATATGTTAATTAAAATGGGGTATAAATTAAGTGTAAAAGATGGAAGAAATATAAAAGGGTATTTGGGTCATTTAATAGGGCGGTAATATAGAGAGATGAGTAATATTAGGGCGAAGTTTAGTTTAGTAAGCCCCTTATTAAGTCGTGGTTTAGACTTTAGACCCTAGTCGGCGAAACTAGCTGTAGCGGGTAACGTTTATCGGTTGAGTAGCGGGTAGCTGTTGAAGCAGCGGGTAGCGGTCAATAGTAGCGGATAACCGTTAGCTGTCAAAGTAGCGAGTAACTAATATGAGTGTTTAGTAAAAGTAGATGTTGAGATTTTTTTTTTTTTTTTTTTGGTGTCAATAGATGTTGAGATTGTAAAATACAGTACAAGTTACATATTTTGTTTAAAACTTTATTATAATTTTATCAAATGCTACCCCCGCTACCTTCAAATGCTACTATTTTTAACGTTGACAAAAGTTATCCAACCGCTACCGCTACCTCTACCACATCGTTTTAAATAGGTCAAAACATTGTCCGCTACCTCAAACGCTACCGCCGAACACGCCATAGTTCACCTTATTTCATGATATTATTACTTATTGCAGATCAGATCAGGAAAAACTAAGTTTAGATTAGATCAGCAGGAGAAGATCAGATCAAAGCAAGAGAAGCACTAAATGGGGCCTAAAGGTGGATACAATTTTCTTGTAAGACCATCTTATAGGAACACTTATCAGTCAAACCAAGCTTGGCGTCATTTTTTAATGGAGTAATTCCTAACTTTTTTTTTTTAAAAAAGAATTGTTAAGTTTAATACTAACTAAATTAGTATAAAACATAACTAATTAAAAAATAGACACATTACAATACAAATTGTTACACTTATGAGTCGAATAGTTAAGCTTTTACATAAATTAGTTGAAGTATAATATAAAGAGTTGTACTTACGAGCCAAATGAAGAAATAGACAAATAGTTGCTTATGAGTTTTTTTGTTGGGAAACCCCCAAGCAAACAAAAACTACGGAGTATAACAAACTAGAAAATAAAAAAGAACGAAAAGATAACACAGAAATAAATACTAGAAAAAACAGAAAACAAAATCCACCAGAGCTAGCTTGTTCTTATGTAAATTACTTAAATGTACAACTTTAAATTGAAAGGGATAATACTAATTAATGAAACGATATTCCTTTAATTGAATAAAATAACTTGACAACCTTGATAATAAGTTCGATAAATCAACCTTGATAACATACATAATAACATACGATCCTAATATTAGATTCATAAATAAACTAACACAACCCTAAAGAATCGTAATTAACGACATTAACACATGGCGATCTCTTGATGAAAAGAGAGTCATCATTCTTGGATTGTTCAAACCCTTGCACCGGCCTATTTGCGCTGAAAGTTGAAGGAAACTCGCTAAAGCCCCTGGAGTTACACGAACGATACGTACAATCGGAGTGTAAAAACAAGACGATTAAAAGTACCAATCAAACATTCGCGGGCGCGGACGCGGGCCGAGCGGTAACTCACAACGGCACAAAGGGCAAATATGTTCTTTAAGTAACCATCGAATCACACAAGGCTCGTGAAAAACATGCTTACAAGGCAGCCTAGCCAATAACGTCTTTGGTATAACACCACCACCTCCACCTCCACCACCACCTCCACCACCTCCACCTCCACCTCCACCTCCACTACCACTACCACTACCACTACCACTACCACTACCACTACCACTACCACCTTCGTCGTCGCCGCCTCCTCCTCCACCCCCACCTCCATCTCCACTTCCACCTCCACTACCACTACCACTACCACTACCACTACCACCTTCATCGCCTCCACCGCTGCCACCGCCAGCGCCACCAAAAGTAATAGTATCATGACCGCCCTCGGCCTCCGAATCTTGATCCACCTCGATGTCTAGGGTTTTCAAATTTCCTAGACATATACCACAATTACTATCATCATCATCATTATCAACAACATTATTAACCCTTTCCAACCCTTTGATAATTGCTACATCCTCCTCAAAAACTCTATCCCAATCACCAACCAACGCCCTAAACTCCTCCTCATCACAAACTCGTTCATCAAGATCACAACCAACAACCTTATACTCATAAACCTTAAATTTCAAACTACTATCAGGAGATAAATACATCCACATCACTTGTTCCCGAATCTTGTCCCTTAAACAATTCAACTCCTGGTTCACCTCCGCGACAGACAGGTAGTTATAGCACAATACGTCGTCGTAACAGTGACGGCAAAACGGGTTGAAAAAGAGAGGATCCGATTGTATATTTCGGGTACTCACTAATCGTTTACCGTTTGTATGATAATAAAGTAAGTCTTGGTGTTCGACGAGTATTACTCGAACTTCGAGTATTTTCTTAGGTGAAGAAGAAAAACATGGTATAGTATGGTTACAAGGAATTACAATGTCGAGTTTTTCGAGCGTAATACTAGTATCTTTGTTCATATTGTATTTATTTAATTTCAATTTTTTTTCTTTTTTTTTTGGTAGTATTGAATTTTAGATTTTTATTATGGGATTTGTGAGGGAGGGTTTTGGTTTATATATAGAGAAAACATTTGGTTGTCGAATATCCGTGTGAGTTGGATAGAATTGAGTTTAACCCAAGTCGGATTCCTATTCCGATTCCAATTTTAGTATGACTAGGTATCGGTCGCGCATTATCTCGTGCGGGTGCCCGTCAAAATAAACGGTGAATTTTGTGTCTGGAGAAGGGAGCGTCATCAATGTATGTGTCTGATAGGTAAGTGAACTCGAACTTATATTACATTGTGTTTTGCGATTATATTAAAGTGAGAGTGGAATGAGTCTACAATACATGTTGTGTATTGATATGTACCGCTATGCACTACTTAAATTAATTAATTAATTAATTAATTACTTAATGATTAAACTTTTTAAATTTTAAATGTATAAATTGGTGAATTAATTATTTACCCCGTCTTTCCTAAAAAGGCAAAAAGAAGAATGAAAATTTTCAGTTAGTACAAATTGGTGTCGTTAGTACATGTTGTGCTTGAATAATGTGATTTTAAGTTACGACTCTCTTTTAAAAACATAGAGTTACTTTGATTAAAAAATGGTTACGATATCTAAGAAAATGATGTTTAATTTATTATAGTCACTATGTATGTAAAATGGGTACTAGAGTAAATCGTTGGCTTTAGGTCCACAATAATGTTATTGTGGCCCAAGTCAACGCAAGAATAACCCATGAATCATATGGTACGGGGAAAAGGGATTTTGCATTATACTTATACGTAGTACTTCGTAATCTATTAGAAGGATATATTTTACAATAGCTACACTAATTTGTAGCTATTGTAATCTTTTGATTCGAAACCAATCACTTTTACTATGAAATCTTCACCCTTTATTTTACTCCCCTCGTCCCAGAATACTCTCCCCAGTTTGATCGGCACATAGTTTGACAATTTAATTGACTTATTATTTAATTAGGTGGTAGCTAGTTGATAGTAGAGTATTTTTTTTAATATAGTTAGTGGGGAATGTGTGGGACTTTCTATTTTTTTAATGTTTGTTTAGATATATATTAGGGATACAAGTGAAGCCTTAGATAAGAGAGAGAAACAATTTAGAATTAGAAAAAATTATGCTTTATAGAAACGAGCACGTATTCCAAGACGACTTTATAAGGAAAGCGGGAAGAATATTCCGGGACGGAGGGAGTATTGACTTAATTAATTGCAACAACTTCAATGATCATAAAAAGGACCTGCTCGCAAAAAAAAATATTTTTGGTTGCCAACTATTGGTACATGAATTACGTAAGCAACTATCTAAATATTGTAGCTACAAGGTAAAATAAAAAAAAAATTATAGAGTAGAGCTACAAGTTGTTGTAGCTAACCAATGGGAAACTTTGTAACTTAAAAACATTGTAGCCAAAAATTTGATGTGGATTTTTTTTTTGCTAAGCAAGTCAGAATAATATTAATACTCCAACCAATTAGACCAACTCAAGGAGAAACAAACCAACTAAGTTGGACCATTTCAACCAAATACTAGCAACAATAAAAATAAAAAAAAAAAGCTTTGAGAGCCATAAACCACACACTATCTTGTCTACTTACAGTTTTAGGCATAACTACCGGTACTCTACTTCTTACGACCTGTTTCAATGTACACATTACATGATGAATTGTTGGAAATTATTTATCCCATAAGCTACAGTTCCTGCTCTTTCAAATCAAGTAGACCAGTGCAGCCACTCCTGCATACAAAACATTCTTTAAGTAAAACTAAACTTAAATTCTTATTTTAAGATGGTAAATTTGCTAAAATAACTTTTTATAACCAAGAATTTGTGAGAAACAACCTTTTAAAAAATGTGAAGAAAGATCTTAAACTAAAAAAAATTGCGAGACACAACTATTCCCTCTGTCCCGAAATACTTGAAACGGTTTGACCACACAGAGTTTAATGCATTGTAATTGACTTATTATTTAATTAGATGGTAGTTGGTGTGGGGTATTTTTTTAATATAGGTAGTGGGATGCGTGTCAAACTTTTAAAGGGGTAGGGGGGTGGGAGTGGGGGTAGTGGAACTTTAATGCTTTTTAGGGGTAGAGATGTAGGTGGGTCCCTGGGTAAGTGAGAAATTGATATAATATTAATAAAAGTTTCCATT
The DNA here is from genome assembly GCF_020520425.1 of Spinacia oleracea. Taxonomy (NCBI): domain Eukaryota; kingdom Viridiplantae; phylum Streptophyta; class Magnoliopsida; order Caryophyllales; family Amaranthaceae; genus Spinacia; species Spinacia oleracea. Next base: position 8,095,264 of record NC_079488.1, on the reverse strand, counting down.
TTTAGAAACGTTGCAAATAATCCGGACGGTCTTATAAGGAAAGTGTTTTGAGTATTCTGGGACGAAAGGAGTAAAACCTATTTTCAAGCGTTGCTCAAACATTCCAGACATTGACTCTTCAATTTGCCTAACCACACTCATTTTCCCTCTTAAAACCAATCTCATGGCCGTCTTAAATATTTTGGAGTCCCTGTTCTAATCTTGTTCAATTCTTAAAATTGGGTCCCCTAATATTAGAAAAAAGTGCAATAATCAAAATATCAAAATATTACTCCACTTTCCGAGCAACCAATTTTTTTCCTACAAATTTAAACGAAAAAGTTCACTGCCTACTCCTGGTAATTTTTAGTCGGTTGAAAAATACTTTCTGGATGAAAAATCACTGCCTGCTCCTAATCTTTAGCTTCAAAATAAAAGAATTAAAAACAATAATGAATTAATCAGAATTAACCAATCAAAATTAGAACAATAAAAATAATAATTTACAACAATAAAAATAATAATTTACAACAATAAAAATAAAATGCAAGCAATATGTGATAAATTGATAATGTGATGGTTAAAATTGCCGTGAGGCGAGAATTTTAATGGTTTAGGCCCAACAATTATCTTAAGATAAGGATCAAAGTATCAAACTCACTAGTATTTTGTTTTTTGGATCAACAAATGAAACCAGTGTATTCATATACCGATAATTAAATTAAATTGTTTGTTAAGCACGAAATTAAGGGGGAAAACAAAATTAAGGAAAAAACTAATTTACAACCATAAAAATTGTAATTAACAGGAAATTACAACTACAAAAAAACGAAATTAAGAACAAAAAAATTGTACTTTCTATTAGATTTTGTGAAACTTCTTGCATTGGAGTGTATTCCATTGATCAAATATATAAGAATCACAATATGAGTCCTAATCTAATATATATAAATAAAGGGGAGTTTTTTCAAGAACATTGAGAGCGTCCACGTAGGATTGTATAATTATAAAAATCAGAATAATTTTGTAAGCTAACTAAATTTTTCTTTTTAATAATTAGAGTTATTGAGATAATAAACTCCGATATGATGATATTGATCTATAAGATAAATATCAAAAATAAGTAAAAGAAAAGATAAGTACAAATATTGTAAGCTAATTAAATTTATCTTTTTAATAATTATGAGTTCTTAAGATAATAAACTCTGATGGATCACATAGTATATAAAATCACGAGGTGTATTGTGAATTCCTCCCATCAAAAAAACGTTTGATTTTTTTTAGGAAAACAATAAACGAGATAAATGTAAATTTTAAGGAAAGAAAATATAAATGTTATTAAGAGTGGGGCCGGGATGATATTTTCGTTAACACACATGATATTTTCGTTGGATGAGGGTTGATACTTTATCAACGAAAATATCAATATGTATCCGAATCACATTTCAATATTATTTATCATTATAAGAAAATAATAAACGATTTCTAGATAAGATGGTACTTCATATTAAATTCCACAATAAAGATTGAGTAATTCATACATGTCTGAACTATAATTAGTTTGTTATCTCATTCTTAATCTCTCTCTATAGATATATGTATTAAATCCTATATCCCCATCCTAATGCATATTCTATAATGAACTGAATGGCATTAGGATTTGAGTTTAGTGCTACAAGCTTACAATAATGGTTTTGCATTTGTTTTTCCACATTGAACGTACTTTTTTAAATTTTATTTTTTATTGGTTGTAATTTGTAAAATTGCAACAATATATTTATCATGTTCATGAATGAGCGTGCAGTAGATTTTACATCAAACAAAACAACACAACCTAAAGCACAAACAACTGTGGGAAACTTAAGTCAACCACACGAACTCTATGCCTAGCTCGCATTTGACCACATTAAAAATCATGGTACATGGTGCAGTCGTGCAGAGTTTCAAATTTTCAATACTTTTGACAAATGTGAGATCATATGTTTATTATAGTTGTTTAGCTTAGTTAGAATTAATATAATTAAGATCACGTAAAAAAAATAAGGATTGTTTTTATCTTTTTTATGATTAGCTCTATTGGTATTTGGATACAATCATACAAGTATGAGACCTAATCTTTATTACTCATCATCAAAAGAGTTTAACCTAACAACAAATATTAGATATATAACAAAAAGTTATGATACATTTATCTTATTTAACATAGAGTTTAATTTTCAAAACAAGATATTAACAAACCGTGCATCGCACGGGCATAAAACTAGTCTATACCTATATTTAAAAAAGAAAACCATAGACCATTAGATGACATGTATCACCCATCTTTCATAGATCATTAGATGACACGTGTCACCTCATCTTTCATCCATAATTTTTTTTTCAATTTTTTATTTTGTTATATGAAATATTTTACAGTTTCAACACCTCTTCTCTTCATCTTCCTCATCCAACATCAATTCACCATTTAGTTCATATATTCATTCAACTTTTTCCACTTCATCTCCCTCTTTAACACTCAATACTAATTCACAATCTAATTTATATATTTTTCAGTTTTAAATATAACTCACATATAAATCATATATTCCCACTAATTAAAATTACAAACCCACAATAAAACTAACACTTTAAAAGACGGTTTAATAACCACTAATATGCCCGTTCTTTGAACGGGCTAAAAAGCTAGTATGATTAGGAACACTAACATGACTAGAAGTGTAATATACATCAAATATCCTAAGAGATTTATATCTCTATTACACCCCCGCAGTCGTAGCGGGAGGAGGTCGTACGCTAAGACTGGATCTGAAATTCAAAAACAATTGTCGAGGAAGACCCTTAGTGAAAATGTCTGCAAACTGATACCGCGAAGGAACGTGCAATACCCGTACCTGACCCAATGCCACTTTCTCACGAAAAAAATAGATGTCCATATCCACATGTTTGGTGCGCTGATGTTGGACGGGATTGCTAGATAAATAAATAGCGCTGATCGACATTATCACAATAAACAATAGTGGCCTGACGTAGAGGACAATGTAACTCTAGAAGAAGGTTACGCAACCAACACGCCTCTGCAACAACGTTTGCAACGCCTCTATATTCTGCCTCTGCACTTGATCTAGAAAGAGTAGGCTGACGCTTAGAAGACCAAGAAATAAGATTGTCACCTAAGAAACAACAATATCCTGAAGTTGAACGGCGAGTGTCAGGACACCCTCCCCAATTTGCATCAGTATATGTAATCAAGCGCAAAGTAGATGTAGGATATAAGTGTAATCCGTGATCAACGGTACCCTGAATATAGCGAAGAATGCGCTTTAATGCTTTAAAATGAGGTTGTAACACCCTAATAATTCCTTGCTTTTATAAAATCATTTTCCAACTTAAAATAAAGGAATTACTAAAGTATTACCGCCACCGTGATAACGGTTAAGGCTAGTACCAGAATTACGCAGCGGAAATTAATGTTAACCAACTTTCAAACAACATAAATAATAATTATTGAGGCCTCCTACAAGATGGTACCACAACTGCCCAAAAACCAAAGTATTAAAATTCAATAAACCCAAAACATGATTAAAGTATAGCTTAAAATAGTTTTAAAGTACAAAAGAATGCAATTCTCTCAATCATCCCAAGCCACATGATTTCGATCGTACTTCGATCTACCAACTTGCTATATTATTCTACTCCCCAACAATTCAAGTGCATGAAGGAAATAATGCCCTTGGTCCAAGTATGCATTCTATGTTAAGTCTAATAAATGCGGTTCAGTATTAATTAACAAGTTAATAATTCAGTGAGATCAAGTGAGCTGAATGCCTAGCTAGAGGCCGCTTCAGTTCAAGTGGAATTAATGATATTAATCCACAGCTTACTCTTGACTGAACCCGTAGGGTCACACAAATAGTACGTAAACGGATCAAGTATTTAATGGCATTAAATACTCCATCTATGAATATTCGGAACCGACGGATCTTGGTTTCAGTGGGAGCTAAGATCGTCACAGGCAAGAAATGAATACTCCGGAAACGATGATATTGCCGGAAACGGAAATATGGATCGTATCGGAAATATGAATATTATCCAAGTCGTAGATGTTGCCGGAAACGGAAACATGGTACGTATCGGAAAATATTATTGGAAATGGAAATATTACCAGAATCGGAAATATTGCCGGAAACGGAAATATTGTCAGAATCGGAAATATTACCGGAATCGGAAAATAATTCCGGAAACGGAAATATTAAATATTTGTTCGAAACGGAAATTAATTCCGGAATCGGAAATATTAAATATTGTTCGTATCGGAAATAGATTCCGGAAATGGAAATTTAATCGGAAGCGTATCGTACGAATTAGCATCGGACGAGGCCTGCCGGACGAAGGCCCAGCACGAAGCCGGGCCATCGCCCAGCAAGCACGCACGCCACAAGCCCAGCGCGCACCAAGGCCACGGATGCGTGGGCCGCGCTGCATGGGCTGCTGCTCGCATGCGCATGGGCAGCCCTTGTGGCTGCCGTGTGTGTGTGTGAGTTTGTGCTCATGCGTGATTCCTAAAACTGCAAGAGTTAGTGTGTGATTAAATTCCTATTCCTAATTAGATAAATTAATTAAATAGAATTCATGTAGGATTCTAATTTCAATTAATTCGTATCCTACTAGGATTGCGATTCCTTTTCCATAACTCTATAAATAAAGGCCTAGGGGTCATTATTTACACACAAGTTTTTAAGTATTCAAAACTAAGATTTTTAAGCAGAAAAATCAGCCAATATTCTTGCCTACCCAACCGAAAATATTAGAACCTTAAGGGCGATTCTAGTTGGTCAATCTTAAGGCGGATCCGGACGTGCTGTGGACTATCTACGGAGGGACGACACTTGGAGTCCTAAAGACTTGTTCTTGTTCGGTTCGGGCGCAGCTAGGGAAGGCACGCAACAAAAAGTATGCATCTAAACTATGCTAAATGATTATGTGTAAATAATATGTTTCCTGGCTTTATGGTTTTTCCGCATGATTTATGAACTGTCATATGAATCATAACCTAACAGTGCAAATGATGGATCATCATAGGGTCATTATGGCAAAGGCCATGACCAAAAGAGACAAAGCACGTAGTCAGCAAAACCTGAGTACTTAAAAGGCTAGAGTGAAATAAAACTATAAACATGCATCACTCGCTAAAGTACTAATCAACATGCAAAAGCCATTTAATAATTAACAAACGAATCATGAATACAAGACTCGACTCTTGACTCACAATTTAATTAGAATACGCTTCGAACGGGCCAAAAGAATATTCCATAAAGGAAGGGTGTTGGGAGACAACCATACACCAAATAATAAATACGGAGTAATAAATATCGGACCATACCGAGTGTCGGGCTGATATTCCAGTAGGAACACACACAAGAGGGGGGGGTGAATTGTAATTCGAACTTTGATAGAGTTTCTTTCGAAACCAAGGAACAGTAAAGAAACTGAGAGCAAGAAAGATTAAAATAACAATTGTGAGAACTTCTTGACACTAATCAAGAAGAGAATTTCTTTTATTATAGTAATGCCTCGATTACAATAACTCTTCAACACAAGTTTCTCTCTAACTTGTGTTCCTCACAGTAATCTACTCAGATTACAACTCTATCTCTTTCACTCTCTCTCAGACTTAAACTCTAAGTCTTTACAGGATAACTCTATCCTCACTAATACAAAATACAATTCGTGTTTAGATAACTCTAGATATTAATAATGCTTTTGTGTAAATATAAGGGACTTAGGAACTTTGAATTAACTAGGACACAAACTGTAGAAAATCTTTGATTAATATGTTTTTAGGAAAGCAAAAACTCTTAGAATGTTTGTGTGATTTTACAGAAAATACATTTGCCCATTTATAGGTTTATCCCTAGGGTTAGTTCCCTTCAAAACCTCAATTGCTAACTGCCAGCACTTTGATCTTCACGTCCCTTGTCTTGAGGAACAAGGGGAAGACCACTTCCCACGATTTAGCTACAAAGCAGTTAGTGGTTTGACTCAATCAAACCCTAAAAGATTTTCCTCAAAACAGATTTTATTTATTTACAAAAACTAAGGAGAATTTTTAGGAAAATAAGTTTTGATAAAATAAAAACGTGAATCTATTTTTAAAAACTTATTTTTATTTAATTACTTGTTTTCCATAAAAATTTCTTCCAGTAAAATAAATGGCCTAATTAAATCACAAGTTCCTTGAGTACCCTATATACCTTTTGCATAATTAATATTTACATAAAATTCTAAGTACAATAGACTACCTAGACTTTTATGTCTTCCTTTTGTCTGGAACTTGCAACTCAGAAGCTTCAGACGTTCCAGCTCTGGAACAATGATGAGTTCCTCTCTGGCTATCATAGGAACTCGTGGCCATGAGTCTGTAATTGTTCTTGTGGGCATGTAAAACTCTTGATATGTAAATTTTTTTGCTCCTCTTGTGACTTCAAACTAGAACAGATACAACTTCAGCTCAGGAACGTACTCCAGTGGCTGTTTCAAGTGTAAATCAGGAACTTCAACATCTGATTCAAGTTCCTATCCTAATAGGAACTTGGGCACTTACCTGTCTAAAGTCATTAGCAACCACAATCAGGAAGTTTGCAATATGTGTGTGTGTCATCAACCAAAACCTAGGAACAACAATATTCCCCCTTTTTGGTGATGACAACACTTGCAAACTTTTTACAAATGAGAGTAAACATAAACAAGAACTGATGCAGACTACAGTGGAACAAAACAAAAAATAGAAAAACAAAAGAAAAAAATAAACTTACAGAGAGAGTACACAAGAAGTTGATTCAGGAACTGGATTGATTGTACCTTGGAAGTTTGCACCTTGACTTCCCCCTGTTGACATCAACAAAAAGCATAGCACGCAATATAGCCATTCCAAACACAGTGCCCCACGATCAACGTTTGGCAAGTTAAGCTAGCCTCAAAGTATTAAACCAACTTACACAATAAATTAGAAAGCAAGCAGTAATGATCAAAACTAGAAAACACAAATATATTTAACCAAGCAAGTCAAGATAAGATGGAACAAATACCCAAGTTTGAAATTATACAGACCAAAAAAAAATAAAAAGATTGTTCCATGGCAAAAGATAATTGAAACATGTGATAGGGTGATTAAGCTTGGGATGGGGAACCAGAACCAGCAGTTTCCTCGATCACTGTCTCCTCAAAAGTTTCCAGATTATTAATCTTGGTGAGAATGGTGGCACGAGTGGCATTGGCTTGATCTGAGTAGTGTTGAAGATTGGTTTGGAGAGTCTTGACACTGGCAACCAATGCACCTATGTGAGCCTGCATTGAACTGATCCTGTGGTCTGTTCCCTCCTGCAGTTCCACCAGACGGGCAACTGTTGCCTTCAGCTCCAATATCTGATCATCTTTTGCGTTCCAGGCACCCCCATGATCATGAACATGTTCCTGTGCAGATGGAACACGACGAGCTTTGGACTTCTTGGAGGATCTGGGTGTCCTGTTCCTTGGCACAGCAGTTTCAGGCAGTTCCTCTTGTTTAATTGGAACAACATCCTCCTCTATGGGCATCTCCTTGACCTCCCCTTCTTCATTTATTTCCATAAAGATAGGCCCTCTTTTCTTGTTTTCTTTCATTGTCACCCTCATGCTCTTTCTTTTCCCTTGGGATCCTACACTCTTCTTTTTCCCTTGAGGAACTCGAGATAAAGTCACCTCTAAGGGTTCGAGTTCCTCCTCCTCCTCCTCCTCCTCTTCTTCTTTAACTTCTGGACCCTCTTGGTCTTCTTCATCCTTTTTCTCAGTTTTTCCAGCCTTAATGACTTTGCCCTGAACTACCTTAAGGTTTAGCAGAGTGAGCATTTCAAGTTGTAGGATTTGGGTTGATTTTAGAGGGATGACATAATAGGGACTGAGGTCAACTGAGAAGCTTTTGAAGATTTCAGTGAGAAGTGAAGAGTAAGGGATTTTGAATTTTGGGATGCAGGTGGATAGATGTTTGATCATAATAGCTGGAAAATTTATGGGTATTTTTCTTTCTAGACAATACATAAGGCATGCATCAAACAAACTGGCTATGTTCCTTTTCTAGGTTCGAGGAACTACACCTCTCCACACAATATTGAATAGCAGTTTTTGAAGGGGTGAGAAACAGTTATGTGTTGTGGAGGTGGACACTTTAGAGTTTCCTCCAATTGAACCAACAATATCATCTTCATTGACACTATCAATGGTCACTGTAATCTGACCTTTCAACCACATATCAAAACCCCTATTGGGTGTACCAAACAGCTGTTCCAGATAGGAGGCATCAAATTCTATGCGAGTTGAGATTCCATCATGCCTATTAACATGAGGGTTGTGCCCTTGCACGACAAATCCTAATTCATTTCATATAAAATATCCTCAACTGAACCCTACATGTGCGGTGGCTTACGTGAGCGAACCCTTCACATGTGGTTAAATAAATAGTACAATGAGGTACGAATAATTGGCTCAAAAGTATGCTAGACATCCCGTGCAATAGCATAACAATAAATAATCCATCCCTTGTATGTGAAACAAACCATACATGCATAAATATTGAACAACATGATTGACAATGAAATCCACACTCACAATACTCCCAACATGCTTGTTCAATCAACAAATCAATAATTCCAACAATAATAATTCACATGATCGTTCACCAAATCAACTATGAATTCACCAAGTTCACGTAATACAATTCACATCCATAAACAATCATGTAATGTCCCTTGACAATTAATGTGGTCGCCCTAGACTTGTACGTACCTGGAATACCTAAGTACGGGGGTCACTTGTGCGAATCACGACTCAAAGCTAGAAATCAACTCCTATAATTAAAATAATGAAACTTAATTATTATCCATGTTTACTAAATTTCCAGCAACTTTGTTTAGTTTTAAAACACTTGAATTAATTAGAACTTAATCGTTCATTAATAAAATAATAGTCTCAATCAATCGTTTAAAACCCTAGCATGAAATTAATTTATTTTCATGTATAAAACCATTCAAAGTCGACGTTTTAAGTCTTTAAAATATTCTGAAAAATATAATTGATTATCATAATTAAATTCATCATCTAATTATATACGACAAGGTTAGACTCTCGTCGTAAAAAACTACTTACGACGACCTTAGTAATCTTGTCGTAAAAGTATCAATACTTTTCGCGACGGAGCCTATAGCGACGACTGACGACCATACGCATTTCTCGTCGTAAAAGACCTTTTACGACCAAAATGAGCCTTTTTGCGACCGGATTACTCGTCGTTGATGAGAGTTTTTCTTGTAGTAATCAATCACCCATAAGGCTTAGATTAAAACTTCAATCATAGTTTGTAATTAAAACCAATAGAAATTGAAGCTTTAATATATACTTCAAATCTGAAAATTATAATATTTCAATTCAAAACGTTCTTCAATAATTCAAACATACAAATCCTCAAAATTCGGTGTTCATAACCGATCCCAGCATTTTAATTAATCAAAACCAATAATAATAATAATATAATTTAAATACGGAATTGAAATAGAATAGGCAAGGAAGAAGAGAATTAATTATACCAATCCAGCCTATAGCACGGAACAACCACGAATTAATTGTGATTGGGCGAAAGAATTGAGTGAACGAACAAGAACACACACATACACACGCCTTGTGTGTGTGCGCGCGCGGCGAGAACGAAGAGCAGGGGCAGGGCAGAAGCTGTGCGCAAGCAAGAGGGACGAGGGTGCGGGCTAGCGCGAGCAAGAGGGACGAGGGACGAGGGACGAGAGGTGTGTGTCTGGGTGAGAGGCAGCACACACACAACAACAACACAACAACACAGCAGCAGCGCAGGGGCGTGATGGCGCTGCGCGAGGGAGCAAGAGAGTGCGAGGTGTGCGGGTGATTACGTGCACGAGGGCACGGGGCAGTGAGCATCAAGGGCGAGGTGCGTGGGTGCTCGAGGCACAAGGAACGAGCGCACAATTGCTGTGCGTGCTCGGCAAGGAGACGGGCCAAAGAGAGGAGAAGAGAAATTACTGCAGCAGGAATTTAGAACGCTTATTAATTTTAATCTAAAACTCGGAATTGATCGATTCTGGAGGCACAGTTCAAGAAATTTTCGAGATCTACAACTTTGATGAAGAAAACTTTTTCTGAAAACGAACGGAAATAGGAGAAAAACGGCCAAACATAAGTTCGACGAAAGAAAGAAGAATTTATGGTTAGAGTTTTACTTTTAGGTTTAATGAATAATAGTGAGCGATTTTGAGGGTGAGCACCTATATTTATAGGCTTAGGAAACTCAAAGATGGGCTAGGATTTAGGATTCCCTTTCGGGCTTCATTAAACATAGGATGGGCTTGTTTAATTTGTTTGGACTTGAACTTGGAGAATTGGGCTAGATTCATTTAAAATCGTTTTACTTTTGAAACCCAATTAAATTCCCAACATTAAATAATAAATTCGTTTGGTAATAATTAAACTAATAAATATTCTAATTAAATAAAATACATTTAAATAACATTTAAATGCGTTTTAAATTCTAAAAATCATAAAAATACTTTATAAATATAAAAAAATAATATTTATAAAATACAGAAAAATACGAGGTATTACAGAGGTTCTCGAGGATCACGCATAAAGAGGCACACTTCCTAAACCGCATAGGCAATATCAGGGCGAGTAAAAGTGAGATACTGAAGAGCACCTGCCAAAACTGCGGTACTGAGTAGGATCCTGCACATGAGGATCTGAATCTGCACTAAGCTTTGCATTAGTATCTACAGGAGTAGTTGCAGGCTTACAAGTCCCCATGCCTGCACGCTCTAGAATTTCCTGTGCATACTTCTACTAAGAAAGAAACATATAAGGAGTACGGGAGACAGAAATTCCTAAAAATAATTGAGGGGCCCCAAATTAGACATTGGGAATTATGTTCTCAAATGGGAGATCAATCTGTCACGCAAAGCATCAGATGATGTGCATAAAATAATATTGGTGATTATATGGCTAAATAAGAAGTGGTGATGATATGGCTAATGAGTAGAGGAGTTTGCCTTCCAAGAACTAGCTAATGCAACTGACAACTTCTCATTGGACAATAAGATTGGTGCTGGTAGTTTTGGTGTGGTATATAGGGGTAAATCAGTAGATGGTAGGGAAGTAGCAATCAAGAGAGGGGAAATTATTATTGAGTTAAATTCTTGTCTTTGGTTGTTTTCTTGCAACTTCAAGGTATGTACTAAACAAATTGTAATTTTCTCCTTGTATTGATACCATGGAATATACTGCAGCTCTACATTTTTTGGAATTATGGAAATGTGGATTAATTTGGTTAATTTTATGTAGTCTTGCAATCTGATCTGGTTCACCATGTATGTGGGGATGTAAAAACTAAAATGGTTAGGGAAACTTGTTTGCTAATAGATGTTCCATGCAATTGATTGAGTCAATGGATGAAGATGTTGTCTTGATGGTGCTATTTGATTTTGATTTAAGTTTTGTACGGGTATGCTACCAGCTGGCTGGTAGCATCGCCAAGCTGTTAAGGATAAAAGCAAATAATACTTAACGGCAATTATTATTCCCTACCAGCATCTCTTACAAGCCGGTAGGGAGGAGGCACGTGACCAAACCAAGAGGTCAACGGGTCGCTATCAATCGGGTAGGACCCATTTGTCCGTACGCCCGACCCGCGCCTATATATATGGGCTTCATTTATGACAAAAGGTACGAAAACACAATCATTTCCACTAAAACCAAAATACTTATTACTCATCATACCTGACTTTAGCATCGGAGGGGGGATCCTCGAATCACCCTCGAGGCTAGTTCATCTTTGTTATCTGCGCAGGATATCATCAGGATAACAACAACACTCGACCACCAAGACATCTCCAACCGTTCCCAAATCTTACCGGAACAATTGGCGCTAGAAGGAGGGGATCTCCCAATCTTGTCCAGTAAATCAGCCATCATGGATACCAACAACAAAAAACCTAGAAAAAACAACAATCTCCCACAATCAGCAGTGATCACACCAACATCAGTAGCACAACCCACCGCAGTCAAACCTTCTCTCTTACCTGTCTCAACCAGCCAAGTCACACCACTTACCAATCCTCCCCCAAAAACACTCAAGTCACAGATAAGCATTGCCCCCCCAGGTTTAGAAGACCCGAACGACGTGATCATAGAGGACGAAACGTCCATGGAAGAAAGGGCACAAGATTCCCCATCACCCCCACAGATTCAGAGCAACCTCTCGGCGTTGTCCCAAAGGTTCACACCACAACAGCTGCTGACGGCTTCGGCCGTCATGAAAGCAATGGCTGAACTGTCCTCAAGGAGGACAGAGGGAAATCAGATCGTGGTTACCGGCAGTCGCCCGGGTGCGATGCCGGTTAGAAATCTCTACGAAACCCTAGAGCATGAAGTGGTACTGCCAGCACAACCTGAACCAATACTTGTACACAGTGAAAATCCGGGCAGAAGAAAAAGGCATAGCTCTCGGCGCAGAGAAAGGTCCACTAGACGCCGAGAGTCGGTGTCAGAACAAGAAGGATCGTTTCCTGCTGGTAGGGAATCGACACCGTATCACGAGGAGTACATCGTACAGTCTCCACAACCGGGTTGGAACAGATATGAAGGATATCTACCTCATCAGGAGCCGATGAGGCGAACCATACACCCCAAAGATTCCCCACTCTGCAGGGGTATACTGGAGCAACCTATGGAGAAAGTGAAGATGCCGACGTGCAAATACAACGGAACCACAGACCCCGAAAATCACTCCACCGCTTTCGAACAACACATGATGCTGTATTCTGACTCAGATGCCATGTGGTGCAAAGTGTTCCAAACCACATTATCAGGGGTGGCAGTCGATTGGTATAAAAAGTTACCGGCCGGATCGATATTCAGTTTTCGGCAGATACAAGAAGACTTTGTGAGGCGATTCATTAGCAAGGTTGAACGAAAGAAAACATCTGGAGAGCTGATGTCAATCTCACAAAGGCCGAAAGAACCGCTGAGAGAGTACCTTACTCGGTTTAACAACGAATCCATCACAATACCAGATTTACAGCAAGAAATAGCCGTCTTGGCTCTGTTGAGAGGGATGCAAGAATGCGAGTTCAAAAGATACCTGGGAAGAAAATCATTTACCTCGCTGGGGGAGGCCTTGAGAAAATCAAACGAGTATATCAGGAGTGATGAGCTGATGCTAATGTCACCCCTGGGGGGAAATCAGGCAGTACAATCGGCCAAGAAGGATCATGTTCCCATACAGCAACACAATTACCGGAAAGATAACGGTAGAAAGGAGGGCCATCAGCAGAGAGGGGGATATCCGAATAGACAACAGCCGGTAGGGGCTTATCAGGTGTACACTCCCCTGAACACCGCCAGAGCCACGATCTACGTAGTAAATAAATCGGCAGCGTGGAGAAAACCGTTACCGATGGATGCCCCAGGTAACAATAAGAACTTTTGTGCTTTTCATAATGATCATGGTCATTACACGGAGCATTGTAAAGAGCTCAAGGATAACATCGAAGAGCCGGTAAGAAGGGGATACCTATCCCAGTACAGGGTTCGACAGGAAGGTCAGGGAGGAAATAATAGACAGGGCAGTTCGCATAGTCATGCCCCATATACACCTACTCAGCCAGGGTATGTACAGCCCACTGGTAGGATTGAGCAGGCACCACCATCCCGGCAAGAAATCCGGTCATTACCGGAAACAGGCAAAGATGGGGCCGATAGGGGAAAGAGACCCACGGTTTGGGTGATCTCTGGAGGGCCCGTGCATGGAGGTACAGTCAGCGGGGCGATAAGAAATCTAGAGGAGCACAGGCACTTGGTGAGTTACCATAGCGCAAGGAAATGGCCGGAACCAATCCCCCTACCGGTCATCACATTCACCTCGGACGATTGTCGCGGCATTATATATCCCCATGATGACCCGCTGGTATTGGAACTCGAGATAGCAAACTTCCCCGTCAAGAGATGCCTGATTGATGGAGGCAGCTCTGCGAACATCATATTTTGGGAAGCTTTCACCCAGCTGAACATAGATCACGGAGAGTTAGCAAGGGTGAGCTATCCCGTTATCGGATTCTCTGGGGCCAGCGTCTACCCAGAGGGCAGTATCCGTTTACCGGTTCAAGTGGGTAGAGGATTGTCAGCCAGGGACTTAATGGTCGACTTTTTGGTGATAAAAGTACCAGCAGCGTATAACGTAATAATTGGTCGACCATTCATTCATGACGCACAGGCGGTGGTGTCCACATATCATTTGACCATGATATATCTCTCAAATCTGGAAAGAACAGAAAGGGTACATGGCAGTCAGGAGACTGCCAGATCGTGTTATCTGACAGCGATAAAGGCACCAGGAAGGATGGTGCCGAAAACCAACCTTGCCCGAGAAGCAAACATGCCAACCAAAAGAAAGAGAGGGGATCTGAACATGGAAAATTTTGATGAAAGGCCGGTTTGCGTCCCAAGGCCGGCTGCAGATGGAGAAACTCGGGAAATTGAATTGGTAGAAGGAGTTCCAGAAAGAACGGTACGAATAGGTGCCGATATGGAGGCAGATCAGCAGGTCAATCTTATCGGCCTGTTACGAGAAAATGCAGACGTCTTTGCCTTCTCTGCAGATGAAATGCCCGGTATCAGCCCAGACATCATAGTGCATCGTCTGAATGTAGACAAGTCAGTCAGGCCGGTAAAGCAAAAGAAGAGAAATTTCTCCAATGAAAAAAATGCTGCAATAAAAGAAGAAGTGGAAAAACTGCTGGAAGCAGGGTTCATAGAAGTTTGTGACTACCCCGAATGGTTGGCCAACGTAGTCATGGTAAAAAAGTCAAATGGCAGTTGGCGAATGTGCGTAGATTTTACCAATCTGAATGGGGCGTGCCCCAAGGACTGCTATCCATTGCCACGAATCGATAGACTGGTAGATTCAACAAGTGGCCACGCTCTTTTGAGTTTCCTGGATGCCTTCTCAGGGTATCACCAAGTCAGCTTGTGTAAAGCCGATAGAAAGAAGGCCTCCTTCATCACAGATTCAGGGGTATACAGCTATAAGGCTATGCCATTTGGGCTGAAGAATGCAGGAGCAACCTACCAGAAGTTGGTGGATAGGGTATTTGCTTCCCAGAAAGGGAGGAACATAGAGGTATATGTGGATGACTCAATAGTTAAAAGCCGATTGGCCAGCGACCACAACGACGACTTGAGAGAAACTTTCAAAACTCTGAGGAGGTTCAGGATGAAGTTAAACCCCAAGAAATGTGTATTCGGGGTCCGATCAGGAAAGTTCCTGGGTTTCCTAGTAAGCGAAAGGGGGATCGATGCCAATCCAGATAAGGTAGATGCAATTATGAATCTACCAGAACCCGGTTGCATAAAGGACGTGCAAAAGTTAACAGGAAGAATGGCCGTATTGACCCGGTTCATTAGCAAATCAGCAGACAGGTCGTTGCCCTTTTTCAGCGTGTTAAAGCAAAAGAAGAAATTCAAGTGGGGAGAAACAGAAAAAGCAGCCTTTGAGGCAGTAAAACGGCACCTGCAAGTCCTACCCACAATAGCTCGACCAGTGGAAGGGGACACGCTGCAGCTATACATATCTGCTTCTCAGCACACAGTAGCAGCAGTTCTGATCATAGGGAAAGATAAAACACAGATACCGGTGTACTTTGTCAGCCACATCCTGCAAGAAGCAGAAACGAGGTACTCCTTGATAGAAAAGTTGGGGTTGGAAGTATTGATTGCAGCCAGAAAGCTGAGACCTTACTTTGATGCACACGGAATCCAAGTCCTCACAAACTACCCACTGGAAAAAGCAATGCAAAAAATGGACACATCAGGTAGACTCCTAAAATGGGCGATTGAACTATCAGAGTTTCACATGGAGTATCGGCCCAGAATGGCTATAAAAGCCCAAGCACTGTCTGACTTCATAGTCGAAGCATCATACCAGGAGGAGGAAATAAAGGAAGGAATATGGGAAGTAGCAGTAGACGGCTCGGTCACCAAATCAGGGGCAGGAGCAGGGGTAATAGTTACCTCACCAGAAGGAGACCAGTTCGAGTATGCTATTAAGTTCTCTTTCCAGGCATCAAACAACGAGGCAGAATACGAAGCTGCAATCGCTGGCATACAGATCTGCACGACAGCTGGTGCTCGTAGGCTCATGCTCACAACCGACTCACAGCTGGTAGCAAACCAGTTCTCAGGAGAATATGAAACGAAGGAAGAATCCATTAAACGATACGCCGAAAAGCTTAAACAGTCAGTGGCACAGTTGGAAAGCTTCGAAATAAAATTAGTACCCCGATCAGAGAACATGTTGGCAGACTCCCTGTCAAAACTGGCCAGCTCAAGTGCTCTGGTAAAGTCAGTAATGATGGAAGTCATGCATCGAAGGAGCACTGAAGTATTGGGAAAAGAGGTCATGGTAATCACGAGCCAACCTGAATGGTATGACACCATGTGGGCATACAAGAGAGATGGAACACTGCCTGCAGAAAAAACAGAAGCAAGAAGGTTGATTAGGAACTCATGCTGGTTTGTAATCATCAGAGGCCAACTCTACAAACGGGGTTTTAGCTTGCCTCTTTTGCGATGCATATCAGCATACGAATCGGCACGACTGATAGAAGAAATACATGAAGGAGTGTGTGGAAATCATCAGGGAGGAAAAACCCTTGCACTGAAATGCCAAAGGCAAGGATACTACTGGCCGACAATGCTAACAGACGCACAGGAATACGTTAAGAAATGTGAAAAATGTCAAGTTTTTTCAGCAGTCATCAATCGTCCTGCAAACGATCTCATGCCAATCCTAAATCCAGTACCGTTCGCCCAGTGGGGAATGGACATTCTGGGACCTTTCACAACGGCATCCGGTGGAAGAAAATTTCTGATAGTGGCAGTCGACTATTTCACCAAATGGATAGAAGCAGAACCGGTGGCAAAGATAACTGCAAATCAGGTCAAAAAGTTCATATGGAAAAATATAATCACCAGGTTCGGATTACCGATGGCAATCGTGATGGACCATGGGGTACAGTTTGATTGCTCGCCAGTTCAAAGTTTTTTGAGTATGTACAAGGTCAAGTTTGCCTACTCTTCTGTTTGTCATCCCCAAAGCAATGGACAGGCAGAAGCTGCCAACAAGCAGATACTGGCAGCAATGAGAAAGAAGCTAGACGACTATAAGGCTGGTTGGGCCGATATTGTTCCAGATATACTTTGGGGAAATAGAACCACCGTTAAGGAAGCAACGGGAGAGAGCCCATTCCGTCTATGTTTCGGATCAGAAGCAGTGATACCAGCAGAAGCAGGGTTACCTACATTCAGGATCCAGCATTATGAAGAAAACAAGAACGGTAAACTGTTAAAGCAGGAGCTGGATCTTCTACCAGAGATCAGACTCAGAGCAGAAATCAGATCGGCGGCTTACAAGCAGCGCATAAGTAATGCCTACAACAAAAGAGTAAAACACAGACAGCTTGAAGTAGGAGACCTGGTGCTCCGCAGAACTGCAGCTACAGGCAAGGCAAAGGCCCAAGGAAAGTTAACCCCAAACTAGGAGGGGCCTTATCAGATATGGGAAGAAATCGTACCAGGAGCTTTTAGGCTGATGGATATGGGTGGAACAGCGCTAAAAAATTCATGGAACGCCAGCGTCCTTAGAAAGTTTTATGTGTAGTCACTAACCCAAAAAGGCCGATTGAGCCAGGCCTGTTATGGTCCATGAAATGAAAGAAAATCGAGGAATTCAAAGCAGAAGAATCAAACCCTTAAAGTAGGTCAGCAAGGCTACTATCAGCTTGCTGACTCGGGGTAATGTATAATCAAAAATCGTGATTCAAACCCTTAAAGTAGGTCAGCAAGGCTACTATCAGCTTGCTGACTCGGGGTGATACGAATCAAACCCTTAAAGTAAGTCAGCAAGGCTACTACCAGCTTGCTGACTCGGGGTAATGTATAATCAAAAATCGTGATTCAAACCCTTAAAGTAGGTCAGCAAGGCTACTATCAGCTTGCTGACTCGGGGTGATACGAATCAAACCCTTAAAGTAGGTCAGCAAGGCTACTATCAGCTTGCTGACTCGGGGTAATGTATAATAAAAAACCGTGATTCAAACCCTTAAAGTAGGTCAGCAAGGCTACTATCAGCTTGCTGACTCGGGGTGATACGAATCAAACCCTTAAAGTAGGTCAGCAAGGCTACTATCAGCTTGCTGACTCGGGGTAATGTACAATCAAAAATCGTTCTTCAAACCCTTAAAGTAGGTCAGCAAGGCTACTATCAGCTTGCTGACTCGGGGTGATACGAATCAAACCCTTAAAGTAGGTCAGCAAGGCTACTATTAGCTTGCTGACTCGGGGTAATGTACAATCAAAAATCGTGATTCAAACCCTTAAAGTAGGTCAGCAAGGCTACTATCAGCTTGCTGACTCAGGATAAAGTACCAGATTCAAACAGCACAATTGCATAAATGAGGGCAAGCATAAAATAGAAAAATAAAACAAACAACACAAATATCATAAGTATAAGAGCAACACAATCTGATAAAACAAATTCGACAGCCAACACCAAGACTAAATTTCGTTAGCTGTTAACACGACACAGGATAAGTTCAATAAAGTTTACAAAAACAAGGCTTAAAATGAGGGGCAAAAGGTGCCACAAACAGCTGATAACAAAAATGCGTTTACAAAAAAAAAGACTAGTCACGATAAGCAAAAACGCCAGATGAACCGCAGGAGGATACCGGTGATGACTGCCCGCATCTTCAACCTTGTGGATGATCTGTCTAGTTAGTGCTGGAGGATAGGATGGCAGGATCCAGATAATCTTCTTCTTTCAACTCAATGGGAGGAAGAGTCAAGGGATCAGCATTCTGAATGATCTCCTCCGGAATGATCTGTGACTCCCAACCGGTTGGTACCCTGTTCTTTTCCTCCACCAGGAAAGCATACTCAATATCCTCACAGTCCTCCTTGGTAAGGCCAATACCATGAACGCCACAACGGTGGGCAGCAAACCAGCCACCGTTATGACTATCCGTGATACGCTTACTATAGGTTTGGGACCGAGAAAATCGCAAGGCACCATCCCGAGCACCGGTCTTGTAAGCAGCTTTGGCCTTCTCATCCGCCTCCAGCAACTTCTCAGACAGCTCCTTGTTCTTGGTCTCCTCTGCCTCCAGTTTGTTCGCAACATTCTCCAACTCTTGGTTGCGTTGCTTCACCCTTTTCAGCTCAGAAGTTTTTTGGTCCAGATCTTGCTTGGCGTCATTCACCTGCTTCTCCAGCTCAGCCTGCCTTTTCTGAAGGTCTTCATTCTGCTCCTGGTAGAAGAGGTACAGCTGCACAAGCTCCACTGCAGAGTTACAGGCCTACAAAAGACAAATCGTCAAAAAAAAAAAAAAAAAAAAAAAAAAAAAACACCGATTGCATACCTTGAACAAATATATATATATATATATATATATATATACAAAAAGCATACCATAAAAGTAACACCGATTGCATACCTTGAGCAAGTCATTCATATGTTGGGCAGCCGGCGCGTCAATCTCAGCAGCAGGATTGTCGCGGGGAGTAGCCAGATCCTTCAAAGCCCTCCAACCCATGCAACCACCTCCTTTGCAGTCGTCGGTGAGTATCGACTCACCACGAAGAAGATCGATTTTAGGGTTCCAGGGTTCGTCAGGCTCACCAGGAGGAACCTCAAAGTACTTCATCTTCCTGGGAGTTAAGCAAATCGGAGTCTTCTCAATCCACTCTCCAGGACGGACGAAGACACCCATATTCAGACCAGAGCTGGTACCAGCACTCTGGCTAGGGCGAACATACCCAGAAGAGGTATGAAGAGTAGGAGGCATGAGAGGAGGAGTCTTCTGGCCCATACCAGCAACATCAGTATCATTAACCTCTTGCTCTTGATTCTGGCGGGTTGGAGTCATAAGATCCACAACCATCAAGTCTGGTTGGGCTATCGGCTCAACATTCTCAACAGCATCACCCCCTTGGCCTGCGACGTTCGCATCGGCAGCTGATTCAAAACCCTTCTCAGGAGACTTCTGCTGAGACTTGTCAGGGGCAGGCTGTGTAGTACCGTCCACTCGAGACCGATTCACCCGAGTGAAGGGTTGGTTACGGTCACGAGGACGCCTGCCAGTAAGGGTAGCACCACGACCGCAATCCAAACTTTTAAAACCACCGGCCATATCAGGAGCAGTATGAACGGTTTTGAAGACAGGTTTTGGAGCAGGATTGTCGGGAGCAGTATGAGTCGTTTTGAAAACAACTCCAGTGGGTGCACGGATGGAAAGTGGTTTGGGAGCTGGTATGGAGCTTAATCTTTTTGTCTTCTTAGCAGGAGACTCACTCACAACCTCCTCCCGAGTCGAACCACGCTTTTTGTTGGCTTGGGTTGCGTAGGTCGACAGAGTAGAAAACACACCTTTCGGATTGGGAGGGTTGTTGGTAGTAGGACGACCGTCTTTGCCCAAACCGAGAATAGCAAAGTTGAGAGTATGCAGACCTGGTAAGAAAAAACAAACAAAAGATTTAAACACAGACAAACAACAATGCGTACAAAACAAGAAAAGCATACTTAAACAATATAAGAGGGGGATATAGCTATCAGCCCCACGACCATACCAAGAGTATGGGTGTGGCACAAGCCAACTGCAGACAGCGGCCCATTTCCCAAAATATACTTAGCAGGAGGCAACCAGTACTTAGGAACGGTCACAGACTTCTGCAAACCGGTGTCAACATGCAAACAGGACACAAACTGATGGGCCCTTTTCTCCCTGAAACCCAACTCCCGAATGGGGTAATGGTTCATATGAGGACGGGGGAGATGAAAGCGAGTCCGAATGGGGAAGTCAGAAGGCACTCTCAACCAGTAGAACTTCTTTTCCCAGTCTTTACAGCTAGACAACTTGGGGTTGACTGTCATTTTGCTTGCCTTGGTATAAAAAGACCACCATCCAGACTTCTTTTTATACTTTTTCAACCAGATCAACCGCCTAAACAGGTTAATGGTTTGGGGCCATTGTTTAAAAGACAGCAGCCAGGTAAAAGCCACCACATTCCTCACTACCTGAGGCGTTACCTGCGCCAAACATACGTTCCAAGCCCGGAATACCTTCTCTATAAAAGGATGAAGGGGAAATCGGAGGCCGAAATCTAGATGATGGGCATACACGCCGATATGATCAGGAGGACAATCCAAAATCACACTCCCCTCAGCAGGAATCACAAGACGGTACCCTCTGGGCAGTTTCAAGTACTCTTTGGCCCAGCGCGGGTGGTCGTCTTTGATAGCCCTATCACGAAAAGATTTGATTATTTTAGCTTTGAAAACGGCACTACCAGCAGGAGGAGGACTCTCAACCCTGTATCTCATCTCCTCCGTATCGGAATCTGGTTCCACATCCAGATCCCCTTCTCTCAAAACCTGCTCACACAGAGAGGTCACGTCTTCACCATCATCCCACAACTTGCCAATATCATCATCAGAATCCAAAATTGAATCCCCTATATCCTCATCTTCTTCCCCACCACTACCGGCGGAGTTGTCGGACCCCGCAACATCGTTAGCACGACTGCTAACCTCCCCTTCATCCATCTGACGGCTCCCACCAGCCACGTCCTCTAGATGGGCACCCCTGACGGCATCCTGGTTAAAAGACACAACAACATTGCCAAAATTAGTGCCATAGTCACCATATCCTTTACCGGCAGGGTCCATAAATTGCGTCCATGATCGAAGTTCGTACTCAAGGGCAATAGAGGGAGCATCCACTGCCGGGATTGTTTCGCAGTTATCTACTAAATTCAAATCACGACGAATATCGGCTCGTACCTGTTTCCGCATATGAGCCTGTAATTCCTTTGCAGCATCCTCATAGGACGGTTCGAAATAATCAGAGGTAGACGGTTTATCATCATCCTCAAAGTTGACATCCTCAGAAGTGGATACAAGGTCAGCATCGTCATACCCAGCCCCACTCAACACATTCTCACTATCTCGCTCACTCGACATTATACCCAAATATAAACCTATACGAAGGAAGAAACAAAAACAAAAAAGACTATACCTTCTCGCACAACGGAAATTTAGCAGCCCAGAATCGAGGTACAGCACTTGCGCAAGCACTACAGTCAGCAACAGAAACAGTGGCGAAAAAATAACTCGCAGGAACAAAGGAGAAGATTTGAGAAGGAGAGAGAAAAGTTTGAAGAAAAGAGCGAAAGTGTTTTGACGTTTTAAGAAAAGAAAGTTAAATAGTCAAAAATCGAGGAAAACGGGCGATTTGACAGTTAAAGGGAGTTGAAAGGACAGAGCAAATCTCAGCCATTGAAATAAAATGATAAAGCGACACGCGTCGCATAGCATGCAGATGCATCACACGTGGAATGAATTTAAGCGGTACAAATTCAAAATACTTCCTAAAAAATGACAAAATCTCAAGGGGGCTAGTCAGCATCCAAAATCTCAAGGGGAGCATATCGGTAAGAGGGAGCAGGACACCCTATCTGCTTAGTTTCAGCGAAATTACAGGTGGTATTCACTATGAGGAAGCTAATCAGCACTTAACACATAAACACACCAGCATTTCGCGGAAAGCGTGCAGTCTTGGGGGCTAGTTGTAGGGAGAGCACTATTTTCAGAGCAAGCACATCAGTCAAGACAGATATGCTCACTCTGAGGGGGCTAGTTGTACGGGTATGCTACCAGCTGGCTGGTAGCATCGCCAAGCTGTTAAGGATAAAAGCAAATAATCCTTAACGGCAGTTATTATTCCCTACCAGCATCTCTTACAAGCCGGTAGGGAGGAGGCACGTGACCAAACCAAGAGGTCAACGGGTCGCTATCAATCGGGTAGGACCCATTTGTCCGTACGCCCGACCCGCGCCTATATATATGGGCTTCATTTATGACA
Organism: Spinacia oleracea; assembly: GCF_020520425.1. Classification (NCBI taxonomy): domain Eukaryota; kingdom Viridiplantae; phylum Streptophyta; class Magnoliopsida; order Caryophyllales; family Amaranthaceae; genus Spinacia; species Spinacia oleracea. The sequence continues at coordinate 8,072,264 of NC_079488.1, read as the reverse complement.
AAAGGTACGAAAACACAATCATTTCCACTAAAACCAAAATACTTATTACTCATCATACCTGACTTTAGCATCGGAGGGGGGATCCTCGAATCACCCTCGAGGCTAGTTCATCTTTGTTATCTGCGCAGGATATCATCAGGATAACAGCAACACTCGACCAGCAAGACATCTCCAACCGTTCCCAAATCTTACCGGAACAAGTTTCATATTGGTAATTTGCTTCAGGGGAAAACCAGCCTTTGAAATGGGTGATGAGGCTGAGAGTGGAAATGGGCGATGAGGCTGAGAGTGGCATTGTGTCTAGCACAAGCCTTGGAACATTGTAGCAATAAGGGGAGGATCATTGTATCACGACCTTAATGCTTGTAGAGTTCTATTTGACCAGGTACAATTCAACCTATGATCTTTTCTCCTTTTTACCCCATATACTCTAGTTGTGACTCAACTTTTGACAGGATGGTAATCCCAGGCTCGCTTGCTTTGTGATAGAGATAGAAATCTACTAGGATTTAATCTCTTAGGATATTTGATGTATATTAGACTTCTAGTCATATTAGTGTTCCTAATCCTATTAGGAATCATATTGTAATCCCTATATATTTGATCAATGGAATACACTCCAATTCACGGAGTTTCACAATATCTAACATGGTATCACAGCTTAGGTTTTCGATCTAGCTTCCACAAATTTATTTTTTGTCGATCTTGGTAATCTGTTAAACTACTCAAATTTTATTCTATTTTCTTTGCCTTTGTGTTTCTTATGCAGCAGTAGTACGTGAGATTCTCTGGAGTAATATTTGGTTGTTTCATCAATTACAACTAATAACGGTGAATTTTGTTATCGTACAACATCAGATTGTGATCCAACTTCGTCTCTACCGTATTTTAATGGCTATGAATACCAACAACTCACACTCACAACTCGCTGCATCAACTTCAGGCCCCGGATTTTCTCATATGCCGCCATCCGATAATTTATGGTATTTTGATACTAGAGCTACATTTCATATGACATCTTTTTCGGGTAATCTCCATTCACTATCTAAATATCATACTTTTAAATCTATTCTTGTTGGTAATGGTCAAACGATTCCTGTCACCACTTTTGGGCATTCTCAATTACCCCCTCCTTACCCTCCCTTATCCCTAAATAATGTTCTTGTCGCACCCAATTTAATCAAAAATCTTGTGTCAGTCCGTCAATTTACTACTGATAATCAAGTATCTATTGAATTTGATCCTATTGGGGTTTCTGTGAAAGACCTTAAGACAAGGATGGTTATTATGAGATGTGAAAGCAAGGGAGGAGACTTATACCCCATCACCAATTCCCCACCTACTCAACGGTCTTTTCCCTCTACATATGCCGCCATCACCACTAGCACTTGGCATGACCGCTTAGGTCACCCCGGACCTCATACTCTCAACACATTGAGAAGTACTAATGCTATTTCTTGTGCTAGGCACATCAATTCTTGTGTTTGCAACTCTTGTCAATTAGGAAAACATTCTCATATGCTATTTCATAATTCAATAAGTACTACATCATCTGCCTTTGATATAATTCATGCTGATTTATGGACTTCTCCTATTCGTAGTAATAAAGGTCATAAATATTATTTAGTACTTTTAGATGATTTTACCCATTTTGTGTGGACAATACCCCTTCAATACAAATCACAAGCATTTCAGTCTTTCTTGAATTTTCGTCAATAATGTCCTTACTCAATTTGAACGTCCTGTTAAATCTTTTCAATGTGATCATGGGAGGGAATTTGACAACAACCCATTTAAATTGTTTTGTGTTAAAAATGGTATGATTTTTAGATTCTCTTGTCCTCACACATCGGCCCAAAATGGGAAGGCCGAACGCATAATTAAAACCTTAAATAATATGTCCCGCACCCTTTTATTTCATGCTTCACTCCTTCCATCCTATTGGGTAGATTCCTTAGAAACGGCTACATATTTAATTAATATATTACCTACTAAAACACTCACTAATAAAACTCCCGCCGAAGTTTTATTCCGTAAAATCCCCTCTTATGACCACATTAGGATTTTTGGGTGTCTATGTTTTCCTAAGTTATCGGCCACGGCCTCACATAAGCTTGCACCTCGGTCCATCCCATGTGTATTTTTGGGCTATCCTACGAACCATAGGGGGTATAAATGCTTAGACCTCTCTTCTATGAAAATCATTATTTCCCGTCATGTCACATTTGATGAGAACACCTTCCCCTTTCGGAATTTGGGCCAATTTAAAAATGCTGACTACTCCTTCCTTGACTCAGAAGAGCCCATCCCATTTTTTTCTCCTATGTGGCTCAATCAGGTACATGCTGGCCCAAATAGAGGTGGCCCATTCGCTCATCCTTTGGGTGGCGTTGGGCAGCCTGCTCCGCGATTGGGTTGTGGGCCTGAGCAATCCGCCACGCCCAACCCGTGGAAATTACCAGGCCAGCAGATAGTGCCAATTCCTTCTCCAAGCATGTCAGACCACGCACAGGCCCATCGACCCACTGTGCCTTCCAGCACTGCCCAGCAACCTATTTCTTTAACCCCTCCTTTGCAGGCCCAGCAGTGCACTCCCTCCCCCCCTACCCACAAGATGCAGCATGGCCCAATGACTCCTACTCCGTGCACGTTGAACCAACCCTCCCCACCCATGACCCATATACCTTATACTCCTCCTCCCCTCCGTGGTGTCTTCCCCATTCGCCCCACACGGCCAGCCCCGCCGTCACCTCGAGTCACTAGGAGCCAACGTGGGATATTCAAACCAAATCCCAAGTACGGCCTAACTGTCCAACCCAATGGCCCAACTATGACACGCTCACCCATTCCAAAAAATCATAAACTAGCTTTGACTGACCGTAATTGGAATGCGGCGATGCAAGATGAATATGGTGCTTTAATTAATACTGGGACATGGGATTTGGTACCTAAGCCTACGGGGGTGAATATTGTATATTGCATGTGGATTTTTTCTCATAAAGAAAATGATAAAGGTGACCTTCTACGACACAAAGCTAGACTTGTTTGTGATGGAAGGTCACAGGAAAAGGGAGTTGATTGTGATGAAACTTTCAGCCCGGTGGTCAAACCGGTAACTATTCACACCGTTTTGGGCCTTGCTATGGCGAGACATTGGTCTATTCACCAACTTGATGTTAAAAATTCTTTCTTACATAGTAATCTCTAAGAGACAGTTTACATGCATCAACCACCAGGTTTTGTTGATAAACGAGCTCCCAACTATGTCTGCTTGCTTCGTAAGGCACTTTATGGCCTAAAACAGGCACCCCGTGCTTGGTACCAACGTTTTGCACATTTTCTATTACAAATGGGATTTGTCATTGCAAAAAGTGACACATCTTTGTTTACCTTTAAGCATGGTGATGATATGGCTTACCTATTACTTTATGTTGATGATATTATTTTATGCACATCATCTGATGCTTTGCGTGACAGATTGATCTATCATTTGAAAACAGAATTCCCGATGTCTGATTTGGGGCCCTTGAATTATTTTTTGGGAATTTCAGTCTCTCGTACTCCTTCTTATATGCTTCTCTCTCAGCAAAAGTACGCACAGGAAATTTTGGAACGTGCATGCATGGGGACTTGTAAGCCTGTTGACACTAATGCAAAGCTTAGTGCAGATTCAGGTCCTCCTGTGGCGGACCTAACTCAGTACCGCAGTCTGGCAGGTGCTCTACAGTACCTTACATTTACTCGCCCTGACATTGCATATGCGGTGCAACAAGTGTGTCTTTTTATGCATGATCCACGAGAGCCTCATTTGTATGCATTAAAGCGCATCTTACGTTATATTCAGGGCACCATTGATCACGGATTACACTTATATCCTACATCTACTTTGCGCTTGATTACATATAGTGATGTAGATTGGGGTGGGTGTCCTGACACTCGTCGTTCGACTTCAGGATATTGTTGTTTCTTAGGTGACAATCTTATTTCTTGGTCTTCTAAGCGTCAGCCTACTCTTTCTAGATCAAGGGCAAAGGCAGAATATAGAGGCGTCGCAAACGTCGTTGCAGAGGCGTGTTGGCTACATAACCTTCTTCTAGAGTTACATTGCCCTCTACGTCAGGCCACTATTGTTTATTGTGATAATGCCAGTGCTATTTATTTATCCAACAACCCTGTTCAACATCAGCGCACCAAACATGTGGAGATGGACATCCATTTTGTTCGTGAGAAAGTGGCGCTGGGTCAGGTATGGGTGTTGCACGTTCCTTCGCGGTATCAGTTTGCAGACATTTTCACTAAGGGCCTTCCTCGACAATTGTTTTTGGATTTCAGATCCAGTCTTAGCGTACGACCTCCTCCCGCTACGACTGCGGGGGTGTGATAGAGATAAAAATCTACTAGGATTTAATCTCTTAGGATATTTGATGTATATTAGACTTCTAGTCATATTAGTGTTCCTAATCCTATTAGGAATCATATTGTAATCCCTATATATTTGATCAATGGAATACACTCCAATTCACGGAGTTTCACAATATCTAACACTTTGGCCTCATGAAAAATAGCCGAGATGGCAAAAGTTATAGTACAAACTCGGCTTTCACTCCTCCCGAGTACATGAGGACAGGTACCTGACCCTCCCTGGTTGATCTATTTTGTTGAAAACATATACTCTACTATGTTTAAAAGTTATTTGTTTCTTATATGCCTTAAATGACTGTTAGACAGAAAATAAAAGTGGAGAGTTTATATGGTTGACTTCGGCCAATATGCAGATTACTACTTCATACTTCCTCCGTCTTTTAATACTCGCAACGTTTGTTAGTTTCACGCATGCCAATGCACAACTTTGATCATTTATATCTTAAATTCTCTTTATGCAAAAATTATAAAAATTTGATATTTTGAAAATACATATTGAGACGAATCTAACAAGATACCATATGACTATGTTTTATCTTATATAAAAAACACTACGAATAATCAAAGTAGATTATATGAATAGTGGAAAAAGTCCAAACATTGCGAGTATTAAAAGACGGAGGAAATATGATTCAGTGGTGATTAGAATATGGGGATTAGAATCGTCGAAAAGTATTAGATATGGGGATTAGAATCGTCGAAAAATATTTATGTTTTATACTCGATTATGGTCCATTTAACAGTAACGTCAGAGGAGAAGGTATGAGTTTTGCTTTAGAATTTCGTTGATATATCCATAAGAGTTGTGTTTAAATAATTAAATGTATCAATTGTGAGGAATCAGTCAGCTTTTTTACCAGCTTTTCAGCATTAGAGATAATTAAATGTCAAGCTTGTTGTTTAAAAGAAGTATTGTGGAATTATATCTCACTTGAGTAGATTAATAAATATTGAGAAGTATCACATGAGAAATGAAATCTAGCAATGAATGAATAGTGAGTTAGTTAACTGGGTGTTGATGGTGTTCCGGTAAGATTTGGGAACGGTTGGAGATGTCTTGCTGGTCGAGTGTTGCTGTTATCCTGATGATATCCTGCGCAGATAACAAAGATGAACTAGCCTCGAGGGTGATTCGAGGATCCCCCCTCCGATGCTAAAGTCAAGTATGATGAGTAATAAGTATTTTGGTTTTAGTGGAAATGATTGTGTTTGCGTACCTTTTGTCATAAATGAAGCCCATATATATAGGCGCGGGTCGGGCGTACGGACAAATGGGTCCTACCCGATTGATAGGGACCCGTTGACCTCTTGGTTTGGTCACGTGCCTCCTCCCTACCGGCTTGTAAGAGATGCTGGTAGGGAATAATAACTACCGTTAAGGATTATTTGATTTTATCCTTAACAGCTTGGCGATGCTACCAGCCAGCTGGTAGCATACCCGTACAACTAGCCCCCTCAGAGTGAGCATATCTGTCTTGACTGATGTGCTTGCTCTGAAAATAGTGCTCTCCCTACAACTAGCCCCCAAGACTGCGTGCTTTCCGCGAAATGCTGGTGTGTTTATGTGTTAAGTGCTGATTAGCTTCCTCATAGTGAATACCACCTGTAATTTCGCTGAAACTAAGCAGATAGGGTGTCCTGCTCCCTCTTACCGATATGCTCCCCTTGAGATTTTGGATGCTGACTAGCCCCCTTGAGATTTTGGATGCTGACTAGCCCCCTTGAGATTTTGGATGCTGACTAGCCCCCTTGAGATTTTGGAATTTTTTTAGGAAGTATTTTGAATTTGTACCGCTTAAATTCATTCCACGTGTGATGCATCTGCATGCTATGCGACGCGTGTCGCTTTATCATTTTATTTCAATGGCTGAGATTTGCTCTGTCCTTTCAACTCCCTTTAACTGTCAAATCGCCCGTTTTCCTCGATTTTTGACTATTTAACTTTCTTTTCTTAAAACGTCAAAACACTTTCGCTCTTTTCTTCAAACTTTTCTCTCTCCTTCTCAAATCTTCTCCTTTGTTCCTGCGAGTTATTTTTTCGCCACTGTTTCTGTTGCTGACTGTGGTGCTTGCGCAAGTGCTGTACCTCGATTCTGGGCTGCTAAATTTCCGTTGTGCGAGAAGGTATAGTCTTTTTTGTTTTTGTTTCTTCCTTCGTATAGGTTTATATTTGGGTATAATGTCGAGTGAGCGAGATAGTGAGAATGTGTTGAGTGGGGCTGGGTATGACGATGCTGACCTTGTATCCACTTCTGAGGATGTCAACTTTGAGGATGATGATAAACCGTCTACCTCTGATTATTTCGAACCGTCCTATGAGGATGCTGCAAAAGAATTACAGGCTCATATGCGGAAACAGGTACGAGCCGATATTCGTCGTGATTTGAATTTAGTAGATAACTGCGAAACAATCCCGGCAGTGGATGCTCCCTCTATTGCCCTTGAGTATGAACTTCGATCATGGACGCAATTTATGGACCCTGCCGGTAAAGGATATGGTGACTATGGCACTAATTTTGGCAATGTTGTTGTGTCTTTTAACCAGGATGCCGTCAGGGGTGCCCATCTAGAGGACGTGGCTGGTGGGAGCCGTCAGATGGATGAAGGGGAGGTTAGTAGTCGTGCTAACGATGTTGCGGGGTCCGACAACTCCGCCGGTAGTGGTGGGGAAGAAGATCAGGATATAGGGGATTCAATTTTGGATTCTGATGATGATATTGGCAAGTTGTGGGATGATGGTGAAGACGTGACCTCTCTGTATGAGCAGGTTTTGAGAGAAGGGGATCTGGATGTGGAACCAGATTCCGATTCGGAGGAGATGAGATACAGGGTTGAGAGTCCTCCTCCTGCTGGTAGTGTCGTTTTCAAAGCTAAAATAATCAAATCTTTTCGTGATAGGGCTATCAAAGACGACCACCCGCGCTGGGCCAAAGAGTATTTGAAACTGCCCAGAGGGTACCGTCTTGTGATTCCTGTTGAGGGGAGTGTGATTTTGGATTGTCCTCCTGATCATATCGGCGTGTATGCCCATCATCTAGATTTCGGCCTCCGATTTCCCCTTCATCCTTTTATAGAGAAGGTATTCCGGGCTTGGAACGTATGTTTGGCGCAGGTAACGCCTCAGGTAGTGAGGAATGTGGTGGCTTTTACCTGGCTGCTGTCTTTTAAACAATGGCCCCAAACCATTAACCTGTTTAGGCGGTTGATCTGGTTGAAAAAGTATAAAAAGAAGTCTGGATGGTGGTCTTTTTATACCAAGGCAAGCAAAATGACAGTCAACCCCAAGTTGTCTAGCTGTAAAGACTGGGAAAAGAAGTTCTACTGGTTGAGAGTGCCTTCTGACTTCCCCATTCGGACTCGCTTTCATCTCCCCCGTCCTCATATGAACCATTACCCCATTCGGGAGTTGGGTTTCAGGGAGAAAAGGGCCCATCAGTTTGTGTCCTGTTTGCATGTTGACACCGGTTTGCAGAAGTCTGTGACCGTTCCTAAGTACTGGTTGCCTCCTGCTAAGTATATTTTGGGAAATGGGCCGCTGTCTGCAGTTGGCTTGTGCCACACCCATACTCTTGGTATGGTCGTGGGGCTGATAGCTATATCCCCCTCTTATATTGTTTAAGTATGCTTTTCTTGTTTTGTACGCATTGTTGTTTGTCTGTGTTTAAATCTTTTGTTTGTTTTTTCTTACCAGGTCTGCATACTCTCAACTTTGCTATTCTCGGTTTGGGCAAAGACGGTCGTCCTACTACCAACAACCCTCCCAATCCGAAAGGTGTGTTTTCTACTCTGTCGACCTACGCAACCCAAGCCAACAAAAAGCGTGGTTCGACTCGGGAGGAGGTTGTGAGTGAGTCTCCTGCTAAGAAGACAAAAAGATTAAGCTCCATACCAGCTCCCAAACCACTTTCCATCCGTGCACCCACTGGAGTTGTTTTCAAAACGACTCATACTGCTCCCGACAATCCTGCTCCAAAACCTGTCTTCAAAATCGTTCATACTGCTCCTGATATGGTCGGTGGTTTTAAAAGTTAGGATTTCGGTCGTGGTGCTGCCCTTACTGGCAGGCGTCCTCGTGATCGTAACCAACCCTTCACTCGGGTGAATCGGTCTCGAGTGGACGGTACTACACAGCCTGACCCTGACAAGTCTCAGCAGAAGTCTCCTGAGAAGGGTTTTGAATCAGCTGCCGATGCAAACGTCGCAGGCCAAGGGGGTGATGCTGTTGAGAATGTTGAGCCGATAGCCCAACCAGACTTGATGGTTGTGGATCTTATGACTCCAACCCGCCAGAATCAAGAGCAAGAGGTTAATGATACTGATGTTGCTGGTATGGGCCAGAAGACTCCTCCTCTCATGCCTCCTACTCTTCATACCTCTTCTGGGTATGTTCGCCCTAGCCAGAGTGCTGGTACCAGCTCTGGTCTGAACATGGGTGTCTTCGTCCGTCCTGGAGAGTGGATTGAGAAGACTCCGATTTGCTTAACTCCCAGGAAGATGAAGTACTTTGAGGTTCCTCCTGGTGAGCCTGACGAACCCTGGAACCCTAAAATCGATCTTCTTCGTGGTGAGTCGATACTCACCGACGACTGCAAAGGAGGTGGTTGCATGGGTTGGAGGGCTTTGAAGGATCTGGCTACTCCCCGCGACAATCCTGCTGCTGAGATTGACGCGCCGGCTGCCCAACATATGAATGACTTGCTCAAGGTATGCAATCGGTGTTACTTTTATGGTATGCTTTTTGTATATATATATATATATATATATATTTGTTCAAGGTATGCAATCGGTGTTTTTTTTTTTTTTTTTTTTTTTTTTTTTTTTTGACGATTTGTCTTTTGTAGGCCTGTAACTCTGCAGTGGAGCTTGTGAAGCTGTACCTCTGCTACCAGGAGCAGAATGAAGACCTTCAGAAAAGGCAGGCTGAGCTGGAGAAGCAGGTGAATGACGCCAAGCAAGATCTGGACCAAAAAACTTCTGAGCTGACAAGGGTGAAGCAACGCAACCAAGAGTTGGAGAATGTTGCGAACAAACTGGAGGCAGAGGAGAACAAGAACAAGGAGCTGTCTGAGAAGTTGCTGGAGGCGGATGAGAAGGCCAAAGCTGCTTACAAGACCGGTGCTCGGGATGGTGCCTTGCGATTTTCTCGGTCCCAAACCTATAGTAAGCGTATCACGGATAGTCATAACGGTGGCTGGTTTGCTGCCCACCGTTGTGGCGTTCATGGTATTGGCCTTACCAAGGAGGACTGTGAGGATATTGAGTATGCTTTCCTGGTGGAGGAAAAGCACAGGGTACCAACCGGTTGGGAGTCACAGATCATTCCGGAGGAGATCATTCAGAATGCTGATCCCTTGACTCTTCCTCCCATTGAGTTGAAAGAAGAAGATTATCTGGATCCTGCCATCCTATCCTCCAGCACTAACCAGACAGATCATCCACAAGGTTGAAGATGCGGGCAGTCATCACCGGTATCCTCCTGCGGTTCATCTGGCGTTTTTGCTTATCGTGACTAGTCTTTTTTTTGTAAACGCATTTTTGTTATCAGCTGTTTGTGGCACCTTTTGCCCCTCATTTTAAGCCTTGTTTTTGTAAACTTTATTGAACTTATCCTGTGCCGTGTTAACAGCTAACGAAATTTAGTCTTGGTGTTGGCTGTCGAATTTGTTTTATCAGATTGTGTTGCTCTTATACTTATGATATTTGTGTTGTTTGTTTTATTTTTCTATTTTATGCTTGCCCTCATTTATGCAATTGTGCTGTTTGAATCTGGTACTTTATCCTGAGTCAGCAAGCTGATAGTAGCCTTGCTGACCTACTTTAAGGGTTTGAATTACGATTTTTGATTGTACATTACCCCGAGTCAGCAAGCTGATAGTAGCCTTGCTGACCTACTTTAAGGGTTTGATTCGTATCACCCCGAGTCAGCAAGCTGATAGTAGCCTTGCTGACCTACTTTAAGGGTTTGAAGAACGATTTTTGATTGTACATTACCCCGAGTCAGCAAGCTGATAGTAGCCTTGCTGACCTACTTTAAGGGTTTGAATCACAGTTTTTTTATTATACATTACCCCGAGTCAGCAAGCTGATAGTAGCCTTGCTGACCTACTTTAAGGGTTTGATTCGTATCACCCCGAGTCAGCAAGCTGATAGTAGCCTTGCTGACCTACTTTAAGGGTTTGAATCACGATTTTTGATTATACATTACCCCGAGTCAGCAAGCTGGTAGTAGCCTTGCTGACCTACTTTAAGGGTTTGATTCGTATCTGAAGGAAATAATGCCCTTGGTCCAAGTATGCATTCTATGTTAAGTCTAATAAATGCGGTTCAGTATTAATTGACAAGTTAATAATTCAGTGAGATCAAGTGAGCTGAATGCCTAGCTAGAGGCCGCTTCAGTTCAAGTGGAATTAATGATATTAATCCACAGCTTACTCTTGACTGAACCCGTAGGGTCACACAAATAGTACGTAAACGGATCAAGTATCTAATGGCATTAGATACTCTATCTATGAATATTCGGAACCGACGGATCTTGGTTTCAGTGGGAGCTGAGATCGTCACAGGCAAGAAATGAATACTCCGGAAACGATGATATTGCCGGAAACGGAAATATGGATCGTATCGGAAATATAAATATTATCCAAGTCGTAGATGTTGCCGGAAACGGAAACATGGTACGTATCGGAAAATATTATCGGAAATGGAAATATTGCCAGAATCGGAAATATTGCCGGAAACGGAAATATTGTCAGAATCGGAAATATTACCGGAATCGGAAAATAATTCCGGAAACGGACATATTAAATATTTGTTCGAAACGGAAATTAATTCCGGAATCGGAAATATTAAATATTGTTCGTATCGGAAATGAATTCCGGAATCGGAAAATTTAATCGGAAGCGCATCGTACGAATAAGCATCGGACGAGGCCTGCCGGACGAGGCCCAGCACGAAGCCAGGCCATCGCCCAGCAAGCCAAGGGCGCCGCACAAACAGCAAGGCCAGGCCCAGCAGGCTGCGCGCAGCGCGCAGCGCGCACAGCGCGCACAGCACGTGCAGCGCACAGCGCGCACAGCGCGCGCAGCGCGCAGCGCGCGCGGGCGCTGAGTGGGCTGCTGCTCGCGCACACGCATGAGGCCCATCGTGGCTGTCGTGCGTGTGTGTGCAAGTGTTTGTGTTCGTGCACGTTTCCTAAAACATGCAGAGTTCGGTTAATGATTAAATTCCTAATTCTATTTGATAAATTAATTAAATTAGAGTTCTTGTAGGATTCTAAGTTTGATTAATTTGTATCTGAATAGGATTTCGATTCCCTTTCCATACCGCTATAAATATGAGGCTAGGGCTCACAATTTATAACACAAGTTTCAAAGTATTCAAAGTAAGTTTTTGAGAGAAAAATTCAAACACACATCTTGCTCAAATTGCCGAAATTTTCTAGTACCTTAAGGGCGATTCTAGTTGGTCAATCTTAAGGCGGATCCGGACGTGCTGTGGACTATCTACGGAGGGACGACACTTGGAGTCCTAAAGACTTGTTCTTGTTCGGTTCGGGCGCAGCTAGGGAAGGCACGCAACAAAGAGTATGCATCTAATCTATGCTAAATGATTATGTGTAAATAATATGTTTTCCTGGGTTTATGGTTTTTTCCGCATGATTTATGAATTGTCATATGTATCATAACCTAACAGTGGTATCACGAGCCCCTTATTATTTTCATAATCTAAATTGCATGAACATGGTTAAATATTACAAATTTGCAAGAATTAAAAGGGGTGATTAATTTTCGTAATTGTTAATTAATTGCAAATTGCGTTTATTTAATTATACGTACGCAGTTTTTCGGCAGTTTCTTCGTTACTCATCCGAATTGAGTGATTTTTGTGTCAATTCCGCATGTAAAAGGCATTCTAAAAATTTTGACAAAAATAGTATTTTTCTGCCGAACCCAGAATTCTCAAATTCGAAGCCTAACTATGACTTTTCGAAGGTTTTAATTTTTCGAATGCAAAATTTCGTAAATTTAAGATGTTAAATTAAATATTTGCGATTCTTGTTGATAAATCTTGAATTTTTGATTGACCTACTGCATATGTTTAACAAGTTTGAATGCCTAGTCTTGTTAATTATGCAATCTAATTTGTAATTATGATTAATTTGTTGAAAATTAGAATAATTTAGAATTAATTTGATTTTCATAATTAATTGTAATTTAATTAGAAACCTATGATTAAAAACCACCATAAAAATTGTAAATTTACGATAAATTTTAAATTTTTATGACCTAGACTTGAATCCATATCAATCGGAAATCAATTGGATAATAAATTTTCGATTTTTCGCCCTAAAATTATGAAATTAATATTATGTATTAATTTGTCATTAATTTTAAATATAAATTTTAAATTTTATGCGATTCGTTCATAAAACTTGCACGCACGAAGCAATGGACGCTTCGTGTTACCCTTAAGGGGTGTTGTATAATGCGGGCATGCGACGACGAGCAAGGGAGCTCGTCGCCCGTGCGGCACGAATGCAATGAGCAAGGGCGTAGTGCACGAGCACAAGGCAGCAGCCCTGCCTTGTGTCGTGTGCCACGAGCAATGAACGAATGGGCATGGGCGAAGAGCGAGCCAAGGCAGTCGCGTGTGGGCAGCAAGCGAGCTGCGCCACAACGCGCACTGCCTCGCACAAGAGCGCGCAGCCTCGCGCGCAGCGAGCGCAAGCTCGCGTGCCACGAGCGCTGCGCCCAGCATTGCTCGCGCGCACAGCGAGCGATGTCGCGCGCCCAGCGAGCGATGGCTCGCGCGCCCAGCGAGCGATGTCGCGCGCCCAGCGAGCGATGTCGCGCGCCCAGCGAGCGATGTCGCGCGCGCGCACTGCGAGCGATAGCTCGCGTGCGATGAGCGCTGGCGCGCGCAGCGAGCACCAATGCGTGCGGAGGCTTGCGATAGGGAAGCAGCAGCTATGCGACGAGCGCATGGGCTGCGCGCACATGGCCAGCAATGGATGTGTGCGTACGGCCCATGGGCGTGCAACGCGTAGGGTGTTTGCGTTACGATTAGATCGTTTTGAATGTTTAATTTGAAAATTTTCAGTTCACGTAATTTTAATTAATTTTAAAATTAATAATTTGAATTATTTTCTTGGATTTTAATTTTGAATATTATAATTATAATAAATGTTATTTATTCTAATTATTTTACTAAAATTAAAATCATGAATTAATTTAAATACGACTGAAATTAAATTAAATTTTTGGATTCAATTATAAATTTATATGAGCTTTAAATTTTAATTAAATTTGTATGTTTCCAGGTTAGACTAGAAATACATTTTTATGTTTAAAATTGGTAAAGCATATGAATTTATTGGTTTAAGTGGGAGCGCTTTTTAGTCATAAACTCTTGATTAGGTCTACAAATCCTTAAGGTTAAAACAACTTGATTAGAATTAATAAGGACTGAATAATTGGTAGATTATTGGTGCCCTTGATTAATTGCTGCAAATGTTTACGTGATGCATAATGTGTTTTACTAACCAGCTATGTGGGCCATTCATGATAATGAATGGGTGAATGGTATATATATTGTATATGTACTGTTTTGCAGGTTATGAAGTGACTAGTATGGCCCAAATAGGATAGAAAATATGGTCTGCGTACCATTAATTTGAATGTAATTGGTCTAAAGTACCAAAGTTATTTTTCAATTCAAATATGGTCTGCGAACCATCAAATAGTTGTAATTAGTTATAGCTTATCCTATTTGAAGAAAATGGTGCCTCCCACGGAGATTTTCAAGACGGACTTTGAAGTCAAAGCTTCAAGATGAAGTCGGGCCATACTAGATCACAAATATCTTATGCATGTTTTAAGTTATTTATTGTTTTAAATATGTCTTAAAATGCATGAGATCAAAAGCTTGATTATGTTGCATGATTAAGGATTTTAGTTCACTTAAAATCTAACCAACATAGTAAGAGCCTTATGTTCCAAACTTAAAAATTGAGTTAAAAGGTGCCATGCCAAAATATACACTTGCTTGGATATCCTTTACATCAATCTAGTAATAGTTTTCGCTCAGCGAGGTGTTACTTATTGGTCCTAAAGGGGCAAGGTACACAAATAATTGTGAGTACATGTTAGTTTTGGTGAAACTCAACGATATAAGTAAGGAGTCCTTTTATGTCGTGGCAAATTCGATAGGTTTACCTAATAAGTTCTTAGACGTACCTATCAACCAAGAATAGTTTCTAGACTATTAGCAAAAGGCTTTTGCTTACCTAAGATGTTCTAGGATTAAGTCGACAAACTGTGCTTAGTTCTTCAATGATTTTAGGATCTTGGAATCATTTTATTCACACCTGCCGGAACACATAACTTGAATAAAATGCTTAATAAACATTGAATTATGCATGTATGCTAGAATTTAAGTTTATTAAGAGAAACTGTGAATGGTTATTTATTTGTTTATTCTTTTCAGTTGTAGTTTTTAATATGGCAAACAACAATCAAAACATCATCATGGGTTCCGAGCTTATGGTCAAGCTGAACCTGACAAATTTTCTTGAATGGGAAGCTAAGCTAGTTGAAATAGTCAAACTCAATGGACTTGAGTATGTACTGTCACATCCCATGCCAAGCTACTATGCCAGAGACATGACCCCTGAGAGATTTTACGCCTGGGATGCGGATCTCAAAAAGGTTATGAGTCTCATGCTGAACAATATCCCTGATGATTGGGCTAGAAGGTTTATAGCCTATGAACCTTTTACGCTCATCAAAAATCTGAGGGATATCTGCCGTGGAAGTACGGAGGACAGGGACCTGAACGTCCATGAGTTGATTGAATCAATGTCTGGTCTAAAGGTTAGTTCTCCCAACAGGTGTTATAGGATGGAGGTCCAAGAAACACATGTTCAGCTCCTTCGCACTAAACAAAGGGTAGGCGTCCCACTGAGGTTCCATGTGGATCTTATGTGTTCATATTTTGATCGCCTAAGTCTACTAGGAACACCAATAAGCGAAAGGATGGCAGTCTCTGTCTTGCTCAATTCACTACACAGTGGGTTTGGTCGCTTCAAGCAACTATACCTAAGTGAACCAAGAGAAGAAACAGTTGCAGAATTTATTCACCTTGTCAGAAAGGCTGAAATAGTACTGGACTGTGAAGCCAAAGATTTACTCAAGGCTAGAAAGAGACCATTCAAGAAAGGTGGAAAGTCCAAGGGCAATGCTAAATCAAAGCAGGACAAGTCCACATCAAGCTGTCTTTATTGTGATGGAATAGGCCATTACAAAAGAGAATGTCCAAAGCTAAAGGAAGATTAGAAGAACGGAACAGTCGTTCCATCTTCAGGTATTTTCGTTATAGACTGTATACTTGCTAATTCAACTTCTTGGGTATTAGATACAGGTTGTGGCTCACACTTATGTTCCAATCCACAGGGACTAAGAAGAAGTAGAAAGTTAAGCAAGGGTGAAGTCGACCTACGAGTGGGAAATGGAGCACGGATTGCTGCATTAGCTGTAGGAACTTACTATTTGTCGTTGCCCTCCGGGCTAGTTTTGGAACTGGAAGAATGTTTCCATGTTCCAAGTCTTACTAAAAACATCATTTCAGTTTCTTGCTTAGATGCTAAGGGATTTTCCTTTATAATAAAAGACAATAGTTGTTCGTTTTATTTTAAAGAGATGTTTTATGGATCTGCTAGATTAGTCAATGGACTTTATTTATTAGATCACGACAAACAAGTATATAACATAAATACCAAAAAGGCCAAAAAGGATGATTCAGATCTCACCTATCTGTGGCATTGTCGATTAGGCCATATAAACTTGAAACGCTTAGAAAGACTTCAAAGGGAAGGAATTCTAGAACCATTTAACTTGGAGGATTATGGTAAATGCGAATCATGTTTACTTGGCAAAATGACAAAGCAACCTTTCTCTAAAGTTGGAGAAAGAGCAAATGAACTATTGGGTTTAATCCATACAGATGTATGTGGACCAATGAGTACAAATGCTAGAGGTGGTTTCAGCTACTTTATCACTTTCACTGATGACTTCAGTAGGTATGGTTATGTCTACCTAATGAAGCATAAGTCTGAATCCTTTGACAAATTCAAGGAATTTCAGAGTGAAGTAGAGAATCAATTAGGCAAGAAGATTAAGGCACTGCGGTCTGATAGAGGCGGTGAATATCTGAGCTATGAATTTGATGACCATCTGAAAGAATGTGGAATTCTATCAGAATTGACTCCTCCTGGAACACCACAATGGAACGGTGTGTCACAACGGAGGAACAGAACCTTGCTAGACATGGTCAGGTCAATGATGGGTCAGGCCGAACTTCCATTAGAATTTTGGGGACATGCACTAAATACAGCTGCACTCACTATAAATAGAGCTCCGTCTAAAGCTGTCGAAAAGACTCCATACGAGTTATGGTTTGGAAAGCCTCCAAATGTGTCTTTTCTTAAGATTTGGGGATGTGAAGTATACGTCAAACGATTAATTTCAGACAAACTTCATCCAAAATCTGACAAATGTATCCGTGTGGGCTATCCAAAGGAAACAAAGGGGTATTACTTCTACAATACATCTGAGAACAAAGTGTTTGTTGCTCGAGATGGTGTCTTTTTGGAGAAGGATCACATTTCCAAAATGACAAGTGGGAGAAAAGTAGACCTCGAAGAAATTCGAGTCGAACAACAAACTCTAGAGAATGCTCAAGATGACATTCAAGATGAAACTCAGAGATCTTTAGAAGAATCTGGTGAGAATCATGGTCAATCTAGAAATGTTACCCCGCGTAGATCGCAAAGATATAGATCTCAACCGGAAAGGTACTTAGGTATTTTGACGAACGAGAGCTATGACGTTCTATTACTTGAAAGTGATGAACCTGCGACTTACAAGCAAGCTATGACGAGCCCTAGCTCCAAGCAATGGCAAGAAGCCATGCAATCTGAATTAGACTCCATGTCTGAAAACCAAGTATGGGATTTGGTCGATTTGCCAGATGGCTACCAAGCCATTGGAAGCAAATGGGTTTTCAAACTGAAAAAGGACAAGGATGGGAAACTTGAAGTTTTCAAAGCTAGATTGGTTGCAAAAGGTTACAGGCAAGTCCACGGTGTGGATTACGATGAAACCTTTTCACCAGTTGCAATGCTAAAGTCTATTCGAATAATGTTAGCAATCGCTGCATATTACGATTACGAAATATGGCAGATGGATGTCAAAACTGCTTTCTTAAACGGCGTTTTAACAGAAACTGTGTTTATGACACAACCTGAAGGTTTTGAGGATCCAGAGAATGCTAAAAAGGTATGCAAGCTAAAGAAATCAATCTACGGATTGAAGCAGGCATCCAGGAGCTGGAATATACGTTTTGATGAAGCAGTCAGTGACTTTGGTTTCATCAAGAACGCGGACGAATCTTGTGTATACAAGAAGGTCAGTGGGAGCAAAATTGCTTTCCTAGTATTATATGTCGACGACATATTGCTTATCGGAAATGACATTCCTATGTTGAACTCTGTCAAGATTTGGCTTGGGAAATGTTTTTCGATGAAGGATCTAGGAGAAGCACAGTACATATTGGGCATCAAGATTTACAGAGATAGATCTAAAAGGATGATTGGACTTAGTCAAAGCACTTATATCAATAAGGTGCTTGATAGGTTCAAGATGGCGGACTCCAAGCGAGGCTACCTACCCATGTCTCATGGAATGACTCTAAGCAAGACTCAGTGCCCAAAAACACCTGATGAGCGTAGACGAATGAATGGGATTCCATATGCATCATTGATTGGTTCAATAATGTATGCTATGATATGTACACGCCCGGATGTTGCGTACGCACTCAGTGCTACGAGCAGATACCAGTCAGACCCAGGAGAGGCGCATTGGACTGCTGCCAAGAATATTCTGAAGTACCTGAAAAGGCACAAAGATGACTTCCTGGTCTATGGTGGAGATGATGAATTAATTGTTAAAGGCTATACGGACGCAAGTTTCCAAACCGACAAAGATGATTTCAGATCACAGTCTGGGTTTGTCTTCTGCCTCAACGGAGGAGCAGTAAGCTGGAAAAGTGCTAAGCAAAGCACCATTGCGGATTCTACAACTGAAGCGGAGTACATTGCTGCACATGAAGCAGCAAAGGAAGCTATATGGCTAAGGAAGTTCATAGGAGAACTTGGTGTAGTCCCCTCCATTAAAGGACCAATAGCCCTGTATTGTGATAATAACGGAGCTATTGCACAGGCAAAAGAGCCTAGACACCACCAGAGAGTCAAGCATGTACTTCGTAGATTTCACCTTCTACGAGAGTTCGTTGAAAGAAAAGAAGTCGAGATAAGCAAAATTGGAACTGATGACAACATATCAGATCCATTAACTAAACCTCTGCCGCAAGCGAAGCACAACTCGCACACTGCAGCTATGGGAATCAAGCATATTGGAGAATGGCTTTGATGTCTCTGTTTAATGTTTTAAAGTTTTAGAGTTTAAATCTTTGTAAAACATTATTGGTTAATCATTCACAATAAATGAAAGGAATTCATTTTTCCATTTAATTTGTGGTTTATTAAATGATGAGTCCCTTCAACTTGACGATATATTCAAGATAGACTGTCAGGACCAGTCCTGTGACTAAGAAATGTCTATCAAGTGAACTTGAATGTCAAAGGTTGAAAATGGTCCCTAATCGGAGTTTTCTATAAAATTGGACGCATAGAAAACGTTAGACGATTAGAATGCAAGATGACTAGTAGTTCTGTTTCTTGAACTATGTGGACATGGCAATGTCATAATCATTTGCATAGATACTTACTTTGGGAAGACTAGTATCGGACAAGACCTATGAAACTTTACTGTAAGAGATGAAAGTCTGTCATAAGTAAATTTCATTAAATTATTAGACACTAAATCCTCAATACCTGAGTGATTTGAGATTACTTGTTTGAGAACTGGTTGCTTTGACGTTGACCAACCGTCGCACCGTAAAAGGAGGCTATAAAGGCAACGCTCAGGAAATCACCTATCAAACGAAGTCTAATCTCAAGATCGCAAGATTGGGATTGTCCTCCCATAAATCGGGATGAGATGCTTAAAAGTTGTACAAGGCCACTCGGAGAGCTAGAAACTGTGAAATGCATGGCCGTGCTCGGATGAATCATAGGCTATGATTATCTGTTTATTTGATCAGTTGAACTCTGAAACCGAGGAACACCTCTGGACATAATAAGGATGACAACTCTTACCTTATGTTCAAGAGCAAGCATCGAGCGACAAAGGAATTAGGAAATGCACACTTGTCCCTAAGGACAAGTGGGAGACTGAAGGAAATAATGCCCTTGGTCCAAGTATGCATTCTATGTTAAGTCTAATAAATGCGGTTCAGTATTAATTGACAAGTTAATAATTCAGTGAGATCAAGTGAGCTGAATGCCTAGCTAGAGGCCGCTTCAGTTCAAGTGGAATTAATGATATTAATCCACAGCTTACTCTTGACTGAACCCGTAGGGTCACACAAATAGTACGTAAACGGATCAAGTATCTAATGGCATTAGATACTCTATCTATGAATATTCGGAACCGACGGATCTTGGTTTCAGTGGGAGCTGAGATCGTCACAGGCAAGAAATGAATACTCCGGAAACGATGATATTGCCGGAAACGGAAATATGGATCGTATCGGAAATATAAATATTATCCAAGTCGTAGATGTTGCCGGAAACGGAAACATGGTACGTATCGGAAAATATTATCGGAAATGGAAATATTGCCAGAATCGGAAATATTGCCGGAAACGGAAATATTGTCAGAATCGGAAATATTACCGGAATCGGAAAATAATTCCGGAAACGGAAATATTAAATATTTGTTCGAAACGGAAATTAATTCCGGAATCGGAAATATTAAATATGTTCGTATCGGAAATGAATTCCGGAATCGGAAAATTTAATCGGAAGCGCATCGTACGAATAAGCATCGGACGAGGCCTGCCGGACGAGGCCCAGCACGAAGCCAGGCCATCGCCCAGCAAGCCAAGGGCGCCGCACAAACAGCAAGGCCAGGCCCAGCAGGCTGCGCGCAGCGCGCAGCGCGCACAGCGCGCACAGCACGTGCAGCGCGCAGCGCGCACAGCGCGCACAGCACGTGCAGCGCACAGCGCGCACAGCGCGCGCAGCGCGCAGCGCGCGCGGGCGCTGAGTGGGCTGCTGCTCGCGCACACGCATGAGGCCCATCGTGGCTGTCGTGCGTGTGTGTGCAAGTGTTTGTGTTCGTGCACGTTTCCTAAAACATGCAGAGTTCGGTTAATGATTAAATTCCTAATTCTATTTGATAAATTAATTAAATTAGAGTTCTTGTAGGATTCTAAGTTTGATTAATTTGTATCTGAATAGGATTTCGATTCCCTTTCCATACCGCTATAAATATGAGGCTAGGGCTCACAATTTATAACACAAGTTTCAAAGTATTCAAAGTGAGTTTTTGAGAGAAAAATTCAAACACACATCTTGCTCAAATTGCCGAAATTTTCTAGTACCTTAAGGGCAATTCTAGTTGGTCAATCTTAAGGCGGATCCGGACGTGCTGTGGACTATCTACGGAGGGACGACACTTGGAGTCCTAAAGACTTGTTCTTGTTCGGTTCGGGCGCAGCTAGGGAAGGCACGCAACAAAGAGTATGCATCTAATCTATGCTAAATGATTATGTGTAAATAATATGTTTTCCTGGGTTTATGGTTTTTTCAGCATGATTTATGAATTGTCATATGTATCATAACCTAACAGTATCACCCCGAGCCAGCAAGCTGATAGTAGCCTTGCTGACCTACTTTAAGGGTTTGAATCACGATTTTTGATTATACATTACCCCGAGTGAGCAAGCTGATAGTAGCCTTGCTGACCTACTTTAAGGGTTTGATTCTTCTGCTTTGAATTCCTCGATTTTCTTTCATTTCATGGACCATAACAGGCCTGGCTCAATCGGCCTTTTTGGGTTAGTGACTACACATAAAACTTTCTAAGGACGCTGGCGTTCCATGAATTTTTTAGCGCTGTTCCACCCATATCCATCAGCCTAAAAGCTCCTGGTACGATTTCTTCCCATATCTGATAAGGCCCCTCCCAGTTTGGGGTTAACTTTCCTTGGGCCTTTGCCTTGCCTGTAGCTGCAGTTCTGCGGAGCACCAGGTCTCCTACTTCAAGCTGTCTGTGTTTTACTCTTTTGTTGTAGGCATTACTTATGCGCTGCTTGTAAGCCGCCGATCTGATTTCTGCTCTGAGTCTGATCTCTGGTAGAAGATCCAGCTCCTGCTTTAACAGTTTACCGTTCTTGTTTTCTTCATAATGTTGGATCCTGAATGTAGGTAACCCTACTTCTGCTGGTATCACTGCTTCTGATCCGAAACATAGACGGAATGGGCTCTCTCCCGTTGCTTCCTTAACGGTGGTTCTATTTCCCCAAAGTATCTCTGGAACAATATCGGCCCAACCAGCCTTATAGTCGTCTAGCTTCTTTCTCATTGCTGCCAGTATCTGCTTGTTGGCAGCTTCTGCCTGTCCATTGCTTTGGGGATGACAAACAGAAGAGTAGGCAAACTTGACCTTGTACATACTCAAAAAACTTTGAACTGGCGAGCAATCAAACTGTACCCCATGGTCCATCACGATTGCCATCGGTAATCCGAACCTGGTGATTATATTTTTCCATATGAACTTTTTGACCTGATTTGCAGTTATCTTTGCCACCGGTTCTGCTTCTATCCATTTGGTGAAATAATCGACTGCCACTATCAGAAATTTTCTTCCACCGGATGCCGTTGTGAAAGGTCCCAGAATGTCCATTCCCCACTGGGCGAACGGTACTGGATTTAGGATTGGCATGAGATCGTTTGCAGGACGATTGATGACTGCTGAAAAAACTTGACATTTTTCACATTTCTTAACGTATTCCTGTGCGTCTGTTAGCATTGTCGGCCAGTAGTATCCTTGCCTTTGGCATTTCAGTGCAAGGGTTTTTCCTCCCTGATGATTTCCACACACTCCTTCATGTATTTCTTCTATCAATCGTGCCGATTCGTATGCTGATATGCATCGCAAAAGAGGCAAGCTAAAACCCCGTTTGTAGAGTTGGCCTCTGATGATTACAAACCAGCATGAGTTCCTAATCAACCTTCTTGCTTCTGTTTTTTCTGCAGGCAGTGTTCCATCTCTCTTGTATGCCCACATGGTGTCATACCATTCAGGTTGGCTCGTGATTACCATGACCTCTTTTCCCAATACTTCAGTGCTCCTTCGATGCATGACTTGTTAGGTTATGATACATATGACATTTACATAAATCATGCGGAAACAACCATTAACCCAGGAAACATATTATTTACACATAATCATATAGCATAATTAGATGCATACTCTTTGTTGCGTGCCTTCCCTAGCTGCGCCCGAACCGAACAAGAACAAGTCTTTTAGGACTCCAAGTGTCGTCCCTCCGTAGAAAGTCCACAGCACGTCCGGATCCGCCTTAAGATTGACCAACTAGAATCGCCCTTAAGGTACTCAGAAAATTCGGCACTTTTGGGGCAAGATGGGTGTTTGAATTTTCTCTCAAAAAACTCACTTTTGAATACTTTGAAACTTGTATATAAATTATGACCCCTAGGCCTTTATTTATAGAGTTATGGAAAAGGAATCGTAATCCTAGTAGGATGCGAATTAATTGGAATTAGAATTCTACATGAATTCTACTTAATCAATTTATCCAATAGGAATAGACATTTAATCATACACTGACTCTTGCAGATTCAGGAATCTCGCATGAGCTCAAACTCACACACACACGGCAGCCACAAGGGCTGCCCACGCATGCGAGCAGCAGCCCACGTAGCGCGGCCCACGCATGCGCGGCCTTGTGCGCGCTGGGCTGTGGCGTGCGTGCTTGCTGGGCGATGGCCTGGCTTCGTGCTGGGCCTTCGTCCGGCAGGCCTCGTCCGATGCTAATTCGTACGATACGCTTCCGATTAAATTTCCATTTCCGGAATCTATTTCTGATACGAACAATATTTAATATTTCCGATTCCGGAATTAATTTCCGTTTCGAACAAATATTTAATATTTCCGTTTTCGGAATTATTTTCCGATTCCGGCAATATTTCCGATTCTGACAATATTTCCGTTTCCGGCAATATTTCCGATTCTGGCAATATTTCCATTTCCAATAATATTTTCCGATACGTACCATGTTTCCGTTTCCGGCAACATCTACGACTTGGATAATATTCATATTTCCGATACGATCCATATTTCCGTTTCCGGAAATATCATCGTTTCCGGAGTATTCATTTCTTGCCTGTGACGATCTTAGCTCCCACTGAAACCAAGATCCGTCGGTTCCGAATATTCATAGATGGAGTATTTAATGCCATTAAATACTTGATCCGTTTACGTACTATTTGTGTGACCCTACGGGTTCAGTCAAGAGTAAGCTGTGGATTAATATCATTAATTCCACTTGAACTGAAGCGGCCTCTAGCTAGGCATTCAGCTCACTTGATCTCACTGAATTATTAACTTGTTAATTAATACTGAACCGCATTTATTAGACTTAACATAGAATGCATACTTGGACCAAGGGCATTATTTCCTTCAGTCTCCCACTTGTCCTTAGGGACAAGTGTGCATTTCCTAATTCCTTTGTCGCTCGATGCTTGCTCTTGAACATAAGGTAAGAGTTGTCATCCTTATTATGTCCAGAGGTGTTCCTCGGTTTCAGAGTTCAACTGATCAAATAAACAGATAATCATAGCCTATGATTCATCCGAGCACGGCCATGCATTTCACAGTTTCTAGCTCTCCGAGTGGCCTTGTACAACTTTTAAGCATCTCATCCCGATTTATGGGAGGACAATCCCAATCTTGCGATCTTGAGATTAGACTTCGTTTGATAGGTGATTACCTGAGCGTTGCCTTTATAGCCTCCTTTTACGGTGCGACGGTTGGTCAACGTCAAAGCAACCAGTTCTCAAACAAGTAATCTCAAATCACTCAGGTATTGAGGATTTAGTGTCTAATAATTTAATGAAATTTACTTATGACAGACTTTCATCTCTTACAGTAAAGTTTCATAGGTCTTGTCCGATACTAGTCTTCCCAAAGTAAGTATCTATGCAAATGATTATGACATTGCCATGTCCACATAGTTCAAGAAACAGAACTACTAGTCATCTTGCACTCTAATCGTCTAACGTTTTCTATGCGTCCAATTTTATAGAAAACTCCGACTAGGGACCATTTTCAACCTTTGACATTCAAGTTCACTTGATAGACATTTCTTAGTCACAGGACTGGTCCTGACAGTCTATCTTGAATATATCGTCAAGTTGAAGAGACTCATCATTTAATAAACCACAAATTAAATGGAAAAATGAATTCCTTTCATTTATTGTGAATGATTAACCAATAATGTTTTACAAAGATTTAAACTCTAAAACTTTAAAACATTAAACAGAGACATCAAAGCCATTCTCCAATATGCTTGATTCCCATAGCTGCAGTGTGCGAGTTGTGCTTCGCTTGCGGCAGAGGTTTAGTTAATGGATCTGATATGTTGTCATCAGTTCCAATTTTGCTTATCTCGACTTCTTTTCTTTCAACGAACTCTCGTAGAAGGTGAAATCTACGAAGTACATGCTTGACTCTCTGGTGGTGTCTAGGCTCTTTTGCCTGTGCAATAGCTCCGTTATTATCACAATACAGGGCTACTGGTCCTTTAATGGAGGGGACTACACCAAGTTCTCCTATGAACTTCCTTAGCCATATAGCTTCCTTTGCTGCTTCATGTGCAGCAATGTACTCCGCTTCAGTTGTAGAATCCGCAATGGTGCTTTGCTTAGCACTTTTCCAGCTTACTGCTCCTCCGTTGAGGCAGAAGACAAACCCAGACTGTGATCTGAAATCATCTTTGTCGGTTTGGAAACTTGCGTCCGTATAGCCTTTAACAATTAATTCATCATCACCACCATAGACCAGGAAGTCATCTTTGTGCCTTTTCAGGTACTTCAGAATGTTCTTGGCAGCAGTCCAATGCGCCTCTCCTGGGTCTGACTGGTATCTGCTCGTAGCACTGAGTGCGTACGCAACATCCGGGCGTGTACATATCATAGCATACATTATTGAACCAATCAATGATGCATATGGAATCCCATTCATTCGTCTACGCTCATCAAGTGTTTTTGGGCACTGAGTCTTGCTTAGAGTCATTCCATGAGACATGGGTAGGTAGCCTCGCTTGGAGTCCGCCATCTTGAACCTATCAAGCACCTTATTGATATAAGTGCTTTGACTAAGTCCAATCATCCTTTTAGATCTATCTCTGTAAATCTTGATGCCCAATATGTACTGTGCTTCCCCTAGATCCTTCATCGAAAAACATTTCCCAAGCCAAATCTTGACAGAGTTCAACATAGGAATGTCATTTCCGATAAGCAATATGTCGTCGACATATAATACTAGGAAAGCAATTTTGCTCCCACTGACCTTCTTGTATACACAAGATTCGTCCGCGTTTTTGATGAAACCAAAGTCACTGACTGCTTCATCAAAACGTATATTCCAGCTCCTGGATGCCTGCTTCAATCCGTAGATTGACTTCTTTAGCTTGCATACCTTTTTAGCATTCTTTGGATCCTCAAAACCTTCAGGCTGTGTCATAAACACAGTTTCTGTTAAAACGCCGTTTAAGAAAGCAGTTTTGACATCCATCTGCCATATTTCGTAATCGTAATATGCAGCGATTGCTAACATTATTCGAATAGACTTTAGCATTGCAACTGGTGAAAAGGTTTCATCGTAATCCACACCGTGGACTTGCCTGTAACCTTTCGCAACCAATCTAGCTTTGAAAACTTCAAGTTTCCCATCCTTGTCCTTTTTCAGTTTGAAAACCCATTTGCTTCCAATGGCTTGGTAGCCATCTGGCAAATCGACCAAATCCCATACTTGGTTTTCAGACATGGAGTCTAATTCAGATTGCATGGCTTCTTGCCACTGCTTGGAGCTAGGGCTCGTCATAGCTTGCTTGTAAGTCGCAGGTTCATCACTTTCAAGTAATAGAACGTCATAGCTCTCGTTCGTCAAAATACCTAAGTACCTTTCCGGTTGAGATCTATATCTTTGCGATCTACGCGGGGTAACATTTCTAGATTGACCATGATTCTCACCAGATTCTTCTAAAGATCTCTGAGTTTCATCCTGAATGTCATCTTGAGCATTCTCTAGAGTTTGTTGTTCGACTCGAATTTCTTCGAGGTCTACTTTTCTCCCACTTGTCATTTTGGAAATGTGATCCTTCTCCAAAAAGACACCATCTCGAGCAACAAACACTTTGTTCTCAGATGTATTGTAGAAGTAATACCCCTTTGTTTCCTTTGGATAGCCCACAAGGATACATTTGTCAGATTTTGGATGAAGTTTGTCTGAAATTAATCGTTTGACGTATACTTCACATCCCCAAATCTTAAGAAAAGACACATTTGGAGGCTTTCCAAACCATAATTCGTATGGAGTCTTTTCGACAGCTTTAGACGGAGCTCTATTTATAGTGAGTGCAGCTGTATTTAGTGCATGTCCCCAAAATTCTAATGGAAGTTCGGCCTGACCCATCATTGACCTGACCATGTCTAGCAAGGTTCTGTTCCTCCGTTCTGACACACCGTTCCTGTGGTGTTCCAGGAGGAGTCAATTCTGATAGAATTCCACATTCTTTCAGATGGTCATCAAATTCATAGCTCAGATATTCACCGCCTCTATCAGACCGCAGTGCCTTAATCTTCTTGCCTAATTGATTCTCTACTTCACTCTGAAATTCCTTGAATTTGTCAAAGGATTCAGACTTATGCTTCATTAGGTAGACATAACCATACCTACTGAAGTCATCAGTGAAAGTGATAAAGTAGCTGAACCCACCTCTAGCATTTGTACTCATTGGTCCACATACATCTGTATGGATTAAACCCAATAGTTCATTTGCTCTTTCTCCAACTTTAGAGAAAGGTTGCTTTGTCATTTTGCCAAGTAAACATGATTCGCATTTACCATAATCCTCTAAGTCAAATGGTTCTAGAATTCCTTCCCTTTGAAGTCTTTCTAAGCGTTTCAAGTTTATATGGCCTAATCGACAATGCCACAGATAGGTGAGATCTGAATCATCCTTTTTGGCCTTTTTGGTATTTATGTTATATACTTGTTTGTCGTGATCTAATAAATAAAGTCCATTGACTAATCTAGCAGATCCATAAAACATCTCTTTAAAATAAAACGAACAACTATTGTCTTTTATTATAAAGGAAAATCCCTTAGCATCTAAGCAAGAAACTGAAATGATGTTTTTAGTAAGACTTGGAACATGGAAACATTCTTCCAGTTCCAAAACTAGCCCGGAGGGCAACGACAAATAGTAAGTTCCTACGGCTAATGCAG
The DNA here is from genome assembly GCF_020520425.1 of Spinacia oleracea. Taxonomy (NCBI): domain Eukaryota; kingdom Viridiplantae; phylum Streptophyta; class Magnoliopsida; order Caryophyllales; family Amaranthaceae; genus Spinacia; species Spinacia oleracea. Next base: position 8,044,344 of record NC_079488.1, on the reverse strand, counting down.
CAATCCGTGCTCCATTTCCCACTCGTAGGTCGACTTCACCCTTGCTTAACTTTCTACTTCTTCTTAGTCCCTGTGGATTGGAACATAAGTGTGAGCCACAACCTGTATCTAATACCCAAGAAGTTGAATTAGCAAGTATACAGTCTATAACGAAAATACCTGAAGATGGAACGACTGTTCCGTTCTTCTGATCTTCCTTTAGCTTCAAGCAATCTCTCTTCCAATGCCCCTTCTTCTTGCAGTAGAAGCATTCGGATTCAGAAGTGGGTTGACTGACCTTCCTCTTTGCAGATTTGGCGCCAGTTTGCTTAGTTGGGCTGGCCTTGTTGCCACCTTTCTTAGCATTCCTCTTCTTTCCAGATTTCTTGAACTTGCCCCCACGCACCATAAGCACATCTTGCTTATCACTTTTGAGCGTCTTTTCAGCGGTCTTCAGCATACCGTGAAGCTCAGTGAGCGTTTTGTCCAGACTATTCATACTGTAGTTCAGTTTGAACTGATCATACCCGCTATGAAGAGAATGGAGGATGGTGTCTATAGCCATTTCCTGAGAAAATTGCTGATCCAGCCGACTCATATTCTCAATGAGTCCAATCATTTTGAGAACATGTGGACTTACGGGCTCGCCTTTCTTAAGCTTGGTCTCAAGAATTTGCCTATGAGTCTCGAATCTTTCGACTCGAGCCAGATCTTGGAACATGTTCTTCAACTCACTGATGATTGTGAAAGCATCTGAGTTGATGAACGTTTTCTGCAGATCCGCACTCATGGTGGCGAGCATTAGACATTTCACATCCTTGTTGGCATCAATCCAACGATTGAGGGCTGCCTGAGTGATCCCGTCGCCTGGAGCTTCGGGCATCGCCTCATCTAGGACATACTCCTTTTCTTCCTGCATAAGAACTATTTGCAAGTTCCTTTGCCAGTCAAGGAAGTTTTTCCCGTTCAACTTCTCCTTTTCGAGAATTGATCGAATGTTGAATGAATTGTTGTTTGCCATATTAAAACTACAATTGAAAAGAATAAACAAATAAATAACCATTCACAGTTTCTCTTAATAAACTTAAATTCTAGCATACATGCATAATTCAATGTTTATTAAGCATTTTATTCAAGTTATGTGTTCCGGCAGGTGTGAATAAAATGATTCCAAGATCCTAAAATCATTGAAGAACTAAGCACAGTTTGTCGACTTAATCCTAGAACATCTTAGGTAAGCAAAAGCCTTTTGCTAATAGTCTAGAAACTATTCTTGGTTGATAGGTACGTCTAAGAACTTATTAGGTAAACCTATCGAATTTGCCACGACATAAAAGGACTCCTTACTTATATCGTTGAGTTTCACCAAAACTAACATGTACTCACAATTATTTGTGTACCTTGCCCCTTTAGGACCAATAAGTAACACCTCGCTGAGCGAAAACTATTACTAGATTGATGTAAAGGATATCCAAGCAAGTGTATATTTTGGCATGGCACCTTTTAACTCAATTTTTAAGTTTGGAACTTAAGGCTCTTACTATGTTGGTTAGATTTTAAGTGAACTAAAATCCTTAATCATGCAACATAATCAAGCTTTTGATCTCATGCATTTTAAGACATATTTAAAGCAATAAATAACTTAAAACATGCATAAGATATTTGTGATCTAGTATGGCCCGACTTCATCTTGAAGCTTTGACTTCAAAGTCCGTCTTGAAAATCTCCGTGGGAGGCACCATTTTCTTCAAATAGGATAAGTTATAACTAATTACAACTATTTGATGGTACGCAGACCATATTTGAATTGAAAAATAACTTTGGTGCTTTAGACCAATTACATTCAAATTAATGGTACGCAGACCATATTTTCTATCCTATTTGGGCCATACTAGTCACTTCATAACCTGCAAAACAGTACATATACAATATATACCATTCACCCATTCATTATCATGAATGGCCCACATAGCTGGTTAGTTAAACACATTATGCATCACGTAAACATTTGCAGCAATTAATCAAGGGCACCAATAATCTACCAATTATTCAGTCCTTATTAATTCTAATCGAGTTGTTTTAACCTTAAGGATTTGTAGACCTAATCAAGAGTTTATGACTAAAAAGTGCTCCCACTCAAACCAATAAATTCATATGCTTTACTAATTTTAAACATAAAATTGTATTTCTAGTCTAACCGGAAACATACAAATTTAATTAAAATTTAAAGCTCATATAAATTTATAATTGAATCCAAAAATTTAATTTTAATTTCAGTCGCATTTAAATTAATTCATGATTTTAATTTTAGTAAAATAATTAGAATAAATTCCATTTATTATAATTATAATATTCAAAATTAAAATCCAAGAAATTAATTCAAATTATTAATTTTAAAATTAATTTAAAATTACGTGAACTGAAATTTTCAAATTAAACATTCAAAATGATCTAATCGAAACGCAAACACCCTACGCGTTGCACGCCCATGGGCTGTACGCACACAGCCATTGCTGGCCATGTGCGCGCAGCCCATGCGCTCGTTGCATAGCTGCTGCTGTCCCATACGCAAGCCTCCGCACAGCGCCCACCGCACGCGAGCTATCGCTCGCAGCGCGCGCGCGTTACCGCGCTCGCTGGTGCGCGAGATCGCTCGCTGGTGCGCGCGAGCCATCGCTCGCTGGGGCGCTGCATCGCTCGCTGGTGCGCGCGAGCCATCGCTCGCTGGCGCGCGAGATCGCTCGCTGGTGCGCGCGAGCAATCGCTCGCTGGCGCGCGAGATCGCTCGCTGGTGCGCGCGAGTGATGCTGTGCGCAGCGCTCGTGGCACGCGAGCTTGCGCTCGCTGCGCACGAGGCTGCGCGCTGTTATGCGAGGCAGCGCGCGCTGTGGCGCAGCTCGCTTGCTGCCCACACGCGACTGCCTTGGCTCGCCCCTCGCCCATGCCCATCCGTTCATTGCTCGTGGCACACGTCACAAGGCAGGGCTGCTGCCTTGCGCTCGTGCACTACGCCCTTGCTCATTGCATTCGTGCCGCACGGGCGACGAGCTCCCTTGCTCGTCGTCGCATGCCCGCATTATACAACACCCCTTAAGGGTAACACGAAGCGTCCATTGCTTCGTGCGTGCAAGTTATTTGAACGAATCGCATAAAAATTTAAAATTTATATTTAAAATTAATGACAAATTAATAAATATTATTAATTTCATAATTTTAGGGCGAAAAATCGGAAATTTATTATCCAATTGATTTCCGATTGTTATGGATTCAGGTCTAGGTCATAAAAATTTAAAATTTATCGTAAATTTATAATTTTTATGGTGGTTTTTAATCATAGGTTTCTAATTAAATTACAATTAATTATGAAAATCAAATTAATTCTAAATTATTCTAATTTTCAACAAATTAATCATAATTACAAATTAGATTGCATAATTAACAAGACTAGGCATTCAAACTTGTTAAACATATGCAGTAGGTCAATCAAAAATTCAAGATTTATCAACAAGAATCGCAAATATTTAATTTAACATCTTAAATTTACGAAATTTTGCATCCGAAAAACTAAAACCTTCGAAAAGTCATAGTTAGGCTTCGAATTTGAGAATTCTGGGTTCGGCAGAAAAATACTATTTTTGTCAAAATTTTAGAATGCCTTTTACATACGGAATTGACACAAAAATCACTCAATTCGGATGAGTAATGAAGAAACTGCCGAAAAACTGCGTACATATATTTAAATAAACGCAATTTGCAATTAATTAACAATTACGAAAATTAATCACCCCTTTTAATTCTTGCAAATTTGTAATATTTAACCATGTTCATGCAATTTAGATTATGAAAATAATAAGGGGCTCGTGATACCACTGTTAGGTTATGATACATATGACATTTACATAAATCATGCGGAAACAACCATTAACCCAGGAAACATATTATTTACACATAATCATATAGCATAATTAGATGCATACTCTTTGTTGCGTGCCTTCCCTAGCTGCGCCCGAACCGAACAAGAACAAGTCTTTTAGGACTCCAAGTGTCGTCCCTCCGTAGAAAGTCCACAGCACGTCCGGATCCGCCTTAAGATTGACCAACTAGAATCGCCCTTAAGGTACTCAGAAAATTCGGCACTTTTGGGGCAAGATGGGTGTTTGAATTTTCTCTCAAAAAACTCACTTTTGAATACTTTGAAACTTGTATATAAATTATGACCCCTAGGCCTTTATTTATAGAGTTATGGAAAAGGAATCGTAATCCTAGTAGGATGCGAATTAATTGGAATTAGAATTCTACATGAATTCTACTTAATCAATTTATCCAATAGGAATAGACATTTAATCATACACTGACTCTTGCAGATTCAGGAATCTCGCATGAGCTCAAACTCACACACACACGGCAGCCACAAGGGCTGCCCACGCATGCGAGCAGCAGCCCACGTAGCGCGGCCCACGCATGCGCGGCCTTGTGCGCGCTGGGCTGTGGCGTGCGTGCTTGCTGGGCGATGGCCTGGCTTCGTGCTGGGCCTTCGTCCGGCAGGCCTCGTCCGATGCTAATTCGTACGATACGCTTCCGATTAAATTTCCATTTCCGGAATCTATTTCTGATACGAACAATATTTAATATTTCCGATTCCGGAATTAATTTCCGTTTCGAACAAATATTTAATATTTCCGTTTTCGGAATTATTTTCCGATTCCGGCAATATTTCCGATTCTGACAATATTTCCGTTTCCGGCAATATTTCCGATTCTGGCAATATTTCCATTTCCAATAATATTTTCCGATACGTACCATGTTTCCGTTTCCGGCAACATCTACGACTTGGATAATATTCATATTTCCGATACGATCCATATTTCCGTTTCCGGAAATATCATCGTTTCCGGAGTATTCATTTCTTGCCTGTGACGATCTTAGCTCCCACTGAAACCAAGATCCGTCGGTTCCGAATATTCATAGATGGAGTATTTAATGCCATTAAATACTTGATCCGTTTACGTACTATTTGTGTGACCCTACGGGTTCAGTCAAGAGTAAGCTGTGGATTAATATCATTAATTCCACTTGAACTGAAGCGGCCTCTAGCTAGGCATTCAGCTCACTTGATCTCACTGAATTATTAACTTGTTAATTAATACTGAACCGCATTTATTAGACTTAACATAGAATGCATACTTGGACCAAGGGCATTATTTCCTTCATGACTTCCATCATTACTGACTTTATCAGAGCACTTGAGCTGGCCAGTTTTGACAGGGAGTCTGCCAACATGTTCTCTGGTCGGGGTACTAATTTTATTTCGAAGCTTTCCAACTGTGCCACTGACTGTTTAAGCTTTTCGGCGTATCGTTTCATGGATTCTTTCTTCGTTTCATATTCTCCTGAGAACTGGTTTGCTACCAGCTGTGAGTCGGTTGTGAGCATGAGCCTACGAGCACCAGCTGTCGTGCAGATCTGTATGCCAGCGATTGCAGCTTCGTATTCTGCCTCGTTGTTTGATGCCTGGAAAGAGAACATAATAGCATACTCGAACTGGTCTCCTTCTGGTGAGGTAACTATTACCCCTGCTCCTGCCCCTGATTTGGTGACCGAGCCGTCTACTGCTACTTCCCATATTCCTTCCTTTATTTCCTCCTCCTGGTATGATGCTTCGACTATGAAGTCAGACAGTGCTTGGGCTTTTATAGCCATTCTGGGCCGATACTCCATGTGAAACTCTGATAGTTCAATCGCCCATTTTAGGAGTCTACCTGATGTGTCCATTTTTTGCATTGCTTTTTCCAGTGGGTAGTTTGTGAGGACTTGGATTCCGTGTGCATCAAAGTAAGGTCTCAGCTTTCTGGCTGCAATCAATACTGCCAACCCCAACTTTTCTATCAAGGAGTACCTCGTTTCTGCTTCTTGCAGGATGTGGCTGACAAAGTACACCGGTATCTGTGTTTTATCTTTCTCTATGATCAGAATTGCTGCTACTGTGTGCTGAGAAGCAGATATGTATAGCTGCAGCGTGTCCCCTTCCACTGGTCGAGCTATTGTGGGTAGGACTTGCAGGTGCCGTTTTACTGCCTCAAAGGCTGCTTTTTCTGTTTCTCCCCACTTGAATTTCTTGTTTTGCTTTAACACGTTGAAAAAGGGCAACGACCTGTCTGCTGATTTGCTAATGAACCGGGTCAATGCGGCCATTCTTCCTGTTAACTTTTGCACGTCCTTTATGCAACCGGGTTCTGGTAGATTCATAATTGCATCTACCTTATCTAGATTGGCATCGATCCCCCTTTCGCTTACTAGGAAACCCAGGAACTTTCCTGATCGGACCCCGAATACACATTTCTTGGGGTTTAACTTCATCTTGAACCTCCTCAGAGTTTCGAAAGTTTCTCTCAAGTCGTCGTTGTGGTCGCTGGCCAATCGGTTTTTAACTATTGAGTCATCCACATATACCTCTATGTTCCTCCCTTTCTGGGAAGCAAATACCCTATCCACCAACTTCTGGTAGGTTGCTCCTGCATTCTTCAGCCCAAATGGCATATCCTTATAGCTGTATACCCCTGAATCTGTGATGAAGGCGGCCTTCTTTCTATCGGCTTTACACAAGCTGACTTGGTGATACCCTGAGAAGGCATCCAGGAAACTCAAAAGAGCGTGGCCACTTGTTGAATCTACCAGTCTATCGATTCGTGGCAATGGATAGCAGTCCTTGGGGCACGCCCCATTCAGATTGGTAAAATCTACGCACATTCGCCAACTGCCATTTGACTTTTTTACCATGACTACGTTGGCCAACCATTCGGGGTAGTCACAAACTTCTATGAACCCTGCTTCCAGCAGTTTTTCCACTTCTTCTTTTATTGCAGCATTTTTTTCATTGGAGAAATTTCTCTTCTTTTGCTTTACCGGCCTGACTGACTTGTCTACATTCAGACGATGCACTATGATGTCTGGGCTGATACCGGGCATTTCATCTGCAGAGAAGGCAAAGACGTCTGCATTTTCTCGTAACAGGCCGATAAGATTGACCTGCTGATCTGCCTCCATATCGGCACCTATTCGTACCGTTCTTTCTGGAACTCCTTCTACCAATTCAATTTCCCGAGTTTCTCCATCTGCAGCCGGCCTTGGGACGCAAACCGGCCTTTCATCAAAATTTTCCATGCTCAGATCCCCTCTCTTTCTTTTGGTTGGCATGTTTGCTTCTCGGGCAAGGTTGGTTTTCGGCACCATCCTTCCTGGTGCCTTTATCGCTGTCAGATAACACGATCTGGCAGTCTCCTGACTGCCATGTACCCTTTCTGTTCTTTCCAGATTTGAGAGATATATCATGGTCAAATGATATGTGGACACCACCTCCTGTGCGTCATGAATGAATGGTCGACCAATTATTACGTTATACGCTGCTGGTACTTTTATCACCAAAAAGTCGACCATTAAGTCCCTGGCTGACAATCCTCTACCCACTTGAACCGGTAAACGGATACTGCCCTCTGGGTAGACGCTGGCCCCAGAGAATCCGATAACGGGATAGCACACCCTTGCTAACTCTCCGTGATCTATGTTCAGCTGGGTGAAAGCTTCCCAAAATATGATGTTCGCAGAGCTGCCTCCATCAATCAGGCATCTCTTGACGTGGAAGTTTGCTATCTCGAGTTCCAATACCAGCGGGTCATCATGGGGATATATAATGCCGCGACAATCGTCCGAGGTGAATGTGATGACCGGTAGGGGGATTGGTTCCGGCCATTTCCTTGCGCTATGGTAACTTACCAAGTGCCTGTGCTCCTCTAGATTTCTTATCGCCCCGCTGACTGTACCTCCATGCACGGGCCCTCCAGAGATCACCCAAATCGTGGGTCTCTTTCCCCTATCGGCCCCATCTTTGCCTGTTTCCGGTAATGACCGGATTTCTTGCCGGGATGGTGGTGCCTGCTCAATCCTACCAGTGGGCTGTACATACCCTGGCTGAGTAGGTGTATATGGGGCATGACTATGCGAACTGCCCTGTCTATTATTTCCTCCCTGGCCTTCCTGTCGAACCCTGTACTGGGATAGGTATCCCCTTCTTACCGGCTCTTCGATGTTATCCTTGAGCTCTTTACAATGCTCCGTGTAATGACCATGATCATTATGAAAAGCACAAAAGTTCTTATTGTTACCTGGGGCATCCATCGGTAACGGTTTTCTCCACGCTGCCGATTTATTTACTACGTAGATCGTGGCTCTGGCGGTGTTCAGGGGAGTGTACACCTGATAAGCCCCTACCGGCTGTTGTCTATTCGGATATCCCCCTCTCTGCTGATGGCCCTCCTTTCTACCGTTATCTTTCCGGTAATTGTGTTGCTGTATGGGAACATGATCCTTCTTGGCCGATTGTACTGCCTGATTTCCCCCCAGGGGTGACATTAGCATCAGCTCATCACTCCTGATATACTCGTTTGATTTTCTCAAGGCCTCCCCCAGCGAGGTAAATGATTTTCTTCCCAGGTATCTTTTGAACTCGCATTCTTGCATCCCTCTCAACAGAGCCAAGACGGCTATTTCTTGCTGTAAATCTGGTATTGTGATGGATTCGTTGTTAAACCGAGTAAGGTACTCTCTCAGCGGTTCTTTCGGCCTTTGTGAGATTGACATCAGCTCTCCAGATGTTTTCTTTCGTTCAACCTTGCTAATGAATCGCCTCACAAAGTCTTCTTGTATCTGCCGAAAACTGAATATCGATCCGGCCGGTAACTTTTTATACCAATCGACTGCCACCCCTGATAATGTGGTTTGGAACACTTTGCACCACATGGCATCTGAGTCAGAATACAGCATCATGTGTTGTTCGAAAGCGGTGGAGTGATTTTCGGGGTCTGTGGTTCCGTTGTATTTGCACGTCGGCATCTTCACTTTCTCCATAGGTTGCTCCAGTATACCCCTGCAGAGTGGGGAATCTTTGGGGTGTATGGTTCGCCTCATCGGCTCCTGATGAGGTAGATATCCTTCATATCTGTTCCAACCCGGTTGTGGAGACTGTACGATGTACTCCTCGTGATACGGTGTCGATTCCCTACCAGCAGGAAACGATCCTTCTTGTTCTGACACCGACTCTCGGCGTCTAGTGGACCTTTCTCTGCGCCGAGAGCTATGCCTTTTTCTTCTGCCCGGATTTTCACTGTGTACAAGTATTGGTTCAGGTTGTGCTGGCAGTACCACTTCATGCTCTAGGGTTTCGTAGATATTTCTAACCGGCATCGCACCCGGGCGACTGCCGGTAACCACGATCTGATTTCCCTCTGTCCTCCTTGAGGACAGTTCAGCCATTGCTTTCATGACGGCCGAAGCCGTCAGCAGCTGTTGTGGTGTGAACCTTTGGGACAACGCCGAGAGGTTGCTCTGAATCTGTGGGGGTGATGGGGAATCCTGTGCCCTTTCTTCCATGGACGTTTCGTCCTCTATGATCACGTCGTTCGGGTCTTCTAAACCTGGGGGGGCAATGCTTATCTGTGACTTGAGTGTTTTTGGGGGAGGATTGGTAAGTGGTGTGACTTGGCTGGTTGAGACAGGTAAGAGAGAAGGTTTGACTGCGGTGGGTTGTGCTACTGATGTTGGTGTGATCACTGCTGATTGTGGGAGATTGTTGTTTTTTCTAGGTTTTTTGTTGTTGGTATCCATGATGGCTGATTTACTGGACAAGATTGGGAGATCCCCTCCTTCTAGCGCCAATTGTTCCGGTAAGATTTGGGAACGGTTGGAGATGTCTTGCTGGTCGAGTGTTGCTGTTATCCTGATGATATCCTGCGCAGATAACAAAGATGAACTAGCCTCGAGGGTGATTCGAGGATCCCCCCGATGCTAAAGTCAGGTATGATGAGTAATAAGTATTTTGGTTTTAGTGGAAATGATTGTGTTTGCGTACCTTTTGTCATAAATGAAGCCCATATATATAGGCGCGGGTCGGGCATACGGACAAATGGGTCCTACCCGATTGATAGCGACCCGTTGACCTCTTGGTTTGGTCACGTGCCTCCTCCCTACCGGCTTGTAAGAGATGCTGGTAGGGAATAATAACTGCCGTTAAGGATTATTTGCTTTTATCCTTAACAGCTTGGCGATGCTACCAGCCAGCTGGTAGCATACCCGCACAGATGGTATTCGTGTTTTTTTTTATGTATGTTGCATTTCTTTCTGATGGAAACAGGAATTGCTCGAACTTGGTGATAGTATTGGGCATGTGAATACCTTACTGCGAGATGATCAGATTGGCATATGTCTCTGGAAAACTATGCTCTCTGTCATAAATGAACTTCCGTCACAACCCCGCATATCAGCCGAGATTGAAGGAAAATGCAGCATTTCTTAAGTTGCATAGCCTCTACCCAACGGCGGATACAAGGGGGGCGTGGGTGGGCCTTGGCCCGCCCCATAATCCACAATATAAGTAGTATGTTCTGTGTAAATATACACAATATATAATTTGGCTAAGGTGGTAGCTGTCAACTGAAAAGACTTCCGGGTGCTTGTGCTGGTTCGAGGAAGCCAAATCCCCTTTTATTGTTTTCCTATTTGCATTTCTTTCTCATTTTATTGTTTTCCTATTTGCATTTCTTTCTCATTTTATTGTTTTCCTATTTGCATTTCTTTCTCTTCTAAATTACCTGACTCATGTCTAGACCTGGTTATCGGGTGGGGCGGGTCAAAAGAGGGTCGGGTATTGAAAGGGTCATTTTTAGCGGGTCGATAATGGACGGGTCAAAAGCGGGTCGCGGGTCATTAGTGGGCGGGTCAATAAACGAGCAATGAAAAATGAAAAACAAAAGAGCCATGTGCAAGTACAAGTAAATACGAAGCTATACACGTAATTTTTTGTATCATTACTATTTTAATTTTCAAAATAATTGTAGTATAAGTTTGACCCTATAATGACCCTTTCCAATAAAGGCCCTGTCCAATAAGAGCCCTGCCCAATAAAAGCCTTATTAACTTGACCCTAACCCTATATCCATTGGACTACCCTGTCCAATAACCAGGTCTACTCATGTCTATCTTATTTTCATTGCTAGGGGAGCATATAACCTTTGCAAAGGATTGAATATATTCATTAAAAAAAAATTAACAATAAAAAAATATTTATATTTTCAACAATTTTTATTTTAGATACGAATGAGTCAAAGACGCTAAATAAATCGCTAAATAAATTACGAATAGGGGAGAGATTCTAATATGGGACTTATAGTATACAAACCTTCAATCTTAACCGCTACTGATACTAATACTTAAAATTTTATGTGCATATTCAAAAGGTTTTATGTCTATATATAGGAAAAGGACCAAATTATATTTGTATTGTTATACGAAGTATGCAAATTTTATCTTCGTGGCATCATATTATTTTATTAAAATTCTATATATATATCATATATGTCAACAAGATCAATCCAAAAAGATAAGCATTGAAATATTATTTTTATTTAATTTAATATATTTTCACTTCAGTCTACTTTCAAAAGATATTAATTGTCAAAAAAAAAAAAATCGATTAACAATACATTTGTTTCGGCCCACCCAATACAAAAATCCTGGATCTGTCGCTGCCTCTACCTAATTGTACTCTCCTCTTTTCCTGCTACCAACTCATCTCGTTCATCTGCTTCTGGTGTTGCAGCTGGTGTTTCTGCTGGAAGATTCACTTAATGAGAAATACCCTCATACAGTCTACGAGGAGCTTCGTGAAGCACGAGAACCGAATGAGGTTGCATCAGAAGAAGATCATAGTAGCTGTGACAAAATAGAAGGTACATACGTTTATGAACCAAATGTATTTTGCTGTTTGATTTTGAAACTTGTTTTGTTCATCTCTTACTTTGGGTTGGTTACTTGCAGAGGAACTGGTGACAGGTTTATCTCGGGTTCCGTGGGAGAAGGTTCATGTCAGTTTCCACAGCAGTAGGTCAAGGTTTTCTGCTCATAGTGTCATACAGGTAACTCTATCTTACTTTCTCCTTTGTAGCTTCATTTCCCCTGAAGTTTCTGAAAATGGAAAACGCTGAGGTACTTTTTGTCATACCATGATAAAAGTGCAAGAACTAATTAATAAACACTATTCTTATACTATCATATTTAAGATTATGTTGGTTCTTGATATTGTGTTTCTGATCTGTGAATATTGAGGGATATGGAAATACTATGGTTGTGAATCTTGTGATTGCTTGTGAGAGTTTTGTTGAGTAGAGGTTGAATAAGAAGAAAAATAACTTTCACTTAAATGGATAATATTCATATGGAAAATTTGGCAAATACAACCTAATAAAGTTCTCTATTTGCCAATTACAACCTCAAATTTCTAATTTTGCCAATTACAAACTTAAACTTATATCTCCATTTTAAATTACAACCCGAAATTATTTTCCGCCAAAAATCACCGAAAGATGATGTCATAATGTTATTAAAAAAAAACAATTACATAATTTTTATAAAAAAATTAAATCGATAAATAAGAATTAAAACAAAAAAAAAATCAAAAAAAAAATATTTTTTATAGATATTATGTACTTCGGAATTTTTTTTAATCACATTATGACATCATCTTCCGGTGATTTTTGCCGGAAAATGGTTTTGGGTTGTAATTTAAAATAGATGTCCAAGTTTAAGGTTGTAATTGGCAAAATTTGAAATTTGAGGTTGAAATTGACAAATAGAGAACTTTATTAGGTTGTATTTGGCAAATTTTCCTTTATTTTCAGTTTATATTACGCCAATGTGTCTGTAGGGACACCAAAATCATGGTGTCTAGTGGCTCTGGATACGGGCAGTCCGGCAGTCAACTTTTCTGGTTATGGCTAGCCTTGTGTGTGTTTGATTCTTTTTAAAACTAGAATATTTAGGTCAAGAACAACCGTTTATCATGTGAAAAGTGATAATTGCTTTAATTTCCAAGGTGGTTTGTGTGTTAATTACTGGATTACAGGTGAAAGTCCATAATTGTCCATTGTTTTAATGTTTTATCAGGCTAAAGACATCTATTCATATTTGGAGCAAGAGCCTAGTGTGAAACCTTTAAGGTCATCAAGAAGTAAGGCAGTAAATGCAAAAATATTGGCTTCTCCATGCATTCTTAGGGGACTTTTTTCATAGTGGACTTATTGTTGAAATTGAGTGTTAATTTGTATATTGTTGGTGTGAGCTAAAGGAAATAAAACTAAGACTTTCACATTTTGTATTACAACATTCCCGGTATTGGGGAGGGTCAAAATTACAAAGGAAACATTGCCGATATTTCACCTAGTTTACATTTATTTTTATGCTCTGAATATACTAGTACTGAAAGCTGCTTGTTTTATTTAATTAATTTGTGGATTAAATAAAATCAGCAGCTCAATTTTTTTAGAATATTCAAAAGTCATTTGCGTCGCAGATTAGCTAAAACTGCGGCGCAAATGACTTTTTTTTTTAACATGATGAAAGGTCATTTGCGTCGCACTTTAGCTAATTTGCGACGCAAATGACTTTTTTTTAACATATTGAAAAGTCATTTGCGTCGCAGTTTAGCTAAACTGCGACGCAAATGACTTTTTAATATGTTAAAAAAAAAAGTCATTTGCGTCGCATATTAGCTAAAGTGCGACGCAAATGACTCTTATTTGCGCCACCCAAATGTGCGACGCAAATGACTTTTTTCATTTGCGTCGCTGCCAGTTGCGTCGCACCAATGTGCGACGTAAATGGGCTTAAACGACCGACGCAAATGACTGTTTTTCCACTAGTGAAATAAGTGTCACTTTTTTCAATGACAAAACCCATAAGTAGTAGAAAATGTGCAAACCGTTGATACCATGCACGGGGTGCCTGTTTTAGGCCATATAGTGCCTTACGAAGCAAACAAACATAGTCGGGAGCCCGTCTCTCAACAAAACCTAGTGGTTGATGCATATAAACTGTCACTAGTAAATCGATCACCATGTAAGAAAGCATTTTAACATCAAGTTGGTGAATAGACCAACGCCTTGTCGTAGCAAGGCCCAAAACGGTTCGAATAGTTTCCGGTTTGACCAACGGGCTAAATGTTTCATCACAATCAACTCCCTTTCCCGTGACCTGCCATCACAAACAAGTCTAGCTTTGTGCCGTAGAAGGGAACCTTTTTCATTTTCTTTATAAGAAAAGATCCACATGCAATTAACAATATTCACCCCCGTAGGTTTAGGCACAAATTCCCATGTCCAAGTATTAATTAAAGCACCATATTCATCTTGCATTGCCGCATTCCAATTATGGCCAGTCAAGGCTTGTTTGTAATTTTTCGGAATGGGTGAGCGGTGTAAGGCTGGGCCCATTGGTTGCATAGCGAGGCCATACTTTGGATTTGGTTTAACAATACCATGTTTAGTGACGCGGGGCGAAGGTGGGGCCAGTCTGGTGGGCTGGATGGGGCGTAACCCCCGAAGGGGAGGTGGAGTGTAGCAGAGCTGAGGAGATCTCGGGGTACGATGGCCAACTGGGTGACGGACAAGAGAGGGGAGGTCTGGTCCAACTAAAACTGGACTGGGGTTAGATTGGGCCGCTGGGAAGAATTTGTGGGGGGAGAGGTCTGTTGGACCGTATGACATGGGATTGGATTAGATTGGGTCATTTGGTGAAGTGTAGGTGTCAGTTGCTCGGCCTGGGCTGACGGTTGGTTTGGCCAAGGGAGGGGACCAGCTGCACAGGTTGGCACATGGGATGAATGTTGGCTCATAATAACACGCGAACTGGGCTTGGCGGATTCCTCAGGCCCAAGGCCCTGTCTCGGTGAAGGAGCACCAGTAACATCCATTGGATGTACAACTGGGCTGCCGTGAATTGGGCCAACAGCCATATGTTGGCGCAACATGTGTGACATGAGTGGGCTAGGCTCGTTTGTGTCTAGGAATGAATAATCGATTGCCTTAAAATAGCCCAAATTACGAAACGGAATGGTAAGCACATCAAAAGTAACTTGGCGGGAAATAAATATTTTCATGGAAGAAATATCTAAGCATTTATAACCCCTATGGTTGGATGGGATATCCTAAAAATACACAAGGAGTGGACTGCGGAGCTAGCTTATGTGGGGTCGTACATAGACACCCATAAATCCTAATATGCTCATAAGAGGGGATTTTGCGAAACAAAACTTCGGCAGGGGAAGTGTTAGCAAGTGTCTTGGTGGGAAGAATATTAATTAAATATGTGGCCGTTTCTAGGGAGTCTACCCAATAGGAAGGGGGAAATGTGGCATATTTTTTCATATTTAGAAGAAATGGCCGTTTCTCCTAAAAAAAAAAAAACAGAATCACGGACATTTCTGTTCTTTCTGTTGTTCTTCCCAAAAACACGATTTTTTTGTCCCTTCTCATACAAAATCGAAGAAATTGCAAGCTCCAAAGGTTTTTGTTTTCTCAATTCAATCATTCACCATCATAGTTTGAATGTCTACATCTAGATTTTGGTAAGTTTGGTGTATTAACTTTGTGGAATTGTAAATGCAGGAAAGTTATGGTTTTTTCCCCCAAATTTTTGAATTAAATTGATTTGGCTGAAATTGACATTTGTTAATTGGTGCAGTTGCAGTAACCATGGCTCCTATGAAGGTAGTGAAATTTGGATGTGGGTTTCCTGTTGCTAAGAAGACTGCTCTGACTCATGAAAATCCGAGAAGAAAGTTTGTAGCTTTCAAATTCTACGATCCCGAGACTGGGCAAAGGGGGAGCAAAAAACTTGATTGGGTTGGTGAAGGTATATATAGTTGATTGGCAAAGGGATGTTACTAATGTGCTTGTAATAGAAAATCATAGGCTGTCAACTGATCTAGACATTATGAGGAACAAATTAACATGTGTTGAGCATGAGAAGGATAGGCTAGCTGAAGAGCTTGATATGTTGAAGTAGAACAAGGACATGATGAAGGTTGATGGTGCCAAGAATGAATGGTGTCTGAGAAGGCTGATTTGGGTCTAAGTTGATGCATTTTCCTTTATTTACAGTAGAGCAGAGCAGGGAAGAGCACAGAAGAATAGTTAGAAGAGTCAGAAAAATATACCAAAAAGGGGAAAAAAATCATCAATTTATGTACTTGAAGAAGAGCATTGATGACTTACAATATTCATTGGATTTTCATTGATGACACATCCTTCATTAATGGCGCAACACAAAAGTTCAAAGGTTTTGCATATTTTTTCTTTAAGGTTTTAGGCAAATTTGCCAAAAACAACCTTTTATAACCATTTTTTTGCAAAAAACAACCTTTTATAATTTTTTTTGCAAAAGCAGACCTAAAAGTAAAAATAATTTGCAAAAGGCAGCCTTTTCCCATTTTCAAGCGTTGACCCTCAAATCTCCGATTTGACTTGGCCGGGTTTTACTTATGGAGTTATGGCACCCACTTTCCCTCCCTTTTTATCACTTAAACCCATTTTGGAGCCAAAATAAAACCCCAAAATTACAGCTTTCTCTCTGTTCTTTATCCTCATTCCTCATCCTCCACCAATTTTTTTCCTCTCTTCTTGCTTCATCCGCATTCTTCATGCTGCTATACTAAGTGATTTTTGACACTCAACCACTAATTTTTAGTAAGTTTTGTTCATTAGTTTTACCTAATTTTAATGTACGAAACTTAGGGTTTTTCCCCCAATTTTGTGAATTGATTCTGTTTTGTTGATGGAATTGCAGGACCATGTTAATGCCTTCTGAAGGAAATAATGTCCTGGGTCCAAGTATGCATTCAATGATAAGTCTAATAAATGCGGTTCGGTATTAATTAATTATGCAAGTTAATAAATCCAGTGAGATCAAGTGAACTGTATGCCTAGCTAGAGGCCGCTTCAGTTCAAGTGGAATTAATAATATTAATCCGCAGCTTACTCTTGACTGAACCCGTAGGATCACACAAATAGTACGTGAACGGATCAAGTATTTAAGTGAATTAAATACTCCATTTATGGATATTCGGAATCGACGGATCTCGGTTCCAGTGGGAGCTGAAATCGTCAAAAGGCAAATTATGAATACTCCGGAAACGATGATATTGCCGGAAACGGAAATATGGATCGTATCGGAAATATAAATATTATCCAAGTCGAAGATGTTGCCGGAAACGGAAACATGGTACGTATCGGAAAATATTATCGGAAATGGAAATATTGCCGGAAACGGAAATATTGTCGGAATCGGAAATATTGTCGGAATCGGGAAATCATTCCGGAATCGGAAACATTAAATATTTGTTCGAAACAAAAATTAATTCCGGAATCGGAAATATTAAATATTGTTCGAATCGGAAATGAATTCCGGAATCGGAAAATTAATCGGAAGCGCGTCGTACGAAATGAACATCGGACGAGCTTGCTAGACGCAAGGCCCAGCACGAAGCCAGGCCTGCGCCTAGCAAAGCCCGCGCGCAGCATGGCAGCAAGCAGCCCGCAAGCACCGCAAGGCCCAGCCAAGCAAAGCGCAAGGTCGGACCCAACGAGGCCAGCAGGCTGGCACGCCCAAGCGTGGGCTGCAGCGCTGCTGGGCCGAGCACTCCGCGCGCGCGCCCAGCGCCCCTCGTGGGTTGTGAGTGTGTGTGCGTTGAGTTCGTGCATGCATCGAATACTTAAGCGATTAGGATTAGTTCAATTAAAGATTAATTTCCTAAAACTACTAGAGTTAGTTGTTGAATTAAACATAACTTAATAGATTTAATTAGTATCTAATTCTAATAAGATTAGATTAATTGAATCCTAGTAGGTTTCTAGTTCCGATGATCCTACCCTATAAATAGGTGATGGCATTCACAATTTATAATACATCAATTCAAGTATTCATATAGTTTTAAGGTTAAAACTAAAGTTAATAATTTGCCACAAATTATATTCGAATAACTTAAAACCTTAGGTTGAATTCTAGTTAATTAAATCTAAGGCGGATCCGAACGTGCTGTGGACTATCTACGGAGGGACTACACTTGGAGTCCTAAACTTGTTCTTGTTCGGTTTGGGAGCAGGTAGGGAAGGCACGCTTCGAATGTATGCATCCTAAATTATGCTAATTGTTATGTGGCAATTAATTTGGATTCCTGTAGGCTTTATGGTTTTTCCGCATGAAATATAAGTTTTATATTTGTCATAACCTAATACCTTCCTCTTTCCTTTTTTGGGTGCCATTGAAGTACAACAAAGCAAGAAAATTCAGAGCCAAAAACGGAATAAAATGAGTGCAAAAAGTTCTGAATTTTTACCCAAAAATGACAATTAAACATGATTTAATTTTAAGTAGTTGAAGAAAGTGACATTTGGAATTGAATGACTTACAACATTCAATGGAGGTTTGTTGTTTGCAGAGCTTCATTAATGGCGTTCCTTCACCTTCCTTTTGTCTTTCCATTTTTTTTTTAGGTTTTAAGGGAGTGGGTTTTTATATGGTGGGAAAAATGGAGGGAAAATGGTGGAAATATGAAAAACCGGCCTCCGTGACCATCACATGCCAAGTCAAACCGGAGAATTGAGAGTCAACGCCTGAAAATGGGAAAAGACTGCCTTTTGCAAATTATTTTTACTTTTAGGTCTGTTTTTGCAAAAAAAATTATAAAAGGTTGTTTTTTGCAAAAAAATAGTTATAAAAGGTTGTTTTTGGCAAATTTGCCAAGGTTTTAATTTGCTTATATATGGGAATTTGGAGGGAAATTGGGCGTGAATAGGAAAAATGAAGAACATGTGCAAGTCAAATGCCGGATTTTTTAAGTCAATGCCTGAAAATAAGTTTTGGTTGTTTCTCGCAATTTTGTTTGATTTAAGTTTTTTCTTCGCATAATTTTTTAACAAAGATTGTTTCTCTCAAATTTGCCTTTAAAAATGTATTGTATGTTGGAATAAAAATCAAGTTAAAGTATGTAAGTTATGTTAAAATACGTAAAATATGGAACGATAATCCCTAAATAAAATAACTTGACAACCCTGATCATAAGTTGGATAAAGCATGGGTTTGTATATGAAACCATAACATTACATAATTAACGACATAAGATCCTAACAATATTAAATTTATTAAATAAACTAACAAACTCTAATTTCCTAAAGATACTAAAACTCTAAAATACCATAACTCTAACACACCCTCAGCTCACAACCGTAACGGTGCCGCTACACGAACCATACGATCAGAGTGTAGAACCAGGACGATTGAAACTATCAGTCTGACATGAGCGGGGGCGGGCGCGGCAACTCATAGCGGCACAAAGGGCAAATATGATTTTTAAGAAGCCATCGAATCACACAGGGCTCATGAAAAACATGCTTACAAGGCAATATTGCCAAAAACGTCTTCGGAATAACATCAACCTCGAGATCTTGGTCCACTTCGATATCTAGGGTTTTCAAATTTTGTAGACAAATACCACAATTATCATCATCAACAACAACATCATCATCAACATTATTATTAACCCTTTCCAACCCTTGAATAATTGGTACATCCTCCTCCTTAAAACCTCGATTTCCATCACTAACCCAAGCCCTAAACTCCTCCTCATCACAAACTCGTTCATCAAGATCAAAACAAACAACCTTATACTCATAAACATTGTTTAATTTCTCACTACTATCACGTGATAAACGCATGGCAATCTCTTCATCAAGCATCTTGTTCCTTAAATTTAACAACTTCTGATTCATCTCATCAGCAGACATGTTATAACATTTTACCGCAGTAAAAATTTCGTGGTTGCAGTAATGGCAAAACGGATTGAAAGAGAGAGGATCCGATTGTCTATTTCGGGTACTCACTAATCGTTTACCGTTTGTATGATAATAAACTAAGCATTGGTATTCGTCGAATATTAATCGAGCTTCGAGTATTTTCTTAGATGATGATAGAGTACGATGATGGTTACAAGGTATTACAATGTCGTCGTGTTCATCGAGTGTAACATTATTATTAGTATCTATTCTCATATTGTAATTTAATTAATTTCAACTTATTGAGTTGTGTTATCAACGATTTTTATGGGATTAATTAGAGGGAGGGTTTTGGGTTTATTTAGTAGAAAATATTTGGGTATTTGATTCAGATTCCAATTCCTATTCCAATTTTGAGTAGGATATGAATCTAATGTTTTCTGTGATACGCGGAAAAGGATTTTGTAAAAGGAGTAAATCTAATGTTTTCCTTATACAAATACAATAAGTAAAATTAAAATCATAATAATAAATAGGAAACTATTGAATAAACTAATACACACACTAGGATACTCCTTAAGCTAAAAGGTTTAGCTACGTACCCGAGTTGCATGATATGATATGGCCGGCAAACTTGTCGTATAGGGACGTGTTCGTATTCTTGTTGAACATAAATGGAATTGGAAATCTCAACTTTAACCCAGCCCGTTTAATAAAATATATCGTGTTAACTCGTTTAATTAAACGTTTTGGAAACCTATAACATTAACTAGCTTTTTTCGTATCAGATTCATATATGTTGTGTTGTCATGTTTGTTCAATAAAGTTGGATATAGGGGCGTAAGTGGATTTAGAAAAGTACATAGTCCAATCCAGTCCAGTCCAAACTTGTCAACTAGATCAAACTTGAAAACTTTTGAATCGAACTTGGACTCAAATTTTCAAGTCCAATTATTTTTGGACTGGACTTAGATTTAACCTTTTGGAGTTCAAAATCCCAATTAAGCCCAAAATTTTGAAATTTTATTTATGTACTTTGTATAGGCATAATGTAATTTAAAACTTATTGTGAAATACTAATTGTATGGGCTCCCAATTGATTCTCAATTGGGCCACTAAGTCCAAAGCCCAATGGCTCTAAACAACAGCATCAAACCTACCAATGGCTAGTCAGCCATCCATCAAGGCCCAAGGCCCAATAGCAATAAATGACCTATGGACATTTATTATGCAAACACTATAAATAGGCCGCCAAGGCTCACACCTCAAGGGACGTCCAATTTATCGCCTTAAGACTACTCTTCTAGAGAACTTCTCTCTAGAATCCGAGCATCATTCTTACTTAGGCATCGGAGGGGCTTTCCTCGGAAACACCCCCGAGGCTAGTGACTTTGCTCTTGTGCAGGTGAATTCGGACTCGACTCATTCAAGCAAGTAAGATCTTCAACACATACGAAAGGGGCCTTCATTCGAAGCCAATTGTTTCCATCTTTACAACACCGGAACAATTTGGCGCCGTCTGTGGGGAAGAACACTTCAAAGCCTTTGAAAGACATTAACCACCTCTTTCTGCAAAATGGTTAATGATGTTATCAACAACAATGAGGACGATATGATAGTGCGGTCAGATTCGGAATCTGACGAAGAGGAGCACCCTCAATCGGTGGCGAGGTCACAGCCAAGCAGAGCTACGACCGCCACAAACGCAGGACCTCCGATTCCAACTAGGGAAGAGCTCACTGCGGCCATGACCATCATGCAAAACTTCCTCTTCAATGAGAAGCAGCAAGGATTGGCAAAAGACCGCAGAGAAGAGAGGAGGACCAGGCGAAGGCTGAACGAGCAGCCCAGTGTAGAAGTGTCCAGACCCGAACGAGAGCTCCTTCCCTTGACAGGAACACACCTGACGTCGAGATGGATGGAAAGCACGTGGGACACCCAAAAAAGGGCACAACAACAACCAGATTGGTTTGCAAAACCATCGCCTACTCCAACAGCTCTCCAAAGCGAATCGACTACTCGTAACACTCGGATCCGAAGCTCGGTGCTCAGTAGGTTGAGGCCCTCGGTCCACTCAAGGTTAAGACCCTCGATCCATACGAGACTCGGGGTAGGCGAATCAAGCAGATCTGGCGAACGACCCGAGGTCAGTAGCCGAGAAAGAAGAAGAGACAGGAGGCATGATCGAACCCCTAGCCCCCATCGTACGCCCGAACGTTCTAATCACAGAACCTCGGCGAACGAGGGCATCAGGGCTAGACTCGGGAAAAGAATCATGACTCCCACGTCATCCCCTTTCTCGGACGAGCTGATCAGGGAAGAGATACCAAAGGTAAGACTGCCAGCACACCTGACGTATAGCGGAATCACGGATCCAAGGGATCATGTCATCTCCTACGAGCAGCAAATGTTCTTGAGTCCCTACTCCGAAGCATGTTGGTGTAAATATTTCCCAACCACGCTAACCGGAGTGGCGGGAGAATGGTTTAGATCGCTGCCGAAGGGATCGATCAAAAGCTGGAAGAAGCTGAAAAAGAGATTCTGCACACAGTTCGTGAGCAACAATCGCCCCGAGCGAACCACGGCAGAACTGACCTCAATCCAACAAGAAAAAGACGAAAGTCTAAGAGAGTTCATGGCCAGATTCATGAAGGAATCAACAAACATACCAAACTTACAGCCAGATGTGGCCATATTCGCCTTGAAACACGCGCTCCAGGAAGGGAAATTCCGTGATAAGCTCTCGATGAAAAACCCCTCCAAAATAGCCGACCGCTGCAAGGTTGAAAGGATCGTCGGATCCGAGAGACACAAAAAATACCCAGAGCAAGCCCGAGGGCGGCTCAAGGAAAGGGAAGGAGAAAGTAGGAGTTAGAGAGATGAGCCCGAAGAAAGACGGGAGAAGGGGTGAACTTCAACCCAGATACACTAACTACACTCCACTAACTCTGCCCCGAAAAGAAATCTTTAGCCTCAACAGAAATGATGAAAAGTGGAAACTACCTGGGAAGCTCAAGTCCAACCCAGCTCGGAGAAACAAGAACAAATGGTGCGAGTTTCATGATGACTTCGGTCACCACACCGAAGAATGCAACTCGCTGAAAGACAACATTGAGGACCTCGTTCGCCGAGGCTACCTGAAACAATACTTGTTAGACCGAAGGGAGGAAAAAGAAAAGGCCGCAAGTGGCAAACAACACGAGCAACCCCAGAAAAGGGTCTACGAAGCAACAGGGCACAAGAAGAATGACATCCTAGTGGTGTTCGGGGGACAGAAGTCTGGCCAGGCCAGCAAGAAACACCTAAGAGCTCTCACCCATCGAGTCAACTTCAGCACAGTGGGAGACAACCAACCACACCCCCCGAACATGACCTTCACTGCCGATGATTGCTTCGGAGTCCAGTACAAACATGACGATCCTCTAGTCATTTCCATGGACCTCAATAACCACAACGTACACCGAGTGTTGGTCGACGGAGGAAGTGCCGTCAACATCATCTTCAGAAACTGCTTCGAGCAACTGATCCTCGAAGAGTCAGAGGAAGCATTGACGAAAGTCAGTTACCCCCTGATCGGATTCAACGGATCCGCAGCTATCCCTCGAGGAAAGATCACCTTGCCAGTCACAGTGGGCGAAGGCCAAGCAGCAAAAACCCTTCGGGACGAATTTCTGGTGATGGACTGCGACTCCGTATACAACGTAATCATGGGAAGAACCATGATTCACAAGATGCAGGCAGTCCCCTCCACATACCATCAGCTGATGATATACGTCTCGGACGCAGGATTCGCCGAACGAATTAGAGGTGATCAAGAGGTTGCGAGAAGAACCTGCCACACCGCCGTCCGAAAGCCCAAATTAGGAGACGGTTCGGAGGCGGAGAAAGATGCTCCAGGAGAGGAGAGTGAGGCAAAAAGGAGAAAAGCAGGCACGAGCAGCTTATCTCCCGCAGAGGTCGATGCCCGCCCCGAAACCCTGTCTCCTGAACCAGATCAGGAAATGGAGGATATCTTCCTCGAAGAAGGTTCAGACAGGAGCGTCCGAATAGGCAAGGGCCTAAGCTCGGGGCTCCGAATCGATTTGATCCAACTACTCAGGGATCACAAAGACATTTTTGCATGGTCAGCAGCAGATATGCCAGGGATAAATCCGAAGCTGATTTGTCACAAGCTGGACGTCAACGCTGAAGCTCGGCCAATCAAACAAAAGAAGAGGAATTACTCCTCGGAGAAAAACAGAGCCATCGCCGAAGAGGTGAAAAAGTTGCAGGAGGCCGGATTCATCGAGCCATGCATGTACCCAAAATGGTTGGCCAACGTGGTGATGGTCAAGAAAGCGAACGGCTCTTGGCGAATGTGCGTGGATTTCACAGATCTGAACCGAGCCTGCCCCAAAGACTGCTATCCCCTGCCAAGGATAGATCAATTGGTTGACTCCACCAGCGGCCATGCACTGCTCAGCTTCATGGATGCCTTTTCAGGCTACCATCAAGTGTTCATGCACCCCGACGACAGGGCAAAGACAGCATTCATCACGAGCGCAGGAGTGTTCAACTACAAAATGATGCCTTTCGGCTTGAAAAATGCCGGCGCAACCTACCAGAGGCTAGTTGATCACGTCTTCGCCGACCAGAAAGGGAGGAATGTCGAGGTCTATGTGGATGACTCCATCGTAAAAAGCATCAAGGAGGAAGACCATGTCAGAGACTTGGCAGAGACCTTCGGAAATCTGAGGAAATACAGCATGAAGTTGAACTCAAAAAAATGTGTCTTCGGGGT
Source organism: Spinacia oleracea (assembly GCF_020520425.1). Lineage (NCBI taxonomy): Eukaryota > Viridiplantae > Streptophyta > Magnoliopsida > Caryophyllales > Amaranthaceae > Spinacia > Spinacia oleracea. Next base: position 8,019,933 of record NC_079488.1, on the reverse strand, counting down.
GAAGTCAGGGAAGTTCCTCGGATTCATGGTGAGCGAAAGAGGAATCGATGCGAACCCGGATAAAGTCCAAGCGGCGTTGGATTTACCCGAGCCGAGGACCAAGAGAGACGTGCAGAGGCTAACCGGCAGGTTAGCAGCACTAACAAGGTTCATATCAAAAGCCTCGGACAAGGGAGCCCCCTTCTTCAAAGCACTAAAACCAAAGAGCCTCCCCGGGGGAGAAGCAGAACCAGTCAAGAAAAATGGGGTCCCGAGGAAGGTGGATCCCGAACTGATATGGGAGCAGGAGCAAAAAGAGGCTCTTCAGCAACTCAGAGCCCACCTAGCTCAACTGCCGACACTGGCCAGACCAAAGGAGGGGGAAACCCTGTACCTATATGTCGCAGTCAGCCCTGGAACCGTCAGCGCAGTGCTTCTTCGGGAAGAAGAGAAGAAGCAACAGCCCATCTACTTCACCAGCCGAACACTCACAGGGGCCGAAACTCGGTACCCGCTCATCGAGAAAGTTGCATATGAAGTGGTGGTAGCTGCACGAAAACTGAGGCCATACTTCGACTCCCACCAGATCACAGTACTAACTGACCAACCGCTCGAGAAAGTACTCGACAAAATAGAGAGGTCAGGAAGATTGGCTGCCTGGGCCTTCGAACTATCAGAGTTCGGCATCAAATATCAGCCGAGGACCGCCATCAAAGCACAGGCGTTGGCAGACTTCTTGGCCGAGTGCTCATACCAGGAAATGCTGGATGATACGAAAAGCACTTGGGAGGTCTTCACTGACGGATCTTCCACAGTAAACGGCTCAGGAGCAGGAGTTGTACTAATCCCCCCAACGGGGAAAAGCATAGAGTATGCATTGAAGTTCGGATTCAAAGCAACTAACAACGAAGCCGAATATGAGGCCGCAATCGCAGGGATAGAGCTTTGCTTATCCCTGGAAGCCGAGCATGTTTGCCTCAAAACTGATTCCCAGCTTGTAGCCAACCAGATCCGAGGGGAGTATGAGGCCAAGTGGCCCAGCATGACAGCTTACTTAGCAAAAATTAAATCCTTAACGTCAAAGTTAAGATCCTTTGAAGTCATTCTCATCCCCCGAGGACAAAACACGCAAGCAGACGCACTGTCAAAACTCGCAAGCTCAACACTCATCGACCTAAACAGGTCTGTCCACGTGGAAGTTCACCAAGAGAGAAGCATTGACTTGTTACCCACCACAGTATGCAGTTTACGTACCGAACCCAGCTGGATGGACGCAGTAATTGCATACAAAGAAAGGGGAGAACTTCCCGAAGATAAGCTACAGGCGAGAAAACTGAAAAGATTCAACAAGTGGTTCATCATCAGCGCCGAAGGAGAGCTCATGAGGAAATCATTCTCCGCTCCGCTGCTAAAATGTGTGGGTCCAACAGACGCTGACTACATCCTAAGAGAAATCCACCTCGGGATATGCGGAAACCACATCGGAGGCAGGACATTGGCACACAAAGCCCTTCGGGCCGGATACTGGTGGCCCACTATGGTTTCCGAGGCAAAGCATATGGCAAGGAAGTGCGAGAAATGCCAAAAGTTCGCACCAGCTATCCATCAACCAGCTCAAACCTTACAATCAACACTGTATCCTTTACCATTCGCACAGTGGGGGTTAGACATCATTGGTCCCTTCCCCTCAGCTACGAACCAGAGGAAGTGGTTGATTGTAGGAGTCGACTATTTTAGCAAATGGATCGAAGCTGAAGCTGTCTCCTCCATCACCGAACCTCAGGTCCGCAAGTTCATATGGCAGAACATCATCACAAGGTTCGGCATACCAAGACTGATGGTTTTCGACCACGGGAAACAGTTCGACAACACCCCGCTACAAAAATGGTGCAAATAGTTCGGCATACACCTAGCTTACTCGGCAGTTTGCCACCCACAAAGCAACGGGCAAGCCGAAGCTGCTAACAAAATCATCCTCAACGCACTCAAGAAAAGAGTCGAGGATGACAAAAACAAGTGGTTAGAAGAGCTACCCGGAACGCTATGGTCCCTTCGGACCACCGAGAAAGAAGCTACCGGGCAAACACCGTTCCACCTTGTATATGGATCCGAAGCTGTCATCCCTGTGGAAATCGGAACAGAAAGCTTGAGGATCCAGGCATACAACAGGTATGATGGGCTCCAAGGAGAAAGCAACAACCAACTTCTGTCCGAAGCTCTCGACCTACTAGACGAAGCTCGGAACGATGCGAGGACACTCAACGCAGCTTATTTGCAGAGGGTCAACAAGCATTACAATCGAAGAGTCAACGCTAGACCCCTAAAAGTCGGTGATCTAGTACTCAGAAACGCCGCCTCGGTTCAGAAAGGACGGATCCATGGCAAACTCTCAGCCACTTGGGAAGGACCATACATCATCCATTCCGAAAAAAGGCCAGGCACGTTTATGCTGAAACAGTTAGATGGAACAATCTTGAAGAACCATTGGAATACCGATGTTCTCAAGAAATATTTTGTATGATCTCTGTCTGTAAGCCAAGTAAGTTGTTTAATGAGAAGAGGAAAGCCGTTGGCACCATGTGTTTCATTAAACCTATCTCTATATTTACTGTCCCTTTATATATACATGCAGCCTCGGATCTGATCAATCCGAGACTAAAAGCAGGTTGACTTTGCCCATTCCTTGATAAAATGCAAGAAATGACCAAATCATACACTTCGGGGAATCGTCCAGAATCCTCGGATTCGCGATACCCAGATAAACCTTGTTCGCAACAAACAGTCGCTCGAATCAAGTTATAAAACTTCGGCTCAGATCCACGGATCGCCAAAGTCATAACTAAGAGGCAGACTAGTGATCTCTTGCCCAGGTTTCCGAACTACAAGAGATCGGAAGAACAATCCAGACCTCTGAGCAGATCGACGGATTTGAAGAGTCTGGAAATTAAAGAGTCTCTTAGCAGATCTACGGATTTGAAGAACTCGCAAAATTAAAGAGTCTCTTAGCAGATCTACGGATTTGAAGAACTCGCAAAATTAAAGAGTCTCTGAGCAGATCTACGGATTTGAAGAACTCGCAAAATTAAAGAGTCTCTTAGCAGATCTACGGATTTGAAGAACTCGGAAAATTAAAGAGTCTCTTAGCAGATCTACGGATTTGAAGAACTCGCAAAATTAAAGAGTCTCTTAACAGATCTACGGATTTGAAGAACTCGCAAAATTAAAGAGTCTCTTAACAGATCTACGGATTTGAAGAACTCGCAAAATCAAAGGGTTTCTTAGCAAGTCTACAGAAAGAAGAGCTCGAAAATCTACGGATTCAAAGACTTAAAACTCCGGAAGTGCAAAAAATTGAAAAGAGGCAGCCAAGTAACAAACATTCATTTTTCATTCAATATTCGGGGGAAGTACAAATACATCAAACAGCTCGGTACATACCCGAGGACCCTCAAAAATTGAAAACAAAATAAAACAGTTAAAATCGGCAGCCATCAACAGACAATACCGGCCTACCGAAGTACTAAGAATGCAAAAAGAAACAAGTACAACGCAGCGCCGAGGCAAAAGGGGGAAAGGCAAGCACACATTCGGAAGTCCTCAACTGGAACCGACCGACTCTGAAGAAGACGACTGCCCGAATCCCTAACTCTTGGGAGTCTCAGGAGCAGCCCCTAGGGGAGCATCCTTCGAAGAACCCCCAGCAGTAGTGTCACCTTCGGAATTCGCCTTCTGGGCCCGAGCCTCTGCAAGAGCAGCTTGGCGTTCAGCTTCAGCTTCGTCTCGATCAGCCTGGCACTCCACCAAGTGATCCTGGGCCCGCATCCAGAGAGGAACTTTCTCATTCCAAGGGAAATGAGGCATATGCTTCGCAAACATGCGCCGAGCACCCAGGATGCCATTCCAATACTGCTCTCTACACTGATCAGCAGTGTAGAGGTCAACTCTCTCTTGCTCCAACTTCCGAATGGCCGCATCCTTCTCTCGGATCTTCAGCTGGAGAACAGGCACCTTGTCAGCTTGGTTCTGAATTATCTCCTGATGCTTGACAAACTGATGTAGCCTCGCCTCCGCATCCTGGCTCTGCTTATCGGCCGCCTCAAATTTAGACGTCATCTCCTTGAGAAGTCTGTCTTTTTCTTCAAGTTCGCTCGCAAACTTGGCGGCCATATCTTTCCTCTCCTTGTCGGAGGAAGCTATTTTTTCAGCATCCTCTTCGACTTGGAAGGTGAGCTTCCCAACTTCGGCCCCGATCTGCTCAGCTGAAGCTCTAGCCTCACGACTGTACTGAAGGTACAGTTGCTTGACCTCCACAAGCTCGGAGAAGAGCTGCCCAGCCTTCTGGTCCAAGATTGGAATATCACGAGCATAAGCCTCCTGATATCTCCTCAGTTGTCTCTCCTCAACCGAGCTACACTCGGAAGCGAACGAGGACCAGAAAACAGCCTGGGAGCGAAGGAAAGATGAGCAAAAGTAGGAAAAACATAAAACAAAAACACAACTCAAAGAGAAAATCCAACACTTACCTCATTCAGATAGTACTGGGCCATCATAGCCGGGTTCCTCTCTTCAGCTCCAGGAACCCTCCACTGCGGGTTGGCCCGAAGAAGATTCTCCCGAGCAGCTTCGGGACCCACCAAAGATCCCACGTGAGCCATGGGATTCTCCCCCAAAACCGGAACCCTAGCATAGCGAGCCATCGCCTCCCTTACTTCCTCGGGGATCCGTTTTAGCGGAACATCCGAGCAAGGGTCAGCATGGATCAATCTATCCAGGGCCGAGGTCGAAGTAGAAACCAAGGTCGAGTGGCGCCTCTTCCTCGTCAGACCCTGTTCGGGCTGCTCCTCCTCAGCAGAGGGAACTTCCTTCTCAGCCTCGGGAACCTCAACATTAGGGCCAGTGAAGTCCACCATCTCCTTATCTGGACTTCTCTCTCTTTCGAGAGAAACGTCAGCAGATTCCTTCTTCTTCTCGGCCACGATAGGGGCATCCGAGCCAGGAACAAGGTCGGCTTCAATCGCCTCCATCACCTTGGTGATATCCTGGATCTCGATCCCTAAAGCAGTAGACGGCTTCAGCGGAGAGGGGATGGTATCTTCCTCAGCCAACGGTTGATCCACGGGCGGCGGTTCCGCAACCACCACACTCTTTAACTTCTGCCCTGGCAAGGGCATGAAGTGAAGGAGATTCTTGGGAGGAGGCATGTCTTCCGAAACCGTTTCCTACAAAACAAGCGTTCAAAGATTAGCTTCGAAAAAGGGAAAGACGGACTACAAGAAAACTCCAAGTCAGAGCAAATACCTTCTCCGAGGACTGAGAAGCCTTCGCCTTCTTCGGATGCGCGGAAGACCTCAGAAGAGTGCTACCCTTCCTTTTCCTTTGATCCTAAAAAGGGAGACCAAGGGTCAATAAATTTAGAGGAAGACAAAGGAGGAAATAAAGAAAAAGGGTGAAGTACCCGGTTCCTAGATAAAGAGATATCTATCCGAGCCGGAGATGAAACCGAAGGAACGGCACGCGGCACAGCGTCAGTCCCAGGACCCTAGAAAGATGGTCCAGGACCAAGACGTTAGCCGACGGCCAACCAAAAAGAAAGAAAAGACAAACAAAAACCAAGCCTACAGAAACACTCACCGGATCTGAAGTTGTCCTCAAATCAGGAAGCACAACCTTCACTGGAACAGCTTCGGGAGAGGAGGCAGAATCCCACGGATCAGCTCGAACTTCGGATATCCGAGCAACACCCGAAGGAGACAACTGTTAGGTTATGATACATATGACAATTCATAAATCATGCGGAAAAACCATAAACCCAGGAAAACATATTATTTACACATAATCATTTAGCATAGATTAGATGCATACTCTTTGTTGCGTGCCTTCCCTAGCTGCGCCCGAACCGAACAAGAACAAGTCTTTAGGACTCCAAGTGTCGTCCCTCCGTAGATAGTCCACAGCACGTCCGGATCCGCCTTAAGATTGACCAACTAGAATCGCCCTTAAGGTACTATTATTTTCGGCACTTTATAGGCAAATGTGTGACTGAATTTTTCTCTCAAAAACTCACTTTGAATACTTTGAAACTTGTGTTATAAATTGTGAGCCCTAGCCTCATATTTATAGCGGTATGGAAAGGGAATCGAAATCCTATTCAGATACAAATTAATTAAACCTAGAATCATACAAGAACTCTAATTTAATTAATTTATCAAATAGAATTAGGAATTTAATCATTAACCGAACTCTGCATGTTTTAGGAAACGTGCACGAACACAAACACTTGCACACACACGCACGGCAGCCACGATGGGCCCCATGCGTGCGCGCGAGCAGCAGCCCACTCAGCGCCCGCGCGCGCTGCGCGCTGCGCGTGCTGTGCGCGCTGTGCGCTGCGCGTGCTGTGCGCGCTGTGCGCTGCGCGTGCTGTGCGCGCTGTGCGCGCTGCGCGCTGCGCGCAGCCTGCTGGGCCTGGCCTTGCGCTGGGCCTGGCGTGGCTGTTTGTGCGGCGCGCCTGGCTTGCTGGGCGATGGCCTGGCTTCGTGCTGGGCCTCGTCCGGCAGGCCTCGTCCGATGCTTATTCGTACGATGCGCTTCCGATTAAATTTTCCGATTCCGGAATTCATTTCCGATACGAACAATATTTAATATTTCCGATTCCGGAATTAATTTCCGTTTCGAACAAATATTTAATATTTCCGTTTCCGGAATTATTTTCCGATTCCGGTAATATTTCCGATTCTGACAATATTTCCGTTTCCGGCAATATTTCCGATTCTGGCAATATTTCCATTTCCGATAATATTTTCCGATACGTACCATGTTTCCGTTTCCGGCAACATCTACGACTTGGATAATATTTATATTTCCGATACGATCCATATTTCCGTTTCCGGCAATATCATCGTTTCCGGAGTATTCATTTCTTGCCTGTGACGATCTTAGCTCCCACTGAAACCAAGATCCGTCGGTTCCGAATATTCATAGATGGAGTATTTAATGCCATTAAATACTTGATCCGTTTACGTACTATTTGTGTGACCCTACGGGTTCAGTCAAGAGTAAGCTGTGGATTAATATCATTAATTCCACTTGAACTGAAGCGGCCTCTAGCTAGGCATTCAGCTCACTTGATCTCACTGAATTATTAACTTGTTAATTAATACTGAACCGCATTTATTAGACTTATCATAGAATGCATACTTGGACCAAGGGCATTATTTCCTTCAGTCTCCCACTTGTCCTTAGGGACAAGTGTGCATTTCCTAATTCCTTTGTCGCTCGATGCTTGCTCTTGAACATAAGGTAAGAGTTGTCATCCTTATTACGTCCAGAGGTGTTCCTCGGTTTCAGAGTTCAACTGATCAAATAAACAGATAATCATAGCCTATGATTCATCCGAGCACGGACATGCATTTCACAGTTTCTAGCTCTCCGAGTGGCCTTGTACAACTTTTAAGCATCTCATTCCGATTTATGGGAGGACAATCCCAATCTTGCGATCTTGAGATTAGACTTCGTTTGATAGGTGATTACCTGAGCGTTGCCTTTATAGCCTCCTTTTAGGGTGCGACGGTTGGTCAACGTCAAAGCAACCAGTTCTCAAACAAGTAATCTCAAATCACTCAGGTATTGAGGATTTAGTGTCTAATAATTTAATGAAATTTACTTATGACAGACTTTCATCTCTTACAGTAAAGTTTCATAGGTCTTGTCCGATACTAGTCTTCCCAAAGTAAGTATCTATGCAAATGATTATGACATTGCCATGTCCACATAGTTCAAGAAACAGAACTACTAGTCATCTTGCATTCTAATCGTCTAACGTTTTCTATGCGTCCAATTTTATAGAAAACTCCGACTAGGGACCATTTTCAACCTTTGACATTCAAGTTCACTTGATAGACATTTCTTAGTCACAGGACTGGTCCTGACAGTCTATCTTGAATATATCGTCAAATTGAAGGGACTCATCATTTAATAAACCATAAATTAAATGGAAAAATGAATTCATCTCATTTATTGTGAATGATTAACCAATAATGTTTTACAAAGATTTAAACTCTAAAACTTTAAAACATTAAACAGAGACATCAAAGCCATTCTCCAATATGCTTGATTCCCATAGCTGCAGTGTGCGAGTTGTGCTTCGCCTGCGGCAGAGGTTTAGTTAATGGATCTGATATGTTGTCATCAGTTCCAATTTTGCTTATCTCGACTTCTTTTCTTTCAACGAACTCTCGTAGAAGGTGAAATCTACGAAGTACATGCTTGACTCTCTGGTGGTGTCTAGGCTCTTTTGCCTGTGCAATAGCTCCGTTATTATCACAATACAGGGCTATTGGTCCTTTAATGGAGGGGACTACACCAAGTTCTCCTATGAACTTCCTTAGCCATATAGCTTCCTTTGCTGCTTCATGTGCAGCAATGTACTCCGCTTCAGTTGTAGAATCCGCAATGGTGCTTTGCTTAGCACTTTTCCAGCTTACTGCTCCTCCGTTGAGGCAGAAGACAAACCCAGACTGTGATCTAAAATCATCTTTGTCGGTTTGGAAACTTGCGTCCGTATAGCCTTTAACAATTAATTCATCATCTCCACCATAGACCAGGAAGTCATCTTTGTGCCTTTTCAGGTACTTCAGAATATTCTTGGCAGCAGTCCAATGCGCCTCTCCTGGGTCTGACTGGTATCTGCTCGTAGCACTGAGTGCGTACGCAACATCCGGGCGTGTACATATCATAGCATACATTATTGAACCAATCAATGATGCATATGGAATCCCATTCATTCGTCTACGCTCATCAAGTGTTTTTGGGCACTGAGTCTTGCTTAGAGTCATTCCATGAGACATGGGTAGGTAGCCTCGCTTGGAGTCCGCCATCTTGAACCTATCAAGCACCTTATTGATATAAGTGCTTTGACTAAGTCCAATCATCTTTTTAGATCTATCTCTGTAAATCTTGATGCCCAATATGTACTGTGCTTCTCCTAGATCCTTCATCGAAAAACATTTCCCAAGCCAAATCTTGACAGAGTTCAACATAGGAATGTCATTTCCGATAAGCAATATGTCGTCGACATATAATACTAGGAAAGCAATTTTGCTCCCACTGACCTTCTTGTATACACAAGATTCGTCCGCGTTCTTGATGAAACCAAAGTCACTGACTGCTTCATCAAAACGTATATTCCAGCTCCTGGATGCCTGCTTCAATCCGTAGATTGACTTCTTTAGCTTGCATACCTTTTTAGCATTCTTTGGATCCTCAAAACCTTCAGGCTGTGTCATAAACACAGTTTCTGTTAAAACGCCGTTTAAGAAAGCAGTTTTGACATCCATCTGCCATATTTCGTAATCGTAATATGCAGCGATTGCTAACATTATCCGAATAGACTTTAGCATTGCAACTGGTGAAAAGGTTTCATCGTAATCCACACCGTGGACTTGCCTGTAACCTTTTGCGACCAATCTAGCTTTGAAAACTTCAAGTTTCCCATCCTTGTCCTTTTTCAGTTTGAAAACCCATTTGCTTCCAATGGCTTGGTAGCCATCTGGCAAATCGACCAAATCCCATACTTGGTTTTCAGACATGGAGTCTAATTCAGATTGCATGGCTTCTTGCCACTGCTTGGAGCTAGGGCTCGTAATAGCTTGCTTGTAAGTCGCAGGTTCATCACTTTCAAGTAATAGAACGTCATAGCTCTCGTTCGTCAAAATACCTAAGTATCTTTCCGGTTGAGATCTATATCTTTGCGATCTACGCGGGGTAACATTTCTAGATTGACCATGATTCTCACCAGATTCTTCTAAAGATCTTCTGAGTTTCATCCTGAATGTCATCTTGAGCATTCTCTAGAGTTTGTTGTTTGACTCGAATTTCTTCGAGGTCTACTTTTCTCCCACTTGTCATTTTGGAAATGTGATCCTTCTCCAAAAAGACACCATCTCGAGCAACAAACACTTTGTTCTCAGATGTATTGTAGAAGTAATACCCCTTTGTTTCCTTTGGATAGCCCACAAGGATACATTTGTCAGATTTTGGATGAAGTTTGTCTGAAATTAATCGTTTGACGTATACTTCACATCCCCAAATCTTAAGAAAAGACACATTTGGAGGCTTTCCAAACCATAATTCGTATGGAGTCTTTTCGACAGCTTTAGACGGAGCTCTATTTATAGTGAGTGCAGCTGTATTTAGTGCATGTCCCCAAAATTCTAATGGAAGTTCGGCCTGACCCATCATTGACCTGACCATGTCTAGCAAGGTTCTGTTCCTCCGTTCCGACACACCGTTCCATTGTGGTGTTCCAGGAGGAGTCAATTCTGATAGAATTCCACATTCTTTCAGATGGTCATCAAATTCATAGCTCAGATATTTACCGCCTCTATCAGACCGCAGTGCCTTAATCTTCTTGCCTAATTGATTCTCTACTTCACTCTGAAATTCCTTGAATTTGTCAAAGGATTCAGACTTATGCTTCATTAGGTAGACATAACCATACCTACTGAAGTCATCAGTGAAAGTGATAAAGTAGCTGAAACCACCTCTAGCATTTGTACTCATTGGTCCACATACATCTGTATGGATTAAACCCAATAGTTCATTTGCTCTTTCTCCAACTTTAGAGAAAGGTTGCTTTGTCATTTTGCCAAGTAAACATGATTCGCATTTACCATAATCCTCTAAGTCAAATGGTTCTAGAATTCCTTCTCTTTGAAGTCTTTCTAAGCGTTTCAAGTTTATATGGCCTAATCGACAATGCCACAGATAGGTGAGATCTGAATCATCCTTTTTGGCCTTTTTGGTATTTATGTTATATACTTGTTTGTCGTGATCTAATAAATAAAGTCCATTGACTAATCTAGCAGATCCATAAAACATCTCTTTAAAATAAAACGAACAACTATTGTCTTTTATTATAAAGGAAAATCCCTTAGCATCTAAGCAAGAAACTGAAATGATGTTTTTAGTAAGACTTGGAACATGGAAACATTCTTCCAGTTCCAAAACTAGCCCGGAGGGCAATGACAAATAGTAAGTTCCTACAGCTAATGCAGCAATCCGTGCTCCATTTCCCACTCGTAGGTCGACTTCACCCTTGCTTAACTTTCTACTTCTTCTTAGTCCCTGTGGATTGGAACATAAGTGTGAGCCACAACCTGTATCTAATACCCAAGAAGTTGAATTAGCAAGTATACAGTCTATAACGAAAATACCTGAAGATGGAACGACTGTTCCGTTCTTCTGATCTTCCTTTAGCTTTGGACATTCTCTTTTGTAATGGCCTATTCCATCACAATAAAGACAGCTTGATGTGGACTTGTCCTGCTTTGATTTAGCATTGCCCTTGGACTTTCCACCTTTCTTGAATGGTCTCTTTCTAGCCTTGAGTAAATCTTTGGCTTCACAGTCCAGTACTATTTCAGCCTTTCTGACAAGGTGAATAAATTCTGCAACTGTTTCTTCTCTTGGTTCACTTAGGTATAGTTTCTTGAAGCGACCAAACCCACTGTGTAGTGAATTGAGCAAGACAGAGACTGCCATCCTTTCGCTTATTGGTGTTCCTAGTAGACTTAGGCGATCAAAATATGAACACATAAGATCCACATGGAACCTCAGTGGGACGCCTACCCTTTGTTTAGTGCGAAGGAGCTGAACATGTGTTTCTTGGACCTCCATCCTATAACACCTGTTGGGAGAACTAACCTTTAGACCAGACATTGATTCAATCAACTCATGGACGTTCAGGTCCCTGTCCTCCGTACTTCCACGACAGATATCCCTCAGATTTTTGATGAGCGTAAAAGGTTCATAGGCTACAAACCTTCTAGCCCAATCATCAGGGATATTGTTCAGCATGAGACTCATAACCTTTTTGAGATCCGCATCCCAGGCGTAAAATCTCTCAGGGGTCATGTCTCTGGCATAGTAGCTTGGCATGGGATGTGACAGTACATACTCAAGCCCATTGAGTTTGACTATTTCAACTAGCTTAGCTTCCCATTCAAGAAAATTTGTCAGGTTCAGCTTGACCATAAGCTCAGAACACATGATGATGTTTTGATTGTTGTTTGCCATATTAAAACTACAATTGAAAAGAATAAACAAATAAATAACCATTCACAGTTTCTCTTAATAAACTTTAATTCTAGCATACATGCATAATTCAATGTTTATTAAGCATTTTATTCAAATTATGTGTTCCGGCAGGTGTGAATAAAATGATTCCAAGATCCTAAAATCATTGAAGAACTAAGCACAGTTTGTCGACTTAATCCTAGAACATCTTAGGTAAGCAAAAGCCTTTTGCCAATAGTCTAGAAACTATTCTTGGTTGATAGGTACGTCTAAGAACTTATTAGGTAAACCTATCGAATTTGCCACGACATAAAAGGACTCCTTACTTATATCGTTGAGTTTCACCAAAACTAACATGTACTCACAATTATTTGTGTACCTTGCCCCTTTAGGACCAATAAGTAACACCTCGCTGAGCGAAAACTATTACTAGATTGATGTAAAGGATATCCAAGCAAGTGTATATTTTGGCATGGCACCTTTTAACTCAATTTTTAAGTTTGGAACTTAAGGCTCTTACTATGTTGGTTAGATTTTAAGTGAACTAAAATCCTTAATCATGCAACATAATCAAGCTTTTGATCTCATGCATTTTAAGACATATTTAAAACAATAAATAACTTAAAACATGCATAAGATATTTGTGATCTAGTATGGCCCGACTTCATCTTGAAGCTTTGACTTCAAAGTCCGTCTTGAAAATCTCCGTGGGAGGCACCATTTTCTTCAAATAGGATAAGCTATAACTAATTACAACTATTTGATGGTTCGCAGACCATATTTGAATTGAAAAATAACTTTGGTACTTTAGACCAATTACATTCAAATTAATGGTACGCAGACCATATTTTCTATCCTATTTGGCCATACTAGTCACTTCATAACCTGCAAAACAGTACATATACAATATATACCATTCACCCATTCATTATCATGAATGGCCCACATAGCTGGTTAGTAAAACACATTATGCATCACGTAAACATTTGCAGCAATTAATCAAGGGCACCAATAATCTACCAATTATTCAGTCCTTATTAATTCTAATCAAGTTGTTTTAACCTTAAGGATTTGTAGACCTAATCAAGAGTTTATGACTAAAAAGCGCTCCCACTTAAACCAATAAATTCATATGCTTTACCAATTTTAAACATAAAAATGTATTTCTAGTCTAACCGGAAACATACAAATTTAATTAAAATTTAAAGCTCATATAAATTTATAATTGAATCCAAAAAGTTTAATTTAATTTCAGTCGCATTTAAATTAATTCATGATTTTAATTTTAGTAAAATAATTAGAATAAATAACATTTATTATAATTATAATATTCAAAATTAAAATCCAAGAAAATAATTTAAATTATTAATTTTAAAATTAATTAAAATTACGTGAACTGAAATTTTCAAATTAAACATTCAAAACGATCTAATCGTAACGCAAACACCCTACGCGTAGCACGCCCATGGGCCGCACGCACACAGCCATCGCTGGCCATGCGCGCGCAGCCCATGCGCTCGTCGCATAGCTGCTGCATCCCTATCGCAAGCCTCCGCACGCATTGGTGCTCGCTGCGCGCGCCAGCGCTCATCGCACGCGGGCTATCGCTCGCAGTGCGCGCGCGACATCGCTCGCTGGGCGCGCGAGCCATCGCTCGCTGGGCGCGCGACATCGCTCGCTGGGCGCGCGAGCCATCGCTCGCTGGGCGCGCGACATCGCTCGCTGGGCGGGCGACATCGCTCGCTGTGCGCGCGAGCAATGCTAGGCGCAGCGCTCGTGGCACGAGAGCTTGCGCTCGCTGCGCGCTCTTGTGCGAGGCAGCGCGCGTTGTGGCGCAGCTCGCTTGCTGCCCACACGCGACTGCCTTGGCTCGCCCTACGCCCATGCCCATTCGTCCATTGGTCGTGGCACACGACACAAGGCAGGGCTGCTGCCTTGTGCTCGTGCACTACGCCCTTGCTCATTGCATTCGTGCCGCACGGGCGACGAGCTCCCTTGCTCGTCGTCGCATGCCCGCATTATACAACACCCCTTAAGGGTAACACGAAGCGTCCATTGCTTCGTGCGTGCAAGTTATATGAACGAATCGCATAAAAATTTAAAATTTATATTTAAAATTAATGACAAATTAATAAATAATATTAATTTCATAATTTTAGGGCGAAAAAATCGAAAATTTATTATTCAATTGATTTCCGATTGTTATGGATTCAAGTCTAGGTCATAAAAATTTAAAATTTATCATAAATTTACAATTTTTATGGTGGTTTTTAATCATAGGTTTCTAATTAAATTACAATTAATTATGAAAATCAAATTAATTCTAAATTATTCTAATTTTCAACAAATTAATCATAATTACAAATTAGATTGCATAATTAACAAGACTAGGCATTCAAACTTGTTAAACATATGCAGTAGGTCAATCAAAAATTCAAGATTTATCAACAAGAATCGCAAATATTTAATTTAACATCTTAAATTTACGAAATTTTGCATTCGAAAAACTAAAACCTTCGAAAAGTCATAGTTAGGCTTCGAATTTGAGAATTCTGGGTTCGGCAGAAAAATATTATTTTTGTCAAAATTTTAGAATTCCTTTTACATGCGGAATTGACACAAAAATCACTCAATTCGGATGAGTAACGAAGAAACTGCCGAAAAACTGCGTACGTATAATTAAATAAACGCAATTTGCAATTAATTAACAATTACGAAAATTAATCACCCCTTTTAATTCTTGCAAATTTGTAATATTTAACCATGTTCATGCAATTTAGATTATGAAAATAATAAGGGGCTCGTGATACCACTGTTAGGTTATGATACATATGACAATTCATAAATCATGCGGAAAAACCATAAACCCAGGAAAACATATTATTTACACATAATCATTTAGCATAGATTAGATGCATACTCTTTGTTGCGTGCCTTCCCTAGCTGCGCCCGAACCGAACAAGAACAAGTCTTTAGGACTCCAAGTGTCGTCCCTCCGTAGATAGTCCACAGCACGTCCGGATCCGCCTTAAGATTGACCAACTAGAATCGCCCTTAAGGTACTATTATTTTCGGCACTTTATAGGCAAATGTGTGACTGCATTTTTCTCTCAAAAACTCACTTTGAATACTTTGAAACTTGTGTTATAAATTGTGAGCCCTAGCCTCATATTTATAGCGGTATGGAAAGGGAATCGAAATCCTATTCAGATACAAATTAATTAAACCTAGAATCATACAAGAACTCTAATTTAATTAATTTATCAAATAGAATTAGGAATTTAATCATTAACCGAACTCTGCATGTTTTAGGAAACGTGCACGAACACAAACACTTGCACACACACGCACGGCAGCCACGATGGGCCCCATGCGTGCGCGCGAGCAGCAGCCCACTCAGCGCCCGCGCGCGCTGCGCGCTGCGCGTGCTGTGCGCGCTGTGCGCTGCGCGTGCTGTGCGTGCTGTGCGCGCTGTGCGCGCTGTGCGCGCTGCGCGCTGCGCGCAGCCTGCTGGGCCTGGCCTTGCGCTGGGCCTGGCGTGGCTGTTTGTGCGGCGCGCCTGGCTTGCTGGGCGATGGCCTGGCTTCGTGCTGGGCCTCGTCCGGCAGGCCTCGTCCGATGCTTATTCGTACGATGCGCTTCCGATTAAATTTTCCGATTCCGGAATTCATTTCCGATACGAACAATATTTAATATTTCCGATTCCGGAATTAATTTCCGTTTCGAACAAATATTTAATATTTCCGTTTCCGGAATTATTTTCCGATTCCGGTAATATTTCCGATTCTGACAATATTTCCGTTTCCGGCAATATTTCCGATTCTGGCAATATTTCCATTTCCGATAATATTTTCCGATACGTACCATGTTTCCGTTTCCGGCAACATCTACGACTTGGATAATATTTATATTTCCGATACGATCCATATTTCCGTTTCCGGCAATATCATCGTTTCCGGAGTATTCATTTCTTGCCTGTGACGATCTTAGCTCCCACTGAAACCAAGATCCGTCGGTTCCGAATATTCATAGATGGAGTATTTAATGCCATTAAATACTTGATCCGTTTACGTACTATTTGTGTGACCCTACGGGTTCAGTCAAGAGTAAGCTGTGGATTAATATCATTAATTCCACTTGAACTGAAGCGGCCTCTAGCTAGGCATTCAGCTCACTTGATCTCACTGAATTATTAACTTGTTAATTAATACTGAACCGCATTTATTAGACTTATCATAGAATGCATACTTGGACCAAGGGCATTATTTCCTTCAACAACACGTAATCCTTCAAACGAGGATTACGAGGATTCTCTTTCCCGAACTTGTAATCAGGAGCCGAGTCGTGAATAGTCTTCAGATCCAAAGAGATGCCCAAAATCACAGGATCAAGGCAGCTAAAGCCGTACTCTGCAGAAACAAAGCACAAAAACGAGTCAGTAAGACGAGGGAAAAAGGAGGAGGACAAACTCACTGAAACACGGTCCCAGCCGAAAGACACCTACCCCTGTCAAAAATCCTGCTGAGACCGGCGACAGCAAGAATGTCCTCCCGCAAGATGTAGTTGAGGTTCGGGAGCCAGCTAGACGGCAGTTTGTAGTTGTCCTCCCGAGCCAAAAACCACTGGAGGAGATCCACGTAGTGGTGATGGTTCCGATCCGGAGCAGCCACGCCTCCCATATCAGGATCAGGAGTCACAAACCAATTCGGAGGGCGATAAAAATTGGGATGCTTCGGATCCGTCGGCACGCGAACAAGCAACCACTCCGTCTTCCACTTATGGTCAGAACTGAGGTAAGGGTATGCCGTAATATAGTTCGGCTCCCCTCTCCTTCGGGATTTCTTGTTGATGATGGTACACCAACCATACCCATCACCCTTGGAAGCATGATTGAAAGACAGATCGTGGAGATCGCGAAAAACGGCGACAGAGCAGGGAAAGTTAACAAAATCGCACACCCATCTAAATCCGATGATGTGCCTCATAGATTTGGGTGTAAGTTGGGCCAAACTGATGTTGTACGACACCAGGAGCTCGGAAATGAATGGATCCAAGGGAAAACGGAGACCGTTCTCCAAGTGATGAGTGTACACAGAGATGAACCCCCTCGGCGGATGAGTCACCCGAGGACGCTCCTGATCAGGAAGCTCACACCAGTACCCCAAGGCGTGCTGGATTCCGTATAGCTCCTCGGCCCTCCGATGGTAGTTCCCCAGCTTCGCCTCCACCAACCAGTCACCATTGACCGATTTCTCCAACGGACCATCGATCTTGGTAGTCTCATGCAAGATCGGGGCATACTTGCCCTTCGGATCAGCTTCAGTCCAATGAACTAGAAACTCAGGGTAAGGACGGCATACACCCGAAGAACCAGCTTTCTTACCAGAAGTAGCGCGTTCAGACACGCCAGACCCGCCAACAACATCATCTTTGGAAGCGTCCCAACCAGTCGAACGTTTCTCCACCGGCCTCTCCGAAGGCCGACCCCTCGAAGTTTTCTGTACCTTTCCCGAAGGCACATCCTCCCTCTCACTAGAGGAGCCAACGACGAACTTACTTTTGCCCTTATTCTTTGCCATGGTCGCGAATTCTCGGTCTAGGGTTTAGATTGAGGAGTAGAAGAAAGAACGAAGAAGTAAGGAGAATTCAGAAACAAATTACCTTTTTCCGAAGCGGAATTCGCCGATAAAACGAACGACGCAAGTTCCCGAAGTCTAAAGCTGGCTGAATTTCGTAGATCTGAAGAAACTCGAAAACCGCGATCGCCGGAAAAAGAGAGGAAGTTTGTCTAAAAGAGAGAGAAAGTAAAGTTTGAAGGAAGTTTAGCGCCCGGTATTTATAGAAAAGGGAAGCGTATCAACTTCTTTTCAACCCACGATCTCCACGACACAATGCAAATCCCAACACTTGTCATCAATGCAAATCATCCCTTTTCAAAAAAAGAGAGGGAACTTTTGGACTTCTGACAATTGGAAACCCACCCATTTAATTCTAAATGGACCGGGTCTGGGGGGCATGTTGTTTGGGCTCCCAATTGATTCTCAATTGGGCCACTAAGTCCAAAGCCCAATGGCTCTAAACAACAGCATCAAACCTACCAATGGCTAGTCAGCCATCCATCAAGGCCCAAGGCCCAATAGCAATAAATGACCTATGGGCATTTATTATGCAAACACTATAAATAGGCCGCCAAGGCTCACACCTCAAGGGACGTCCAATTTATCGCCTTAAGACTACTCTTCTAGAGAACTTCTCTCTAGAATCCGAGCATCATTCTTACTTAGGCATCGGAGGGGCTTTCCTCGGAAACACCCCCGAGGCTAGTGACTTTGCTCTTGTGCAGGTGAATTCGGACTCGACTCATTCAAGCAAGCAAGATCTTCAACACATACGAAAGGGGCCTTCATTCGAAGCCCATTGTTTCCATCTTTATAACACCGGAACACTAATTATGGGCCTTTATTTAGTATTATCTCAATTTACACCCCTAGTTGGATATGTTGTAAAAGTTTATCCAACATGAAGTATTAAGTATAGGAATGTTAATTATTCCTTAAAATAATACGGAGTATTTGGTATAACATTAACAGAGGTATTATATGTATTCACACGGGAGTGGACACCCAAAAAAGTCACCCTCGAAATTTTCCACCCTTTATAGAATAGAGATGTATAAAAGAGTTTTATCATAGAGGTCTTTACCAAGTATGCCTATTTTCATCCTAAACATATAAATATAACTAGTGAAATGAAAATAATAAGAGGAAAAGAATAGTTCAAACGTTTAACACTAGAAATATTGTCATGAAAAATGTTACTATGAGTATGTTCTATCAACCATTCCGCCATAAGTTGATAAACATGTTGCGTCAAATGAATTCCGTCCCAACTCACGTGTTTGTAAGGATGTTCGCAAATAGGACCTCTTTTACTTCCGCAATGATCACAACAAGCTATTTGCATAACATCTTTATCAAACCCTATAAAAACAATCACATAATTAATATCATGACATGAAGCGTTAGACATCAGATTATGAAGTGTTTATGTTATAACCTAAGTAAGAAACACAATTAAGAGCGTAAATAAGAACACACAGATTTAACGTGGTTCACTAAGAGTATTCCCATCGGTTGCCCATAAGAGTTGGGCATAAGGAGATATAGTGTAAAAAAATACTTAAAATATCAGATTTCACCAAGGGGTGGTAATACGGGTCAATGGATCAGGTTCTGGTTTGGTTTCAGGTGGATTTCGGGTTGTGTCAAAAATATCAAAAACATTGTAAAACTTAATATTACTACAAAATATGACAAATGGGTCAAATCGAGTCGATTTCAAGTTAATCAGGTTCAGTTCAGGTTGGTTGGGGTTTCTCTCAATAATTTCAGGTTGGGTTCAAGTAGAGTTATCAGGTCGGGTCAGAAATTGCCGGCCCTTATTTTAGGAGAAAGAAAAGCTTTGCCTAGGTCATGGCCATGATCTTTGGACAAGGGTGGACAAAAGCTTTGATTGCGCCAGTTGTCAAAATTATATTGGACCACTAGGTTTATTTTTTCTTCTAATTTTTTTGTTTGTCATTTACACGTGAATGATGAGTGAAATGGAGTACTAGTTTCATCAACTATGACCACAAAGTTAAAGGCAATCAATGGGAATTATGGGCATAACTGCATAAGTGGGTATGGGGATTGGGCATAAGTGAGGTGGAAGAGATGGATATTAATTAAGCATATGATGATCACCATTGCATTGGGTAATGTATGGCTATACTCTAGCAATGTATTAGCTACGTCCACATGCGGAGGAGATAAATACTGATTACTGATTATAGAATACAGGTCTCTTTTGCAGTAAGAGACTTGATCGATTCAATGCATATTTTAACAGTTTAGGGTATACTAACCGAGAGAAGTGGCATTTCGAAGGATTTCTCGCAAGGCTGTGTAATAGTCTGCGTAAACAATTGTTACATATGGGTAATCCTCTTGAATTTCTCCAATAGCTTGTTGTATTTGATTGTTGTGAAATACCGCAAAGGCATTCAAATGTTTTAGGCATTGGAGTTCATCATACTTGCTCGCGTCATTTGTTTTAAACATGTCAAGGTAACATGTCATGCAACCAATCGGAAAGTTTCCCGGGACAACAATTCGGATGGCACCAAGATTAATAACTTCCTGCATGAACAACAGTTAGCATAGATATGAGGTTTTCTAAACATCAAGTGACTTGTGACCAAATTGAACATAAGTCACCCAATACAACCATTTTTAATACCAGCTCATAATATGTAAGTACAACAATAAGGCAAATAACTTAGTAATTGTATTTCTAAAAATTTGAGAACGTATTCACCTTTATGGTCTCTTTTATAACCTGCACAACTTCAGGCACCATTTTATAGATGTCTTCTATTGGATTTCCTTGAAAAAATGCCCAATTATAGTCGTTTCCTCCGATTTCACCCATCATAATAAGTGCCGTTGCAAGTTTTTCTTTGCACTCTGAAATTACAAATTAATATAGAGAATTTGGTTATCAAGTTTTTATACTTCAATTTTCAGTAATCCAGTTTGACTTTTACAATCTTCCTAGAGTTTATATTTTACTACTAAATAAAGAACAAGTGTTATTTACTTGTACGTAAAGGTTGTGGGCTGGATCGGGGTTCGGACCAAGCCAATGGGTCGTGGGCTGGATTGGGGTTCGGACCAATCCAATGGGTTGTAGGCTAAAACGGGCCCAAGCACACACAAACCCGTTTTGTAACGGGTCAACCCGAGCCAAAAATTGCAAATGTGGTACAGGCTCATGTGTCGGGCCAAGACTTGCCGTGTTTCTTCCAAAAAATGCGCCCCTCCCTCCCCCCCACGACTTCGTGCTTTGTGTCGGGTCGGGCTTTTCCGTGTTGGTCGGGTCTTGCCTCGGGCCGGGCCGGCCCACATCCATATTTATTTGTACGAATTAAACCGCAGTTTTATTGCTAAATATGTAATCACTTCGTATTTATTTAAGTGATACACTTGTTTTTTCCGGCTGTATTTATTTAAGAGATACACTTGTTATTTTTAGTAACTTACCAACCCCACAATCTAATTAAATAACCTATCTAATACTTCCTCCATTTTTTTTCAATTGCACCATTTAGGTTTTGACACTATTCACATATACTTATATAGTTATTTTTTGTAAGTTATATGTAATGAAAAATATATTCATGTGGGATCTAGTTAGATTCGTCTCGAAATATACTTTCAAATTATCAAATTTTTATAATTTTTTCAAGTTTATAATGACAGATATTAATAGTTAAAATAGTGCATTGGCAAGCGTGAAATCTAATATGGTGCAATTAAGAAAAATGGAGGAAGTATATCCTATGTCCCACCCCCTATTAAACAAATAATTTCAGAACTACACCCCACCCCACCCCACCCGAGGATTGCTAAACCTCAAGTGGCTTGTGTCCATATGGACACAAGTGACTCAAATACAATTATTTTTAGTACCAACACAGCATATATCAGTACCAATAACACAAATAATTTGTATTGGTACTTCTTAGTAATGTATTGGAATACCAATATTATACTAGTCTTAGTACCGATACCAAATTAGCGTGTACCAATTACAAGCCACTTGTGTCCATATGGACACAAGTCACTTGAGGCCAAGACTTCCTTACCCCCACCCCTTTAAAATGACACGGTCTCCACTTGTTTTACTTATTAAAATATTTACCCTAACTTCACTTGTTTTATTAATTTATTTCATTCAATTCTTCTTCTTAATACCGTGATCGACCACGTGTATGCCTTAAATAAATACAAAGGGAGTAATGGCTAAGTTGAGAATATGTTACCTGATGCAGTAGAGCAGATGGAATGAAGATGGGACTTGAACCAATCAAGCTGCACTAATAAGGAACTATTTGTTGGACAGTTTTTAATATCTTTCATAGCTAATGTAGAACAGTTCATTGCAGTGGCTGCAGCAACAGCAAAGTTTACACCATGAGTGAAGTTACCCTCTCTGTTATGATAAGGATCAAGAAATGGCAGCTTGAAGAACCTGGCTGCACCGATAGGAACCAATAGCAATTAATACTGAGTACGTTTTTATTCTCGTTCACCTTAATTGTATTGTTTATTAGATCAGACTAGACCGGACCAAAAAAGACAAAAAAACACTCGCGAAAAAAATTCAAACTAGAACAGACATAAAGTAGAAAAAGTATACCAAATCAGGTGGAGAGAATAAGGTCGTGGTACATGTAAAGATGGTTGTGGGCCGGCCCGGCCCAAGTCCTTACCCGACACAAAAAAGTCCATTCCGGAACGAGCATGAAGTCGTGGGCCGTGGGTCAGGTCTTGACAGCAATTTTTTTGGAAAAAGCACGACATAATTCGACCCGACCCGACAAAACACGCCTAAATTTAGAAAAAAGGCAAAGGCATGATGGCCCGACCCAGCCCGTGGGCCTGGACCATATAAAGATGGTTGTTGGCCGGGCCGATCCGCGTCCTAACTTAACACGAAAAAACCCGGCCCGGCCCGGCCCGAAATGAGCACGAAGTCGTGGGTCGGGCAACATTTTTCACGACATAATTCGACTCAACAAAGCACGCTAGTCTAGAAAAATTGGCTTAGGCACGACGGCCCGCCCCGGCCCATTGGTCTGAACCATGTTTTGAAATTTCCGAACCTGCCCGGCACGATGTAGAATGGGCTTGGCTTGGGCCCGATCCACAACCATCTTTGCCGTACAGGGGAAGGCCGAGCAGCTAGGCTCGTAACAAATCTAGCTAATATGCATAGAATTAGAACAGCCAACGAATGGAATTCTTACAGAAATAGTCAATGATGAGAAGTCCATCGGAGCAGCGACCGGTTGGCTTGTGGAAAAATGTAAGGCCATAGGGTGAGTTTGCAAAGTTAGAAGTTGGATGTTCACGAATGAAGTTGCCTGTATCTGACATTGAATCTCCAAACTGATAGATAGCTTCGATGGTTGTTGTTCTTCTGGAAATGCATAAATTATATGTGTATCCATCATCAAGAACAGAGGATGGTGTGAGTATAGAAAACATAGACAATAAGACAAAAGAAAATTTTAATTAAGATCACAAAGAATTGAGTTAATATTCAAATTTATTTATTTATTTATTTATTATATAAAACAAACTAAAACAAGAAAAATGTAAAGATCATTTTAAAAACAGATTAACAAAGAAAGAAACTGGGGCAAATAAAGAGAGACAAAAGGAGTATACGCTAAGTTCGCTAACTGACTCAAGTGTTACAAATTGGGTACTTGATGAGTACTCCCTCCGTCCCGGAATACTCGACCCCCGGCACAGAGTTTAAGGAACTTGAATTGACTTATTTAATTTAATAGGTAGTAGTTGATAGTGGGGTATTATTTTAATGTAGTTAGTGGGAGGTGGGTTAAGAGGTGGGGTTGGGGGAGAGTAGGGGTTGAATTTTTAATTATTTTTTGTATGGAGTAGGGGGTAGGTGGGTTAATAGGGGTGGAGTGAGAAATAATATAATATTGTTAAAATATTTTCATTTTTAGAAACAGGTCAAGTATTAAGGGACGGCCCGATAAGGAAAACATGTCAAGTATTCCGGGACGGAGGGAGTATATAATAACATACACAATAGAAAAATTAAGATCACAAATAATTGACGTAAGATTCAAATTTATTTATTATTGTAAAACACACTAAAATAAAAAGGGAAAAGATCATTTTAAAACGGAGGTAAATAGGGCAAACTAAAAGAGGCGGTAGGATTATACACTAATTAACTGACTCAAGTGTTACAAATTGGGTATGTTCAAGATAGTTTTAGATGTCTCTATGTATTTTCATGACAAAGTTTTAGACGTCACATGTATAGATGTATTCAAAGTCAAAGTTCTAAATGTTCGGATGTAGTGGTGTATTTTTGTGTTAATTTCGCCCGGATTAACGAGTTAGACACTTTGAAATAATGAAATGAAAGGGAATGATAAGGAAAATCCTTCCCTAAAAATGCCCCTTGTGGGGATTGAATCTCCAAACCTAATTAAAGATTAGGTTGGAATGTGAAATCTTTTCGACTAGTCTAACTTTGGATTCGTTGTTGTCATTACAATAGAACATAAGTTTGCTTTCAAGTAACGGCTATTTTTGTATAAGACCGCCTTACCAGAAAGACCACTTTAATTGTTTAACTTATTGGTTTCATTGATTAACTAATTATTTTTAGTGCTTAACTAATTAGTTCCATTGTTTATTTAATTAGTTTCACTGATTAACTAATTGATTTCATTGCTTGACTTATATGACACCAAGACGGTCTTTTGTGCAAGACCCCCTTGATTAAAAAAAATTGTATTCGTGTAAAGATGACTATAGACCGGGCCGGATTTCTACATCGTGTCGAACCGTACTGGGCCGAAAATTTTAAAATAGGGCACATGTCTACAGACCCTCGAGTCGATCCGTCGTACCTAAGCCTAATTTTACTATTTTAGCATGATTTATCATATCGGGTCGAACCGTCGTCCCCAAACCTTTTCTTTTTTACTAAATTCAGTGTGATTTGTCGGATGAAATCGTACCATATATTTTCATGCTCTTTCCTATTTAAATGGGCCCAGGCCTGACCCGGCCCACGGCCATCACTACTTTCGGGTATACATGATTTTAGACTTTTAGGTAGAAAATGATAAAAGTGGTGGAAAGAAAAGGCCTTAGCCTCTACAGTCAACGCATTATTAGAAACGCAGTTAGGGGATAATACAAAATTACAAATCTAACATTGCATCACTAATTTAATCATCAAACTGGATCTGCAAATACGTACAATACTATACAGACAACACCCAAACAATAAAAGAAAGCTTAATTAATTAATTATGATAAAAAGAACTTGGGAATGCAGCAAATTATGAATGAAACAGTGAGGTAATTAATTAAAGGGGAAAAAACCTGGGATTTTGTTGAGGGGATGATTGCAAGTGATTAAGACCGTCTGATGATGATGCAATTCTGATGGGATTGAAGGTGGATGGTAATGATACAGCTGCGTAGCAGAGGATTACTGCTGCTGCTAAAATGAAGGGGAGATATAATGAGGTGCGACCAGCCATTTTTGGAGGAGATAAAATGAGAAATTATTGAGAAGAGTAAGAATCTAATAGAATAGCCTATGTTAAAAATAAAAGAAATAAAAATTAGAAAATTACGATTAATGTTCAACAATTTCGTTATGGTGGGGCCAACACTGCCACCAACCATTCATCCAGTATGGAAGAATTGGAGATCTTTTTGTAGGCTATGAATCTATGATTAACCATTTAAAATGATAGATTTCTGTTTTGTTTTGTTTTCTTTACTTTATTCTTAATACTTATTAGATCAGATCATAAAAATTAGATAAGGGCCCTGTTTGGTAACAAGAGGTTAGAGGTTAGTTGTTTACTGTTTACATTAGCAGTTAGCTGATTAACTTTTTGTTTAGCAGATTTGACTGCTGATTTGACTAACTGTTTATATGAATGTGTTTGGTAACACTTAGCTGGTTGCTAAAAGCTGTTAGCTATTTGATTGTGTAAAATGACATTTATGGACATTGCTCTTTAATTTGTGTTATTTATTTTATTTCTCAATAGTTAAGTTGTAAATGATGAATTGCTAATTCCAAATACAATTTTTTTAAGGATAAATATTTTATGGTTATGAATAATTTTTATGCTCTAAACACTTATTTGTTTAACAAATTGTTGTAAGAATTGAAAATAATAACGCACTAAAAATTGTCAAAAATTCACTAACATAAAATGAAGAGTTTCATGGCTAACAAGGCTTATAGTTAAACACTATTTATCATTAATCACCATAGTAATAGTTTGTCTTTCTTTTCCCAATTTATCTTTATGCATATAACTTCAAGCAAATCTTATTTTGGTATAAAACGCTATTTAACACCACTTTCTTAATCACCTAAATAATTGTCAAGTAAATGGCAACTCATACAATTAGTAGCAACATATATGACATCGTAAAATTAAACATTTTGATCAATGCATAACAATGAAAAGAAGTCCATGTAAAATCCTAGTACAACAACATACTCCCTCCGTTCCTAAATGATGTATCCGTTTCCATTTTAAGCGTTTCTTTTTGTTGTATCCGTTTTTATTTTTGGTCATACATTTTATCCTAAAATACCCTTACCTTTCTATCTAATTACCAAAATACCTAAAGATTTCCAAAATACCAAAATACCTAAAGATTCCCCACCTAAATTTCTCCACTCCATTATTTAATTCTTTTCCGTTCCCCATATACCCACTCTCTCACCTCCTTTATCACCCATCATTATCACTCCCCTCTCTTACCTTATTTCTTTTTTTTTTTTTTTTTTTTTTTAATTATAATCTCTTACATACAATCATTTTTCTTACACTCAATCATTACACTTATACCAATACAAATTAAGATTCCAATTTTCTTAAAAACACCACCCTTTTCCAAATGGATACATCATTTAGGAACGGAGGGAGTAAAATTTATATAAAAAAAACACTACTAAACATTTATTCGAACAAGCAACACATTAACATTAGACCTGATCAAGATGAGCCCGGCCCGCCCGAATTTTTTGCGGGTTTGGGCAGAATTTTCCGGCCCGATTTCCGGGCCCGGCCCGACCCGACCCGAAAATTTTATTTTTTTGGGCGGGTTTGGGAAACACAAAAATACACTTTTTAGTTATAAATTTGGCCCGGCCCGAAAATGGCTCGAAAAGCCCGGTAGGCCCGACCCGAAAATAACGGGTTTGGGCACAAAATTTTGGCTCGAATCTTAGCCCGGCCCGGCCCTGCCCGGCCCGACATAGCGGGCTGATTTTTTACGCTCAAGCCCGGGCCGGCCCGCCATTTGATCAGGTCTAATGTTTATGAAGAGCGACGTCGTCGTCGTCGTCTACTTCTCATTAAACTAGTAGTAATTTCCTCACGAACTTTTGTCATTTCATTAGTACTCACACGTTGAACTTCCTGTGTAGAACCACACTCGACATCCATAGATACTTCAGGAGGAATAAAAGTGGGGTCTTCATCTATGATCTTGAATCCCGGGTCAGGAACTTTGCTTAATCTTATGTAATTGTGCAATGCAAAACAAGCACAAACAATTCTATTTTGGTCTTGTAATGAATATTTTGGCATAGTTCTTAATATTTCCCATCGTGCCTTCAAAATTCCAAATGACCGCTCAATGCAACTCCTTAAGGAAGAGTGGGCACGATTGAAAATTTCTCGAGGCCCTCTTGGAATTGCCCCGTGAAATTCGGTTTGATGATACCTTTTCTTGTGGTAGGGAGTCAAATACCCTTCTCTTTCCGGATACCCTTTATCTACCAAGTAATATTTTCCTATCATGAAAAGACCCGTATATAATTAAAATGCATTGATAAAAATATCAAAGAGAGTAAGTGAAATGAATGATGCAGATTACCAGGAGGAAGTTTTGGAAAGTTAAGACTTGGATTGCCAATAGTATCAAGAAAGATACGAGAGTCATGAGCCGATCCCTCCCAACCGGTTAGCACGTAAGTAAAAAGCAAATCAAAGTGTAGGTGTTCCTTTCCTTCCTCTATATCGCAATTGATCCTCTTCAGCAATTATAACATCTATATGAGTGCCATCAATGGCTCCAATGCAATCCTAGTATGATAAAATTAATATAACATCTAAGTAAGATATGAAAAACAACAAATGTACAAATAATTACCTTAAAATGTGGCATATATCGAGTATCATCTACAATTTGTGAAGGGATTTCCTTGAACTCAGGATCTCTCGGCCTTAGTATATCTCTTGATAAACCATCCATGGCATCCAAAACTTCTTTAAAAATTCTGCTTACAGTTTCACCGGAGTGTTGAAATCTCTCGTGAGCATCTCGGTTTGACTGTGCCTTACTAAGAATGTAAACAAATAACCCCACTTTTTCTAAAATTGACATTCTCTCCGAAGGTAACAACCCATACTTACTTTCTAAATCAATGCATAATTGTCGAAATGTGCATCGTGTCATTCTAAACATGTTAAAACAACATTTTTCATGACCAGTTAACATTTCATGCATCCAATTTTCTACTTTTTGAAATGAAGTCATGCATGGTATTTTGTAAATGTACTTTACATAATAAATAGAAGTATAACCTAGTGCACATGCCACAGAGTCCCAAAATGCGCTGTTTTTACGCCTCTTTCTTATTCTATTGCGTATAGCACACAAATCCATACCTGCAAGTATATTCAATACAATATCATTCCATTAAATTATATTATATTAAAGAAACACCAAACACAAATATGTGTCACAAGCATTACATACGTTCATACTGCATTCATAGTTACAAAATATCAATGTTATCAGGTTGCATATACATACCAAAATTGCAAAACTGAAACAAGTATGCATATTAATGCCTTACATCCCAATAATAAAACCAATTAAAAGTTCCATCCAATAGAGAATACTAACTGAGAGTTGTAATCTAGATACTACCCATACACATTAATACCCGATGATAAAACCCGGGTAGTACTAATACTAGACTAAAGTTAGTTCATTGTTCACCCACTCTTCTCAAACAAATATTTTATCCATTGAAGCCTTGTGTTGTCATCTGGCATTCCATTGAGAAGTATCCTTTTTTGGGGATCTTCGATCATGGTGCAAGCAAAACAAAATTCCGGGCTACCAGGAATTAAGCCATCCATAGACACCAACTTTGCCAATGACTCAGCAAGTGTATTAGACGAGTCATTGAGTGTCCGTGCTTCAAGGTTCATCAATTCCATATCCTTGATGTTCCTCTCAGTAACAACTTTCACCATTGTATCTAGCTTTTCCATCAATAGTGCCGCTCCTCCTTTTCTACTACCAGATTCTGTCCTACAACTTTTTGAGCTCTCTGCAACATCATTTTCAGAACTTCTTTTAGTTCCTCTAGCTCCACGTTCAGTTGATTGTGGAGGAGGAGAAGGAGATGGGGAAGGATTTGGAGTAGAATCATGAAAAGTATCATGCCAATCCATGTTAGTTTGGGTATGAATGATACCACCATTCTCACTCATTTGATCATCATACTCGGGTGGCATATTACTAGCATTACCACCATGACTAAGATTACCAGCACCAAGGGGTGGAAGGGGGATATAAACAAAAGGGGAGACTTGTTTTGAGCGTTGAACAGGAGTATACTTAAGCCCCCCTTGAGCAACTGAAACTCCAAATAGTTGTTCCATCTTGTATTCATGTTCAGGCTCAATACCTTCAAATTGAAAAGCTTTAAAATGCATATTTTCCTATAAAGAAAGAAAAAAAAATTATCTTGCAATTAACCTTTTGTGTTTAATTTTCTATGTGAGTTATTAAATTTGATATAAATTAGCTAACCTCAATTTTGTTCTTCCACCATTCGTCACTAGCACTTATTGTTCCTTTTTCATGATCCCAACCTTATCCGGTTTTTTCCTTTAAGTGCTCTCCAAAGACTCCATCGATTTCTCATCCAATCCCATTTGTTTTTCAGTTTGTTCTTGTCGTATGCCAACCTCGTTCTTTTAGTGAACTCCACTTCGATCACCTTCCATGGCATTCTTTGTGAGACTGTAGCACCTTTTTTACCCTTACTCCTTTCGGCAAATTGAATACACAAATCACAGAATATGTGTAAAGTTTCTCTAGACCAACTAGCTCGACCTATCTCTCTCATCGAACCTTCACTTCCCTCATTGTCCTTCTGGTTGTTTTGCGCCATCTTCTATGCTTATCAAAACAAATTTTAAGTAATTAATAAATAGGAAAACAAGCTCAATTTATCGGGAAATTCTAATAGAAAATCTATTCTTATCTTACTGTAAACTTATAAAATCATTTCAGGCATAAACTAGTTGCATTTCTTATTCCAGCAATTAGATAGAACCGGTTGAATTGACAATGAACCAAATTCATTATTACAAAGTCAAACAATAACAATTACACATTCATAATCAGTTAAAGTGCGAAAAACTTAGTATTCGGTTATTTAACATATACGGAGTAACCAAAATACAATGCCAAACTGAAGTATTGAACCCCTTATTGTTGATTTGCGGTCAAATGTTCACCACTCTTTTCATATTCTCATAAAACTGAAACCTATAATTTATTTTTGTTGGTTTGCGGTCAAATGTGTGTTTGATAGAGGAGTATCATAGTTATATTGTGACACATAATAATGTAAATAAATACTCCGTATAAATGAATTGTTCTATGATTTTATCAAAGAGAATCAATCAGATGAGTAAGGGTTTGTTATTTCCAGATGAATTGGAAACAATATTTTTCAATGCCCCAACAAAAGAACGTATTTAATTGACTAATTAGTATTAACAACAACAAAAACGAACCCTTTCTCATCTACCAAACAAACCCAGATAAACGAATTCATACGAATTTTTTGAGGAAAAAAAACCCCAAAAACTATTTAATTTACCAACTTGCATATATTTTTGTTAATATATTGGGAATGAAAGTGAAAAACCGACATAAATATAAATTAAACAACTAACCTCTTTGATGGTAATCAGATTTTACAAGCTCCTCCCTTGTATTTCCAGATCTGACATGGGAGATAAGAGGAGAGGATGAAGAGGATTTGAAGAGGAGGCAGGCAACTAGGCAAGCAAATGACTGAAGACCGAAAAGATGTAGGTTAAGTATGGGCAAAATAGTCTTTTACAATATTGGACTAAAATCCTCTGAAGAAAACGTTGCTTTGAGCAGCGTATTTCAAAACGGAGGATTGAGCCAAATAATCTTTTCCAAACCTCTATCTACCAAACACCCCTATACTTAAAACCTCTAATTTTGCCCCAAACCTCTCTCTACCAAACAAGGCCAAGATAGAACCAAATTGGACCATACCAGAAAAAATAAAAAATACCCAACAAAAAAAACAAAACAGACCAGAAAGTAGATAAATTGGACCAGACATGATGAAGAGAACAAGGACAATACAATAATTGAAAATGCACAAATTTTCAGGTAATTATATAAAATTGGTTAATTTGGTGTGTAAGTACTCCGCAGGTAAAAGTGAGAATTAAACAAGTTTATGAAAGGTAAGTGAAGAAATATTTTATTCATTGTAGACACTTTAAAAGCGTACTTCCCAACCTAATTAATTTCATTTGTTTAAATTTTACCGTTTGTTAATTAATCTGGATCTGACATACGTGAACTGAACTCGCTTGATGAACAAACCTACCCAATTTATTCATAACAATTCATGAACATTGCAAATTTGCAATAATAGGCTCGTGGTCCGCTAAAAGGTCAAATAAGCCTGTCATGACAAAAATAGAGCTCATGATATATTGATATCCATAAACTCTTGATACCCAATGAATCATTCTTTGTTGGATATACCTTCATATAATTTTCCTATCCAAATATCATATGCCCAATTTCGATTTGAAATGAAAGAGATACGAGTTATGGGTTATTTCTTAAAACCAGACTCAAACGCGCCTTCATTAATCTCTATTATATAAAGGAAGAGCTGAGGTCTTTTCGGTAATATCACTTTTGGTGTCCTCATTTAAAAGACCAATTTACCCTTCATACTTTCAAAATATGATTATTTATTGATTTAAAAAGCTATTGTTATTGTTTTAAAAAGCTAATAAATAATTATTCATTTTAAAAAATGAAAAGTTATTAAATAAGGAAGATTCATTTTAAAAACTGATTCAGTCGTTATAAGCTATCAAAAAAGGAAAAAAAAAGCTATTAAGAAAAGTAAAAAAATTATCTCACTGTTATTTAGTCAACACTCATTCAATCAATTAACCCCACCTCTGACCTAAAAAGGAAAACTCCCTCGAAAGAAAGGGTTTGCTACCTCGAAAAAAAGGGAAACCCTATCACGCCGTGGTTGAATCTCCGGTCAGTATGGCCGATGAAATTGTCGAAAAATACTCAAATTTACAGTTGGAAGATGAAGAAAACGATCTGGTGGACCTCAGTGCGGTAGATTCTACGGAATCAGATGAGAGGGTTTCTCTCATGCTCGTGGGGAAGTTGTTGACAGATAGGGCATACAATGTTGAAGGGTTTAAACGAACGATGAGTCAGGCGTGGTCTTTGGTGGGGAAGGTGATCATTCGTACCATTGGCTCGGGTAGATTCGTCTTTCAATTTTTCCATTGGCGCGATAAGGAGAAAGTAATGGCGGGGAGACCATGGTGTTTCGAGCAGTGTCTACTTATACTCAATGACATCACAAGTAATGAGCAGCCTAATGCTGTAGTACTTAATAACTCTCCGTTTTGGGTACGAATTGAAAATTTACCGTTTAATTGTCGATCGGATGCTCACATTAAAGCTATTGCGGCAAACATCGGGGGGTTGCTTGAAATTGAGGAAGATATTTTAGGCCTATAAAGGACAGGAGGATGAGGGTTATGATGGATGTTAACAAACCCTTACGTAGAACCCAGAATGTGGTGAATAGGGAGGGGAAGATTGTAAAGGTGAAGCTCAAGTATGAACGTCTCCCGTTTTTTTGCTTCATGTGCGGTGTAATGGGGCACAGTGAGAGGGATTGTTGCACAGTTACAGAGGAACAAAAAAAACGAGGCCCAGGGTGGGGAAATTGGTTGAAGGCGTCGCCCCAGAAGGGTAGAATGCATAATGCGGAGGAAGTGAAGGAGATTACAGCAGCTAGGAAAATCCTGTTTGTAGCAAAACCTGTGACAGTGAATTCGCTTCTTTACCCTAATTGTTCGGGCACTGGCACGAGGGAGGAGAAGGAAAAGGAGGAGTGTGAGAAGAGGACTGACAAGGAAGATAATACGGGGGAGGTGAACGATAAGGACCTTCTAAGTGAAGGAAATAATGCCCTTGGTCCAAGTATGCATTCAATGTTAAGTCTAATAAATGCGGTTCAGTATTAATTAACAAGTTAATAATTCAGTGAGATCAAGTGAGCTGAATGCCTAGCTAGAGGCCGCTTCAGATCAAGTGGAATTAATGATATTAATCCACAGCTTACTCTTGACTGAACCCGTAGGGTCACACAAATAGTACGTAAACGGATCAAGTATTTAATGGCATTAAATACTCCATCTATGGATATTCGGAATCGACGGATCTTGGTTTCAGTGGGAGCTGAGATCGTCACAGGCAAGAAATGAATACTCCGGAAACGATGATATTGCCGGAAACGGAAATATGGATCGTATCGGAAATATAAATATTATCCAAGTCGTAGATGTTGCCGGAAACGGAAACATGGTACGTATCGGAAAATATTATCGGAAATGGAAATATTGCCGGAATCGGAAATATTGCCGGAAACGGAAATATTGTCAGAAACGGAAATATTATCGGAATCGGAAAATAATTCCGGAAACGGAAATATTAAATATTTGTTCGAAACGAAAATTAATTTCCGGAATCGGAAATATTAAATATTGTTCGTATCGGAAATAAATTCCGGAATCGGGAATTTAATCGAAAGCGTATCGTACGAATTAGCATCGGACGAGGCTCGCTAGACGAAGGCCCAGCACGAAGCCAGGCCATCGCCCAACAAGCCACACGCATCACCAACACACGCCAAAGCCTCGACCAGGCCCAGCGCAAGCCAGGCCCAGCCGAAGCCATGGGCGCGCGCGGACAAAAGCATGGGCCGAGCGCTGTGCGCTCAGCGTGGGCCGCAAGGCCTGCGCGGGTGTACGGTGCTCGTGCGATGCTCGTGTGCGAATCCTAAAGCTATCGGGATTCAATAAAAGATTAAATCCTAAACCTATTAGATAAAGTTTATTTAAATAGAGTCCTAGCAGGATTCTAATTAAATAAATTAGTATCCTAATAGGATTCCAATTCTCTTTCCATACCTCTATAAATAAGGGCCTAGGGTCATTGTTTATACATAAGTTTTCAAGTATTCAAAGCTAGGATTTTTAAGCACAAAATCAGCCATAACTCTTGCCCATTTAGCCGAAAATAAGTAGAACCTTAAGGGCGATTCTAGTTGGTCAATCTTAAGGCGGATCCGGACGTGCTGTGGACTATCTACGGAGGGACGACACTTGGAGTCCTAAAGACTTGTTCTTGTTCGGTTCGGGCGCAGCTAGGGAGGGCACGCAACAAAGAGTATGCATCTAAACTATGCTAAATGATTATGTGTAAATAATATGTTTTCCTGGCTTTATGGTTTTTCCGCATGATTTATGAATTGTCATATGTATCATAACCTAACAGTGGTATCACGAGCCTCTTATTATTTTCATAATCTAAATTGCATGAACATGGTTAAATATTACAAATTTGCAAGAATTAAAAGGGGTGATTAATTTTCGTAATTGTTAATTAATTGCAAATTGCGTTTATTTAATTATACGTACGCAGTTTTTCGGCAGTTTCTTCGTTACTCATCCAAATTGAGTGATTTTTGTGTCAATTCCGCATGTAAAAGGCATTCTAAAATTTTGACAAAAAAAAAAAAAAATTCGGCCGAACCCAGAATTCTCAAATTCGAAGCCTAACTATGACTTTTCGGAGGTTTTAGTTTTTCGAATGCAAAATTTCGTAAATTTAAGATGTTAAATTAAATATTTGCGATTCTTGTTGATAAATCTTGAATTTTTGATTGACCTACTGCATATGTTTAACAAGTTTGAATGCCTAGCCTTGTTAATTATGCAATCTAATTTGTAATTATGATTAATTTGTTGAAAATTAGAATAATTTAGAATTAATTTGATTTTCATAATTAATTATAATTTAATTAGATACCTATGATTAAAAACCACCATAAAAATTGTAAATTTATGTTAAATTTTAAATTTTTATGACCTAGACTTGAATCCATGTTAATCGGAAATCAATTGAATAATAAATTTTCGATTTTTCGCCCTAAAATTATGAAATTAATATTATTTATTAATTTGTCATTAATTTTGAATATAAATTTTAAATTTTTATGCGATTCGCTCATATAACTTGCACGCACAAAGCAATGGACGCTACGTGCTACCCTTAAGGGGTGTTGTATAGTGCGGGCATGTGACGACGAGCAAGGGAGCTCGTCGCCCATGCGGTACGAATGCAATGAGCAAGGCCATGGTGCACGAGCACAAGGCAGCAGCCCTGCCTTGTGTCGTGGGCTGTGTGCAATGGGCGAATGGGCGAGGGCGAGAGTAAGGCACGAGCAGTCGCGTGTGGGCAGCAAGCGAGCTGCGCCACAGCGCGCACTGCCTCGTGCAAGCGTGCGGAGCCTCGCGCGCAGCGAGCGTAAGCTCGCGTGCCACGAGTGCTGCGCCAAGCATCGATCGCTCGCGCGCAGCGAGCGCTATTGTGCGTACGACGAGCACTGCGCCCAGCGATGGCGTGCGAGCGCTATTGTGCGTGCGACGAGCGCTGCGCCCAGCGATGGCGTGCGAGTGCTTGTTGTGCGTGCGACGAGCGCTGCGCCCAGCGATGGCGTGCGGGTGCGTGTTGTGACGTGCGACGAGCGCTGCGCCCAGCGATGGGCTGCGGCAGCATGCTCGTGCGTCGAGCGCTGGCGCGCGCAGCGAGCACCATGCGTGATGCCTTGCGATGGTGAGCAGCAGCGATGCGAGGCAGCGCATGGGCTGCGCGCACATGGCCAGCGATGGCTGTGTGCGTGTGGCCCATGGGCGTGCGTTGCGTGGGATTGTTGCGTTGCGATTAGATCGTTTTGAAATTTTAATTTGAAATTTTCAGTTTACGTAATTTTAATTAATTTTAAAATTAATAATTTAAATTATTTTCTTGGATTTTAATTTTGAATATTGTAATTATAATAAATTTTATTTATTCTAATTATTTTACTAAAATTAAAATCATGAATTAATTTAAATACGACTGAAATTAAATTAAACTTTGTGGATTCAATTATAAATTTATATGAGCTTTAAATTTTAATTAAATTTGTATGTTTCCGGTTAGACTAGAAATACATTTTTATGTTTAAAATTAGTAAAGCATATGAATTTATTGGTTTAAGTGGGAGCCCTTTTTAGTCATAAACTCTTGATTAGGTCTACAAATCCTTAAGGTTAAAACAACTTGATTAGAATTAATAAGGACTAAATAATTGGTAGATTATTGGTGCCCTTGATTAATTGCTGCAAATGTTTACGTGATGCATAATGTGTTTTACTAACCAGCTATGTGGGCCATTCATGATAATGAATGGGTGAATGGTATATATTGTATATGTACTGTTTTGCAGGTTATGAAGTGACTAGTATGGCCCAAATAGGATAGAAATATGGTCTACGTACCATTAATTTGAATGTAATTGGTCTAAAGTACCAAAGTTGTTTTTCAATTCAAATATGGTCTGCGTACCATCAAATAGTTGTAATTAGTCTTAATTATAGCTTATTCTATTTGAAGAAAATGGTGCCTCCCACGGAGATTTTCAAGACGGACTTTGAAGTTAAAGCTTCAAGATGAAGTCGGGCCATACTAGATCACATTTATCTTATGCATGTTTTAAGTTATTTATTTCCTTTAAATATGTCTTAAAATGCATGAGATCAAAAGCTTGATTATGTTGCATGATTAAGGATTTTAGTTCACTTAAAATCTAACCAACATAGTAAGAGCCTTAAGTTCCAAACTTAAATATTGAGTTATAAGGTGCCATGCCAAAATATACACTTGCTTGGATATCCTTTACATCAATCTAGTAACAGTTTTCGCTCAGCGAGGTGTTACTTATTGGTCCTAAAGGGGCAAGGTACACAAATAATTGTGAGTACATGTTAGTTTTGGTGAAACTCAACGATATAAGTAAGGAGTCCTTTTATGTCGTGGAAAAATCGATAGGTTTACCTAATAAGTTCTTAGACGTACCTATCAACCAAGAATAGTTTCTAGACTATTAGCAAAAGGCTTTTGCTTACCTAAGATGTTTTAGGATTAAGTCGACAAACTGTGCTTAGTTCTTCAATGATTTTAGGATCTTGGAATCATTCTATTCACACCTGCCGGAACACATAACTTGAATAAAATGCTTAATGAACATTAAATTATGCATGTATGCTAGAATTTAAGTTTATTAAGAGAAACTGTGAATGGTTATTTATTTGTTTATTCTTTTCAATTGTAGTTTTAAATATGGCAAACAACAATCAAAACATCATCATGGGTTCTGAGCTTATGGTCAAGCGTAACCTGGCAAATTTTCTTGAATGGGAAGCTAAGCTAGTTGAAATAGTCAAACTCAATGGACTTGAGTATGTAATATCACATCCCATGCCAAGCTACTATGCCAGAGACATGACCCCTGAGAGATTTTACGCCTGGGATGCGGATCTCAAAAAGGTTATGAGTCTCATGCTGAACAATATCCCTGATGATTGGGCTAGAAGGTTTGTAGCCTATGAACCTTTTACGCTCATCAAGAATCTGAGGGATATTTGTCGTGGAAGCACGGAGGACAGGGACCTGAACGTCCATGAGTTGATTGAATCAATGTCTGGTCTAAAGGTTAGTTCTCCCAACAGGTGTTATAGGATGGAAGTCCAAGAAACACATGTTCAGCTCCTTCGCACTAAACAGAGGGTAGGCGTCCCACTGAGGTACCATGTGGATCTTATGTGTTCATACTTTGATCGCCTAAGTCTACTAGGAACACCAATAAGCAAAAGGATGGCAGTCTCTATCTTGCTCAATTCACTACACAGTGGGTTTGGTCGCTTCAAGCAACTATACCTAAGTGAACCAAGAGAAGAAACAGTTGCAGAATTTGTTCACCTTGTCGGAAAGGCTGAAATAATACTGGACTGTGAAGCCAAAGATTTACTCAAGGCTAGAAGGAGACCGTTCAAGAAAAGTGGAAAGTCCAAGGGCGATGCTAAATCAAAGCAGGACAAGTCCACATCAAGCTGTCTTTATTGTGATGGAATAGACCATTACAAAAGAGAATGTCCAAAGCTAAAGGAAGATCAGAAGAACGGAACAGTCGTTCCATCTTCAGGTATTTTCGTTATAGACTGTATACTTGCTAATTCAACTTCTTGGGTATTAGATACAGGTTGTGGCTCACACTTATGTTCCAATCCACAGGGACTAAGAAGAAGTAGAAAGTTAAGCAAGGGTGAAGTCGACCTACGAGTGGGAAATGGAGCACGGATTGCTGCATTAGCTGTAGGAACTTATTATTTGTCGTTGCCCTCCGGGCTAGTTTTGGAACTGGAAGAGTGTTTCCATGTTCCAAGTCTTACTAAAAACATCATTTCAGTTTCTTGCTTAGATGCAAAGGGATTTTCCTTTTTAATAAAAGACAATAGTTGTTCGTTTTATTTTAAAGAGATGTTTTATGGATCTGCTAGATTAGTCAATGGACTTTATTTACTAGATCACGACAAACAAGTCTATAACATAAATACCAAAAGGGCCAAAAAGGATGATTCAGATCTCACCTATCTGTGGCATTGTCGATTAGGCCATATAAACTTGAAACGCTTAGAAAGACTTCAAAAGGAAGGAATTCTAGAACCATTTGACTTAGAGGATTATGGTAAATGCGAATCATGTTTACTTGGCAAAATGACAAAGCAACCTTTCTCTAAAGTTGGAGAAAGAGCAAATGAACTATTGGGTTTAATCCATACAGATGTATGTGGACCAATGAGTACAAATGCTAGAGGTAGTTTCAGCTACTTTATCACTTTCACTGATGACTTCAGTAGATATGGTTATGTCTACCTAATGAAGCATAAGTCTGAATCCTTTGACAAATTCAAGGAATTTCAGAATGTAGAGAATCAATTAGGCAAGAAGATTAAGGCACTGCGGTCTGATAGAGGCGGTGAATATCTGAGCTATGAATTTGATGACCATCTGAAAGAATGTGGAATTCTATCAGAATTGACTCCTCCTGGAACACCACAATGGAACGGTGTGTCGGAACGGAGGAACATAACCTTGCTAGACATGGTCAGGTCAATGATGGGTCAGGCCAAACTTCCATTAGAATTTTGGGGACATGCACTAAATACAGCTGCACTCACTATAAATAGAGCTCCGTCTAAAGCTGTCGAAAAGACTCCATACGAATTATGGTTTGGAAAGCCTCCAAATGTGTCTTTTCTTAAGATTTGGGGATGTGAAGTATACGTCAAACGATTAATTTCAGACAAACTTCATCCAAAATCTGACAAATGTATCCTTGTGGGCTATCCAAAGGAAACAAAGGGGTATTACTTCTACAATACATTTGAGAACAAAGTGTTTGTTGCTCGAGATGGTGTCTTTTTGGAGAAAGATCACATTTCCAAAATGACAAGTGGGAGAAAAGTAGACCTCGAAGAAATTCGAGTCGAACAACAAACTCTAGAGAATGCTCAAGATGACATTCAGGATGAAACTCAGAGATCTTTAGAAGAATCTGGTGAGAATCATGGTCAATCTAGAAATGTTACCCCGCGTAGATCGCAAAGATATAGATCTCAACCGGAAAGGTACTTAGGTATTTTGACGAACGAGAGCTATGACGTTCTATTACTTGAAAGTGATGAACCTGCGACTTACAAACAAGCTATGACGAGCCCTAGCTCCAAGCAATGGCAAGAAGCCATGCAATGTGAATTAGACTCCATGTCTGAAAACCAAGTATGGGATTTGGTCGATTTGCCAGATGGCTACCAAGCCATTGGAAGCAAATGGGTTTTCAAACTGAAAAAGGACAAGGATAGGAAACTTGAAGTTTTCAAAGCTAGATTGGTTGCAAAAGGTTACAGGCAAGTCCACGGTGTGGATTACGATGAAACCTTTTCACCAGTTGCAATGCTAAAGTCTATTCGGATAATGTTAGCAATCGCTGCATATTACGATTACGAAATATGGCAGATGGATGTCAAAACTGCTTTCTTAAACGGCGTTTTAACAGAAACTGTGTTTATGACACAGCCTGAAGGTTTTGAGGATCCAAAGAATGCTATAAAGGTATGCAAGCTAAAGAAGTCAATCTACGGATTGAAGCAGGCATCCAGAAGCTGGAATATACGTTTTGATGAAGCAGTCAGTGACTTTGGTTTCATCAAGAACGCAGACGAATCTTGTGTATACAAGAAGGTCAGTGGGAGCAAAATTGCTTTCCTAGTATTATATGTCGATGACATATTACTTATCGGAAATGACATTCCTATGTTGAACTCTGTCAAGATTTGGCTTGGGAAATGTTTTTCGATGAAAGATTTAGGAGAAGCACAGTACATATTGGGCATCAAGATTTACAGAGATAGATCTAAAAAGATGATTGGACTTAGTCAAAGCACTTATATCAATAAGGTTCTTGATAGGTTCAAGATGGCAGACTCCAAGCGAGGCTACCTACCCATGTCTCATGGAATAACTCTAAGCAAGACTCAGTGCCCAAAAACACTTGATGAGCGTAGACGAATGAATGAGATTCCATATGCATCATTGATTGGTTCAATAATGTATGCTATGATATGTACACGCCCGGATGTTGCGTACGCACTCAGTGCTACGAGCAGATACCAGTCAGACCCAGGAGAGGCGCATTGGACTGCTGCCAAGAATATTCTGAAGTACCTGAAAAGGCACAAAGATGACTTCCTGGTCTATGGTGGAGATGATGAATTAATTGTTAAAGGCTATACAGACGCAAGTTTCCAAACCGACAAAGATGATTTCAGATCACAGTTTGGGTTTGTCTTCTGCCTCAACGGGGGTGCAGTAAGCTGGAAAATTGCTAAGCAAAGCACCATTGCGGATTCTACAACTGAAGCGGAGTACATTGCTGCACATGAAGCAGCAAAGGAAGCTATATGGCTAAGGAAGTTCATAGGTGAACTTGGTGTAGTCCCCTCCATTAAAGAACCAATAGCCCTGTATTGTGATAATAACGGAGCTATTGCACAGGCAAAGGAGCCTAGACACCACCAGAGAGTCAAGCATGTACTTCGTAGATTTCACCTTCTACGAGAGTTCGTTGAAAGAAAAGAAGTCGAGATAAACAAGATTGGAACTGATGACAACATATAAGATCCATTGACTAAACCTCTGCCGCAGGCGAAGCACAACTCGCACACTGCAGCTATGGGAATCAAGCATATTGGAGAATGGCTTTGATATTCCTGTTTAATGTTTTAAAGCTTTAGAGTTTAAATCTTTGTAAAACATTATTGGTTAATCATTCACAATAAATGAAAAGAATTCATTTTTCCATTTAATTTGTGGTTTATTAAATGATGAGTCCCTTCAATTTGACAATATATTCAAGATAGACTGTCAGGACCAGTCTTGTGACTAAGAAATGTCTATCAAGTGAACTTGAATGTCAAAAGTTGAAAATGGTCCCTAGTCGGAGTTTTCTATAAAATTGGACGCATAGAAAACGTTAGACGATTAGAATGCAAGATGACTAGTAGTTCTGTTTCTTGAACTATGTGGACATGGCAATGTCATAATCATTTGCATAGATACTTACTTTGGGAAGACTAGTATCGGACAAGACCTATGAAACTTTACTGTAAGAGATGAGAATCTGTCATAAGTAAATTTCATTAAAATTATTAGACACTAAATCCTCAATACCTGAGTGATTTGAGATTACTTGTTTGAGAACTGGTTGCTTTGACGTTGACCAACCGTCGCACCGTAAAAGGAGGCTATAAAGGCAACGCTCAGGTAATCACCTATCAAACGAAGTCTAATCTCAAGATCGCAAGATTGGGATTGTCCTCCCATAAATCGGGATGAGATGCTTAAAAGTTGTACAAGGCCACTCGGAGTGCTAGAAACTGTGAAATGCATGGCCGTGCTCGGATGAATCATAGGCTTTGATTATCTGTTTATTTGATCAGTTGAACTCTGAAACCGAGGAACACCTCTGGACATAATAAGGATGACAACTCTTACCTTATGTTCAAGAGCAAGCATCGAGCGACAAAGGAATTAGGAAATGCACACTTGTCCCTAAGGACAAGTGGGAGACTGAAGGAAATAATGCCCTTGGTCCAAGTATGCATTCAATGTTAAGTCTAATAAATGCGGTTCAGTATTAATTAACAAGTTAATAATTCAGTGAGATCCAGTGAGCTGAATGCCTAGCTAGAGGCCGCTTCAGTTCAAGTGGAATTAATGATATTAATCCACAGCTTACTCTTGACTGAACCCGTAGGGTCACACAAATAGTACGTAAACGGATCAAGTATTTAATGGCATTAAATACTCCATCTATGGATATTCGGAATCGACGGATCTTGGTTTTAGTGGGAGCTGAGATCGTCACAGGCAAGAAATGAATACTCCGGAAACGATGATATTGCCGGAAACGGAAATATGGATCGTATCGGAAATATAAATATTATCCAAGTCGTAGATGTTGCCGGAAACGGAAACATGGTACGTATCGGAAAATATTATCGGAAATGGAAATATTGCCGGAATCGGAAATATTGCCGGAAACGGAAATATTGTCAGAAACGGAAATATTATCGGAATCGGAAAATAATTCCGGAAACGGAAATATTAAATATTTGTTCGAAACGGAAATTAATTCCGGAATCGGAAATATTAAATATTGTTCGTATCGGAAATAAATTCCGGAATCGGGAATTTAATCGAAAGCGTATCGTACGAATTAGCATCGGACGAGGCTCGCTAGACGAAGGCCCAGCACGAAGCCAGGCCATCGCCCCGCAAGCCACACACATCACCAACACACGCCAAAGCCTCGACCAGGCCCAGCGCAAGCCAGGCCCAGCCGAAGCCATGGGCGAGCGCGGACAAAAGCATGGGCCGAGCGCTGTGCGCTCAGCGTGGGCCGCAAGGCCTGCGCGGGTGTACGGTGCTCGTGCGATGCTCGTGTGCGAATCCTAAAGCTATCGGGATTCAATAAAAGATTAAATCCTAAACCTATTAGATAAAGTTTATTTAAATAGAGTCCTAGCAGGATTCTAATTAAATAAATTAGTATCCTAATAGGATTCCAATTCTCTTTCCATACCTCTATAAATAAGGGCCTAGGGTCATTGTTTATACATAAGTTTTCAAGTATTCAAAGCTAGGATTTTTAAGCACAAAATCAGCCATAACTCTTGCCCATTTAGCCGAAAATAAGTAGAACCTTAAGGGCGATTCTAGTTGGTCATTCTTAAGGCGGATCCGGACGTGCTGTGGACTATCTACGGAGGGACGACACTTGGAGTCCTAAAGACTTGTTCTTGTTCGGTTCGGGCGCAGCTAGGGAGGGCACGCAACAAAGAGTATGCATCTAAACTATGCTAAATGATTATGCGTAAATAATATGTTTTCCTGGCTTTATGGTTTTTCCGCATGATTTATGAATTGTCATATGTATCATAACCTAACAGTGGTATCACGAGCCTCTTATTATTTTCATAATCTAAATTGCATGAACATGGTTAAATATTACAAATTTGCAAGAATTAAAAGGGGTGATTAATTTTCGTAATTGTTAATTAATTGCAAATTGCGTTTATTTAATTATACGTACGCAGTTTTTCGGCAGTTTCTTCGTTACTCATCCAAATTGAGTGATTTTTGTGTCAATTCCGCATGTAAAAGGCATTCTAAAATTTTGACAAAAAAAAAAAATTTCGGCCGAACCCAGAATTCTCAAATTCGAAGCCTAACTATGACTTTTCGGAGGTTTTA
The DNA here is from genome assembly GCF_020520425.1 of Spinacia oleracea. Taxonomy (NCBI): domain Eukaryota; kingdom Viridiplantae; phylum Streptophyta; class Magnoliopsida; order Caryophyllales; family Amaranthaceae; genus Spinacia; species Spinacia oleracea. Next base: position 7,976,131 of record NC_079488.1, on the reverse strand, counting down.
GTTTTTCGAATGCAAAATTTCGTAAATTTAAGATGTTAAATTAAATATTTGCGATTCTTGTTGATAAATCTTGAATTTTTGATTGACCTACTGCATATGTTTAACAAGTTTGAATGCCTAGCCTTGTTAATTATGCGATCTAATTTGTAATTATGATTAATTTGTTGAAAATTAGAATAATTTAGAATTAATTTGATTTTCATAATTAATTATAATTTAATTAGATACCTATGATTAAAAACCACCATAAAAATTGTAAATTTATGTTAAATTTTAAATTTTTATGACCTAGACTTGAATCCATGTTAATCGGAAATCAATTGAATAATAAATTTTCGATTTTTCGCCCTAAAATTATGAAATTAATATTATTTATTAATTTGTCATTAATTTTGAATATAAATTTTAAATTTTTATGCGATTTGCTCATATAACTTGCACGCACAAAGCAATGGACGCTACGTGCTACCCTTAAGGGGTGTTGTATAGTGCGGGCATGTGACGACGAGCAAGGGAGCTCGTCGCCCATGCGGTACGAATGCAATGAGCAAGGCCATGGTGCACGAGCACAAGGCAGCAGCCCTGCCTTGTGTCGTGGGCTGTGTGCAATGGGCGAATGGGCGAGGGCGAGAGTAAGGCACGAGCAGTCGCGTGTGGGCAGCAAGCGAGCTGCGCCTCAGCGCGCACTGCCTCGCGCAAGCGTGCGGAGCCTCGCGCGCAGCGAGCGTAAGCTCGCGTGCCACGAGTGCTGCGCCAAGCATCGATCGCTCGCGCGCAGCGAGCGCTGTTGTGCGTACGACGAGCACTGCGCCCAGCGATGGCGTGCGAGCGCTATTGTGCGTGCGACGAGCGCTGCGCCCAGCGATGGCGTGCGAGTGCTTGTTGTGCGTGCGACGAGCGCTGCGCCCAGCGATGGCGTGCGGGTGCGTGTTGCGACGTGCGACGAGCGCTGCGCCCAGCGATGGGCTGCGGCAGCATGCTCGTGCGTCGAGCGCTGGCGCGCGCAGCGAGCACCATGCGTGATGCCTTGCGATGGTGAGCAGCAGCGATGCGAGGCAGCGCATGGGCTGCTGCACATGGCCAGCGATGGCTGTGTGCGTGTGGCCCATGGGCGTGCGTTGCGTGGGATTGTTGCGTTGCGATTAGATCGTTTTGAAATTTTAATTTGAAATTTTCAGTTTACGTAATTTTAATTAATTTTAAAATTAATAATTTAAATTATTTTCTTGGATTTTAATTTTGAATATTGTAATTATAATAAATTTTATTTGTTCTAATTATTTTACTAAAATTAAAATCATGAATTAATTTAAATACGACTGAAATTAAATTAAACTTTGTGGATTCAATTATAAATTTATATGAGCTTTAAATTTTAATTAAATTTGTATGTTTCCGGTTAGACTAGAAATACATTTTTATGTTTAAAATTAGTAAAGCATATGAATTTATTGGTTTAAGTGGGAGCCCTTTTTAGTCATAAACTCTTGATTAGGTCTACAAATCCTTAAGGTTAAAACAACTTGATTAGAATTAATAAGGACTGAATAATTGGTAGATTATTGGTGCCCTTGATTAATTGCTGCAAATGTTTACGTGATGCATAATGTGTTTTACTAACCAGCTATGTGGGCCATTCCTGATAATGAATGGGTGAATGGTATATATTGTATATGTACTGTTTTGCAGGTTATGAAGTGACTAGTATGGCCCAAATAGGATAGAAATATGGTCTGCGTACCATTAATTTGAATGTAATTGGTCTAAAGTACCAAAGTTGTTTTTCAATTCAAATATGCTCTGCGTACCATCAAATAGTTGTAATTAGTCTTAATTATAGCTTATTCTATTTGAAGAAAATGGTGCCTCCCACGGAGATTTTCAAGATGGACTTTGAAGTTAAAGCTTCAAGATGAAGTCGGGCCATACTAGATCACATTTATCTTATGCATGTTTTAAGTTATTTATTGCCTTTAAATATGTCTTAAAATGCATGAGATCAAAAGCTTGATTATGTTGCATGATTAAGGATTTTAGTTCACTTAAAATCTAACCAACATAGTAAGAGCCTTAAGTTCCAAACTTAAAAATTGAGTTATAAGGTGCCATGCCAAAATATACACTTGCTTGGATATCCTTTACATCAATCTAGTAACAGTTTTCGCTCAGCGAGGTGTTACTTATTGGTCCTAAAGGGGCAAGGTACACAAATAATTGTGAGTACATGTTAGTTTTGGTGAAACTCAACGATATAAGTAAGGACTCCTTTTATGTCGTGGCAAAATCGATAGGTTTACCTAATAAGTTCTTAGACGTACCTATCAACCAAGAATAGTTTCTAGACTATTAGCAAAAGGCTTTTGCTTACCTAAGATGTTTTAGGATTAAGTCGACAAACTGTGCTTAGTTCTTCAATGATTTTAGGATCTTGGAATCATTCTATTCACACCTGCCGGAACACATAACTTGAATAAAATGCTTAATGAACATTAAATTATGCATGTATGCTAGAATTTAAGTTTATTAAGAGAAACTGTGAATGGTTATTTATTTGTTTATTCTTTTCAATTGTAGTTTTAAATATGGCAAACAACAATCAAAACATCATCATGGGTTCTGAGCTTATGGTCAAGCTGAACCTGGCAAATTTTCTTGAATGGGAAGCTAAGCTAGTTGAAATAGTCAAACTCAATGGACTTGAGTATGTACTATCACATCCCATGCCAAGCTACTATGCCAGAGACATGACCCCTGAGAGATTTTACGCCTGGGATGCGGATCTCAAAAAGGTTATGAGTCTCATGCTGAACAATATCCCTGATGATTGGGCTAGAAGGTTTGTAGCCTATGAACCTTTTACGCTCATCAAGAATCTGAGGGATATCTGTTGTGGAAGCACGGAGGACAGGGACCTGAACGTCCATGAGTTGATTGAATCAATGTCTGGTCTAAAGGTTAGTTCTCCCAACAGGTGTTATAGGATGGAAGTCCAAGAAACACATGTTCAGCTCCTTCGCACTAAACAGAGGGTAGGCGTCCCACTGAGGTTCCATGTGGATCTTATGCGTTCATACTTTGATCGCCTAAGTCTACTAGGAACACCAATAAGAAAAAGGATGGCAGTCTCTATCTTGCTCAATTCACTACACAGTGGGTTTGGTCGCTACAAGCAACTATACCTAAGTGAACCAAGAGAAGAAACAGTTGCAGAATTTGTTCACCTTGTGGGAAAGGCTGAAATAATACTGGACTGTGAAGCCAAAGATTTACTCAAGGCTAGAAGGAGACCGTTCAAGAAAAGTGGAAAGTCCAAGGGCGATGCTAAATCAAAGCAGGACAAGTCCACATCAAGCTGTCTTTATTGTGATGGAATAGACCATTACAAAAGAGAATGTCCAAAGCTAAAGGAAGATCAGAAGAACGGAACAGTCGTTCCATCTTCAGGTATTTTCGTTATAGACTGTATACTTGCTAATTCAACTTCTTGGGTATTAGATACAGGTTGTGGCTCACACTTATGTTCCAATCCACAGGGACTAAGAAGAAGTAGAAAGTTAATCAAGGGTGAAGTCGACCTACGAGTGGGAAATGGAGCACGGATTGCTGCATTAGCTGTAGGAACTTATTATTTGTCGTTGCCCTCCGGGCTAGTTTTGGAACTGGAAGAGTGTTTCCATGTTCCAAGTCTTACTAAAAACATCATTTCAGTTTCTTGCTTAGATGCAAAGGGATTTTCCTTTTTAATAAAAGACAATAGTTGTTCGTTTTATTTTAAAGAGATGTTTTATGGATCTGCTAGATTAGTCAATGGACTTTATTTACTAGATCACGACAAACAAGTCTATAACATAAATACCAAAAGGGCCAAAAAGGATGATTCAGATCTCACCTATCTGTGGCATTGTCGATTAGGCCATATAAACTTGAAACGCTTAGAAAGACTTCAAAAGGAAGGAATTCTAGAACCATTTGACTTAGAGGATTATGGTAAATACGAATCATGTTTACTTGGCAAAATGACAAAGCAACCTTTCTCTAAAGTTGGAGAAAGAGCAAATGAACTATTGGGTTTAATCCATACAGATGTATGTGGACCAATGAGTACAAATGCTAGAGGTGGTTTCAGCTACTTTATCACTTTCACTGATGACTTCAGTAGATATGGTTATGTCTACCTAATGAAGCATAAGTCTGAATCCTTTGACAAATTCAAGGAATTTCAGAATGTAGAGAATCAATTAGGCAAGAAGATTAAGGCACTGCGGTCTGATAGAGGCGGTGAATATCTGAGCTATGAATTTGATGACCATCTGAAAGAATGTGGAATTCTATCAGAATTGACTCCTCCTGGAACACCACAATGGAACGGTGTGTCGGAACGGAGGAACATAACCTTGCTAGACATGGTCAGGTCAATGATGGGTCAGGCCAAACTTCCATTAGAATTTTGGGGACATGCACTAAATACAGCTGCACTCACTATAAATAGAGCTCCGTCTAAAGCTGTCGAAAAGACTCCATACGAATTATGGTTTGGAAAGCCTCCAAATGTGTCTTTTCTTAAGATTTGGGGATGTGAAGTATACGTCAAACGATTAATTTCAGACAAACTTCATCCAAAATCTGACAAATGTATCCTTGTGGGCTATCCAAAGGAAACAAAGGGGTATTACTTCTACAATACATCTGAGAACAAAGTGTTTGTTGCTCGAGATGGTGTCTTTTTGGAGAAAGATCACATTTCCAAAATGACAAGTGGGAGAAAAGTAGACCTCGAAGAAATTCGAGTCGAACAACAAACTCTAGAGAATGCTCAAGATGACATTCAGGATGAAACTCAGAGATCTTTAGAAGAATCTGGTGAGAATCATGGTCAATCTAGAAATGTTACCCCGCGTAGATCGCAAAGATATAGATCTCAACCGGAAAGGTACTTAGGTATTTTGACGAACGAGAGCTATGACGTTCTATTACTTGAAAGTGATGAACCTGCGACTTACAAACAAGCTATGACGAGCCCTAGCTCCAAGCAATGGCAAGAAGCCATGCAATCTGAATTAGACTCCATGTCTGAAAACCAAGTATGGGATTTGGTCGATTTGCCAGATGGCTACCAAGCCATTGGAAGCAAATGGGTTTTCAAACTGAAAAAGGACAAGGATGGGAAACTTGAAGTTTTCAAAGCTAGATTGGTTGCAAAAGGTTACAGGCAAGTCCACGGTGTGGATTACGATGAAACCTTTTCACCAGTTGCAATGCTAAAGTCAATTCGGATAATGTTAGCAATCGCTGCATATTACGATTACGAAATATGGCAGATGGATGTCAAAACTGCTTTCTTAAACGGCGTTTTAACAGAAACTGTGTTTATGACACAGCCTGAAGGTTTTGAGGATCCAAAGAATGCTAAAAAGGTATGCAAGCTAAAGAAGTCAATCTACGGATTGAAGCAGGCATCCAGGAGCTGGAATATACGTTTTGATGAAGCAGTCAGTGACTTTGGTTTCATCAAGAACGCAGACGAATCTTGTGTATACAAGAAGGTCAGTGGGAGCAAAATTGCTTTCCTAGTATTATATGTCGATGACATATTACTTATCGGAAATGACATTCCTATGTTGAACTCTGTCAAGATTTGGCTTGGGAAATGTTTTTCGATGAAAGATTTAGGAGAAGCACAGTACATATTGGGCATCAAGATTTACAGAGATAGATCTAAAAAGATGATTGGACTTAGTCAAAGCACTTATATCAATAAGGTTCTTGATAGGTTCAAGATGGCAGACTCCAAGCGAGGCTACCTACCCATGTCTCATGGAATAACTCTAAGCAAGACTCAGTGCCCAAAAACACTTGATGAGCGTAGACGAATGAATGAGATTCCATATGCATCATTGATTGGTTCAATAATGTATGCTATGATATGTACACGCCCGGATGTTGCGTACGCACTCAGTGCTACGAGCAGATACCAGTCAGACCCAGGAGAGGCGCATTGGACTGCTGCCAAGAATATTCTGAAGTACCTGAAAAGGCACAAAGATGACTTCCTGGTCTATGGTGGAGATGATGAATTAATTGTTAAAGGCTATACAGACGCAAGTTTCCAAACCGACAAAGACGATTTCAGATCACAGTCTGGGTTTGTCTTCTGCCTCAACGGGGGTGCAGTAAGCTGGAAAATTGCTAAGCAAAGCACCATTGCGGATTCTACAACTGAAGCGGAGTACATTGCTGCACATGAAGCAGCAAAGGAAGCTATATGGCTAAGGAAGTTCATAGGTGAACTTGGTGTAGTCCCCTCCATTAAAGGACCAATAGCCCTGTATTGTGATAATAACGGAGCTATTGCACAGGCAAAGGAGCCTAGACACCACCAGAGAGTCAAGCATGTACTTCGTAGATTTCACCTTCTACGAGAGTTCGTTGAAAGAAAAGAAGTCGAGATAAACAAGATTGGAACTGATGACAACATATAAGATCCATTGACTAAACCTCTGCCGCAGGCGAAGCACAACTCACACACTGCAGCTTTGGGAATCAAGCATATTGGAGAATGGCTTTGATATTCCTGTTTAATGTTTTAAAGCTTTAGAGTTTAAATCTTTGTAAAACATTATTGGTTAATCATTCACAATAAATGAAAAGAATTCATTTTTCCATTTAATTTGTGGTTTATTAAATGATGAGTCCCTTCAATTTGACAATATATTCAAGATAGACTGTCAGGACCAGTCTTGTGACTAAGAAATGTCTATCAAGTGAACTTGAATGTCAAAAGTTGAAAATGGTCCCTAGTCGGAGTTTTCTATAAAATTGGACGCATAGAAAACGTTAGACGATTAGAATGCAAGATGACTAGTAGTTCTGTTTCTTGAACTATGTGGACATGGCAATGTCATAATCATTTGCATAGATACTTACTTTGGGAAGACTAGTATCGGACAAGACCTATGAAACTTTACTGTAAGAGATGAGAATCTGTCATAAGTAAATTTCATTAAAATTATTAGACACTAAATCCTCAATACCTGAGTGATTTGAGATTACTTGTTTGAGAACTGGTTGCTTTGACGTTGACCAACCGTCGCACCGTAAAAGGAGGCTATAAAGGCAACGCTCAGGTAATCACCTATCAAACGAAGTCTAATCTCAAGATCGCAAGATTGGGATTGTCCTCCCATAAATCGGGATGAGATGCTTAAAAAATGTACAAGGCCACTCGGAGAGCTAGAAACTGTGAAATGCATGGCCGTGCTCGGATGAATCATAGGCTATGATTATCTGTTTATTTGATCAGTTGAACTCTGAAACCGAGGAACACCTCTGGACATAATAAGGATGACAACTCTTACCTTATGTTCAAGAGCAAGCATCGAGCGACAAAGGAATTAGGAAATGCACACTTGTCCCTAAGGACAAGTGGGAGACTGAAGGAAATAATGCCCTTGGTCCAAGTATGCATTCAATGTTAAGTCTAATAAATGCGGTTCAGTATTAATTAACAAGTTAATAATTCAGTGAGATCAAGTGAGCTGAATGCCTAGCTAGAGGCCGCTTCAGTTCAAGTGGAATTAATGATATTAATCCACAGCTTACTCTTGACTGAACCCGTAGGGTCACACAAATAGTACGTAAACGGATCAAGTATTTAATGGCATTAAATACTCCATCTATGGATATTCGGAATCGACGGATCTTGGTTTTAGTGGGAGCTGAGATCGTCACAGGCAAGAAATGAATACTCCGGAAACGATGATATTGCCGGAAACGGAAATATGGATCGTATCGGAAATATAAATATTATCCAAGTCGTAGATGTTGCCGGAAACGGAAACATGGTACGTATCGGAAAATATTATCGGAAATGGAAATATTGCCGGAATCGGAAATATTGCCGGAAACGGAAATATTGTCAGAAACGGAAATATTATCGGAATCGGAAAATAATCCCGGAAACGGAAATATTAAATATTTGTTCGAAATGGAAATTAATTCCGGAATCGGAAATATTAAATATTGTTCGTATCGGAAATAAATTCCGGAATCGGGAATTTAATCGAAAGCGTATCGTACGAATTAGCATCGGACGAGGCTCGCTAGACGAAGGCCCAGCACGAAGCCAGGCCATCGCCCAGCAAGCCACACACATCACCAACACACGCCAAAGCCTCGACCAGGCCCAGCGCAAGCCAGGCCCAGCCGAAGCCATGGGCGAGCGCGGACAAAAGCATGGGCCGAGCGCTGTGCGCTCAGTGTGGGCCGCAAGGCCTGTGCGGGTGTACGGTGCTCGTGCGATGCTCGTGTGCGAATCCTAAAGCTATCGGGATTCAATAAAAGATTAAATCCTAAACCTATTAGATAAAGTTTATTTAAATAGAGTCCTAGCAGGATTCTAATTAAATAAATTAGTATCCTAATAGGATTCCAATTCTCTTTCCATACCTCTATAAATAAGGGCCTAGGGTCATTGTTTATACATAAGTTTTCAAGTATTCAAAGCTAGGATTTTTAAGCACAAAATCAGCCATAACTCTTGCCCATTTAGCCGAAAATAAGTAGAACCTTAAGGGCGATTCTAGTTGGTCAATCTTAAGGCGGATCCGGACGTGCTGTGGACTATCTACGGAGGGACGACACTTGGAGTCCTAAAGACTTGTTCTTGTTCGGTTCGGGCGCAGCTAGGGAGGGCACGCAACAAAGAGTATGCATCTAAACTATGCTAAATGATTATGTGTAAATAATATGTTTTCCTGGCTTTATGGTTTTTCCGCATGATTTATGAATTGTCATATGTATCATAACCTAACAGTGGTATCACGAGCCTCTTATTATTTTCATAATCTAAATTGCATGAACATGGTTAAATATTACAAATTTGCAAGAATTAAAAGGGGTGATTAATTTTCGTAATTGTTAATTAATTGCAAATTGCGTTTATTTAATTATACGTACGCAGTTTTTCGGCAGTTTCTTCGTTACTCATCCAAATTGAGTGATTTTTGTGTCAATTCCGCATGTAAAAGGCATTCTAAAATTTTGACAAAATTTTTTTTTTCAGCCGAACCCAGAATTCTCAAATTCGAAGCCTAACTATGACTTTTCGGAGGTTTTAGTTTTTCGAATGCAAAATTTCGTAAATTTAAGATGTTAAATTAAATATTTGCGATTCTTGTTGATAAATCTTGAATTTTTGATTGACCTACTGTATATGTTTAACAAGTTTGAATGCCTAGCCTTGTTAATTATGCAATCTAATTTGTAATTATGATTAATTTGTTGAAAATTAGAATAATTTAGAATTAATTTGATTTTCATAATTAATTATAATTTAATTAGATACCTATGATTAAAAACCACCATAAAAATTGTAAATTTATGTTAAATTTTAAATTTTTATGACCTAGACTTGAATCCATGTTAATCGGAAATCAATTGAATAATAAATTTTCGATTTTTCGCCCTAAAATTATGAAATTAATATTATTTATTAATTTGTCATTAATTTTGAATATAAATTTTAAATTTTTATGCGATTCGCTCATATAACTTGCACGCACAAAGCAATGGACGCTACGTGCTACCCTTAAGGGGTGTTGTATAGTGCGGGCATGTGACGACGAGCAAGGGAGCTCGTCGCCCATGCGGTACGAATGCAATGAGCAAGGCCATGGTGCACGAGCACAAGGCAGCAGCCCTGCCTTGTGTCGTGGGCTGTGTGCAATGGGCGAATGGGCGAGGGCGAGAGCAAGGCACAAGGAAAAATCAAAATGATGGTGAAGATGTGATTATGGAGGAAAGGGAGGAGTCAGGGAGGAGGCTGAAATTATGTATGATTGAGCCCGAGGTTCACAATGGTAATCAAGTAGCGGAGGTTGGTGATGTCCAACTCTGTGAACAACAATGAAAATCCTTAGCTGGAACTGTAATGGGCTTGGCAACATATTGACAGTAAAAGCTCTTCGAGATTGGTGTTGGAGAGATCGGCCAAGTATTGTCTTCGTCATGGAGACAAAGATTGATGCTCAAAGGTTGGAATTAATTCGTAATAGGTGTGGGTTTGAAAATGGTATTTGTTTGAGTAGTAACGGTAGATCGGGGGGTTCGGGATTGTGGTGGAGGGATATTAATATGAAAGTGGAGTCGTACTCTACGCACCACATTGAAGCTGAGGTCTGTGATAGTGGAGATGTTCCGTTTTGGAGAATGGTTGGGATGTATGGCTGGCCCAAGGCGACAAATACGCACTTTACATGGTCTCTTATGCGCTCTCTACGCTCCAAAAGCTCTCTTCCGATGCTTATGTTTGGGGATTTCAATGAGATACTTGGGATGCACGAGAAAGATGGAGGGGCGGTTCGTGGGGAAAGACAGATTGATGCCTTTAGAGAAGCAATAGATGACTGCAGGTGTCGGGACTTGGGGTGCAAAGGAGTAGTGTTCACATGGAAAAGGTTTACAACTATGGAGACGTTGGTAGTTAGGTTATGATACATATGACAATTCATAAATCATGCGGAAAAACCATAAAGCCAGGAAAGCATATTATTTACACATAATCATTTAGCATAGTTTAGATGCATACTCTTTGTTGCGTGCCTTCCCTAGCTGCGCCCGAACCGAACAAGAACAAGTCTTTAGGACTCCAAGTGTCGTCCCTCCGTAGATAGTCCACAGCACGTCCGGATCCGCCTTAAGCTTGACCAACTAGGGTCGCCCTTAAGGTACTTAGAATTTTCGGCACTTTATAGGCAATTGTATGACTGAATTTTGCTCTCAAAAATCACTTTGAATACTTGAATACTCTCTGTAAATATGTGACCCTAGGCACCTATTTATAGAGTTATGGAAAAGGATTTGGAATCCTATTAGGATACTAATTTATTTAATTATAATCCTACTAGGACTCTAATTAAATAAACTAAATCTTTTAGGATTAGATTGTAACACCCCCGATTTACTAACTAGAAATAAATAAGAAATAATATAGACTTTATAAAAATATTGCGGAAGCTTATAACTAGATCGGAGGTATCACCGCCACACTTGATCACATTGTCAAGTGCTAAGGCTTACAATACTCAAACTATTACAACTCGATTACTAGGTGGTCTATTTAAACTAAAAGTATTAAACGGTCATTCAAGACTAAACGATAAAACTTGTGCTCCTTCAACTTGTAATTGCATCTTTCACGATCGATCTGCTCCAGTCAATCTTGACTGCTCACCATAGTGGACAAATTCCAAAAGGATCGTCGCAGGGCCACCATAAGAAAAAAAACATGGCCGCAATCACACATAACAAATAAACACACACGTCAGCAAAAGCTGAGTAATCAACGCTTATTGAATAACCAGACATATAATAATAATTATAATAATAATAATAATAATAATAATAATAATAATAATAATAATAATAATTTAACAAACACATAAGTACAAATTGACAAACAATTCTTATAAAACTAGTACATATAACCATAAGTAACAAGGGTTTATTTTTAATTTCTTATAAGTTCACCATTTGAGTAATGTGGATCGAGTCCACCACCCAATAGTATATATTGAACTATTGGATGTAACCACCAGAGAGATGTGGATCGCGTCCACCACCCATTAGTATATATTAAACTATTGGATGTAACCACCAGAAAAATGTGAATCTAGCCCACCACCCAAAAGTATTGGACTATTGGATGTAACCACCAAACAGGTCTTAGTCTTTAAGTGTGCACACCCCCCATTGAGTGTTTTTAACTCAATAGAGTAGATTAAGCCTAGGGTCGTGCTTATGGCTCCGACCAAATAATAAAGCACAATGTTCTTTCCAACCGGTTCATATATTATCTTAAGAGAAATTGTACTACAAGATGATCAATTATCATCCCAAAATGATTAATCTAAACTTCCATAAAAATAATGTTGTATAGCGTTACGCTCGGAGACTAATAGAATTAGACGTATGGTACAATATAAAACACTTGTAGCATTACAGTCTCAATCTTATACGGCTACTATGCTAATTCACTTTATCAAGTATTAGAAGTTAACATATAAACAATGCAGCTGTAACCCATATAAGCATATATCAAAGGCAAAATAATCTAAGTCATGTACAAAGATCTCATTGATAAATCAATTAAGCAAACTTCACATATAATATACGTAACAACTTCTAACATTAATAGAGTACACATAATAATTAATATATATAAATAACTCAGTAATTAATATATATAAACAACTAAATAGACTAGGTGCATGTGATTACAACTAATAATATACACGAACAATTAGAAGGGACTAAGTGTGATTACTAACTATTAATTAATAAAGCCAAGAAACTCGATCTAAAACTCTAGAATATATAGATTGACCCAATCCAAATTTCCAATCTCAATCCACAAAAAAACTAGACCCTTAGATATCTACACATATACAAAATAACAGTGACTAATATAATAAGAAATCTAACTCAACAATATTATCCATGAGTTGAGCATTTATCTAATACACGTTATCACATTATTCACTTATAATTAGACATAAAATTTATACTATATATAACAAACAACTCCAAAGACCTATACATGATTATATATAATAATCAATACTTAATTACGAATAATTTAAAGAGACTAAGTGTGCGTGATTACCTTCCGAGATGATAATACCAATATAATACGTAACAATTTCACAATACATCATTCCACCCACAACACACGATAACTAGCGGAACTCATCAGATACGAATTACGGTAGTAGGTTCCAAATTTTGATAAGCAACAATGAAGTATGATAATTAACAGTAGAAAACTAAATGGGTTTGATAAAGAAGAATAGAAGATGGAGTCCTATATGAAAATCATATACGGTGATGTAGGGGGAAAATATCAAAACTTGATTTGCTCTCAAAGTCTCTACGCAAAACAATAGAGACGAGAGGCGGAAGAAACAAACATAAAACAAGATGGAAAAATAATTAGGGTTAATGGGTTATATATAGGTACTCGTAATAAGAGTCCTACTAATTTTAAAATAGCGTTTTTAAACTTCTGAAAATATTAAAAGAGACTAGCTAAAAACGGATATAATTATAGTTTGACTATAAAATATATTTTACAAAATTATAAAATATTGGGGTATTACAATCTATCCCCCTTAAAAGAAGTTTCGTCCCGAAACTTAAAATTAGAAAGATATAGATTATTAAATATACCCTCTTTAAAAGAAGTTTTTCCCGGAACTTAAGTTAGAAAAACTTTGTGACTTTAATTTCAAACGCTAATTAAAGATTTTTTTTTTTTTTTTAAAAACGAAAATATATACCAAACTTTACTACATAAAATATTCGGGATATTACATTCTATCCCCCTTAAAAAGGAGTTCGTCCCCGAACTCTAAACTAGTCACATAATCACATCACAAGTAGCACATAACTAACACATAAAAAGAGAGACTCTCTTAAAACGGCTTGTCCTACATCTTTTAAGCTTAACTCTTGATTAGTCATTTTAATCCTAAAACTCAAACCAGACACTGGGATATAAAGATCCCTGTGTAAATCCAAGACCGAATAGGCTCTTGATACCATTTTGTAACACCCCCAATTTACTAACTATAAATAGATAAGAATATAAAAGACTTTATAATAACATTGCAGAAGCTTACACCTAAATCGGAGGTATCACCGCCACACTTGACCACATTGTCAAGTGCTAAGGCTTACAATACTCAAACTATTACAACTCGATTACTAGGTGGTCTATTTAAACTAAAAGTATTAAACGGTCATACAAGACTAAACGATAAAACTTGTGCTCCTTCAACTTGTAATTGCATCTTTCACGATCGATCTGCTCCAGTCAATCTTGACTGCTCACCATAGTGGACAAATTCCAAAAGGATCGTCGCAGGGCTACCATAAGAAAAAGACATGACCGCAAACACACATAACAAATAAACACACACGTCAGCAAAAGCTGGGTAATCACCTGTTACAAACAGAAACATGCTAAAATAGAATAATAAAATCTCATGTAAATAATGTAGTATGAAACTACATTTCAAGTACGATCCCAAAGATAAAACTAACTCCATGCTCTATGGAAACTATAAATTTCTCTTCATATGAACCTCGATTATAATGATATGATCTTTTCCTCTACTAAACGTACTCAACCCAATAGGTGCCATATTTGCTCTTTGTTCTATACCTAGCCTTGGACATGGGTAATTCGAATAATAAACCAACAAGTATAAAAACTTGAAACTCTCAATAGCTGCTAGAAAGACTCTCTGAGTCAAGACCACTTTTGGACCAAATCCCACTTTTGGGATACTAAGAAAATAAAGATTGTATCTTGCTCCTCTACTAATGGTTATCATCTCCTTACCAAACATGCCAAGGACTAAGGTCTATAACATTGAGCCTCAAACCAAAAATAACCGCAACCTTTTCTCATTATATATATGAACAATAAACCCATCATGGGTTAAATTTATACACTTCTCAATTACGGCACAAGATCCCAAATTTAAACAATATATAACTCTAATGGGTAACTAATAACACTTATCAAGATCAACAGTCTAATATTTCCCAAACTAATTGAGTAAAACTCACGCAGGTCTAATATTCTCCAAAAGACCATATACATCTAGCATCATCAGTAACTCATATTACCTATCTAAAGAATCTAAACCAAAACTTAATGATATGGTATTATAAAAAAATAAACTAAACATAATTCCTAAAGAGTAATCGAAACATGGATTGCACTCATGTATACTCAATCAATGAAGCAGCACACTTTGAATCATATATCATAACAATATCGAATGAGACCAAACACATAAAACTAATTAAAAGATTCCAATGCCGCATAAACGAGACCCTAATTCAGTAAAACTCCAAGAGATGCATGATTACTCATAATTAATACGAAGAATAACATATATACACAAACAACTCCAATGTACTAAGTGTGTGTGTGATTACAAATAATAATATACACGAACAATTAGAAGGGACTAAGTGTGATTACTAACTATTAATTAATAAAGCCAAGAAACTCGATCTAAAACTCTAGAATATATAGATTGACCCAATCCAAATTTCCAATCTCAATCCACAAAAAAACTAGACCCTTAGATATCTACACATATACAAAATAACAGTGACTAATATAATAAGAAATCTAACTCAACAATATTATCCATGAGTTGAGCATTTATCTAATACACGTTATCACATTATTCACTTATAATTAGACATAAAATTTATACTATATATAACAAACAACTCCAAAGACCTATACATGATTATATATAATAATCAATACTTAATTACGAATAATTTAAAGAGACTAAGTGTGCGTGATTACCTTCCGAGATGATAATACCAATATAATACGTAACAATTTCACAATACATCATTCCACCCACAACACACGATAACTAGCGGAACTCATCAGATACGAATTACGGTGGTAGGTTCCAAATTTTGATAAGCAACAATGAAGTATGATAATTAACAGTAGAAAACTAAATGGGTTTGATAAAGAAGAATAGAAGATGGAGTCCTATATGAAAATCATATACGGTGATGTAGGGGGAAAATATCAAAACTTGATTTGCTCTCAAAGTCTCTACGCAAAACAATAGAGACGAGAGGCGGAAGAAACAAACATAAAACAAGATGGAAAAATAATTAGGGTTAATGGGTTATATATAGGTACTCGTAATAAGAGTCCTACTAATTTTAAAATAGCGTTTTTAAACTTCTGAAAATATTAAAAGAGACTAGCTAAAAACGGATATAATTATAGTTTGACTATAAAATATATTTTACAAAATTATAAAATATTGGGGTATTACAATCTATCCCCCTTAAAAGAAGTTTCGTCCCGAAACTTAAAATTAGAAAGATATAGATTATTAAATATACCCTCTTTAAAAGAAGTTTTTCCCGGAACTTAAGTTAGAAAAACTTTGTGACTTTAATTTCAAACGCTAATTAAAGATTTTTTTTTTTTTTTTTTAAAAACGAAAATATATACCAAACTTTACTACATAAAATATTCGGGATATTACATAGATTTAATCATATGAAAAATCCCGGTAGCCTTAGGATTCGAGTAACACACTTCGAGTGATACCCTAGCACCGCACGCAGACCTTGCGGCCCACGCACAGCGCCAGCCCACTCGTCGCAGCCCCGCACGCGCGCCAAGGCCATTGCTGGGCCTGGCCTTGCGCTGGACCGGGCGTGGCTTTGCAGCGTGTTTTTGGGCGCTTGGGCTTGCTGAGCGTAGGCCTGGCTTCGTGCTGGGCCTTCGTCTAGCAAGTCTCGTCCGATGCTAATTCGTACGACGCGCTTCTGATTAAATTCCCGATTCCGGAATTTATTTCCGATACGAACAATATTTAATATTTCCGATTCCGGAATTAATTTCCGTTTCGAACAAATATTTAATATTTCCGTTTCCGGAATTATTTTCCGATTCCGATAATATTTCCGATTCTGACAATATTTCCGTTTCCGGCAATATTTCCGATTCCGGCAATATTTCCATTTCCGATAATATTTTCCGATACGTACAATGTTTCCGTTTCCGGCAACATCTACGACTTGGATAATATTTATATTTCCGATACGATCCATATTTCCGTTTCCGGCAATATCATCGTTTCCGGAGTATTCATTTCTTGCCTGTGACGATCTCAGCTCCCACTGAAACCAAGATCCGTCGATTCCGAATATCCATAGATGGAGTATTTAATACCATTAAATACTTGATCCGTTTACGTACTATTTGTGTGACCCTACGGGTTCAGTCAAGAGTAAGCTGTGGATTAATATCATTAATTCCACTTGAACTGAAGCGGCCTCTAGCTAGGCATTCAGCTCACTTGATCTCACTGAATTATCAAATTGTTAATTAATACTGAACCGCATTTATTAGACTTAACATTGAATGCATACTTGGACCAAGGGCATTATTTCCTTCAGTCTCCCACTTGTCCTTAGGGACAAGTGTGCATTTCCTAATTCCTTTGTCGCTCGATGCTTGCTCTTGAACATAAGGTAAGAGTTGTCATCCTTATTATGTCCAGAGGTGTTCCTCGGTTTCAGAGTTCAACTGATCAAATAAACAGATAATCATAGCCTATGATTCATCCGAGCACGGCCATGCATTTCACAGTTTCTAGCTCTCCGAGTGGCCTTGTACAACTTTTAAGCATCTCATCCCGATTTATGGGAGGACAATCCCAATCTTGCGATCTTGAGATTAGACTTCGTTTGATAGGTGATTACCTGAGCGTTGCCTTTATAGCCTCCTTTTACGGTGCGACGGTTGGTCAACGTCAAAGCAACCAGTTCTCAAACAAGTAATCTCAAATCACCCAGGTATTGAGGATTTAGTGTCTAATAATTTTAATGAAATTTACTTATGACAGATTTTCATCTCTTACAGTAAAGTTTCATAGGTCTTGTCCGATACTAGTCTTCCCAAAGTAAGTATCTATGCAAATGATTATGACATTGCCATGTCCACATAGTTCAAGAAACAGAACTACTAGTCATCTTGCATTCTAATCGTCTAACGTTTTCTATGCGTCCAATTTTATAGAAAACTCCGACTAGGGACCATTTTCAACCTTTGACATTCAAGTTCACTTGATAGACATTTCTTAGTCACAGGACTGGTCCTGACAGTCTATCTTGAATATATCGTCAAATTGAAGGGACTCATCATTTAATAAACCACAAATTAAATGGAAAAATGAATTCTTTCATTTATTGTGAATGGTTAACCAATAATGTTTTACAAAGATTTAAACTCAAAAACTTTAAAACATTAAACAGGGATATCAAAGCCATTCTCCAATATGCTTGATTCCCATAGCTGCAGTGTGCGAGTTGTGCTTCGCCTGCGGCAGAGGTTTAGTCAATGGATCTGATATGTTGTCATCAGTTCCAATCTTGTTTATCTCGACTTCTTTTCTTTCAACGAACTCTCGTAGAAGGTGAAATCTACGAAGTACATGCTTGACTCTCTGGTGGTGTCTAGGCTCCTTTGCCTGTGCAATAGCTCCGTTATTATCACAATACAGGGCTATTGGTCCTTTAATGGAGGGGACTACACCAAGTTCACCTATGAACTTCCTTAGCCATATAGCTTCCTTTGCTGCTTTATGTGCAGCAATGTACTCCGCTTCAGTTGTAGAATCCGCAATGGTGCTTTGCTTAGCACTTTTCCAGCTTACTGCACCCCCGTTGAGGCAGAAGACAAACCCAGACTGTGATCTGAAATCATCTTTGTCGGTTTGGAAACTTGCGTCCGTATAGCCTTTAACAATTAATTCATCATCTCCACCATAGACCAGGAAGTCATCTTTGTGCCTTTTTAGGTACTTCAGAATATTCTTGACAGCAGTCCAATGCGCCTCTCCCGGGTCTGGCTGGTATCTGCTCGTAGCACTGAGTGCGTACGCAACATCCGGGCGTGTACATATCATAGCATACATTATTGAACCAATCAATGATGCATATGGAATCCCATTCATTTGTCTACGCTCATCAAGTGTTTTTGGGCACTGAGTCTTGCTTAGAGTTATTCTATGAGACATGGGTAGGTAGCCTCGCTTGGAGTCCGCCATCTTGAACCTATCAAGCACCTTATTAATATAAGTGCTTTGACTAAGTCCAATCATCCTTTTAGATCTATCTCTGTAAATCTTGATGCCCAATATGTACTGTGCTTCTCCTAGATCTTTCATCGAAAAACATTTCCCAAGCCAAATCTTGACAGAGTTCAACATAGGAATGTCATTTCCGATAAGTAATATGTCGTCGACATATAATACTAGGAAAGAAATTTTGCTCCCACTGACCTTCTTGTATACACAAGATTCGTCTGCGTTCTTGATGAAACCAAAGTCACTGACTGCTTCATCAAAACGTATATTCCAGCTCCTGGATGCCTGCTTCAATCCGTAGATTGACTTCTTTAGCTTGCATACCTTTTTAGCATTCTTTGGATCCTCAAAACCTTTAGGCTGTGTCATAAACACAGTTTCTATTAAAACGCCGTTTAAGAAAGCAGTTTTGACATCCATCTGCCATATTTCGTAATCGTAATATGCAGCGATTGCTAACATTATCCGAATAGACTTTAGCATTGCAACTGGTGAAAAGGTTTCATTGTAATCCACACCGTGGACTTGCCTGTAACCTTTTGCAACCAATCTAGCTTTGAAAACTTCAATCTTCCCATCCTTGTCTTTTTTCAGTTTGAAAACCCATTTGCTTCCAATGGCTTGGTAGCCATCTGGCAAACCGACCAAATCCCATACTTGGTTTTCAGACATGGAGTCTAATTCAGATTGCATGGCTTCTTGCCATTGCTTGGAGCTAGGGCTCGTCATAGCTTGTTTGTAAGTCGCAGGTTCATCACTTTCAAGTAATAGAACGTCATAGCTCTCGTTCGTCAAAATACCTAAGTACCTTTCCGGTTGAGATCTATATCTTTGCGATCTACGCGGGGTAACATTTCTAGATTGCCCATGATTCTCACCAGATTCTTCTAAAGATCTCTGAGTTTCATCCTGAATGTCATCTTGAGCATTCTCTAGAGTTTGTTGTTCGACTCGAATTTCTTCGAGGTCTACTTTTCTCCCACTTGTCATTTTGGAAATGTGATCTTTCTCCAAAAAGACACCATCTCGAGCAACAAACACTTTGTTCTCAGATGTATTGTAGAAGTAATACCCCTTTGTTTCCTTTGGATAGCCCACAAGGATACATTTGTCAGATTTTGGATGAAGTTTGTCTGAAATTAATCGTTTGACGTATACTTCACATCCCCAAATCTTAAGAAAAGACACATTTGGAGGCTTTCCAAACCATAATTCGTATGGAGTCTTTTCGACAGCTTTAGACGGAGCTCTATTTATAGTGAGTGCAGCTGTATTTAGTGCATGTCCCCAAAATTCTAATGGAAGTTTGGCCTGACCCATCATTGACCTGACCATGTCTAGCAAGGTTATGTTCCTCCGTTCCGACACACCTTAGCTTCTAGATACCACTTTGTAACACCCCGACAATTCCCTCTTTTCTAAAATAACCTTTTAATATAAAACGTAGAGAATTATCAAGGCATTATCGCCCGTGTGAAAACGTTACGGCTTATTCAGAATTTTGCAGCGGAAAACATAAAACTAACTTTTAGGTTCATAAATAATCTATTACATATTAGGTCCAAACCAATTAACTGAATTAAGGAAATACGAATAGTACGACAAATT
The DNA here is from genome assembly GCF_020520425.1 of Spinacia oleracea. Taxonomy (NCBI): domain Eukaryota; kingdom Viridiplantae; phylum Streptophyta; class Magnoliopsida; order Caryophyllales; family Amaranthaceae; genus Spinacia; species Spinacia oleracea. Next base: position 7,955,813 of record NC_079488.1, on the reverse strand, counting down.
TCAAATCCAAGTTAACAAATTAAATCACTTAATTAAACGAATAGAACTACAAGCTCTCTAATCCCGATCCCAATGATGCATCATCTTCAAACCTGTAGATGGGCAACGCTTATTGATCCTTAGAGACTGCTCACCAAAGATGGGTCATCACAGGATCAATAAGGCATAGCCATGATCAACACACACAAACAAAGCACGTAATCAGCAAAGCTGAGTACTACATACTAAAACAACAACAATCCTAGCATGATACTATCAAACCCACAACCCTAACATGATACTAATAAATATAAGTAAGGACAGACAAAACATAATAATTTGACGACTATACTTGACTAGACTAAGCTAGGCTTAATAACTATAATATTATTCTAGTTGAAATAGACAATGGACCGAGTTGACCATCCAGAAGTCTTCACTAAGGAAGACGAGGTACGGGCGCGACTCCGTAACCTCAGTGACCTGCGATATCGAGGAACGTTTAAATAAAAATAGGACACGGTGATCAATCCGGTCCCAGAAAAGGCCATGGGCTACCACCATGAACCCCAACTCCTGTTTGTCCGTCACTTCAGACGTGCACAGTCTAAAGCTATTGCTATTCAGTTTCACTTTACATGATTTATAAATTGAGATTCCGTTATGACTCAACCATTACATAAGACAGACAATTCACATTTGTTCACAACTGTTTTTATCTTGGAATTAAGTAAGTGATCATAAAAGCATCAATCAAGACTCATTCCAACTTAACCAACCTTTCCTTTAACCATGAGCAACCCTGTATATGGGCATAAAGTTTCAACTTACTAAACAAGGTCCTCCGCCCTTATAAAGTAGTGAAAAGATAGAAAGGGAACAACAACCAATCGATCCAACCCAATCATATAGAATAATCTAGTGTTCCCAACCAACATGTTTGTATCAAACATCCATACTAACATGTTACAGTTCTTATAGTGCAAAATAAGTTCAATAAGTTTGTCCAACAGTATTAAACATGCACATTCGATATAACCCAGTTCGTCTATAATATCAACATCACCAAGTTCAACAATAATATCAACATAACCAAGTTCAACAACAAGATTCAACATGGTTTCAACAATTAGCACACATTCCAAGCACACAGGTATGTACGTACCTTGTGTAAACAAATTGATAGGCCACTTTAACACTTTCAAAAGTCGCCCACAAAGAATTCTCCGCCTAAAACAATCAAGAAACGTACCTAAATCAATTCCTAATCATTGGAAACCATAACAAAGCATTCTAAATGCATCCTAAACATATTTAGAACATTTCCCAATATCAAAACTTAAACCTTTGATTTCCTATCATCATAATTATTAAATTAGTGATTGAAATTCGTTGAAAACTCTTTGCAAACATCGTACTTTAAATTTTCAGAAACATAACTAATTTCAAACTATTCCAAAACATAATTAACATTCTTAAGATCATAAAAATAATAGCTTTAATAATGTATAATCATTCTATTATGATTTTAGAACATTAAAACCTTAAAAATCCATGCTTTAATAATTAAATTCCTTATTTCAATTCAACTATGTAATCTGAAAATTAAATTATCAATTAAGCATAATGTATAATCTGAAAATCTAACTTAATCATAAAAACTTATAATTTATATTCACGAAACATGAATTACGTTAATAAAACTTCATTAAAACCCTAATTTAAACGTAATTAACAAATCTGAAAATAATTAAATTAATTTCGACAACATATAATCTAAAAATTAGTAATTAAATCATAAAAATCATAAATTTATTCAATCAAAACATAAATTAAATTGATAAAATATAATTAAAACATTTAATTACTTAGGGTTTAAGAATTAACCAAAAGAGAGAAGGAAAGAAGGCTGGCCGGAGGTGGTTCAGCGGCGCGGCGGCGCGGCGGCAATGGGGCGGTGGTGCGCGCGGTGGTGGCTGCCGCAACAACATAACACGAGTGAGGAGGATGAATAAACAACAAGGGAAAGGGGAACGAAAGGGAACAAAAGAAAACGAAAGGGAAGAGGAAGAGGTACCGACGGAGGACGGCTGGTGGCAGAGCCGCACACGGTGGTGCGTGGCTGGGCGTAGTGACGAATGCTGGTGGTCCTCGGTGGTGGTTGTGCGAAAAACGAAAGCCACAATTAAGGGGAGAGGAGGAGTGATAAACGGAAAGGGAGATCGAAGAAGAAACAGAGGGGAGAGGAGAGTTACCGGCGGCGGCGTGCAGGTGGAAGGGTGGTCGCGGCGGCGGCTGTTGATGGTGGTTGACGCAGGCGGAGAGGGGGTTGCAAGGAGGAGAGGGAGGAGGTTGGTTTCACGTGAAGGAGGAGGAATAAGGAGGGTTTGGGATTTGAGTTTTACGTGAAGTAAAAACAAGGAGAGGGTTATGGGTTTACTTGGTAGTTTATTTAACTTGGGCTTTACTACTTGGGCTAGGATTAAGATTTAGTTTGTTGAATCCAAAATGGTTAGGATTGCTTCCTAATTTCAATCGAACGGAATTTCGTAATTCGAATTCGTTTTAACTTAAAATTCTAAAATCATTTTCAATTTCGTAAATCGTTGAAAATATTAAAATGTAATAAATAAATATACGTTAATTATATTATTTATTTCCAAAATTCGTAAATTCTATTCAAATACAATTAACTATATTTTAAAATTTATTAATAAAATTTATAAAATTACGGGGGATTACAATCTACCCCTCTTAAAAGAAGTTTCGTCCCGAAACTTGACAAGAAATTTCCCACACTTTCCCCAAAAGCTTTTAACTTATTCTTACTAGAGAAGTATTTGTGCCACCTAAGTGCACTATTTTGCCAACTCAAAGCTGTTTGTGTTACTCATGAACACCTTTTCTTATGCGGAGAATCTATTTGCTTTGCATCAACTTGTAAAGGTTGCTAAAAATAAGCATAAAATGCATAAAAATAGGTAAAAAGCGCGAATTTCTATCGCATTCTACCCCCTTAAAGAAAACGAGTTACGCCCTCGTAACTCACCTCAGGGAATAGCTAACCAAAATTCTCTTTCGACGAATTCTCTTTTCAAAATTCCCATTTCATTAAAACTACTAACTTTAGACTTTTCACTACAGATGACGAAACAAAAGAACAAGTCACCACGAATTAAATAATGCTTAACTTGCGCGGAGTTAATAGAAAAGTACCAGAATCTATATCGGCAGATCGTTCATCCTCATTCTGATTCATCATGTACAACTTTCCTGGAGCCTTATTCGGGTTGTTGTTATCATTTGCAGGCTTATTATAGTTCTCTTGATTGTTTTGTGCCCCTCCAGGCTTTGAATTTTGACCTCCAGACTGGTTAAACCTCACTTGGTTTCCAGCTTTATTACTATTTTGTTCCTTTCTGTGCTTAGTGAAGCATTCATACTCCCTATGTCCCCTTTTCTGACAATAGTTGCAGGTCACTAATTCTCCGTTGCAGTTCTTACCAGGGTGATTGCTACTGCACATCTTGCAATGATGCACTCTCTTAGATTGGTTCGAGTTGTTGTGGTGCCCCTGATTGCTTCTTCCCTGAAAATTTCCATTTCCACTCTCATTCCTATTCACGTTTCTATTCTTCTTGAAATTCCCTCGGTTTTTCCCAGCATCAAACTCTTTTCTTTTCTCCCCAACAACATTTTTCTTGTCCCTTCTAGACTGTAAACCATGAATATGGGCGGTTCTCTCATACGCATTCTCTAAAGGTATAAAGGTTTCTCCACCTAATTCCAACTGGATCTCATCGGTCAACCCTTGCTCAAACATCTGAGCCTTTATCTCCTCTATGGCTACAACCTCAGGTGTAAACTTCGACAACGCTATAAATTTGCTATAATATTCAGCGATGGTCATACTCCCCATCCCAAGGTTTATGAATTCCTGCGCTTTTCGTTTTGTAATAAAAGGAGGATAAAACTTTTCCCTCAATGCAACAACAAATGAGTCCCAATTAAATCTCTCGGCAGTACTTAGCCTAGTTTCATTCTCTCTCCACCACAGATCGGCTTCATCTTTTAGGTAAAGGACAGCTTGACCTACTCTCATACTCATAGGGCAACTCACAGCCTCAAACTGTTTCTCAAACTCCCTAATCCAATTTTCTAAGAAGGTAAGGTCTGATTGTCCCTTGAAGTATGGTGGTTTAACCCTAGCAAGTCTTTCAAACATTTCCCCTGCAGAATTGGGGCGCTCAGTTCTTTCCTGAGTCAGCTTTTCCGCCAAGAGGCGAATAGCCACGGCTAGATCATTGTTGTTGGCCATTCTAGAACGTGACCTGCAATTAGAATACTCTACTTTAGGTTTGAAACATCACCTATACGTTATCCCATACAATTTAATACTTGAATTGACCATAAAGATCGTCTCAACCAACACTGTTCACATTAATACACATCATTTACGAAGGCACGACAATCGTTTACGAAGGTGCAACGATCGTCCACAAGATGCAATAATCATTGAAAAATAATCATCCTCAATAATTCACGAAAGACATTCACACACTGCACATAAGGCATAACATTTTGAATCATATTGGTCATGAGGGTCTAGATTGGCCCTCACTTCCTTTATGTACTCAAATCATTTAATATTATTGTGGCAATTAAATTGATCCACAATTCACACTGAGTATGCAACCAATAGAAAAATTAATCCATGACGTGTTACCTAAAGGTTGTGGTATTATGGAATCCTCAAAATAGAATAAAGAACAATTCCTTGAAAACTTTAACTTTTATTGCTAACTCCATAAAGGTTTATTACATCCTTCAAAATAATAAAGAACATTTCAAACTTCAATAAACTTTAACCTTAAACTGTTTTAGCTTTGCTACTTATCCTTTAAAACATAAAAGAGCTAATTAACTATTTATGACTTCAAAATATTTGTGGCCTCTTGCCTATCCATCGCTCCTGAAAGCTTTAGGAGTGACTTTAGATCTCAAGATCATCGAACTCTTCTTCAGGGTCTTCATCGGGGTCTTCCTCAGGGTTTGCATCTTCTTCCATGTCTTCATCTTGATTTGGCTCACTTGCCATCTCCTGTTCACTTTCGAGCTCTTCATCTGAATCACTAGAAATCTCAATGGTTGGCTCATGGGTCGCTGGGTTAGGATTCTCTGCCTCAATATCTACATTCTCATTCTCCACAGCTACATCATTTTCCTCTAGGTCATTATTTACACTTACTCCCATAGGTTCTTCTGTAACTGCATCTCCAACATGACTCCCTACGATTTTACCGTCTCTAAACCCACTTTCTGCCGCCTCAATAATGGTGGTCAGAATTTCTGAATCATATTTCCATCTACCATCCCAAGTCCCATACTTAGTCAAGTTTGGAGTTCCATTATCAGAATGCATGTCTTTAAACTTTTCCTTGAGTTCTAGGTATGGAAATTTGTTAGGTAAGCAATTAATGATAGTGGCTGCTATGATATCCTTTCTCATTAAGATAGGTTGCCCATGAACTTTAGCATAATATTCACATCCAAACACAATTTTCTTCACGTAAATATCAGGGGTTTCTATATCAAGTTTCTCGAAGGATCCTATGTTGGTATACTTGGAAAGAAACATTTTATTCCTGAAATAAACAATTCAAGGTCTCACTAACGATTTTCCAGCCAAAACATAAACAAGGTTCAATGATCAATAAGTTTGGTGGAATCAAACAATTCTTTATGCACATGTAAATGTAACACTTAAACAATTAGCACACGCACGTACATAACAATCAATTTCTAATGCTAGCGTTGACTAGCTACTAATGCACATATAATTCTATCTTATATGCCCTTCTTATACTACCCATCTCTCATAAACTAAATCATTGAAATAATTTAAATGACGAAGTAAAAGAACGATAATATAAGAAAATTATAACATAGAATAATAACATAAATAAAAATATAAAATAAATAAAGTAAAATGAATTAAGTAAATGCGTAGCGAATAAATTCGAAAATAAAGTTATTAATTCGAAAAAGATTTTATATTTCCTAACTAACGAATTCTAACTTTTAAACCAACTAAAAAAAAAATTGAACTCCATTTTTAAAAAAAAATAAATAAATTGTATTCATATTATTTTTATTTATTTGTTTGAATAATAAATAATAAGAAAAATAAAAATGTCGAAAGTATCACTTTAACTTGGAAAAATAATTTGATTTCGAACGTAAATAAGGAATATCGTATACTTTCAAACAAGATAAAAGGAAATCGGCCCCCCAAAAAAAAGTACCAATTTTTGAACACTATAATCCGTAGAAACTCGATTTTTAAGAAATTTATTTTGAATAACTAGATGGTTAGGCGCCTAGAAATTTATTAAAATAAAACCTTAGCTTCTAGATACCACTTTGTAACACCCCGACAATTCCCTCTTTTCTAAAATAACCTTTTAATATAAAACGTAGAGAATTATCAAGGCATTATCGCCCGTGTGAAAACGTTACGGCTTATTCAGAATTTTGCAGCGGAAAACATAAAACTAACTTTTAGGTTCATAAATAATCTATTACATATTAGGTCCAAACCAATTAACTGAATTAAGGAAATACGAATAGTACGACAAATTTCAAATCCAAGTTAACAAATTAAATCACTTAATTAAACGAATAGAACTACAAGCTCTCTAATCCCGATCCCAATGATGCATCATCTTCAAACCTGTAGATGGGCAACGCTTATTGATCCTTAGAGACTGCTCACCAAAGATGGGTCATCACAGGATCAATAAGGCATAGCCATGATCAACACACACAAACAAAGCACGTAATCAGCAAAGCTGAGTACTACATACTAAAACAACAACAATCCTAGCATGATACTATCAAACCCACAACCCTAACATGATACTAATAAATATAAGTAAGGACAGACAAAACATAATAATTTGACGACTATACTTGACTAGACTAAGCTAGGCTTAATAACTATAATATTATTCTAGTTGAAATAGACAATGGACCGAGTTGACCATCCAGAAGTCTTCACTAAGGAAGACGAGGTACGGGCGCGACTCCGTAACCTCAGTGACCTGCGATATCGAGGAACGTTTAAATAAAAATAGGACACGGTGATCAATCCGGTCCCAGAAAAGGCCATGGGCTACCACCATGAACCCCAACTCCTGTTTGTCCGTCACTTCAGACGTGCACAGTCTAAAGCTATTGCTATTCAGTTTCACTTTACATGATTTATAAATTGAGATTCCGTTATGACTCAACCATTACATAAGACAGACAATTCACATTTGTTCACAACTGTTTTTATCTTGGAATTAAGTAAGTGATCATAAAAGCATCAATCAAGACTCATTCCAACTTAACCAACCTTTCCTTTAACCATGAGCAACCCTGTATATGGGCATAAAGTTTCAACTTACTAAACAAGGTCCTCCGCCCTTATAAAGTAGTGAAAAGATAGAAAGGGAACAACAACCAATCGATCCAACCCAATCATATAGAATAATCTAGTGTTCCCAACCAACATGTTTGTATCAAACATCCATACTAACATGTTACAGTTCTTATAGTGCAAAATAAGTTCAATAAGTTTGTCCAACAGTATTAAACATGCACATTCGATATAACCCAGTTCGTCTATAATATCAACATCACCAAGTTCAACAATAATATCAACATAACCAAGTTCAACAACAAGATTCAACATGGTTTCAACAATTAGCACACATTCCAAGCACACAGGTATGTACGTACCTTGTGTAAACAAATTGATAGGCCACTTTAACACTTTCAAAAGTCGCCCACAAAGAATTCTCCGCCTAAAACAATCAAGAAACGTACCTAAATCAATTCCTAATCATTGGAAACCATAACAAAGCATTCTAAATGCATCCTAAACATATTTAGAACATTTCCCAATATCAAAACTTAAACCTTTGATTTCCTATCATCATAATTATTAAATTAGTGATTGAAATTCGTTGAAAACTCTTTGCAAACATCGTACTTTAAATTTTCAGAAACATAACTAATTTCAAACTATTCCAAAACATAATTAACATTCTTAAGATCATAAAAATAATAGCTTTAATAATGTATAATCATTCTATTATGATTTTAGAACATTAAAACCTTAAAAATCCATGCTTTAATAATTAAATTCCTTATTTCAATTCAACTATGTAATCTGAAAATTAAATTATCAATTAAGCATAATGTATAATCTGAAAATCTAACTTAATCATAAAAACTTATAATTTATATTCACGAAACATGAATTACGTTAATAAAACTTCATTAAAACCCTAATTTAAACGTAATTAACAAATCTGAAAATAATTAAATTAATTTCGACAACATATAATCTAAAAATTAGTAATTAAATCATAAAAATCATAAATTTATTCAATCAAAACATAAATTAAATTGATAAAATATAATTAAAACATTTAATTACTTAGGGTTTAAGAATTAACCAAAAGAGAGAAGGAAAGAAGGCTGGCCGGAGGTGGTTCAGCGGCGCGGCGGCGCGGCGGCAATGGGGCGGTGGTGCGCGCGGTGGTGGCTGCCGCAACAACATAACACGAGTGAGGAGGATGAATAAACAACAAGGGAAAGGGGAACGAAAGGGAACAAAAGAAAACGAAAGGGAAGAGGAAGAGGTACCGACGGAGGACGGCTGGTGGCAGAGCCGCACACGGTGGTGCGTGGCTGGGCGTAGTGACGAATGCTGGTGGTCCTCGGTGGTGGTTGTGCGAAAAACGAAAGCCACAATTAAGGGGAGAGGAGGAGTGATAAACGGAAAGGGAGATCGAAGAAGAAACAGAGGGGAGAGGAGAGTTACCGGCGGCGGCGTGCAGGTGGAAGGGTGGTCGCGGCGGCGGCTGTTGATGGTGGTTGACGCAGGCGGAGAGGGGGCTGCAAGGAGGAGAGGGAGGAGGTTGGTTTCACGTGAAGGAGGAGGAATAAGGAGGGTTTGGGATTTGAGTTTTACGTGAAGTAAAAACAAGGAGAGGGTTATGGGTTTACTTGGTAGTTTATTTAACTTGGGCTTTACTACTTGGGCTAGGATTAAGATTTAGTTTGTTGAATCCAAAATGGTTAGGATTGCTTCCTAATTTCAATCGAACGGAATTTCGTAATTCGAATTCGTTTTAACTTAAAATTCTAAAATCATTTTCAATTTCGTAAATCGTTGAAAATATTAAAATGTAATAAATAAATATACGTTAATTATATTATTTATTTCCAAAATTCGTAAATTCTATTCAAATACAATTAACTATATTTTAAAATTTATTAATAAAATTTATAAAATTACGGGGGATTACACTACTGAAGTCATCAGTTAAAGTGATAAAGTAGCTGAAACCACCTCTAGCATTTGTACTCATTGGTCCACATACATCTGTATGGATTAAACCCAATAGTTCATTTGCTCTTTCTCCAACTTTAGAGAAAGGTTGCTTTGTCATTTTGCCAAGTAAACATGATTCGCATTTACCATAATCCTCTAAGTCAAATGGTTCTAGAATTCCTTCCTTTTGAAGTCTTTCTAAGCGTTTCAAGTTTATATGGCCTAATCGACAATGCCACAGATAGGTGAGATCTGAATCATCCTTTTTGGCCCTTTTGGTATTTATGTTATAGACTTGTTTGTCGTGATCTAGTAAATAAAGTCCATTGACTAATCTAGCAGATCCATAAAACATCTCTTTAAAATAAAACGAACAACTATTGTCTTTTATTAAAAAGGAAAATCCCTTTGCATCTAAGCAAGAAACTGAAATGATGTTTTTAGTAAGACTTGGAACATGGAAACACTCTTCCAGTTCCAAAACTAGCCCGGAGGGCAACGACAAATAATAAGTTCCTACAGCTAATGCAGCAATCCGTGCTCCATTTCCCACTCGTAGGTCGACTTCACCCTTGCTTAACTTTCTACTTCTTCTTAGTCCCTGTGGATTGGAACATAAGTGTGAGCCACAACCTGTATCTAATACCCAAGAAGTTGAATTAGCAAGTATACAATCTATAACGAAAATACCTGAAGATGGAACGACTGTTTCGTTCTTCTGATCTTCCTTTAGCTTCAAGCAATCTCTCTTCCAATGCCCCTTCTTCTTGCAGTAGAAGCATTCGGATTCAGAAGTGGGTTGAGTGACCTTCCTCTTTACAGATTTGGCGCCAGTTTGCTTAGTTGGGCTGGCCTTGTTGCCACCTTTCTTAGCATTCCTCTTCTTTCCAGATTTCTTGAATTTGCCCCCACGCACCATAAGCACATCCCGCTTATCACTTTTGAGCGTCTTTTCAGCGGTCTTCAGCATACCGTGAAGCTCAGTGAGCGTTTTGTCCAGACTATTCATACTGTAGTTCAGTTTGAACTGATCATACCCGCTATGAAGAGAATGGAGGATGGTGTCTATAGCCATTTCCTGAGAAAATTGCTGATCCAGCCGACTCATATTCTCAATGAGTCCAATCATTTTGAGAACATGTGGACTTACGGGCTCGCCTTTCTTAAGCTTGGTCTCAAGAATTTGCCTATGAGTCTCGAATCTTTCGACTCGAGCCAGATCTTGGAACATGTTCTTCAACTCACTGATGATTGTGAAAGCATCTGAGGTGATGAACGTTTTCTGCAGATCTGCACTCATGGTGGCGAGCATTAGACATTTCACATCCTTGTTGGCATCAATCCAACGATTGAGGGCTGCCTGAGTGACCCCGTCGCCTGTGGCTTCGGGCATCGCCTCTTCTAGGACATACTCATTTCCTTCCTGCATAAGAACTATTTGCAAGTTCCTTTGCCAGTCAAGGAAGTTTTTCCCGTTCAACTTCTCCTTTTCGAGAATTGATCGAATGTTGAATGAATTGTTGTTTGCCATATTTAAAACTACAATTGAAAAGAATAAACAAATAAATAACCATTCACAGTTTCTCTTAATAAACTTAAATTCTAGCATACATGCATAATTCAATGTTCATTAAGCATTTTATTCAAGTTATGTGTTCCGGCAGGTGTGAATAAAATGATTCCAAGATCCTAAAATCATTGAAGAACTAAGCATAGTTTGTCGACTTAATCCTAAAACATCTTAGGTAAGCAAAAGCCTTTTGCTAATAGTCTAGAAACTATTCTTGGTTGATAGGTACGTCTAAGAACTTATTAGGTAAACCTATCGATTTTGCCACGACATAAAAGGACTCCTTACTTATATCGTTGAGTTTCACCAAAACTAACATGTACTCACAATTATTTGTGTACCTTGCCCCTTTAGGACCAATAAGTAACACCTCGCTGAGCGAAAACTATTACTAGATTGATGTAAAGGATATCCAAGCAAGTGTATATTTTGGCATGGCACCTTTTAACTCAATTTTAAAGTTTGGAACTTAAGGCTCTTACTATGTTGGTTAGATTTTAAGTGAACTAAAATCCTTAATCATGCAACATAATCAAGCTTTTGATCTCATGCATTTTAAGACATATTTAAAAGCAATAAATAACTTAAAACATGCATAAGATAAATGTGATCTAGTATGGCCCGACTTCATCTTGAAGCTTTAACTTCAAAGTCTGTCTTGAAAATCTCCGTGGGAGGCACCATTTTCTTCAAATAGAATACGCTATAATTAAAACTAATTACAACTATTTGATGGTACGCAGACCATATTTGAATTGAAAAACAACTTTGGTACTTTAGACCAATTACATTCAAATTAATGGTACGCAGACCATATTTTCTATCCTATTTGGGCCATACTAGTCACTTCATAACCTGCAAAACAGTACATATAGAATATATACCATTCACCCATTCATTATCATGAATGGCCCACATAGCTGGTTAGTAAAACACATTATGCATCACATAAACATTTGCAGCAATTAATCAAGGGCACCAATAATCTACAAATTATTCAGTCCTTATTAATTCTAATCAAGTTGTTTTAACCTTAAGGATTTGTAGACCTAATCAAGAGTTTATGACTAAAAAGGGCTCCCACTTAAACCAATAAATTCATATGCTTTACTAATTTTAAACATAAAAATGTATTTCTAGTCTAACCGGAAACATACAAATTTAATTAAAATTTAAAGCTCATATAAATTTATAATTGAATCCAAAAAGTTTAATTTAATTTCAGTCGTATTTAAATTAATTCATGATTTTAATTTTAGTAAAATAATTAGAATAAATAAAATTTATTATAATTACAATATTCAAAATTAAAATCCAAGAAAATAATTTAAATTATCAATTTTAAAATTAATTAAAATTACGTAAACTGAAAATTTCAAAATGATCTAATCGCAACGCAACAACTCCACGCATCGCACGCCCATGGGCCACACGCACACAACCATGCTGGCCATGTGCGCGCAGCCCATGCGCTGCCTCGCATCGCTGCTGCTCACCATCGCAAGGCATCACGCGAGCTGGTGCTCGCTGCGCGCGCCAGCGCTCGACGCATGAGCATGCTGCCGCAGCCCATCGCTGGGCGCAGCGCTCGACGCATGAGCATGCTGCCGCAGCCCATCGCTGGGCGCAGCGCTCGTCGCACGCAAAACAAGCACTCGCACGCCATCGCTGGGCGCAGCGCTCGTCGCAAGCACAACAAGCACTCGCACGCCATCGCTGGGCGCAGCGCTCGTCGCACGCACAACAAGCACTCGCACGCCATCGCTGGGCGCAGCGCTCGTCGCACGCACAATAGCGCTCGCTGCGCGCGAGCGATCGATGCTTGGCGCAGCACTCGTGGCACGCGAGCTTACGCTTGCTGCGCGCGAGGCAGTGCGCACTGTGGCGCAGCTCGCTTGCTGCCCACACGCGACTGCTCGTGCCTTGCTCTCGCCCTCACCCATTCGCCCATTACACACAGCCCACGACACAAGGCAGGGCTGCTGCCTTGTGCTCGTGCACCATGGCCTTGCTCATTGCATTCGTACCGCATGGGCGACGAGCTCCCTTGCTCGTCGTCACATGCCCGCACTATACAACACCCCTTAAGGGTAACACGTAGCGTCCATTGCTTTGTGCGTGCAAGTTATATGAGCGAATCACATAAAATTTAAAATTTATATTCAAAATTAATGACAAATTAATAATTAATATTAATTTCATAATTTTAGGGCAAAAAATCGAAAATTTATTATTCAATTGATTTCCGATTAACATGGATTCAAGTCTAGGTCATAAAAATTTAAAATTTAACATAAATTTACAATTTTTATGGTGGTTTTTAATCATAGGTATCTAATTAAGTTATAACTAATTATGAAAATCAAATTAATTCCAAATTATTCCAATTTTCAACAAATTAATCATAATTACAAATTAGATTGCATAATTAACAAAGCTAGGCATTCAAACTTGTTAAACATATACAGTAGTGTTAGGTTATGATACATATGACAATTCATAAATCATGCGGAAAAACCATTTAGCCAGGAATACATATTATTTACACATAATCATATAGCATAGTTTAGATGCATACTCTTTGTTGCGTGCCTTCCCTAGCTGCGCCCGAACCGAACAAGAACAAGTCTTTAGGACTCCAAGTGTCGCCCCTCCGTAGATAGTCCACAGCACGTCCGGATCCGCCTTAAGATTGACCAACTAGAATCGCCCTTAAGGTACTAATAATTTTCGGCACTTTTAGGCAAGATATGTGACTGAATTTTTCTCTCAAAAACTCACTTTGAATACTTGAATAATCTATTTAAATATGTGACCCTAGGCACCTATTTATAGAGTTATGGAAAAGGTTTTGGAATCCTATTAGGATACTAATTTATTTAATTATTGAAGGAAATAATGCCCTTGGTCCAAGTATGCATTCTATGTTAAGTCTAATAAATGCGGTTCAGTATTAATTAACAAGTTAATAATTCAGTGAGATCAAGTGAGCTGAATGCCTAGCTAGAGGCCGCTTCAGTTCAAGTGGAATTAATGATATTAATCCACAGCTTACTCTTGATTGAACCCGTAGGGTCACACAAATAGTACGTAAACGGATCAAGTATTTAATGGCATTAAATACTCCATCTATGGATATTCGGAATCGACGGATCTTGGTTTCAGTGGGAGCTGAGATCGTCACAGGCAAGAAATGAATACTCCGGAAATGATGATATTGCCGGAAACGGAAATATGGATCGTATCGGAAATATAAATATTATCCAAGTCGTAGATGTTGCCGGAAACGGAAACATGGTACGTATCGGAAAATATTATCGGAAATGGAAATATTTCCGGAATCGGAAATATTGCCGGAAACGGAAATATTGTCAGAAACGGAAATATTATCGGAATCGGAAAATAATTCCGGAAACGGAAATATTAAATATTTGTTCGAAACGGAAATTAATTCCGGAATCGGAAATATTAAATGTTGTTCGTATCGGAAATGAATTCCGGAATCGGGAATTTAATCGGTAGCGTATCGTACGAATTGGCATCGGACGAGGCCCGCTAGACAAAGGCCCAGCACGAAGCCAGGCCATCGCCCAGCGAGCCGCACGCAACGCACGCCTCGACCAGGCCCAACGCAAGGCCAGGCCCAGCCAAGGGCGCGCGCGCACGCAGCACCGCACATGGGCTGTGCGCTTGTCGTGGGCCGCAAGGCCTGCGCGGGTGCACGGCTTGTACGATGCGTATGCCGGAAATCCTAATTCTATTGGGATTCGTGCGAAGATTAAAATCCTAATCTTATTAGAATTGCTTTGTTATTTAGAGTCCTAATAAAGTTCTAATTAACAAATCCACATCCTAGTAGGATTACAATTCCTTTTCCATACCTCTATAAATAAGGGCCTAGGGGTCATTATTTATACATAAGTTTTCAAGTATTCAAAACTAGGATTTTTAAGCAGAAAAATCAGCCATAACTCTTGCCCATTTAGCCGAAAATAATAGTACCTTAAGGGCGATTCTAGTTGGTCAATCTTAAGGCGGATCCGGACGTGCTGTGGACTATCTACGGAGGGACGACACTTGGAGTCCTAAAGACTTGTTCTTGTTCGGTTCGGGCGCAGCTAGGGAAGGCACGCAACAAAGAGTATGCATCTAAATTATGCTATATGATTATGTGTAAATAATATGTATTCCTGGCTTAATGGTTGTTTCCGCATGATTTATGAATTGTCATATGTATCATAACCTAACAGTGGTATCACGAGCCTCTTATTATTTTCATAATCTAAATTGCATGAACATGGTTAAATATTACAAATTTGCAAGAATTAAAAGGGGTGATTAATTTTCGTAATTGTTAATTAATTGCAAATTGCGTTTATTTAATTATACGTACACAGTTTTTCGGCAGTTTCTTCGTTACTCATCCAAATCGAGTGATTTCTGTGTCAATTCCGCCGAACCCAGAATTCTCAAATTCGAAGCCTAACTATGACTTTTCGAAGGTTTTAGTTTTTCGAATGCAAAATTTCGTAAATTTAAGATGTTAAATTAAATATTTGCGATTCTTGTTGATAAATCTTGAATTTTGATTGACCTACTGTATATGTTTAACAAGTTTGAATGCCTAGCCTTGTTAATTATGCAATCTAATTTGTAATTATGATTAATTTGTTGAAAATTAGAATAATTTAGAATTAATTTGATTTTCATAATTAATTATAATTTAATTAGAAACCTATGATTAAAAACCACCACAAAAATTGTAAATTGTATAGTGCGGGCATGCGACGACGAGCAAGGGAGCTCGTCGCCCGTGCGGCACGAATTCAATGAGCAGGGGCATGGTGCACGAGCACAAGGCAGCAGCCCTGCCTTGTGTCGTGGGCCACGAGCTATGGATGAATGAGCATGGGCAAAGGCATAGCATGGCAGTCGCGTGTGGGCAGCAAGCGAGCTGCGCCACAACGCGCACTGCCTCGCGCAAGCGCGCGCAGCCTCGCGCGCAGCGAGCGCAAGCTCGCGTGCCACGAGCGCTGCGCCCAGCGTTGATCGCGCGCAGCGAGCAATTGCTCGCGCACAGCGAGCGATGGCTCGCGTGCATCAAGCGCTGGAGCGCGCGCAGCAAGCGCTGGCGAGCGCGCACAGCGAGCGATGGCTCGCGTGCATCGAGCGCTGGCGCGCGCGCAGCGAGCACCACTTGTGCGATGGCTTGCGATGGGAAGATGCAGCAGCTATGCGACGAGCGCATGGGCTGCGCGCACATGGCCAGCGATGGCTGTGTGCGTGTGGCCCATGGGCGTGCGATGCGTAGGGTGTTTGCATTACGATTAGATCATTTTGAATGTTTAATTTGAAATTTTCAGTTTACGTAATTTTAATTAATTTTAAAATTAATAATTTAAATTATTTTCTTGGATTTTAATTTTGAATATTGTAATTATAATAAATTTTATTTATTCTAATTATTTTACTAAAATTAAAATCATGAATTAATTTAAATACGACTGAAATCAAATTAAAATTTTTGGATTCAATTATAAATTTATATGGGCTTTAAATTTTAATTAAATTTGTATGTTTCCGGTTAGACTTGAAATACATTTTTATGTTTAAAATTAGTAAAGCATATGAATTTATTGGTTTAAGTGGGAGCGCTTGTAGTCATAAACTCTTGATTAGGTCTACGAATCCTTAAGGTTAAAACAACTTGATTAGAATTAATAAGGACTGAATAATTGGTAGATTATTGGTGCCCTTGATTAATTGCTACAAATGTTTACGTGATGCATAATGTGTTTTACTAACCAGCTATGTGGGCCATTCATGATAATGAATGGGTGAATGGTATATATTCTATATGTACTGTTTTGCAGGTTATGAAGTGACTAGTATGGCCCAAATAGGATAGAAAATATGGTCTGCGCACCATTAATTTGAATGTAATTGGTCTAAAGTACCAAAGTTATTTTTCAATTCAAATATGGTCTGCGTACCATCAAATAGTTGTAATTAGTTTTAATTATAGCTTATCCTATTTGAAGAAAATGGTGCCTCCCACGGAGGTTTTCAAGACGGACTTTGAAGTCAAAGCTTCAAGATGAAGTCGGGCCATACTAGATCACATTTATCTTATGCATGCTTTAAGTTATTTATTGCTTTAAATATGTCTTAATTATGCATAAGATTGTGGCTTGATTATGTTGCATGATTAAGGATTTTAGTTCACTTAAAATCTAACCAACATAGTAAGAGCCTTAAGTTCCAAACTTTAAAATTGAGTTAAAAGGTGCCATGCCAAAATATACACTTGCTTGGATATCCTTTACATCAATCTAGTAATAGTTTTCGCTCACCGAGGTGTTACTTATTGGTCCTAAAGGGGCAAGGTACACAAATAATTGTGAGTACATGTTAGTTTTGGTGAAACTCAACGATATAAGTAAGGAGTCCTTTTATGTCGTGGCAAAATCGATAGGTTTACCTAATAAGTTCTTAGACGTACCTATCAACCAAGAATAGTTTCTAGACTATTAGCAAAAGGCTTTTGCTTACCTAAGATGTTTTAGGATTAAGTCGACAAACTGTGCTTAGTTCTTCAATGATTTTAGGATCTTGGAATCATTTTATTCACACCTGCCGGAACACATAACTTGAATAAAATGCTTAATAAACATTGAATTATGCATGTATGCTAGAATTTAAGTTTATTAAGAGAAACTGTGAATGGTTATTTATTTGTTTATTCTTTTCAATTGTAGTTTTTAATATGGCAAACAACAATTCATTCAACATTCGATCAATTCTCGAAAAGGAGAAGTTGAACGGGAAAAACTCCCTTGACTGGCAAAGGAACTTGCAAATAGTTCTTATGCAGGAAGAAAAGGAGTATGTCCTAGATGAGGCGATGCCCGAAGCCGCAGGCGACGGGGTCACTCAGGCAGCCCTCAATCGTTGGATTGATGCCAACAAGGATGTGAAATGTCTAATGCTCGCCACCATGAGTGCGGATCTGCAGAAAACGTTCATCAACTCAGATGCTTTCACAATCATCAGTGAGTTTGAAGAACATGTTCCAAGATCTGGCTCGAGTCGAAAGATTCGAGACTCATAGGCAAATTCTTGAGACCAAGCTTAAGAAAGGCGAGCCCGTAAGTCCACATGTTCTCAAAATGACTGGACTCATTGAGAATATGAGTCGGCTGGATCAGCAATTTTCTCAGGAAATGGCTATAGACACCATCCTCCATTCTCTTCATAGCGGGTATGATCAGTTCAAACTGAACTACAGTATGAATATTCTGGACAAAACGCTCACTGAGCTTCACGGTATGCTGAAGACCGCTGAAAAGACGCTCAAAAGTGATAAGCAGGATGTGCTTATGGTGCGTGGGGGCAAGTTCAAGAAATCTGGAAAGAAGAGGAATGCTAAGAAAGGTGGCGACAAGGCCAGCCCAACTAAGCAAACTGGCGCCAAATCTGTAAAGAGGAAGGTCAGTCTACCCACTTCTGAATCCGAATGCTTCTACAGCAAGAAGAAGGGGCATTGGAAGAGAGATTGCTTGAAGCTAAAGGAAGATCAGAAGAACGGAACAGTCGTTCCATCTTCAGGTATTTTCGTTATAGACTGTATACTTGCTAATTCAACTTCTTGGGTATTAGATACAGGTTGTGGCTCACACTTATGTTCCAATCCACAGGGACTAAGAAGAAGTAGAAAGTTAAGCAAGGGTGAAGTCGACCTACGAGTGGGAAATGGAGCACGGATTGCTGCATTAGCTGTAGGAACTTACCTTTTGTCGTTGCCCTCCGGGCTAGTTTTGGAACTGGAAGATTGTTTCCATGTTCCAAGTCTTACTAAAAACATCATTTCAGTTTCTTGCCTAGATGCTAAGGGATTTTCCTTTTTAATAAAAGACAATAGTTGTTCGTTTTATTTTAAAGAGATGTTTTATGGATCTGCTAGATTAGTCAATGGACTTTATTTATTAGATCACGACAAACAAGTATATAACATAAATACCAAAAAGGCCAAAAAGAATGATTCAGATCTCACCTATCTGTGGCATTGTCGATTAGGCCATATAAACTTGAAACGCTTCGAAAGACTTCAAAAGGAAGGAATTCTGGAACCATTTGACTTAGAGGATTATGGTAAATGCGAATCATGTTTACTTGGCAAAATGACAAAGCAACCTTTCTCTAAAGTTGGAGAAAGAGCAAATGAACTATTGGGTTTAATCCATACAGATGTATGTGGACCAATGAGTACAAATGCTAGAGGTGGTTTCAACTACTTTATCACTTTCACTGATGACTTCAGTAGATATGGTTATGTCTACCTAATGAAGCATAAGTCTGAATCCTTTGACAAATTCAAGGAATTTCAGAGTGAAGTAGAGAATCAATTAGGCAAGAAGATTAAGGCACTGCGGCCTGATAGAGGCGGTGAATATCTGAGCTATGAATTTGATGACCATCTGAAAGAATGTGGAATTCTATCAGAATTGACTCCTCCTGGAACACCACAATGGAACGGTGTGTCGGAACGGAGGAACAGAACCTTGCTAGACATGGTCAGGTCAATGATGGGTCAGGCCGAACTTCCATTAGAATTTTGGGGACATGCACTAAATACAGCTGCACTCACTATAAATAGAGCTCCGTCTAAAGCTGTCGAAAAGACTCCATACGAGTTATGGTTTGGAAAGCCTCCAAATGTGTCTTTTCTTAAGATTTGGGGATGTGAAGTATACGTCAAACGATTAATTTCAGACAAACTTCATCCAAAATCTGAAAAATGTATCCTTGTGGGCTATCCAAAGGAAACAAAGGGGTATTACTTCTACAATACATCTGAGAACAAGGTGTTTGTTGCTCGAGATGGTGTCTTTTTGGACAAAGATCACATTTCCAAAATGACAAGTGGGAGAAAAGTAGACCTCGAAGAAATTCGAGTCGAACCACAAACTCTAGAGAATGCTCAAAATGACATTCAGGATGAAACTCATAGATCTTTAGAAGAATCTGGTGAGAATCATGGTCAATCTAGAAATGTTACCCCGCGTAGATCGCAAAGATATAGATCTCAACCGGAAAGGTACTTAGGTATTTTGACGAACGAGAGCTATGACGTTCTATTACTTGAAAGTGATGAACCTGCGACTTACAAACAAGCTATGACGAGCCCTAGCTCCAAGCAGTGGCAAGAAGCCATGCAATCTGAATCAGACTCCATGTCTGAAAACCAAGTATGGGATTTGGTCGATTTGCCAGATGGCTACCAAGCCATTGGAAGCAAATGGGTTTTCAAACTGAAAAAGGACAAGGATGGGAAACTTGAAGTTTTCAAAGCTAGATTGGTTGCAAAAGGTTACAGGCAAGTCCACGGTGTGGATTACGATGAAACCTTTTCACCAGTTGCAATGCTAAAGTCTATTCGGATAATGTTAGCAATCGCTGCATATTACGATTACGAAATATGGCAGATGGATGTCAAAACTGCTTTCTTAAACGGCGTTTTAATAGAAACTGTGTTTATGACACAGCCTGAAGGTTTTGAGGATCCAAAGAATGCTAAAAAGGTATGCAAGCTGAAGAAGTCAATCTACGGATTGAAGCAGGCATCCAGGAGCTGGAATATACGTTTTGATGAAGCAGTCAGTGACTTTGGTTTCATCAAGAACGCAGACGAATCTTGTGTATACAAGAAGGTCAGTGGGAGCAAAATTGCTTTCCTAGTATTATATGTCGACGACATATTACTTATCGGAAATGACATTCCTATGTTGAACTCTGTCAAGATTTGGCTTGGGAAATGTTTTTCGATGAAAGATCTAGGAGAAGCACAGTACATATTGGGCATCAAGATTTACAGAGATAGATCTAAAAGGATGATTGGACTTAGTCAAAGCACTTATATCAATAAGGTGCTTGATAGGTTCAAGATGGCGGACTCCAAGCGAGGCTACCTACCCATGTCTCATGGAATGACTCTAAGCAAGACTCAGTGCCCAAAAACACTTGATGAGCGTAGACGAATGAATCAAGCATATTGGAGAATGGCTTTGATGTCTCTGTTTAATGTTTTAATGTTTTAGAGTTTAAATCAAGCATATGATACATATGACAATTCATAAATCATGCGGAAAAACCATAAAGCCAGGAAAGCATATTATTTAACCATAATCATTTAGCATAGTTTAGATGCATACTCTTTGTTGCGTGCCTTCCCTAGCTGCGCCCGAACCGAACAAGAACAAGTCTTTAGGACTCCAAGTGTCGTCCCTCCGTAGATAGTCCACAGCACGTCCGGATCCGCCTTAAGCTTGACCAACTAGGATCGCCCTTAAGGTACTTAGAATTTTCGACACTTTATAGGCAATTGTATGACTGAATTTTGCTCTCAAAAATCACTTTGAATACTTGAATACTCTCTGTAAATATGTGACCCTAGGCACCTATTTATAGAGTTATGGAAAAGGATTTGGAATCCTATTAGGATACTAATTTATTTAATTATAATCCTACTAGGACTCTAATTAAATAAACTAAATCTTTTAGGATTAGATTTAATCATATGAAAAATCCCGGTAGCCTTAGGATTCGAGTAACACACTTCGAGTGATACGCTAGCACCGCACGCAGGCCTTGCGGCCCACGCACAGCGCCAGCCCACTCGTCGCAGCCCCGCGCGCGCGCCAAGGCCATTGCTGGGCCTGGCCTTGCGCTGGACCGGGCGTGGCTTTGCAGCGTGTTTTTGGGCGCTTGGGCTTGCTGAGCGTAGGCCTGGCTTCGTGCTGGGCCTTCGTCTAGAAAGTCTCGTCCGATGCTAATTCGTACGACGCGCTTCTGATTAAATTCCCGATTCCGGAATTTATTTCCGATACGAACAATATTTAATATTTCCGATTCCGGATATAATATTTAATATTTCCGTTTCCGGAATTATTTTCCGATTCCGATAATATTTCCGATTCTGACAATATTTCCGTTTCCGGCAATATTTCCGATTCCGGCAATATTTCCATTTCCGATAATATTTTCCGATACGTACCATGTTTCCGTTTCCGGCAACATCTACGACTTGGATAATATTTATATTTCCGATACGATCCATATTTGCGTTTCCGGCAATATCATCGTTTCCGGAGTATTCATTTCTTGCCTGTGACGATCTCAGCTCCCACTGAAACCAAGATCCGTCGATTCCGAATATCCATAGATGGAGTATTTAATGCCATTAAATACTTGATCCGTTTACGTACTATTTGTGTGACCCTACGGGTTCAGTCAAGAGTAAGCTGTGGATTAATATCATTAATTCCACTTGAACTGAAGCGGCCTCTAGCTAGGCATTCAGCTCACTTGATCTCACTGAATTATTAACTTGTTAATTAATACTGAACCGCATTTATTAGACTTAACATTGAATGCATACTTGGACCAAGGGCATTATTTCCTTCAGTTGGTACGTGAACACCTTGATAGGTATATTGCAGATGTCCAGTGGTGCTCTTTGTTCACATATGCGGAGGTTATCAACCTTCCCATTTGTCATTCTCACCATGCTGCAATACTACTGAAATTTGGTGAAAAAGACACGGGGCGACAATGTGAGAAAATTTTTAGATTTGAAGCTATGTGGCTGTCGAGGGATGACTGTGGTAAGGTAGTAGAGGGTGTTTGGCAGGACGGGGTGGGGGACCCTATTCATACTCGGATAGCAAAGGTGGCGGAGGAGCTCACATCATGGGCATCTAGTACGTTTGGGGCTGTGAAAAAACGGGTGAAGGAGGTGGAGAAGAGACTTAAAGCACTCCAACAAGGTAGGCTCGACGGACACCGTCTTATGCAATGTAGAGAATTCTTGGATGAGCTTGAGGAGCTAAGTGGACTCGAAGAATCTTACTGGCATGCTCGTGCAAGGGCAAATGAAATTCGAGATGGTGATAAAAATACTAAATATTTTCACCACAAGGCAAGTCAACGACGGAAGCGTAATGCAATTAGTGGCCTTAATGATGCACAGGGGATGTGGAATACTAAAAAGGAGGATATGTATATGATTATAGCGAACTTTTTTGAGGCGTTATTTGCTTCTGGAAACCCAAGTCATTTTGATGTGGCATTGGAAGGCGTTGAGGCTTTAGTTTCGGAGGAGATGAATGAGATGCTAGATAAGGAGCGTACGGGAGAGGAGATTCGTGAAGCCCTTTTTCAAATGCACCCTAATAAGGCACCCGGACCTGACGGGATGCATGCTTTATTTTTTCTAAAATTTTGGGGTATTGTGGGCGCTGATGTAATCCGGTTTGTGAAGAGTTGGTGGCGCGGGGAGGCTGATTTGGAGGAAGTGAACCGCACATGCATTGTCCTTATTCCGAAATGTAAAGAGCCAAAGTGTATGTCAGAGTTTCGACCTATTAGTCTTTGCAATGTTCTATACAAAATTGTTTCGAAGACTCTTGCGAATAAATTAAAGCCTATCTTAGGCTCAATTATTTCGCCAAACCAGAGCGCTTTTGTCCCAAAACGGTTATTTACGGACAATGCATTGATCGCGTTTGAGATTTTTCATGCAATGAAAAGGAGGGGAGAAGGGCAAGATGGGACGGTAGCATTCAAGCTAGACATGAGTAAAGCGTGCGACAGGGTGGAGTGGAGTTTTCTAGAGAGAGTCATGTATAAAATGGGTTTCCGGCACAGTTGGATTACAAAGATCATGAGCTGTCTATCAAGTGTGTCGTTCTCATTTAAGTACAATGGCAACATATCCGGGTCTTTAATTCCTTCCCGTGGACTTCAACAAGGTGATCCAATTTCCCCGTATTTATTTCTTTTATGTGCTGACGCTTTCTCTACTTTGATTGCTAAGGCCGCGAAAGAAAATGTGATTCATGGTGCTAGAATTTGTCGGGGAGCCCCTAGAATTTCACACTTGTTCTTTGCCGATGATAGTATTTTGTTTGCTAAAGCAAATTTGCAAGAATTCTCTAAGGTGGGTGAAATTATCAGTACGTATGAAAGGGCATCCGGTCAGAAAGTCAATCGAAGCAAGACTGATGTCGCTTTTAGCAAATGTGTCGATTCGGAGAGAAGAAAGGTGATCATTGACACTCTTGGTGTTCGTGAAGTGGAAAAACATGAGAAGTACCTAGGGTTACCAACAATTATCGGAAGGTCGAAGAAGGCAGTGTTTTCATGTTTGAAGGAGAGAATCTGGAAGAAGCTACAAGGGTGGAAGGAAAAACTTTTGTCTCGCCCGGGGAAGGAAGTCCTGATTAAGGAGGTTGCTCAAGCTATTCCTACTTACATGATGAGTATCTTTAAGATTCCAGAGAGTCTTATTGATGAAATTCACTCGATCCTGGCTCGGTTTTGGTGGGGGAAAAAGGCACGGAGAGAAAGGTACATTGGCATCGATGGGAAACTCTATGTCTCCCTAAGTCTATGGGTGGTATGGGTGTCCGGGACTTAAAATGTTTTAACCAGACACTTTTGGCAAAGAAGGGATGGCGGCTTAGTACTAACACGAGCACTATAATCCATAATGTTTTGAAGGTGAGATATTTTAAAAATTCTAGTTTTCTGGAAGCTAAAAGGGGTTACGACCCTAGCTTTAGCTGGAGGAGTATATGGGGGGCAAAATCTCTGCTGCTCGATGGAATGAAATGGCGTGTTGGAAATGAGCTGTCAATTAAAGTTTGGGAGGACTCGTGGATGCCGGGTGAGGGCTCACATTTGGTGCCGACGCCAATGGAGGATTCTGATGTTAATATGCGGGTAAGTGAGCTAATCGACTTTAATGAAGGGTGTTGGAATGTTGAGGCAGTAGCTGCAACTTTTAATGAGGTTGAGGGACAGGCTATAAAAGATATCCCTTTGTCACGTCCGTGGCCGGATGATAAGCTTTACTGGTGGCCAACTCCGGATGGGATATATATAGTACGGTATGGGTATTGGTTGAGTAGAATGGGGCATCTCAGAACGTGGGAGCTGTTCAATGGCGCGAGTGAAAATGAGTTATGGAGGCTTGTATGGAGAATGGGTGTACCTCCCATGTTGAGCGTGTATGGGGAGTTTAGCTACAATGGATGTTATGTTCCGACGACACATTCGCCCTACTAGAGGCTTTCCTGTGTGTGGAGAGGGGGAGCAAACAATTATACACTCCCTTTTCTACTGTAGTCATGCGTTAAAAATATGGCAACAATATGAGATTTCTAACATGCTGCTGGATGCCCCGTCAATCTCCTTTGCGGACAGATTGAGTTGGGTAGCAAGGAAGTTGGAATCGGAGCAGCTCCGAACTTTCATGGCCTTGGTGTGGGCTGCGTGGCATTGCAGGAATAAGGTGATCTTTGATGGCTCGGGGGTGGTGGATGCTGTGAGTGTGGCTGCGGGTTTTGTGAGACTAAATGAAGAATACTCCTTGTATAATGCAAAGGTGAGTGGGACTACTATGTCTCACGTTTGTACCTCAAATGCAAGTTGGCTTCCTCCACCTTCAAATTGTGTAAAACTCAACGTGGATGCTCATGTGTTGGAAGGAAATGGAGTGAGCTTTGGAGCGGTAATTCGAGACGAAGAAGGGAAGTTGTTGGTTGCAGCAGTAAAACGGATAGGGGCAAACTGGCAGCCCGAAATGGCCGAGGCGGGTGCAGCACGATATGGAGTGGAGTTGGCTAGGAGATTGGGATATAGCAGCGTGATATTGGAGAGTGACTCCCTGAAGGTTGTTCGTGCCATTAAGACAAGGCAGGAGGGTGTATCCCCTATTTACATTTTGTATGATGATATTGTTGGTACATGTAGTGAGTTTTTCCAATTTATGTGTGTTCATGTTAGGAGAACGGGTAATACGTTGGCCCATTGCATTGCTAGATGGGAAACCGGTATTGACTCAGAGCGTATTTGTATGAACTCATTCCCTCAAAGTTTGACAACTTTGGCGGAATTGGATTTGACTTAATGAATTGGTAGCTCGGTCTTTCTCTCAAAAAAAAAAAAAATTAACCCCGCCTCTTCTGTTTCTGCCACTCTCTCCTTCCTTGATAACTTCTCTGTTTTCTCCCAAATCAATTCTTCAAAATCTAAATATTGACTTTCTCTCTCATCAAAGACAATATTTACAGGAAACCCCCAAATCAATTTCAACAATTTACACATTATTGGTTCTTCACAGTTCGCCTACAATCCAAGTTGTTGAACCAAAAAAAACCCAGAACTCTAGCTATATTCCCTTCACAACTACTACTGAAATTGATGTAATCAATCACTTTAATCTCGCTACCTGTGTATTCCCAAAAACAAGCCCAAAAAATTAACAAAAATGGTGAAACGTAAGAGTTATGAGCGAGGAGAGAGAGTAACTACTGATTCTTGAGCAACGATTTGATTCAACCACCGCCGATCAAGACGTTGTCGCCGCAATTGATTTAGAGTATAAGGAATCCGACGATTGGGGCATGTCGAGTCGATGCAAATCGCATAACAATTGGGCTTAGATAACGATAGTGGTTTAAACGATGGATATGGCGGCAACGACGAGTGACGTGGGTGGCGCCGCAATAGTATTTTGCAAGGACATGATGGCGTCATTGGTTGTGCGTAATGGTGTCGAAAGTCGAAAGAACATTGAAATGGAGGGATGCAATTTGGGAGTAGATTGATAGAGGAGAGAGTGATTGCAGAAGAGAGGCGAGGTGGAGATGGCGGTGGTTGTGGTATTGGTGTTTCATTGTAGGAGAGAGAGAGTGTTGGAGAGGAGAGGACAAAGGATGGGTCTGGCAAATGTTAAAAAAAATGGGTGAAGGGAATTGGGCTTGCTGGAGAACTTGAATTTGGTGGGAATTGGGCTTGCGGGTGAAGGGAGTAGTATTTTGTTTTTTTGATTCCAACTTTTCTTTCTAATTTGTTAAAAATATTCTTTAGGAAAAAAACGAAATTTTTAAATAGATAAAATTTGGTAATGGTGATTACAAACATCAATGTTAACAAACATAATTCAAAGAAAATAAATGTTTTTACTTCAATGAATTTTATAATACATACTTGATTTACAATATAGTTACGTGCTAATTGAGAGACATTAATTTTCTATATCAGAATAATTAAATGTACTCATCTAAATAACTTTTTTTTGGTGATATAGATATTAATACATTGTGCATTTCAGTTTATGTAATTCTAATTTTATTCTGAAATATATTTACAGGATGACACAGTATCATTATCCACCTTTTATGCGTTTATTTCCTAGCGAGGTACAATGATATAATGTCCGAGCTCGACTGATTAGTAATTATGACTTTACTTCAGTACTGAAATTTTGATTTTTTTTGTTGTGATATAACACAATTTAAAGTTTTTTAATACTTTCGCACGCATCGCGTGCATATAAGACTAGTTATGACATAACCCAAGATCTATATGTAGGGGAATACAGTTAAACATATAACATGTGCGGAACATCCCCAAAGCCAGGAAACATGTATAAAGCACAGATTAAGCATACTTACATTTGAAGCGTGTTTTCCCGAGTTTAGAATCAACGAACAAGAACAAAGAACTCCAATTGTCGTTCCTCTATTTGGTTCACCGACACGTTCAGATCCGTCTTGATAATCGTAGCTTAGACAATATTCAAGAGTGTTAGCTTTTTTGGGAAGAACAGTTTTGAGTAGAGAGCAAAACTGAAATAACGTAATTTCAGAATTAGGTTTAGGGTTGTGGAAAAACTGATTGGTGTGTGGAATATAACCCTAGATTTATATTTAGTGTAACCGACCAAGACACAAGGCCTTGACCGGCCACACTCACACACCGCAAGCCGTAGCGCGCAACCCACTGCAGGCCGAAGCCCACAGCGCAGCCTGTTAGGTTATGACAAATATAAAACATATATTTCATGCGGAAAAACCATAAATCCAAGAATCCAAATTAATTGCCACATAACAATTAGCATAATTTAGGATGCATATATTCGAAGCGTGCCTTCCCTAGCTGCTCCCGAACCGAAAAAGAACAAGTTTAGGACTCCAAGTGTAATCCCTCCGTAGATAGTCCATGGCACGTTCGGATCCGCTTTAGATTCAATTAACTAGAATTTAGCCTAAGGTTTTATTTTTAGTCGATTATAATTTGTGCCAAATTATTAACTTTAGTTTTTAGCTTAAAACTATATGAATACTTTTTGATGTGTTATAAATTGTGATTGCCATCGCCTATTTATAGGGTAGGATTATTTGGAACTAGAAACCTACTAGGATTTAATTAACCTAATCTTATTAGAATTAGATACCAATTAAATTTATTAAGTTAGTTTTAATTCAACAACTAACTCTAGTAGTTTTAGGAAAATAATAATTAATCGAACTAATCCTAAACGCTTAAGGATTTGATGCATGCACAAACTCAACGCACACACACGCACAACCCACGAGGGGCGCAGGGCGCGCGCGCGGAGGGCTCGGCCCAGCAGCGCTGCAGCCCACGCTTGGGCGTGCCAGCCTGCTGGCCTCGCTAGGCCTGGCCTTGCGTGTTTCTTGGCTGGGCCTTGCGGTGCTTGGGGGGTTGCTGCTTGCCTTGCTACGCGCGGGCTTTGCTAGGCGCAGGCCTGGCTTCGTGCTGGTCCTTGCGTCTAGCCAGCTCGTCCGATGTTTATTTCGTACGACACGCTTTCGATTAATTTTCCGATTCGAATAATTTAATATTTCCGATTCCGGAATTAATTTCCGTTTCGAACAAATATTTAATATTTCAGATTCCGGAATTATTTTTCGATTCTGATAATATTTCCGATTCCAACAATATTTCCGTTTCGGGCAATATTTCCGATTCCGGCAATATTTCCATTTCCAATAATATTTTCCAATACGTACCATGTTTACGTTTCCGGCAACATCTACGACTTGGATAATATTTATATTTCCGATACCATCTATATTTCCGTTTCCGGCAATATCATCGTTTCCGGAGTATTCATAATTTGCCTTTTGACGATTTCAGCTCCCACTGGAACCGAGATCCGTCGATTCCGAATATCCATAAATGGAGTATTTAATTCACTTAAATACTTGATCCGTTCACGTACTATTTGTGTGACCCTACGGGTTCAGTCAAGAGTAAGATGTGGATTAAAATTATTAATTCCACTTGAACTGAAGCGGCCTCTAGCTAGTAACACAGTTAACTTGATCTCACTGAATTATAACTTGTATAAATAATTAATAATGAACCGCATTTATTAGACTTAGCATTGGATGCATACTTGGACCAAGGGCATTATTTCCTTCACAGCCGAGCAGCAGCGATGGGCAATGGGCCTTTCTTTGCTTGCTCGCTGGTTGCTGCTGTCCTTATGCGGGCACACTCGTGCCGCGGGCTGGCTTGCTCGCTGTGCGAGCTCGCTGGCTTGTTGGGCCTTGCGCGCATGCGCGCTTGGCTGGACGGGCCGACAGCTCCGTTGCGGCTAGTATTTGCGATGAACGCCTTACGGATATTATTCATCGTATTGTACACGACAAATCACCGTCGTACGATACGATTATTCGTTTCGCCCAGCTTACAAATATTCTCGATACAATATACGGTTCCAATGCAAGGTCGTATCGTATATTATGTTTTTCCGAACTAATTCCGAAAAGCTATTAAATGAATTTCTGATTCATTTAATTCGATGATCTGTTACATGCCATTAGTGTGACCTTATAGGTTCAGTCAAGAGTAAGCTGTGAGCCTAATATAGATTAGAACTCACTGATCGGAAGCATTGCTCCACCTAGCTGTTCCGATCACTTGATCTCACTGAATTAATTGTTCCTAATTAATCTGAACCTTGGTATTAGACTTAATGCACCTTGGGTGAAGGGCACATTTCCTTCAGTCTCCCACTTGTCATTCAGACAAGTGTGCATTCACATTCCTCTGTCTCTTAGTGTTACTTGCTGAACATAAGGTAAGATCCAAGCCATCCTTATTAGGTCCAGAAGTGTTTCTCGGATTACTGAGCTCAATTGTTAAACTTTTACAGAAGGTTAAGCCTTAACCATTCTGAGCACGGCCATGCATTTTCACAGTATCTAACTCTCCGAGAGGCCTTGTTACACAACAACACCATATCCTATCAAAGATAGGAGGACAATCCATTCTTGCAATCTATAAACACTCACTTTGATTCATAGTACGCCCAATAACTGCTTTTATAGCCTCCTTTTACGGTGCAACGTTTAGCTAGTATCAAAGCGAACTAATTCTCAAACGAGCAAACATAATGTACGATGTTTATTTCTCAACGTTTAGCTAGCCTCCTTTTATAGGCCTTGCGTCTAGCAAGCTCGTACGATGTTTATTTCGTACGTTGCGCTTCCGATTAATTTTCCTATTCCGAAATTCATTTCCGATACGAACAATATTTAATATTTCTGATTTCGGAATAAATTTCCATTTCGAACAAATATTTAATATTTCCTTTTCCGGAATTATTTTCCGATTCTGATAATATTTCCGATTCCGACAATATTTCCGTTTCCGGCAATATTTCCGATTCCGGCAATATTTCCATTTCCAATAATATTTTCCGATACGTACCATGTTTCCGTTTTCGGCAACATCTACGACTTGGATAATATTTATATTTCCGATACGATCTATATTTCCGTTTCCGGCAATATCATCGTTTCCGGAGTATTCATAATTTGCCTTTTGACGAGTTCAGCTCCCACTGGAACCGAGATTCGTCGATTTCGAATATCCATAAATGGAGTATTTAATTCACTTAAATACTTGATCCGTTCACGTACTATTTGTGTGACCCTACGGGTTCAGTCAAGAGTAAGCTGTGGATTAATATTATTAATTCCACTTGAACTGAAGCGGCCTCTAGCTAGTCACACAGTTCACTTGATCTCACTGAATTATAACTTGTGTAATTAATTAATACTGAACCGCATTTATTAGACTTAGCATTGAATGCATACTTGGACCAAGGGCATTATTTCCTTCAGTGTCCCACTTGTCCTTAGGGACAAGTGTGCATTTCCTAATTTCTTTGTCACTTGATGCTTGCTCTTGAGCATAAGGTAAGAGTTGTCATCCTTATTATGTCCAGAGGTGTTTCTCGGTTTCAGAGTTCAACTGATCAAATAAACAAATAATCATAGCCTATGATTCGTCTGAGCACGACCATGCATTTTACAGTTTCTAGCTCTCCGAGTGGCCTTGTACAACTTTCAGCATCTCATCCCGATTTATGGGAGGACATGAAGGAAATATGTCCTTCACCCAAGGTGCATTAAGTCTAATACCAAGGTTCAGATTAATTGCGAACAATTAATTCAGTGAGATCAAGTGATCGGAACAGCTAGCTGGAGAAATGCTTCCGATCAGTGAGTTCTAATAGATATTGAACTCACAACTTACTCTTGACTGAACCTACAAGGTCACACCAATGACACGTAACAGATCATCGGATTAAATGAATCGGAAATTCATTTAATAGCTTTTCAGGATTTAAGTTGGAAACGTATTATACGATACGACCTTGCATCGGAATCGTATATCGTATCGCGAATATTCGTAAGCTAGGAGAAACGAATAAATCGTATCGTACGACGGTGATTCGTCGTATACGAAACGATAAATAATATATCGGAAATATATTAAACGCGAATACGAAGAGCGGCCCACGAGCCGAGTCCACGAAGCACTCGAGGCCCATGGGCGCGCGCTAGGCGAGAAAGCAAAGGCCAAGGCAACACGGCAGCGCTGGCCCATGGCCGAGCGGAGCTGCGCGTGTGCGCGCGGGCCTGTGCAGCGACACAGCCACAACAGCGAGGCCCATGGCCCAGCGCGCTGTGCTTGTCTCACGCGTGGCTTGCTAGCCGGCCTTGCCTCCGGGCTTGGTCGGTTAGTAAGGTTATGTAAATAACCTTATGACCTAATTTCCAACTTACTGCAATCACAATTCAGATTACTCAAAACCCTAGAGACACAGAGAACCCTAATTCTCTCTGTGCCTCAAAGTGAGTTCTTCCCAAAAAGCAAAGTATCTTGATTAATTGTCTAAGCTACGATTATCAAGACGGATCTGATCGTCTCGGTGAACCAAGTAGAGGAACGACGATTGGAGTTCTTTGTTCGTGTTCGTTGACGGATTATTGTGGAAAACACGCTTCGAATGTAAGTATGCTTAATCTGTGCTTTATACATGTTTCCTGGCTTTGGGGATTGTTCCGCACATGTTATTATGTTTAACTGTATTCCCCTACAGTGGTATCATGAGCCTTATGTATTCAAAGCATGAATTAGCATGATATTATTGTTTTTGCATTATCGAAATTTTTGGAATTTTTGTTGATGTTTCGGAATTTTTTCGAATTATGGGATTAATTGCGAAATTGGCAGTTCCGAAATCAAAAATATTCGCTTTTTCAATTTTTAAAACCCTAATCTGATGGAAAACGATTTTCTAAGATCAATTCATGCGAATAGAATTGCGAAAACAGGCCTCGAAGCATCAGTTTTTGGGCGTTTTTGTTAATTTTTTATTAAAAATTAATTGTATCGGACAGTAATTAAATTAAAAGGTCGACCTAAACTACTCGGAATTTCTTGAAATGTTGACACAATGTTTCTGGGTACATTCTTGATCTATGGTAAAAATTTCAGATTTTTCCGATAAGTATAAACCCTAATTTTGCCTTTCCCCAATTCGTAAAATTTACAACCCTAATTGAATTTTAATTAATTTTGGATTAATAATTCGGTTAATTGGGGAAGGGGGTATAATTTCATGGGTCAGTGGCTAATTTTAAAAATTATTGGATTAAAATTTTGAATGGTTTCGTTAATTTTAATCGCACTTAAACCAAATTATTAATAATCTGAAATTTAATTGTTTATGAACGATATAAAGTTTCGGATTTTATTAATTAAAAGTTCAAACTTTAAAGTTGATTCGATCGTTCTTAAAAGTTTGAATATTGTTAGCCCTTGATTTATTAATTTTACGAAATTGGATTGTCGTTAAAGTTTATTAAATCGTTAAAAATCGTTGTTTTTCAAAAATTAAATCGTAACCTTTTTGAAAAATAAAATTAATGCAAGTTCGTGAATTAAATTTAATTTTAATTAAGTTGGTCCGTTTTACGAACCAAAAACACGAACATGGGCATGATGGAAGTATGGCTCGTCGAGCCATACGAGGCCATTGTGCTCGCCGCGCCATGCGACACGGGCAGCAGCATAAGGCTGCGTGCCTCGTGCGCGCTAGGCAAGGCAGGGGCAGGCATGTTGCTTGCGGGGCTGCGACGAAGCAAGCACAAGGCTTGCGACGTCCAGCACACTCGACGCACAACACACACGCAGCGCAGGGGCAGCTAGGCTGCGGGTACGCGATGCGTGCGCGCGAGCGATGGCGCGCGAGCGATGGGGCGCGAGCGATGGGGCGGGGTGCGCGAGCAGTGCTCGTGTGCTCCTGGGCCTCTCGCACGATGGGATGGGGCGCGCGGGCAGTGCTCGTGTGCTCTTGGGCCTCTCGCACGACGGGCTGGGCGCAAGCCTAGGCCGTTTAATTGAACTTTTTTTTGAATCGTTTAATTAGTTAGGCTTCGTATATTTGCATTAATTTGGGCTAACGGGATATTTAATTTAATATTTTATTTGCTTGGGCCGGGCCGCGAGTTTTAATTTAATATTTCATAATTAATTATCCGGAATAATCATTGGTTTGAGTGGGAGCCACTAAATGAAATTAAAATGAAATAATTTTTTTAATTGTTTCGTAAGTCGCATTATTTTAATTAAATTCAATTTTAATTAGAATAAAGTCTAAGGATTAATAATTTGGAAATTGATTAATCTTTTAGGACGCGTTTATGTGAACGTGAATTTTAATTAATTCACGTAAATACTTGCATATTTACATGGGCCATTCGTTTTAGCATACGAATGGGTGAATGCGTAGAATATATATTTTATGCAATGCAGGTACTCCAAGTGACTAGTATGGCCAAATTTAGGATAGTTAAATACGGTTTGTGCACCGTTCTATCTTTGAATGTAAAGTTTTAAATATGGTCTGCGTACCATGGAAATTTTGATGTAATTTATTATTTTCAAGTATTTCTAGTTTAGAACTTTAAGTTAGCATTTGAACGAAGATTCAAGACGATGCCAAGCTAACAAGGAAGGTGATGAAGATTGGATGCTTCAAGACAAGAAGTTTTGGGCCATACTAGATCACCAATTATTTATGCAATTTAATATATATATTATGCGTGAATGTATGAATGTATGTATGCTTTGCATGAACAGGTTGTTTCCTATGAATCGATTAGTTTTAAGTTCACTAAATAATCGAACCAACATAGAAACAACTAGGTCCAAGTAATATTGAGTTTTAAAAATTGCCTTCCAAATCAACACTTACAAAAATCTAGGGATCTAAGATAGTAGGTTTACGCTAAAGCTAGGTGCTATTTTAGTTGACTTAGGTGGTAAGGCGTCCTAAAGGAGCACGTTGATTGTGGTTACAACTCAAACAACAATGGAATTAAGTTGTGGCAATGGGATAAATTATGGCATATTTATTAACCAAGAGTAATTTGGAGATTACTAGCAATAGGTTTTGCTTACCTAAAATCTTAAAATACTTAAGACATGCTAAAGTTGCTTAAGGATTTAGGACTTTTGGGGTCTTGGAATCGTTTCATTCATTTCGGACCATGTTTTTGCTTTTTGCATGAATGAAATGTTTTAATAGCTTTAATGATTGCATGTTTTGCTTTTATTTCAAAGTTATTGAATTGTATGAATGGTTATTTATTGCAAATTCTTTTCGATTGTAGTAATCAAAATGGTCGCAAACATAACAACAATCATATCATCTGAAATTCTGGATGTCGAGTTAGACTTGACTAATTTTTTTGAATGGAAAGGGAAACTTGTCGAAGTTTTGAAAGTTAATGGCATACATTATGTCATTGAACAACCTTTCCCTATCTATGATGCGCGAGGCATGACTCCTGAAAGGTACAGAAGTTGGGCACTTAACAAGTACCTTGTCACGGAGTTCATCCTTAAGTCTATCCCTGAGAGTTGGAGAGGGAGGTTCATTACTTTTGAACCTCAAGCTCTCCTAAGTAGCCTCGAGGATAAGTGTGCGGGTTTTCGACCCTTGTGCCAAACTGGTGGCAATGGGGTTGACGAATTGGCTAATTCGATGAGCAATCTCAAGCTCGTAACCCCACGCAAGTCGTGCCTAGAAATCGAACTTCTGGAGGCACAAAGGCGCATCTACTTTGTCAAGATGGACAAAAACACATCAATTCGGTCTCATGTGGATATGATGTCTGGATTATTTTTCACAATTGAGAGACTTGGTGGTTCCATCAAAGAGTCGGTAGCTATTGCACTAGTGCTGAATTCTCTTCATAAGGATTATGAGGGTTTTAAGATGCACTATCTCTTTCATCAGAAAGAGAGCACATTCTCTGAACTTGTGGAATTACTCATGAAATGCGAGAAAATCCTTAAGTTCAATCAAGACCCTTTGAATGTGAGGTGCACTAAATTCAAGAAAATAGGCAAGGGGAAGAAAAGCAAGGCTGCATCTCCGTCCACTCCCGGAGGGCATCTGGCGCCTTCTAAGAGAAAGATGAAGAGGAATGCTTCTCCTTCTACATCGCAATGCTTCAATTGTAATGAAATTGGTCATTACAAGCGAGATTGCCCCAAACTAAAGGAAGAGAAGAAGGACGGAAACGTTGCTTCTCCTTCAGGTATGTATGTTATACATTGTAATCTTGCTAATTCTACTTCTTGGGTATTAGATACTGGTTGTGGCTCACACTTATGTTCCAATCTACAGGAACTAAGGAGAAGTAGAAATCTTGATAAAGGCGAGATGGATCTACGCGTGGGAATGGAGCACGGATTGCTGCATTAGCCGTAGGATCTTATTTTATTTCTTTGCCTAGTGGGTTTGTTTTGGAACTAGAAAACTGTTACTATGTTCCTAGTATCACCAGAAACATCATTTCCGTTTCAAGTTTGGATTCTAAAGGTTTTAGTTTTCAATTTAAAAACAATAGTTGTTCTTTTTCTTTGAATGGAATGTTTTATGGTTCAGCACAACAAGAAAACGGTCTTTACGTGCTAGATACGAGCAAACACATTTATAACATAAATACCAAAAAGGCTAAAACTGGTGATTCGAATCTCACATTTTTGTGGCATTGTCGATTAGGCCATATAAACATAAAGCGCATGGAATTACTTCAACGGAAAGAAATTCTAGAATCATTCTACTTAGAGAAGATTGATCAATGCGAATCTTGTTTACTTGGCAAAATGACAAAGCAACCTTTCTCAAAGGTGGGAGAAAGAGCAAGCGAACTACTAGGGATAATACATACGGACGTATGTGGGCCTATGAGTACGTTAATCTAGAGGCGAGTTAAGCTATTTCATAACGTTTACGGACGATTTCAGTAGATATGGCTATATTTACTTAATGAAGCACAAGTCTGAATCGTTTGAGAAATTCCGAGAATTTCAAAATGAAGTAGAGAATCAACATGGCAAGAAAATCAAAGCTCTAAGATCGGATCGAGGAGGTGAATATCTTAGCCACGAGTTTGATGACCATCTAAAAGAATGCGGTATTCTTTCTGAATTGATTGCTCCGAGGACACCTCGATGGAATGGAGTGTCGGAACAGAGAAACAGGACCTTACTCGATATGGTCAGGTCAATGATGGGTCATGCCGAACTTCCTTTACAGTTCTGGGGACATGCGTTGCAAACTGCAGCACTCACACTGAATCGTGCTCCGTCAAAAGCTGTTGAAAAGACTCCATACGAATTATGGACTGGGAAACTTCCAAAGTTGTCTTTTCTGAAGATTTGGGGTTGCGAAGCATATGTCAAGCGATTAATTTCGGACAAGATACAACCTAAATCTGAAAAATGTTTCTTCGTTGGGTATCCAAAAGAAACTATGGGGTATTACTTCTACAACAAGTCAGACAACAAGGTATTCGTTGCTCGTGACGGTGTCTTTTTGGAAAGAAATCATATTTCCAAATTGACAAGTGAGAGAATAATAGACCTCGAAGAGATTCGAGACGAACAACGAACTCAGAACTCTTTAGAAGCAGTTCAAGTTGATGAACCTCCAAGGTCTTTAGAAGAGCCAGTGGGAGTAGTTCCTCAAAACGTTGTTGCCCCTCGTAGGTCAAACAGAACTATTTTTCAGCCGGACAGATGGACAGGCGTCCTCTTGACTGAAAACTTAGACGTTCTCATATTGGATAGTGATGAACCTTTGACTTACAAGCAAGATATGACGAGCCCAAGCTCCACAAAATGGTTAGAGGCCATGCAATCTGAAACAGACTCCATGTCTGAAAATTAAGTTTGGGATTTGGTTGATTTGCCGGATGGGTTCTCACCTATCGGATGCAAATGGGTCTTCAAATTGAAGAAAGACAAAGATGGAATTGTATACATATACAAGGCTAGATTGGTAGCAAAAGGTTACAGGTAAGTTCACGGCGTTGACTACGATGAAACCTTTTCTCCAGTCGCCATGCTTAAGTCTATTCGGATAATCTTTGCGATTGCCGCTTTTCATGACTTTGAAATATGGCAAATGGATGTCAAAACTGCCTTCTTGAACGGTGTTCTTGAAGAGACTGTGTTCATGACACAGCCGGAGGGTTTTGTCGATCAAAAGAACCAAGGAAAGGTATGCAAGCTTAAGAAGTCCATCTACGGACTAAAGCAGGCATCAAGGAGTTGGAATAAACGATTTGATGAAGCAGTCAATAATTTTGGCTTCATCAAGAATCAGGATGAATCTTGTGTATACAAGAAGGTCAGTGGGAGTAAAATTACATTCCTAGTCTTGTATGTTGACGACATACTGCTTATTGGAAACGACATTCCTATGTTGGAGTCTGTAAAGACTTGGCTCGGGAAGTGTTTCTCAATGAAGGACTTAGGATAGGCACAGTACATATTGGGCATCAAAATCTATAGGGATAGATCTAAAAGGATGATTGGACTAAGCCAAAGCACTTACATTGACAAAGTGCTAGCTAGGTTCAATATGATGGAAGCCAAGAGAGGCCATCTACCCATGTCACATGGCGTATATCTAAGCAAGAATCAGTGTCCCAAAACATCTGATGAGCGTAGAAAGATGAGTGGAATTCCATACGCTTCGGCTATTGGATCCAACATGTATGCTATGATTTGTACAAGGCCAGATGTTTCGTTCGCGCTCAGTGCAACGAGCAGGTACCAGTCAGAACCAGGTGAGGCGCATTGGACTGCTTCCAAGAACATCCTAAAGTACTTGAAAAGGACCAAGGATCAGTTTCTGGTTTATGGTGGTACAGATGAGTTGATTGTTAAGGGCTATACGGACGCAAGCTTTCAAACCGACAGAGATGATTTCAGATCACAGTCTGGGTTTGTGTTCTGCCTCAACGGCGGAGCAGTAAGCTGGAAAAGTGCTAAGCAAAGCACTATTGCGGATTCTACAACTGAAGCCGAGTACATTGCTGCTTCAGAAGCAGCAAAGGAAGCTGTTTGGATTCGGAATTTCATCGAAGAACTTGGTGTTGTCCCCTCCATTAAAGGACCAGTGGCTTTGTATTGTGACAATAGCGGAGCCATTGCCCAGGCAAAGGAGCCTAGGAGCCACCAGAAGTCCAAGCACGTACTGCGGCGATTTCATATACTTCAAGAGATCGTTGAAAGAAAGGAAATCGAGATTTGCAAGGTTGGAACTGACGAAAACGTCGCGGATCCATTGACTAAACAGTTGCCACAAGTGAAACACAACGCACATGTAGCAACCATGGGAATCAAGCATGTTGGAGAATGGCTTTGATTTTCTAAGTATTGTTTTAGAACATCTGTTAGATCTATGTTTAAAACAATTGGTTTAACCATTTCATATTTATGAAATTTATTATTTCATATTCATTTAATTGTGGTTTAGAATTAAATGATAAGTCCATGTGATTCAAATCATTCAAATGGGATGTCAAGATGGATTCTTTGGCAAAGAAACACCCATAAGTGAACTTGAATATTGAAGTCACAAAGGATCCCTAATCCAGGTCATTGAAAGGTGGACGGCCAATGACTAATGAAGATTAGATTGCAAGTAGATTACTTAGTTCTGTTTCTTAAACTAGAGTGACTGGATGTCAGAATCTTTTGCGTAGATACTTATTGGATCTTGTATCGGATTGACCATGAGAACGCTTTAAGAGATTAAAGTCATGTCATAGGTAGTTCTCATTAATGGTGATTAGAAACCGTTCCTCAGAACATTAGCGATTATGTCTGCTCGTTTGAGAATTAGTTCGCTTTGATACTAGCTAAACGTCGCACCGTAAAAGGAGGCTATAAAAGCAGTTATTGGGCGTACTATGAATCAAAGTGAGTGTTCATAGATTGCAAGAATGGATTGTCCTCCTATCTTTGATAGGATATGGTGTTGTTGTGTAACAAGGCCTCTCTGAGAGTTAGATACTGTAAAATGCATGGCCGTGCTCAGAATGGTTAGGCTTAACCTTCTGCAAAAGTTTGACAGTTGAACTCTGTAATCCGAGAAACACTTCTGGACCTAATAAGGATGGCTTGGATCTTACCTTATGTTCAGTAAGTAACACTAAGCGACAAAGGAATGTGGATGCACACTTGTCTGAATGACAAGTGGGAGATTGAAGGAAATATTTCCTTCACCCAAGGTGCATTAAGTCTAATACCAAGGTTCAGATTAATTGCGAACAATTAATTCAGTGAGATCAAGTGATCGGAACAGCTAGCTGGAGCAATGCTTCCGATCAGTGAGTTCTAATGGATATTGAACTCACAACTTACTCTTGACTGAACCTACAAGGTCACACCAATGACACGTAACAGATCACCGGATTAAATGAATCGGAAATTCATTTAATAGCTTTTCGGGATTTAAGTTGGAAACGTATTATACGATACGACCTTGCATCGGAATCGTATATCGTATCGCAAATATTCGTAAACTAGGCGTAACGAATAAATCGTATCGTACGACGGTGATTCGTCGTATACGAAACGATAAATAATATATCGGAAATATATTAAACGCGAATACAAAGAGCGGCCCACGAGCTGAGTGCACGAAGCACTCGAGGCCCATGGGCGCGCGCTAGGCGAGCAAGCAAAGGCCAAGGCAACACGGCAGCGCTGGCCCAAGGCCGAGTGGAGCTGCGCGTGTGCGCTCGGGCCTGTGCAGCGACACAGCCACAGCAGCGAGGCCCATGGCCCAGCGCGCTGTGCTTGTCTCACGCGTGGCTTGCTAGCCAGCCTTGCCTCCGGGATTGGTCGGTTAGTAAGGTTATGTAAATAACCTTATGACCTAATTTCCAACTTACTGCAATCACAATTCAGATTACTCAAAACCCTAGAGACACAGATGAACCCTAATTCTCTCTATGCCTCCAAAGTGAGTTCTTCCCAAAAAGCAAAGTATCTTCATTAATTGTCTAAGCTACGATTATCAAGACGGATCTGATCGTGTCGGTGAACCAAGTAGAGGAACGACAATTGGAGTTCTTTGTTCGTGTCCGTTGACGGATTATTGTGGAAAACACGCTTCGAATGTAAGTATTCTTAATCTGTGCTTTATACATGTTTCCTGGCTTTGGGGATTGTTCCGCACATGTTATTATGTTTAACTGTATTCCCCTACAGGACAATCCCAATCTTGCGATCTTGAGATTAGACTTCGTTTGATAGGTGATTACCCGAGCGTTGCCTTTATAGCCTCCTTTTACGGTGCGACGGTTGACAACGTCAAAGTAAGCAGTTCTCAAACAAGTAATCTCAAATCACTCAGGTATTGAGGATTAGTGTATAATAATTTTAATGAAATTTACTTTTGAAAGATTTTCATCTCTTACAGTAAAGTTTCATAGGTCTCTCCGATACTAGTCTTCCCAAAGTAAGTATATATGCAAATGATTGCGACATTGCCATGTCCACATAGTTCAAGAAACATAACTACTAGTCATCTTTCATTCTAGTCGTCTAACGTTTTCTATGCGTCCATCTTTATAGAAAACTCCGAACAGGGACCATTTTCAACTTTTGACA
The DNA here is from genome assembly GCF_020520425.1 of Spinacia oleracea. Taxonomy (NCBI): domain Eukaryota; kingdom Viridiplantae; phylum Streptophyta; class Magnoliopsida; order Caryophyllales; family Amaranthaceae; genus Spinacia; species Spinacia oleracea. The sequence goes on along the minus strand of NC_079488.1, from coordinate 7,914,717 downwards.
TTCAAGTTCACTTGATAGACATTTCTTAGTCACAGGACTGGTCCTGACAGTCTATTTATAATATATCGTCAAATTGAAGGGACTCATCATTTAATAAACCACAAATTAAATGACAAAATGAATTCTATTCATTAATGTGAATGGTTAACCAATAATGTTTCACAAAGTATTAAACTCTAAAACTTTAAAACATTAAATAAGGACATCAAAGCCATTCTCCAACATGCTTGATTCCCATAGCTGTAGTGTGCGAGTTGTGCTTCGCCTGCGACAGAGGTTTAGTTAATGGATCTGAGATGTTGTCATTAGTTCTAATCTTGCTTATCTCGACTTCTTTTCTTTCAACGAACTCTCGTAGAAGGTGAAATCTACAAAGTACATGCTTGACTCTCTGGTGGTGTCTAGGCTCCTTTGCCTGTGCAATAGCTCCGTTATTATCACAATATAGAGCTATTGGTCCTTTAATGGAGGGGACTACACCAAGTTCACCTATGAACTTCCTTAGCCATATAGCTTCCTTTGCTGCTTTATGTGCAGCAATGTACTCCGCTTCAGTTGTAGAATCCGCAATGGTGCTTTGCTTAGCAATTTTCCAGCTTACTGCACCTCCGTTGAGGCAGAAGACAAACCCAGACTGTGATCTGAAATCATCCTTGTCGGTTTGGAAACTTGCGTCCGTATAGCCTCTAACAATTAATTCATCATCTCCACCATAGACTAGGAAATCATCTTTGTGCCTTTTCAGGTACTTCAGAATATTTTTGGTAGCAGTCCAATGTGCCTCTTTTGGGTCTGACTGGTATCTGCTCGTAGCACTGAGTGCGTACGTAACATCCGGGAGTGTACATATCATAGCATACATTATTGAACCAATCAATGATGCATATGCAATCCCACTCATTCGTCTACGCTCATCTAGTGTTTTTGGGCACTGAGTCTTGCTTAGAGTCATTCCATGAGACATGGGTAGGTAGCCTCGCTTGGAGTCTGCCATATTAAACCTTTCAAGAACCTTATTGATATAAGTGCTTTGACTAAGTCCAATCAACGTCTTAGATCTATCTCTGTAAATCTTGATGCCCAGTATGTATTGTGCTACTCCTAGATCCTTCATCGAAAAACATTTTCTAAGCCAAATCTTGACGGAGTTAATATGTCGTCGACATATAATACTAGAAAAGCAATTTTTCTCCCACTGACCTTCTTGTATACACAAGATTCGTCTGCGTTCTTGATTAAACCAAAATCACTGACTGCTTCTTCAAAACGTATATTCTAGCTCCTTGATGCTTGCTTCAATCTGTAGATTGATTTCTTAAGCTTGCATACCTTTTTAGCATTCTTTGGATCCTCCAAACCCTCAGGCTGTGTCATAAACACAGTTTCTGTTAAAACGCCGTTTAAGAAAGCGGTTTTGACATCCATCTACCATATTTCGTAATCTTAATATGCAGGGATTGCTAACATTAACCGAATAGACTTTAGCATTGCAACTGGTGAAAAGGTTTCATCGTAATCCACACCGTGGACTTGCCTGTAACCTTTTGCAACCAATCTAGCTTTGAAAACTTCAAGTTTCCCATCCTTGTCCTTTTTCAGTTTGAAAACCCATTTGCTTCCTATGGCTTGGTAGCCATCTGGCAAATCGACCAAATCCCAAACTTGGTTTTCAGACATGGAGTCTAATTCAGATTGCATGGCTTCTTGCCATTGCTTGGAGCTAGGGCTCGTCATAGCTTGTTTGTAAGTCACAGGTTCATCACTTTCAAGTAATAGAACTTCATAGCTCCCGTTCAAGTAATGTAAATGTGATCTCTTTCCAAAAAGATACCATCTCGAGCAACAAACACCTTGTTCTCAGATGTATTGTAGAAGTAATACCCCTTTGTTTCCTTTGGGTAGCCCAAAAGGATACATTTGTCAGATTTTGGATGAAGTTTGTCTGAAATTAATCGTTTGACGTATACTTCACATCCCCAAATCTTAAGAAAAGACACTTTTGGAGGCTTTCCAAACCATAACTCATATGGAGTCTTTTCAACAGCTTTAGACGGAGCTTTGTTTATAGTGAGTGCAGCTGTGTTTAGTGCATGTCCCCAAAATTCTTTTGGAAGTTCGGCCTGACCCATCATTGATCTAACCATGTCTAGGAAGGTTCTATTCCTCCGTTCCGATACACCGTTCCATTGAGGTTTTCCAGGAGGAGTCAATTCTGATAGAATTCCACATTCTTTCAGATGGTCATCAAATTCATAGCTCAGATATTCACCGCCTCTATCAGACCGCAGTGCCTTAATCTTCTTGCCTAATTGATTATCTACTTCACTCTGAAATTCCTTGAATTTGTCAAAGGATTCAGACTTATGCTTCATTAGGTAGACATAACCATATCTACTGAAGTCATCAGTGAAAGTGATAAAGTAGCTAAACCCCCTCTAGCATTTGTACTCATTGGTCCACATACATCTGTATGGATTAAACCCAATAGTTCATGTTCTCTTTCTCCAACTTTAGAGAAAGGCTGCTTTGTCATTTTGCCAAGTAACATGATTCGCACTTACCATAATCCTCTAACTCAAATGGTTCTAGAATTCCTTCTTTTTGAAGTCTTTCTATGCGTTTCAAGTTAATATGGCCTAATCGACAATACCACAGATAGGTGAGATCTGAATCATTCTTTTTGACCTTTTTGGTATTTATGTTATAAACTTGTTTGTCGTGATCTAATAAATAAAGTCCATTGACTAATCTAGCAGATCCATAAAACATCTCTTTAAAATAAAACGAACAACTATTAATTGTCTTTTATTAAAAAGGAAAATCCCTTAGCATCTAAGTAAGAAACAGAAATGATGTTTTTAGTAAGACTTGGAACATGGAAACAATCTTCCACTTCCAAAACTAGCCCACAGGGCAACGACAAATAATAAGTTCCTACAGCTAATGTAGCAATCCGTGCTCCATTTCCCACTCGTAGGTCGACTTCACCCTTGATTAACCTTCTACTTCTTCTTAGTCCCTGCGAATTGGAACATAAGTGTGAGCCACAACCTTTATCTAATACCCAAGAAGTTGAATTAGAAAGTATACAGTCTATAACGAAAATACCTGAAGATGGAACGATTGTTTCGTTCTTATGATCTTCCTTAAGCTTCGGCAATCTCTCTTCCAATGCTCTTTCTTCTTGCAGTAGAAACATTCAGATTCAGAAGTGGGTTGGCTCACCTTCTTCTTTTCAGATTTGGTGCCACCAGCTTGCTTATCACTTTTGAGCGTCTTTTCAGCGGTCTTCAGCATACCGTGAAGCTCAGTGAGCGTTTTGTCCAGACTATTCATACTGTAGTTCAGCTTGAACTGATCATACCCGTTATGAAGAGAATGGAGGATGGTGTCTGCAGCCATTTCCTGAGAGAATTACTGATTCAGCCGACTCATATTCTCAATGAGTCCAATCATTTTGTGAACATGTGGACTTAAGGGCTCGCCTTTCTTAAGCTTGGTCTCAAGAATTTGCCTATGAGTCTCGAATCTTTCGACTCGAGTTAGATCTTGGAACATGTTCTTTAACTCACTGATGATCGTGAAAGCATCTGAGTTGATGAACGTTTTCTGTAGTTCTGCACTCATGGTTGCAAGCATTAGACATTTCACATCCTTGTTGGCATCAATCCAACGATTGAGGGATGCCTGAGTGACCCTGTTGCCCGCGGCTTCGGGCATTGCCTCTTCCAGGACATACTTCTTTTCTTCCTGCATAAGAACTATTTGCAAGTTCCTTTGCCAGTCAAGGAAGTTTTTCCCGTTCAACTTCTCCTTTTCGATAATTGATCGGATGTTGAATGAATTGTTGTTTGCCATAGTAAAACTACAATTGAAAAAGAAGAAACAAATAAATAATCATTCACAATTTCTCTTAATAAACTTAAATTCTAGCAAACATGCATAATTTATCATTTATTAAGCATTTTATTCAAGTTATGTGTTCCGGCTGGTGTGAATAAAATGATTCCAAGATCCTTAAATCATTGAAGAATTAAGCACATTATGTATTTAGACTCAATACTAAAATATTTTAGGTAAGCAAAGCCTTTGCTAATAGTCTAGAAACTACGCTTGGTTGATAGGTACGTCTAAGAACTTATTAGGTAAACCTATCTCATTTGCCACGACATAAAAGGACTCCTTACTTATATTGTTGAGTTTCACCAAAACTAAAATGTACTCATAATTATTTGTGTACCTTACCCCTTTAGGATCAATAAGTAACACCTCGCTATGGCGGAAAACTATTACTAAGATTGATGTAAAGGTTTATCCAAGTAAGTGTTATTTTGGCATGACACCTTTTAACTCAATTTTAAAGTTTGGAACTTAAGACTCTTACTATTTTGGTTAGATTTTAAGTGAACTAAAATCCTTAATCATGCAACATAATCAAGCCACAATCTCATGCATAATTAAGACATATTTAAAGCAATAAATAACTTAAAGCATGCATAAGATATAAATGTGATCTAGTATGGCCCGACTTCATCTTGAAGCTTCAACTTCAAAGTTCGTCTTTAAAAATGGATTGGAAACTCCGTCTTGAATTTCACCATGGGAGGCGCCATTTTCTTCAAATAGGATAAACTATAATTAAACTAATCACAACTATTTGATGGTACGCATACCATATTTAAAGCAATAAAATTTGGTACTTTTGACCAATATTACATTCAAATTAATGGTACGCAGACCATATTTTCTATCCTATTTGGGCCATACTAGTCACTTTTCAATAACCTGCAAAACAGTACATATACAATATATACCATTCACCCATTCATTATCATGAATGGCCCACATAACTGGTTAGTAGAACATATTATGCATCTGTAGACACCTACTTTTGTCCCCATTCCCGCAAGGGAAAGGTTCGATGATGAAAGCATAAAAACTCCACTTGACAACGCGTCTCCTATAAAATAAACGAATCTCGATTCCCCATTTCATTTCACCCGAAACCTGCTATTTATGGAAACCTGCTAAAAATAGTAACTGCCGTAAAAGGTAGCTTCTAAAAGTGGCAAATCATAAAAGATAGAAACCTGTCAGAATTAGGTGTTGCATTCCAACATAAATCCTAAATGAGATAGAAAACTGCGAGAATCTTATTCCTAATATGATTCAGAAATAAGAGTTACGTATTAATTAAAATCCTAACGAGCCTAGAGTTCGTAACGGGCCCAGACGCATTCCGTCATAAAATTCATACGCGCTAAAAGACTCGAATTAATCTCAAACTCTACGGATTTCAGGAATCCGAATCTGACTAAAGAAAACAGCCCATACCCTATTTTCAACGCCTGGCTCTGGGCGCCAAAATCTTCGGCGCCCAGGTCTGGGCGCTGAAAATACCTGGGTACGTGTTTTTTTCCTAATTCTTTGTGGATTAGAACTCTGCAATTCTATCTTTCCACGAACTCTTCCCTATAAATAGGCCCCTAAGTTCGACGTGAAAACAACACAACAACACATAATTATATTATGAGTATTGACTCCAACCCTTAGCCTAAGCCTCTCGCTGCGAAATTGTTCACGGGTTCTGTCGCAATCGATCTATAAATCTAACAGAACGTATCCTGTCCCATAATTGAGATTCGTTAAATAAAAAGGAGAAATAGCAAAGTCAAAGTGGTTAGTTTTCTGAGAACCGTGACGCACCTCTCAAGGGTGCGTCGTAACGTGTCCCTTTTCGATGATTTAACTGCTTTCCTCGCCCTTTTTATGAACTGTTAAACTAACCTAATCAAATTGTTCTATCACGCCTAACAAATATAATATTTTTGGGAAATCGGATTATCATGCTAGGTCCCTTAATGCTATTTAAATCAGATAATCACGATCGAATTAGTGTTATATGTTGCATATTGCTAAAATCAACTCAGATTAGTTTATAGTTAACGCATATCCTTTCAATTATTTATGCTGAGCTAGTAAGGATATCCTGCCTCTGGAGTTATCGACGAGCGAAGTACTCCTCTCGGTAGTTACAGTCCCCCGAACCCTCAATCTCTACCTTGCGGGTGTATATTGAGAGATCCCCACACCAGGGATCACAAGGGAACCTACGACCGTCGTGGTCAAACATAATTGCACTCCCTTTATGTCACGATAACCGGGTTTTGTCAGTTTTTCTCAGTGTCGTTAAAAACTGAATGTCGACTCCTATATTACTAGTCAATTGGGTGTATACTCACAGGAAATCCAATTACACTTGATTGAATAAAACGAATCGTCACACCCACGAGGGACGAGGTCACGCATTAGCCTCGCGCTTTTTCGACCCCCTCACAGTGGCGACTCCACTGGGGATAGTGAAGGAAGTACTCATGCTTGTAGGTAATCAAAATAGCCGAAGGGTGAAACGATCCTACCCCGCGTTTATTTCCCCATCAAGTTGGGACGACTTGAAAATCAGCATATTAATGTGAACGGGCAGAACATCATAACGAATCTCGGCTCCCTCGGGAGTTGGGACTAAGGATACCTTTTTTCGCCAATAGGGGGGTGCATACGCCGCGCATGTTTCCCACTCGGTACTTGTGCAGGCAGTACACCTATCCCGAACCCAATCGCTCGCCCATTAGGTCCCTCTCGCCTGCATGCCCCCTTGACTTGCACTTGCGGGTTGGCCTCTTGAGCGAAATTCGTCTGTTGAAGACACTACCTCGACCGGGGCATGTGTTGGATCTACGATAGAAGCGGTACCAAGCCAGGCGCAAATAAACTACCCATAGAAGCCTATCATAAACTACGTGGCATATTTAATTTTCAAATCCATGTTTGTAATGTAGTTATGTGTAGCGAAATATGTGATTGTGTGTGACAAACTATCCTAGAAAACCAACGACCTTAAAAACTGCCCTAACATTCATAGACTAATTTGCCAAAGAGTTATACCGAAACACGTGTTCCGCAAACCCGAATGATCGCCACAGGAATAAGCGACGCTCGGGATGGCCTGTAACGAATCCCACAAACGCTGCTACGCGTAAAGGACGTTATTAGGCAAACACGCAAGTCGGAGTGCATAAACAGAAACAGAAAACGAGAACCAGCGAGGGACGCATTTTCAACGCCCCTGTCTGGGCGCCAGAATTTCTCACGCCCCTCGCTGGGCGCTGAAGTTGCTGCTTGGCCTTCTGGTCAGGCGCAGCAGCTTCGGTGCCCGCACGAAAAGAAAATACGTAGCGCAAAAAAAATGTTCATAAAAAGAATTGCTACGAGGGCGTAAGAAAAGCACTCGATTTCAAAAGCGACTCGCGAAAAATTAATAACTCTTTGCGTCGTTGTTAGGCCTCCTACGACGGCAATGCTCGACACTAAAAGTCGACCATGCAAATAATCATGAATTTCACACGGGCAGAGATTTTCAAAAACATAAAGAGTTCAAAGTGCACACATAACAGTCCAAATATACTAGTCCGACTTAGGGGTAGTCATAGAATGTCTAAAAAAACCGACTCACGAAGCAAACTAATGTGTCTCCTACTCCACAACAAAAATGTAGGACCCCTGAGTACTTGCCCGTGATAGCCATCAAGGAACGCGATGGAAGAAGCATATCCCGAACATCTATACCTAGAGGTCGCACAAACCCAAGAGATGCATGCTCTGGGACACGACCCTTTACGTTCTCAAAGGCCACTCGCCCCAAAGAACCATGCTATGCCAAAAACGCTCCCCAACTCACACGCTTTCGGGCTATTGTTTGGGTTAGAAAAGAAAAGAGCGAAGAAAGAAACAGAAATTATGGCATTAGCTCTCCAAGATGAAGTGTTCGATCCTACTAAATTGATCGCTCCATCACCCCCAAAAGATGACCAAATCCAACGAGGGTGGCGCAAGACTTTCAAATAGACTAACGCTCGTGGGATGAAGTTCAAGATATCTGCGGGAGAGGGTCCGATGTACGAAGAATTAGAGTCTGAATCCGAGTCTGACTCTGAGTCCGAACCTAGCAAAATTGTAACCCCTCCCAAAAATAGTTTAGACCCGGAAATCTCTACTCCGGGAGATCTTTTTGATGTAATGCTTCATGACTTTAATAAGATAAACAAAACTTTTGAGTATGCGCCGCTTAAAAATCCGAGTAATAATGCAGAATGTCTCGCCACTAACGAGCACGAAAAAGAGCCAGAAGAGGAATATACCGAATTAATAAAAGATGTAAGTGAACAAAAACACAAAACTCCTATAATTGAAGACACAGAATCGGTAAATATTGGAACAGGAGAAAATCCTAAAATTATTAAAATTGGCGTCACCTTAACTTCCACTGAAAAGGCCGATCTAATCTCCACTTTGCGGGAATTCGAGGGTGTCTTTGCTTGGTCCTACAAAGACATGCCAGGAATAGATCGAGAAATCGCTGAGCATAAAATTCCGCTAGATCCCAAAATGACGCCAGTAAAACAAAAGCTACGGAGGCTCAAACCAGAGATAGCCTTGAAAATAAAAGAAGAAGTCACTAAGAAATTAGACGCCGGCTTTATAAAAGTCTCCAACTACCCAGAATGGGTGGCCAATATTGTCCCCGTAGCTAAAAAAGATGGACGAGTGCGAATGTGCGTAGACTTTCGAGACCTCAACAAAGCTAGTCCTAAAGTTGACTTCCCTCTACCTCACATTGACATACTAGTAGACAACACCGCAGAACACGCGCTCCTCTCCTTTATGGACGGGTACGCCGGATATAACCAAATACTCATGGCAGAAGAAGACATGGAAAAAACAACTTTCATTACCCCTTGGGGAACATATTGTTACACTGTAATGCCTTTTGGTTTGAAAAATGCGGGGGCCACCTATCAAAGAACAGCCACCACGTTACTCCATGACATGATACATAAAGAAATCGAGGTCTATGTGGACGACATGATCGTCAAATCTAAAGACCGGCGCGGTCACCTCCCGACACTTAAAAAGTTCTTCACCCGAATCTTGAAATATAACATGAGACTAAATCCACAAAAATGTGTGTTCGGGGTAACCTCGGGAAAATTGCTAGGATATGTTGTTAGTACGCGAGGAATCGAGATTGACCCATCTAAGATCAAAGCCATTACCGAAATGCCCCCACCAAAAACTGAAAAACAGATAAGGGGCTTCCTAGGAAAGCTGCAATACATTAGTAGGTTCATTTCCAAGCTTACTATGACTTGTGAGCCAATATTCAAAAAATTAAGAAAAGAAGAAAAGATCGAATGGGATGAACAATGCCAAACTGCCTTCGATAAAATCAAAGAATACCTAAGCAAACCACCCGTCCTCTCCCCGCCTTTGCCTGGAATCCCTTTACGCCTATACCTAACCGTCACGGATACTGCAGCAGGAGCTATGCTCTCACAGTGTGTACATGGATCCGAGCGAGCCATTTACTACTTGAGCAAGAAGTTCATACAGTACGAGACGAGATACACAGAACTTGAGAAAACCTGTCTCGCCCTCGTCTGGGCATCCAAAAAACTCAGACATTACCTATTGGCCCACACTGTTCATATAGTGTCACAACTAGATCCCTTAAAATACATGTTCGAAAAGCCCGCCCTAAGTGGTCGCCTGTCCAGGTGGCTAGTCATGCTCTCAGAGTTCGACTTAAAATTCATGCCGGAAAAAACAATCAAAGGAAGAGCGGTAGCCGAATTCCTGGCCGAGCATGCCACGAATGAGGAAACCACGGAAGCTTACCTCCTCCCCGACGAGGAACTTCTGATGATACGAGACGACTATTGGACACTATACTTCGATGGCGCGTCCAACCAAAAAGGATGCGGCGTCGGAGTTCTCCTAGTCAGTCCCGAAGGAGCCCATATACCAATTTCCGTCAAACTTGACTTCGAGGCCACAAACAATGCCGCCGAATACGAGGCCTGCATAGTTGGGCTAGAGGCCGCAGTTAGCCTCGGAGTCAAACACCTACAAGTCTTCGGGGATTCTTCCCTAATAATCAACCATATATCCAAAAGATGGAAGGTCCGAAGCACTAGTCTCTCAAAATACCAAGCTCAGTTGGACCAAATACTCGAGCAATTTGAAAAAATCGAGTATACGTACTTGCCAAGAGACGACAACCAATTCGCGGATGCACTAGCAAAGCTAGCTTCAATGCTCAACATCCCGAATGAATGGGACGGAATGACCCTTCGGGTCGAGCGAAGGAAAGAGCCGGCTTATTGTTGTGCCATAGACTCCGAACCTGAAAACACCAAAGAAGAACCATGGTACACGGACATCCTTCGTTACAAAACAAGTGGGGAATTCCCCCTAATCACTTCCCCGCGAGCACAAAAGGCCCTACGCCTCCTCGCTTCACAATATAGCATAATTCTGGGAGAACTGTACAAATACACGCCGAATAAAATCAAGTTACTTTGTGTCCATCAAAACCAAGCCCAAAGACTGATCGAAGAATACCATAACGACGTGTGCGGACCCCATATGAATGGAAAAATGCTATCCCGAAAAATATCCCGCTCAGGGTACTATTGGACCACTATGGAAACTGATTGTCATCACTTTGTAAAAACTTGCCCAAAATGCCAAATCTTCAGTAACCTTAACCATTTGCCTCCCTCAGAACTATACACCTTCACTTCTCCATGGCCCTTTTCCACCTGGGGTATAGATATAATCGGCAAGGTAACACCAACAGGCGTAGGGGGACACGAGTACATTTTAGTCGCAATTGATTACTTCACTAAATGGGTAGAGGAAGTCTCCTATGCAAAATTAACAGCCAAACATGTCGCTCGATTCCTAGAAAAGAACATATTCTGTCGATACGGGGTTCCACATGAAATCATAAGTGACCAAGGTTCCCACTTCAGGGCCGAAGTCCAAGACCTGCTCAAAAAATATCATGTCAAACACCATAAATCCTCTCCCTACAGGCCGCAAATGAACGGCGCGGTAGAGGCGGCCAACAAAAATATAAAAGTCATAATCGAAAAAAAGGCCGAAAATTATAAGGATTGGCCCAATAAATTACACTTCGCATTATGGGGCTATCGAACCTCAATCCGCACCTCCATTGGAGTAACACCCTACTCCTTGGTATACGGAATGGAAGCAGTCCAACCGGTCGAGTTGGAGATTCCCTCCCTCCGGATCGTCCTAGAAAGCAAGCTACCCGAAGCTGATTGGGTTCAAGCTAGGTACGACGAACTCGTCCTTTTAGACGAACGAAGGTTGAGAGCTCTACATCACGTGCAAGTGTATCAAAAGCGCATCGCAAGGCAATTCAACAAAAGAGTCAAACCTCGAAACATCAAAGAAGGCGATTTTGTACTAAAAGAAGTCCGCGCACCTACTACGGACCCTCGAGGAAAATTCCGGCCTAATTGGACAGGACCGTATTTTGTAAAGACCATCCTACCTGGCGGAGCAGTCCAACTAGCTGACATAGATGGAGCGGAATTCGCTAACCTCACGAACTTAGACCAATTAAAAAAGTACCATATTTAAATTCAGTCCAGAGTTAAGGCATCTAATAAAACACATTAAGACTCATAAGCAAACATCCTGCGCATTACTCTAAGCAAACGGCATAAAACTCGATAAGGTAGAAAAAGCGAAGGACAAAACATCAACGCCCAGGACTGGGCGCTGTTATTTTTCACGCCCAGGCCTGGGCGCCGATATTTCCTTCGCCCTTGATCGGGCGTCATTCTCTCTTGCCACCTACCCTCCCGCTTCTGCAAAGTGTTCGTACTCCTTTTTCTAACCCTCAAAAGAACCACGGACATTTGGGGGGAAGCAGACGTGTAATGAATACCCTTTCAATTTTTTTTTTCTTTTTCAAAAGCTAGAACTACGCGCGACCTGATTCTGACAAGATACGTAGGCAATCCTTCTCAAGGATTCGGTCCAATAAAAATTAAAAAAATAATAAAGTCATGCAATGCATCAAGAAGAAAAGATATTGCAAAGGGCACTATACCCTAACCCATGCACGGGCAAGACCAAATAGAATGAAAAAACAAAGCCACAAGAATTTCCAGGAACAAGCCCAACAAAGGAGTATGGCACGAGTCGGCAAAAAACAAAAAAATAGTGAACATGCATATGTAATACCCCAAGTAGTCGCTTAGTCTAAAAATATGTGTGCACTCTTATATGAACTCGTTATTTTTACGAAAGTCTTTTCCTTTTCAAAATTCGTCGTTGGTTTAGAAAGCTAATATTGCTATAATATGTTAAAACAAAGCCCACGGAAGGCTCAAAACATTCTTGCACCAAAATCGCAAAAAATATATATATACACGCGGAATACAAGAATGAATATGTACAAAACAGGAGGTAAGCCTAAGACTCGTCATCGGATCCATGTCTCCAAACCTCGCCGGTCCATCCACTCCACTCCCCGTGGTATGAGGGCCCCCAGCCAGAGTCACCCCAAAAATGAGGTTGTGACTGCAACTCGGGGCTAGGCTCTCGGGCCACCGACACGGAACGTCGCCTACGCTCCGGCTCGGACCTCTCCCCGGAAGAACTCACCCCCGCGTCAGAACGGCGATGCCGTAGGGGCGAGTGCCGTGCCCTCTCTCTCTCACGACCGTGTCCCCCGCTCGAGGGACCCGCGTCGTCGGCCCCGGCACGTCCAGCAGCCGTCTGCAAAAAAGGACAAAAAAGAGAGTGAATAACCGAAAGCCAAACAAAAGGTACAGATCAAAAGAAAAAAAAGAGGGCACATTACCCGAGTAGAGTGGGGGCTCCTGCAAGAAAGTGCAGACCGAGCTCGAACCAACGCAGACTTCAACCGGTTGATCACCCCCACCATCGCATTGGCCGTACGGGCCGGAACCTGAAACAAGAATGTCAGTAAAAAAGAATGAAAAAAATATAAGAAGAGTACACAAATAAAAGGTGCATACCGCCTCTACTCCCTCAGGGAGCGGAGCATGGAAAACCCGGTCTTCCGGAAAAGTCTCCACAATCTCGGATCCACTCTCTCCGGTATACGAGATCCGAGCATCGGGAAGCACCCATCCCCCCAACGAAGGGTCAGGACACTCTTGCACAAAACACAGTAGGCATAAACACATGGGCACGAGCATGAAAACACTAAAATCAATACAAAGAGAGGAGGCAACTTACAGCGCCAGGCTCCGGGAGACGAAGAGAATCCTCGATAAACTAATAATAGCTAGCTCCCTCTATCACAAACTCCGTCGCCGACACGCCAGTCCTCGAGTGGACCCTCCACGACTCGCCTATCGAGCGAGTAGACAGCATGGTCGCAGGCGGAGGCCTAGGCACCGAAAAAGCCCCGACCGTCTGCATACGTACCCGCTCTCCCAGGTACCAGACAGGGTCTCGGCGGCCAACGAACAAGACCCGCATCTGGCTAAGGGCATAATTATCCCTGACCGAAGCATGAGTACCCCTAAAAGAGAGCCATGGGGTCCAAACCACCTGTTTTGTACAAACACGGTCAGATCTCGCACATAGAAAATAAAGAGAGTGACGAAATACGAGATAGAGGATAAGATTCTGTACATGCTCAGGGTTCCCGTCCCGGATAAGATCCCACACGGTATCGGGCGGTGGACGCACTGTCAGCTTCTTCTTCCAACCCCAACGGCGACCGGCAGGGAACTCCAAAGGCCTCTGCCCCTTTTGGGGAGCCAGCCAAGGTAAGTGCTCAAAGGCCCACAGCTGCAAAAAGAAAAGGATAATAAAACATTAAAAAAAAAGAGGCCCGGTAAAAGCGAGAAAAGAAAAGAAAGTCTAGGCACATACCTCGATCAAACGCGGCACTCCCGCTAATGTAATCACAAAGTGACGTCTACTCGGGTCCGAGTCGCGCACCGACAAACTCATCTGGCCGACAAGCGTCGCATAGCCCAAATCGCCCCAGCGATAGTCACCCAGTGTAGACACGTCCTCCACCATGCCTATCCACCTCGGGTCAAAAGTGTCAGTCGGACCCGATAGAAAAGTGGAACTAATAAAATGGAGGTAGAACAGCCGAGCCTGTCTCGAAGGCGACTCCTCTACCCCATGCTCCAAGGCCCACATCAGGTCAGCGAAAGGTATCCCACGGGGCTGGTACGAAGGCAATCTACTACCCATCCACGAGCCCAGGAGCCTGGTACCCTCAGCAACAGTCGGCGATTGGCCATCCGACCTCAGACGAACGGGGTTCCCTGTAAAGGTCAAGCCCGTCAAAGCTGTGTAGTCCTCAGGAGTGATCGTCATCTCGCCCCAAGGAAAATGGAAGGTGTTGGTGGTATCCCACCACCACCTCATGAACGACCGCAGAAAGGACAGGGAGATGTTAAGCCGCAGTATCTCCCAGAAGGTCTCAACCACCGGAAACAGTGAGCTCGCCCTCACCAAGGCCTGGGCGTCCGAGCTCAGATAGCTAAAAACGGTCTCACTCGTCGCTGCGCCATAGCCGCGAACCGTAGTCTCTCTCCTCGCGTGAAGGCGGGAAGTCACATGGTGCTCTAGGTCGTAGTGCAGATCACGACCGTCGTAAAGCTCAGGGCCCACCGATAGGGGACCTGGGCCAGTAGACTGACGCGTCATGCCACGCTCCTCGTGGCCACCAGGAGGGGGTAACGACTCGTCAGACATGCTGATCAACAATACAACAAGGCATTATACCTTTGACAAAATCGGCACTCATACCGATCCCTAAAATAGTGTATTTCACTCATGAAATGGAGTCATACAATTTTTGTTCCCTAAAAACATGATACTAAGTTCATACTTAGAAAAATTCCCTAAGTAAAAATTAACTCCAGCAAAATCAAAATTCTCCCATGATTTGTCACCCATGAATTGTGAGGAACGCAAGCAATATACCAAGGATACCTACATTATAAGAAAATACTAGGGTCGTAGGTATACTTGGGGGCTAGCATGAAAATGCCCAAATTCAACAAAAATCAACATACTTGCAAAAATTAACATGCACAAATTAATTAACATGTTATGTGGAACATTTCCAACTATCTAATTGAAGGAAAGGGGCACAAAATCAAAAAACCCCAAATCAATTTCATGCACAAAAATACTTGACAAAAATACTGAAATTAACAAAAAAGCTCAAAAATAATGAAAATTACTTACATTGGGAAGATTAGGAAGTGATTTGGAGTAGAATTCGTGAAGAAAAGTAAAGGAAACGAGCAAAAATCAGTAGAAAGAAGTGAAGAGTTTGAGCGAAAATGGTGGAAATGGGAAAGGAAGGAGACGGTCCGCGTATTTAAAGACCAGCCTCCCCCTTCGCATTTTCAACGCCCAGCTCTGGGCGTTAGAAATTCAAGCGCCCACAGTTGGGCGATGAAAATGCTTCCCAGACAGCGAATATTCGCTGTCGGGCACGCGTACTCCCCTATTTTGTGTAAGATATCCGTTATCTTGATATTTCTTTCCCAAAAAAAAACGGTATTTTGAAAAAAAATAATAAAATATTGTTAAACAAAAATATACACAGTGTGGACCCACTTATAGGACACATCTAATCAGGAAATATTACGACCCACCAACAGGTTGTAATCACAAAAGCCCTTCTACATAGGCAAAATAAGAAATTCAAAATGGGCTCGCCCACCCTCAGCGGGCGGGGTCTGCGTCACTAGCCGCGCAGGTCCTCAGTTTTCGACAAAAATAAAGTCTTCAAATTTAAAATAGGTTCGCCATCTTCAGCCGGCGGGGTCTACGGCGCAAACCACGTAGGTCCTTATTTTCAAAAAAAGCAAAATAAATTTCAAAATAAATTCGTCCACTTCTATCGGACGGGGTGTCCACCCTTAGCGGACAGGCTCGCCATCTTCAGCCGGCGGGGTCTACGTCACGAACCGTGTAGGTCCTTATTTTCAAATTTCAAAAAACAGATTCGTCCACTTCTATCGGACGGGGTGTCCACCCTTAGCGGACAGGCTCGCCATCTTCAGCCGGCGGGGTCTGCGCCATTAAACCGCGCAGGTCCTTAGTCGCTGCAGCGATAACTTTTGCTGGATTTTCCTTCGTTTTACGTCCTATAAAAACAAGGGTGCTGGATTTTCCTTCGTTTTACGTCCTATAAAAACAAGGGGGTTTTCTCGTTTAGCTAGCCCTGAAAATGAGAATCTTTAAAAAAAAAAAAAACGTTTTTACCTCGTGATTGGGCTTGGCCAGGCCCAATTACACTTTATAGCTTTGATTTCGAAAAACTCTGTAGCTACTCCCAATGACAAAGTGAGGGAGTTTCTACGCACCTTTAGATCCTTCCAATGACAAAGTGAGGAAGTTTCTATACTATCAGTTGACAAATCCCAATGACACGTGAGGGGTATGTCGACACTTCAAGTGATGACCCTTAAGTCAAATTTTATCACTCGGGGGCTCGTGAGACCCTCGCAAAACAGGTCACATACACCATGGCTTGTGTGACGCACTCCGTCTAATACTTTGACCATCGTCTTACTCCAAGACTCAGTCAAAGTGGGGGCTAACTGTAGACACCTACTTTTGTCCCCATTCCCGCAAGGGAAAGGTTCGATGATGAAAGCATAAAAACTCCACTTGACAACGCGTCTCCTATAAAATAAACGAATCTCGATTCCCCATTTCATTTCACCCGAAACCTGCTATTTATGGAAACCTGCTAAAAATAGTAACTGTCGTAAAAGGTAGCTTCTAAAAGTGGCAAATCATAAAAGATAGAAACCTGTCAGAATTAGGTGTTGCATTCCAACATAAATCCTAAATGAGATAGAAAACTGCGAGAATCTTATTCCTAATATGATTTAGAAATAAGAGTTACGTATTAATTAAAATCCTAACGAGCCTAGAGTTCGTAACGGGCCCAGACGCATTCCGTCATAAAATTCATACGCGCTAAAAGACTCGAATTAATCTCAAACTCTACGGATTTCAGGAATCCGAATCTGACTAAAGAAAACAGCCCAGACCCTAATTTCAACGCCTGGCTCTGGGCGCCGAAATCTTCGGCGCCCAGGTGTGGGCACTGAAAATACCTGGGTACGTGTTTTTTTCCTAATTCTTTGTGGATTAGAACTCTGCAATTCTATCTTTCCACGAACTCTTCCCTATAAATAGGCCCCTAAGTTCGACGTGAAAACAACACAACAACACATAATTATATTCTGAGTATTGACTCCAACCCTTAGCCTAAGCCTCTCGCTGCGAAATTGTTCACGCGTTCTGTCGCAATCGATCTATAAATCGAACAGAATGTATCCTGTCCCATAATTGAGATTCGTTAAATAAAAAGGAGAAATGGCAAAGTCAAAGTGGTTAGTTTTCTGAGAACCGTGACGCACCTCTCAAGGGTGCGTCGTAACGTGTCCCTTTTCGATGATTTAACTGCTTTCCTCGCCCTTTTTATGAACTGTTAAACTAACCTAATCTGATTGTTCTATCACGCCTAACAAATATAATATTTTTGGGAAATCGGATTATCATGCTAGGTCCCTTAATGCTATTTAAATCAGATAATCACGATCGAATTAGTGTTATATGTTGCATATTGCTAAAATCAACTCAGATTAGTTTAATAGTTAACGCATGTCCTTTCAATTATTTATGCTGAGCTAGTAAGGATATCCTGCCTCTGGAGTTATCGGCGAGCGAAGTACTCCTCTCGGTAGTTACAGTCCCCCGAACCCTCAATCTCTACCTTGCGGGTGTATATTGAGAGATCCCAACACCAGGGATCACAAGGGAACCTACGGCCGTCGTGGTCAAACATAATTGCACTTCCTTTATGTCACGATAACCGGGTTTTGTCAGTTTTTCTCATTGTCGTTAAAAACTGAATGGCGACTCCTATATTACTAGTCAATTGGGTGTATACTCACAGGAAATCCAATTACACTTGATTGAATAAAAAGAATCGTCACACCCACGAGGGACGAGGTCACGCATTAGCCTCGCGCTTTTTCGACCCCCTCACAGCATCATATAAACATTTGCAGCAATTAATCAAGGGTTCCAATAATCTACCAATTATTCAATCCTTATTAATTCTAATCAAGTTGTTTTAACCTTAAAGGAATGTAGTCCTAATCAAGAGTTTATGACTAAAACGCTCCCACTTAAACCAATAAATTTACATGCTTTAATAATTTTAAACATAAAATTGTATTTCCTAGTCTAACCGGAAACATACAAATTTAATTAAAATTTAAAGCTCATATAAATTACTGATTGAATCCTTTAATTTATTTTCAGTTGAATTAAATAAATAAATTTAAATTTATTCAAGGTTTTAATTTTAGTAAAATAATAAGTATAAATTAGAATTTATAATAATTAGATTATTCTAAATTAAATTCCGAGAAAACAATTTAAATTACGAATTTTAAAGTTAATTAAAATCGTTTCCGAACTGAAAATTTAAAATTAAATTCAAAGCGCATCAATCGTAACACGACGAGGCACTTGGGCTTGCGCCCAAGCCCCATCGAGTCACGAGGCAGCAGCGCCCCAACGATTGATCGCACATCAATGCACGAGCAGGCCACACGCATCGCAGCCAGCCCAGGCCACGCTGCGCGCAGCCCGCCTTGCCTAACGCTTCTGGTCTGCTCGCTGGGCGAGGCAGCGCGCGCTGTGGCGCAGCATCCATCGCTGCCCACACGCGTCTGCTCGCTCAGCTTGTGCCTTGCCCCATCGCCCATCGCCCATTGCGCAACACACACGCCCAGGCATCACTGCCTTGCGCACGCGCCATTCTTGCCTTGCTCGCTGCATTCGTACCGTATGGGCGACGAGCTCCCTTGCTCGTCGTCGCATGCCCGCACTATACAACACCCCTTAAGAGTAATACGTAGCTTCCTTTGCTTTGTGCGTGCAACATTCATGAGCGAATTATATAAAATTAAAACTTTTTAATTCAAATTTATAGACAAATTAATAAATTTTATTAATTCCATAAATTTAGGGCGAAAAATCGAAAATTTATTAATCAATTAATTTCTGATTATCATGGATTCAAATCTAGGTCATAAAAATTTAAAATTTATCAAAAATTAACAATTTTTATGGTGGTTTTTAATCATGGATACCTAATTAAATCGTCAATTAATTATGAAAATCAAATCAATTCTAAATTATTCGAATTTTAACAAATTAATTACAATTACAAATTAGGTTGTATAATTAACAAGCTTAGGCATATAAATTTGTTAAACATATACAGTAGGTCAATCCAAAATTCAAGATTTAACAACAAGAAGCGCAAATATTTAATTTAACATCTTAAAAATTACAAATTTTGCGTTCGGAAAACTAAAACCTCCGAAAAGTCATAGTTAGGCTTCGAATTTGGTAATTCTAGGTTCGGCCGAAAAAAAGTCTTTTTGTCAAAATTTTAGAATTCCTTTTACATACAGAATTGACACAAAAATCACTCGATTTCGTTGAGTAACGAAGAAACTGTCGAAAAACTGCGAACATATAATTAAATAATCGCAAATTTGCAATTAATTACAATTACGAAATTAATAACCCCTTTTAATTCCTTGCAAATTTATAAAATTTAACCATGGTAAGCAATTATTATGGAATTAATTAGAGGCTCGTTATACCACTGTTAGGTTATGATACATATAATTGAATATAAATCATGCGGAAAAACCATTAAGCCAGGAATCCAAATTAATTGCCACATAAGAATTAGCATAAATTAGGATGCATACTTTTTGTAGCGTGCCCCCCCTAGCTGCGCCCGAACCGAAAAAGAACAAGTCTAGTACTCCAAATGTCGTCCCTCCGTAGATAGTCCACGGCACGCTCGGATTCGCCTTAGGTTTAATTACCTAGAATTGCGCCAAAGGTACTATGAAATTTTCGGTTTTTATGACAAATAAAAATCTTAGTTTTAAGCTCAAAACTTGAATGAATACTTGAATTACTCGTTATAAATTGTGAACTATGATCACCTATTTATAGGGTATGGAAATCGGATATTCAAATCCTACTAGGACACAAATTAACTAATCTAAATTTGACTTAAATTTAATTAATTAACTTCTAGTAGATTTAGGAATTTAATTTTAAACGAATCCTAATCGATCAAGGTTTCGTACACAAGCACAAACACACACACGCACAGCAGCCCACGAGGGGCGCCGTGCGCGCGCGCGCTGAACCTTGGCCCAGCAATTGCTCGCAGCCCACGAGGGGCGCGCAGCTCGCTGGCCTTGCTCATCACTTGGTTGGGCTTGCTTGCCTGGTCACGCGGGCTTCGCTAGGCGTTGGGCCTAGCTTCGTGCTAGGCCTTGCGTCTAGCAAGCTCGTCCGATGTTTATTTCGTACGTTGCGCTTCCGATTAATTTTCCGATTCCGGAATTCATTTCCGATACGAACAATATTTTGAAGGAAATAATGCCCTTGGTCCAAGTATGCATTCTATGTTAAGTCTAATAAATGCGGTTCAGTATTAATTAACAAGTTAATAATTCAGTGAGATCAAGTGAGCTGAATGCCTAGCTAGAGGCCGCTTCAGTTCAAGTGGAATTAATGATATTAATCCACAGCTTACTCTTGACTGAACCCGTAGGGTCACACAAATAGTACGTAAACGGATCAAGTATTTAATGGCATTAAATACTCCATCTATGAATATTCGGAACCGACGGATCTTGGTTTCAGTGGGAGCTAAGATCGTCACAGGCAAGAAATGAATACTCCGGAAACGATGATATTGCCGGAAACGGAAATATGGATCGTATCGGAAATATGAATATTATCCAAGTCGTAGATGTTGCCGGAAACGGAAACATGGTACGTATCGGAAAATATTGTTGGAAATGGAAATATTACCAGAATCGGAAATATTGCCGGAAACGGAAATATTGTCAGAATCGGAAATATTACCGGAATCGGAAAATAATTCCGGAAACGGAAATATTAAATATTTGTTCGAAACGGAAATTAATTCCGGAATCGGAAATATTAAATATTGTTCGTATCGGAAATAGATTCCGGAAATGGAAATTTAATCGGAAGCGTATCGTACGAATTAGCATCGGACGAGGCCTGCCGGACGAAGGCCCAGCACGAAGCCAGGCCATCGCCCAGCAAGCACGCACGCCACAGCCCAGCGCGCACAAGGCCGCGCATGCGTGGGCCGCGCTGCGTGGGCTGCTGCTCGCATGCGTGGGCAGCCCTTGTGGCTGCCGTGTGTGTGTGAGTTTGAGCTCATGCGAGATTCCTGAATCTGCAAGAGTCAGTGTATGATTAAATGTCTATTCCTATTGGATAAATTGATTAAGTAGAATTCATGTAGAATTCTAATTCCAATTAATTCGCATCCTACTAGGATTACGATTCCTTTTCCATAACTCTATAAATAAAGGCCTAGGGGTCATAATTTATATACAAGTTTCAAAGTATTCAAAAGTGAGTTTTTTGAGAGAAAATTCAAACACCCATCTTGCCCCAAAAGTGCCGAATTTTCTGAGTACCTTAAGGGCGATTCTAGTTGGTCAATCTTAAGGCGGATCCGGACGTGCTGTGGACTTTCTACGGAGGGACGACACTTGGAGTCCTAAAAGACTTGTTCTTGTTCGGTTCGGGCGCAGCTAGGGAAGGCACGCAACAAAGAGTATGCATCTAAACTATGCTAAATGATTATGTGTAAATAATATGTTTCCTGGGTTAATGGTTGTTTCCGCATGATCTATGTAATGTCATATGTATCATAACCTAACAGTGGTATCACGAGCCCCTTATTATTTTCATAATCTAAATTGCATGAACATGGTTAAATATTACAAATTTGCAAGAATTAAAAGGGGTGATTAATTTTCGTAATTGTTAATTAATTGCAAATTGCGTTTATTTAAATATATGTACGCAGTTTTTCGGCAGTTTCTTCATTACTCATCCGAATTGAGTGATTTTTGTGTCAATTCCGTATGTAAAAGGCATTCTAAAATTTTGACAAAAATAGTATTTTTCTGCCGAACCCAGAATTCTCAAATTCGAAGCCTAACTATGACTTTTCGAAGGTTTTAGTTTTTCGGATGCAAAATTTCGTAAATTTAAGATGTTAAATTAAATATTTGCGATTCCTGTTGATAAATCTTGAATTTTTGATTGACCTACTGCATATGTTTAACAAGTTTGAATGCCTAGTCTTGTTAATTATGCAATCTAATTTGTAATTATGATTAATTTGTTGAAAATTAGAATAATTTAGAATTAATTTGATTTTCATAATTAATTGTAATTTAATTAGAAACCTATGATTAAAAACCACCATAAAAATTGTAAATTTACGATAAATTTTAAATTTTTATGACCTAGACTTGAATCCATATCAATCGGAAATCAATTGGATAATAAATTTTCGATTTTTCGCCCTAAAATTATGAAATTAATAATATTTATTAATTTGTCATTAATTTTAAATATAAATTTTAAATTTTTATGCGATTCGTTCAAATAACTTGCACGCACGAAGCAATGGACGCTTCGTGTTACCCTTAAGGGGTGTTGTATAATGCGGGCATGCGACGACGAGCAAGGGAGCTCGTCGCCCGTGCGGCACGAATGCAATGAGCAAGGGCGTAGTGCACGAGCACAAGGCAGCAGCCCTGCCTTGTGTCGTGTGCCACGAGCAATGAACGGATGGGCATGGGCGAGGGGCGAGCCAAGGCAGTCGCGTGTGGGCAGCAAGCGAGCTGCGCCACAGCGCGCGCTGCCTCGCACAACAGCGCGCAGCCTCGTGCGCAGCGAGCGCAAGCTCGCGTGCCACGAGCGCTGCGCACAGCATCACTCGCGCGCACCAGCGAGCGATCTCGCGCGCCAGCGAGCGATGGCTCGCGCGCACCAGCGAGCGATCTCGCGCGCCAGCGAGCGATGGCTCGCGCGCGCCAGCGAGCGATGGCTCGCGCGCGCCAGCGAGCGATGCAGCGCCCCAGCGAGCGATGGCTCGCGCGCACCAGCGAGCGATCTCGCGCACCAGCGAGCGCGGTAACGCGCGCGCGCTGCGAGCGATAGCTCGCGTGCGGTGGGCGCTGTGCGGAGGCTTGCGTATGGGAAAGCAGCAGCTATGCAACGAGCGCATGGGCTGCGCGCACATGGCCAGCAATGGCTGTGTGCGTACAGCCCATGGGCGTGCAACGCGTAGGGTGTTTGCGTTACGATTAGATCGTTTTGAATGTTTAATTTGAGAATTTCAGTTCACGTAATTTTTAATTGATTTTAAAATTAATAATTTGAATTAATTTCTTGGATTTTAATTTTGAATATTATAATTATAATAAATGGCATTTATTCTAATTATTTTACTAAAATTAAAATCATAAATTAATTTAAATGTGACTGAAATTAAAATTAAATTTTGGATTCAATTATAAATTTATATGAGCTTTAAATTTTAATTAAATTTGTATGTTTCCGGTTAGACTAGAAATACAATTTTATGTTTAAAATTAGTAAAGCATATGAATTTATTGGTTTGAGTGGGAGTGCTTTTAGTCATAAACTCTTGATTAGGTCTACAAATCCTTAAGGTTAAAACAACTCGATTAGAATTAATAAGGACTGAATAATTGGTAGATTATTGGTGCCCTTGATTAATTGCTGCAAATGTTTACGTGATGCATAATGTGTTTAACTAACCAGCTATGTGGGCCATTCATGATAATGAATGGGTGAATGGTATATATTGTATATGTACTGTTTTGCAGGTTATGAAGTGACTAGTATGGCCCAAATAGGATAGAAAATATGGTCTGCGTACCATTAATTTGAATGTAATTGGTCTAAAGTACCAAAGTTGTTTTTCAAATTCAAATATGGTCTGCGTACCATCAAATAGTTGTAATTAGTTATAACTTATCCTATTTGAAGAAAATGGTGCCTCCCACGGAGATTTTCAAGACGGACTTTGAAGTCAAAGCTTCAAGATGAAGTCGGGCCATACTAGATCACAAATATCTTATGCATGTTTTAAGTTATTTATTGCTTTAAATATGTCTTAAAATGCATGAGATCAAAAGCTTGATTATGTTGCATGATTAAGGATTTTAGTTCACTTAAAATCTAACCAACATAGTAAGAGCCTTAAGTTCCAAACTTAAAAATTGAGTTAAAAGGTGCCATGCCAAAATATACACTTGCTTGGATATCCTTTACATCAATCTAGTAATAGTTTTCGCTCAGCGAGGTGTTACTTATTGGTCCTAAAGGGGCAAGGTACACAAATAATTGTGAGTACATGTTAGTTTTGGTGAAACTCAACGATATAAGTAAGGAGTCCTTTTATGTCGTGGCAAAAACGATAGGTTTACCTAATAAGTTCTTAGACGTACCTATCAACCAAGAGTAGTTTCTAGACTATTAGCAAAAGGCTTTTGCTTACCTAAAATGTTTTAGAATTGAGTCGACAAACTGTGCTTAATTCTTCAATGGTTTTAGGGTCTTGGAATCATTTTATTCACACCTGCCGGAACAATAAAATCGAATAAAATGCTAATAACTTGTTTGAATTGCATGGTTGCTTTAATTTCAAGTTATTATTCATGATAAATGTTTAGACTTTGCATGCTTCAATGTATGTTTTAATTATTGTTTATAATTAAATGTCTTGCACTGCAGTAAATCCTTTTAGAAAGGTAACAGTAAATTTCCTCGATTGGTAGTGAATCCAAGAACGATTCACGGAAAAGAGAGAAAGTGAGCAATTTAAAATGTACGTTTCTTATATCGACTTGTATGGTTGTTTTCGAATATCAAAATCGAATGGCAAACCAATTGGTGCTTGTGAATTCAAAATACACTGTAGTTTTGAAATCATGAAGCATTGAGTTTAATACGCTCAGCTTTACCAATGGTTAACAACCTAATATCTTTGTCCATTTAATTCTCGAATGAGTCTAGTCCCTAGACATTCGAATAGATCGATGCTTAGAGAACTTTAGAAGCTTCTGGTAAGATCATCTAGTTGAAACAGAATATTCAACATAAATTAAAATGGTAAAGAACCTTGTTGGTGACATTGGACATGTCTAACAAAGTATAAAAGTCAACACTAAAGAATTCAATTCTTAAGACTATAAGAAAGGGTACAAGAAATAGGAAAACGAGGAACAAATGAAAGGAATTTACGATTCCGTTTCTACCTATAAATTTATGTTTAAAGAGAAGTGACCTAGCAATCAAACTTCCTTGGTATCATATACCGCTTGAGGTTCTTACTTCGGTAATAACTCAAAAAATGGAAGCTAGGATACACTAATGACCTACAAGTGGGAAATGAAGCATGGCAATGCTACATTAGTTGTAGGGTCATCTAGTTTGTTTTAAGTCCTTTCAAAGGCTGGAACTCAATGGCTATTTTGTTCCATAATCAGCATACCTAAATTTCTGCTTCAAACACAGAAAGACTCACATTCAGAAGAACAAAAACAATGCTTGTTTGTTTGTTTATTTGAATAAAATGGTCAATTACTGGTTGAGTCAATATGCTTGATTAAAACAAACAACTCTTTAAAGAACTTTACTAGGTTCAAATCAAACCCTTGATTTGAGTTCCACTAATCTTTGGCATTGTTGCTTAGACCATATCAACAAGTTAACATTCACAAGATCTATTTTAAGTGGACTTTTGAAAGTTGGTTGATTTCTAGATCAACTTAAGACAAGCTAGTCTTACTTGTTGAAAGTAACAAAGAATATGAACTATTGTTAGAACGCCTAGACGATAGAGTTCAAAGCTAAAGAAAGGTTTTATGACTTTATTATTTCACATGGATTTGAGTGAATATAGGTTTATTTACTCAAATGTGATATAAGTTGAATCTGTTTGGCTAGTTCAAAGATTCAGAAGTATAAAATCCACTTGGCAAGAAATCATAAAGATCTAGGTTAGATCATGTTGATGATTACTTGAGACCAAATATGATCATCAATGGTTGTGTGGTGTAATTTCACAATCTAGGTCCATAAGATATGGCATATCTTAGTTGGAATAATCGAAGTCAATTAGTACTTGATTCGATTAATGATGAATCATAAAGACTTTTCCTATAATTTCTAAAACAAAATGCTCAACTACCACCAAACTAAACCAAAATTCGTCAAAGCTATTGAAAAGTAAATTCAGAATAACTTTTCATAAAATATATATCTAGAGAGTTGCTAAACTCAGTGGGAGCTTAGTGTTTGTTATTCAACAAACTAAGGCCCAAGTATAGATATATGTTTCATTGTGATTTATTCAAATGAGACACAAGGGTATTGTTTCTACCACAAATTTTTGAACATAATGTTTGTTTGCTCGAAATAATGTCCTTTTGGAGATTCGTTTCCAAAATGACAAGTGGGAGAAAATAGACCTCGAAAGTCTTCGAGACGAACAACAAACATAAACGGACATTCCGGAGGCTTTTCGAAGTGCTTCAGAAAATCCGAACTTATTCTTTAAGGACTTTAGAAGTGGCTTTAAAGAATAGACATCTCTTAGAAGACTTTACAAGTGCTTCAAGGAGAACAGAATATTCAAAGGACTTTCAAGTGGCTATTTGATATTCTATTGTTTGATGTTCTATACCCTAGTAGGCATAGAGTTCAAGTCACTGGAACTATGAGATTCTTCTATTAGATAGTGAAGAAACATGGAGTTCAGGTCATTGAAGCTATGCGATTCTTCCATTAGATAGTGAAGAAACCTACAACTTGCAGTCAAACTATTATCATGTAGATTAATGAGTTTGTGACTTGTAAGAAAGCTATGACGAAACCCAGATTCCCTAAAAAGGTTAGAGGCCATATATAGACTCAAATGTTTTAAATGGTTAGAGGCCATAAAACATACTCAATGTTTTGATGACAAAATTGAAATTTTGTTGATTTGCAAGAATAGTTTCACACCTATTGGTTGCAAGTTTGTTTTAAGGATAAAAACCATCAAACATGAATTGTGTTCACACACAAAGCTAGATTAGTTGCTAAAAGTTACAAGCAAATTCACGATGTGGATTGTGTTGAAACCTCATGCAAAATCGTAATGCTTCAAGTCTATAATTCAAGCAATGATTGCATATTGGTAAATATGGCAATTGGATGACAAAAGTATTCCTCAATCAAATGTTGGAATAAACTATGTACATGGCATGTCATAGGATTTGTGGATCCAAATAAATGCTTGAAAAGGAAAGCTAGCTTATAAAATCTAAGTATAGATTTAAGCAAGCAATTGGGAATTGAAACTGTATTTTAAGTGAAGCTAATAAGCATTTTAGTTTCATAAAATATACATGATTCTTATAGATGTATAAGAAGTTTAGTGGGAGTACATAAAAACTTATTTGGTCCTATGTGTATAACACACATATCTCTCTATTG
Source organism: Spinacia oleracea (assembly GCF_020520425.1). Lineage (NCBI taxonomy): Eukaryota > Viridiplantae > Streptophyta > Magnoliopsida > Caryophyllales > Amaranthaceae > Spinacia > Spinacia oleracea. The sequence goes on along the minus strand of NC_079488.1, from coordinate 7,887,354 downwards.
TGAAATAACATTCAAATGCTAATGACTTAGATTTGAAATTATTCATCAATGATGGACCATGGCGAAACTTAGTACATATTGGGTATTAAGATCTATTTACAAAGATCTTATAATATTGTTTTAGATTAAGTAATGGCATTTACTAAATCAAACACGAAAGTCTCCATTGGAGATATTCGACCCATGTGAATAAATCTAAGTAAAGAATGTTTGAACTATGTATAAGCATTTACTAAGTTAAACATCAAAGAGTCTAAATGAGATTCTTAACCTATATTATATGTCAAAGAATTTAGCTGGATTCAGTATCTACTAAAATTGAATGAGCTAAAGTTACATGAATAGAATTCAATTGGGAATTATTCTGCAAAAGAATTTATCATGTATGATATAATATGAGGATCGCCAAAAACGTATCGTATGACTTTAGGCATGACGAACATATACCAATCTCTATTGATCTAAGTGAAGATCAACTAGATTGAGATCAAGAATACTTATGGTACTTGAAAAGGTACATAGGAATAGTTCTTGATTCAAGGAAATAAAGATACGCTAAATATTGATGCTACACGCATAAACACTGGCAAAGGATCAAGCAAGACCCTTTGGAGTTAACCATTGATAAGGACGAGCTATAGAGCATCGTGTTTTGAAATGGCAACATGGATTGGAGACCATGAGTTGTTGCGTGGGAAATTAAAATATTAATTTCTATGTTCTAAGATATAGTTGGAGAGTCTTCCACATATCTATGAACTGCTTGGATAGGTAAATCCAAACAAAGCATCACTAGCAGCCTATACAGTTGAAGTAAAAGTAATTATTGCCTAAGAAGCAATAAAACAGGGTTGTTTAAAGTTCTTCACTGAACTTGGGTAGATCACCTATCTGCTGGCTTGATGGTTCTTCATTGAAAAATGCGTAGAACCACTCTTGAAGCAAGAAAAACGTCTGCTAACTTGATGGTTCTTCATTGCAAAATGAGTAATACCACCATCGAAGTAAGAAAGACTAGATCACATAATAAACAAACTCGAAAAGATCTTATCATCATATCTCGAAGAATATTCGATGAAAAGGATATTAAGATTGGCAAAGCATGATAACTAAACCTATGCAACAAGTGAGAAGCAACACTCACATTGTAGCACTGGAAATCAAGCATAGCTTTGAATTCCATGAACTGTTTTAGAAGATGGGTTTGAGGCCCATGGTTGTAAAACATTGGGGTTGAACATTTATCATATATGAAATGTATTTTCATATTCCATTTAATCTTGGTTTAGTATTAAATGATGAGTCCCTTCAAATTTGACGATATATTCAAGATAGACTGTCAGGACCAGTCCTGTGACTAAGAAATGTCTATCAAGTGAACTTGAATGTCAAAGGTTGAAAATGGTCCCTAATCGGAGTTTTCTATAAAATTGGACGCATAGAAAACGTTAGACGATTAGAATGCAAGATGACTAGTAGTTCTGTTTCTTGAACTATGTGGACATGGCAATGTCATAATCATTTGCATAGATACTTACTTTGGGAAGACTAGTATCGGACAAGACCTATGAAACTTTACTGTAAGAGATGAAAGTCTGTCATAAGTAAATTTCATTAAATTATTAGACACTAAATCCTCAATACCTGAGTGATTTGAGATTACTTGTTTGAGAACTGGTTGCTTTGACGTTGACCAACCGTCGCACCGTAAAAGGAGGCTATAAAGGCAACGCTCAGGTAATCACCTATCAAACGAAGTCTAATCTCAAGATCGCAAGATTGGGATTGTCCTCCCATAAATCGGGATGAGATGCTTAAAAGTTGTACAAGGCCACTCGGAGAGCTAGAAACTGTGAAATGCATGGCCGTGCTCGGATGAATCATAGGCTATGATTATCTGTTTATTTGATCAGTTGAACTCTGAAACCGAGGAACACCTCTGGACATAATAAGGATGACAACTCTTACCTTATGTTCAAGAGCAAGCATCGAGCGACAAAGGAATTAGGAAATGCACACTTGTCCCTAAGGACAAGTGGGAGACTGAAGGAAATAATGCCCTTGGTCCAAGTATGCATTCTATGTTAAGTCTAATAAATGCGGTTCAGTATTAATTAACAAGTTAATAATTCAGTGAGATCAAGTGAGCTGAATGCCTAGCTAGAGGCCGCTTCAGTTCAAGTGGAATTAATGATATTAATCCACAGCTTACTCTTGACTGAACCCGTAGGGTCACACAAATAGTACGTAAACGGATCAAGTATTTAATGGCATTAAATACTCCATCTATGAATATTCGGAACCGACGGATCTTGGTTTCAGTGGGAGCTAAGATCGTCACAGGCAAGAAATGAATACTCCGGAAACGATGATATTGCCGGAAACGGAAATATGGATCGTATCGGAAATATGAATATTATCCAAGTCGTAGATGTTGCCGGAAACGGAAACATGGTACGTATCGGAAAATATTGTTGGAAATGGAAATATTACCAGAATCGGAAATATTGCCGGAAACGGAAATATTGTCAGAATCGGAAATATTACCGGAATCGGAAAATAATTCCGGAAACGGAAATATTAAATATTTGTTCGAAACGGAAATTAATTCCGGAATCGGAAATATTAAATATTGTTCGTATCGGAAATAGATTCCGGAAATGGAAATTTAATCGGAAGCGTATCGTACGAATTAGCATCGGACGAGGCCTGCCGGACGAAGGCCCAGCACGAAGCCAGGCCATCGCCCAGCAAGCACGCACGCCACAGCCCAGCGCGCACAAGGCCGCGCATGCGTGGGCCGCGCTGCGTGGGCTGCTGCTCGCATGCGTGGGCAGCCCTTGTGGCTGCCGTGTGTGTGTGAGTTTGAGCTCATGCGAGATTCCTGAATCTGCAAGAGTCAGTGTATGATTAAATGTCTATTCCTATTGGATAAATTGATTAAGTAGAATTCATGTAGAATTCTAATTCCAATTAATTCGCATCCTACTAGGATTACGATTCCTTTTCCATAACTCTATAAATAAAGGCCTAGGGGTCATAATTTATATACAAGTTTCAAAGTATTCAAAAGTGAGTTTTTTGAGAGAAAATTCAAACACCCATCTTGCCCCAAAAGTGCCGAATTTTCTGAGTACCTTAAGGGCGATTCTAGTTGGTCAATCTTAAGGCGGATCCGGACGTGCTGTGGACTTTCTACGGAGGGACGACACTTGGAGTCCTAAAAGACTTGTTCTTGTTCGGTTCGGGCGCAGCTAGGGAAGGCACGCAACAAAGAGTATGCATCTAAACTATGCTAAATGATTATGTGTAAATAATATGTTTCCTGGGTTAATGGTTGTTTCCGCATGATCTATGTAATGTCATATGTATCATAACCTAACATATTTAATATTTCCGATTCCGCAATAAATTTCCTTTTAAAACAAACATTTAATATTTCCGTTTCCGGATTTATTTTCCGATTCCGACAATATTTCCGTTTCCGGCAATATTTCAGATTCCGGCAATATTTCCATTCCCGATAATTTCCGATACGTACCATGTTTCCGTTTCCGGTAACATCTACGACTTGGATAATATTTATATTTCCGATACGATCCATATTTCCGTTCCGGCAATATCATCGTTTCCGGAGTATTCATTATTTGCCTTTGACGACCTCAGCTCCCACTGGAACCAAGATCCGTCGATTCTGAATATCCATAGATGTAGTATTTAATGCCATTAAATACTTGATCCGTTTATGTACTATTTGTGTGACCTTACGGGTTCAGTCAAGAGTAAGTTGTGGATCAATATCATTAATCCACTTGAACTGAAGCGGCCTCTAGCTAGGCATACAGTTCACTTGATCTCACTGAATTATTAACTTGTATAATTAACACTGAACCGCATTTATTAGACTTACCATTAAATGCATACTTGGACCAAGGGAATTATTTCCTTCAGTCTTCAAGCATCCAATCTTCTTCACCATCTTGTTAGCTTGGCATCGTCTTGAATCTTCATTCAATGCTAACTGAAATTTCTAAACTTAGAAATATTTAAATAATAAAATTACATCAAAATTTCAATGGTACGCAGCCATATTTAAAACTTTACATTCAAAGATAAAACGGTTCGCAGACCGTACTTAACTATCCTAGATTGGACATACTAGTTACTTGGAGTACCTGCATACATAAAATATACATTCTATGCATTCACCCATTCGTATTCTAAAACGAATGGCCCAATTAAATATGCAAGTATTTACGTGAATTATTTAAAATTCACGTTCACATAAACGCTGAAGTAAATAATGCCCTTGGTCCAAGTATGCATTCAATGCTAAGTTTAATAAATGCGGTTCAGTATTAATTAATTATGCAAGTTAATAATTCAGTGAGATCAAGTGAACTGTATGCCTAGCTAGAGGCCGCTTCAGTTCAAGTGGAATTAATAATATTAATCCACAGCTTACTCTTGACTGAACCCGTAGGGTCACACAAATAGTACGTGAACGGATCAAGTACTTAAGTGAATTAAATACTCCATTTATGGATATTCGGAATCGACGGATCTTGGTTCCAGTGGGAGCTGAAATCGTCAAAAGGCAAATTATGAATACTCCGGAAACGATGATATTGCCGGAAACAGAAATATGGATCGTATCGAAAATATAAATATTATCCAAGTCGTAGATGTTGCCGGAAACGGAAACATGATACGTATCGGAAAATATTATCGGAAATGAAAATATTGCCGGAATCGGGAATGTTGACGGAAACGGAAATATTGCCGGAATCGGAAATATTATCGGAATTAATCGGAAATAAATTCCGGAATCGGAAATATTAAATATTTGTTCGAAAAAGAAATTAGTTCCGGAATCGGATATATTAAATATTGTTCGAATTGGAAATGAATTCCGGAATCGGAAAATAAATCGGAAGCGCGACGTACGAAATAAACATCGGACGAGCTTGCTAGACGCAAGGCCCAGCACGAAGCTAGGCCTGCGCCTAACGAAGCCCGCGCTAAGACAAGCAAGCCACAACAATAGGCCGCCCCACCAAGGCAAGGCCCAGCCGAGCACAAGGCAAGGCCAGGCCCAGCCAAGGCGAGGCAGCAGGCTGGCGCGCCCTTCGTGGGCTGCGTACCAGCGCTCATGGGCCGAGCCAACCCACGCGCGCGGGCAGCGCCCCTTGTGGGCTGTTAGTGCGTGTCGTTGTGTTCGTGCGTGTTTCGAATCCTTAAGGCGTTTAGGATTTGTCCGATTAGATTATTTTCCTAAAACTACTAGAGTTAGTTGTTAAGCTAAACACTAAAATCAATAGATTTAATTTAAGTCTAATTCTAATTGAATTAGATAAATTGAATCCTAGTAGGTTTCTAGTTCCGATAATCCTACCCTATAAATAGGTGATGGAAATCACAATTTATAATGCATCAATCTAAAGTATTCATATAGTTTTAAGTTAAAAACTAAGCTTAATAATTTGCCAAATAATTAAGTACGAATAACATACTACCTTAGGCTAAATTCTAGTTAATTGAATCTAAGTCGGATCCGAACGTGCTGTGGACTATCTACGGAGGGACTACACTTGGAGTCCTAAACTTGTTCTTGTTCAGTTCGGGAGAAGCTAGGGAAGGCACGCTACACATGTATGTATCCTAAATTATGATAATTGGTTATATGGCAATTAATTTGGATTCCTGGCTTTATGGTTTTTCCGCATGAATTATATGTTTTATATTTGTCATAACCTAACAGTGGTATCACGAGCCTCTAATTAATTCCATAATCAATTATAGTTAACATGGTTAAATTTATAAATTTGCAATGAATTAAAGGGGTGATTAATTTCGATTTTTGTAATTAATTGCAAATTCGTGCGATTATTTAATTATATGTTCGCAGGATATTCGGCAGTGTAATCAATAATGGTCGGAATCGTATAATTTAATAGTAAATTTCGCATGTAAACGACGTTTTAAAATTTTGACTAAAAGCAAAGATTTGATTCCGAACCCAGAATTCCTAAATTCGAAGGCTAACTATGACTTTTCGTAGGTTTTAGTTTTTCGAACGCAAAATTTATAATTTTTGGATGTTAAATTAAATATTTACGATTCTTGTTTGTAAATATTGAATCTATGATTGACCTACTGTATATGTTTAACAATTTTAATGCATAAGCTTGTTAATTATACAACCTAATTTGTCATTGTAATTAATTTGTTGAAATTCGAATAATTTAGAATTAGATTTGATTTTCATAATTAATTAGCAATTTAATTAGGAATTTATGATTGAAAACCACCATAAAATTTGTTAAAATTAAAAAGTTTTAAAATTTTATGACCTAGATTTGAATCCATGAAAATAAATATAATCGGAAATTAATATGAATAATAAATTTTCGATTTTTCGCCCATAATTTATGAAATTAATATGATTTATTAATTCGTCTATAAATTTAAATAATAAAAGTTTTGATTTTAATAAAATCCGTTCACGAATCTTGCACGCACGAAGCAATTGACGCTAAGTGTTACCCTTAAGGGGTGTTGTATAGTGCGGGCATGCGACGACGAGCAAGGGAGCTCGTCGCCCATGCGGTACGAATGCAGCGAGCAAGGGCGTGGCACATGCGCGCAAGGCAGCAGCCCTGCCTAGCGTTATGTGCTGCGAGCAGTGGGCGAGTGGGGCGAGAAGCAAGGCAACGAGCAACACAGCCGCGCGCGCGGGCAGCGAGAGCTGGCTCGACCAGCGAGCGCTGCCCAGCCAAGCGAGGGATGCCTCGCCACAACGAGCGAGCGGGCTGCGCGCAAGCGTGGCTTGCTCGGCTTGCTGCGTTTGCGCGTGGTCGCTCAGGCTTTGCGGTACGATCAGTTGAGTGGCAGCCCATTGGGCGCTGCTGCTAGTTGAGCTCGACGAGGCATGGGAGCGAGCCCATGGCCTTGTCTTAGCCCGATTAGTTTGTTTTAATTTTAATTTTGATTTTCGGTTGAAAAACGATTTTAATAAATTTAAATTCGTAATTTAATTTTGAATAATTTAATTATTATAAATTTTATTTATACTAATTATTTTACTAAAATTAACACCTTGATTAAATTTAAATTAATTAATTTAATTCAACTGAAAATAAATTAAAGGATTTAAATAATAATTTATATGAGCTTTAAATTTTAATTAAATTTGTAAGTTTCCTGTTAGATTAGGAAATACAATTTTATGTTTAAGATTCGTAAAGCATGTAAAATTCTTGGTTTAAGTGGGAGCGTTTTAGTCATAAACTCTTGATTAGGACTACATTTCTTTAAGGTTAAAACAACTCGATTAGAATTAATAAGGATTGAATAATTTGTAGATTATTGGAAGCCTTGATTAATTGCTGCAAATATTTATGTGATGCATAATATGTTCTACTAACCAGCTTTGTGGGCCATTCATTGATAAATGAAAGGGTGAATGGTATATTGTAAATGTACTGTTTTGCAGGTTATGGAAAGTGACTAGTATGGCCCAAATAGGATATAAAATATGGTCGGCTTACCATTAATTTGAATGTAAAATTGGTCTAAAGTACCAAAGTTTTATTGATTTAAACATTGTCTGCGTACCATCAAATAGTTGTAATTAGTTTCAACTATAGCTTATCCTATTTGAAGAAAATGGGGCCTCCCATGGTGAAATTCAAGACGGAGTTTCCAATCCATTTTCAAGACGGAGTTTGAAGTTGAAGCTTCAAGATGAAGTCGGGCCATACTAGATCACATTTATATCTTATGCATGCTTTAAGTTATTTATTGCTTTAAATATGTCTTAATTATGCATGAGATTATGGCTTGATTATGTTGTATGATTAAGGATTTTAGTTCACTTAAAATATAACCAACATAGTAAGTGCCTTAAGTTCCAAACTTTAAAAATTTAGTTAAAAGGTGCCATGCCAAAATAACACTTACTTGGATAACCTTTCATCAATCTTAGTAATAGTTTTCCGCCATAGCGAGGTGTTACTTATTGATCCTAAAGGGGTAAGGTACACTAATAATTGTGAGTACATGTTAGTTTTGGTGAAACTCAACGATATAAGTAAGGAGTCCTTTTATGTCGTGGCAAATGAGATAGGTTTACCTAATAAGACCTTAGGCGTACCAATCAACCAAGAGTAGTTTCTAGACTATTAGCAAAGGCTTTGCTTACCTAAAATATTTTAGAATTGAGTCTAAATACATAATGTGCTTAATTCTTCAATGATTTAAGGGTCTTGGAATCATTTTATTCACACCTGCCGGAACACATAACTTGAATAAAATGATTAATAAATGATAAATTATGCATGTATGCTAGAATTTAATTAAGTTTAATAAGATAAAACTGTGAATGGTTATTTATTTGTTTATTCTTTTTCAATTGTAGTTTTACTATGGCAAACAATAATTCATTCAACATCTGCTCAATTCTTGAAAAGGAGAAGTTGAATTGGAAAAACATCCTTGATTGGCAAAGGAACTTGCAAATAGTTCTTATGCAGGAAGAAAAGGAGTATGTCCTAGATGAGGCGATGCCCGAAGCCGCTGGTGACGGGGTCACTCAGGCATCCCTCAATCGTTGGATTGATGCTAACAAGGATGTAAAATGTCTAATTCTTGCAACCATGAGTGCAGATCTACAGAAAACGTTCATCAACTCAGATGCTTTTACGATAATCAGTGAGTTAAAGAACAGGTTCCAAGATCTGGCTCGAGTCAAAAGATTCGAGACTCATAGGAAAATTCTTGAGACCAAGCTTAAGAAAAGCGAGCCCGTAAGTCCACATGTTCTCAAAATGATTGGACTCATTGAGAATATGAGTCGGCTGGATCAACAGTTCTCTCAGGAAATGGTTGTAGACATGCACCTTCCTCCATTCTCTTCATAGAGGGTATGATCAGTTCAAGTTGAACTACAGTATGAATAGTCAGGACAAAACGCTCATTGAGCTTCACGGTATGCTAAAGACCGCTGAAAAGATGCTCAAAAGTGATAATCAAGATGTGCTTATGGTGCGTGGGGGCAAGTTCAAGAAATCTGGTAAGAAGAGGAATGCTAAGAAAGGTGGCAAGAAGGCCAGCCCGACTAAGCAAGCTGGCGACACCAAGTCACTTCTGAATCTGAATGCTTCTACTGGAAGAAGAAGGGGCATTGGAAGAGATATTGCTTGAATCTTAAGGAAGATCAGTAGAAGGGAACAGTCGTTCCATCTTCAGGTATTTTCGTTATAGACTGTATACTAGCTAATTCAACTTCTTGGGTATTAGATACAGGTTGTGGCTCACACTTATGTTCCAATTTGCAGGGACTAAGAAGAAGTAGAAGGTTAAGCAAGGGTGAAGTCGACCTACGAGTGGGAAATGGAGCAAGGATTGCTGCATTAGCTGTAGGAACTTATTATTTGTCGTTGCCCTCAAGGCTAGTTTTGGAACCGGAAGAGTGTTTCCATGTTCCAAGTCTTACTAAAAACATTATGTTTCTTGCTTAGATGCTAAAGGATTTTCCTTTTTAATACTCCCTCCGTATTTATTTAAGAGATACACTTGAGTCGGCACGGGTATTAAGAAGAATAAAACAAGTGGGGTTGGGGTAGATTTTTTAATAGATAAAGCAAGTGGTCCCATGTCCTTTTAGGGGGGGTGAGGGGGGGGGGGGAGTTTCCTGCCAAAATGTAAAATAGATTTCTGTCGCAATTCTATTTCTGTTTCCCTCCAAAACAACACCACAGTCCAAAATTAGTACATCTGTTATTTCTGATCTGAAAATACATCTGGTTTCCCTCTATAAAATTCACCAATATATTTGGTTTCCCTCTATAATTACAGCAAGTGTATAAATTTACCAATTATTTTGGTTTCCCTCCAAAATTTTGACTAAAATTTAAAACTTCCTAAAATTCTGAAAATTTTAAAACTGAAAATGCTGATATAAAAGCCCTCAATTGAATGCTGCCCCTCCTTGAATTTACTTCAACCTGGAAAAAAAACAAAACACAAAAACAGGAGAGAGAAAAGGAAGACCAACACATAAACGGGATGGGGGGACGGGTAGGATTGGTGTAAAATAAACCTCTCAAAACAATTTCATCACAGAGGTTTTGGACCGATTAGCTCACCAACAACTTATCCTTGAACAAAACAGAAAAGAGAAGCATAAGTTGCCTCTTCAATCTTCTGTTTTGGTTGCTTTAAGTTGGGCATGCATAATGTGTCCTTTTACGAAACAAAATCTGAGTGAAGAAGAGAAAAGACAAATTTCAGAGCATTTACTTACCCAACAGTAGCCAAATGGTAATACGCGTACGGGAGCCGTCAAAGAGTTAGCCATCAAGTATTGCTGCACCAGAAACACCATTGAAAGGGTCTGGAAAGTGGCCAAGGCGAGTAAGCAACAGGGGAAGAGCTTGAATGTGAAGTCCAACAGAGATAAGTGTGGAAGGCAAAAGTTTATCCTTGATCTTGATAGGCTTAAAAGAACCCCATGCCACAAAAAGCAAAACATCAGAGCCGTAGCATTTGCCTTGCAATGCTCTATTTTCACTGTTCAACGGCTGATAAGGGAAAAAATTATTAAAGCACACAACAATTCAGTCAAGCCATCACTCACAAATCACAACAAAATAACGAGGTTGGAATGGTGCTTGCAAGCAATTGACGCTAATACAATTGATGATAACCCATGCTTTGAAGACATGTACAACACTATTCATATAGATGAAAAGTGGTTTTACATGACAAAAGGAAAGCAGAAATACTACTTACTTGCGGGTGAAAAGAGACCATATAGACACTGCAAAAGAAAAAGATTCATTTCAAAGGTCATGTTCCTTGCTGCAGTTGCAAGGCCATGATTTAATGCTGCTGAGGTTTGCACTTTTGATGGGAAATTGGGAATTTTCCCATTTGTTAAATGGGTACCAGCAAAGAGAAGAAGCAAGAACAGACCGGCAGGAACCCCGGAGTTGAAAGCAATGAATTTAGTGACCAAGGATGCATATAGAAGGATGTTAATCAGACAACTCATACCAGCCATTCAAGAGAAGTGGCCAACTGATCATGAAGGACCCATTATCATTCAACAAGATAACGCGACACCACACATTCAAACAGATGATGCAGATTGGTTAGAAGTAATCAAAGAAACTAACAAAGATATCAGGTTAGTTTTCCAGCCACCAAACAGCCTGATCTTAATGCATTAGACTTGGGGTTTTTGATAGCAATTCAATCTTTAAAAGACCAGACATCCCCTACAACGTATCAACTGTTGCTAGGAAGTGTAAAAAATGCATTTAATTTGTTTTGTCCAATTAAGGGGAATAGGATATTTTTGAGCCTTCAATTAGTCCTGATTCAAATCATGAAGGCTAAGGGTAGCAATGATTATCAGCTTGCACATATTGCCAAGGAAAGTTTAGTACGATAAGGCATACTACCCACAGTATTATTCCCATCCCCCGAGTTAGTTCAAGAAACATTTGATGGTTTGCAAGCAATGGAAGTGCAAAGTTGGTGATCAACGATAAACTTTTGAAGCACATAACACCTTTTGGAGCTAGACTTTTGAAGCAACAAAACAGGAACATATCAGCATGTTACAGATGCTCATTTTGTAAGTATTAGTGTTGTAATTCAGTAGAAATAGCCTAACACTTGTATAACTTTTTGATGGATGTGTTAAAAGGATTAATGATGTAATCAGAAAGTACATGAATTAATATGTCAATTGCCTCTCAGGGAGTGATTAATCATCTTTGATAAACACGATGCTAACAATCACATCACATCAATACAACTCGTCAATTAGAATTTCTACAAGCTGGTTGCATAAGGTAGAGTAAATTGAATAAAAGATTAAGTCAACTAACATCAAAGACGGCTCATACATCATAGAGGACTCATCTCTTAGTATCAAATTCATTTTCATCATGTTGACTTTTCTTTCAAACCAATTTAATTTACGCAAATACCACATCAACAATGTTAGAAATCTAATGGCAAGGATCGATATGTTAGGCCGTCAAGCATACAATCTCTATTTAACTCCATTTTCATCATTGAGGACTTGTTCAACTTAGGGTCAGGGACTTATTTAACTTGGGGCCAGAACATGATAAAAATTTCAACAGATAACCAGTTCAACAAGCTAGTTCAATAGATAACCAGTTGTAAAGTTCAACAGATAACCAGTTCAACATATAACCAGTTATCTAGACAACCAGTTCAACATAAACAGATAACCAGTCCAACAAGAACACAAACAACTAACCCGTTCAACAATTACGCAGATAACCCATTCAACAATTACCAAACAATTACACAAACAGATTACTCGTTCAACAATTTCCAAACAATTACATTAACATTAACAATATTAAGGATGTTAATCATCAAAACCCAATAAAAAAATCACCAAGCAGATAGTAAGAGGTAACCATTGGTGCTCGAACTTAGAATTCCTGTGTTTCATCGGAATCATACTTATCTGGTGCCTGAGTTTCATCAGAATCAGAGATGAATTCAAGAGCCTTTTTGGTGCTCGGCTCAAGCATGGAGGACTCAGGTGCAACCTCTTTAATTAGAAGCTTTATTGGCAGGCATTTTAGGCACACAATCCCCATCATCGTCCTCATCGTCTTCAGAATCATTAAGGGTCTTCCAATTCAGGTTTGAAGCCTCCTTTTTTTTTTTTTTTTTTTTTTTCTCTTTAGAGGCTTTTTCCATCATAAATTCCTTCCAATCTCTATGATCATCCTCAAGATTTTTCTTCCGATTCATCATAAAAACATGACAATCAGGGATTGGCTCTATGGCAGGAAAATGCAGCCTCAACCTAGCCACATCCTCCTCGTCAGTTTCTAAAGGAGTTCGATGATAATATGGATCCATGAAGAACTCAGGTAAATCCCCAAAGTGAAAACTATAGTAATTGAATAGCCCAAACCCTAAGTCAACGAATTGTAAAAATCCCCAATTTTAAAACCCTAAATTAACCCCTAAATTTAAAAAATCCCCAATTTTAAAACCCTAAATTGTCGAATTTCCCACACCCTAAATTCGAAAAATCCCCAAATTTTAAAACCCTAAATTAACCCCTAAATTGAAAAAATCCCCAATTTTAAAACCCTAAATTGTCGAATTTCCCACACCCTAAATTCGAAAAATCCCCAAATTTGAAACCCTAAATTGGAAAAATCCCCAAACTGACAAAAACCCAAACCCTAATTGACAAAAACCCAAACCCATACCCTTATTGAAGAAAACCCATACCCTAATTGACGAAAACCCATACCTTAATTGACGAAAACCCAAACCCTAAGTCAACGAATTGAAAAAACGCCCAATTTTAAAACCCTAAATTAACCCCTAATTGAAAAAATCCCCAATTTTAAAACCCTAAATTATCTAAAACCCATACCCTAATTGACGAAAACCCATACCCATACATTGACGGAAAGTCGAAAACCCATACCCATACATTGACGGAAATAGAAAAACCCTAGATTGCCGAAATCAGGAAATTAACATCATTAAGACATGAACCCTAATACTCCACACAAAATCCCCAAATTCAAGATAGCCATAAAACCCGAAAATCCCCAAAATTTCCCCAAAATCACGACCCTAAACACTAACCCCAATTTTAAGACATGAGAGGAGTGGAGAAGATCAGAGAGAATAGAAGAATTCACAACAGAAAAAGAGTTAAAAAGAGGTTACTTGGTCGTTCTTGAAGAGATGTAGTGAAAACCAGGAGCGAAAAAAGAGTAAACATGGGAGGAGTTGAATAACGAGATACAGTGAGAGAGTTTTCCAGAAAAGAGAGATGAGAGAGAAAATGGAATTAAATCTGAAAAGGGGTCTTCTATATAGGAGGGAGGGGGGGTGGGGTGTAATTGGGGAATTATTTGTTTAATAAAGTGGTGGGGCATAGAAGTGATGGTGGATTTGAAAAGTTGCCAAAAATAGCAAGTGTATCTCTTAAATAAATACGGCCGGAAAAGGCAAGTGTATCTCTTAAATAAATACGGAGGGAGTAATTGCTAAGTAGTTTGCTAATTGTAGTTATATTAGAATTGGCAATGGCATTATAATTCTTGTACTATAAATATATCATCAAATAATATGAGACTCAAGGTTTTTTGGCACCTCAATAATATTTTTCAAAAGATCCCAAGGTTGTATTATTAAAAAAATATTCATATGTGGGATTAATAAAAGAAAATGCCTAAAAATTGAATTATTAGAATCAATTTCCCATAATTAGAAATAAAATACCTTATCGTATAATTAACTCTCATCCATCTTAAATTAAACATATTAATAAAACTAGTGAAATGAAAATAATGAGAGGAAAAGAATAATTCAAACGTGTAACACTAGAAATATTGTCATGAAAAATATTAGGGTTATGTTTTATCAACCATTCTGCCATAATTTGATAAGCATGTTGAGTCAAATGCACTCCATCCCAACTTATGCGTTTGTAAGGATTTTTACATGGAGGAACTCCTTTACTTCCGCAACGATCACAACATGCTATTTGCATAACATCTTTGTCAAACCCTACATATACACAATCACATTGTTTTTAATTAGTTCATTTCTTTTATATGTACTCGGAGCGGAACCATTAATTATACATAAGGGGTAAAAACTTATAACAGGGGGTCAAAAATTTCACATAGGATTTTTATAACAATGCAAAACAAAAATGAAATAGGAAAAACAAGTATAAAAAAAAGGGAGGCAAGATGTAAACCTGTACCTTCGGCAACTTCTAATTTTCAAGGTCAAATTACCAATTGAGCTACATTACACATGTAATGTATAATGCATATTTAATATTTAAACATATCATAGGGGGCCATGACCCCCCCCAACTCCCCCTAATCTGCCCTTGACTCGCATCTAGCTACTACTCCGTTTCAAAATAATCTTTACATATACTACGCAGTATTTGCATAAATATTAAGACAAAAGATGAATAATATGTAAAAAGTTGGATGAATATAATTGAATATGAATAAAATAAGATAAATATGTAAGAACGACTTCAATGGTTGTAGCTAGAGACTTGGTTGAAATTCTCAAAAGTCTCAACTCTCAAGCTACTAACTTAACCATTAGATAAACGATTTTGGTAAATTAGCTTGCCACTAGGTTGCAAAGTAACTAGGAGGTAAATTAACTTAAAATCTTATTTGGCATGGCAAGCTAATTTAGGGCCCGTACGGTATCATTTTTTGTTTTCAGTTTTTTGTTTTTTACAAAACTAGAAACCATAAAAAAGTAGTTTCCATTTTTTTTGTCAGTTTTAAAAAATAACACGATTACTATAGACATGATTATTTTTTATTCATATATAATTCAATCTGAATCATGACTATCAAAATCAAAATATCAAAAAAACTTGAAAACTGACAGTGATACCGAACGAGCCATTTAACAATTAACTTGCCATTGAAGTTGCGCTCTAAAAAGGTGGGTGGATTCTAAGAAAAAAATGAATAAATTAAGAGAAATCGAATGAAAAGTTATAAATGTCGTGGGGTAGCAAGGGTAAGAAAGTAAATTTACATGTCCAAGAATAGTAAAAACCACAATGTAAAAGATCATTATAAAATGTAGAGGTGATCAAAATACGATTTGGGTCGGGTTTTAACACAAAAAAATCATGTCCAAACCCATAAATTTGGTGGGCCATTTTCGGGCTGGGGATGGATTTTGATCTAAAATGCATATTTTAGGCTACTCAAACCCGTACCTTTTTGGATCGGGTCGAGTCGAGCCCGGGCCAGGTCTACTAAAACAGATTAGAATATTTTTTTTTTTTTTGGTTCCAATGAGCTACAAGGGCGGAGATGAGAATCGATCCCATGATCACCTGAAACCGGGATGGAAGCTCTAACCAACTGAGCTATCCATCACTCTTATGGATTAGAATATATAAAAAGTGTAAATATCATTTTGAAATGGAGGTAATATAAGCAAAATATACGAAACACTAACCAAGGGAAGTGGCATTCCGAAGGATTTCTTTCAAGGATGAGTAATAATCTGCGTAAACAATTGTTACATTTGGGTGATCCTCTTGAACTTCTCCAATAACTTGTTGCAGTTTTTTGTTATTAAATTCCGCAAAAACATTGAAATGTTTTAGGCATTGGAGTTCATCATACATGCTCATGTCATTTGTTTTAAATATGTTAATAACAATTGTCATATAACCGATTGGAAAGTTTCCTAGGACAATGATTCGAATGGCACCAAGATTAATAACATTCTGCAAGAACACTAAACAATACAATTAGCATACAAATCAGAGTAAAGATGGTTGTGGGTCGGTATGATGCCCGACCCAACACAAAAAGTCAGGCCTGCCATGGGAAATAAAAAAGCACGACCTGACATTGGTGTTTTGGGAAAATTCTACTTAGAGCCGAACTTGCCTTGAGGATGGTGCTAAAAATCGATTGAGCTAGATAATGTAAGGTAATGAGAGTAAGTCGTAAAAGCATGAAATGAGAGTATTATTATTGGTAAGAAATTCGTATATGTAAACTGATTCATCTAAGCATTTTATAGGCTTTACATGATAAATTGTAACGCCTAAATATTAAATACACATAATTAGACATTAAGTAGGTAATTAGGGTTGCTTCAAACGCATACTTTAATCTCCAAAGATGACTCATAATCTTGAATTCCAATTTTATCCTAAACTTTATAAATTAATCACCAACACTTTCCCTTTAGAAGCCAACAACACAATTAAGTAGTTGGGGAAGTGAGAAGTAACAAGGAAGAGGGGCAACAACAACAACACGTTGGCAACATCAACTGTCTGCTTTGGAAGACCGTATCTCTTAGCTCAGGGTTCCGATTTTAGTAATTCTTGAGCCTAAATTCATCATATTGAAGAGATCTACAGTTATTTTTCAGAGAACAAAAGCTCAAAATGATCAGAAGATTGTCTAAATAATAGAAACAGGTTCTGGTGCTGGCATCACAACAACAGCAGCAACAGTCAGTTTCTGAAGGGATTATCTCTTGGAATATTGCTCGAAATTGAGTGATTCTTGAGGCAAAATTGATTATCTTTTCAAGGTATACAACTTTTATGAAGAAAGAATTGGCCAAATATGAGATAATGATGGAGGTATTGAGGGAAACAGAAACGGCAGTAATAGAGCAAAGAGTACTATGTTTTGAGTTTTATTTTTTCATTTCCTTTTTTTTCCTTGAATTCTTGATTCATGGAATCATGGACACTTGACAACACAACAAGTGTTGTGTCACCTTTGTTGGTTGAAACCAATGCAAGGGAGAAGAGGAAAGAACTTGTAAAAAATTTCAAGGGCAAATTAGTCATTTTAACAAAAATCAAATTTAATGAAAATCACTTTGAATTTACAATACTAGTTAATAATTATCTCACATTGAAATTCCATAAAATAAATTTCCTCAAATATTTCAAAGAACAAACTTAATACAAATCAAGTTGATATATATAATTAATTATTAATTAAAAGCTGCTTGAAAATTAGGGCTATTACATTCTACCACCCTTCAAATAAGTTTCGTCCTCGAAACTTCAAAACACAAACTTTAGATCATTTGAAGAAAACATATTAATTTGAAATCATATTTTGAAATCACAGTGTAGTAAACAAGCCAAGATAACTCGATTTTCTTGATAGATATGATTCGAACCGAGCAACAATGGATATATTGGAGATTAATGCATGATAATATACTCAATTCAACTTAGGAGGAAGGGACTGGATAATTTGATAATGACAATAGGCTGAAACAATCAATCAGGAGATGGCTAAATGAAAAAATAGATTTTACAATGAGCCTAATCTTTTCGTTAAGATTCTAATTTCCAAGATTAAACAATCTATTCCATAATCTAATTTTAATAATTCAATACAACCAATGAAATCTATAATACTCAATCCATCTTCTCCAAATGCATAACCATACTAATATCCTCAATGCTCGACACTTCTCTCCACACGATTAAATGAAGGTTCACCAACTCCAAAAACATATTTCTTTAGTTGCCCAATCTTCATATCCCTAAGATATCTCACGAGTAAACTATCATTACCTTAAATCTTCCTTTCAATTCCCGACTCATAGATAAGACTTTGAGATTAACAACCCAAATAAAACTCACATACTTATTAACCCTTAATCAAATCAATAAACCCATTTTCAACACATATACTATGATATGAAGATCATAGCAAACCCCAAAATCAAACTTGGCTCTGATACCACCTATAACAGCCCATTCATAACGAGCTGTTAACTAGAATTACTTATTAGCATTGATCAAACTTATCTCTTAACCCACAAGGAATTAATCCATAATCTTCAATAACTCTTCATATTTAACTAATGAATAATCACACAAAAACTATTACAACCTTATATATGTAATTCGGCTAACATACCCTTTTTCGCATTCGCAATCCCTTATTCAACTTCGAGCATTAACTAAACCTGCAAAATCACGAATAGGAATCTGCCCCCACCAGGACAGGTTCAAAGAACAAAGTCAGGGAAACTGAGTACACATCGTCCAACCTGAAACTCATTTTAGTGGCTTCAAACATAAATTCGTGAGTTATTTATTTCAAAGATAAAACCGATTCAATACGAATCAAATCATATTCAAATTAATCTCAGTAATCAAATTGCAATAATTTGAAGCACAGGAAACATTGAACATAACTTTGGTGTTTATAATTGATAAAGAAATCAAGAAAAGATGTGCACTCAGTCACCAGGTGTTTTTTCCAAAGACCGCACGGTTTATATTTTCAGAAGTCTTCACATCCATATTTTTCAGCATAACTAATCTCATCTGTTTTGAGAATGAATGCATCACATATTCTCAAACTCGTATCTCAGAGTCTTTCCGAGCTTAAGCAACTAAGACTAATTCTCCATTCCCTAATACAACATGAACAAAATCTCATGTTGAGGCTCACGTCCAAATCGCACATATATATTCCTTTTGAAAACAATGAACTCAAATACGGATTGCTCTCGATAATTTATTTTTGAAATAATATCAAATATGTATTTCTTAGAAATCCTTTGGAATTCAAAGCTTGCACAAAATCAATGATTTAAGAGATATTTGCTTTTTTCTAGCAAATTATTTATATTTCAAATCACACACACATTGACAAGCTTCACAATTGCTACTTCTAGCAAAATTAGACACATTATGTTTTTTTTCAAACATATATACTAATCGGGGGAAGAGAACACGAATAGAGACGGGTTGAATAACCATAGTCTCCCAACTTTTAGGGGTCGTCGCCCACCTTTTTACACATGCTTACAAGACTTTAGGACATGTCACCACACAGATGTACAGATGTACATTTACACAGATGCACATATGTGCATTTACACAGATCACACACAATTACACAAGTGCTGTTCATGGCCGTTGTTAACGGCTTCTTCCCCACTAAAACACATGTGAAAACTCATTTTATAAATTTAAGAAATATATAAACATACTTCTTCAAAGGCTTGTATCACAAACAAAATCACATCTGAATTAAACACAATTAAACACAGTTGAAAATATTGTCACAACGATACTTATTCAAATTGACAAATTCATACAAAATATTTGCTTAAAAATCATAATAGCTTATCCAAATCTTTTCACAAACTTTGTATACATAAATCTTGAAAACAAGATAACCTCAACACCTATATGTAATTCAGTTCGCTTGAAAGCACTCGCATATAGTTAAAATCCAATGTATAGCCGAAATCCTTAAACTTGTCAGGAATTATACTCACGAATTCAAAGTAGTAAACTTAATATTAGTCCATTGTTATATTCTCGGTCCCAAAACACACATATTTAGTTTGTAGCACAAAGATCACCCTTTCAAATTACTCCAACATGTAGTCACAATATTATAATAAACTCAAACTCGTATTATACTATGAAACCTTCATAACCCCAAGTATAATAACCCAATATCTTCCATATAAGTAACTCCAGGTGCATATAGGTTATACCCCCATTTAGCTTAATAGCTCAATTAAGACTAGTCCACTTAATTTTCTCTTGATCGTACGTGGTTACGTGAAAAACTCTATCACATAGATCTTATAACTAAGTCTCATTAGGGTTAATGTATAAAACGATATATATAAATCCACAATTTAATCGTATTGAAATATAAATTATTTATATTGTTTCATCTTATTCAAAGAATAATCTTGGTCTTTCAAATTCAAACATACTCTATACAGAAAACCATATAAATATCTTAAACGAAATAATTTAATAAAATGTTGAGCTTCCCAACTCGATAAAGGATAACTTGTGAAACATAGGCCATACTTCATAATTCGGAAAATCAAGTAATTAATTAAAATACACAATATATTGAGTAGTTCAAAAACTAGATTCTAGAAGATCAATTAGTTTACTTCCTATGATTACTCAAATCATAAAACTTATTTCAAAAAGTCTTTTTCGTTATAACCAATCATTTTCCTCATGTTCGAACTAAAATCATACAATAACTGGTATATTGGGGAAACTATCGTTTAGGATAACTTTAATCATAACATAAATAAAGAAAATAATAATCTCATAAAAATAATTTGTAGATCTTGTTATAAAATTGTATGGCTCAAATAATGGTTCAAGAAAACAAAGAGTACAAAAGAAATCTATTTCTCACGTATGGGTCAACTAGTGGTTCTTGATAAACCTTATTAATCCCGAAAATAGGTCAATATATATGAGTCACATACTCATAGTTTTCTAATCATGTACTCCGTAGGTTATTTCAAAATTTGTCACACCATAGCTCGAATACTTAGAAAGATGCCTAAACACTATTTATTGAACATACCAATGTTATTATAACACTAGCATAGGCTTGCCCATAGCTTTCCATAATTCAAAAGACTAATAACTTCACAACCCATATCATTCTTATATAGGCATAACTATTTTCAACAAAATCTGGCACCGAACATATACCAAGACACACATTACTTTTCACAAATCTCACAGTCAAGCTTTCACAATTCACACATTAATATCAATCATATATTTCACATTTGAAAACAAAATAGGAAGTTCTTTGAAATGTTAAAATAAATGTACCTTTCATACTTTCTTTCCGAAATCTCAAATTCCAAATCACAGCAACATATATAGTACTTGAACTTAAATCAAAATTTTATTCTTAAATGTAAATCATACAATTCTTAAATCCAGGAAACACAAGCCAACTTTTAGAAAAATGGATGGACAGTGTGTACCTTCAATCGTCACACCCAACCTCCAAGAATCTTATTTCTCGATCACCATCGATCGCTTAAATCCGAATTCAATCTTGCAGAACACATCCCATACTTTAATCTCCAAAGATGACGCATAATCTTGAATGCCAATTTTATCCTAAACTTCATAAATTAATCACCAACACTTTCCCTTTAGAAGCCAACAACACAACTAAGAAGTTGGGGAAGTGAGAAGTAACAAGGAAGAGGGGCAACAACAACAACACGTTGGCAGCATCAACTGTCAGCTTCGGAAGACCATATCTCTTAGCTCAGGGTTCCGATTTTAGTAATTCTTGAGCCTAAATTCATCATATTGAAGAGATCTACAGTTATTTTTCAGTGAACAGAAGCTCATAATGATCAGAAGATTGTCTAAATAATAGAAACAGGTTCTGGTGCTGGCATCACAACAATAGCAGCAACAGTTAGTTTCTGAAGGGATTATCTCTTGGAATATTGCTCGAAATTGAGCGATTCTTGAGGCAAAATTGATTATCTTTTCAAGGTCTACAACTTTCATGAAGGAATAATTGGCCAAATATGAGATAATGATGGAGTTATTGAGGGAAACAGAAACGGCAGCAGTAGAGCAAAGAGTACTATGTTTTGAGTTTTTTTTTTCATTTCCTTTTTTTTCCTTGAATTCTTGATTCATGGAATCATGGAAACTTGAAAACACAACAAGTGTTGTGTCACCTTTGTTGGTTGACACCAATGCAAGGGAGAAGAGGAAGGAACTTGTAAAAAATTTCAAGGGCAAATTAGTCATTTTAACAAAAATCAAATTTAATGAAAATCACTTTGAATTTACAATACTAGTTAATAATTATCTCACATTGAAATTCCATAAAATAATTTTCCTCAAATATTGCAAAGAACAAACTTAATACAAATCAAGTTGATAAATTTAATTAATTATTAATTAAAAGCTGCTTGAAAATTAGGGCTATTATATGTATGGATGTGAACTAGTGGCGTGGTCCAATTGTATAATATATGTAGCTGGAAAATTGGTTATATAACAAATTTCTAGATCAAGTGTGGCTCATTTATAGGCCAAGTGCGGCTCATTTTTATGTTTGTGCTGCCCATTTCTATGCCAAGTGCGGGCTCATTTCCAAAATTGGCAACACTAAATTTGTCAAGTGCGGGCTCATTTTTAGAATTGGCAGCACCAAATTTGTCAAGTGCGGGCTCATTTTCCAAATTGGCAGCAGCAAATTAGTCAAGTGCAGGCTCATTTTTCAAATTGGCAGCACTTGAAACATCAAGTGCGGGCACGCCATGTGCTGCACATGTAAAAGCCCGCACTTAACCCCTTAAAATGAGCCTGCACTTGAGCTTTTTTCCTCTACTGATTTGCTTGAATTTGATTGTGATCTTGTATCTGGAAACTGATCTTGAATTTTGTTTGTAGGCGCCTTGGGTGAGAGTGCGTCGCTGGATGCTTTTGATTGATTCTTTGAAGAGGCATTGTGCCAAGCTGACCCAGAAGCTTTCTGGCCGGGACAGAGAGGTGCTTTTCTTTGACTTTGAAATTTGTATTCTAGAAAACCGAAACTTGGATGTTGATTCTTGAAATTTGTACTTTGTATAGGAGCGCCGTCGAGGTCGTAGAGGTTCCGTTGACAGGGAGCCCCAGGCGGAGACTTCGTTGAGGCAGGAAGGACCAGGCTTGGATCTGGGACAGGGGTCCCGTGCTAGTACTTTCCAGAGGCATTCTGATGCTGATAGGGGAGCTGCCCCTTTTGTATATGTTGATCCCACCAGGTATTCTTTTGGGGATGCGAGCAGTTCGAGGCCTTTTGTTCCTCCCCCTGGTTACTACTTCAGAGGGAGCGGTCCTCAGCCTTGGGGTGCGGATGCTTGGGCTTATTGGTTAGAGATGGAGAGGATGCGTTAGGCTCAGATGTTTGGGACACCGCACCAGTTCATGGGGATTCCGCCGCCTTATCAGTACCCTTCCCCTCAGCAGGGTGTTGATCCTTCTCCTGGCACTTCGTATCTCGGAGCAGGAGCCTGGTACCCCCGGGACAGAGTTGGATCGGGATCTGGAGTGTTACCGGAGCCGAAACAGAGGCAAGGAGCCTGTGATTGACATTACGACTGGTGATGACTCGGACTGACCCAGCATGGTAGCGAGTTCCAGCTTGCCTTGGTTTGATTTTTTGTATGGATGGTACTTGTATGGATTTGTACGGTTTGGAACTTGAATTTTGTATGGTTGTATGGTTTTGACTTAGAATTGGTTTGGAATTTTGAAGCTTGCTTTTTGTATGTTTGAAAATTTGAACTTTTATGCGTTGTGTGTGCCTTTGAAATTTGTAGCTATATGCATGCATGAGGAATTTGCGAAAAATTTGAAAAAATTTGCTCACTTTTTCGGGTGTATATACCCACTATAAGCCCCCACTTTGACTGAGGTTTTTTGGTTAGGAAGAGCGCAAGTCAAAGTATATTCAACTTTTTCTATGCATATGCAGACTGGACTTAGGACGTCGATCTAAGACTAGAATGCTTGACTTTTGAATAAATCGAACCGATATCTGCCCGAAGCGTTGACTTAGACTGCTTGAAATTGCGCGGCTTGCGGTTTTGGAATCTTGAATAATGGAGGTTGTACTTGTTAGGTTATGATACATATGACATTACATAGATCATGCGGAAACAACCATTAACCCAGGACAACATATTATTTACACATAATCATATAGCATAATTTAGATGCATACTCTTTGTTGCGTGCCCTCCCTAGCTGCGCCCGAACCGAACAAGAACAAGTCTTTAGGACTCCAAGTGTCGTCCCTCCGTAGATAGTCCACAGCACGTCCGGATCCGCCTTAAGATTGACCAACTAGAATCGCCCTTAAGGTACTAGAAAATTTCGGCACTTTTATGAGCAAGATGTGTGTTTTAGTTTTCTCTCAAAAACTCACTTTTTGAATACTTTGAAACTTGTTATAAATTGTGAGCCCTAGCCTCATATTTATAGGGGTATGGAAAGGGAATCGAAATCCTATTCAGATACAAATTAAACCTAGAATCCTACAAGAACTCTAATTTAATTAATTTATCAAATAGAATTAGGAATTTAATCATTAACCGAACTCTGCATGTTTTAGGAAACGTGCACGAACACAAACACTTGCACACACACGCACGGCAGCCACGATGGGCCCCCATGCGTGCGCGCGAGCAACAGCCCACGCAGCGCCCGCGCGCGCTGCGCGCTGCGCGTGCTGTGCGCGCTGCGCAGCCTGCTGGGCCTGGCCTTGCGCTGGGCCTGGCGTGGCTGTTTGTGCGGCGCGCTTGGCTTGCTGGGCGATGGCCTGGCTTCGTGCTGGGCCTCGTCCGGCAGGCCTCGTCCGATGCTTATTCGTACGATGCGCTTCCGATTAAATTTTCCGATTCCGGAATTCATTTCCGATACGAACAATATTTAATATTTCCGATTCCGGAATTAATTTCCGTTTCGAACAAATATTTAATATTTCCGTTTCCGGAATTATTTTCCGATTCCGGTAATATTTCCGATTCTGACAATATTTCCGTTTCCGGCAATATTTCCGATTCTGGCAATATTTCCATTTCCGATAATATTTTCCGATACGTACCATGTTTCCGTTTCCGGCAACATCTACGACTTGGATAATATTTATATTTCCGATACGATCCATATTTCCGTTTCCGGCAATATCATCGTTTCCGGAGTATTCATTTCTTGCCTGTGACGATCTCAGCTCCCACTGAAACCAAGATCCGTCGATTCCGAATATTCATAGATGGAGTATTTAATGCCATTAAATACTTGATCCGTTTACGTACTATTTGTGTGACCCTACGGGTTCAGTCAAGAGTAAGCTGTGGATTAATATCATTAATTCCACTTGAACTGAAGCGGCCTCTAGCTAGGCATTCAGCTCACTTGATCTCACTGAATTATTAACTTGTTAATTAATACTGAACCACATTTATTAGACTTAACATAGAATGCATACTTGGACCAAGGGCATTATTTCCTTCAGTCTCCCACTTGTCCTTAGGGACAAGTGTGCATTTCCTAATTCCTTTGTCGCTCGATGCTTGCTCTTGAACATAAGGTAAGAGTTGTCATCCTTATTACGTCCAGAGGTGTTCCTCGGTTTCAGAGTTCAACTGATCAAATAAACAGATAATCATAGCCTATGATTCATCCGAGCACGGCCATGCATTTCACAGTTTCTAGCTCTCCGAGTGGCCTTGTACAACTTTTAAGCATCTCATCCCGATTTATGGGAGGACAATCCCAATCTTGCGATCTTGAGATTAGACTTCGTTTGATAGGTGATTACCTGAGCGTTGCCTTTATAGCCTCCTTTTACGGTGCGACGGTTGGTCAACGTCAAAGCAACCAGTTCTCAAACAAGTAATCTCAAATCACTCAGGTATTGAGGATTTAGTGTCTAATAATTTAATGAAATTTACTTATGACAGATTTTCATCTCTTACAGTAAAGTTTCATAGGTCTTGTCCGATACTAGTCTTCCCAAAGTAAGTATCTATGCAAATGATTATGACATTGCCATGTCCACATAGTTCAAGAAACAGAACTACTAGTCATCTTGCATTCTAGTCGTCTAACGTTTTCTATGCGTCCAATTTTATAGAAAACTCCGACTAGGGACCATTTTCAACTTTTGACATGCAAGTTCACTTGATAGACATTTCTTAGTCACAGGACTGGTCCTGACAGTCTATCTTGAATATATTGTCAAATTGAAGGGACTCATCATTTAATACTAAACCAAGATTAAATGGAATATGAAAACACATTTCATATATGATAAATGTTCAACCCCAATGTTTTACAACCATGGGCCTCTAACCCATCTTTAAAACATTTCATGGAATTCAAAGCTATGTTTGATTTCCAGTGCTACAACGTGAGTGTTGCTTCTCACTTGTTGCATAGGTTTAGTTATCATGCTTTGCCAATCTTAATATCCTTTTCATCGAATGTTCTTCGAGATATGATGATAAGATCTTTTGAGTTTGTTTATTATGTGATCTAGTCTTTCTTACTTCGATAGTGGTTCTACGCATTTTGCAATGAAGAATCATCAAGTTAGCAGACATGTGATCCACCCAAGTTCAATGAAGAACTCATTAATATAAACAACTCTGTTTTATTGCTTCTTAGGCAATAAGTACTTTTACTTCAACTGTTTAGGTTGCTAGTGATGCTTTGTTTGGATTTGCTTATCCAAGCAGTTCACAGATATGTGGAAGACTTTCCAGCTATATCTTAGAACATATTTAATTTCCCACGCAACAACTCATGGTCTTCAATCCATGTTGCCATTTCAAAACACGATGCACTTTAGCTCGTCCTTGTCAATGGTTAACTCCAAAGGGTCTTGCTTGATCCTTTGCCAGTGTTTATGCGTGTAGCATCAATATTTAGCATATCTTTATTTCCTTGAATCAAGAAGTAATCCTATGTACCTTTTCAGGTACCATAAGTTTTTCTTGATCTCAATCTATTTGGTCTTCACTTAGATCAATAGAGATTGGTATATGTTCGTCATGCCTAAAGTCATACGATACGTTTTTGGCGATCCTCATATTATATCATACATGATAAATTCTTTTGTAGAATAATTCCCAATTGAATTCTATTCATGTAACTTTAGCTCATTCAATTTCAGTAGATACTAAATCCAGCTAAATTCTTTGACATATAATATAGGTGAAGAATCTCATTAGATTCTTTGATGTTAACTTAGTAAATGCTTATACATAGTTCAAACATCCTTTACTTAGATTTATTCACATGGGTCGAATATCTCCAATGGAGACTTTCGTGTTTGATTTAGTAAATGCCATTACTTAATCCAAAATAATATCATAAGATCTTTGTAAATAGATCTTAATACCCAGTATGTACTAAGTTTCGCCATGGTCCATTATTGATGAATAATTTCAAATGTAAGTCATTAGCATTTGAATGTTATTTCACAATAGAGAGATATGTGTGTGATACACATAGGACCAATTAAGTTTTAAGTACTCCCACTAAACTTCTTATATATCTATAAGAATCATGTATATTTTATGAAACTAAAATACTTATTAGTTTCACTAAAATACAGTTCCAATTCCCAATTGCTTGCTTAAATCTGTACTTAGATTTTATAAGCTAGCTTTCCTTTTCAAGCATTTATTTGGATCCACAAACTCTATGACATACCATGTACATATTGTATTCCATCATTTGATTGAGGAATACGTTTTGTCATCCAATTGCCATATGTACCAATATGCAATCATTGCTTGAATTATAGACTTAAGCATTACGATTTTGCATGAGGTTTCAACACAATCCATGCCATGAATTTGCTTGTAACCTTTAGCAACTAATCTAGCTTTGTGTGTGAACACAATTCCATGTTTGATGGTTTTTATCCTTAAAACAAACTTGCAACCAATAGGTGTGAAACTATTCTTGCAAATCAACAAAATTTCAATTTTGTCATCAAAACATTGAGTATGTTTTATGGCCTCTAACCATTTAAAACATTTGAGTCTATATATGGCCTCTAACCATTTTAGGGAATCTGGGTTTAGTCATAGCTTTCTTACAAGTCACAAACTCATTAATCTACATGATAATAGTTTGACTGCAAGATGTAGGTTTCTTCACTATTTAATAGAAGAATCTCATAGTTTCATTGACCTGATCTCTATGTTTCTTCACTATCTAATAGAAGAATCTCACAGTTTCAGTGACTTGAATTCTATGCCTACTTGGGTATAGAACATCAAACAATAGAATATCAATAGCCACTTGAAAGTCCTTTGAATATTCTGTTCTCCTTGAAGCACTTGTAAAGTCTTCTAAGAGATATCTATTCTTTAAAGCCACTTCTAAAGTCCTTAAAGAATAAGTTCGGATTTTCTGAAGCACTTCGAAAAGCCTCCGGAATGTCCGTTTATGTTTGTTGTTCGCCTTGAAAACTTTCGAGGTCTATTTTCTCCCACTTGTCATTTTGGAAACGAATCTCCAAAAGGACATTATTTCGAGCAAACAAACATTATGTTCTCAAAAAATTCGTGGTAGAAACAATACCCTTGTGTCTCATTTGAATAAATCACAATGAAACATATATCTATACTTGGACCTTAGTTTGTTGAATAACAAACACTAAGCTCCCACTGAGTTTAAGAACTCTTTAGATATATTATGAAAAGATATTCTGAAATTACTTTTCAATAGCTTTGACGAATTTGGTTTAGTTTGGTGGTAGTTGAGCATTTTGTTTTAGAAATTATAGGAAAAGTCTTTATGATCCATCATTGATTGAATCAAGTACTAATCGACTTCGATCATTCCAACTTAGATATGCCATATCTTATGGAGCTAGATTGTGAAATTACAACATACAATCATTGATGATCATATTTGGTCTCAAGTAATCATCAACATGATCTAACCTAGATCTTTATGATTTCTTGCCAAGTGGATTTTATACTTCTGAATCTTTGAACTAGCCAAACAGATTCAACTTATATCACATTTGAGTAAATAAACCTATATTCACTCAAATCCATGTGAAATAATAAAGTCATAAAATCTTTCTTTAGCTTTGAACTCTATCGTCTAGGCGTTCTAACAATAGTTCATATCTTTTGTTACTTTCAACAAGTAAGACTAGCTTGTCTTAAGTTGATCTAGAAATCAACCAACTTTCAAAAGTCCATTAAAATAGAGCTTTTGAATGTTAACTTGTTGATATGGTCTAAGCAACAATGCCAAAGATTAGTGGAACTCAAATCAAGGGGTTGATTTGAACCTAGTAAAGTTCTTTAAAGAGTTGTTTGTTTTAATCAAGCATATTGACTCATTCTGTAAATGACCATTTCATTCAAATGAACAAACAATCAAGCATTGTTTTTTTTTCTTCTGAATGTGAGTCTTTATGTGTTTGAAGCAGAAATTTAGGTATGCTGATTATGGAACAAAATAGCCATTAAGTTCCAGCCTTTGAAAGGACTTAAAACAAACTAGATGACCCTACAACTAATGTAGCATTGCCATGCTTCATTTCCCACTTGTAGGTCATTAGTGTATCCTAGCTTCCATTGTTTGAGTTATTATCGAAGTAAGAACCTCAAGCGGTATATGATACCAAGGAAGTTTGATTGCTAGGTTACTTCTCTTTAAACATAAACTTATAGGTAGAAACGGAATCGTAAATTCCTTTCATGTGTTCCTTTGTTTTCCTATTTCTTGTACCCTTTCTTATAGTCTTAAGAATTGAATTTTTTAGTGTTGACTTTTATACTTTGTTAGACATGTCCAATGTCACCAACAAGGTTCTTTACCATTTTAATTTATGTTGAATATTTTGTTTCAACTAGATGATCTTACCAGAAGCTTCTAAAGTTCTCTAAGCATCGATCTATTCGAATGTCTAGGGACTAGACTCATTCGAGAATTAAATGGACAAAGATATTAGGTTGTTAACCATTGGTAAAGCTGAGCGTATTAAACTCAATGCTTTATGATCTCAAAACTACATTGTATTTTGAATTCACAATTACCAATCGGTTTGCCATTCGATTTTGATTCTCGAAAACAACCATAAAAGTCGATATAAGAAACGTACATTTTAAATTGCTCATTTTCTCTCATTTCCGTGAATCGTTCTTGGATTCACTACCAATCGAGGAAATTTACTGTTACCTTTCTAAAAGGATTTATTGCAGTGCAAGATATTTAATTATAAACAATAATTAAAACATACATTGAAGCATGCAAAGTTTAAACATTTATCATGAATAATAACTTGAAATTAAAGCAACCATGCAATTCAAACAAGTTATTAGCATTTTATTCGATTTTATTGTTCCGGCAGGTGTGAATAAAATGATTCCAAGACCCTAAAATCATTGAAGAACTAAGCACAGTTTGTCGACTTAATCCTAAAACATCTTAGGTAAGCAAAAGCCTTTTGCTAATAGTCCAGAAACTACTCTTGGTTGATAGGTACGTCTAAGAACTTGTTAGGTAAACCTATCGATTTTGCCACGACATAAAAGGACTCCTTACTTATATCGTTGAGTTTCACCAAAACTAACATGTACTCACAATTATTTGTGTACCTTGCCCCTTTAGGACCAATAAGTAACACCTCGCTGAGCGAAAACTATTACTAGATTGATGTAAAGGATATCCAAGCAAGTGTATATTTTGGCATGGCACCTTTTAACTCAATTTTTAAGTTTGGAACTTAAGGCTCTTACTATGTTGGTTAGATTTTAAGTGAACTAAAATCCTTAATCATGCAACATAATCAAGCTTTTGATCTCATGCATTTTAAGACATATTTAAAAGCAATAAATAACTTAAAACATGCATAAGATATTTGTGATCTAGTATGGCCCGATTTCATCTTGAAGCTTTAACTTCAAAGTCCGTCTTGAAAATCTCCGTGGGAGGCACCATTTTCTTCGAATAGGATAAGCTATAACTAATTACAACTATTTGATGGTACGCAGACCATATTTGAATTGAAAAATAACTTTGGTACTTTAGACCAATTACATTCAAATTAATGGTACGCAGACCATATTTTCTATCCTATTTGGGCCATACTAGTCACTTCATAACCTGCAAAACAGTACATATACAATATATACCATTCACCCATTCATTATCATGAATGGCCCACTTTGCTGGTTAGTAAAACACATTATGCATCACGTAAATATTTGCAGCAATTAATCAAGGGCACCAATAATCTACCAATTATTCAGTCCTTATTAATTCTAATCAAGTTGTTTTAACCTTAAGGATTTGTAGACCTAATCAAGAGTTTATGACTAAAAAGCGCTCCCACTTAAAACAATAAATTTATATGCTTTACTAATTTTAAACATAAAAATGTATTTCTAGTCCAACCGGAAACATACAAATTTAATTTAAAGCTCATATAAATTTACAATTGAATCCAAAAAGTTTAATTTAATTCCAGTCGTATTTAAATTAATTCATGATTTTAATTTTAGTAAAATAATTAGAATAAATAACATTTATTATAATTACAATATTCAAAATTAAAATCCAAGAATTAATTTAAATTATTAATTTTAAAATTAATTAAAAATTACGTGAACTGAAATTTTCAAATTAAACATTCAAAACGATCTAATCGTAACGCAAACACCCTACGCGTTGCACGCCCATGGGCCGCACGCACACTGCCATTGCTGGCCATGTGCGCGCAGCCCATGCGCTCGTCGCATAGCTGCTGCATCCCCATCGCAAGCCTCCGCACGCATTGGTGCTCGCTGCGCGCGCCAGCGCTCATCGCACGCGAGCTATCGCTCGCTGGGCGCGCGAGCCATCGCTCGCTGGGCGCGCGAGCCATCGCTCGCTGGGCGCGCGACATCGCTCGCTGGGCGGGCGACATCGCTCGCTGTTCGCGCGAGCAATGCTGGCTGTGCGCGCGAGCAATGCTGGGCGCAGCGCTCGTGGCACGCGAGCTTGCGCTCGCTGCGCGCGAGGCTGCGCGCTCTTGTGCGAGGCAGCGCGCGTTGTGGCGCAGCTCGCTTGCTGCCCACACGCGACTGCCTTGGCTCGCCCTTCGCCCATGCCCATTCGTCCATTGCTCGTGGCACACGACACAAGGCAGGGCTGCTGCCTTGTGCTCGTGCACTACGCCCTTGCTCATTGCATTCGTGCCGCACGGGCGACGAGCTCCCTTGCTCGTCGTCGCATGCCCGCATTATACAACACCCCTTAAGGGTAACACGAAGCGTCCATTGCTTCGTGCGTGCAAGTTTTATGAACGAATCGCATAAAAATTTAAAATTTATATTTAAAATTAATGACAAATTAATAAATAATATTAATTTCATAATTTTAGGGCGAAAAATCGAAAATTTATTATCCAATTGATTTCCGATTGTTATGGATTCAAGTCTAGGTCATAAAAATTTAAAATTTATCATAAATTTACAATTTTTATGGTGGTTTTTAATCATAGGTTTCTAATTAAATTACAATTAATTATGAAAATCAAATTGATTCTAAATTATTCTAATTTTCAACAAATTAATCATAATTACAAATTAGATTGCATAATTAACAAGACTAGGCATTCAAACTTGTTAAACATATGCAGTAGGTCAATCAAAAATTCAAGATTTATCAACAAGAATCGCAAATATTTAATTTAACATCTTAAATTTACGAAATTTTGCATTCGAAAAACTAAAACCTTAGAAAAGTCATAGTTAGGCTTCGAATTTGAGAATTCTGGGTTCGGCAGAAAAGTACTATTTTTGTCAAAATTTTAGAATGCCTTTTACATGCGGAATTGACATAAAAATCACTCAATTCGGATGAGTAACGAAGAAACTGCCGAAAAACTGCGTACGTATAATTAAATAAACGCAATTTGCAATTAATTAACAATTACGAAAATTAATCACCCCTTTTAATTCTTGCAAATTTGTAATATTTAACCATGTTCATGCAATTTAGATTATGAAAATAATAAGGGGCTCGTGATACCACTGTTAGGTTATGATACATATGACATTACATAGATCATGCGGAAACAACCATTAACCCAGGACAACATATTATTTACACATAATCATATAGCATAATTTAGATGCATACTCTTTGTTGCGTGCCCTCCCTAGCTGCGCCCGAACCGAACAATAACAAGTCTTTAGGACTCCAAGTGTCGTCCCTCCGTAGATAGTCCACAGCACGTCCGGATCCGCCTTAAGATTGACCAACTAGAATCGCCCTTAAGGTACTAGAAAATTTCGGCACTTTTATGAGCAAGATGTGTGTTTTAGTTTTCTCTCAAAAACTCACTTTTTGAATACTTTGAAACTTGTTATAAATTGTGAGCCCTAGCCTCATATTTATAGGGGTATGGAAAGGGAATCGAAATCCTATTCAGATACAAATTAAACCTAGAATCCTACAAGAACTCTAATTTAATTAATTTATCAAATAGAATTAGGAACTTAATCTTTAACCGAACTCTGCATGTTTTAGGAAACGTGCACGAACACAAACACTTGCACACACACGCACGGCAGCCACGATGGGCCCCCATGCGTGCGCGCGAGCAACAGCCCACGCAGCGCCCGCGCGCGCTGCGCGCTGCGCGTGCTGTGCGCGCTGCGCAGCCTGCTGGGCCTGGCCTTGCGCTGGGCCTGGCGTGGCTGTTTGTGCGGCGCGCTTGGCTTGCTGGGCGATGGCCTGGCTTCGTGCTGGGCCTCGTCCGGCAGGCCTCGTCCGATGCTTATTCGTACGATGCGCTTCCGATTAAATTTTCCGATTCCGGAATTCATTTCCGATACGAACAATATTTAATATTTCCGATTCCGGAATTAATTTCCGTTTCGAACAAATATTTAATATTTCCGTTTCCGGAATTATTTTCCGATTCCGGTAATATTTCCGATTCTGCCAATATTTCCGTTTCCGGCAATATTTCCGATTCTGGCAATATTTCCATTTCCGATAATATTTTCCGATACGTACCATGTTTCCGTTTCCGGCAACATCTACGACTTGGATAATATTTATATTTCCGATACGATCCATATTTCCGTTTCCGGCAATATCATCGTTTCCGGAGTATTCATTTCTTGCCTGTGACGATCTCAGCTCCCACTGAAACCAAGATCCGTCGATTCCGAATATTCATAGATGGAGTATTTAATGCCATTAAATACTTGATCCGTTTACGTACTATTTGTGTGACCCTACGGGTTCAGTCAAGAGTAAGCTGTGGATTAATATCATTAATTCCACTTGAACTGAAGCGGCCTCTAGCTAGGCATTCAGCTCACTTGATCTCACTGAATTATTAACTTGTTAATTAATACTGAACCGCATTTATTAGACTTAACATAGAATGCATACTTGGACCAAGGGCATTATTTCCTTTAGTACTCTGCTGTCCGAAGCACTAAAGGGTGTGTACTCGGAGTCATAAAAGAGGACGGTGGCCTCGTCCTTCGTTGCAGGCCCCTGCGTTTGGCGCAGGGCTCGGCGCCTGGCGCCAGTGTGCTGACATGCAAGCCCACTCTTGTATAAATAGGGGGCTCGTCGGATCATTTCTTTGCAACAATCCTTCCCTGCTTTCCTTTGCATACTGCTTCCTCATGAAAAAGAAAAGAGAATATGGCTATGTCTTTTGAAAATGCCTTGAACTCGTGGCTCGGTTCGCTGGGCAAATTGTAGAAAAGGGAGCTTGATGGCCTGCATCTTGGGGTGCTCGCCTACTTTCGATTTGTAAAGCTTGATGTGCACTTCATTCTTGCTGCTCTGGAGGCTTGGGATCCGAATCATCATGTTTTCCGCTTCGGGAATAATGAGGTATGTCCCCTCCCTGAAGATTTTAGTGCTATATTGGGGTGGCCCATTATGCTGGAGCCATGCATGCCCAGTGTTGAAGAACACTTTTTCTTGGGTTTTGAAAGATATTTGGGCTTGAAGCCCCCACTTTTGAGTGTTGTTGTATATGGCAGAGGGATGGATTTGTCTCTCCTTGTCACCTATTTTGTTGGGCTTGATGTCCCCAAGGCTTTCCGCTTGAGGGCCTTTAGCTTTTGTTTCTTTGCTCGCTTCCTCTTTTCGAAAAAGGGTTTGGCAATGGTGATGCCTCCTTAATAGAGGTTGTAGATCAATTTGCTAATGGTCGGGACCCAATGCCGCTCGTGATTGGCGAAACATTGATGGGCCTTGACATGTTGAAATCGAACCCCTCTTCCTTGCCGTCGGGAAGTCCGGTATCACTCCAAGTAAGGATCTAGAGCTTTCTTGTATATTGAACTTGTACTTGTATTTTGAAGGTTGAATATTAAAATGCGTTTCTTGTATATTCCCCAAGGTCTGGCTTATGGAGAGGCTCATGTTGGTGGCACCACCGGAGAACATGGAAAGCTATAATAGAAAGGAATTCATTGTGCGGCGCATGGTATATGGCCGACTTTCTTTGGATGAGTGGCAAAGTGCACTTTCTGGAATTGGATCTTGTATAAGGTGGGTAGTTCCTTGGTGGGGAATAGCTACTATGAGACATGCCCCAGGTTCTACTACTTTGAGGGTGCCAAGCCTCACGATGCTGGTCTTCTACTCGCCTGCTAGAGAGATGAGACCATATGGCTTGAAACAGGAGATCCCGGACTGTGTTGAAGAGAATCCGAAACCTGTTGCGCTGAATGCAAATAGACTTGAAGTTTGGAGGCGGTATTGGATCTCCAAACCATTCTTGAGTGTTCAATACCCGCCCGAGCCTGATACTCTGTCTGCAGGGTACATAGTATGGACGAATGGCCCAAGCCAGAGGGACATTTCTTTCTCCGGACCAGCTAGAGTCCGAGGTTCTAGAGCTAGTGCCCTGCATCAATTAATTATGAGGAAGGTGACGAGAGTGTAGCCCGTCCGGTGCTTGACCGTTCGGAGTCCAAAGGAGGTTCGTCATCCTCCCGTCTTGGAAGACTAGAAAGTTCCTTCTCCCGCCGCTTGGGCAAGGGGAAGATTGATGATTGATTGCAGGAAGAGCCAGGGGATAGTACTCAAGGTGCCAAGACTCAAGAGCATAATCGCCCGACCCTAGATCTTTGTGGGGTAATGTGTTTGAAGTTGTATTGGAAGAAATTGTGTTTTAAGAATGTGTTTGGAAAATGTGTTTAGGAAGTGAAAAGGCTTTTGAACTTTGCTTCACTTGATCCTGACCTTGTATTAGCTTTGAAGGCTTTAGAGCCAAATAAATGGTATTGTGTTAAATTCCGCTTGAACATGCTTTGCTTTGAATTGACGAGTTTGGAATAAAGACAACAACAATTGAATTTTGAATTTGATTTGATTTTCAGGATGCCCTTAATTGAGGAAATTTTGAATTTATTTGTATTAAAGTGGTCGGGCCTCGAAATGAGGTTGCCTACGTGTCCCGTTAAGGAATCAAGCCGGACGTAGTTCTAACCCTTACAGGACTTTGAATTGGATTCTTGAATTTGAACATAGAACTTAGACATAGAACTTCTTGAGTTGATCGAGGTTTGTCAGAGATCGGTATTCTGTTCCATCGATGTCTGTTAGTTTGACTGCTACCCCGGAGAGGATTTTCTTGACAATGTATGGGCCTGCCCAGTTGGGTTTGAATTTTCCCCTTGGGTCCATGATGCTTTTGCGAAGGGCGCTGATTGACTTGTACATGTCTGGCCACTCGGCGCTGATAGACTTGTACATGGTGAGCGACTTGAAGCCGATGCTCATCAAGCATGATTAGCTCATCATACTTGCTTGTACCCATGCAGCTTTTGGGATATTTTCTTTCGAGGACTATCCTTAGAGAAGGTATCTCCAGCTTGATAGGTTGTACTGCCTCCATTCCATAGACCAATGAGAATGGGGTTGCACCAGTTGAAGTGCGAATTGAAGTTCGATACCCCCACAATGCGAAGTGCAGCTTCTGGGGCCAGTCTTTGTAATTGGTTGTCATTTTCATGATGATGGCTTTGATATTCTTGTTGGCTTCTTCGACTTCCCCATTGGTTTGTGGGCGATAAGGCGAAGAGCGATGATGTTGAATTTTGTATTCGGTGAATAGGTCTTCACACTCTCCTTGAAAATGGGTTCCCTGGTCACTAATGAACTCGTGAGGAACTCCGTATCTGCATATGATGTTTTCTTGTATGAACAGGGCCACTTGCTTGGAACCCAACACTTTGAATGACCTGGCCTCGACCCATTTGGTGAAGTATTCGATAGCAACCAGTATGAACTCATGACCCCTGGTGCCCGTTGGAGTGATTTTGCCAATGACGTCGATACCCCAGGCTGAGAGTGGCCACGACGATGATTGAGAGTACAACAATGATGGGGGAATGTGCTTTAGATTCGCACACTTTTGACAGGTAGGACATTTCTTGACAAAGAAGTAGCAATCCCGTTCGAGGGTAGTCCAGTATTATCGAGCCCTGATAATTTTGAGGGCCAACATCTTCCCGTTCATGTGGGTGCCACAGACTCCGGCATGTATGTTTTCCATGACTCTTTGAGCTTCGTGCTTGTCAACACATCGGAGATTAGGGCCGCTAGGGAACCTCTTGTATAGAATGCCGCCTTCTATGAAGAAATTGGCTGATTATAGTCGTAGAGCCCTTTGATTCTTGCTTGAAAAGTGCGGGGGATACTCTGAATGTTGTAGATACCTTTGAATGTCTGTAAACCAAGGTTCATCCCTGTCTTGCTCGACGCCGTCAATAGCATGGACATATGCTGCTTCTTGACGCGTTTGAATTGTAAGTGGCATTTCGGCCATGCCATTTGGAATGTTGATCATTGAGGCCAGCTTTGCCAGTGCATCGGCGAATTGGTTCTCCTCTCTTAGGAGATATGTATAGAGAAACTCTTCTACTTGCTCAGACAGCTGCTCAAGATAGGCCTGGTGTGGAGCCAAGCTCTCGTTCCTTACTTTCCATTTGCAGGAAATTTGATTGATGATTAAGGAGGAATCCCCGTAGACTCGAAGTTTCTGGACACCTAATGCTAAGGCGGCTTCCAGGCCCATGATGCATGCTTCATATTCTGCCGCATTTTTTGTGACGTTGAATTGCAGTTTTGCTGATATAGGAATGTGAGTGCCATCTGGGGCTACTAGAATTACTCCAACACCACATCCGTTCTGATTTGAAGCACCGTCAAAATGCATTGACCAGCTGTCATCACTTGTCATTAAGATTTGCTCGTCGGGTAAGTCGTAATCATCCTCTTCTGCCTCGATAGGACAGTCGGCTAGGAAGTCTGAGACTGCTGAACCCTTGATTGACTTTTCCGGAATGTATTTGAGATCGAATTCTGCTAGCATGACCAACCACCCGGACAACCGTCCGTGGAGAGCTGGTTTTTCGAATAAATACTTGAGAGGATCCGCTTTGCTGATTATATGCACTGTATGGAAGAGCATTTAGTGTCGTAGTTTTTTTGTGGCCCAAACCAAGGCGATGCTGAGTTTCTCGAGATGAGTGTATTTGGTCTCCTACTCGATCAGCTTTTTGCTTATGTAGTATACGACATTCTCCTTGCCTTCAATTTCCTGGGCGAGCATGGCCTCTACTGCTGATTCTGTTGTTGTGAGGTAGAGCCTGAGGGGAATCCCTGGCATGGCTGGCTTTAGTACTGGTGGGTTGGAAAGGTATTTCTTAATAGTGTCATCCCACACTTTGGGCTCGCTTTTCCGGAGCTTTCGAAATACCGGTTCACAGATCATTGTGAGTCTTGAAATGAACCTACTGATATATACCTCAATTTCCATGTGAATCATATCGCTCATGATGGTTGTGGCTGTACTTTGATAGGTAGCCCCTGCGTTCTTTAGTCCGAAAGGCATAACTGTGTAGCAATATGTACCCAACTGAGTGATGAAGGTTGTCTTCTCCATATCCGCCTCTGCCATGGGAATCTGATTGTAGCCTGCATACCCGCCCATAAAAGAGAGTAAGGCATGATTTGCGGTGTTGTCGACCAAGATGTCGATGTGAGGCAATGGAAAACCGTCTTTAGGGCTGGGCCTGTTAAGATCTCTGTAGTCCACACACATTCGTACTTTGCCGTCTTTCTTTGGGACTGGGACGACCGACATTGCGATCCATTCTGGATTCTTTGCTTCTCGAATAAACCCGGCCTCTAGCTGCTTAGAGACCTCTTCTTGAATTTTGAGGGAAACGTTCGGTTTCATGCGACGAAGTTTCTGCTTGATGGGCTTTGAACCTGGAATGAGGGGAATTGTATGTTGACCGATGCTTGGATCAACCCCTGGCATATCATGATAGGACCATGCGAAGACGTCTATGTACTCTAATAGTAGCTTGATAAGATCATCCCGCTCTGCTTGAGAAAGAGTTAGACCAATCTGAACTAGCTTTGAATCACCGTTGTTAGAAAGGTTAATTTTTTCTATTTCTTCAATTATGGGCGTCCTGTTTTCATGATTTTCAATAGCTTTTAGAATTTCAAGGTCAATTTCTTGTGAAGCAAGGTTGTTGGATTAGGATTGTGTTTTGAATTAGAACTCGGAGAGTAAGCAGAAATTGAAATATTATTGAAATCAGCAATCATTACATCGACTGTTTTGACTTGAAGCTCGGCCTTTAGAGGCTCTTGATTGATGCAAGACTCTAGTCCTAGACTCTTAAACTCGTTGCTAGACTCAGATCCAGACTCATCCTCCGACTCGGACTCGCTCATCATAGATCCTTCGCCCACAGTAATCTTGAACATTTTCCCATTTGGAGCAGATATTTTGAGGGACTTTCTCCAGCCATTGACCATCTTCTCACTTGGAGTAATCAGCTTAGATGGGTCGAAGTCTTCGATTTGAGTCACTAGTGGAAAAAGGCTTATTTGCATCCCCGCATTTGCCACGCCATTCTAAACATGTGACGCAAATGACAAATTTTAGCATAAAATTTAGTCATTTGCGTCGCAGCTTTGTGAAACTGCGACGCAAATGACTCTAGGATGCCCCCCAGAGTCATTTGCGTCGCAGATTAGTAAAACTGCGACGCAATTAACTCAATCAAGTGCGTCGCAGATTTACTAATCTGCGACGCAAATGACTCTGGGGGGCATCCTAGAGTCATTTGCGTCGCAGTTTAGTAATTCTGCGACGCAAATGATGTTTTGAATTTTTTCTAAAATTTCAATGCGATATTCCACAGCGACCTCACTGCTTCAATTCTAAAATTTTTTCTAAAAACCCAATTGCAAAAGCTTCACCCCTCACTGCTTCAATTCCTTCCTCCAACTTCCTCGGCCTTCCTCGTCCTCCGCCGTCAACCTCGTCCTCCGCCGTCAACCTCCGTCTTCCTCGACCTGCTGTTCGTCTTCCTGCCGCGTCAACCTCCTCTTCGCACAGCTCATTGTCCTCCAACTTCCTCCTCGTCGCCGCCCCCTGATCGTCGTTCAACCCCCGGCCTCTTCACAGGTCACTGTCGCCGCTGCTTGCTAACGCCGTCGGCTGCCACGACGCTGGCCCTCCTCTCTTCAATTGCTCCATCGATTAATTAGGTACATTTTAATTTTATTTTGTGGATATTATTTAATTGAATTTTAATTGTGCATTTTAATTATAATTGTGGATATTATGTTTGAATTTTAATGGTACATTTTAGTGGAATTTTAAGATTGAATTTTAATTGTGGATATTATTTAATTGAATTTTAATTGTGCACATTTAAGATTTAGGTTTTGTTGAATTTTAATTGTAGTTTTTGGTGAATTGTAATAGTTGGTTTTGTTGAAATTATTTGTTTATTACAATTAGGTTTTGTTGAATTAAGGTTATGAAATGAATTTTTGGGTTTGTTTAGGTTTATGAGATGGTTTGTGTAGGTTATGAAATGATGTTTTGGGTTTGCTACAAAATTCGGGTTTGTGAATTTGTGATGTGAAATGAATTGTACTATGGGAACTTGTTATTAGTTATGGTAGGTTTTGTTGGAAGCCATGGATTTATAATGATATGAATAGCCTAGTTTATATTCTAACCTTTGACAAAATTTGGTCATATTGTTTTATCTTTAGTGGTTGAAAATGGATCGGAGTTGGATGTATGGTAGTAAACGATTTTCTACAAGGTTCTTACAAGGGATTCAAGAGTTCATTAAGGTTGCCTTGAAACATCAATCAGAACATGAATCAAGTTTAATTCTGTGTCCTTGTTGTGATTGCAATAATTCAAGGGGGTATCGGGATATTGATGATATTGTTGATCACATAGTTCGTCGCGGTTTTAAGGGTAACTACACGACGTGGACATGGCATGGTGAGAGCATAGATCATGGGGCAAGTTCTAGTATGCCGAGCTCGAGTCAGCATAATCATTGTGATAATGGTGATGATAATGAAATTGAGGATGATATTGGTGTTGAAAGTGAGGAAGAAGAGGAGAAAGATAGGATAGATGATATGATGCATGATGTGGAAGACCATCATTTCGTTGAGCGTCCCCATATGTATGATAGTATAATCAAAGCTTCCGCAACACCATTATATCCTGGTTCTACACAAACTGTACTTGGTGCCGTCATCGAATATTTCAACTTAAAGGTGGAAAACGGTTGGACCAACAAGAGTTTTTCACAGTTTTTGGAGGCCACGTCTGGTAATCTTCCTGAAGGAAACAAACTTCCAAGGTCTAACTATGAGGCCCAGAAGCTTATGTGTCCTTTGGGTATGGATTATGAGAAGATACACGCGTGTCCAAATGATTGCGTGTTGTATCGAAAGCAGTATGCAAATCTGCATGAGTGTCCAAGATGCGGATTGTCCCGTTACAAGATCGTGGAGAATGATGCAACATCAACTAAGAAGAAACCTTCTCCGGCTAAGGTGCTTTGGTATCTTCCAATTATACCAAGATTTAAGCGCCTTTTCTCAGAAGAGAAAACTGCAAAACTCTTGAGGTGGCATGCCGAGGGGAGGAAGAAAGATGGGTTAATGAGGCATCCTGCTGATTCTCCACAATGGAGGAACATTGATCGAAAGTACAAGGTCTTTAGGGAAGAAGTTCGGAATCTCAGGCTTGGTCTTTGCACGGATGGAATGAACCCATTTGGGACACTTAGTACCCAATATAGCACTTGGCCGGTTCTTCTCACCATATACAATTTGCCTCCTTGGTTATGCATGAAGCGTAGATACATCATGTTGTCGCTCTTAATCTCTGGGCCTAAACAACCCGGAAATGACATAGATGTGTATCTAGAGCCACTCATTGAAGATTTGAAATTGTTGTGGGATGAAGGGGTGTTGATGTTTGATGCATACACCAAAACCAATTTCACTTTACGTGCCATGATTTTTTGTACGATAAATGATTTCCCGGCTTATGGAAATTTGTCAGGGTATTCTGTAAAGGGAAAGAAGGCATGTCCAGTTTGTCATGATGATTTGGTCTCGAGGCGCCTAAAATTTTGTGGGAAAGATGTGTACATGGATTACCGGATGTATCTTCCTGAAGATCATCCATTTCGAAAAGAGAAGGAAGCTTTTAATGGAGAATTGGAGATGAGAGAAGCTCCTGCCCCCTTATGTGCGTGTGAGGTTTATGAACGGGTTAAAGACATTGAGACAGAGTTTGGTAAGCCTTATAAAGGTCAGCCAAGTGGTGGTTACAAGAAGAGGTCTATCTTTTGGGATCTCCCATATTGGAGAGATTTGGAAGTTAGGCATTGTTTGGATGTAATGCATATTGAGAAAAATGTTTGTGATGCCATTGTTGGGACATTGTTGAATATGCAAGGGAAAACGAAGGATGGGCCTAAAGTTAGACAAGATATGGCTGCTATGGGTCGCTCCGAGTTGGCACCTCAAGAAAGGGGAAAACGCTGGTACCTTCCCCCAGCTTGTTTCACCTTGTCTAAAAAGGAGAAAGTTAGCTTTTGTGAGTCTTTGCATGGCTTAAAGGTCCCTGCCGGTTACTCTTCAAATTTTCGTAGACTTATGTCCATGTCTGAC
Organism: Spinacia oleracea; assembly: GCF_020520425.1. NCBI lineage: Eukaryota > Viridiplantae > Streptophyta > Magnoliopsida > Caryophyllales > Amaranthaceae > Spinacia > Spinacia oleracea. The sequence goes on along the minus strand of NC_079488.1, from coordinate 7,844,426 downwards.
TTGAAATTAGTTGGAATGAAATCTCATGATTGTCACGTGTTGATGCAACAATTGCTGCCGGTTGCAATTCGAGGGATATTGCCGCCACAAGTGAGGTATACCATTACAAGATTGTGTTTCTTTTTCAACACAATTTGTAGCAAGGTGATCAATCCAACAATACTGGATGATTTGCAGGCTGATGTACTTGAGACCATGTGTCGGTTTGAAAAGTATTTTCCGCCATCATTCTTTGACATGATGCCTCATTTGATTATTCATCTTGTTCGTGAAATTAAGCTTTGTGGGCCAGTTTGTATGAGGTACATGTATCCCTTTGAACGGGAAATGGGTACCTTGAAAAATAGAGTGATGAATCCGGCCAAACCTGAAGCTAGTATTGTCCAACGAACCGTCGCGGAGGAAGTTGCTGCATGGGTTTCTCAATATATGGCACGTTTGAAAGAAGTCGGAGTACCAAAGTCTAGACATGATGGGAGACTTGGGGGTCAAGGTACAATTGGCAAGAAAAGGATATCAATCAGTTCTGAAATGATGTGTAAGGTTGAGCTGTTTGTGGTGCAAAGTCTTAGTGAAGTCCATCCATACGTGGCTGAGCACATGAACTTTCTTAGAGAGCAATATCCTTCAAAAAATGGTCCTCAACTGATAAAAGAGCATAATCGTTCATTCCTCACATGGTTCAAGCGTCGAGTGATGGATCAATTTTCCGACACGCCTAATGAGGTATCTGACATGGTGAGATGGTTGGCATATGGTCCTAAATGTCAAGTCATATCTTATGAGGGGTACGACATCAATGGCTATTCTTTTTACACGAAGCGACAAGATGACAAAACGACGATGCAAAATAGTGGTGTTACGGCAATATGTTTGTCTTCAGAGTATGCTAGTGTAAAAGATAGAACACTTGTAGATAAGACGAACTCTTACTATGGAGTCATTGAAGAAATATTAGAGTTGGAATATAAGTATTTTAAGATTCCTCTATTCCGGTGCAAGTGGGTTGATATTAGTCGCGGTGTCAAAAAGGATGAACATGGGTACCTGACACTTGTAAACTTTAGTCGAGTTGGGCATCTTGCAGATCCTTTCATATTAGCATCACAGGCAAAACAAATCTTTTACATGGTTGACCCTGCCGATCGTAGTTGGTCAGTTGTTCTGGAAGGCAAAAGAAGAATACTTGGCGTTGAGGATGTAGATGATGAAGAAGAGTATGATGAGCAGTTTAATGAGATTCCACCTTCCTCCTGGCATATCCCTCAAATGATTGACGATGTTGACATGAGTTATACACGCCGAGATCATGATGAAGGATTTTATGTTGAAAAAGAGAAATAGTGAGATAGGTACTATTTTGGCAACTATTTTTTCACCAAGTTAATTTGTAGATTAGTTAAAAGTTGGGTTCGAAAATGTCATTTTTGCCTAAATATGTACTATAACGACCCAATTACCCTTAAATGTGGAATAATAGATTAGTACGAGGCTTAGAAAGTTATAACTATGCATATGAGACATGTAATAAGTTTGAAAACATTCCTTAGGTTCTTTGGTTCAAAGTTGGGTTCGAAAATGTCATTTTTGCCTAAATATGTACTATAACGACCCAATTACCCTTAAATGTGGAATAATAGATTAGTACGAGGCTTAGAAAGTTATAACTATGCATATGAGACATGTAATAAGTTTGAAAACATTCCTTAGGTTCTTTGGTTAAAAGTTGGGTTCGAAAATGTCATTTTTGCCTAAATATGTACTATAACGACCCAATTACCCTTAAATGTGGAATAATAGATTATTACGAGGCTTAGAAAGTTATAACTATGCATATGAGACATGTAATAAGTTTGAAAACATTCCTTAGGTTCTTTGGTTCAAAGTTGGGTTCGAAAATGTCATTTTTGCCTAAATATGTACTATAACGACCCAATTACCCTTAAATGTGGAATAATAGATTAGTACGAGGCTTAGAAAGTTATAACTATGCATATGAGACATGTAATAAGTTTGAAAACATTCCTTAGGTTCTTTGGTTAAAAGTTGCGTTCGAAAATGTCATTTTTGCCTAAATATGTACTATAACGACCCAATTACCCTTAAATGTGGAATAATAGATTAGTACGAGGCTTAGAAAGTTATAACTATGCATATGAGACATGTAATAAGTTTAAAAACATTCCTTAGGTTCTTTGGTTCAAAGTTGGGTTCGAAAATGTCATTTTTGCCTAAATATGTACTATAACGACCCAATTACCCTTAAATGTGGAATAATAGATTAGTACGAGGCTTAGAAAGTTATAACTATGCATATGAGACATGTAATAAGTTTGAAAACATTCCTTAGGTTCTTTGGTTCAAAGTTGGGTTCGAAAATGTCATTTTTGCCTAAATATGTACTATAACGACCCAATTACCCTTAAATGTGGAATAATAGATTAGTACGAGGCTTAGAAAGTTATAACTATGCATATGAGACATGTAATAAGTTTGAAAACATTCCTTAGGTTCTTTGGTTCAAAGTTGGGTTCGAAAACGTCATTTTTGCCTAAATATGTACTATAACGACCCAATTACCCTTAAATGTGGAATAATAGATTAGTACGAGGCTTTAGGATAGTGGTGGTTGTTCAAAGGATGATGGATGGTTACACCTGATACTTCTTTATTCAGGGAATTTCCATACTCCTTGAATTCTTATGCAACTGGTCTCTATATTATGCTCATGGAGCTGGATATTATGTCATCCATGTTTGCACTCCCAAACTACCTCCCAACCCGGAAAAAAAACATCTTATTTGGATTTAAGTGTCTGCTAAGTTCCTGTGTACCATCTAATTGCTGGTTGTTAGTATCTGAAGGTTATTTCAGGAGCTTGGTTGTGCTTTCTTTGTTGCTTAATCTTTAAAGAACAGTCTGTTTTTGGGTGGGTTTGTGGACCAAAATTTTGCATATTCAAATTCATTCCCCAGCATTTGTACAGAACTGATCAGAACTGACCAGTTCTATGCACTGATCTGCACAGCTCAGATCAGAACTGTGCAGATCAGTGCACAGAACTGGTCAGAACTGATCAGTTCTGTGCACTGATCTGCATAGTTCTGATCTGAGCTGTGCAGATCAGTGCACAGAACTGGTCAGCTCTGATCAGTTCTGTGCACTGATCTGCACAGCTCAGATCAGAACTGTGCAGATCAGTGCACAGAACTGGTCAGTTCTGATCAGTTCTGTGCACTGATCTGCACAGTTCTGATCTGAGCTGTGCAGATCAGTGCACAGAACTGATCAGCTCTGATCAGTTCTGTGCACTGATCTGCACAGTTCTGATCTGAGCTGTGCAGATCAGTGCACAGAACTGGTCAGCTCTGATCAGTTCTGTGCACTGATCTGCACAGTTCTGATCTGAGCTGTGCAGATCAGTGCACAGAACTGATCAGTTCTGACCAGTTCTGTGCACTGATCTGCACAGTTCTGATCTGAGCTGTGCAGATCAGTGCACAGAACTGATCAGAACTTTATTTTTATTTTAAAATCCTGCTTTTGAAGGTATGTAATTTTAATGATTTTCCAATGCAGTAGCGTCAGGCATGGATGAAGATCAACACGCAAATTCAGGTCCTTCTAACAAATCACCAAATCAAGTGCCCCAAAAGCAAAAAAAGAAGCCAAGAGGCCCTACAAAAGGAATAAAATCCATGCCCGGGGTTCCAAGAAAAATTGAATGGGATCACTTGGACCGACCCACAGGGAAATGGGCAACGGATTACAAGAATCACATTGGCGAGATAAGTCGCGCAAAGGTTTCAATATTGATCAGAACCTGGGAAGATGTTTCACAAGGAATAAAAGACACTTTGTGGGAAGACGTCAAGGTAACCGGTTTTATTTTGGAAATTCAGTTGTACATATCTACGTGTCTTTTTCATGTGCTAAAAGACTTTCTTGTTCCTTTTCTTTTTCTTTCATTTAGAGAGAATTTCATATCACAGATGAAACTAAGAAAGAAGTTGTCTTAAAGAGTTGTGATAAGCGTTGGAGGGAATTCAAATCAAGATTGACGACTGGTTGGATTCGGGGTACAAGGAAAAGGCCAAAAGATGAAAAGATGCCATATGATTTGTATAGTTATATAACTAAGGATATATGGAAGGAATTTGTGAAGATACGTACCTCCGAAGAAGCTGAGGTATAAAAATTATTCTTATTTAAAGTCTTGTTATAATCTAAGTTTTATTTTGTTGTAATAATTTCTTTTACCCCCCTAAAATTAGGAAATAAGTGAGAAAGCAAGACAAAGTCAATCTTTCAACATATATCCTCATCATATGGGACAGAAATCATATGCTGAAATGACAAGTGAATGGCAGAGAAAAGGGTACATTCCCTCAGTTTCTTCGTCATCTGAAGGTTCCTCTGCGTCTACAATTTCTTCAAGTTTGCCGAGTAGGACATGTTTATGGCTTCTTGCAAGATCGAAACCAGATGAGAAAGGAAATCCTTACTTGCCGGATGAGGGCACACAAAAGGTCAAAGAAAATATTGTAAGTTCATTTAACAATTTTGCGTAATGTTGTGATTCCTCTAATTTCATATATGTTCTTAAATATGAAACCAAGTGTTGAACTTTTCTCAAAACCATTTGATTTCATGTAGGATGAATGGAAAAGGAAACAAGATGAAGGGGAATTTGTTCCCAAAAATGACCTAGGACGACCCAAATAGCCTTAAATGTGAAATAATAGATTGTAAAGGGCCTTAGAAAGTTATAACTATGCATATGAGACGTGTAATAAGTTTGAAAACATTCCTTAGGTTCTTTGGTTCAAAGTTGGGTTCGAAAACATCATTTTTGCCTAAAAATGACCTAGGACGACCCAAATAGCCTTAAATGTGAAATAATAGATTGTAAAGGGCCTTAGAAAGTTATAACTATGCATATGAGACGTGTAATAAGTTTGAAAACATTCCTTAGGTTCTTTGGTTCAAAGTTGGGTTCGAAAACATCATTTTTGCCTAAAAATGACCTAGGACGACCCAAATAGCCTTAAATGTGAAATAATAGATTGTAAAGGGCCTTAGAAAGTTATAACTATGCATATGAGACGTGTAATAAGTTTGAAAACATTCCTTAGGTTCTTTGGTTAAAAGTTGGGTTCGAAAACATCATTTTTGCCTAAAAATGACCTAGGACGACCCAAATAGCCTTAAATGTGAAATAATAGATTGTAAAGGGCCTTACAAAGTTATTACTATGCATATGAGACGTGTAATAAGTTTGAAAACATTCCTTAGGTTCTTTGGTTCAAAGTTGGGTTCGAAAACATCATTTTTGCCTAAAAATGACCTAGGACGACCCAATTAGCCTTAAATGTGAAATAATAGATTGTAAAGGGCCTTAGAAAGTTATAACTATGCATATGAGACGTGTAATAAGTTTGAAAACATTCCTTAGGTTCTTTGGTTCAAAGTTGGGTTCGAAAACATCATTTTTGCCTAAAAATGACCTAGAACGTACGACCCAATTAGCCTTAAATGTGACTACTACGTATATAATTGCATTTACATGTGTAAACAAAGTATATAATTGCACTTACATGTAAAATATTCTTTGCATTTACATGTGTAAACAAAGTATATATAATTGCATATTTTATCGAATGTGTAGTGCTTTTCGGAGTTACAAGAGACTAGGTGGACAATCTAAGGGAACTAAATTAACATGGATTCCAGCACAGGTATATATAATATATATAATTAGTTTATTATTTACCTAAGAAATAAGTTTTTCAAAATTATAACATACAATGTGATAGAAATTTTACTTGTGTTATTTATTTTAATGCATTTAGTGTGCTCAACAACCGGGATCACTAGATTGTGGCTACTACGTCATGCGTTTTATGTACGACATAATAATGAATCATGCTAATAGTCAAGATCTTACTAAGGTATGTTCTCATAAACTACGTACTTTATATAATAAATTGAAGTACACAAAACTATTATATTGATCAATCGTTGATAAATTGAATTATTTACACTTTTTTAGGATTTTTCAAGAACATTGCCTTATTCAGCGGAGGAGATTAATGAGGTGAAAGATTTTTGGGCAGATTACTTCATGAACAATGTCGAATTTTTAGCTTAATTTGTAATATGAACTTGATCTCTAGCTAGCTACGTACCTTTGTTGTAATAATTTTATGTTTGTTGTAACATGTTGGTTGATCGATCTATGACGAATTTAATTGCCTTTTATTGGGAACGTTAATTACGTTGTAAACTTTTGTGACAGGTATTAATTATAAATGTATTCCCGGTATTGGGAATGAACCGTCTAATTTCAAAGACGATCATGTCGGAATTTCCAACTAATATTAAAAAACGAATATTTTTTTTAATAAAAATAAGTCATTTGCAACGCACGTTAGCTCAATGTGCGAGGCAAATGACTTAATTTTTTGGCGCTAAAATTGTCATTTGCGTCGCACATTAAGCTATTGTGCGTGGCAAATGACTTTTTTTAAAAGTCATTTGCGTCGCACAATTAGCAAAAGTGCGTTGCAAATAACTTTTCAACATGGTGCCTGAAAAGTCATTTGCAACGCACATTAGCTAAATGTGCGACGCAAATGAACCTTATTTGCGTCGCACATTTAGCTAATGTGCGTTGCAAATGACTTTTCAGGCACCATGTTGAAAAGTTATTTGCAACGCACTTTTGCTAATTGTGCGACGCAAATAAGGTTATTTGCGTCGCACAAATGTGCGACGCAAATGACTTTTAGTCATTTGCGTCGAGAGCTTTTGCCACGCACGATGTGCGACGCAAATATGCTTAAAAGTGCGATGCAAATGACCCTTTTTCCACTAGTGAGTGATCATCTAGACCATAGTGTCTTCGGAAATGGATGGGGTTATTTCCTGGCCAAACAAGAGACCGAAAGCTGATGAATCAAGGCATTCAGGGATAGCTTTATCTTGTATTGGGGGAGCATCCTCTAGGAAGTGACAGTCTTGAAAGATCTCGAATCCAGGGTAAAGGACCCCTTCTGAAGAGTCATAGAAAGGCTCTGGAAAGTCAAAGTACAAGTCATCCTCTCCTTCTTTTACGAATTGTCCATTAAGTGTAAGCTGATGTGGAGGTACTTTGAATTGATCATTGCCAGCTCGACAGGCTCTTAGCTTAGCCTTTTGCTGCTTGTTATCGAACTTGGTTGGCTTGTATCCCAGACCACAACAGTTAGTCTGTCCTTGAGCTTTGAAAGGAGACTCGGTAGGCGGTGGCAGAGTAGTGCCTAAGAAGCGCCCACGCTTGATCATCATGCGCCTTGCCATGGGATTCATTTTGGACTCGATGGCTCCAACTTCGGCACTGAACCCCCAAAGGTTTTCATCATTGTCATCATGTTCTATTAATATCAGATCCTTGTCGGCTATCTTGGTCTTTGGATGCGACGCGTGCAGGGTAATGATATTTCCTTGGACCTCCATTCGGACTTTCTGATGAAGTGAGGATGGCAATGCTTTGAGGTCATGGATCCAAGGTCTCCCCAAGAGGAGATTGAAGCTTGCTTTGATGTTGAGCACTTCAAAGCTCACTTTGCGCTCGATCGGTCCTGTGCGGAGTAGCAGAGTGAGAGTTTCCATTGCTTCCCGGAGAGTGTTGTCATAGGCACGAAAACCTTGGGAGGAACTAGAAAAATCACTAGGGGTGAAACCCAAATTCTCAGCAGTGCGAAGAGGACACACATTGATTGCTGATCCATTGTCCACTAGAGTCATGGGGATGATTTTGTCTTTGTATTTGACAGTCAGATAGAGAGCCTTGTGATGGCTTGCCCCCTCAGGTGGGAGGTCTTCATTTGTAAAAGTAATTCCTTTTTCCAGATTTGTAAGCAATCCGACCAATTTGTCAGGAGTGACTTCTGGGGTGACGTTCAACTTGACAAGAGCATTGATGAGAGCAGTGCGGTGCTCCACAGAGGAAGACTTGAGTTTCCAAATATTAACCTCTGCCTTAGTGCGCTTCAATTGCTTGATCAAAGGGTTTTCCTCGGGGGGTAGAGGGATGTTAGTTGCCGGTGTCGTTCTGTTGATTGGCTCTTGAATTTTACCGGACCTAGTCATGACCTGAACATTATTTTCTGCCTTAGGGTCCAAGTACCAGTCGGCGCTCACAATTTCTCGGCATTCATCGTCAGAGATGTTTTCAATAGGAGGGTCCTGATATGTGTCTTCATCATCGCTGGCCCATATCCCACAAATGTCTCCTTGAGGTAACGCAGATTTCGAGCTTTCACTTGGCTGCGCAAGGGTTGGCACAGGCCTTTGGTTATGAAAAATTTCCTTTACCTCGAAAGGGCCCACATCATGGAAAAGTGTTTCTTGATTGTCTTCGAGAGCCCTTATACGAACCTCAACTTCCTCAACACGTTCATAGAGCTCTGCTACAGCTGCTGCTAGTGAAGTCATCTTGAATAGGATTTTGAGGGAATGAGTCTGAGCACCTAGTTATCACATGATTTTGAACTTTAGAACTTGGACCTCTCGACACATGGTATGATATGCATGCAATGAATGAGACCTAGACTTGACTCTAAGCGCCACTACGAAGATTCGGGATTTTGGATTTTGTACTTGTATTCGAGGTTTGCAACCCGTTGGAAGTGTTTGAGAGGAGCCTTCATTCTTTTGTGGAAGTTGACTCCTCGTGCTAGAACTTGGAATATCGAAAAAGAATATTTCGACCTATTGGAAATTGAACTATTTTAGGGGAATTTCAACCCATTGAGAATTTGGAAATTGGACTTGTACTAGGAGATTGAATTTTGTATTATTTCAAGGGAATTTCAACCCGTCAATATTTTAGGGGGATTTCAACCCAATCGGATTTGGAATATTTCAGGGGAGTTTCAACCCGATTGAAAGGGAATTGATTTTGTATTATTTCAAGGGAATTCAACCCGTCAATATTTTAGGGGGATTTCAACCCATTGGATTTGGAATATTTCAAGGGAATTTCAACCCGCTAGATCTCGAAATATTTTAGGGGAGTTTCAACTCGTTGAATTTTGAAGTATTTTAGGGGAGTTTCAACCCGATTGGACAATTTGGAACTTGTATTATTTCAGGGGATTTTCAACCCGTTGGAAGTATTTGGAAATGGGGTTTGTATTATTTCGGGGGATTTTCAACCCATTGGAAGTATTTTTAATTTTGTTCTTTGGGAGCAATGGAAAGCAAGAATTTTTTTGTAGCTTGAAGATGAGCTTTGAAATTTGGATTCGATTCGAAGTTTGAACCTTGAAATGGAAAAGACGCACTATATGAGGCCTTGTGTTTTGAAAATTCCGGCATTACGCCGTCATGGAATTGAGGCATTTTGACTTGGAACTTTGACTTTTGAAAAAAAAAAAGGATTTGAATGGGAATTTGAAGGTTGAAAGTCCGGCATTATGCCGCCGTGGACTTGGAATTTTGAAGTGTTTGAAATTGAAAGAGGAAATTTGGCATTACGCCATCATGGATTTGAAGTTGGAAGCTTCGAATATAGGACTTGAGATTGAATTTATAACTTCGAACTTGAGGTTTGAAATATGGAATGGAAAAGTCGGCATTACGACGACATGAATTTGGAACTTGACACTTTGAGTATAGGACTTGAAGTTTTGAAAGATTGAATAGAAAAATCGGCATTACGCCTGTCATGAGTTTGGACATTCGAATTTGAGGTTTTGAGATTGAAATTGGTGATTTGAGTTTGAGGTTTGAAGAATGTTTGAACTAGAAAGTCCGGCATGACGCCGTTGGACTTGAGTTTTGAATTTGGAATTTGAGATTTGAATTGGAAGATCCGGCATTATGTCGGCGTTGGATTTGGACTTGAATTTGAAACTCGGAAATTTGAATTGGAATATCCGGCATTATGTCGCCGTTGGATTTGGACTTGAATTTGAAGTTCGAATTTTGAATTGAAAAATCCGGCATTATGTCGCTGTTGGATTTGGACTTGGACTTGAAACTCGGAAATTTGAATTGGAAAATCCGGCATTATGTCGTCGTTGGATTTGGACTTGGACTTGAAACTCGGAAATTTGAATTGGAAAATCCGACATTATGTCGCCGTTGGATTTGGACTTGAATGTGAAATTCGAAATTTGAATTGGAAAAACCGGCATTATATCGCCGTTGGATTTGAATTTTGAAAATGAAACTCGAAATTTGGACTAGAAAATCCGGCATTATGACGCCGTTGGATTGAATTTGAATTTGAAACTTGGAATTTGGACTAGAAAATCCGGCATTATGACGCCGTTGGATTGATTTTTGAATTTGGAATTTGTGCGTGAGGCGTGTTTGAGGGTTTTTAATCAAATAGAGTGGCACTCCTAAAAGACCTTAAATCGACGATTTTAGATGCATGAGGATTGAATGATGCTCCTAGGGGTTTGGTTTCCTAGTTGGAGGGTAATTGGTTTTGGAAAGCTAGAACTCGAGGTTAGTCATTCACGCGTGCAAAGACGCCCACACAATGCACAAGTAGCACGTTGTCACACTAATCATGAATATGAATGCAACATGCAAAGTTTTCAACCTAAGGTCGGTCTAAGTTTTGTATGATGTAAGTGGTCGGCTTTGGGTGTCAAAAAGTACTTGACTAAGAGACGGATCCGGCGACAACTTGCACATCCGCCTAAGGGACGTATGTGTCGGCAGACGGCCTCCATACTTGACATCGGGAATGTCAAGTAAATACCAAGTTTCGGTAGGCGCGGAAATGGTCACACACTTTGGTCGGGAACCGTATGGAGAGTCACCATTTCGTTTCCCCCGGGGCTAGCCCTAATGTAGAACACATCCGTTTGGGCAAGGTAGAAATTAGTTTTGCACAAATATGGTTTTCGAAAAATGCATGAAATGCCTAGAAATTGGAAATTGAAATCGTACATGAATGTTGTATTTGAAAATCTTGTTTTTTGACATTCGTTCTCGAGGTTTGGGAGCGTCCTTCAAGATTCAAAAATAGACTAACTTCCAACACGAAAATTTGAGCAAAAGTGGGCAACAGGCCACTGTAGGGGAATACAGTTAAACATAATAACATGTTCGGAAACGATCCCCAAAGCCAGGAAGCATGTATAAAGCACAGATTAAGCAGACTTACGTTTGAAGCGTGTTTTCCACGAATTGTCAACGAACACGAACTTAGAACTCCACTTGTCGTTCCTCTACTTGGTTCACCTGTTAGGTTATGATACATATGAATAAACATAAATCATGCGGAAAAACCATAAAGCCAGGAAACATACTATTTACACATAATCATTTAGCATAATTCAGATGCATACACTTTGTAGCGTGCCCTCCCTAGCTGCGCCTAAAACGAACAAGAACAAGTCTTTAGGATTTGTATTGAAACACAAGCGTTGCACGAGCACGAGCATCGCACAAACCCGCGCAGGCCTTGCGGCGCACACGAGCTGGCGCTGCTCGCAGCCCACGAGCATCAGCCCGCGCGCGCGCCTTGGCTTTTGCTGGGCCTGGCCCTGCGCTGGGCCTGGCGTGGCTGGCGTGTGTTTGTTGCGCTTCGGCTTGCTGGGCGATGGCCCGGCTTCGTGCTGCGCCTTCGTCTGGCAGGCCTCGACCGATGCTAATTCGTACGATACGCTTCCGATTAAATTCTAGATTCCGGAATTCATTTCTGATACGAACAATATTTAATATTTCCGATTCCGGAATTAATTTCCGTTTCCAAAAAATATTTAATATTTCCGTTTCAAAAATTATTTTCCGATTTCGATAATATTTCCGATTCTGACAATATTTCCGTTTCCGGGAATATTTCCGATTCCGGCAATATTTCCATTTCCAATAATATTTTCCGATACGTATCATGTTTTCGTTTCAGGCAACATCTACGACTTGGATAATATTTATATTTCCGATACTATCCAAATTTCCGTTTCCGGCAATATCATCGTTTCCGGAGTATTCACTTGCTTGCCTTTGACGATCTCAGCTCCCACTGAAACCAAGATCCGTCGCTTCCGAATATCCATAGATGGAGTATTTAATGCCATTAAATGTTTGATCCGTTTACGTACTATTTGTGTGACCCTACGGGTTCAGTCAAGAGTAAGCTGTGGATTAATATCATTCATTCCACTTGAACTGAAGCGGCCTCTAGCTAGGCATTCAGCTCACTTGATCTCACTGAGTTATTAACTTGTTAATTAATACTGAACCGCATTTATTAGACTTAACATTAAATTCATACTTGGACCAAGGGCATTATTTCCTTCATCACCGACACGTTCAGATCCGTCTTGATTATCGTAGCTTAGACAATCGATCAAGATACTTTGCTTTTGGGAAGAACTCACTTTGGAGGCACAGAGAGAATTAGGGTTCTCTGTGTCTCTAGGGTTTGAGTAATGAATTGTGTGTTGTGTTGGAAAATTGGTTAGAAGGTTATTTGCATAACCTTACTAACCGACCAAGCCATAAGGCAAGGCCGACTAGCAAGTCCCGCGCAGCATCACACGGACACGCATAGCGAGCTGGGCCGTGGGTCGCGCTGCTGCTGCTGTGTCGTGGTCTTGGCCCACGCGCGCACACAGCTGCTCGGCCATGGGCCTGCGCTGCTGTATCGCCTTGCTTGCTTGCCAAGCGCGCGCTCCCATTGGCCTTGAGTGCTTCGTGCACTCGGCTCGTGGGCCGCTCCTCGTATCCGCGTTTAATATATTTCTGAATATTATTTATCGTTTCGTATACGACGAATCACCATCGTACGATACGATTTATTTGTTTCGCCTAACTTACGAATATTCGCGATACGATATGCGATTCCGATGCAAGGTCGTATCGTATAATACGTTTTCCAAACTAATTTCCGAAAAGCTATTAAATGAATTCCGATTCATTTAATCCGTTGATCTGTTACGTGTCATTGGTGTGACCTTGTAGGTTCAGTCAAGAGTAAGCTGTGATTTCAATATCCATTAGAACTCACTGATCGGAAGCATTGCTCCAGCTAGCTGTTCCGATCACTTGATCTCACTGAATTAATTGTTGGCAATTAATCTGAACCTTGGTATTAGACTTAATGCACCTTGGGTGAAGGACATATTTCCTTCAATCTCCCACTTGTCATTCAGACAAGTGTGCATCCACATTCCTTTGTCAAACTTTTGCAGAAGGTTAAGCCTAACCATTCTGAGCACGGCCATGCATTTTACAGTATCTAACTCTACGAGAGGCCTTGTTACACAACAACACCCTATCCTGTCAAAGATAGGAGGACAATCCATTCTTGCAATCTATGAACACTCACTTTGATTCATAGTACGCCCAATAACTGCTTTTATAGCCTTCTTTTACGGTGCAACGTTTAACTAGTATCAAAGCGAACTAATTCTCAAACGAGCAAACATAATCGCTCATGTTCTGAGAAAAGGTTTCTAATCACCATTAATGAGAACTACCTATGACATGACTTTAATCTCTTAAAGTGTTCTCATGGTCAATCCGATACAAGATCCAATAAGTATCTATGCAAAATATTCTGGCATCCAGTCACTCTAGTTCAAGAAACAGAACTAAGTAATCTACTTGCAATCTAATATTCATTAGTCATTGGTCGTCCACCTTTCAATGACCTGGATTAGGGATCCTTTGTGACTTCAATATTCAAGTTCACTTATGGGTGTTTCTTTGTCGAAGAATCCATCTTGACATCCCAGTTGAAAGATTTGAATCACATGGACTTATCATTTAATTCTAAACCACAATTAAATGAATATGAAATAAATAAATTAATTTCATAAATATGAAATGGTTAAACCAATTGTTTCAAACATAGATCTAACAGATGTTCTAAAACAATACTTAGAAAATCAAAGCCATTCTCCAACTTGCTTGATTCCCATGGTTGCTACATGTGCGTTGTGTTTCACTTGTGGCAACGGTTTAGTCAATGGATCCGCGACGTTGTCGTCAGTTCCAACCTTGCAAACCTCGATTTCCTTTGTTTCAACGATCTCTCGAAGTATATGAAATCGCCGCAGTACGTAGTTGGACTTCTGGTGGCTCCTAGGCTCCTTTGCCTGGGCAATGGCTTCGCTATTATCGCAATACAAAGCCATTGGTCCTTTAATGGAGGGGACAACACCAAGTTCTTCGATGAACTTCCGAATCCAAACAGCTTCCTTTGCTGCTTCTGAGGCAACAATGTACTCGACTTCAGTTGTAGAATCCGCAATAGTGCTTTGCTTAGCACTTTTCCAGCTTACTGCCCCGCCGTTGAGGCAGAACACAAACCCAGACTGTGATCTAAAATCATCTCTGTCGGTTTGAAAGCTTGCGTCCGTATAGCCCTTAACAATCAACTCATCTGTACCACCATAAACCAGAAACTGATCCTTAGTCCTTTTCAGGTACTTTAGGATGTTCTTGGCAGCAGTCCAATGCGCCTCACCTGGTTCTGACTGGTACCTGCTCGTTGCACTGAGTGCGAACGAAACATCCGGCCTTGTAAAAATCATAGCATACATGATGGATCCAATAGCCGAAGCGTATGGAATTCCACTCACCTTTCTACGCTCATCAGATGTTTTGAGACACTGATTCTTGCTTAGATACGTGCCATGTGACATGGGTAGATGGCCTCTCTTGGCTTCCATCATATTGAACCTAGCTAGCACTTTGTCAATGTAAGTGCTTTGGCTTAGTCCAATCATCCTCTTAGATCTATCTCTATAGATCTTGATGCACAATATGTACTGTGCCTATCCTATGTCCTTTATTGAGAAACACTTCCCGAGCCAAGTCTTTACAGACTCCAACATAGGAATGTCGTTTCCAATACGCAGTATGTCATCAACATACAAGACTAGGAATGCAATTTTACTCCCACTTACCTTATTGTATACACAAGATTCGTCCTGATTCTTGATGAATCCAATCTTATTGACTGCTTCATCAAATCGTTTATTCCAACTCCTTGATGCCTGCTTTAGTCCGTAGATGGACTTCTTAAGCTTGCATACCTTTCCTTGGTTCTTTTGATCGACAAAACCCTCCGGCTGTGTCATAAACACAGTCTCTTCAAGAACACCATTCAAGAAGGCAGTTTTGACATCCATTTGCCATATTTCATAGTCATGAAAAGCGGGAATCGTAAGGATTATCCGAATAGATTTAAGCATCGCGACTGGAGAAAAGGTTTCATCGTAGTCAACGCCGTTAACTTTCCTGTAACCTTTTGCTACCAATCTAGCTTTGTATATGTATACAATTCCATCTTTATCTTTCTTCAATTTGAAGACCCATTTTCATCCGATAGGTGTGAACCCATCTGGCAAATCAACCAAATCCCAGACTTGATTTTCAGACATGGAGTCTATTTCAGATTGCATGGCCTCTAACCATTTAATGGAGCTTGGGCTCGTCATAGCTTGCTTGTAAGTCATAGGTTCATCACTATCCAATATGAGAACGTCTAAGTTTTCAGTCAAGAGGACGCCTGTCCATCTGTCCGGCTGAAAAATAGTTCTACTTGACCTACGAGGGGCAACAACGTTTTGAGGAACTACTCCCACTGGCTCTTCTAAAGACCTTGGAGGTACATCAACCTGAACTGCTTCTAAAGAGTTCTGAGTTCGTTGTTCGTCTCGAATCTCTTCGAGGTCTATTATTCTCCCAGTTGTCAATTTGGAAATTGAAGGAAATAATGCCCTTGGTCCAAGTATGCATTCTATGTTAAGTCTAATAAATGCGGTTCAGTATTAATTAACAAGTTAATAATTCAGTGAGATCAAGTGAGCTGAATGCCTAGCTAGAGGCCGCTTCAGTTCAAGTGGAATTAATGATATTAATCCACAGCTTACTCTTGACTGAACCCGTAGGGTCACACAAATAGTACGTAAACGGATCAAGTATTTAATGGCATTAAATACTCCATCTATGAATATTCGGAACCGACGGATCTTGGTTTCAGTGGGAGCTAAGATCGTCACAGGCAAGAAATGAATACTCCGGAAACGATGATATTGCCGGAAACGGAAATATGGATCGTATCGGAAATATGAATATTATCCAAGTCGTAGATGTTGCCGGAAACGGAAACATGGTACGTATCGGAAAATATTATTGGAAATGGAAATATTACCAGAATCGGAAATATTGCCGGAAACGGAAATATTGTCAGAATCGGAAATATTACCGGAATCGGAAAATAAATCCGGAAACGGAAATATTAAATATTTGTTCGAAACGGAAATTAATTCCGGAATCGGAAATATTAAATATTGTTCGTATCGGAAATAAATTCCGGAACTGGAAATTTAATCGGAAGCGTATCGTACGAATTAACATCGGACGAGGCCTGCCGGACGAAGGCCCAGCACGAAGCCGGGCCATCGCCCAGCAAGCACGCGCGCCACAAGCCCAGCCAAGGCAGCGCCCAGGCCTACCGCAAGGCAGGCCCAGCGCGCGCCAAGGCCACGGATGCGTGGGCCGCGCTGCATGGGCTGCTGTTCGCACGCGCATGGGCAGCCCTTGTGGCTGCCGTGTGTGTGTGAGTCTGTGCTCATGCGTGATTCCTAAATCTACAAGAGTTAGTGTATGATTAAATTTCTATTCCTAATTGGATAAATTAATTAATAGAATTCATGTAGGATTCTAATTTCAATTAATTCGTATCCTACTAGGATTACGATTCCTTTTCCATAACTCTATAAATAAAGGCCTAGGGGTCATAATTTATACACAAGTTTTAAGTATTCAAAACTAAGATTTTTAAGCAGAAAAATCAGCCAATATTCTTGCCTACCTAACCGAAAATATTAGAACCTTAAGGGCGATTCTAGTTGGTCAATCTTAAGGCGGATCCGGACGTGCTGTGGACTATCTACGGAGGGACGACACTTGGAGTCCTAAAGACTTGTTCTTGTTCGGTTCGGGCGCAGCAAGGGAAGGCACGCAACAAAGAGTATGCATCTAAACTATGCTAAATGATTATGTGTAAATAATATGTTTCCTGGCTTTATGGTTTTTCCGCATGATTTATGAACTGTCATATGAATCATAACCTAACAGAAATATGATTTCTTTCCAAAAAGACACCGTCACGAGCAACGAAAACCTTGTTGTCTGACTTGTTGTAGAAATAATACCCCATAGTTTCTTTTGGATACCCAACGAAGAAACATTTGTCAGATTTAGGTTGTAGCTTGTCCGAAATTAATTGCTTGACATATGCTTCGCAACCCCAAATCTTCATAAAAGACAACTTTGGAAGTTTCCCAGTCCATAATTCGTTTGGAGTCTTTTCAACAGCTTTTGACGGAGCACGATTCAGTGTGAGTGCTGCAGTTTGCAACGCATGTCCCAAGAACTGTAAAGAAAGTTCGGCCTGACCCATCATTGACCTGACCATATCGAGTAAGGTCCTGTTTCTCCGTTCCGACACTCTTTTCCATTAAGGTGTCCCCGGAGTAGTCAATTCAGAAAGAATACCGCATTCTTTTAGATGGTCATCAAACTCGTGGCTAAGATATTCACCTCCTCGATCCGATCTTAGAGCTTTGATTTTCTTGCCATGTTAATTCTCTACTTCATTTTTAAATTCTCTGAATTTCTCAAACGATTCAGACTTGTGCTTCATTAAGTAAATATAGCCATATCTACGGAAGTCGTCCGTAAACGTTGTGAAATAGCTGAACTCACCTCTAGCTTTCGTACTCATAGGCCCACATACGTCCGTATGTATTAGCCCTAGTAGTTCGCTTGCTCTTCCTCCCACCTTTGAGAAAGGTTGCTTTGTCATTTTGCCAAGTAAACAAGATTCGCATTGATCAATCTTCTCTAAGTCGAATGATTCTAGAATTCCTTTCCGTTGAAGTAATTCCATGCGCTTTATGTTTATATGGCCTAATCGACAATGGCACAGAAATGTGAGATCCGAATCACCAGTTTTAGCCTTTTTGGTATTTATGTTATAAATGTGTTTGCTCGTATCTAGCACATAAAGACCGTTTTCTTGTTGTGCTGAACCATAAAACATTCCATTCAAAGAAAAAGAACAACTATTGTCTTTAAATTGAAAACTAAAACCTTTAGAATCCAAACTTGAAACGGAAATGAAGTTTCTGGTGATACTAGGAACATAGTAACAGTTTTCTAGTTCCAAAACAAACCCACTAGGCAAAGAAATAAAATAAGATCCTACGGCTAATGCAGAAATCCGTGCTCCATTTCCCACGCGTAGATCCATCTCGCCTTTATCAAGCTTTCTACTTCTCCTTAGTCCCTGCGAATTGGAACATAAGTGTGATCCACAACCAGTATCTAATACCGAAGAAGTAGAATTTGCAAGATTACAATGTATAACATATATACCTGAAGGAGAAGCAATGTTTCCGTCCTTCTTCCCTTCCTTTAGTTTGGGGCAATCTCGCTTGTAATGACCAATTTCATTACAATTGAAGCATTGCGATGTAGAAGGAGAAGAATTCCTCTTCATCTTGCTCTTGGAAGGCGCCAGATGCCCTCCGGGAGTGGACGAAGATTCAGCCTTGCTTTTCTTCCCCTTGCCTACTTTCTTGAATTTAGTGCACCTCACATTCAAAGGGTCTTGATTGAAGTTAAGGATTTTCTCGCATTTCACGAGTAATTCCACAAGTTCACATAATGTGCTCTCTTTCGGATGAAAGAGATAGTGCATCTTAAAACCCTCATAATCCTTATGAAGAGAATTCAGCACTAGTGTAATAGCTATCAACTCTTTGATGGAACCACCAAGTCTCTCAATTGTGAAAAATAATTCAGACATCATATCCACATGAGACCGAATTGATGTGTTCTTGTCCATCTTGACAGAGTAAATGCGCCTTTGTGCCTCCAGAAGTTCGATTTCTAGGCACGACTTACGTGTGGTTATGAGCTTGAGATCGCCATCGAATTAGCCAATTCGTCAACCCCATTGCTACCAGTTTGGCACAAGGGTCGAAAACCCGCACACTTATCCTCGAGGCTACTTAGGAGAGCTTGAGGTTCAAAATTAATGAACCTCCCTCTCCAACTCTCAGGGATAGACTTAAGGATGAACTCCGTGACAAGGTACTTGTGAAGTGCCCAACTTCTGTACCTTTCAGGAGTCATGCCTCGCGCATCATAGCTAGGAAAAGGTTGTTCAATGGCATAGTGTATGCCATTAACTTTCAAAACTTCGACAAGTTTCCCTTTCCATTCAAGAAAATTAGTCAAGTCTAGCTCGACATCCAGAATTTCGGCTGATATGATTGTTGTTATGTTTGCGACCATTTTGATTACTACAATCGAAAAGAATTTGCAATAAATAACCATTCATAACATTCAATAACTTTGAAATAAAAGCAAACATGCAATCATTAAAGCTATTAAAACATTTCATTCATGCAAAAGGCAAAAACATGGTCCAAAATGAATAAAACGATTCCAAGACCCCAAAAGTCCTAAATCCTTAAGCAGCTTTAGCATGTCTTAAGTAGTTTAAGATTTTAGGTAAGCAAAACCTATTGCTAGTAATCTCGAAATTACTCTTGGTTAATAAACTAATGCCATAATTTATCCCATTGCCACAACATAATGCCATTGTTGTTTGAGTTGTAACCACAATCAACGTGCTCCTTTAGGACGCCTTACACCCTAAGTCAAATAAAATAGCACCTCGCTTTAGCGTAAACCTACTATCTTAGATCCTTAGATTTTTGTAAGTGCTTGATTTGGAAGGCAATTTTTAAACTCAATATTACTTGGACCTAGTTGTTTCTATGTTGGTTCGATTATTTAGTGAACTTAATCTAATCGATTCATATGAAACAACCTGTTCATGCAAAGCATACATACATTCATACATTCACGCATAATATATATACTAAATTGCATAAAGAAATGGTGATCTAGTATGGCCCAAAACTTCTTTTCTTGAAGCATCCAATCTTCATCACCTCTTTGTTAGCTTGGCATCGTCTTGAATCTTCATTCAAATGCTAACTTAAAGTTCTAAACTTAGAAATACTTGAAAATAATAAATTACATCAAAATTTCCATGGTACGCAGACCATATTTAAAACTTTACATTCAAAGATAGAACGGTACGCAGACCGTATTTAACTATCCTAAATTTGGCCATACAAGTCACTTGGAGTACCTGCATTACATAAAATATACATTCTATGCAGACCATTCGTGTGCTAAAACGAATGGCCCATGTAAATATGAAAGTATTTACGTGAATTAATTAAAATTCACGTTCTCATAAACGCGTCCTAAAAGATTAATCAATTTCCAAATTATTAATCCTTAAACTTTATTCTAATTAAAATTGAATTTAATTAAAATAATGCGACCTGCGAAAATAATTAAAAAAATAATTAAAAAAATAATTATTTCATTTTAATTTCATTTAGTGGCTCCCACTCAAACCAATAATTATTCCGGATAATTAATTATGAAATATTAAATTAAAACTCGCGGCCCGGCCCAAGCAAATAAAATATTAAATTAAATATCCCGTTAGCCCAAATTAATGCAAATATACGAAGCCCAACGAAATAAACAATTTTCAACGAAAAAGTCCGATTACGTAGTTGGGCTAGGCTTGCGCCCAGCCCAATGCCCTTGCTTGTGGCCTACGAGGCGCACGAGCAAGCTCGCACACCCCCAAGCCTACGCGCGCGCGCGCGTGCCTGCAGCTATCGCTGCCCCTGCGCTGCGTCGTTGTGCCTTCGTGCGCTGGACGTCGCATGGCCTTGTGCCTTGCTTCGTCGCAGCCCCCCTTTCCTCGCCCAGCGCGCACGAGGCACGCAGCACGCTTGCTGCTGCCCGTGTCGTTGCGGCTCGGCCAACGCATAGTAGCCCGTATGGCTCGACGAGCAATACGTCCACCACACTTGTGTTCGTGCCTTTGGTTCGTGATACGGACCAACTCAATTAAAATAAATTTAATTTCACGAACTTGCATTAATATTATTTTTCAAAAATTTACGATTTTTATTTTCGAAAAACAACGATTTTTAACGATTTAATAAACTCCAACGACAATCCAATTTCGTAAAATTATTAAATCAAGGGCTAACATTATTCAAACTTTTAAGAACGAACGAATCCACAATAAAGTTTGAACTTTTAATTAATAAAATCCGAAGCTTTAAATCGTTCATTAACATTTAAATTTCAGATTTTTAATAATTTGGTTTAAGTGCGATTAAAATTAACGAAACCATTCAAAATTTTTATCTAATAATTTTTAAAATTATCCACTGACCCATGAAATTATATCCCCTTTCCCAATTAACCGAATTATTAAAACAAAATTAATTAAAATTCAATTAGGGTTTCAAATTTTACGAATTGGGGAAAGGCCAAATTAGGGTTTATACGTATCGGAAAAATCTGACATTTTTACCATAGATCAATAATATATTCAGCATGATTGTGTCAAAATTTCAAGCAATTCCGAGTAGTTTAGGTCTACCTTTTAATTGAATTACTGTCCAACACTTTTAATTTTTAATGAAAAATTAACAAAAACACCCAAAAAACGACACTTCGAGGCCTGTTTTTACAATTCCGTTCTCATGAGTTGATATTAGAAAATCCTTTTCAATCAGATTAGGGTTTTAAAACTCGAAAAAACGAATAATTTTTATTTCGGACCTGATTATTACGCAACTCATCCAATAATTCGTAAAAATTCCGAAAATTCAACAAAAAATTCAAAATTTTCGACAGATGCAAAAACAATAAAATCATGCTAATTCATGATTTGAATACATAAGGTTCATGATACCAATGTAGGGGAATACAGTTAAACATAATAACATGTGCGGAAACGATCCCCAAAGCCAGGAAGCATGTATAAAGCACAGATTAAGCATACTTACGTTTGAAGCGTGTTTTCCACGAATTGTCAACGAACACGAACTTAGAACTCCACTTGTCGTTCCTCTACTTGGTTCACCGACACGTTCAGATCCGTCTTGATTATCGTAGCTTAGACAATCGATCAAGATACTTTGCTTTTGGGAAGAACTCACTTTGGAGGCACAGAGAGAATTAGGGTTCTCTGTGTCTCTAGGGTTTGAGTAATGAATTGTGTGTTGTGTTGGAAAATTGGTTAGAAGGTTATTTACATAACCTTACTAACCAACCAAGCCATAAGGCAAGGCCGGCTAGCAAGCCCCGCGCAGCATCACACGGACACGCACAGCGAGCTGGGCCGTGGGCCGCGCTGCTGCTGCTGTGTCGTGGTCTTGGCCCACACGCCCACACAGCTGCTCGGCCCTGGGCCAGCGTTGATGTGTCTCCTTGCTTGCTTGCCTAGCGCGCGCCCATGGACCTTGAGTGCTTCGTGCACTAGGCTCGTGGGCCGCTCCTCGTATCCGCGTTTAATATATTTCCGATATATTATTTATCGTTTCGTATACGACAAATCACCGTCGTACGATACGATTTATTCGTTTCGCCTAGCTTACGAATATTTGCGATACGATATACGATTCCGATGCAAGGTCGTATCGTATAATACGTTTTCCAAACTAATTCCCGAAAAGCTATTAAATGATTTTTCGATTCATTTAATCCGTTGATCTGTTAAGTGTCATTGGTGTGACCTTGTAGGTTCAGTCAAGAGTAAGCTGTGAGTTCAATATCCATTAGAACTCACTGATCGGAAGCATTACTCCAACTAGCTGTTCAGATCACTTGATCTCACTGAATTAATTGTTTGCAATTAATCTGAACCTTGGTATTAGACTTAATGCACCTTGGGTAAAGGACATATTTCCTTCAGCCACTGTGAGCCACCGTCCTGGATGCAGGCAGCGGCGTTTGGCCCAGGTGGCTGCGCCTGGCGCCAGTGCTGGCATCCAGTACTTAAGCAGATCAGTGGTTTGCTGCTCGAAATCTGCTCGTATTTTCGAAATTGAAATTAGAAACTCCCCAGCGGAGTCGCCAGAATTGTAGGGGGTTTTTTTTTGTATGCTCGGGCTCGAATTGCCCTTTTTCCCTACAAGGGGGTGCTTTTTAGAAACCTTTGAACTTTTGGATCTTGAAGGAGTCGCCACCAAACATTATTTTAGGGTCCCGTTTGGAAAGACCAAGAGTGACTCGATTTGGATAAGGCTTTGAATCTTCGAAACGGATGGGTGAGATCCGGGCACGGGAACGAGATGCTTATTCCACGAGCTTTAGAAATTATTCAAGTACGTGGCACAATATTTTCGAAAATACCCTAGTTTAGACTATGTGGGTTTGAATTTAGAACAAATTGAATTTCTACTTTGTATTGTGGTCACTTTGCTTTAAAGTTAATTTAAGGGAACCTAAGATCGGTTTGTCCAAGAAATTATCTTTGTTAAGCGTGA
Source organism: Spinacia oleracea (assembly GCF_020520425.1). NCBI lineage: Eukaryota > Viridiplantae > Streptophyta > Magnoliopsida > Caryophyllales > Amaranthaceae > Spinacia > Spinacia oleracea. Next base: position 7,821,012 of record NC_079488.1, on the reverse strand, counting down.
TGTAACCTTGCATTTTGTTGTATTTAGCATGTGCGGTGCTGAAAGCAATAAAGAAAATAGAGCAACATCACAATAGTAAATAAGTGCGAAATTAGTAAATAAAAGACCCCCTAGAAATGGACTAGGGAGCAGGTCCACATTGCCTAGAAGGACTAGGCAAGTAAAGTTGCATAATTGAAAGTGCAGAATTGAAATGCGTTATTGAAAGTGCGGAATCGAAAGTGCGAAATTGAAAGGTGCATAATTGAAATTGCAACATTTAAATTTGAACTTGGGCACATGAAATCCGGACGCCAAACGGCTACTTAAAAATAAGTGCGTTCGACACGAATTCAAAGCCAAAAATCTCAACTTGGGAGAAGTTGCTCACCCCAAAGTATCCTGATTTTGCATATAGAACTTGAACTTGAAAGCTTGAAACTTGAAATATTGAAGTTGAAATACTTGAACTTGAACTTGAAATGTTGAACTTGAACTTGAAATATTGAAGTTAAGAGACTTGAATCTCAAAGATCGGGCCTTTTAATGTTGAAAAGGTTAGATCTTTGATGGGCTCTTACTTTGGAAGAATCCTAATTTAGGGAAGTAGTCATGAGCAACCCTAAACATTGTTGGATCTTGAAATTTGAAAACTTGAACTTGTATATTGAAAAACGGAGTCTTGAATCTCAAAGACTAAACCTTTAAAAGTTAGAAAGGCATCATCTTTGATTACTCCATGTTTGAAAATGATTCTAATTCAAAGAAGTGATTATACACAACTTTGAACATACTTGAATCTAGAAAGTTTGCATTTTTGTATTTTGAAAAGTTTGGATTTTGAAGAAATGTATGATTGTTGCAAGTGACATTTTTAAGAGTAAATTAAAATGCCAACTTACTAACCATTTTGAAATAAAAAATCAAAGCAACATTGAATAGATTAGGCGTGGATGCTGCCAAAAAGGACGGAAAGATGTCGTTCTTGCTTTTGGATTGTATTGCTGTACCATTATACGACTTTTACGACCTTGGCACGTAGTGATTTCTTGGGGATTAAGGCTTATCTTTCGTCTAAAAACAAGCCGTTTCGGGTTTTTGAATTCGGTTTTACGGGACGAGGCCCGGCATGCTCGGTTTTGTGGGTCGGCTCCCGAATTTGACTTGCCTTAAATGATTTTGAGTGGAAAAGGCCTTGTAAAACAAATGGGATAGTCCATTGGGTGAGTTTGTACTTGGATTTTGAACTTGATTTTCTAAATTTGTATTTTGTACCGAGTTCCGGAAGGGGCACGACCTCGGGGATTGGATTTTGGCTCTTGGATTTTGGACATGCCTTTAGCAATTGGAATTTCCGCACGGAGTTGCTCCAATTACCTAACAAGGATAATGGTATCGTCATCATCCCAATGGGGAGACACAAATTAGGTGTCTACATGAACAAATCAAGTATTTAAAGTAATTAAATACTCCATTTATGGATATTCGGAATCTACGGATCTCGGTTCGAGTGGGAGCTGAAATCGTCAAAAGGCAAATTATGAATACTCCTGAAACGATGATATTTGCAGGAAACGGAAATATGGATCGTATCGGAAATATAAATATTATCCTAGTCGTAGATGTTGCAGGAAACGGAAACATGGTACGTATCGGAAAATATTATCGGAAATGGAAATATTGCCGGAATCGGAAATATTGCCGGAAACGGAAATATTGTCAGAATCGGAAATATTATTGGAATCGGAAAATAATTCCGGAATCGAAAATATTAAATATTTGTTCGAAACGGAAATTAATTCCGGAATCGGAAATATTAAATATTGTTCGAATCGGAAATGAATTTCGGAATCGGAAAATTAACCGGAAGCGCGTCGTACGAAATAAACATCGGACGAGCTTGCTAGACGCATGGCCCAGCACGAAGCCAGGACTGCGCCTAGCAAGCCCATGCGCGCAAGGCAACGTAGCAGCAAGCCAAGGCACGCATGCCCAGCCAAGAAGCACGCAAGGTCAGGCCCAACGCGCAAGGCAACTGGCGCGCCCAAGCAATGGGCTGCGCGCAGCGCTGTGGGCCGAGCTGCTTCGTGCGCGCGCACGTCCAGCGCTCCTCGTGGGTTGTGCGTGCGTGTGTGCGTTGAGTTCGTGCATGCATCGAATCCTTAAGCGATTAAGATTAGATTAAAGATTAAATTTCCTAAAGTTACTAGAGTTAGTTGTTTAATTAAACAATAACTTATTAGTTTTAATTAATGTCTTATTCTAATAGGATTAGATCAATTGAAACCTAGTAGACTTCTAATTCCATTATTCTAACCCTATAAATAGGTGATGGCATTCACAATTTATAATCACTCCAATTCAAGTATTCACATAGTTTTAAGGATTAAAACTAAAGTTAATTTGCCTCAAATTATATTCAAATAACTTAAAACCTTAGGTGAAATTCTAGTTAATATTAAATCTAAGGCGGATCTGAACGTGCTGTGGACTATCTACGGAGGGACGAAATTTGGAGTCCTAAACTTGTTCTTGTTCGGTTCGGGAGCAGCTAGGGAGGGCACGCTACAAATGTATGCATCCTAAATTATGCTAATTGTTATGTGGCAATTAATTGGGATTCCTGGCTTTAAGGTTTTCCGCATGAAATATATATGCTTTATATGTATCATAACTGATGTGGGCTTGAATATCTCCAGCATAAGGCCCAAAGAGGCTACAATGACCAATAAGGCCAGCTGGGCCCAAGCCTAGGAAGTAGGCCCAAACCTTGGTACCTAAGCGAAATAAGAGCACAGCCCCATTTTGGAAAGCCCATCTTCTCTAAGAAGCCAGGTCCAATTTGTAAAAGGCTCATCATTGTTGGCCAAATGACACGTGTCCTAAATCCCCAAGGGGCACACACCCCACAGCTAGGGTTGAGGGATCAGTTCCCAAGAAACCCTAGCACTATAAAAAGCTCAGATCCCAAGCTAAAAGGCAATCAATTCATTCCCACCCACCTAAAACTATCTTTACTCTGCCTTCTCTCTACGAATTACTTCTCTCTCTAGCTTATACTCACTTAAGCATCGGAGGGAATATTCCTACGGGAATATTCTTGTTTTGCAGGTTGCCAGAAGTTCGTGCCAGGTCATACTTGATACCTTCGAGGAACGCGTGCCATGTCAGCACCGTAAAAGATCCCACAACAATAACCTAACAGGACGGTACCCTTTATTTTCAATGGCCCATGTCCCATTTGGACGAGCACTCTTCTTGTCAGATTTGTCTTTACGGTGATGGTTGTCAAACGTTTCCTTTCCCTTTAACTCTTTTGGGGCGGAGTGTTAGGTTATGATACATATGAACAACATAAATCATGCGGAAAAACCTTAATGCCAGGAATCATATTAATTGCACATAATCATATAATTAGTCTAGGATGCATACACTTTGTAGCGTGCCCTCCCTAGCTGCGCCCGAACCGAACAAGAACAAGTCTTTAGGACTCCAAGTGTTGTCCCTCCGTAGAAAGTCCAGAGCACGTCCGGATCCGCCTTAAGCTTGACCAACTAGAATCGCCCTTAAGGTACTTAGAATTTTCGGCTAATATGTGGCAAGTGTTTGGCTGATTTTTGCTTGAAAATCTTACCTTTGAATACTTGAAAAAACTCGTTCATAAATTGTGAACCTAGGCACATATTTATAGAGTCATGGAAAGGGATTTAGAATCCTATTAGGATAGCAATTAGTTTAATTAGAATCTCATTAAAACTCTATTAAACAAATTCTATCTATTAGGATTAGGATTTAATCATAGAACGAATTACATTAGCTTTAGGATTCATATTGAACACAAGCGCTGCACGAGCACGAGCCGCACAGCCCGCGCAGGCCTTATGGCCCACGCGAGATGCACAACCCGCAGCCCACGAGCTCGCGCGCGCGCCATGGCCTTGCGCTGGGCCTGGCGAGGCTTTGGCAGCGTTGTGTTGGGCGCTTGGCTTGCTGGATGCGGGCCTGGCTTCGTTTAGGGCCTTCGTCTAGCAAGTCTCGTCCGATGCTAATTCGTACGATGCGCTTCCGATTAAATTCCCGATTCCGGAATTCATTTCCGATACGAACAATATTTAACATTTCCGATTCCGGAATTAATTTCCGTTTCGAATAAATATTTAATATTTCCGTTTCCGGAATTATTTTCCGATTCCGATAATATTTCCGATTCTGACAATATTTCCGTTTCTAGCAATATTTCCGATTCCGGCAATATTTCCATTTCCGATATTATTTTCCGATATGTACCATGTTTCCGTTTCCGGCAACATCTACGACTTGGATAATATTTATATTTCCGATACGATCCATATTTCTGTTTCCGGCAATATCATCGTGTCCGGAGTATTCATTGTTTGCCTTTGATGATCTTAGCTCCCACTGAAACCAAGATCCGTCGATTCCGAATATCCATAGATGGAGTATTTAATGCCCTTAAATACTTGATCCGTTTACGTACTATTTGTGTGACCCTACGGGTTCAATCAAGAGTAAGCTGTGGATTAATATCATTAATTCCACTTGAACTGAAGCGGCCTCTAGCTAGGCATTCAGCTCACTTGATCTCACTTAATTATTAGCTTGTTAATTAATACTGAACCGCATTTATTAGACTCGTCATTAAATGCATACTTGGACCAAGGGCATTATTTCCTTCAGTCTCCCACTTGTCCTTAGGGACAAGTGTGCATTTCCTAATTCCTTTGTCACTCGATGCTTGCTCTTGAACGTAAGGTAAGAGTTGTCATCCTTATTATGTCTAGAGGTGTTTCTCGATTTCAGAGTTCAACTGATAAAATAAACAGATAATCATAGCCTACGATTCATCCGAGCACGGCCATGCATTTTACAGTTTCTAGCTCTCCGAGTGGCCTTTTACAACTTTTAGCATCTCATCCTGATTTATGGGAGGACAATCCCAATCTTGCGATCTTGAGATTAGACTTCGTTTGACAGGTGATTACCTGAGCGTTGCCTTTATAGCCTCTTTTTACGGTGCGGCGGTTGACAACGTCAAAGTAAGCAGTTCTTAAACAAGTAATCTCAAATCACTCAGGTATTGAGGATTAGTGTCTAATAATTTTAATGAAATTTACTTATGACAGATTTTTATCTCTTACAGTAAAGTTTCATAGGTCTGTCTGATACTAGTCTTCCCAAAGTAAGTATCTATGCAAATGATTACGACATATCCATGTCCACATAGTTCAAGAAACAAAACTACTAGTCATCTTGCATTCTAGTCGTCTAACGGTTTCTATGCGTCCATCTTTATAGAAAACTCCGAACAGGGACCTATTTTCAACGTTTGAAATTCAAGTTCACTTGATAGACATTTCTTAGTCACAGGACTGGTCCTGACAGTCTATCTTGAATATATCGCCAAATTGAAGGGACTCGTCATTTAATACTAAACCAAGATTAAATAGAATATGAAAAATACATTTCATATATGATAAATGTTCAACCCCAATGTTTTACAACCATGGGCCTATAACCCATCTTTAAAACAATTAATGGAATTCAAAGCTATGCTTGATTTCCAGTGCCACAATGTGAGTGTTGTTTCTCACTTGTTGCATAGGTTTAGTTATCATGCTTTGCCAATCTTAATATCCTTTTCATCGAATGTTCTTTCGAGATAGGATGGTAAGATCTTTTGAGTATGTTTATTTTGTTATCTAGTCTTTCTTGCTACAATAGCGGTTCTACGCATTTTGCAATGAAGAACCATCAAGTCAGCAGACATGTGATCTACCCAAGTTCAGTGAAGAACCCTTTAACATAAACAACCATGTTTTATTGCTTCTTAGGCAATAAGTATTTTTACTTCAACTGTATAGGTTGCTAGTGATGCTTTGTTTGGATTTACTTATCCAAGAAGTTCACAGATATGTGGAAGACTTTCCATCTGTATCTCTGAACATAGAAATTAATATTTAATTTCCCACGCAACAACTTATAGTCTCCAATCCATGTTGCCATTTCAAAACACGGTGCTCTTTAGCTCGTCCTTGTCAATGGTTAACTCCAAAGGGATCTTTCTTTATCCTTTGCCAGTGTTTATGCGTGTAGCATCAATATTTAACATATCTTTATTTCCTTGAATCAAGAACTATTCCTATGTACCTTTTCAAGTACCATGGGATTTTCTTGATCTCAATCTAGTTGATCTTTACTTAGATCAATAGAGATTGGTATATGTTCGTCATGCCTAAAGTCATACGATACATTTTTGGCGATCCTCATATTATATCATACATGATTAATTCTTTTGCAGAATAATTCCCAATTGAATTCTATTCATGTAACTTTAGCTTATTCTAGTTTCAGTAGATACTAAATCCAGCTAAATTCTTTGACATATAATATAGGTGAAGAATCTCATTTAGATCCTTTGATGTTTAACTTAGTAAATTCTTATACATAGTTCAAACATTCTTTACTTAGATTTATTCATATGGGTCGAATATCTCCAATGGAGTCTTTCGTGTTTGATTTAGTGAATTCCATTACTTAATCCAAAACGATATCATAAGATCTTTGTAAATAGATCTTAATACCCAGTATGTACTAAGTTTCGCCTTGGTCCAGCATTGATGATTAATTTCAAATTTAAGTCATTCGCATTTGAATGTTATTTCACAATAGAGAGATATGTGTGTGATACACATAGGACCAATCAAGTTTTTACGTACTCCCACTAAACTTCTTATATATCTATAAGAATCATGTATATTTTATGAAACTAAAATACTTTATTAGTTTTACTAAAATACATTTCTAATTCCCAATTGCTTGCTTAAATCTGTACTTAGATTTGATAAGCTAGCTTTCCTTTTCAAACATTTATTTGGATCCACAAATCCTATGACATTCCATGTACATAGTTTCTTCCAACATTTGATTGAGGAAGATGTTTTGTCATCCAATTGCCATATGTACCAATATGCAATCATCGCTTGATTTATAGACTTGAGCATTACGATATGCATGAGGTTTCAACACAATCCATGCCATGAATTTTCTTGTAACCTTTAGAAACTAATATAGCTTTGTGTGTTAACACAATTCCATGTTTGATGGTTTTTATCCTTAAAACCAATTTGCAACCAGTAGGTGTGAAACTATTCTTGCAAATCAACAAAAAAATCAATTTTGTCATCAAAACATTGAGTATGCTTTATGGCTTCTAACCATTTAAAAAATTGAGTCTATATATGGCCTCTAACCATTTTAGAGAATCTAGGTTTCGTCATAGCTTTCTTACAAGTCACAAACTCATTAATCTTCATAATAGTTTGACTGCAAGTTGTAGATTTATTCACTATCTAATAGAAGAATCTCATAGTTTCATTGACCTGAACTTTATGTTTCTTCACTATCTAATAGAAGAATCTCATAGTAGTGACTTGAACTCTATGCCTACTTGGGTATAGAACATCAAACAATAGAATATCAACAGGCACTTTGAGAGTCCTTTGAATATTCTGTTCTCCTTGAAGCACTTGTAAAGTCTTCTAAGAGATGTCTATTCTTTAATGCCACTTCTAAAGTACTTAAAGAATAAGTGTTCGGGTTTTCTGAAGAACTTCGAAAAGCCTCCGGAATGTCCGTTTATGTTTGTTGTTCGCCTCGAAGACTTTCGAGGTCTATTTTCTCCCACTTGTCATTTTGGAAACGAATCTCCAAAAGGACATTATTTCGAGCAAACAAACATTATGTTCTCAAAAGTTTGTGGTAGAAACAATACCCTTGTGTCTCATTTGAATAAATCACAATGAAACATATATCTATACTTGGGTCTTAGTTTGTCGAATAACAAACACTAAGCTCCCACTGAGTTTAGCAACTCTTTAGATATATATTATCGAAAAGATATTCTGAAATTACTTTTCAATAGCTTTGACGAATTTGGTTTAGTTTAGTGTTAGTTGAGCATTTTGTTTAAGAAATTATAGGAAAAGTCGTTATGCTTCATCATTGATCGAATCAAGTACTAATTGACTTCGATCATTCCAACTTAGATATGCCATATCTTATGGAGCTAGATTGTGAAATTACAACACACAATCATTGATGATCATTCTTGACTTAAGTAATCATCAACATGCATGATCTAACTTAGATATTTATGATTTCTCGCCAAGTGGATTTTATACTTCTGAATCTTTGAACTAGCCAAACGGATTCAAACTTATATCACTTTGGGTAAATAAACCAATATTCACTCAAATCTAGGTGAAATAATAAAGTCATAAAATCTTTCTTTAGCTTTGAACTCTATTGTCTAGGTGTTCTAACAATAGTTCATATCTTTTGTTACTTTCAACAAGTAAGACTAGCTTGTCTTGAATGATCTAGAAATCAATCAACTTTCAAAAGTCCATCAAAATAGAGCTTTAGAATGTTAACTTGTTGATATGGTCTAAGCAACAATGCCAAAGATTAGTGGAACTCAAATCAAGGGATTGATTTGAACCTAGTAAAGTTCTTATTGTTAAAGAGTTGTTTGTTTTAATCAATCATATTGACTCAACCCGTAAATGACCATTTCATCCAAATAAACAAATAAACATTGTTTTTGTTTTTCTTGAATGTGAGTCTTTCTGTGTTTGAAAACGGAAATTTAGGTATGCTGATTATGGAACATTATAGCCATTAAGTTCCAGCCTTGAAAGGACTTAAAACAAACTAGATGACCCTACAACTAATGTAGCATTGCCATGCTTCATTTTCCACTTGTAGGCCATTAGTGTAGCCTAGCTTCCATTGTTTGAGTTATTACCTGAAGTAAGAACCTCAGGCGGTATATGATACCAAGGAAGTTTGATTTCTAGGTCACTTCTCTTTAAACATAAACTTATAGGTAGAAACGAAATCGTAAAATTTCTTTCATTTGTTCCTTATTTTCCTATTTCTTGTACCCTTTCTTATAGCCTTAAGAATTGACTTCTTTAGTGTTGACTTTTATACTTTATTAGACATGTCCAATGTCACTCCAACAAAGTTCTTGCCATTTAATGTATGTTGAATATTCTTTTTCAACTAGATGATCTTACCAGAAGCTTCTAAAGTTCTCTAAGCATCAATCTATTTGAATGTCTAGGGAGACTCATTCGAGAATTAAATGGATGAAAGATATTAGGTTGTTAACCATTGGTAAAGTTGAGCGTTTAAACTCAATGCTTTATGATCTCAAAACTACATTTTATTTTGAATTCACAAGCACCAATCGGTTCGCCATTCGACTTTGATACTCGAAAACAACCATAAAAGTCGATATAAGAAACGTACATTTTAAATTGCTCACTTTCTCTCATTTCCGTGAATCGTTCTTGGATTCACTACCAATCGAGGAAATTTACTGTTACCTTTCTAAAAGGATTTATTGCAGTGCAAGATATTTAATTATAAACAATAATTAAAACATACATTGAAGCATGCAAAGTCTAAACATTTATCATGAGTAATAACTTGAAAATTAAAGCAATCATGCAATTTAAACAAGTCATTGGCATTTTATTCGAATTTATTGTTCCGGCAGGTGTGAATAAAATGATTCCAAGACCCTAAAACCATTGAAGAATTAAGCACATTATGTATTTAGACTCCAATCTAAAATCTTTTAGGTAAGCAAAAGCCTTTGCTAATAGTCTAGAAACTACTCTTGGTTGATAGGTACGTCTAAGAACTTATTAGGAAAACCTATCGAATTTGCCACGACATAAAAGGACTCCTTACTTATATCGTTGAGTTTCACCAAAACTAACATGTAATCACAATTATTTGTGTACCTTACCCCTTTAGAATCAATAAGTAACACCTCGCTATGGCGGAAAACTATTACTAAGATTGATGTAAAGGTTATCCAAGTAAGTGTTATTTTGGCATGGCACCTTTTAACTCAATTTTTAAGTTTGGAACTTAAGGCTCTTACTATGTTGGTTAGATTTTAAGTGAACTAAAATCCTTAATCATGCAACATAATCAAGCCATAATCTCATGCATAATTAAGACATATTTAAAAGCAATAAATAACATAAAAACATGCATAAGATAAATGTGATCTAGTATGGCCCGACTTCATCTTGAAGCTTCAACTTCAAAGTCCGTCTTGAAAATGGATTGGAAACTCCGTCTTGAATTTCACCATGGGAGGCGCCATTTTCTTCAAATACGATAAGCTATAATTAAACTAATAACAACTATTTGATGGTACGCAGACCATATTTAAATTGAAAACAAAACTTTGGTGCATTAGACCAATTTTACATTCAAATTAATGGTACGCAGACCATATTTTCTATCCTAGCTATTTGGGCCATACTAGTCACTTTTCAATAACCTGCAAAACAGTACATATACAATATATACCATTCATCCATTCATTATCATGAATGGCCCACATAGCTGGTTAGTTGAACATGTTATGCATCACATAAATATTTGCAGCAATTAATCAAGGGCACCAATAATCTACCAATTATTCAGTCATTATTAATTCTAATCAAGTTGTTTTAACCTTAAAGGATTGTAGACCTAATCAAGAGTTTATGACTAAAATGCTCCCACTTAAACCAATAAATTCACATGCTTTACTAATTTTAAACATAAAAATCTACTCCCTCCGTCTCTTTTTGTTTTTTACGTTTTCCTTTTTGGGTATTTAAAAATGTTCTTTACATTTCCTTTTATATTATCACAATTAAATTAGTATTCTATCAAAATTTGTGTCCAATCATTATTTTAACCAATCAAATTCATTGGGTCATTTAATCTCTCACACTTTTCCATTGGGACATTAAATTTTTCTCATTTCCCAATATCAGAATTTTGATAAAAGTGAAAACATTATAAATAAACGTAATTTATCTCGTTTAAATAAAAAAATTGAGGGATTTCAATGCAAATTAATTATTCGTTAAAACGCGTGAAAAATGCCAAATTTAAAAACAAAAAGAGACGGAGGGAGTATTTCCTAGTCTAATCGGAAACATACAAATTTAATTAAAACTTAAAGCTCATATAAATTTATAATTGAATCCATTTAATTTATTTTCAGTTGAATTAAAATGAATTTAAATTAATTCAAGGTTTTAATTTTAGTAAAATAATTAGTATAAATTAAAAAAAAATTATAATTAGATTATTCAAAATTAAATTCCGAGAAAATAATTTAAATTACGGACTTTAAAATTAATTAAAATCGTTTTCGAACTGAAATTTTAAAATTAAAATCAAAACGCATCAATCGTAACAAGACGAGGCACTTGGGTTTGCGCCCAAGCCCTATCGAGTCATGAGGCAAGCGTGCCCCATCGAAAGATCGTATGGCATCACACGAGCAGGCCACACGCATCGCAGCCAGCCCAGGCCACGTTGCGCGCAGCCTGCCTCACTCGACGGGTTTGGTTGCTTCGCTGGGCGCGGCAGCGCGCGCACGCGACTGCTCGCCTGGCTTACGCCAATGCCATCGCCCATCGCCCACGCTGCACACAACACTCGACACAAGGGCAGCGTGCTGCCTTGTGCTCGTGTGCTATGGCCCTTGCTCGCTGCATTGTACCGCATGGGCGACGAGCTCCCTTGCTAGTCGTCGCATGCCCGCACTATACAACACCCCTTAAGGGTAACACGTGGCGCCCATTGCTTTGTGCATGCAAGTTTTATGAGCGAATTTCATAAAAATTAAAACTTTTATTTCAAAATTAATGACAAATTAATAAATCATATTAATTTCATAATTTTAGGGCAAAATATCGAAAATTTATTAATCAATTAATTTCCGATTATCATGGATTCAAATCTAGGTCATAAAAATCTAAAATATATCATAAATTAACAATTTTTATTGTGGTTTTTAATCATGGATACCTAATTAAATCGTTAATTAATTATGAAAATCAAATCAATTCTAAATTATTCGAATTTCAACAAATTAATTACAATTAAAAATTAGGTTCTATAATTAACAAGCTTAGGCATTCAAATTTGTTAAATATATACAGTAGGTCAATCAAAAATTCAAGATTTAACAACAAGAATCGCAAATATTTAATTTAACCTCTTAAAATTACAAACTTTTGCGTTCGAAAAACTAAAACCTCCGAAAAGTCATAGTTAGGCTTCGAATTTGGGAATTCTGGGTTCGGCCGAAAAATAGTTGTTTTGTCAAAATTTTAGAATGCCTTTTACATGCGGAATTGACACAAAAATCACTCGATTTCGTTGAATAACGAAGAAACTGCCGAAAAACTGCGTACATATAATTAAATAAACGCAATTTGCAATTAATTAACAATTACGAAAATTAATCACCCCTTTTAATTCTTTGCAAATTTGTAAAATTTCACCATGTTAAGCAATTTATAGATTATACAAATAATAAGAGGCTCGTGATACCACTGTTAGGTTATGATACATATGAACAACATAAATCATGCGGAAAAACCTTAATGCCAGGAATCATATTAATTGCACATAATCATATAATTAGTCTAGGATACATACACTTTGTAGCGTGCCCTCCCTAGCTGAGCCCGAACCGAACAAGAACAAGTCTTTAGGACTCCAAGTGTCGTCCCTCCGTAGAAAGTCCACAGCACGTCCGGATCCGCCTTAAGCTTGACCAACTAGAATCGCCCTTAAGGTACTTAGAATTTTCGGCTAATATGTGGCAAGTGTTTGGCTGATTTTTGCTTGAAAATCTTACCTTTGAATACTTGAAAAAACTCGTTCATAAATTGTGAACCTAGTGATATGTGTGTTTTATATAGTGTTTTCACCCCCGTCCCTTAGTACTTTTATGCCTTAAATGAGCTCTTAGGAGCCGTTTTTAGTACTAATCTGTGTATTTGAGTGCGCCTTGAGTTTCAGGACTATTTAGTGTGAAATTGGTCTTTTTAGACCCGTTTCATATGATTTAGGCCACTACGCGTTCCCGAGGGAGTTCGGGACGACTTTTGTCGACTTACGGGAGCCTTAGATGTTCATGATTGAGCCCCGGAAGTTAGACTCGGTGTTGCGGACGAAAGGCGGTTCATTTAGCTCTCCGCCCGGATGATTTCCCCTCGCCCACCGGGCGAGCAAGCAGAAAAAAAGCAACAGTCAGCAGGCGCCCGACTGGCGGAATACTGCCCGGTGCCCATCAGGCGCCCAACAAAAGCAAAGGCAACCATTTTCTCTTCTCCCCCAACGGGCGAGAGGCGCCCGACCGGGCGCGTGCAGATGAATTCCACAATGTCTCCCTCCGCCCGCCGGGCAAACCTGCGCCCGTCGGGCGGATTTCGAGCTGGTCGCCCGACGGGCGGTTGGCTGCCCGACCGGGCGACGACAACCCAGCTGGCTTTAGGCGCGGTTTTTCTTCCGGTTTTTCCTTATGTTTTTGGGAAAACTATAAATACTAGGCTTGATTATTTTAGTTGGGCATCTTATTCTAGTATTGAAACCCTTAGTTTTATTTTCCTTAGTTAATTTCTCTCTAAATTTATGCAAACATTTAGTTTTCAATTTTAATAAAAATTTCAAGATTTCTATTTCCATTGTTCTTCAATTAAGGTATTGTTCACTATTTCAATTCTTTGTTTAGCTCTAATTATGTTTTCAATCATGCTAATTGCTTTGTTTATTGTTAATATGCTTGAGTAGTCTAATTTCTAGGGTTTGGGGATCCATGAATAATATGAAGGGATATTGAATCCTATTGATTGGTTTATTTCACTATACAATTAGATTTGCGCAGGTTTAATTGTGGTGGTTATGCAATATCAAATTAAGATTCGAGAGATGCAATTTGATATTTAGGCTCGTGTCAATAGGTGGAATTAGAGTTAATACGTAGCGAGAGCCCGTTAATTCTAAGTCTATGATTAGTATCGATTCGAGAGAGCATGCTAGTCTAATTAATTACTTGTTGATTATCGTGATTGTTCATTGTCCTGGATTGTTATTTGTTGGTGAACCTATGCCCTAGATTCCTTAATATATTGATTCTTACTCGTTTAATTATTCTTCGTAGACTTAGCATACAAACCACCAACCAATTCCTATTCCCAATAGTCTAGATTAATTAATTGATAGTAGAAAGAACACCTGTTTCCCTGTGGATTCGATCCTGACTTCCCTTGCTACCTAGCTAGTGGACTTAGGTTATTTTTTATTATGTAATACGACTTTAGCCTGTCAAATTTTGGCGCCGTTGCCGGGGAAACGGTTTTAATTTCTGTTGTTGATTGTTTATCCTAGATTATTGTTTGTTACTACTCAAGGAACTCACGTTCCTTGAGACCGGATCTCACATTGTTTTGTAGTTTCTTTGTCTATGCCCAGGACCGTAGGTACTAGTAATCTTACTCCATTCAATCCTGAGCCCGAAAGAACCTTTCGTAGACGAAGAACTTTCATTGTACAGTGTGGGAATTACTCTGATTCTGATTATAATATTGGCGATCTTTTTCCTTCAGATACAGATTCAGTTTCAGAGATAGAGATGGGTGACGAAACTCCACTACCGCCACCTACCCCACGGCTTACAGAGTATTCTAAGCCAAGTCTGTCTGTGCTACCAAAGGCAATCATGCCTTCTATTGCAGCTGAGACCTTCAAGATTGAGCCTGCATTGATTAACATGATTGAGAGACACCAGTACGGTGGGGAACCAGGTGAAGATCCGAATATTCACATACAATCCTTCATCCAATACTGTTCCACCATCAAGCAAAAGGGATTGACTCCGGAGCAGACTATGGAGATACTTTTCCCGTTCTCTTTGAGTGGGAAAGCTAAGTTGTGGATTAATGGGTTGAATCGGGCAGCTTTGAAAATCACTAATTGGGAGTCCTTGGCCCTTGCTTTCTATGTTAAATATTTTCCACCTGAGAAAACGACTCGTCTGAGGGGTCAGATATTAGGTATCTCTCAACAAGCAGATGTGAGTTTGTTCGAGGTCTGGGAGCGATTCAAGGACTTGCAGAGAGAGTGCCCGCACCATGGTTTGGATGATTAGTTTTTGATTCAGCAGTTTTATAATGGTCTGGGTAATGAGTCTAGATGTCTGTTGGATTCAGCTGCCAGTGGGAGATTCATGCAACTTGAGGTGCCTAGAGCTATGGAGGTGATTGAGGAGATAACAATTCACAATTCCCAGTATGGGAATCCTAGAGGTCTATCTAATAAGGGTGGTAAGCATGATTTGAATTCTATAGAACAATTAACTGCCCAATTGACTGCTTTACATTATAAGTTTGATAATATGCAAGCAGCAAATGCTCAATCTGCCCAACCTGTTAGTGTAGCTGCTATGAGTGCCCAACCTGCTACTGTTTGTGAAGGTTGTGGACTGGCTGGTCATTATGCATAGGAATGTAGGAGCTCTATTGAACAATGTAACGCATTTCAATCCTACAAACAAAACAACCCATTCTCCAACTCGTACAATGAAGGCTACAAAAACAACCCTCTACTGTCCTACAGGAGCAACAATATCCAGAACCCTCACCAAGTCCAACATCCACCACAACAACCATACCAACCCCCACATCAACAATCCTACCAACCACGGAACAACTACAACCAACATTCTAGTGGACCACCTGGGTTCCCTAGACAACACACATCAACTCCACCACCACAACCTCAAAACACACAGCCTGACCCTATGTTAGTAGAGATGAGAAACATGATGCTACAAATGCAAAAATCTCTAAGTGAAAAGGATGCGAAGATCGATGCTCTTACTGCTCACAATAAGATCATTGATACACAGTTGACACAGATGGCTACTACTATTGCAGGGAGGCCCCCAGGCCAATTTCCTTTACAGCCCGAAAATAGGGAAACTGCAAATGCTATTACATTGAGGAGTGGTAGAGTTTATGATGGTCCTTCTATGCCGGTTAAGGTTGATTCCGGGGTGTCTGCTAGTGGTCTGGTTAGTGAGGAAGTCCCAGAGATAGTCACGGATGGTAAGGAAGCTGAAAAGGTAGTCAATGAGAATGAGGCTACAACTGAGGTTAAGAGGGGGACATATATTCAAGTACCACCTATTGTACTCCCCTTCCCAAACCGGCAACTCAAGAATAAGCTAGACAAGCAGTTTGGAAGATTCTTGGAAGTGGTCAAAAATTTGCAGGTAACGGTTCCTTTTACTGAATTGATTTTACAGGTTCCTGCTTATGCTAAATTCATGAAAGATATTTTGACCAGGAAACGTGCTTTTTGTGAGGTAGAGAATGGAGCTTTTACTGAGGAATGTAGTGCTTATTTGCAAAACAAGTCTCCACCTAAACTTAAAGACCCCGGGAGTTTTTCCATCCCATGTAACATTGGCACTGTGTTTATTGATAAAGCTTTATGTGATTTAGGTGCTAGTGTGGTTGTCATGCCTTTGTCTGTCTGTACTAAACTGAATATGGGTGAGCTTAAGGTTACCAATATCACTCTGCAAATGGCCGACCGTTCTGTCAAATACCTCTTAGGTGTTTTAGAGGATGTCCCTGTTAGAGTGGGTAAATTCTATATACCTGTAGACTTTATGGTACTAGACATGCAAGAGGATTCTCAAATTCCCATTATCTTAGGTAGACCCTTCCTTCACACGGCGGGGGCGGTCATTGATGTTAAAAGTGGGAAATTGACTTTTTCTGTTGGGGATGATAAGGTGACTTTTAATCTGAATAGTGCCTTAAAGAGTCCCATGCTAGAGGAAGAAAAATGTTATTGAATTGATGTAGTTGATTTTATTACGCGTGATAACGTCTCCCAAATTCTCGAAAGAGATCCTTTGGAGGCAGTGCTTTGTTGTGAGTCTTCTGCAGGTGATAGCAGTTCATGGAGTGCTGAAGTGGATGATCTACAGTTGGCTCCTGTTGGTGAAGGGTCCGAACCAGAGAGCACCAAATTGAAGAGGCTAGTTCGGTCGGTTTGTCCTGTTAAAGAGGTAAAGAAACCCGAACTTAAGCCTCTTCCTGCTAACCTTAAATATGCATTTTTGGATGATGAACAACTTTGCCCTGTGATCGTCAGTACTGCACTTGATGCAGACCAGTTATCCCAACTTCTTATTGTGTTGAAAAAGCACAAAAGGGCCATTGGGTACAGTATTGATGATTTAAAGGGTATAAGCCCTGACTTTTGTATGCATATGATACATCTAGATGAAAATCATAAACCATGCATTCAACCCCAGCGTCATTTGAACCCTGTCATGCAAGATGTTGTAAAAGCTGAAGTTATGAAATTGCTTGATGCGGGTATTGTATATGTTGTGTCTGATTCTAAGTGGGTGAGTCCTGTTCAGGTAGTGCCTAAGAAGGGGGGGACAACTGTGGTTAGAAATGAGAAAAATGAGTTGATACCAACTAGGGTAGTCACAGGTTAGCGCATGTGCATTGATTATAGGCGTCTGAATGTTGCTACTAAAAAGGACCATTTTCCCCTTCCCTTTATTGATCAAATGTTAGAAAGGCTAGCCTGTCACAAGTTTTTCTGTTATCTGGATGGTTATTCTGGTTTCTTTCAAATTCCCATACATCCAGACGACCAGGAAAAGACCACCTTCACCTGTCCCTATGGTACCTTTGCATATCGTAGGATGCCCTTTGGTCTGTGTAATGCACCTGCTACTTTCCAACGTTGCATGATGAGAATCTTTTCTGAGTTTATTGAGTCTATCATGGAAGTGTTTATGGATGATTTTAGTGTCTATGGTACTTCTTTTGATTCTTGCTTGCTAAATCTAACTAAAGTGTTGGAAAGATGTGAAGAGTGTAATTTAGTCCTAAACTGGGAAAAGTGTCATTTCATGGTTACTGAAGGGGTGGTCTTAGGACATTTGATATCTGATAAGGGCATTCAGGTGGATCGAGCTAAGGTCCAAGTGATTGAACAATTGCCCCCTCCAGTTAATGTCAAGGGTGTTAGAAGTATTCTGGGTCATGCGGGGTTTTATCGCCGCTTTATCAAGGATTTTTCTAAAATTGTTAAACCACTTACCCAGCTCCTCCTCTAGGATGCCCCGTTTGTGTTTGCTGATGCTTTTCTTGAGGCCTTTGACAGGATTAAACAAGCACTGATTTCGGCTCCCATCATTCGTTCTCCCGAATGGGATCTTCCGTTCGAGATAATGTGTGATGCAAGTGATTATGCAGTTGGGGCAGTTTTGGGTCAGAGAAAGGAAAAGGTTTTGCATGCCATCTACTATGCCAGTAAGACCTTAGATGAAGCTCAAGTTAATTATGCTACTACTGAGAAAGAGCTTCTAGCCATAGTCTATGCCTTGGACAAGTTTCGCACCTATCTGATTGGGTCCAAGGTGATAGTCTATACTATGCGGCTCTTAAGTATCTGCTCTCAAAGAAAGAAGCCAAGCCCAGGCTTATTCAATGGATACTACTGCCACAAGAGTTTGATCTGGAGATTCGCGATAAAAAAGGGGCTGAGAATGTTGTTGCAGATCACCTGTCTAGATTGAGGTATGATGATGGTAAAGTGTCTACACCGATCGATGATTCATTTCCGGATGATCACTTACTTGCACTTGCCAGTCAGTCACCATGGTTCGCAGATTTTGCTAACTACATTGTAGGGGGTATTCTTCCGGCCGAACTTACATATCAACAGAAGAAGAAATTCCTACATGATGTTCGGTTCTATTTTTGGGATGACCCTTATTTGTTTCGTGAGACTGCTAAAGGGTTGTACAAGCGTTGTGTTCCGGAATGGGAAGTCCAAGGTATTATCAGTAGGTGTCATTCTTCACCTTATGGTGGTCACCATGGACCGGCAAAGACTAACGCTAAGTTGTCACAATGTGGTTTTTACTGGCCTACTATGTTCAAGGATGCACAGGCTTTTATTATGGCTTGTGATGCATGCCAGAGGGCCGGCACTATTTCGAGGAGGTATGAGATGCCACAGAACCGGATCCTTGAGGTTGAGTTTTTAGATGTGTGGGGAATTGACTACATGGGACCATTCCCATCGTCCAAGGGTAACTTGTATATCCTTGTTGCTGTAGATTATGTGTCCAAGTGGGTGGAAGCCGTTGCCTCACCTACTAATGATGCTAAGACGGTCATTTCCCTGTTCAAGAAGGTCATCTTTCCTAGATTTACGGTTCCGCGCGCTTTGATTAGTGATGGAGGGTCACACTTCCATGAGAAGCATCTGGATGCGCTCCTGCGCAAGTATGGGGTTTATCACCGCACTGGGCTAGCCTACCACCCTCAGACGAGTGGGCAAGTTGAGGTCTCCAACCGGGAGATCAAATATATCCTTGAGAAAGTGGTGGCGAAGTCTAGGAAGGATTAGAGCGATAAGCTGGATGATACTCTATGGGCATACAGAACCGCCTTTAAGACACCTGTTGGTACCTCCCCGTATCGGTTGGTGTATGGCAAGGCGTGTCACTTACCAGTAGAAATGGAGTACAAGGCTTATTGAGCAATCAAACAGCTCAATTCGGATGCAAAGTTAGCCGGAGAGAATCGATTACTTCAATTGGGTGAGCTCGATGAATTCCGACTACAAGCTTATGATAGTGCCAGGAGTTATAAGGAAAAGACCAAGAGGTGGCACGACAATCACATTATGCATAGGGAGTTCGCAGTGGGCGACAAGGTCCTACTATTCAACTCTAGACTTAAATTATTTCCTGGAAAACTTAAATCTAGGTTGTCTGGGCCGTTCACCGTGACTATGGTAAGTAAGTTTGGGTCAGTTGAAATAGAGAACGATAATGGTGAGCGATTCAAAGTCAACGGCCAACATCTGAAGTTGTACCAAGATGGGGCTGCTGTAGGAGTGGTTGAGGTCCATCGCCTCAACCCCTCCGCCTCATAAACTGCATATTCAAGGTAACGAGGTCGAGCGGGACCTAGAAATAAACCAGCGCTTTGCGGGAGGCAACCCGTATTTTATTGCTTTCGATAGTATAGTTTAGTTTGTGTTTTATAGTTTCTTCTTTGCTTTAGAGAGGTGAGGAGAGAGTATTTTTACTGTTTTGGGTGTTTGATGATGTACAGGTGTTAGTTCTTAAGTGCGAGAAGTTAGAAAAACATCGTAGGAGAACGTTTGCATATGGCCCGACGGGCGAGAGCCGCCCGATCGGGCGCGTGTCGAAGGTAGGAGAAAAGTTCTCTCCGCCCGTCGGGCAGACCTGCGCCTGACGGGCGGTCTGATACGGGATGAAGGTAGAAAAAAATCGTCCTCCGCCCTGCGGGCGGGGGCTGCCCGACCGGGCGCGTGCGGAAGGAACTCTTTTGGTCGCCCTCCGCCCGGCGGGCGGACCTGTGCCCGTCGGGCGGCTTACGAGCCGCAGGCCCGTCGGGCGGGCGTTGGCCCAGCGGGCGAGAGGAGAAAATACTACGCTTTAACACGGGATCTTTCCTATTCCTTCATACTTTCCTCTCAATCATCTTCTTCATTCTCTCACATACTCCATTAAACCCCAAACCCTAAGAACTTCAAACCTCCATATCTCCCTCGTCTCTCACTCAAATTCATCAATCCACATACCGAAATCTTCCTCATCACATCCTCTTCAACCTCCACCAAACAATTTTCACCCTTTCTCACTCCCTACAAAAAACCCAATTTCCACCAAAAACCTCAAAAACTCAAAACTCTTCAACAATGGGTTCTAGGCCAAAAAGGACTTGCACGGGAGCATCAAGGAGACAAGAGGAGGCTTCCACAAGCCGTCCACCACCACCACCTCAGTTTGCACCCGATTCGGCTTTCCCGAACATGATCCTTGCTAGTGAGGAGCAACAAACTCGCCTTGCACACCTCAAGCTTCGGAAGGTAGTCCCTACTCGATTTATATGTCAGAAAACTTTGAATGATATGGGTATTGAGAGGGATGTTAGGAGATTATTTCATGGGGTGAGCATGAAGCATATGTTTTCCATGGTTAGGTTAACATTTAGAGATCTTACTCTTGAATTTCTTAGCTCCTTTAATGTCAGAAAGAATGGATACAAGGATGTCACTAGAGTTTCTTTTCGGTTGTTGAATACTAGTTTTGATATGTATATTAAAGATTTTGGTGCGATATTTGGTTTATCTGTTGAGCACGAAAGGTCCCCCGGGGAGGGACATTTTAATAGTGATGTGTGGGGGAAGTTGACTGGGGATTTTAATCTTAGTAGCATGCAACATTTGCACGCCTCTAGCGTGCAACACCCCGTCCCTTTTGTTTGGTTCCGGTTTATGGCCTTTACTATCTTTGGGAGGGACCAAAAGGAGAATGTGAGGAGCACGGAGTTGGAGGTGCTCGGGGGGTATTTGTTGGATGGTAATGAGGGCTATAGGATGAATTTGGCCCATCATTTGGCCACTCAGTTGCTTACTACTGCCATCCACCACTACTTGACCGATATTGCTTTAGGGGGTCTGGTCACCCACATTGCCTTAGCGGTGGACAACTTTGCTGAGAGGGACCATGCCGCGGTTCGGGGTAACAATCTGTTAGATTTAGAGTATTAGGGAACCTTTACAGGGTGCACTCTGAGTACGGGGAACTTCTTCCCGGTCAGATGTCATGGATGTTCCAGAGGAACGCTCTCTTTACTCTACCAGACACTACCGGGCTCACCAGTTTTGTGAGGGGTCAGTCCCATTATCTATATGTAGGTGAGCAGGCACCACCTTTAGCCCACCTCTAGCCCCAGCCACAGCCCGAGGCCGCGCCTCGCACCTATTTCCGTAGGGGTGGGTGTTAGGTTATGATACATATGACAAAACATAAATCATGCGGAAAAACCATAAAGCCAGGAAACATATTATTTACACATAATCATTTAGCATAATTTAGATGCATACACTTTGTAGCGTGCCCTCCCTAGCTGCGCCCAAACCGAACAAGAACAAGTCTTTAGGACTCCAAGTGTCGTCCCTCCGTAGATAGTCCACAGCACGTCCGGATCCGCCTTAAGCTTGACCAACTAGAATCGCCCTTAAGGTTACTAGGATTTTCGGCTAATAGGTTGCAAGTGTTTGGCTGATTTTTGCTTCAAAATCTTACCTTTAGAATACTTCAATTCTCGATGTAAATATGTGACCCTAGGCACCTATTTATAGAGTTTATGGAAAGGAATTATAATCCTACTAGGATATGGATTTATAAATTAGAATCCTATTAGAACTCTAAATAATAATTTTAATCTTTTAGGATTAGGATTTAATCAATGCACGAATTCCGATAGGATTAGGATTCGTTACGAACACGAGCGTCGCACGACCAGGAGGGAAGCATGCACCGCACAGGCCTTGCGGCCCAAACGCATGAGCGCTGCCTCGCAGCCCACGAGCATGCTCAGCGCGCGCGCCAGCAGCCTTGCTGGGCCTGGCCTTGCGCTGGGCCTGGTGAGGCTGTGGCCTTTCGTGGTGGGCGCTCGGCTTGCTGGGCGCGGGCCTGGCTTCGTGCTGGGCCTTCGTCTAGCAAGCCTCGTTCGATGCTAATTCGTACGATGCGCTTCCGATTAAATTCCCGATTCCGGAATTCATTTCCGATACGAACAATATTTAATATTTCCGATACCGTAATTAATTTCCGTTTCGAACAAATATTTAATATTTCCGTTTCCGGAAATATTTTCCGATTCCGATAATATTTCCGATTCTGACAATATTTTCGTTTCCGGCAATATTTCCGATTCCGGCAATATTTCCATTTCCGATAATATTTTCCGATGCGTACCATGTTTCCGTTTCCGGCAACATCTACGACTTGGATAATATTTATATTTCCGATACGATCCATATTTCCGTTTCCGGCAATATCATCGTTTCCGGAGTATTCATTTCTTGCTTGTGACGATCTCAGCTCCCACTGAAACCAAGATCCGTCGATTTCGAATATCCATAGATGGAGTATTTAATGCCATTAAATACTTGATCCGTTTACGTACTATTTGTGTGACCCTACGGGTTCAGTCAAGAGTAAGTTGTGGATTAATATCATTAATTTCACTTGAACTGAAGCGGCCTCTAGCTAGGCATTCAGCTCACTTGATTTCACTGAATTATTAACTTGTTAATTAATATTGAACCGCATTTATTAGACTTAATATTATATGCATACTTGGACCAAGGGCACTATTTCCTTCAGTCTCCCACTTGTCCTTAGGGACAAGTGTGCATTACCTAATTCCTTCGTCGCTCGATACTTGCTCTTGAACATAAGGTAAGAGTTGTCATCCTTATTATGTCCAGAGGTGTTTCTCGGTTTCAGAGTTCAACTGATCAAATAAAACAGATAATCATAGCCTATGATTCATCTGAGCACGGCCATGCCTTTTACAGTTTCTAGCTCTCCCGATTTATGGGACGACAATCCCAATCTTGCGATCTTGAGATTAGACTTCGTTTGATAGGTGATTACCTGAGCGTTGCCTTTATAGCCTCCTTTTACGGTGCGACGGTTGGTCAACGTCAAAGCAACCAGTTCTCAAACAAGTAATCTCAAATCACTCAGGTATTGAGGATTTAGTGTCTAATAATTTTAATGAAATTTACTTATGACAGATTTTCATCTCTTACAGTAAAGTTTCATAGGTCTTTCCGATACTAGTCTTCCCAAAGTAAGTATCTATGCAAATGATTACGACATTGCCATGTCCACATAGTTCAAGAAACAGAACTACTAGTCATCTTGCATTCCAGTCGTCTAACATTTTCTATGCGTCCAATTTTATAGAAAACTCCGACTAGGGACCATTTTCAACTTTTGACATTCAACTTCACTTGATAGACATTTCTTAGTCAGAGGACTGGTCCTGATAGTCTATCTTGAATATATTGTCAAATTGAAGGGACTCATCATTTGATACTAAACCAAGATTAAATGGAATATGAAAATGCATTTCATATATGATAAATGTTCAACCCCAATGTTTTACAACCATGGGCCTCAAACCCATCTTTAAAACAGTTCATGGAATTTAAAGCTATGCTTGATTTCCAGTGCTACAATGTGAGTGTTGCCTCTCACTTGTTGCATAGGTTTAGTTATCATGCTTTGCCAATCTTAATATCCTTTTCATCGAATGTTGTTTGAGATAGGATGATAAGATCTTTTGAGTTTGTTTATTGTGTGATCTAGTCTTTCTTACTTCAATAGTGGTTCTACGCATTTTGCAATGAAGAACCATTAAGTCAACAGACATGTGATCTACCCAAATTCAGTTAAGAACTCTTTATGTAAACAACTCAGTTTCATTGCTTCTTAGACAATAAGTACTTTTACTTCAACTGTATAGGTTGCTAGTGATGCTTTGTTTGGATTTACTTATCCAAGAAGTCCATAGATATGTGGAAGACTTTCCATCTGTATCTTAGAACATAGAAATTATTATTTTAATTTCCCACGCAACAACTCATGATCTCCAATCCATGTTGCCATTTCAAAACACGATGCTCTATAGCTCGTCCTTGCCAATGGTTAACTCCAAAGGGATCTTTCCCGATCATTTGCCAGTGTTTATGCGTGTAGCATCAATATTTAGCATATCTTTATTTCCTTAAGTCAAGAACTGTTCCTATGTACCTTTTCAAGTACCATAAGTTTTTCTTGATCTCAATCTAGTTGATCTTCCCTTAGATCAATAGAGATTGGTATATGTTCGTTATGCCTAAAGCCATACGATACATTTTTGGCGATCCTCATATTATATCATACATGATAAATTCTTTTGCAGAATTATTCTCAATTGAATTCTAATCATGTAACTTTAGCTCATTCAATTTCAGCAGATACCGAATCCAGCTAAATTCTTTAGCATATAATATAGGTTTAAGAATCTCATTTGGATCCTTTGATGTTTAACTTAGTAAATGCTTATACATAGTTCAAACATTCATTACTTAGATTTATTCATATGGATCGAATATCTCCAATGGAGTCTTTCGTGTTTGATTTAGTAAATGCCATTACTTAATCCAAAACAACATTATAAGATCTTTGTAAATAGATCTTAATACCCAGTATGTATTAAGTTTCTCCATGGTCCATCATTGATGAATAATTTCAAATCTAAGTCATTAGCATTTGAATGTCATTTCACAATAGAGAGATATGTGTGTGATACACATAGGACCAATTAATTGTTTTTTACTCCCACTAAACTTCTTATATATTTATAAGAATCATGTACATTTTATGAAACAAAAATACTTATTAGCTTCACTAAAATACAATTCCAATTCCCAATTGCTTGCTTAAATCTGTACTTAGATTACAAAAGCTAGCATTCATTTCAAGCATTATTTGGATCCACAAATCCTATGACATGCCATGTACATAGTTTTCTTCCAACATTTGATTGAGGAATACGTTTTGTCATCCAATTTGACATATGTACCAATATGAAATCATTGCTTGAATTATAGACTTAAGCATTATGATTTTGCATGAGGTTTCAACACAATCCACACCGTGAATTTGCTTGTAACCTTTAGCAACTAATCTAGCTTTGTATGTGAACATAATTTCATGTTTGATGGTTTTTATCCTTAAAACAAACTTGCAACCAATAGGTGTGAAACTATTCTTGCAAATTGTCATCAAAACATTGAGTATGTTTTATGGCCTCTAACCATTTAAAACATTTGAGTCTATATATGGCCTCTAACCATTTTAGGGAATCTGGGTTTCGTCATAGCTTTCTCACAGGTTATAAACTCATTAATCTACATGATAATAGTTTGACTGCAAGTTGTAGGTTTCTTCACTATCTAACAGAAGAATCGCATAGCTTCAGTGACTTGAACTCCATGTTTCTTCACTATCCAATAGAAGAATATCATAGTTCCAGTGACTTGAATTCTATGCCTACTTGGGTATAGAACATCAAACAAATAGAATATCAATAGCCACTTGAAAGTCCTTTGAATATTCTGTTCTCCTTGAAGCACTTGTAAAGTCTTATAAGAGATGTCTATTCTTTAAAAGCCACTTCTAAAGTCCTTAAAGAATACGTGTTCGGATTTTCTAAAGAACTTCGAAAAGCCTCCGGAATGTCCGTTTATGTTTGTTGTTCGCCTCGAACACTTTCGAGGTCTATTTTCTCCCACTTGTCATTTTGGAAACGAATCTCCAAAAGGACATTATTTCGAGCAAACAAATATTATGTTCTCAAATATTCGTGGTAGAAACAATACCCTTGTGTCTAATTTGAATGAATCACAATGAAACATATATCTATACTTGGGCCTTAGTTTGTTGAATAACAAACACTAAGCTCCCACCGAGTTTAGCAACTCTTTAGATATATATAATTGAAAAGATATTCGAAATTACCTTTCAATAGCTTTGACGAATTTGGTTTAGTTTGGTGGTAGTTGAGCATTTTGTTTTAGAAATTATAGAAAAAGTCTTTAAGATTCATCATTGATCGAATCAAGTACTAAT
Source organism: Spinacia oleracea (assembly GCF_020520425.1). Lineage (NCBI taxonomy): Eukaryota > Viridiplantae > Streptophyta > Magnoliopsida > Caryophyllales > Amaranthaceae > Spinacia > Spinacia oleracea. Next base: position 7,794,581 of record NC_079488.1, on the reverse strand, counting down.
TGACTTCTATCATTCCACTTAGATACGCCATATCTCATGGACCTAGATTGTGAAATTACAACACACAATCATTGATGATCATTTTTTGTCTTAAGTAATCATTAACATGATCTATCCTAGATCTTTATGATTTCTTACCAAGTGGATTTTATACTTCTGAATCTTTGAACTAGCCAAACAGATTCAAACTTATATCACATTGAGTAAATAAACCAATATTCACTCAAATTTAGGTGAAATAATAAAGTCATAAAATCTCTCTTTAGCTTTGAACTCTATTGTCTAGGTGTTCTAACAATAGTTCATATCTTTTGTTACTTTCAACAAGTAAGACTAGCTTGTCTTGAATTGATCTAGAAATCAATCAACTTTCAAAGTCCATCGAAATAGAGCTTATGAATGTTAACTTGTTGATATGGTCTAAGCAACAATGCCAATGATTAGTGGAACTCAAATCAAAGGGTTGATTTGAACCTAGTAAATATCTTATTGTTAAAGAGTTGTTTGTTTTAATCAAGCATATTGACTCAATTCGTAATTGACCATTTTATTCAAATAAACAAACAAACATTGTTTTTGTTTTTCTTGAATGTGAGTCTTTCTGTGTTTGAAAACAGAAATTTAGGTATGCTGATTATGGAATAAAATAGCCATTAAGTTCCAGCCTTGAAAGGACTTAAAACAAACTAGATGACCCTACAACTAATGTAGCATTGCCATGCTTCATTTCCCACTTGTAGGTCATTAGTGTAGCCTAGCTTCCATTGTTTGAGTTATTACCGAAGTAAGAACCTCAAGCGGTATATGATACCAAGGAAGTTTGATTGTTAGGTCACTTCTCTTTAAACATCAACTTATAGGTAGAAACGGAATTGTAAATTCCTTTCATTTGTTCCTTGTTTTCCTATTTCTTTCTGATAGCCTTAAGAATTGAATTCTCTAGTGTTGATTTTTATACTTTGTTTAGACATGTCCAATGTCACTCCAAAGTTCTTACCATTTATGTTGAATATTAAGTTTCAACTAGATGATCTTACCAGAAGCTTCTAAAGTTCTCTAAGCATCGATCAATTCGAATGTCTAGGTACTAGACTCATTCGAGAATTAAATGGACAAAGATATTAGGTTGTTAACCATTGGTAAGGCTGAGTGTTTAAACTCAACGCTTTATGATCTCAAAACTACATTGTATTTTGAATTCACAAGCACAAATCGGTTTGCCATTCGACTTTGATACTCGAAAACAACCATAAAAGTCGCTAAAAGAAACGTACATTTTAAATTGCTCACATCTCTCATTTCCGTGAATCGTTCTTGGATTCATTACCAATCGAGGAAATTTACTGTTACCTTTCTAAAAGGATTTATTGCAGTGCAAGATATTTAACAAATTAAAACATACATTGAAGCATGCAAAGTCTAAACATTTATCATGAGTAATAACTTGAAAATTAAAGCAATCATGCAATTTAAACAAGTTATTAGCATTTTATTCGAATTTATTGTTCCGGCAGGTGTGAATAAAATGATTCCAAGACCCTAAAATCATTGAAGAATTAAGCACATTATGTATTTAGACTCAATTCTAAAATCTTTTAGGTAAGCAAAAGCCTTTTGCTAATAGTCTAGAAACTACTCTTGGTTAATAGGTACGTCTAAGAACTTATTAGGTAAACCTATCGATTTTGCCACGACATAAAAGGACTCCTTACTTATATCGTTGAATTTCACCAAAACTAACATGTACTCACAATTATTTGTGTACCTTACCCCTTTAGGACCAATAAATAACACCTCGCTGAGCGAAAACTATTACTAGATTGATGTAAAGGATATCCAAGTAAGTGTTTATTTTGGCATGGCACCTTTTAACTCAATTTTTTTAAGTTTGGAACTTAAGGCTCTTGCTATGTTGGTTAGATTTTAAGTGAACTAAAATCCTTAATCATGCAACATAATCAAGCCACAATCTCATGCATAATTAAGACATATTTAAAGCAATAAATAACTTAAAGCATGCATAAGATAAATGTGATCTAGTATGGCCCGACTTCATCTTGAAGCTTCAACTTCAAAGTCCTTCATGAAAATGGATTGAAAACTCCGTCTTGAATTTCACCGTGGGAGGCGCCATTTTCTTCAAATAGGATAAGCTATAATTAAACTAATTACAACTATTTGATGGTACGCAGACCATATTTAAATTGAAAAACAAATTTGGTGCATTAGACCAATTACATTCAAATTAATGGTACGCAGACCATATTTTCTATCCTATTTGGGCCATACTAGTAACTCCATAACCTACAAAATAGTACATATACAATATATACCATTCATCCATTCATTATCATGAATGGCCCACATAGCTGGTTAGTGCATCACATAAATATTTGCAGCAATTAATCAAGGGCACCAATAATCTACCAATTATTCAGTCCTTATTAATTCTAATCAAGTTGTTTAACCTTAAAGGATTTGTAGACCTCATCAAGAGTTTATGACTAAAAGGCTCCCACTTAAACCAATAAATTCATATGCTTTACTAATTTTAAACATAAAAATGTATTTCTAGTCTAACAGGAAACATACAAATTTAATTAAAATTTAAAGCTCATATAAAATTTATAATCGAATCCATTAATTTAATTTATTTCAGTTGAATTAAACGAATTTAAATTAATTCAAGGTTTAATTTTAGTAAAATAATTAGTATAAATAAAATTTATAATAATTATAATATTCAAAATTAAAATCCGAGAAAACAATTTAAATTATTAATTTTAAAATTAATTAAAATTATTTCCGAACTGAAAATTCAAAATTTAAATTTGAAACGACTCAATCGAGACACGACGAGGCACTTGGGCTTGCGCCCAAGCCCCATCGAGTGCACGAGGCTTAGCGCCCCTTGATTGTTCGTACAGCAACACGCAAGCAACCACACGCAACGCAGCACTGCAGGCAACGCTGCGCGCGCGCTTGCTCGCTCGTCGCGCCTGCAGGCCACACGCAACGCAGCACTGCAGGCCACGCTGCGCGCGCCCGCTTGCTCGTCGACTTGCGTCTGCTTGCTTGCTGGGCGTGGCAGCGCGCGCTGTGGCGCAACACGCTTGCTGCCCACACGCGTCTGCCACTGGCTTGCGCCTTGCCCTTTGCCCTTGCCCACTCGCCCACATGCGCACAGCACTCGACACAGGGCAGCGTGCTGCCTTGTGCTCGTGTGCCATGGCTCTTTCTCGTTGCATCGTACCGCATGGGCGACGAGCTCCCTTGCTCGTCGTCGCATGCCCGCACTATACAACACCCCTTAAGGGTAACACGTAGCGTCCATTGCTTTGTGCGTACAAGTTTTATGAGCGAATTGCATAAAAAATTAAAACTTTTATTTCCAAAATTAATGACAAATTAATAAATCATATTAATTTCATAATTTTAGGGCGAAAAATCGAAAATTTATTAATCAATTAATTTCCGACTAACATGGATTCAAATCTAGCTCATAAAAATTTAAAGTTTAACACAAATTAACAATTTTTATGGTGGTTTTTAATCATTGGTACCTAATTAAATTATTAATTAATTATGAAAATCAAATCAATTCTAAATTATTCGAATTTCAACAAATTAATCATAATTACAAATTAGGTTGTATAATTAACAAGGATAGGCATTCAAACTTGTTAAACATATACAGTAGGTCAATCAAAGATTCAAGATTTATCAACAAGAATCGCAAATATTCAATTTAACATCTTAAATTTACAAACTTTTGCGTTCCAAAAACTAAAACCTCCGAAAAGTCATAGTTAGGCTTCGAATTTGGGAATTCTGGGTTTCGGAAAAAAATACTAATTTTGTCAAAATTTTAGAATGCCTTTTACATGCGGAATTGACACAAAAATCACTCGATTTGGTTGAGTAACGAACATTCTGCCGAAAAACTGCGTACATATAATTAAATAAACGCAATTTGCAATTAATTAACAATTACGAAAATTAATCACCCCTTTTAATTCCTTGCGAATTTGTAATATTTAACCATGTTTATGCAATTTAGATTATGAAAATAATAAGAGGCTCGTGATACCACTGTTAGGTTATGATACATATGACAAAATATAAATTATGCGGAAAAACCATAAAGCCAGGAAACATATTATTTACACATAATCATTTAGCATAATTTAGATGCATACACTTTGTAGCGTGCCCTCCCTAGCTGCGCCCGAACCGAACAAGAACAAGTCTTTAGGACTCCAAGTGTCGTCCCTCCGTAGATAGTCCACAGCACGTCCGGATCCGCCTTAAGCTTGACCAACTAGAATCGCCCTTAAGGTTACTAGGATTTTCGGCTAATAGGTTGCAAGTGTTTGGCTGATTTTTGCTTTAAAATCTTACCTTTCGAATACTTCAATTCTCGATGTAAATATGTGACCCTAGGCACCTATTTATAGAGTTTATGAAAAGGAATTATAATCCTACTAGGATATGGATTTATTAATTAGAATCCTATTAGAACTCTAAATAATAAATTTAATCTTTTAGGATTAGGATTTAATCAATGCACGAATTCCGATAGGATTAGGATTCGTTACGAACACGAGCGTCGCACGACCACGAGGGAAGCACGCACCGCGCAGGCCTTGCGGCCCACACGCATGAGCGCTGCCTCGCAGCCCACGAGCACGCTCAGCGTGCGCGCCAGCAGCCTTGCTGTGCCTGGCCTTGCGCTGGGTCTGGTGAGGCTGTGGCCTTTCGTGTTTGGCGCTCGGCTTACTGGGCGCGGGCCTGGCTTCGTGCTGGGCCTTCGTCTAGCAAGCCTCGTCCGATGCTAATTCGTACGATGCGCTTCCGATTAAATTCCCGGTTCCGGAATTCATTTCCGATACGAACAATATTTAATATTTCCGATTCCGGAATTAATTTCCGTTTCGAACAAATATTTAATATTTCCGTTTCCGGAATTATTTTCCGATTCCGATAATATTTCCGATTCTGACAATATTTCCGTTTCCGGCAATATTTCCGATTCCGGCAATATTTCCATTTCCAATAATATTTTCCGATGCGTACCATGTTTCCGTTTCCGGCAACATCTACGACTTGGATAATATTTATATTTCCAATACGATCCATATTTCCGTTTCCGGCAATATCATCGTTTCCGGAGTATTCATTTCTTGCTTGTGACGATCTCAGCTCCCACTGAAACCAAGATCCGTCGATTTCGAATATCCATAGATGGAGTATTTAATGCCATTAAATACTTGATCCGTTTACGTACTATTTGTGTGACCCTACGGGTTCAGTCAAGAGTAAGTTGTGGATTAATATCATTAATTCCACTTGAACTAAAGCGGCCTCTAGCTAGGCATTCAGCTCACTTCATCTCACTGAATTATTAACTTGTTAATTAATACTGAACCGCATTTATTAGACTTAATATTATATGCATACTTGGACCAAGGTCACTATTTCCTTCAGTGGGCGCAGAGAGAGGGTGTCGGGACAGAGAGGTAGTCCGGCTCAGCAGGGGGAGCAAGGATCTTCGGAGGAGCTAGGGTCCATTCATGAGAGGTTGGGCAGACTTGAGCTCGGTTCCATGAGTTGGAAACTGATCACTAGAGGACCATGTTCCCTTTCTATGATCAGTATGCCAGGCAGGGCTACATTGCTCCGGATGCTCAGCACCCTTCCTGGTTTACCTATCCCGCGGAGGGATATGGAGCTCCCGGTTCCATGGGCACATTCACACCTACCCACTACGGAGGGTATGGAGCGGGTACCAGCGGCTATGGTGGTCAAGGTTGTGGTGATGATGATGATGATGGTCAAGGCCATCAGTGATGCTGAGAAGATCGAGATGGTTCGATACCCCTTAAGCTAATGAGGACATTGTCTAATTTAGCTTGGGGGGGTGTGTTTCACTTACTTGTAAATATTAGGTATGTTTTCCTTTTATTTTTGCATTTACTTATTTGAGTGTGTTTATGTTGGTGTGTTTATTGCTTTCTAGAGTAGTTTATTGCTTTGAAAAAAAACAAAAAAATACAAAAATACGTTCCGATGAATACAAAAACCATGCTTCCCTGTGCCCCTTGATTGGAAACTGTTTTTATTCTTGGTTTTTGATGACGAGCATTGTTGATTTGTTAACCATGATTTGAGATTCGACTACTTTGATGCCTTAGCATGAGTCAACTCTGACTAACTATTTGTGGACTTGGTGCTTGGCTAGTTGACTTGGTTAAGAATGTGTGATAGTTTCTTGGTGTGTCATTGATTTTGAGTATTGATTTGCGACTGTTAGTAGTGTTTTATGGCTCATATACATGCACATTGTGGAGGACGAAGGCATTTTTATATTTAGATAACCTTCAGATGAATGTAGATACATTTGTTCCCTCCTTTTCTACCCATGTTGTTGCTTGTGCCCTTTATTCGGTGACTAGCCACATTACAAGCCTGTTAAAACCACATTGGTTACTAGTCCCAAGCCTAGCTTGGGGGAGCTAATAGTAGTGAGGTGAGGGAGTGTAGTGTGCTATATTTTGAGCACAAAGTGATTGTTGAAAAAGGAGTTCGTCTTATCATGTTTGTTGTTGAAAAATGAGTTGAAAATGAAAGAGATGAAAGAACAAAATAAATGTGAAGGTTTCTAAAAGAAAAGAGAGAAAAAAAAAAGAGTTTGAAAAAAAATTCTATTACTCTCAAGAAAAGTTCAAAGTGTTGTTTCAATCAAGTTTTCCAATTTCGTATCCTTATGAGTGATTGATTTTAATTGTGAAAAAGGCAAAAAGTATGGTGTTGGTGTTTGTTGTTTCATCATGTGTTGAGCGGGAGAGTTGTGGTCATTATTTTGGTTGATCGTGGTTGTATTTGGGATTTATGCTCCCCAAAGCCAAGGCTTTAAGCTCACATTTTATCCAAATTTACTGCACCCTTACCTAAGCCTAACATTACAAGCTTTGAAGACCTTCCGACCTTTGTGCATAGAGTCGTCCTTATGTGAAAATAGTTGTTTATCAATGCAAGTTATGACATGACATATTCCGAGTCGACTATTAGGTTGAGTGTATGTTTTTCTAGACACAAGAGTGTTGTGAGTTTGGGACGGCATTGTTCACTTATATGTTGGGAGGAGAGCGAACGGGTACATCTTTTATCTGCCACATAAATGAGTGACGAGTGTGCGAGCACTAGTCTTGAATTCCATTGTGCATTTGTGGTTCGCTTTGCGTGACGATTGTTAAGGTGGATTAGCGGTTGGATGGATTTGATTGGTTGACATTGATGTGTGCTCTTTGGATTTTGCCTTGAATTATGTTTTTCATTTTGAAATATGTTGGGGGTGAAGTTGGTCTTGTGTTCATCGATGATTTCCTTGCTTAGGGACAAGCAAGGATCTAGCTTGGGGGAGTTTGATATGTGTGTTTTATATAGTGTTTTCACCCCCGTCCCTTAGTACTTTTATGCGTTAAATGAGCTCTTATGAGCCGTTTTTAGTACTAATCTGTGTATTTGAGTGTGCCTTGAGTTTCAGGACTACTTAATGCGAAATTGGTCTTTTTAGACCCGTTTCATATGATTTAGGCCACTACGCGTTCCCGAGGGAGTTCGGGACGACTTTTGTCGACTTACGGGAGCCTTAGATGTTCATGATTGTGCCCCGAAAGTTAGACTCGGTGTTGCGGACGAAGGGCGGTTCATTTAGCTCTCCGCCCGGATGATTTCCCCTCGCCCACCGGGCGAGCAAGCAGAAAAAAAGCAACAGTCAGCAGGCGCCCGAGGGGCGGAATACTGCCCGGTGCCCATCGGGCGCCCATCAAAAGCAAAGGCAGCCATTTTCTCTTCTCGCCCGACGGGCGAGAGGCGCACGACCGGGCGCGTGCAGATGAATTCCACAATGTCTCCCTCCGCCCGCCGGGCAGACCTGCGCCCGTCGGGCGGATTTCGAGCTGGTCGCCCGACGGGCGGTTGGCTGCCCGACCGGGCGACGACAACCCAGCAGGCTATAGGCGCGGTTTTTCTTCCGGTTTTTCCTTATGTTTTTGGAAAAACTATAAATACTAGGCTTGATTATTTTAGTTCGGCATCTTATTCTAGTATTGAAACCGTTAGTTTTATTTTCCTTAGTTAATTTCTCTCTAAATTTATGCAAACATTTAGTTTTCAATCTCATAAAAATTCAAGATTTCTATTTCCATTGTTCTTCAATTAAGGTATTGTTCACTATTTCAATTCTTTGTTTAACTCTAATTATGTTTTCAATCATGCTAATTGCTTTGTTTATTGTTAATATGCTTGAGTAGTCTACTTTCTAGGGTTAGGGGATCCATGAATAATATGAAGGGATATTGAATAATCATGATTGTTGGCATTGTAATTGATTCCTATTGATTGGTTTATTTCACTATATAATTAGATTTGCGCAGGTTTAATTGTGGTAGTTATGCAATATCAAATTAAGATTCGAGAGATGCAATTTGATGTTTAGGCTCGTGTCAATAGGTGGAATTAGAGTTAATACGTAGCGAGAGCCCGTTAATTCTAAGTCTATGATTAGTATCGATTCGAGAGAGCATGCTAGTCAAATTAATTACTTGTTGATTATCGTGATTGTTCATTGTCCTGGATTGTTATTTGTTGGTGAACCTATGCCCTAGATTCCTTAATATATTCATTCTTACTCGTTTAATTATCGTTCGTAGCCTTAGCATACAAATCACCAACCAATTCCTGTTCCCAATAGTCTAGATTAATTAATTGATAGTAGAAAGAACGCATGTTTCCCTGTGGATTCGATCCTGACTTCCCTTGATACCTAGCTAGTGGACTTAGGTTATTTTTTATTCCGGCAATATTTCCATTTCCGATAATATTTTCTGATACGTACCATGTTTCCGTTTCCGACAACTTCTACGACTTGATAATATTTATATTTCCGATACGATCCATATTTCCGTTTCCGGTAATATCATCGTTTCCGGAGTATTCATTGTTTGCCTTTGACGATCTTAGCTCCCACTGAAACCAAGATCCGTCGATTCCGAATATCCATAGATGGAGTATTTAATGCCATTAAATACTTGATCCGTTTAAGTACTATTTGTGTGACCCTACGGGTTCAGTCAAGAGTAAGCTGTGGATTAATATCATTAATTCCACTTGAACTGAAGCGGCCTCTAGCTAGGCATTCAGCTCACTTGATCTCACTTAATTATTAGCTTGTTAATTAATACTGAACCGCATTTATTAGACTCGTCATTAAATGCATACTTGGACCAAGGGTATTATTTCCTTCACGGAGCAGATTTATGTGGGATGGATGAAGAGCTCCGCCTCGTCTAGCGCATCTTCCATGGTCCTTACACTCATTTTGACCAAGTCAAACTTGAAAGAACCCTTCTTGAGTCCTCGAAAGAAATTGTCAAAAGCTACGCCATCCGACAGATCCGGTATCTGCCCTGATTCTAGGTTGAAGCATCGCACATAGCTACGAAGGGACTTATCCTTGCCCTGCTGGATGCGTCCTAAATGCATACTCGTCTTCTTTTCCTCTTTATATGCCCTGAACCTCGTTGAAAACAGCATTTCCAACTCGGCAAAAGTTTTGATGGTACCGGCCGGCAGCTTTTCAAACCATTTCGAGGCCACCCATTTTAAAGTGGCTGGAAAATAATTGCACCAGGTTACTTCCGTGGTTCCTTTGACATACATGTGATGAAGGTATGCAAGAAGGTGCACATCAGGATCTGAGGTGCCTTCATAAGCATTTAGTGCCGGTGGCTTGACCTTGGGATCCTTAGGAGCATTCATAATATCTGCGCAGAAGGGAGTAGTGTAATCTAGTATCAAACCTGCCACCAATTGCTGAATATGACAGATGGGATCTTGCCCCCTTGCTTGAGATGGCCTGCGCCGTCAACCGTCCACTTGACTCATGGTTGTTCTTGCTGGCCGTCCAGAAAGTGAAGCCAATGGACATCATCCATGAAGGGAGTTGACCCTGTATCTGAAAGTTCTGTCTCCCGGGGTGATCTGGTCGAGCTTCCGGTGCCTTTCTAGATGGTTCGGGGTCAAGATACTTGTCCCTACTCGTCCTGACCGGAAACGGAAATATTGTTAGAATCGGAAATATTATCGGAATCGGAAAATAATTCGGGAATCGAAAATATTAAATATTTGTTCGAAACGGAAATTAATTGCGGAATCGGAAATATTAAATATTTGTTCGAATCGGAAATGAATTTCGGAATCGGAAAATTAACCGGAAGCGCGTCGTATGAAATAAACATCGGACGAGCTTGCTAGACGCAAGGCCCAGCACGAAGCCAGGCCTGCGCCTAGCAAGCCCATGCGCGCAAGGCAACGCAGCAGCAAGCCAAGGCACGCAGGCCCAGCCAAGCAGCACGCAAGGCCGGGCTCAACGCGCAAGGCAACTGGCGCGCCCAAGCAATGGGATGCGCGCAGCGCTGTGGGCCGAGCTGCTTCGTGCTTGCGCACGTTCAGCGCTCCTCGTGGGTTGTGCGTGCGTGTGTGCGTTGAGTTCGTGCATGCATCAAATCCTTAAGCAATTAGGATTAGATTAAAGATGAAATTTCCTAAAGTTACTAGAGTTAGTTGTTTAATTAAACAATAACTTATTAGTTTTTAAATTAATGTCTAATTCTAATAGGATTAGATCAATTGAAACCTAGTAGACTTCTAATTCCATTATTCCAACCCTATAAATAGGTGATGGCATTCACAATTTATAATCACTCCAATTCAAGTATTCACATAGTTTTTAAGGATTAAAACTAAAGTTAATTTGCCACAAATTATATTCGAATAACTTAAAACCTTAGGTGAAATTCTAGTTAATATTAAATTTAAGGCGGATCCGAACGTGCTTTGGACTATCTACGGAGGGACGACATTTGGAGTCCTAAACTTGTTCTTGTTCGGTTCGGGAACAGCTAGGGAGGGCACGCTACAAATGTATGCATCCTAAATTATGCTAATTTTTATGTGGCAATTAATTTGGATTCATGGCTTTAAGGTTTTTCCGCATGAAATATATATGCTTTATATGTATCATAACCTAACAGGACGGTACCCTTTATTTTCAATGGCCCATGTACTATTTGGACGAGCACTCTTCTTGTCAGATTTGTCTTTACGGTGATGGTTGTCAAACGTTTCCGTTCCCTTTAACTCTTTTGGGGCGGAGCAGATTTATGTGGCATGGATGAAGAGCTCCGCCTCGTCTAGCGCATCTTCCATGGTCCTTACACTCTTTTTGACCAAGTCAAACTTGAAAGAACCCTTCTTGAGTCCTCGAAAGAAATTGTCAAAAGCTACGCCATCCAGCAGATCCGGTATCTGCCCTGATTTTAGGTTGAAGCATCGCACATAGCTACGAAGGGACTCATCCTTGCCCTGCTGGATGCGTCCTAAATGCATACTCGTCTTCTTTCCTCTTTATATGCCATGAACCTCGTTGAAAACAGCATTTCCAACTCGGCAAAAGTGTTAATGGTACCGGCCGGTAGCTTTTCAAACCATTTCGAGGCCACCCATTTTAAAGTGGCTGGAAAATACTTGCACCAGGTTGCTTCTGTGGTTCCTTTAATATACATGTGATGACGGTATGCAAGAAGGTGTACATCAGGATCTGAGGTGCCGTCATAAGCATTTATTGCCGGTGGCTTGACCTTGGGCTCCTTAGGAGCATTCATAATATCAGCGCAGAAGGGAGTAGTGTAATCTAGTATCAAACCTGCCACCAATTGCTGAATATGACAGATGGGATCTTGCCCCCTTGCTTGAGATGGCCTGCGCCGTCCACTGTCCACTTGACTCATGGTCGTTCTTGCTGGCCGTCGAGAAAGTGAAGCCAATGGACATCATCCATGAAGGGAGTTGACCCTGTATCTGAAAGTTCTGTCTCCCGGGGTGATCTGGTCGAGCTTCCGGTGCCTTTCTAGACGGTTCGGGGTCAGGACACTTGTCCCTGCTCGTCCTGACCGGAAACGGAAATATTGTCAGAATCGGAAATATTATCGTAATCGGAAAATAATTCGGGAATCGAAAATATAAAATATTTGTTCGAAACGGAAATTAATTCCGGAATCGGAAATATTAAATATTGTTCGAATTGGAAATGAATTTCGGAATCGGAAAATTAACCGGAAGCGCGTCGTACGAAATAAACATCGGACGAGCTTGTTAGACGCAAGGCCCAGCACGAAGCTAGGCCTGCGCCTAGCAAGCCCATGCGCGCAAGGCAACGCAGCAGCAAGCCAAGGCACGCAGGCCCAGCCAAGCAGCACGCAAGGCCGGGCCCAACGCGCAAGGCAACTGGCGCGCCCAAGCAATGTGCTGCGCGCAGCGCTGTGGGCCGAGCTGCTTCCTGCGCGCGCACGTCCAGCGCCCCTCGTGGGTTGTGCGTGCGTGTGTGCGTTGAGTTCGTGCATGCATCGAATCCTTAAGCGATTAGGATTAGATTAAAGATTAAATTTCCTAAAGTTACTAGAGTTAGTTGTTTAATTAAACAATAACTTATTAGTTTTAATTAATGTCTAATTCTAATAGGATTAGATTAATTGAAACCTAGTGGACTTCTAATTTCATTATTCCAACCCTATAAATAGGTGATGGCATTCACAATTTATAATCACTCTAATTCAAGTATTCACATAGTTTTAAGGATTAAAACTAAAGTTAATTTGCCACAAATTATATTCGAATAACTTAAAACCTTAGGTGAAATTCTAGTTAATATTAAATCTAAGGCGGATCCGAACGTGTTGTGGACTATCTACGGAGGGACGACGTTTGGAGTCCTAAACTTGTTCTTGTTCGGTTCGGGAGCACCTAGGGAGGGCACGCTACAAATGTATGCATCATAAATTATGCTAATTGTTATGTGGCAATTAATTTGGATTCCTGGCTTTAAGGTTTTTCCGCATGAAATATATATGCTTTATATGTATCATAACCTAACAGGACGGTACCCTTTATTTTCAATGGCCCAGGTCCCATTTGGACGAGCACTCTTCTTGTCAGATTTGTCTTTAAGGTGATGGTTGTCAAACGTTTCCGTTCCCTTTCACTCTTTTGGGGCGGAGCAGATTTATGTGGCATGGATGAAGAGCTCCGCCTCGTCCAGCGCATCTTCCATGGTCCTTACACTCTTTTTGACCAAGTCAAACTTGAAAGAACCCTTCTTGAGTCCTCGAAAGAAATCGTCAAAAGCTACGCCATCCGGCAGATTCGGTATCTGCCCTGATTCTAGGTTGAAGCGTCGCACATAGCTACAAAGGGACTCATCCTTGCCCTCTTGGATGCGTCCTAAATGCATATTCGTCTTCTTTTCCTCTTTATATGCCATGAACCTCGTTGAAAACAACATTTCCAACTCGGCAAAAGTGTTAATGGTACCGGCCGGCATCTTTTCAAACCATTTCGAGGCCACCCATTTTAAAGTGGCTGGAAAATACTTGCACCAGGTTGCTTCCGTGGTTCCTTTGACATACATGTGATGATGTGAGGGGGTCGAAAAAGCACGAGGCTAATGCGTGACCTCGTCCCTCGTGGGTGTGACGATTCTTTTTATTCAATCAAGTGTAATTGGATTTCCTGTGAGTTTACACCCAATTGACTAATAATATAGGAGTCGCCATTCAGTTTTTAACAACAATGAGAAAAACTGACAAAACCCGGTTATCGTGACATAAAGGGAGTGCAATTATGTTTGACCACGACGACCGTAGGTTCCCTTGTGATCCCTGGTGTGGGGATCTCTCAACATACACCCGCAAGGTAGAGATTGAGGTTTCGGGGGACTATAACTACCGAGAGGAGTACTTCGCTCGTCGATAACTCCAGAGGCAGGATATCCTTACTAGCTCAGCATAAATAATTGAAGGGACATGCGTTGACTATTAAACTAATCTGAGTTGATTTTAGCAATATGCAACATATAATACTAGATCGATCGCGATTATCTGATTTAGATTGCATTAAGGGACCTAGCATGATAATCCAATTTCCCAAAAATATTATATTTGTTAGGCGTGATAGAACAATCAGATTTAGTTAGTTTAACAGTTCATAAAAAGGGCGAGGAAAGCAATTAAATCATCGAGAAGGGGCACATTACGACGCACCCTTAAGAGGTGCGTCACGGTTCTCAGAAAACTAACCACTTTGACTTTGCTATTTCTCCTTTTTATTTAACGAATCTCAATTATGGGACAGGATACGTTCTGTTCGATTTATGGATCGATTGCGACAGAACGCGTGAACAATTTCGCAGCGTGACGCTTAGGCTAAGGGTTGGAGTCAATACTCAGAATACAATTGTGTGTTGTGTGTTCCTTTCACGTCGAATTTGGGGCTGTATTTATAGGAAAGAGTTTGTGGAAAGATAGAATTGCAGAGTTCTAATCCACAAAGAATTAGGAAAAAACACGTACCCAGGTATTTTCAGCGCCCAGGCCTGGGCGCAGAAGATTTCGGCGCCCAGAGCCAGGCGTTGAAAATAGGGTCTGGGCTGTTTTCTTAGTCAGATCCGGATTCCTGAAATCCGTAGTGTTTGAGACTTAATCGAGTCTTTTAGTGCGTATTAATCTTGTGACGGGATGCGTCTGGGCCCGTTACGAACTCTAGGCTCGTTAGGATTTTAATTAATACGTCACTCTTATTTCCGAATCATATTAGGAATAGGATTCTCGCAGTTTTCTATCTCATTTAGGATTTATGTTGGAATGCAACACCTAATTCTGACAGGTTTCTATCCTTTATGATTTGCCACTTTTAGAAGCTACCTTTTACGGCAGTTACTATTTTTAGCAGGTTTCCATAAATAGAAGGTTTCTATAAATATCAGGTTTCGGGTGAAATGAAAAGGGGAATTGAGATTCGTTTATTTTATAGGAGATGCGTTGTCAAGTGGAGATTTATGCTTTCATCATCGAACCTTCCCTTTCGGGAATGGGGACAAAAGTAGGTGTCTACAGTTAGCCCCCACTTTGACTGAGTCTTGGAATAAGACGATGGTCAAAGTATTAGACGGAGTGCGTCACACAAGCCATGGTGTATGTGACCTGTTATGCGAGGGTCTCACGAGCCCCCGAGTGATAACATTTGACTTAAGGGTCATCACTTGAAATGTCGACATACCCCTCACGTGTCATTGGGATTTGTCAACTGGCAGTATAGAAACTTCCTCACTTTGTCATTGGAAGGATCTAAAGGTGCGTAGAAACTCCCTCATTTTGTCATTGGGAGTAGCTACAGATATTTTTGAAATCAAAGCTATAAAGTGTAATTGGGCCTGGCCAAGCCCAACCACGAGGTAAAAATGTTTTTAAAGATTCTCATTTTCAGGGCTAGCTAAACTAGAAAACCCCCTTGTTTTTATGGGACGTAAAACGAAGGAAAATCCAGCACATCGCTCTTTTTTTGGAAAAAACGGAAAACCAATCCTTTTAATTTTTGGAAAAGGGAAAACCAGAAAAAGTTATCGCTGCAGCGACTAAGGACCTGCGCGGTTAGTGACGCAGACCCCGCCGGCTAAAGATGGCGAGCCTGTCCGCTAAGGGTGGACACCCCGTCCGATAGAAGTGGACGAATCTGTTTTTGAATTTTGAAAATAAGGACCTACGCGGCTTGTGACGTAGACCCCGCCGGCTAAAGATGGCGAACGTGTCCGCTAAGGGTGGACACCCCGTCCGATAGAAGTGGACGAATCTATTTTGAAATTTGTTTTGTGTTTTTGAAAATAAGGACCTACGTGGTTTGCGACGTAGACCCCGCCGGCTGAAGATGGCGAGCCTTTTTTAAATTTGAAGACTTTATTTTTTCGAAAACTGAGGACCTGCGCAGCTAGTGACGCAGACCCCGCCCGCGGAGGGTGGGCGAGCCCATTTTGAATTTCTTATTTTGCCTATGTAGAAGGGATTTTGTGATTACAACCTGTTGGTGGGTCGTAATATTTCCTGATCAGGTGTGTCCTATGAGTGGGTCCACATTGTGTATATTTTTAACGATATCGCAAAATACCATTCTTGGGAAAGAAATATCAAGATAACAGATAATTTACACAAAATAGGGGAGTACGCGTGCCCGACAGCGAATATTCGCTGTCTGCGAAGCATTTTCAGCGCCCAGCTCTGGGCGCGAGAATTTCTAACGCCCAGAGCTGGGCGTTGAAAATGCGAAGGGGAGACGGGTCTTTAAATTCGCGGACCGTCTCCTTCCTTTCCCATTTCCACCATTTTCGCTCAAGCTCCTCATCTCTTTCAACTGATTTCTTGCTCGTTTCTTCACTTTTCTTTACGAATTCTACTCCAAATCACTTCCTAATCTTCCCAATGTAAGTAATCTTCAGTAATTTTGAGCTTTTTTGTCAATTTCAATATTTTTGTCAAGTATTTTTATGCATGAAATTGATTTGGGGGTTTTTGATTTTGTGCCCCTTTCCTTCAATTAGGTAGTTGGAAATGTCCCTCATAACATGTTAATTAGTTTGTGCATGTTAATTTTCGCAAGTATGTTGATTCTTGTTGAATTTGGGCATTTTCATGCTAGCCCCCAAGTATACCTACGACTCTAGTATTTTCTTACAATGTAGGTGTTCTTGGTATATTGCTTGCGTTCCTCATAATTCATGAATGACAAATTATGGAAGAATTTTCATTTTGTTGGAGTTAATTAAAAAAATTTCACTTAAGGAATTTTTTGCTCGATATGAACTTAGTATCATGTTTAGGGAACAAAAATTGTATGACTCCATTTTATGAGCGGAATGCACTCCCTTAGTGATTGGTGTGAGTGCCAGTTTTGTTAAAGGTATAATGCCTTATTGTATTATTGATCAGCATGCCTGACGAGTCGTCACCTCCTCCTGGTGGCCACGAGGAGCGTGGCATGACGCGTCAGTCTACTGGCGCGGGTCCCCTATGGGTGGGCCCTGAGCTCTACGACGGTCGTGATCTGCACTACGACCTAGAGCACCACGTGACTTCCCGCCTTCATGCGAGGAGGGAGACTACGGTTCGCGGCTATGGCGCAGCGACGAGTGAGACCGTTTTTAGCTTCCTGAGCTCGGACGCCCAGACCTTGGTGAGGGCGAGCTCACTGTTTCCGGTGGTCGAGACCTTCTGGGAGATACTGCGGCTTAACATCTCCCTGTCCTTTCTGCGGTCGTTCATGAGGTGGTGGTGGGATACCACCAACACCTTCCATTTTCCTTGGGGCGAGATGACGATCACTCCTGAGGACTACACGGCTTTGACGGGCTTGACCTTTACAGGGAACCCCGTTCGTCTGAGGTCGGATGGCCCATTGCCGACTGTTGCTGAGGGTACCAGGCTCCTGGGCTCGTGGATGGGTAGGAGATTACCTTCGTACCAGCCCCGTGGGATACCTTTCGCTGACCTGATGTGGGCCTTAGAGCATGGGGTAGAGGAGTCGCCTTTGAGACAGGCTCGGCTGTTCTACCTCCATTTTATTACTTCCACTTTTCTATCGGGTCCGACTGACACCTTTGACCCGAGGTGGATAGGCCTGGTGGAGGACGTGTCTACACTGGGTGACTATCGCTGGGGCGATTTGGACTATGCGACGCTCGTCGGCCAGATGAGATTGGCGGTGCACGACTCGGACCCGAGTAGACGTCACTTTGTGATTACATTAGCGGGAGTGCCGCGTTTGATCGAGGTATGTGCCTAGACTTTCTTTTGTTTTCTCGCTTTTACCGGACCTCTTTTTTTTGATGTTTTATTGTCCTTTCTCTTTGCAGCTGTGGGCCTTTAAGCACTTACCTTGGCTGTGTTAGGTTATGATACATATGACAATTCATAAATCATGCGGAAAAACCATTTAGCCAGGAATACATATTATTTACACATATTCATATAGCATAGTTTAGATGCATACTCTTTGTTGCGTGCCTTCCCTAGCTGCGCCCGAACCGAACAAGAACAAGTCTTTAGGACTCCAAGTGTCGTCCCTCCGTAGATAGTCCACAGCACGTCCGGATCCGCCTTAAGATTGACCAACTAGAATCGCCCTTAAGGTACTAAAAATTTCGGCACTTTTAGGCAAGGTATGTGACTGAATTTTTCTCTCAAAAACTCACTTTGAATACTTGAAAACTTATTATAAATTGTGAACCCAGGCCACATATTTATAGGGGTATGGAAAGAGAATTGGAATCCTATTAGGATACGAATTAATTAAATTAGAATCCTAATGAAACTCTTATTTAATTAATTTATCAAAATAGGATTAGGAATTTAATCATTAAACGAATCCTGTATGTTTTAGGTTTCGTATGTGAACACAAACACACACGCACGCACAGCAGCCCACGAGGGGCCCCATGCGCGCGCGCGCATAGCCCGAGCAACGCAGCCCACGACTGCCGCAGCCTTGGGCGCGCGCTGGGCCTGCCTTGCGGTGGGCCTGGCGCAGCCTTGGGCTGGCGTGTTGTGGCACGCGTTTCCCTTGCTGGACGTGGGCCTGGCTTCGTGTTGGGCTTTCGTCTAGCAAGCTCGTCCGATGCTAATTCGTACGACGCGCTTCCGATTAATTTTCCGATTCCGGAATTCATTTCCGATACGAACAATATTTAACATTTCCGATTCCGGAATTAATTTCCGTTTCGAACAAATATTTAATATTTCCGTTTCCGGAACTATTTTCCGATTCCGATAATATTTCCGATTCAGACAATATTTCCGTTTCCGGCAATATTTCCGATTCCGGCAATATTTCTATTTCCGATAATATTTCCCGATACGTACCATGTTTCCGTTTCCGGCAACATCTACGACTTGGATAATATTTATATTTCCGATACGATCCATATTTCCGTTTCCGACAATATCATCGTTTCCGGAGTATTCATTTCTTGCCTGTGACGATCTCAGCTCCCACTGAAACCAAGATCCGTCGATTCCGAATATCCATAGATGGAGTATTTAATGCCATTAAATACTTGATCCGTTTACGTACTATTTGTGTGACCCTACGGGTTCAGTCAAGAGTAAGCTGTGGATTAATATCATTAATTCCACTTGAACTGAAGCGGCCTCTAGCTAGGCATTCAGCTCACTTGATCTCACTGAATTATTAACTTGTTAATTAATACTGAACCGCATTTATTAGACTTAACATTGAATGCATACTTGGACCAAGGGCATTATTTCCTTCAGTCTCCCACTTGTCCTTAGGGACAAGTGTGCATTTCCTAATTCCTTTGTCGCTCGATGCTTGCTCTTGAACATAAGGTAAGAGTTGTCATCCTTATTATGTCCAGAGGTGTTCCTCGGTTTCAGAGTTCAACTGATCAAATAAACAGATAATCATAGCCTATGATTCATCCGAGCACGGCCATGCATTTCACAGTTTCTAGCTCTCCGAGTGGCCTTGTACAACTTTTAAGCATCTCATCCCGATTTATGGAAGGACAATCCCAATCTTGCGATCTTGAGATTAGACTTCGTTTGATAGGTGAATACCTGAGCGTTGCCTTTATAGCCTCCTTTTACGGTGCGACGGTTGGTCAACGTCAAAGCAACCAGTTCTCAAACAAGTAATCTCAAATCACCCAGGTATTGAGGATTTAGTGTCTAATAATTTTAATGAAATTTACTTATGACAGATTTTCATCTCTTACAGTAAAGTTTCATAGGTCTTGTCCGATACTAGTCTTCCCAAAGTAAGTATCTATGCAAATGATTATGACATTGCCATGTCCACATAGTCCAAGAAACAGAACTACTAGTCATCTTGCATTCTAATCGTCTAACGTTTTCTATGCGTCCAATTTTATAGAAAACTCCGACTAGGGACCATTTTCAACCTTTGACATTCAAGTTCACTTGATAGACATTTCTTAGTCACAGGACTGGTCCTGACAGTCTATCTTGAATATATCGTCAAATTGAAGGGACTCATCATTTAATAAACCACAAATTAAATGGAAAAATGAATTCTTTTCATTTATTGTGAATGATTAACCAATAATGTTTTACAAAGATTTAAACTCTAAAACTTTAAAACATTAAACAGAGACATCAAAGCCATTCTCCAATATGCTTGATTCCCATAGCTGCAGTGTGCGAGTTGTGCTTCGCCTGCGGCAGAGGTTTAGTCAATGGATCTGATATGTTGTCATCAGTTCCAATTTTGCTCATCTCGACTTCTTTTCTTTCAACGAACTCTCGTAGAAGGTGAAATCTACAAAGTACAAGCTTGACTCTCTGGTGGTGTCTAGGCTCCTTTGCCTGTGCAATAGCTCCGTTATTATCACAATACAGGGCTATTGGTCCTTTAATGGAGGGGACTACACCAAGTTCACCTATGAACTTCCTTAGCCATATAGCTTCCTTTGCTGCTTCATGTGCAGCAATGTACTCCGCTTCAGTTGTAGAATCCGCAATGGTGCTTTGCTTAGCACTTTTCCAGCTTACTGCTCCTCCGTTGCGCCTCTCCTGGGTCTGACTGGTATCTGCTCGTAGCACTGAGTGCGTACGCAACATCCGGGCGTGTACATATCATAGCATACATTATTGAACCAATCAATGATGCATATGGAATCCCATTCATTCGTCTACGCTCATCAAGTGTTTTTGGGCACTGAGTCTTGCTTAGAGTCATTCCATGAGACATGGGTAGGTAGCCTCGCTTGGAGTCCGCCATCTTGAACCTATCAAGCACCTTATTGATATAAGTGCTTTGACTAAGTCCAATCATCTTTTTAGATCTATCTCTGTAAATCTTGATGCCCAATATGTACTGTGCTTCTCCTAGATCTTTCATCGAAAAACATTTCCCAAGCCAAATCTTGACAGAGTTCAACATAGGAATGTCATTTCCGATAAGTAATATTTCGTCGACATATAATACTAGGAAAGCAATTTTGCTCCCACTGACCTTCTTGTATACACAAGATTCGTCTGCGTTCTTGATGAAACCAAAGTCACTGACTGCTTCATCAAAACGTATATTCCAGCTCCTGGATGCCTGCTTCAATCCGTAGATTGACTTCTTTAGCTTGCATACCTTTTTAGCATTCTTTGGATCCACAAAACCTTCAGGCTGTGTCATAAACACGGTTTCTGTTAAAACGCCGTTTAAGAAAGCAGTTTTGACATCCATCTGCCATATTTCGTAATCGTAATATGCAGCGATTGCTAACATTATCCGAATAGACTTTAGCATTGCAACTGGTGAAAAGGTTTCATCGTAATCCACACCGTGGACTTGCCTGTAACCTTTTGCAACCAATCTAGCTTTGAAAACTTCAAGTTTCCCATCCTTGTCCTTTTTCAGTTTGAAAACCCATTTGCTTCCAATGGCTTGGTAGCCATCTGGCAAATCGACCAAATCCCATACTTGGTTTTCAGACATGGAGTCTAATTCAGATTGCATGGCTTCTTGCCATTGCTTGGAGCTAGGGCTCGTCATAGCTTGTTTGTAAGTCGCAGGTTCATCACTTTCAAGTAATAGAACGTCATAGCTCTCGTTCGTCAAAATACCTAAGTACCTTTCCGGTTGAGATCTATATCTTTGCGATCTACGCGGGGTAACATTTCTAGTTTGACCATGATTCTCACCAGATTCTTCTAAAGATCTCTGAGTTTCATCCTGAATGTCATCTTGAGCATTCTCTAGAGTTTGTTGTTCGACTCGAATTTCTTCGAGGTCTACTTTTCTCCCACTTGTCATTTTGGAAATGTGATCTTTCTCCAAAAAGACACCATCTCGAGCAACAAACACTTTGTTCTCAGATGTATTGTAGAAATAATACCCCTTTGTTTCCTTTGGATAGCCCACAAGGATTCATTTGTCAGATTTTGGATGAAGTTTGTCTGAAATTAATCGTTTGACGTATACTTCACATCCCCAAATCTTAAGAAAAGACACATTTGGAGGCTTTCCAAACCATAATTCGTATGGAGTCTTTTCGACAGCTTTAGACGGAGCTCTATTTATAGTGAGTGCAGCTGTATTTAGTGCATGTCCCCAAAATTCTAATGGAAGTTTGGCCTGACCCATCATTGACCTGACCATGTCTAGCAAGGTTCTGTTCCTCCGTTCCGACACACCGTTCCATTGTGGTCATCAAATTCCACATTCTTTCAGATGGTCATCAAATTCATAGCTCAGATATTCACCGCCTCTATCAGACCGCAGTGCCTTAATCTTCTTGCCTAATTGATTCTCTACTTCACTCTGAAATTCCTTGAATTTGTCAAAGGATTCAGACTTATGCTTCATTAGGTAGACATAACCATACCTACTGAAGTCATCAGTGAAAGTGATAAAGTAGCTGAAACCACCTCTAGCATTTGTACTCATTGGTCCACATACATCTGTATGGATTAAACCCAATAGTTCATTTGCTCTTTCTCCAACTTTAGAGAAAGGTTGCTTTGTCATTTTTCCAAGTAAACATGATTCGCATTTACCATAATCCTCTAAGTCAAATGGTTCTAGAATTCCTTCCTTTTGAAGTCTTTCTAAGCGTTTCAAGTTTATATGGCCTAATCGACAATGCCACAGATAGGTGAGATCTGAATCATCCTTTTTGGCCTTTTTGGTATTTATGTTATATACTTGTTTGTCGTGATCTAATAAATAAAGTCCATTGACTAATCTAGCAGATCCATAAAACATCTCTTTAAAATAAAACGAACAACTATTGTCTTTTATTAAAAAGGAAAATCCCTTAGCATCTAAGCAAGAAACTGAAATGATGTTTTTAGTAAGACTTGGAACATGGAAACATTCCTCCAGTTCCAAAACTAGCCCGGAGGGCAACGACAAATAGTAAGTTCCTACAGCTAATGCAGCAATCCGTGCTCCATTTCCCACTCGTAGGTCGACTTCACCCTTGCTTAACTTTCTACTTCTTCTTAGTCCCTGTGGATTGGAACATAAGTGTGAGCCACAACCAGTATCTAATACCCAAGAAGTTGAATTAGCAAGTATACAGTCTATAACGAAAATACCTGAAGATGGAACGATTGTTCCGTTCTTCTGATCTTCCTTTAGCTTTGGACATTCTCTTTTGTAATGGCCTATTCCATCACAATAAAGACAATTTGATGTGGACTTGTCCTGCTTTAATTTAGCATTGCCCTTGGACTTTCCACCTTTCTTGAACGGTCTCCTTCTAGCCTTGAGTAAATCTTTGGCTTCACAGTCCAGTATTATTTCAGCCTTTCTGACAAGGTGAACAAATTCTGCAACTGTTTCTTCTCTTGGTTCACTTAGGTATAGTTGCTTGAAGCGACCAAACCCACTGTGTAGTGAATTGAGCAAGATAGAGACTGCCATCCTTTCGCTTATTGGTGTTCCTAGTAGGCTTAGGCGATCAAAGTATGAACGCATAAGATCCACATGGAACCTCAGTGGGACGCCTACCCTCTGTTTAGTGCGAAGGAGCTGAACATGTGTTTCTTGGACCTCCATCCTATAACACCTGTTGGGAGAACTAACCTTTAGACCAGACATTGATTCAATCAACTCATGGACGTTCAGGTCCCTGTCCTCCGTGCTTCCACGACAGATATCCCTCGGATTCTTAATGAGCGTAAAAGGTTCATAGGCTACAAACCTTCTAGCCCAATCATCAGGGATATTGTTCAGCATGAGACTCATAACCTTTTTGAGATCCGCATCCCAGGCGTAAAATCTCTCAGGGGTCATGTCTCTGGCATAGTAGCTTGGCATGGGATGTGACAGTACATACTCAAGTCCATTGAGTTTGACTATTTCAACTAGCTTAGCTTCCCATTCAAGAAAATTTTCCAGGTTCAGCTTGACCATAAGCTCAGAACCTATGATGATGTTTTGATTGTTGTTTGCCATATTTAAAACTACAATTGAAAAGAATAAACAAATAAATAACCATTCACAGTTTCTCTTAATAAACTTAAATTCTAGCATACATGCATAATTCAATGTTTATTAAGCATTTTATTCAAGTTATGTGTTCCGGCAGGTGTGAATAAAATGATTCCAAGATCCTAAAATCATTGAAGAACTAAGCACAGTTTGTCGACTTAATCCTAAAACATCTTAGGTAAGCAAAAGCCTTTTGCTAATAGTCTAGAAACTATTCTTGGTTGATAGGTACGTCTAAGAACTTATTAGGTAAACCTATCGATTTTGCCACGACGTTAAAGGACTCCTTACTTATATCGTTGAGTTTCACCAAAACTAACATGTACTCACAATTATTTGTGTACCTTGCCCCTTTAGGACCAATAAGTAACACCTCGCTGAGCGAAAACTATTACTAGATTGATGTAAAGGATATCCAAGCAAGTGTATATTTTGGCATGGCACCTTATAACTCAATTTTTAAGTTTGGAACTTAAGGCTCTTACTATGTTGGTTAGATTTTAAGTGAACTAAAATCCTTAATCATGCAACATAATCAAGCCACAATCTCATGCATAATTAAGACATATTTAAAGCAATAAATAACTTAAAGCATGCATAAGATAAATGTGATCTAGTATGGCCCGACTTCATCTTGAAGCTTTAACTTCAAAGTCCGTCTCGAAAATCTCCGTGGGAGGCACCATTTTCTTCAAATAGGATAAGCTATAATTAAAACTAATTACAACTATTTGATGGTACGCAGACCATATTTGAATTGAAAAACGACTTTGGTACTTTAGACCAATTACATTCAAATTAATGGTACGCAGACCATATTTTCTATCCTATTTGGGCCATACTAGTCACTTCAGCAAATCAGTACATATACAATATATACCATTCACCCATTCATTATCATGAATGGCCCACATAGCTGGTTAGTAAAACACATTATGCATCACGTAAACATTTGCAGCAATTAATCAAGGGCACCAATAATCTACCAATTATTCAGTCCTTATTAATTCT
The DNA here is from genome assembly GCF_020520425.1 of Spinacia oleracea. Classification (NCBI taxonomy): domain Eukaryota; kingdom Viridiplantae; phylum Streptophyta; class Magnoliopsida; order Caryophyllales; family Amaranthaceae; genus Spinacia; species Spinacia oleracea. The sequence continues at coordinate 7,769,654 of NC_079488.1, read as the reverse complement.
AATCAAGTTGTTTTAACCTTAAGGATTTGTAGACCTAATCAAGAGTTTATGACTAAAAGCGCTCCCACTTAAACCAATAAATTCATATGCTTTACTAATTTTAAACCTAAAAATGTATTTCTAGTCTAACCGGAAACATACAAATTTAATTAAAATTTAAAGCTCATATAAATTTATAATTGAATCCAAAAATTTAATTTAATTTCAGTCGTATTTAAATTAATTCATGATTTAAATTTTAGTAAAATAATTAGAATAAATAAAATTTATTATAATTATAATATTCAAAATTAAAATCCAAGAAAATAATTTAAATTATTAATTTTAAAATTAATTAAAATTACGTAAACTTAAAATTTCAAATTAAAATTTCAAAACGATCTAATCGTAACGCAACAACCTTACGCATCGCACGCCCATGGGCCACACGCACACAGCCATCGCTGGCCATGTGCGCGCAGCCCATGCGCTGCGTCGCATAGCTGCTGCTTTTACCCTTCGCAAGCCATCGCGCGAGCTGGTGCTCGCTGCGCGCGCGCCAGCGCTCGATGCACGCGAGCATGTGCTCGCTGCGCGCGCGCCAGCGCTCGATGCACGCGAGCCAGCGCTCGCTTCGTGCACTCGCCAGCGCATGCTGTGCGCGCTCGCTAGCGCTCGCTTGGTGCGAGCCAGCGATCGCTGCGCGCGGCATCGACGCTGGGCGCAGCACTCGTGGCACGCGAGCTTGCGCTTGCTGCGCGCGAGGCTACGCGCGCTTGCGCGAGGCAGTGCGCGTTGTGGCGCAGCTCGCTTGCTGCCCACACGCGACTGCCGTGCCTTGCCTTCGCCCATGCCCATTCGTCCATAGCTCATAGCCCACGACACAAGGCAGGGCTGCTGCCTTGTGCTCGTGCACCATGCCCTTGCTCATTGCATTCGTGCCGCATGGGCGACCAGCTCCCTTGCTCGTCGTCACATGCCCGCACTATACAACACCCCTTAAGGGTAACACGTAGCGTCCATTGCTTTGTGCGTGCAAGTTATATGAACGAATTGCATAAAATTTAAAAAATTTATATTTAAAATTAATGACAAATTAATAAATTTATTAATTTCATAATTTTAGGGCGAAAAATCTAAAATTCATTATTCAATTGATTTCCGATTAACATGGATTCAAGTCTAGGTCATAAAAATTAAAAATTTATCATAAATTTACAATTTTATGGTGGTTTTTAATCATAGGTATCTAATTAAATTATAATTAATTATGAAAATCAAATTAATTCTAAATTATTCTAATTTTCAACAAATTAATCATAATTACAAATTAGATTGCATAATTAACAAGGCTAGGCATTCAAACTTGTTAAACATATACAATAGGTCAATCAAAAATTCAAGATTTATCAACAAGAATCGCAAATATTTAATTTAACATCTTAAATTTACGAAATTTTGCATTCGAAAAACTAAAACCTTCGAAAAGTCATAGTTAGGCTTCGAATTTTAGAATGCCTTTTACATGCGGAATTCACACAAAAATCACTCGATTTGGATGAGTAACGAAGAAACTGCCGAAAAACTGCGTACGTATAATTAAATAAACGCAATTTGCAATTAATTAACAATTACGAAAATTAATCACCCCTTTTAATTCTTGCAAATTTGTAATATTTAACCATGTTCATGAAATTTAGATTATGAAAATAATAAGAGGCTCTGATACCACTGTTAGGTTATGATACATATGACAATTCATAAATCATGCGGAAAAACCATTTAGCCAGGAATACATATTATTTACACATAATCATATAGCATAGTTTAGATGCATACTCTTTGTTGCGTGCCTTCCCTAGCTGCGCCCGAACCGAACAAGAACAAGTCTTTAGGACTCCAAGTGTCGTCCCTCCGTAGATAGTCCACAGCACGTCCGGATCCGCCTTAAGATTGACCAACTAGAATCGCCCTTAAGGTACTAAAAATTTCGGCACTTTTAGGCAAGGTATGTGACTGAATTTTTCTCTCAAAAACTCACTTTGAATACTTGAAAACTTATTATAAATTGTGAACCCAGGCCACATATTTATAGGGGTATGGAAAGAGAATTGGAATCCTATTAGGATACGAATTAATTAAATTAGAATCCTAATGAAACTCTTATTTAATTAATTTATCAAAATAGGATTAGGAATTTAATCATTAAACGAATCCTGTATGTTTTAGGTTTCGTATGTGAACACAAACACACACGCACGCACAGCAGCCCACGAGGGGCCCCATGCGCGCGCGCGCACAGCCCGAGCAACGCAGCCCACGACTGCCGCAGCCTTGGGCGCGCGCTGGGCCTGCCTTGCGGTGGGCCTGGCGCAGCCTTGGGCTGGCGTGTTGTGGCGCGCGTTTCCCTTGCTGGACGTGGGCCTGGCTTCGTGCTGGGCCTTCGTCTAGCAAGCTCGTCCGATGCTAATTCGTACGACGCGCTTCCGATTAATTTTCCGATTCCGGAATTCATTTCCGATACGAACAATGTTTAACATTTCCGATTCCGGAATTAATTTCCGTTTCGAACAAATATTTAATATTTCCGTTTCCGGAACTATTTTCCGATTCCGATAATATTTCCGATTCAGACAATATTTCCGTTTCCGGCAATATTTCCGATTCCGGCAATATTTCTATTTCCGATAATATTTCCCGATACGTGCCATGTTTCCGTTTCTGGCAACATCTACGACTTGGATAATATTTATATTTCCGATACGATCCATATTTCCGTTTCCGGCAATATCATCGTTTCCGGAGTATTCATTTCTTGCCTGTGACGATCTCAGCTCCCACTGAAACCAAGATCCGTCGATTCCGAATATCCATAGATGGAGTATTTAATGCCATTAAATACTTGATCCGTTTACGTACTATTTGTGTGACCCTACGGGTTCAGTCAAGAATAAGCTGTGGATTAATATCATTAATTCCACTTGAACTGAAGCGGCCTCTAGCTAGGCATTCAGCTCACTTGATCTCACTGAATTATTAACTTGTTAATTAATACTGAGCCGCATTTATTAGACTTAACATTGAATGCATACTTGGACCAAGGGCATTATTTCCTTCAAGCTGGCTCCCCGAAAGGGGCAGAGGCCTTTGGAGTTCCCTGTCGGTCGCCGTTGGGGTTGGAAGAAGAAGCTGACAATGCGTCCACCGCCCGATACCGTGTGGGATCTTATCCGGGACGGGAACCCTGAGCATGTACAGAATCTTATCCTCTATCTCGTATTTCGTCACTCTCTTTATTTTCTATGTGCGAGATCTGACCGTGTTTGTACAAAACAGGTGGTTTGGACCCCATGGCTCTCTTTTAGGGGTACTCATGCTTCGGTCAGGGATAATTATGCCCTTAGCCAGATGCGGGTCTTGTTCGTTGGCCGCCGAGACCCTGTCTGGTACCTGGGAGAGCGGGTACGTATGCAGACGGTCGGGGCTTTTTCGGTGCCTAGGCCTCCGCCTGCGACCATGCTGTCTACTCGCTCGATAGGCGAGTCGTGGAGGGTCCACTCGAGGACTGGCGTGTCGGCGAAGGAGTTGGTGATAGAGGGAGCTAGCTATTACCAGTTTATCCAGGATTCTCTTCGTCTCCCGGAGCCTGGCGCTGTAAGTTGCCTCCTCTCTTTGTATTGATTTTAGTGTTTTCATGCTCGTGCCCATGTGTTTATGTCTACTGTGTTCTGTGCAGGAGTGTCCTGACCCTTCGTTGGGGGGATGGGTGCTTCCCGATGCTCGGATCTCGTATACCGAAGATAGTGGATTCGAGATTGTGGTGACTTTCCCGGAAGACCGGGTTTTCCTTGCTCCGCTCCCTGAGGGAGTACAGGCGTTATGCACCTTTTATTTGTGCACTCTTCTTATATTTTTTTTTCTTTTTTGTTACTCACATTCCTGTTTCAGGTTCCGGCCCGTACGGCCAATGCGATGGTGGGGGTGATCAACCGGTTGAAGTCCGCGTTGGTTCGAGCCCGATCTGCACTTTCTTGCAGGAGCCCCCACTCTACTCGGGTAATGTGCCCTCTTTTTTCTTTTGATCTGTACCTTTTGTTTTGGCTTTCTGTTACTCACTCTCTTTTTGTCTTTTCTTGTAGACGGGTGATGGACGCGCCGGGGCCGACGACGCGGGTCCCTCGGGCGGGGGACACGGTCGTGAGAGAGAGAGAGCACGGCACTCGCCCCTACGGCATCGCCGTTGTGACGCGGGGGTGAGTTCTTCCGGGGAGAGGTCCGAGCCGGAGCGTAGGCGACGTTCCGTGTCGGTGGCCCGAGAGCCTAGCCCCGAGTTGCAGTCACAACCTCATTTTTGGGGTGACTCTGGCTGGGGGCCCTCATACCACGGGGAGTGGAGTGGATGGACCGGCGAGGCTTGGAGACATGGAGCCGATGACGAGTCTTAGGCTTACCTCCTGTTTTGTACATATTCATTCTTGTATTCCACATGTATATATATTTTTTGCGATTTTTTGGTGCAAGAATGTTTTGAGCCTTCCGTGGGCTTTGCTTTGACATATTATAGTAATATTAGCTTTCTAAACCAACGACAAATTTTGAAAAGAGAAAGAATTCCGTAAAAATAATGAGTTCATACAAGAGTGCACACACATTTTTAGACTAACCGACTACTTGGGGTATTACATATGCATGTTCACTATTTTTTTGTTTTTTGCCGACTCGTGCCATACTCCTTTGTTGGGCTTGTTCCTGAAAATTCTTGTGGCTTTGTTTTTCATTCTATTTGGTCTTGCCCGTGCATGGGTTAGGGTATGGTGCCCTTTGCAATATATTTTCTTCTTGATGCGTTGCATAACTTTATTATATTTTAATTTTTATTGGACCGAATCCTTGATAAGGATTGCCTACGTATCTTGTCAGAATCAGGTCGCGCGTAGTTCTAGGATTTGAAAAAAAAAATTGAAAGGGTTCATTACACGTCTGCTTCCCCCCCAAGTGTTCGTGGTTCTTTTGATGGTTCGAACAAGGAGTACGAACACTTGCAGAATCGGGAGGATAGGTGGCAAGGGAGAATGACGCCCGTTCAAGGGCGAAAGAAATATCGGCGCCCAGACCTGGGCGTAAAAGATAACAGCGCCCAGTCCTGGACGTTGAAGTTTGTCCTTCGCTTTTCCTATTTTATCGAGTTTTATGCCGTTTGCTTAGAGTAATGTAGAGAATGCTTGCTTATGAGTCTTAACGTGTTTTATTAGATGCCTTAACTCCGGACTGGATTTTATTAAATATGGTACTTTTTCAATTGGTCTAAGTTCGTGAGGTTAGCGAATTCCGCTCCATCTATGTCAGCTAGTTGGACTGCTCCGCCAGGTAGGATGGTCTTTACAAAATATGGTCCTGTCCAGTTAGGCCGGAATTTTCCTCGAGGGTCCGTAGTAGGTGCGCGGACTTCTTTTAATACAAAATCACCTTCTTTGATATTTCGAGGTTTGACTCTTTTGTTGAATTGCCTTGCGATGCGCTTTTGATACACTTGCACGTGATGTAAAGCTCTCAACCTCCGTTCGTCTAAAAGGACGAGCTCGTCGTACCTAGCTTGAACCCAATCAGTTTCGGGTAGCTTGCTTTCTAGGACGATCCGGAGGGAGGGAATTTCCAACTCGATCGGTTGAACTGCTTCCATTCCGTATACCAAGGAGTAGGGTGTTACCCCAATGGAGGTGCGGATTGAGGTTCGATAGCCCCATAATGCGAAGTGTAATTTGTTGGGCCAATCCTTATAATTTTCGGCCATTTTTTCGATTATGACTTTAATATTTTTGTTGGCCGCCTCTACCGCGCCGTTCATTTGCGGCCTGTAGGGAGAGGATTTATGGTGTTTGACATGATATTTTTCGAGCAGGTCTTGGACTTCGGCCCTAAAGTGGGAACCTTGGTCACTTATGATTTCATGTGGAACCTCGTATCGACAGAATATGTTCTTTTCTAGGAATCGGGCGACATGTTTGGCCGTTAATTTTGCATAGGAGACTGCCTCTACCCATTTAGTGAAGTAATCAATTGCGACTAAAACGTACTCGTGTCCCCCTACGCCTGTTGGTGTTACCTTGCCGATTATATCTATACCCCAGGTGGAAAAGGGCCATGGAGAAGAGAAGGTGTACAGTTCTGAGGGAGGCAAATGGTTAAGGTTACTGAAGATTTGGCATTTTGGGCAAGTTTTTACAAAGTGATGGCAATCGGTTTCCATAGTGGTCCAATAGTACCCTGAGCGGGATATTTTTCGGGATAGCATTTTTCCGTTCATATGGGGTCCGCACACGCCGTTATGGTATTCTTCCATTAGTCTTTGGGCTTGGTTTTGGTGGACACAAAGTAACTTGATTTTATTCGGCGTGTATTTGTACAGTTCTCCCAGAATTATGCTATATTGTGAAGCGAGGAGGCGTAGGGCCTTTTGTGCTCGCGGGGAGGTGTTTGGGGGGAATTCCCCACTTGTTTTGTAACGAAGGATGTCCGTGTACCATGGTTCTTCTTCGGTGTTTTCAGGTTCGGATTTTATGGCACAGCAATAAGCCGGCTCTTTCCTTCGGTCGACCCGAAGGGTCATTCCGTCCCATTCGTTCGGGATGTTGAGCATTGAAGCTAGCTTCGCTAGTGGATCCGCGAATTGGTTGTTGTCTCTTGGCAAGTACGTATACTCGATTTTTTCAAATTCCTCGACTATTTGGTCTAAGTGAGCTTGATATTTTGAGAGACTAGTGCTTCGGACCTTCCATCTTTTGGATATATGGTTGATTATTAGGGAAGAATCCCCGAAGACTTGTAGATGTTTGACCCCGAGGCTAACTGCGGCCTCTAGCCCAACTATGCAGGCCTCGTATTCGGCGGCGTTGTTTGTGGCCTCGAAGTCAAGTTTGACGGAAATTTGTATATGGGCCCCTTCGGGACTGACTAGGAGAACTCCGACGCCGCATCCTTTCTGGTTGGACGCGCCATCGAAGTATAGTGTCCAATAGTCGTCTCGTATCATCAGAAGTTCCTCGTCGGGGAGGAGGTAGACTTCCGTGGTTTCCTCATTCGTGGCATGCTCGGCCAGGAATTCGGCTACCGCTCTTCCTTTGATTGTTTTTTCTGGCATGAATTTTAGGTCGAATTCTGAGAGCATGACTAGCCACCTGGACAGGCGACCATTTAGGGCGGGCTTTTCGAACATGTATTTTAAGGGGTCTAGTTGTGACACTATATGAACAGTGTGGGCCAATAGGTAATGTCTGAGTTTTTTGGATGCCCAGACGAGGGCGAGGCAGGTTTTCTCAAGTTCTGTGTATCTCGTCTCGTACTGTATGAACTTCTTGCTCAAGTAGTAAATGGCTCGCTCGGATCCATGTACACACTGTGAGAGCATAGCTCCCGCTGCATTATCCGTGACGGTTAGGTATAGGCGTAAAGGTATTCCAGGCAAAGGCGGGGAGAGGACGGGTGGTTTGCTTAGGTATTCTTTGATTTTATCGAAGGCAGTTTGGCATTGTTCATCCCATTCGACCTTTTCTTCTTTTCTTAATTTTTTGAATATTGGCTCACAAGTCATAGTAAGCTTGGAAATGAACCTACTAATGTATTGCAGCTTTCCTAGGAAGCCCCTTATCTGTTTTTCAGTTTTTGGTGGGGGCATTTCGGTAATGGCTTTGATCTTAGATGGGTCAATCTCGATTCCTCGCGTACTAACAACATATCCTAGCAATTTTCCCGAGGTTACCCCGAACGCACATTTTTGTGGATTTAGTCTCATGTTATATTTCAAGATTCAGGTGAAGAACTTTTTAAGTGCCGGGAGGTGACCGTGCCGGTCATTAGATTTGACGATCATGTCGTCCACATAGACCTCGATTTCTTTGTGTATCATGTCATGGAGTAACGTGGTGGCTGTTCTTTGATAGGTGGCCCCCGCGTTTTTCAAACCAAAAGGCATTACAGTGTAACAATATGTACCCCAAGGGGTAATGAAAGTTGTTTTTTCCATGTCTTCTTCTGCCATGAGTATTTGATTATATCCGGCGTACCCGTCCATAAAGGAGAGGAGCGCGTGCTCTGCGGTGTTGTCTACTAGTATGTCAATGTGAGGTAGAGGGAAGTCATCTTTAGGACTGGCTTTGTTGAGGTCTCGAAATTCTACACACATTCGCACTCGTCCATCTTTTTTAGCTACGGGGACAATATTGGCTGTTAGGTTATGATACATATGACATTTACATAGATCATGCGGAAACAACCATTAACCCAGGAAACATATTATTTACACATAATCATATAGCATAATTAGATGCATACTCTTTGTTGCGTGCCTTCCCTAGCTGCGCCCGAACCGAACAAGAACAAGTCTTTTAGGACTCCAAGTGTCGTCCCTCCGTAGATAGTCCACAGCACGTCCGGATCCGCCTTAAGATTGACCAACTAGAATCGCCCTTAAGGTACTAGAAAATTCGGCACTTTTATGAGCAAGATGTGTTTTAATTTTCTCTCAAAAAAAAACTCACTTTTGAATACTTTGAAACTTATATATAAATTATGACCCCTAGGCCTTTATTTATAGAGTTATGGAAAAGGAATCGTAATCCTAGTAGGATGCGAATTAATTGGAATTAGAATCCTACATGAATTCTATTTAATTAATTTATCCAATTAGGAATAGACATTTAATCATACACTGACTCTTGCAGATTCAGGAATCACGCATGAGCACAAACTCACACACACACGGCAGCCACAAGGACTGCCCATGCGTGCGAGCTGCAGCCCACGCAGCAAGGCCCACGCATCCGTGGCCTTGGCGCGCGCTGGGCTTGTGGCGTGCGTGCTTGCTGGGCGATGGCCTGGCTTCGTGCTGGGCCTTCGTCCGGCAGGCCTCGTCCGATGCTAATTCGTACGATACGCTTCCGATTAAATTTCCATTTCCGGAATCTATTTCCGATACGAACAATATTTAATATTTCCGATTCCGGAATTAATTTCCGTTTCGAACAAATATTTAATATTTCCGTTTCCGGAATTATTTTCCGATTCCGGCAATATTTCCGATTCTGACAATATTTCCGTTTCCGGCAATATTTCCGATTCTGGTAATATTTCCGTTTCCGGCAATATTTCCGATTCTGGTAATATTTCCATTTCCAATAATATTTTCCGATACGTACCATGTTTCCGTTTCCGGCAACATCTACGACTTGGATAATATTCATATTTCCGATACGATCCATATTTCCGTTTCCGGCAATATCATCGTTTCCGGAGTATTCATTTCTTGCCTGTGACGATCTTAGCTCCCACTGAAACCAAGATCCGTCGGTTCCGAATATTCATAGATGGAGTATTTAATGCCATTAAATACTTGATCCGTTTACGTACTATTTGTGTGACCCTACGGGTTCAGTCAAGAGTAAGCTGTGGATTAATATCATCAATTCCACTTGAACTGAAGCGGCCTCTAGCTAGGCATTCAGCTCACTTGATCTCACTGAATTATTAACTTGTTAATTAATACTGAACCGCATTTATTAGACTTAACATAGAATGCATACTTGGACCAAGGGCATTATTTCCTTCAGTCTCCCACTTGTCCTTAGGGACAAGTGTGCATTTCCTAATTCCTTTGTCGCTCGATGCTTGCTCTTGAACATAAGGTAAGAGTTGTCATCCTTATTATGTCCAGAGGTGTTCCTCGGTTTCAGAGTTCAACTGATCAAATAAACAGATAATCATAGCCTATGATTCATCCGAGCACGGCCATGCATTTGACAGTTTCTAGCTCTCCGAGTGGCCTTGTACAACTTTTAAGCATCTCATCCCGATTTATGGGAGGACAATCCCAATCTTGCGATCTTGAGATTAGACTTCGTTTGATAGGTGATTACCTGAGCGTTGCCTTTATAGCCTCCTTTTACGGTGCGACGGTTGGTCAACGTCAAAGCAACCAGTTCTCAAACAAGTAATCTCAAATCACTCAGGTATTGAGGATTTAGTGTCTAATAATTTAATGAAATTTACTTATGACAGACTTTCATCTCTTACAGTAAAGTTTCATAGGTCTTGTCCGATACTAGTCTTCCCAAAGTAAGTATCTATGCAAATGATTATGACATTGCCATGTCCACATAGTTCAAGAAACAGAACTACTAGTCATCTTGCATTCTAATCGTCTAACGTTTTCTATGCGTCCAATTTTATAGCAAACTCCGATTAGGGACCATTTTCAACCTTTGACATTCAAGTTCACTTGATAGACATTTCTTAGTCACAGGACTGGTCCTGACAGTCTATCTTGAATATATCGTCAAGTTGAAGGGACTCATCATTTAATAAACCACAAATTAAATGGAAAAATGAATTCCTTTCATTTATTGTGAATGATTAACCAATAATGTTTTACAAAGATTTAAACTCTAAAACTTTAAAACATTAAACAGAGACATCAAAGCCATTCTCCAATATGCTTGATTCCCATAGCTGCAGTGTGCGAGTTGTGCTTCGCTTGCGGCAGAGGTTTAGTTAATGGATCTGATATGTTGTCATCAGTTCCAATTTTGCTTATCTCGACTTCTTTTCTTTCAACGAACTCTCGTAGAAGGTGAAATCTACGAAGTACATGCTTGACTCTCTGGTGGTGTCTAGGCTCTTTTGCCTGTGCAATAGCTCCGTTATTATCACAATACAGGGCTATTGGTCCTTTAATGGAGGGGACTACACCAAGTTCTCCTATGAACTTCCTTAGCCATATAGCTTCCTTTGCTGCTTCATGTGCAGCAATGTACTCCGCTTCAGTTGTAGAATCCGCAATGGTGCTTTGCTTAGCACTTTTCCAGCTTACTGCTCCTCCGTTGAGGCAGAAGACAAACCCAGACTGTGATCTGAAATCATCTTTGTCGGTTTGGAAACTTGCGTCCGTATAGCCTTTAACAATTAATTCATCATCTCCACCATAGACCAGGAAGTCATCTTTGTGACTTCAGAATGTTCTTGGCAGCAGTCCAATGCGCCTCTCCTGGGTCTGACTGGTATCTGCTTGTAGCACTGAGTGCGTACGCAACATCCGGGCGTGTACATATCATAGCATACATTATTGAACCAATCAATGATGCATATGGAATCCCATTCATTCGTCTATGCTCATCAAGTGTTTTTGGGCACTGAGTCTTGCTTAGAGTCATTCCATGAGACATGGGTAGGTAGCCTCGCTTGGAGTCCGCCATCTTGAACCTATCAAGCACCTTATTGATATAAGTGCTTTGACTAAGTCCAATCATCTTTTTAGATCTATCTCTGTAAATCTTGATGCCCAATATGTACTGTGCTTCTCCTAGATCCTTCATCGAAAAACATTTCCCAAGCCAAATCTTGACAGAGTTCAACATAGGAATGTCATTTCCGATAAGCAATATGTCGTCGACATATAATACTAGGAAAGCAATTTTGCTCCCACTGACCTTCTTGTATACACAAGATTCGTCCGCGTTCTTGATGAAACCAAAGTCACTGACTGCTTCATCAAAACGTATATTCCAGCTCCTGGATGCCTGCTTCAATCCGTAGATTGACTTCTTTAGCTTGCATACCTTTTTAGCATTCTTTGGATCCTCAAAACCTTCAGGCTGTGTCATAAACACAGTTTCTGTTAAAACGCCGTTTAAGAAAGCAGTTTTGACATCCATCTGCCATATTTCGTAATCGTAATATGCAGCGATTGCTAACATTATTCGAATAGACTTTAGCATTGCAACTGGTGAAAAGGTTTCATCGTAATCCACACCGTGGACTTGCCTGTAACCTTTTGCAACCAATCTAGCTTTGAAAACTTCAAGTTTCCCATCCTTGTCCTTTTTCAGTTTGAAAACCCATTTGCTTCCAATGGCTTGGTAGCCATCTGGCAAATCGACCAAATCCCATACTTGGTTTTCAGACATGGAGTCTAATTCAGATTGCATGGCTTCTTGCCATTGCTTGGAGCTAGGGCTCGTCATAGCTTGCTTGTAAGTCGCAGGTTCATCACTTTCAAGTAATAGAACGTCATAGCTCTCGTTCGTCAAAATACCTAAGTACCTTTCCGGTTGAGATCTATATCTTTGCGATCTACGCGGGGTAACATTTCTAGATTGACCATGATTCTCACCAGATTCTTCTAAAGATCTCTGAGTTTCATCCTGAATGTCATCTTGAGCATTCTCTAGAGTTTGTTGTTCGACTCGAATTTCTTCGAGGTGGAAATGTGATCCTTCTCCAAAAAGACACCATCTCGAGCAACAAACACTTTGTTCTCAGATGTATTGTAGAAGTAATACCCCTTTGTTTCCTTTGGATAGCCCACAAGGATACATTTGTCAGATTTTGGATGAAGTTTGTCTGAAATTAATCGTTTGACGTATACTTCACATCCCCAAATCTTAAGAAAAGACACATTTGGAGGCTTTCCAAACCATAATTCGTATGGAGTCTTTTCGACAGCTTTAGACGGAGCTCTATTTATAGTGAGTGCAGCTGTATTTAGTGCATGTCCCCAAAATTCTAATGGAAGTTCGGCCTGACCCATCATTGACCTGACCATGTCTAGCAAGGTTCTGTTCCTCCGTTCTGACACACCGTTCCATTGTGGTGTTCCAGGAGGAGTCAATTCTGATAGAATTCCACATTCTTTCAGATGGTCATCAAATTCATAGCTCAGATATTCACCGCCTCTATCAGACCGCAGTGCCTTAATCTTCTTTCCTAATTGATTCTCTACTTCACTCTGAAATTCCTTGAATTTGTCAAAGGATTCAGACTTATGCTTCATTAGGTAGACATAACCATACCTACTGAAGTCATCAGTGAAAGTGATAAAGTAGCTGAAACCACCTCTAGCATTTGTACTCATTGGTCCACATACATCTGTATGGATTAAACCCAATAGTTCATTTGCTCTTTCTCCAACTTTGGAGAAAGGTTGCTTTGTCATTTTGCCAAGTAAACATGATTCGCATTTACCATAATCCTCTAAGTCAAATGGTTCTAGAATTCCTTCTCTTTGAAGTCTTTCTAAGCGTTTCAAGTTTATATGGCCTAATCGACAATGCCACAGATAGGTGAGATCTGAATCATCCTTTTTGGCCTTTTTGGTATTTATGTTATATACTTGTTTGTCGTGATCTAATAAATAAAGTCCATTGACTAATCTAGCAGATCCATAAAACATCTCTTTAAAATAAAACGAACAACTATTGTCTTTTATTATAAAGGAAAATCCCTTAGCATCTAAGCAAGAAACTGAAATGATGTTTTTAGTAAGACTTGGAACATGGAAACATTCTTCCAGTTCCAAAACTAGCCCGGAGGGCAACGACAAATAGTAAGTTCCTACAGCTAATGCAGCAATCCGTGCTCCATTTCCCACTCGTAGGTCGACTTCACCCTTGCTTAACTTTCTACTTCTTCTTAGTCCCTGTGGATTGGAACATAAGTGTGAGCCACAACCAGTATCTAATACCCAAGAAGTTGAATTAGCAAGTATACAGTCTATAACGAAAATACCTGAAGATGGAACGACTGTTCCGTTCTTCTGATCTTCCTTTAGCTTCAAGCAATCTCTCTTCCAATGCCCCTTCTTCTTGCAGTAGAAGCATTCGGATTCAGAAGTGGGTTGACTGACCTTCCTCTTTGCAGATTTGGCGCCAGTTTGCTTAGTTGGGCGGGCCTTGTTGCCACCTTTCTTAGCATTCCTCTTCTTTCCAGATTTCTTGAACTTGCCCCCACGCACCATAAGCACATCCTGCTTATCACTTTTGAGCGTCTTTTCAGCGGTCTTCAGCATACCGTGAAGCTCAGTGAGCGTTTTGTCCAGACTATTCATACTGTAGTTCAGTTTGAACTGATCATACCCGCTATGAAGAGAATGGAGGATGGTGTCTATAGCCATTTCCTGAGAAAATTGCTGATCCAGCCGACTCATATTCTCAATGAGTCCAATCATTTTGAGAACATGTGGACTTACGGGCTCGCCTTTCTTAAGCTTGGTCTCAAGAATTTGCCTATGAGTCTCGAATCTTTCGACTCGAGCCAGATCTTGGAACATGTTCTTCAACTCACTGATGATTGTGAAAGCATCTGAGTTGATGAACGTTTTCTGCAGATCCGCACTCATGGTGGCGAGCATTAGACATTTCACATCCTTGTTGGCATCAATCCAACGATTGAGGGCTGCCTGAGTGATCCCGTCGCCTGGAGCTTCGGGCATCGCCTCATCTAGGACATACTCCTTTTCTTCCTGCATAAGAACTATTTGCAAGTTCCTTTGCCAGTCAAGGAAGTTTTTCCCGTTCAACTTCTCCTTTTCGAGAATTGATCGAATGTTGAATGAATTGTTGTTTGCCATATTAAAAACTACAATTGAAAAGAATAAACAAATAAATAACCATTCACAGTTTCTCTTAATAAACTTAAATTCTAGCATACATGCATAATTCAATGTTTATTAAGCATTTTATTCAAGTTATGTGTTCCGGCAGGTGTGAATAAAATGATTCCAAGATCCTAAAATCATTGAAGAACTAAGCACAGTTTGTCGACTTAATCCTAGAACATCTTAGGTAAGCAAAAGCCTTTTGCTAATAGTCTAGAAACTATTCTTGGTTGATAGGTACGTCTAAGAACTTATTAGGTAAACCTATCGAATTTGCCACGACATAAAAGGACTCCTTACTTATATCGTTGAGTTTCACCAAAACTAACATGTACTCACAATTATTTGTGTACCTTGCCCCTTTAGGACCAATAAGTAACACCTCGCTGAGCGAAAACTATTACTAGATTGATGTAAAGGATATCCAAGCAAGTGTATATTTTGGCATGGCACCTTTTAACTCAATTTTTAAGTTTGGAACTTAAGGCTCTTACTATGTTGGTTAGATTTTAAGTGAACTAAAATCCTTAATCATGCAACATAATCAAGCTTTTGATCTCATGCATTTTAAGACATATTTAAAGCAATAAATAACTTAAAACATGCATAAGATATTTGTGATCTAGTATGGCCCGACTTCATCTTGAAGCTTTGACTTCAAAGTCCGTCTTGAAAATCTCCGTGGGAGGCACCATTTTCTTCAAATAGGATAAGTTATAACTAATTACAACTATTTGATGGTACGCAGACCATATTTGAATTGAAAAACAACTTTGGTACTTTAGACCAATTACATTCAAATTAATGGTACGCAGACCATATTTTCTATCCTATTTGGGCCATACTAGTCACTTCATAACCTGCAAAACAGTACATATACAATATATACCATTCACCCATTCATTATCATGAATGGCCCACATAGCTGGTTAGTAAAACACATTATGCATCACGTAAACATTTGCAGCAATTAATCAAGGTCACCAATAATCTACCAATTATTCAGTCCTTATTAATTCTAATCGAGTTGTTTTAACCTTAAGGATTTGTAGACCTAATCAAGAGTTTATGACTAAAAAGCGCTCCCACTCAAACCAATAAATTCATATGCTTTACTAATTTTAAACATAAAATTGTATTTCTAGTCTAACCGGAAACATACAAATTTAATTAAAATTTAAAGCTCATATAAATTTATAATTGAATCCAAAAATTTAATTTAATTTCAGTCGCATTTAAATTAATTCATGATTTTAATTTTAGTAAAATAATTAGAATAAATTCCATTTATTATAATTATAATATTCAAAATTAAAATCCAAGAAATTAATTCAAATTATTAATTTTAAAATTAATTAAAATTACGTGAACTGAAATTTTCAAATTAAACATTCAAAACGATCTAATCGTAACGCAAACACCCTACGCGTTGCACGCCCATGGGCCGTACGCACACAGCCATTGCTGGCCATGTGCGCGCAGCCCATGCGCTCGTAGCATAGCTGCTGCTGTCCCAACGCAAGCCTCCGCATAGCGCCCATCGCACGCGAGCTATCGCTCGCAGCGCGCGCGCGCGACATCGCTCGCTGGCGCGCGAGATCGCTCGCTGGCGCGCGAGATCGCTCGCTGGGCGCGCGAGATCGCTCGCTGGGCGCGCAAGCTCGCTCGCTGCGCGCGCGAGCCATCGCTCGCTGGGGCGCGAGATCGCTCGCTGGCGCGCGAGATTGCTCGCTGCGCGCGCGCGAGCCATCGCTCGCTGGTGCGCGACATCGCTCGCTGGGCGGGCGACATCGCGCGCTGTGCGCGCGAGTGATGCTGTGCGCAGCGCTCGTGGCACGCGAGCTTGCGCTCGCTGCGCGCGAGGCTGCGCGCACTTGTGCGAGGCAGCGCGCGTTGTGGCGCAGCTCGCTTGCTGCCCACACGCGACTGCCTTGGCTCGCCCCTCGCCCATGCCCATACGTTCATTGCTCGTGGCACACGACACAAGGCAGGGCTGCTGCCTTGTGCTCGTGCACTACGCCCTTGCTCATTGCATTCGTGCCGCACGGGCGACGAGCTCCCTTGCTCGTCGTCGCATGCCCGCATTATACAACACCCCTTAAGGGTAACACGAAGCGTCCATTGCTTCGTGCGTGCAAGTTATTTGAACGAATCGCATAAAATTTAAAATTTATATTTAAAATTAATGACAAATTAATAAATAATATTAATTTCATAATTTTAGGGCGAAAAATCGGAAATTTATTATCCAATTGATTTCCGATTGATATGGATTCAAGTCTAGGTCATAAAAATTTAAAATTTATCGTAAATTTACAATTTTTATGGTGGTTTTTAATCATAGGTTTCTAATTAAATTACAATTAATTATGAAAATCAAATTAATTCTAAATTATTCTAATTTTCAACAAATTAATCATAATTACAAATTAGATCGCATAATTAACAAGACTAGGCATTCAAACTTGTTAAACATATGCTGTAGGTCAATCAAAAATTCAAGATTTATCAACAGGAATCGCAAATATTTAATTTAACATCTTAAATTTACAAAATTTTGCATTCGAAAAACTAAAACCTTCGAAAAGTCATAGTTAGGCTTCGAATTTGAGAATTCTGGGTTCGGCAGAAAAATACTATTTTTGTCAAAATTTTAGAATGCCTTTTACATGCGGAATTGACACAAAAATCACTCAATTCGGATGAGTAATGAAGAAACTGCCGAAAAACTGCGTACATATAATTAAATAAACGCAATTTGCAATTAATTAACAATTACGAAAATTAATCACCCCTTTTAATTCTTGCAAATTTGTAATATTTAACCATGTTCATGCAATTTAGATTATGAAAATAATAAGGGGCTCGTGATACCACTGTTAGGTTATGATACATATGACATTTACATAGATCATGCGGAAACAACCATTAACCCAGGAAACATATTATTTACACATAATCATATAGCATAATTAGATGCATACTCTTTGTTGCGTGCCTTCCCTAGCTGCGCCCGAACCGAACAAGAACAAGTCTTTTAGGACTCCAAGTGTCGTCCCTCCGTAGATAGTCCACAGCACGTCCGGATCCGCCTTAAGATTGACCAACTAGAATCGCCCTTAAGGTACTAGAAAATTCGGCACTTTTATGAGCAAGATGTGTTTTAATTTTCTCTCAAAAAAAAACTCACTTTTGAATACTTTGAAACTTATATATAAATTATGACCCCTAGGCCTTTATTTATAGAGTTATGGAAAAGGAATCGTAATCCTAGTAGGATGCGAATTAATTGGAATTAGAATCCTACATGAATTCTATTTAATTAATTTATCCAATTAGGAATAGACATTTAATCATACACTGACTCTTGCAGATTCAGGAATCACGCATGAGCACAAACTCACACACACACGGCAGCCACAAGGACTGCCCATGCGTGCGAGCTGCAGCCCACGCAGCAAGGCCCACGCATCCGTGGCCTTGGCGCGCGCTGGGCTTGTGGCGTGCGTGCTTGCTGGGCGATGGCCTGGCTTCGTGCTGGGCCTTCGTCCGGCAGGCCTCGTCCGATGCTAATTCGTACGATACGCTTCCGATTAAATTTCCATTTCCGGAATCTATTTCCGATACGAACAATATTTAATATTTCCGATTCCGGAATTAATTTCCGTTTCGAACAAATATTTAATATTTCCGTTTCCGGAATTATTTTCCGATTCCGGCAATATTTCCGATTCTGACAATATTTCCGTTTCCGGCAATATTTCCGATTCTGGTAATATTTCCGTTTCCGGCAATATTTCCGATTCTGGTAATATTTCCATTTCCAATAATATTTTCCGATACGTACCATGTTTCCGTTTCCGGCAACATCTACGACTTGGATAATATTCATATTTCCGATACGATCCATATTTCCGTTTCCGGCAATATCATCGTTTCCGGAGTATTCATTTCTTGCCTGTGACGATCTTAGCTCCCACTGAAACCAAGATCCGTCGGTTCCGAATATTCATAGATGGAGTATTTAATGCCATTAAATACTTGATCCGTTTACGTACTATTTGTGTGACCCTACGGGTTCAGTCAAGAGTAAGCTGTGGATTAATATCATCAATTCCACTTGAACTGAAGCGGCCTCTAGCTAGGCATTCAGCTCACTTGATCTCACTGAATTATTAACTTGTTAATTAATACTGAACCGCATTTATTAGACTTAACATAGAATGCATACTTGGACCAAGGGCATTATTTCCTTCATTGGCCACCCATTCTGGGTAGTTGGAGACTTTTATAAAGCCGGCATCTAATTGTTTAGTGACTTCTTTTATTTTCAAGGCTATCTCTGGTTTGAGCCGCCGTAGCTTTTGTTTTACTGGCGTCATTTTGGGATCTAGCGGAATTTTATGCTCAGCGATTTCTCGATCTATTCCTGGCATGTCTTTGTAGGACCAAGCAAAGACACCCTCGAATTCCCGCAAAGTAGAGATTAGATCGGCCTTTTCAGTGGGAGTTAAGGTGAGGCCAATTTTAATAATTTTAGGATTTTCTTTTGTTCCAATATTTACCGATTCTGTGTCCTCAATTATAGGAGTTTTGAGTTCTTGTTCACTTATAGCTTTTATTAGTTCGGTATATTCCTCTTCTGGCTCTTTTTCGTGCTCATTAGTGGCGAGACATTCTGCATTATTACTCGGATTTTTAAGCGGCACATACTCAAAAGTTTTGTTTATCTTATTAAAGTCATGAAGCATTACATCAAAAAGATCTCCCGGAGTAGAGATTTCCGGGTCTAAACTATTTTTGGGAGGGGTTACAATTTTGCTAGGTTCGGACTCGGAGTCAGACTCGGATTCAGACTCTAATTCTTCATACATCGGACCCTCTCCCGCAGATATCTTGAACTTCATCCCACGAGCATTAGTCCATTTGAAAGTCTTGCGCCACCCTCGTTGGATTTGGTCATCTTTTGAGGGTGATGGAGCGATCAATTTAGTAGGATCAAACACTTCATCTTGGAGAGCTAATGCCATAATTTTTGTTTCTTTCTTCGCTCTTTTCTTTTCTAACCCAAACGATAGCCCGAAAGCATGTGAGTTGGGGAGCGTTTTTGGCATAGCATGATTCTTTGGGGCGAGTGGCCTTTGAGAACGTAAAGGGTCGTGTCCCAGAGCATGCATCTCTTGGGTTTGTGCGACCTCTAGGTATAGATGTTCGGGATATGCTTCTTCCATCGCGTTCCTTGATGGCTATCACGGGCAAGTACTCAGGGGCCCTGCATTATTGTTGTGGAGTAGGAGACACATTAGTTTGTTTCGTGAGTCGGTTTTCTAGACATTCTATGACTACCCTTAAGTCGGACTAGTATATTTGGACTGCTACGTGTGCACTTTGAACTCTTTATATTTTCGAAAATCTCTGCCCGTGTGACATTCATAATTATTTGCATGGTCGACTTTTTAGTGTCGAGCATTGCCGTCGTAGGAGGCCTAACAACGACACAAAGAGTTATTAATTTTTTCACGAGTCGCTTTTGAAATCGAGTGCTTTTCTTACGCCCTCGTAGCAATTCTTTTTATGAACATTTTTTGCGCTACGTATTTTCCTTTCGCGCGGGCACCGAGGCTGCTGCGCCTGACCAGAAGGCCAAGCAGCAACTTCAGCGCCCAGCGAGGGGCGTGAGAAATTCTGGCGCCCAGCCAGGGGCGTTGAAAATGCGTCCCTGGCTGGTTCTCGTTTTCTGTCTTCTGTTTATGCGACTTCGATTTGCGTGCTTGCCTAATAATGTCCTTTACGCGTAGCAGCGTTTGTGGGATTCGTTACAGGCCATCCCGAGCGTCGCTTATTTTTGTGGCGATCATTCGGGTTTGCGGAACACGTGTTTCGGTATAACTCTTTGGCAAATTAGTCTATGAATGTTTGGGCAATTTTTAAGGTCGTTGGTTTTCTAGGATAGTTTGTTACACACAATCACATATTTCGCTACACATAACTACATTACAAACATGGATTTGAAAATTAAATATGCCACGTAGTTTATGATAGGCTTCTATGGGTAGTTTATTTGCGCCTGGCTTGGTACCGCTTCTATCGAAGATCCAACACATGCCTTAGTCGAGGTAGTGTCTTCAACAGACGAATTTCGCCCAAGAGGCCAACCCGCAAGTGCAAGCCAAGGGGGCATGCAGGCGAGAGGGACCTAATGAGCGAGCGATTGGGTTCGGGATAGGTGTACTACCTGCACAAGTACCGAGTGGGCAACATGCGCGGCGTATGCACCCCCCTATTGGCAGAAAAAGGTATCCTTAGTCCCAACTCCCGAGGGAGCCGAGATTCGTTATGCGGTTCTGCCCGTTCACATTAATATGCTGATTTTCAGGTCGTCCCAACTTGATGGGGAAATAAACGCGGGGTAGGATCGTTTCACCCTTCGGCTATTTTGATTACCTACAAGCACGAGTATTTCCTTCACTATCCCCAGCGGAGTCGCCACTGTGAGGGGGTCGAAAAAGCACGAGGCTAATGCGTGACCTCGTCCCTCGTGGGTGTGACGATTCTTTTTATTCAATCAAGTGTAATTGGATTTCCTGTGAGTTTACACCCAATTGACTAGTAATATAGGAGTCGCCATTCAGTTTTTAACAACAATGAGAAAAACTGACAAAACCCGGTTATCGTGACATAAAGGGAGTGCAATTATGTTTGACCACGACGGCCGTAGGTTCCCTTGTGATCCCTGGTGTGGGGATCTCTCAACTTACACCCGCAAGGTAGAGATTGAGGGTTCGGGGGACTGTAACTACCGAGAGGAGTACTTCGCTCGTCGATAACTCCAGAGGCAGGATATCCTTACTAGCTCAGCATAAATAATTGAAGGGACATGCGTTGACTATTAAACTAATCTGAGTTGATTTTAGCAATATGCAACATATAATACTAGATCGATCGCGATTATCTGATTTAGATTGCATTAAGGGACTTAGCATGATAATCCAATTTCCCAAAAATATTATTTTTGTTAGGCGTGATAGAACAATCAGATTTAGTTAGTTTAACAGTTCATAAAAAGGGCGAGGAAAGCAATTAAATCATCGAGAAGGGACACATTGCGACGCACCCTTGAGAGGTGCGTCACGGTTCTCAGAAAACTAACCACTTTGACTTTGCTATTTCTCCTTTTTATTTAACGAATCTCAATTATGGGACAGGATACGTTCTGTTCGATTTATGGATCGATTGCGACAGAACGCGTGAACAATTTCGCAGCGTGAGGCTTTGGCTAAGGGTTGGAGTCAATACTCAGAATATAATTGTGTGTTGTGTATTCCTTTCACGTCGAATTTGGGGCTATATTTATAGGAAAGAGTTCGTGGAAAGATAGAATTGCAGAGTTCTAATCCACAAAGAATTAGGAAAAAACACGTACCCAGGTATTTTCAGCGCCCAGGCCTGGGCGCCGAAGATTTCGGCGCCCAGAGCCAGGCGTTGAAAATAGGGTCTGGGCTGTTTTCTTAGTCAGATCCGGATTCCTAAAATCCGTAGTGTTTGAGACTTAATCGAGTCTTTTAGTGCGTATTAATCTTGTGACGGGATGCGTCTGGGCCCGTTACGAACTCTAGGCTCGTTAGGATTTTAATTAATACGTCACTCTTATTTCCGAATCATATTAGGAATAGGATTCTCGCAGTTTTCTATCTCATTTAGGATTTATGTTGGAATGAAACACCTAATTCTGACAGGTTTCTATCCTTTATGATTTGCCACTTTTAGAAGCTACCTTTTACGGCAGTTACTATTTTTAGCAGGTTTCCATAAATAGCAGTTTTCTATAAATATCAGGTTTCGGGTGAAATGAAAAGGGGAATTGAGATTCGTTTATTTTATAGGAGATGCGTTGTCAAGTGGAGATTTATGCTTTCATCATCGAACCTTCCCTTTCGGGAATGGGGACAAAAGTAGGTGTCTACAGATGACGGTATGCAAGAAGGTGCACATCAGGATCTGAGGTGCCGTCATAAGCATTTATTGCCGGTGGCTTGACCTTGGGCTCCTTAGGAGCATTCATAATATCAGCGCAGAAGGGAGTAGTGTAATCTAGTATCAAACCTGCCACCAATTGCTGAATATGACAGATGGGATCTTGCCCCCTTGCTTGAGATGGCCTACGCCGTCCACTGTCCACTTGACTCATGGTCGTTCTTGCTGGCCGTCGAGAAAGTGAAGCCAATGGACGTCATCCATAAAGGGAATTGACCCTGTATCTAAAAGTTCTGTCTCCCGGGGTGATCTTGTCGAGCTGTCGGTGCCTTTCTAGACGGTTCGGGGTCAGGACGAGCAGGGACTAGGAAATGATTTGGGATTATTCTATACTACTTGTCCTATTTGGGATTAACCCTAAATAGGAAAGTTTTGATTGGCTAATTAATGAGATAAGGACAAGTGTCCCTATCAAGATATTTCTCTTTTGGGCCATGGGCCAAAAGAATAAGTGGGCAAATTCTCTAATATATAACCCATTGAACAGTCGAAGGGGGGGCAAGTGGCTTGCTGACATGTTTGAGTAAGGCCACGTGGCACTCACGGGTTGGGCCACGTAGGCCGGGTAGATTTACCCACAACAACTGGGCTAGGTCGCTCCAGTGAGTCGGGCGATAGCTGATCAGGTCTATTTGCAAGGTAAGGAACTTAAAAGGGGTGGGTGATTTAAGTGTTGAGAAGCAAGTTTAGATGTTTGTTATTTTTTGTTTGTTTATAAATATGACTATTTGAATGGGTTGGACTATTGAGTACCTGGGTTGGACCAGTTTGTGAACCAAAATTTCAACCCGAACATGACCTGCTTTAGGAGATAGGTTCGTGATGGGTTGACCCATTGCAAGCCCATGCTTAACAGTTAACACTAACAAGTGCATTTTTACTTGTTTAGGATTCTAATTAAGTGTGAAATATTGAGTACTCACTAAGAAAGCATACTTTGTAAACAACTACCTTATCGGTTTCATTACCTCATCAGTTGCAATTGTCTTATCAGTTTCAACTAAATTTCAGTTAGTGTTGTCAATCAAAGTCTAAGTGTTTATGGTTGTATAGGCGTATGACTATCGCAAATCCTAAATACATAGTATATGATTACCACAATACATCAAGTAAGGTGTTGACCTAGATTTTGTTCTGTTCGACTTATTTGGACTTATTTCAGACAAAATAATTTCAGATAAGTTCAGTTAAGTTCAAATAATATAAGTTCTGCAAAAAATAAGTTTTAATCATACATTTTCACACAAAAATAAGTTTTTTTCAGATAAAATAAGTTCATAAGTTCAGTTTAATTCAGATAAGTTCAAATAAGTTCAGTTAAAGTCAGATAAATTCAGATAATATAATTTCAGTCAAAATAAGTCGAATAGAACGGAGCCCTAGTGGAAAAGATTGCACCTTGTAACCAAAAGGTTCCTAGTTCAATCCTACTTGGGACTCTTTGAGATAGGTTTGCCTTATCATTCCTCTCACTAAAGTGTCTAGCCCACTAACACGGGGTGGGTTGACCTGTGCGGGGTTCGTCCTAATATGACACTTCATCTTACCTTCTAAAGAAAATGATTACTGGCTAGAATTTACCACACGGGGGAGTACATCATATTTACAGAGAATGGGAGAAGCAAACAAAGCGGCAGACTGGATTATTGACCTGATACAGTAGAGCATATGGAATGAAGATGGGACTCGAACCAATCAAACTGCACTAACAAGGAACTCTTTGTTGGGCAGTCTTTAATATCATCCTTAGCTAATGTGGAACGTTTCATTGCAGTCGCTCCAGCAACAGCAAAGTTAGCACCATGACTAAAGTCCCCATCTTTGTTAAGATACGGTTCAAGAAATGGCAGCTTCAAGAACTTGGCTGCAACAATTAATTAATAAGAACCAATAGTAGTGAGTATTGAGAAATCGTGGAGTATGGTGCAACTATAGATGGCCAGTGGGTCGGGTCTGGTCCACCGCGCCTTGATACAGCCAGCAGTGGATCTTATGGGTGGGATCTACTTATGACCCATGACACAAACCACTTAACCACCAAACCTGGTTTTTTTATGTGTCGTCGGTCAAGTTTTTCCAACACAAGTACAACCCATTTCGATCCACCGCCCGTAGTGGATCTCATGGATCAGATCTACTTTTATATATGACCCATGACACAAACCACCCAACCTGTTTTTTTGATGTGTCGTGGGTTAAGTTTTCCCAACACAAGTACAACCCATTTTGATCCGCCTCGCTGGATCCGACACAACCCACCACAGCACAATCGACCCACGAACCCAACCCACTTGACACATGAACTCAACCCACCCAACCCGCCATCTTTTTTTTTTTGCTAAGCAAGAGAGAAATATATTAATTGGATCAAACAATTACACCTTAAGCCAATTCCAAGACATACAAACCAACTAGGTTGGACTCTATGCCCTTGAAATCAGCAAACACAAAGCTATACAAGCTCTAAAACACAACCAGAATGCCTAAAGGCTATTACAAATTTGTGAACCATTCACTATCTCTCTTGCTTACATGCTTTGGCAGAACAACCTGAATTCTGCTCTTGACCATTTGCTTCAAATCCTTCGTACTCTGACTGACAGTGGGAATGGAGTTATCCCAAAAACTTGTGTTTCTACACCTCCAGATCAGATAGACAGCAGCACCAACAGCTGCAAAATACACCTGCTTCCTGAACTTTGAAGCTTTACTTTGTCCAGCTTTCCTGACTAACTGAACCAAATTGCCATGAATAGAGAAACCTATCCACTGATGTACTGCTATAATAATTTTCTTACTATACTGGCACTGAAAAAAGAGATGCTGATGAGTCTCATCATCCAAGCCACAAATCAAGCAACTAGCAGATTGACTAATGCCTATCTTTGCTAGTTTGTCTGTAGTCTGGAGCTTTTATTGAACAGCCAACCAGCAAATGAATCTATGTTTTGGAACATTCAGCCTATTCCAAACCATTTTGTCCCAATGCACCCTTGGCTTGTCCCCTAGGAGTTTCTCATACACTTGTTTCACTGAATAATGAGGCATGTTCTCAAAATCTGCACAAGTAAAGAACTGTTTGAGCTGCTCCTTTGTATTGCACACTTGCTTCCAGTACCAGCTAGCAGTAGAACCAGGTTGATACTCCCACCAATCTCCATCCTTTAAGCAGACTGAATTAATCCACCTAATCCACACATTATCCTGCTTCTTGACTAAAGCCCAAACATATTTCCCCATAAAGGCAATATTCCACTTCTGAACATCTCTAAACCCCAACCCCCCAGTGTGCTTGTCACTACAGACTTTATCCCAAGCTATGTTGCTTTATTTATGACTGAAAGCATGGCCACTCCATAGGAAGGCTCTGCAGATCTTCACTATATCTTGAAGAACACCTTTTGGAAGCACATAAATTTGTGCCCAATACATGTGCAAACTCAGTAAAACTGAATTAACAAGCTGCATTCTTGTTGTATAGGATAAATTCCTAGAACTCCAAATTTTTATCCTAGTGATCATCTTATCCACAAAATGAGCACACTGAGCCACAGAGATCTTCTTAGAACATATAGGGACCCCCAAATATTTGAATGGCAACATACTTCTAGAAAAACCAGAAACATCTACTACCCTCTGAATTTCAGATTCATGCATGCCATGACAGTAGATAGAAGACTTTTGTTGATTTTCCTTTAAGCCAGAAGTATCAGAAAACAACTTGAAAGCTTGAAGCAACAAGTAAATAGACTGATAATCTCCCTTGCTACAGATAATCAGATCATCAGCAAAACATAAGTGAGTAAGACCAATCCCCTTACACCTTGGATGAAACTGGAACTGATGCATAGAGCTCACTCTATTCAGAATTCTAGACAAATATTCCATGCAAATGACAAATAACAGAGGAGAGATAGGGTCTCCTTGCCTCAAACCTCTCTTGGATTTAAAAAACCCATGCATAGAACCATTCAGCATCAAAGAAAACATGGGAGTAGTAACACATTGCATAACCATATCAACAAACTGCTTTGGGAAGTCCAAAAGAATCAGCATCTCCTGTAAGAACTGCCAATCAACAGTATCATAGGCTTTTTGAAGATCAATCTTCATAAGGCAGCTAGGCTTAACCCCTTTCCTCCCATAATGCCTGACTAAATCTTGCACAACCATAATATTATGAACTATGTATCTCCCATGAACAAAACCTCCTTGATTTTCCATGATGAGATCAGGAAGAACTTGTCTTAATCTCCCACACAAAACTTTTGTTATGCACTTATAAATGGTGTTGCAGCAAGAAATTGGCCTGAACTCACTCACATCCTTTGGACATTTAGTCTTGGGGATAAGAGTAATCACAGTGTGGTTCACCTCCTTCAAGATTCTTCCTTGCTATAACATATCAAGAATGGCTGCAATGACTTCATCCCCAACAATATGCCAAGCATCTTTGTAAAAATAAGAGCCAAAACCATCTGGACCAGGAGCTTTAATACCTGGAATAGAGAAAAGAGCCTTCTTAACTTCATCTGTTGTATAAGGAGCATTGAGTATAGCTTTATGATGATCTAAACAGACTGGCCCCTGCTGCACCACCTCCTTGTTAACTGGTGTTCTGTTATCAGAAGTACTACCTAGGAGCATTTTATAATAATCCAAAAAATCTTTGGACACCCCATCAGCTGTATCTTTCCATTCTCCTTGCATATCATAAATGCTATACACTTGGTTCTGAACTTTTCTAGTCTTGATACTCTGATGAAAAAGAGAAGTATTCTCATCTCCATCTTTAAGCCAAGACAATTTTGCTTTCTGACTGAGGAAAGCCAAATAAGCATTATGTTTCTCCTTATACTCCTGAATTGCAATCAACTCTGCATCTGCAAAACTTTGATTAGAAGGATTATTATGCATTGCAGTTTGTGCACTCACCATAGTCTGATAAGCTCTCAAATCTGCTGCTTGAATATCTGTAAAACCTACTTTATTCAACTCTTTAAGAGCCAGTTTAACTCTTTTCAGTTTATTAATCAAAATGAACATTTTAGTGCCAATAAACTGAGTATTCCAAGCCTGCTAGACAATGTCAGAAAACACATTTGAGGACTTCCACGTAGTAAAATACTTAAATGGTTTCTTCCCTCCATCATCTCTGGGAAACACAGAAAGAAGACCAGGAGAGTGATCAAAAAGTCCTTCTGGCATAAAACATACCTCAGCAACAGGAAAGCAAGTTTGCCAAGCTTGATTAGCCATAAATCTATCAATTTTTGAAAAAACTCTGTTGTTACCTTGTTGCTTGTTGTTCCAGGTGAAAAGATTACCCACACACTTGATGTCCTCCATACCACAAGCATGCATACAGTTGCTCACATCCACAATATCTCTATGTCTGACAGGAGCTCCAATTCTCTCATCTAATGCCATAACACAGTTGAAATCCCCACACACAATCCAGGGTTCTTGAGTGTTAAGCAACAACAAATCCCGCCATAGATCTTGTCTCATACCAGCATCATTAAAAGCATAAACAAAGGTGCAATAAAAGGGTTTCCTACCACTTATAGGAGTAACATGGCAATGAACAAACTGACTGGATGCAGCAACAATGTTAACTGTGAAGCAACCAGCCTTCCAGGCTACAACTATCCTACCACCAGAGTGATAGCTAGAGTTGCTAGTAAAGCACCAATTTACAAAAACTTTCTGATAAAGCTTCCCTAGATTAGAGAGCTTTACCTTATGTTCCAGGAGCCCCACCAAACCCACTGCATACTTCTGAATAAAGTGATTCACCTCATTCTGTTTTGAATGGAGTTTAGGCCCCTGACATTCCAAGCTAAAACTCTATCCATTAGAGTTGGAAGAGTTCCCTCCTCCAGGCATCACTATCCTTTGTTCATCCCCTTTATATTGTTCTCCTACCAGTTCCTCCTTATCAAGTAAAGAGGCCTCCAATATCTGAAAAGTATTAGAAGTTCTAACTGGAGTTTCCAGACCAACTCTCACTCTAATTGGTCTCAAAGATCTTTGAAAACCTTCTTGATCCACAATAGGACTAACCACATGATCACCCTGCTCAGTTGATTGAACTGGGATTGAAACAGATGGTTGAGCTTTCCTAATCCAGATCTTTTTCTGACCTTGTCTGCATTCAGTCTGTAGGTGACCAAACATCTTGCATTTAGTGCAAATTGTTGGCCTCCATTCATAAAAAATGGCAACTCTCGCCATAATGCCATTCTCATCTCTGAAAGAAATAAAATCAGGCAACTCTTGAGACAATGGTACATCCACCATGACTCTAGCAAACTGAAGTTTATCTCTACTGATTGTGGCCTGATCCCTCCTTAGTGGCTTGCCTAACTGTGCTACAATCTTAAACAAAGCCTTTTCCCCCCAATACTTGAAGTTTAGCTTCAATTGCACCCAAATTGGCACAGATTGAAGTTCTGGTGTATCCATATTCATATCAGAGTTCCAAGGTTTCAGAATAAGGGGCTTACTATCAAAAAAATAGTGTCCTCTCAACACCTTATCTTTCGAGTCCATAGTAAGAAATCTCACCAGAAAAACCCCCTTTCTCACCATGACAACCTTATCAACATTCAACTGTTTCCAAATCCTTCGAATGAATCCCTCCATGACATTGATAGGAGGATTACCCCCCACAATGTAACACACCACAGCAGAACTCCAAAATTCAATCTCCTCTTGAATATCATCAAAACCAATTTCAACAGGGTTACTCTCATCACTATGAAATTCACTAACATCAACATTATCAGAAACAATCTGTTCTGGATTCAATTTCATAGGTATTTCAACATTATTATCAAAAATATATAGGTGCATTATCAGTAGCAGCAACTTCATCAAATTGCTGCAATATAGGAATTGAAATCGTACCCACTTCCATATTAGATCGAGCAGTACCTTGTTTCATCTGATTTGCTGAGCCATGAATCACCTCCATAAACTCATTAAAAGAATGCCTCACTTCTGATCGAGTTTGAAGATGCAGCAAACCTGATTTTGGCGTGAAAATTTCATTTTCGAGCCCAAAATCCAGTGCCTCTACCCCCATAACCTCCTCAATACTGCGTGTTTTCAAAGCTTGTGAATCTGATGATGGACCTCGAGGTTTGCCTTTGCCATTTCCATGCTTGCTGCTTTGAGATTTCGAGCCAGAATTCCTTGCCATGGCTACGGTGCACGTTAAGCTAACATGCACCGAGAGAAAACTTGGGGCTCTTTTTGTTTTTTCAACCCGCCATCTTAATTTAAACTATTTTGTATCATATAAATTTATTAACTACATTTATGTGAGTATGTCAATAACATAAAAAATAATTAATTTGAGTTCACATAAAATTTGTAGTCTTTTAACACTTAAATAATTGTCCGAGCCCACCAGACTCACTTGACTTACATCAGCTTCTAAAACTTGTCTAAGCCCACCAAATCGACATGGCCCATCTAACCCATCAAAGTCACATCAGCCCCCAAAATATGTTGTAACCCACCAAACCCATCGGGCCCACCCGACATGCACAACCCACAACGTACGACCCATCACATATTGTGTCCATCTTTCCAACACAACCCGTGACCCGACCCATCCTAACTTTCACTTAGGTGGTCGGGTCATGTGTTAACTGTCCTCGGCCCACTACCTACCAACCCACACATGACCCGCCCCACTTTGACTTTAACTAAGGGGGGCGTGTGTCAACTATCCCTGACTCACGACCCACCGTATCGACCTGTGATCCACTCAACTCGTCTCGTTAGCCATCTCTAGGTACAAGTGTACAACCAAATCAATCAAAAATAATAAATAATAATGATAATTGATTCGATCAATATATAGCTAGAAAGGCAAATTCTTACTAAAATAGTCAATCATAAGAAGTCCAACGGAACAACGACCGGTTGGCTTGTGGAAATAAGTTTCCCCATACGGTGAACTTCCAAAGAGAGAGGGGTTTTCTGGATCTATACTGGGTATACCATTAAAATGGTATATTAAGGGCAAAATAGTAACTTCAGTCGGTATATTAAGGGTTAAATGGTAAGTTCAAGTAATAATTTAAGTCTGTCCCACGAAAAATAACATTTATCTTTGATTTGTGAGTACCAAACTATGTTGTTTGGAACCAAACAAAAATGAAACCACGTTACCAAACTATGTTGTTTGGTATCGCGTGAGAAAATACAAGTACTTTTCTTGTACCAAACTATGTGATTTGGTACTAAATAAAAATGCAGAATATTAGTATACCATTTCAATGATATACCCAGTATAGATTAAGACTTCCTCAAAGAGAGAGCTGGGATCTTCACGTATAATGTTGCCCGTATCTGAAATCGAATCTCCAAACGGATAGATTGCTTCGATAATTGATCTTTTGAATGCATAAAAAATTATGAAAAGAGGATGAAATTATTAGAAAACATAACTAAAAAAAAAAAGAATAAAAAAAAAGATTAGGCTAGGCTACGGCCTTTAACGTAATGTAATATCTTCATTTGTGCGTTAAAAAAAACTAAAGACCATGTGCCACACTCAAACTATTCTAAGAATACAAATATAAAATATAAAAAAAACATCACCAATTTTATTTTACATTAAACAACTCAGTGTATGGTCTCTATTTACTACAGAGTACTCCCTTCGTTCCTTAATGTTTTTCCCATTTGGAATCTTGACACTATTCATAATGGAAGAGAATCTCTTGAATTACTAACAATATATAAGAAAAAATATGTGGGGTCTTGTTTAATTCGTCTCGCGGAGTATTTTGACAATATGAAAATTTTATAATTTTTAATCACACTTAATTGAGATATTAACGATGTAAAACGCGCATTGTCAAATGTGCCAAAATTAAATGGAAAAAACATTTAGAAACAGAGGGAGTTACTACCTATTCTCTAAACTAACTAAAGACTATGTTCCCAATCTTCTTTTGTGGATGGTTACATCTTTTTAGTGAGCTGAATTGGTTCGAAGGAGATTGGGTCCCTTTTGGTATAAATATAGAGTATAAGTGGGCTTGTAATTGGAGTAGCTAATATTATAGGCAAATGTTTGGTACTATTGCCCCTTTTGTATTCTAGGCTTACGACCGTTATTGTAATATAAAATATCTTCGTTTGTGTGTTAAAAAAAAAAACTAAAGATTGTGCCACTCTCCATGTTCTAACAATAAGTATAAAAAATATTAAAAAAAAAAGAGAAAATTATTTTTTACCACCTTTTAATCGGAGACGAAAACGTTATGCGGAACTATTTCAACAACTATATTTTTTATTTCTTTCTTTTCCCCCAAGATTTTCATGTATGTAAGCTATCATTTGCCCTTACTTCCCATTAATTAACATAATATTTTCGTCCATTTTGTGGTTAAGAAGTGGTAAAAGATAATTTTTATTTATTTTTAGGTAGTAAAAAACACATTTTATTTTTTTAGGTGGTAAAAAATAATTTATCAACTTATTTAGGTGGTAAAAAATAATTTTTCCTTTTATTTTACATTAATCAACTCATTATATGGTAGTAAAAAAACATTTTTTCCTTTTACTTTACATTAATTAACTCATTATTTATTATTTATTATGTATTATTTATGATTTATAATTTTATTATTTATTATTTATTAATTTACTATTTATTATTTTTTATTTTTTATTTTTTATTTTTTATTTATTTTATTTATTATTTATTATTTATTACTCCCTCTGTTCCATAATGTTCCTCATGTTTACTATTCATATGGTCAAAGTTTAAAAAACTTTGGCTGTAATTAATAGTATAATTAAGAGTAAAAATATTAACTTGTGGGATATCATTGGATTCATTTCAATATAAATTTTCTAAATATCATTTTTGTATAATTTTTACTCATGCAAAATTAAAACTATCTATGGTCAAAGTAGTGCATTGGAGACCGTGCATAATGAAAAAGTGAGGAACATTATGGAACGGAGGGAGTATTTATTATTTATTATTTATTATTTATTATTTATTATTTATTATTTATTATTTATTATTTATTATTTATTATTTATTATTTATTATTTATTATTTATTATTTATTATTTATTATTTATTATTTATTATTTATTATTTATTATTTATTATTTATTATTTATTATTTATTATTTATTATTTATTATTTATTATTTGTTATTTATTATTTATTATTTATTATTTATTATTTATTATTTACTATTTATTATTTATTATTTATTATTCATTATTCATTATTCATTATTCATTATTTATTATTTATTATTTTATTTTTTATTTTTTATTATTTATTATTTTATATTTATTATTTATTATTTATTATTTATTATTATTATTTATTATTATTATTTATTATTTATTATTTATTATTTATTATTTATTATTTATTGTTAATATTATTAGTAATTTTATTAGTATAAGTTTCAAGAAGTTCCAATAAGTTTCAATAAGTTCAGATAAGTTCCAATAAGTTCCAATAAGTTCAGATAAGTTCAGATCAGATAAGTTCAGGTAAGTTCAGATAAGTTCAGGTCAAATAAGTTGAACAGAACGCAATTCTGATTGGATTAACATCAGTAAAGGTAGATGGTAATGATACGGTTGCGTAGCAGAAGATCAGTGCTGTTGCTAAGATTTTTAATTTATTTTAGAATTAAAAAAATCGAGTATCACGTAGATAATTAATTAGGTGTCATCGTGCCACGTAGATATTAGCGGTTGGTATACATTAGAGTTTTATTTTAACTTAACAATTTAATATAAACTGTGCATCGCACAACACAAAAACCTTTTTTTCTGAGTTTTATTTGGCTAAATTAAACTGAATTAAAATTAAGGTTTAAAAGAACAGGCTCAAACGCTTGTTAAACCCTTGTTTAACTTACCTTATTTTATGATCTTATTACTAATTTTAGATCAGATCAAATCAAAAAGATAAGTTAGACGTGGAGAAATAAGGTGCACTAATTAAATGTGGCCTAGAAGTGGATACAATTTTCTTGCAAGACCATCTTACAGGAACGCTTGTCGGTCAAACCAAGCTTGACGTCGTCTTTTTATTACGGAGTAATTCTTGACTTTTTTTTATTTTAAAAAAAGAATAGTTTAGTACTAGCTAAAATAGTATAGTACATAAATGGTTAAAAAAAAGATAGGTACATTACTACACAAGTTGTTGCACTTATAAGTCGAATAGTTAAGTTTTTACGTAAATTAGTAAGTATGATACAAAGAGTTACACTTACGCGTCGAACAAAGAAATACTACAGGGTGAGAGGGGACCAAAGTCCCGAGCAAACAAAAGCTATAACAAACTAGAAAATAAAAAGAGAGAAAACAAAACATAGAAATAAAAGCTAGAAAAAACAGAAAACAAATCCACCAGAGCTAGCTTGTTCTTATATAAATTACGTATTATATAAGACACCGTTTTATTGGATTATTTTGACTAAATTTATATTATCTGAACTTGAACTTATATTATCTGGACTTATTTTGTCTGAAACAAGTCAAAATAAGGGGAACAGAACATAGCCTAAATGTATAACTTTAAATCGAAAGGGATAATACTAATTAATGAACGTCATTCCTTGAATAAAATAACTTGGCCAAAATTAAGTTGAATAAATCATGAGTTTATATATGAAACCATAACGACATAGGTTCCTACTTCCTAACATTAGATTCCTAAATAAACTAACACAACCCTAACTGCACCATGTAAAATCTGGACGATTAAAACTATCAATCTGACATGAGCGCGTGCGGGCACGGCAACTTATAGCGGCACAAAGGGCAAGTATGATATTTAAGAAGCCATCGAATCACACAAGGCTCGTGAAACACATGCATACATGGCAACATTGCCAAACTCGGCTTTGGTATAACATCAGCACAAGCACAACCACAAGCACCTCCACCACCACCACCTCCACCACCACCATCGAGATCTTGATCTTGATCTTGGATGTCTAGGGTTTTCAAATTTTGTAGACAAATACCACAATCATCATCATCATCATCAACATTATTATTAACCCTTTCCAACCCTTGAATAATTGGTACATCCTCCTCCTTAAAACCTCGATTTCCATCACTAACCCAAGCCCTAAACTCCTCCTCATCACAAACTCGTTCATCAAGATCAAAACAAACAACCTTATACTCATAAACCTTGAATTTCTCACTATCTTCATCACGTGATAAACACGTGACAATCGCTTCATCTCGAACCTTGTTCTTTAGATGTTCCAACTTCTGGTTCACCTCTTCAACAGTCATGTTGTTGTTGTTGTTATAGCACGCTGCTATAAAAACGTCGTCGTTGCAGTCATGGCAAAACGGGTTGAAAATGAGATGATCCGATTGTGAATTTCGTCTACTCACTAACCGTTTACCGTTTGTATGATAATAAACTAAGTCTTGGTAAACGTCGAGTATTAATCGAACTTCGAGAACTTTCTTAGATGATGAAGAAGAAGATGGTAGAGTAAGATGATGGACACAAGGAATTACAAGGTCGAGTGGAACATTATTAATATCTATTTTCATGATTGTATAGTATTTAATTAATGTCAACTATTAAGTTTATTGTTAATGATTTTAATGGGATTAATTAGATTCATGGTTTTGGGTTTTATATAGAAAATATTTGGGTGTGTGATTCCTATTCCTATTCCAATTTGAGTAGGATATGAATCATATGGTACGGGGAAAAGGATTTTGCAAAAGCTAAGGATTAAATCTTATAATGCTTTCCTTATGCAATAAGTAAAAGTAAAACCATAATAAATTAGAAACTATTGAATAAACTAATCACAAATTCTTATTTACAAGGGGTGTACAATAATATTGTACACCGGACTAAAAGTTAACTCAAAATGCTTAAAAGTTAAGCTTATATATGTAAAAGATATCTATTTTTTAGCTATAAAATTTTTCATTTTAGTAAAATTTATTTCTTCACAATCACTAATAATGTATAAAATTAATCATTTAACCTTTTAAAAGGTTTATCTATCAACTTTTTTTAAAATAATATAAAAGTTAATTGAGATTATGTTAAAGTTACAAAAAACTGGTTAAATGTTATCTTGGTGTAAAATAAATTTACTGTATACCTTATGCACGCAAGACGTTTTGTTTTGCAAAAGAAATAAATCTCATAATGCTTTCCTTTATGCAATAAGTAGAAGTAAAACCATAATAAATTAGAAACTATTGAATAAACTAATTAATACACACTCGGATACTCCTAAAGCTAAAAGGTACGCGGTTTAGCTACCCGAGTTGTGTGGTTCAAAAACTTGTCGTATCGGATATATTCGTACTCGTGTTGAACGTGAACGAGAATATAAAGAACACAAAGGATCTGTTCATCTGAGCTTTATTACGCTGAATTATACTGAACTGGATCAAAGTTTAAAAGAGCAGGGTCAAACTTTTATCAAGGCTCTATTTAATTAACTCACCTTATTTCAGTACCTTATGACTTAAATCAGATTTTAAAAAAAAGTTAGATCAGGAGAAATAAGGTGTACTAAAAGGAGCCTAAAGATGGATACGATTTTCTTGTAAGACCATCTTACATGAACACGTACTTATCGGTCAAAACAAACTTGGTGTCATCTTTTTTTAATGGAGTCATTCTTAACTTTTTTATTTTTAAAAAAGAATAACTAAATTAGTGTAGAACATAACTAATAAAAAAATAGTCATATGTTGCACTTATAAGTCCCATGGTTAAGTTCTTATATAAATTACTTAATGTACTTCGTATAATTTTAAATTAAAGAGAATAATACTCATGAACGTATTCCCTAAATAAAATAACTTGAGTTAAACTCTTAAATAAAATTGGTCCACCTAAAATTGTTGGTCAATCCCAAAAGATGGAGAGAAGTTCAAAGGTTAATTTGCATTATTTTTTTTTAGGTTTTAAGTTGCTTATATACGGGAATATGGAGGGAACTTGGGTGTTAATAGGCAAAATGAAGAATATGTGCCATGCATGTGCATGTCAATGCCCTAATTTTGTGAGTCACCGCCTGAAAATAGGTTTTGGTTGTTTCTCGTAATTTTTGTTTTAAGTTAGGTCTTTCTTCGCATAATTTTTTTAAAAATGTTGTTTCTTGCAAAATTTGGGTTATAATTTTAGCAAATTTGCCTTTAAAGATAGTTGTACAATAAATATTGTATGTCGGAGTAAAAATTAAGTTAAAACATGTAAAATATGTTCAAATATGTAAAATATGGAACGATTTTCCTTGAATAAAATAACTTGACAACCTTGATCATAAGTTGGATAAATCATGGGTTTATATATGAAACCATAAATGTAAATAACGACATACGTAATAGGATCCTAACAATATTGATCAACCAGGACGATTGAAACTATCATAATCTAACAAGAGCGGATGCGGATGCGGCAACTCATAGCGGCACAAAGGACAAATATGATTTTTAAGTAGCCATCGAATCACACAAGGCTCGTGAAAGACATGCTTACAAGGCAACATTGCCAAACCCGACTTTGGTATAACATCAACACAAGCACAATCACAACCACAAGCACAACCACCACCACCCCCACCTCCACCACCACCACCACCACCGCCACCACCACTGAGATCTTGATCTTGATCCTCCTCGATGTCTAGGGTTTTCAAATTTTGTAGACAAATACCACAATTATCATCATCATCAACATTATTATCTACCCTTTCCAACCCTTGAATAATTGGTACATCCTGCTCCAAAACTCGATTTCCATCACTAACCCAAGCCCTAAACTCCTCTTCATCACAAACTTGTTCATCAAGATTAAAACAAACAACCTTACACTCATAAATCTCGAATTTCATACTACTATCATCACGTGATAAGCACGTGACAATCGCTTCATCCCTTAATTTGTTCCTTAGCTTCTTCAACGTCTGATACGCTTCATTAGAAGACATGTTATAACATTGTACCGCTTTAAAAACATGGTAGTTGCAGTCATGGCAAAACGGGTTGAAAAACTGAGGATCCGAATGTGTATTTCGGGTACTCACTAACCGTTTACCGTTTGTATAGTAATAAACTAAGTCTTGGTATTTTTCCAACATTAAATGAACTTCGAGAACTTTCTTAGAGGATGATGGAGATGGTAGAGTAGGATGATGGATACATGGAATTACAATGTCGAGTGTAACATTATTATTAGTATTTGTTCTCATATTTTGTAATTTAATTAAAGTTTTCAACTATTGTATTGAGTTGTGTTATCAACGATTTTTATGAGATTAATTAATTAGAGGGAGGGTTTTGGGTTTATATATATAGTAGAAAATATTTGGGTGTTCGATTCGTATTCCAATTCCTATTCCAATTTTGAGTAGGATATGATTTATGGGGAAGATAGAAAATATTTGGGTGTTCGATTCGTATTCCAATTCCTATTCCAATTTTGAGTAGGATATGATTTATGGGGAAGATAAAGGTCATACGTTGTGACAACTAAAATCTTACGTGTCGGAATTTAATTGGTATACATAGACGCCACGTGGATTATGCATCATCATAATGTTTTTATTATGAATGCAATATATACGTGTCGGAGTTTAATTGGTACATATAGGCCCCATATAGGCTATGCGTCATCGGAATATTTTTACTATTAATGCAATGTTTTTACTATGAAAATATGTAAATAAGGTAGTCGATATAAAGAAGGAAACAAATTAGAATATTAAGATTTTCCTACCTTTTTTAAAACATGTATAATCTAATATATATATATATATATATATATATATATATATATATATATATATATATATAAAGGGGAGTTTTTTGGAGAGCTTTTAAAGCGACCACGTAGGATTTCCTTGTCATCATATATAATTAACTAATATTTTAAATTTATTAAAAAATAAATAAATAATATTAGAGTCTTGCTAAGATTAAATTGGTAGACTATACAATAAAAATAGATTCCAACAAAATTTATCCAATTTTTGTTCTACCTTTTTTATATATATACATATAACATTTAAGTTCCTTTTCAATACGTAGCACCCTCACCAAGATGATGTGGTTGGGCGAAGGTGGTGGTTTGCGCACAGTCAAATCGGCCAATTATTCGGCCAAAGGATTCGCATGCGTACGATGCATACACGATGACTCTTATCCAAGATTAAGGTGGAGTCGTGTTTCCTCTGTCATACAAGCTTATTTGCTTCTTTGGCATGCATGTTAGATCATGTTTTAGTTAGTTAACCTAGTGTGTAGTCCGGGCGTTGTCCAGGGTTTTGACTTTTATTCGGGTCTTTTTTTTTTTTAATTATGTGCACGTAGATATGGTGTCATCATCAAATTATGGTGGTGACATAAGATTAGTGGCCGATCAATAACCTCCCAATCTAAAACCCCACATCCAAAAATCTAAACAAAGTCGGATCATTTTCTTCAAAGTAATAACTGTACATTTATAAATTAAATAATCATTCCCTTTTTTGCATTCACTTTTATTCAATGTATTGTTTATTGTAAAAAGAATATATTTGCTTATATAGAAAGATATTACATAAGTTGTAGTTGGTTAAGATGGTAAGAAGTGTAACTTTTAATAAAGAGGTCTTGTGTTCAATCCTTGTTAGATGTTTTTTGGTTGTAATGAAATGTCATGATGCTAATTAGTGGTGACGTGACGTAATAAGGAGAGGTCTATGTGACACGTATAGGTTCTTCAAAACGCCTTTTAATATATTAGTACAG
Source organism: Spinacia oleracea (assembly GCF_020520425.1). Taxonomy (NCBI): domain Eukaryota; kingdom Viridiplantae; phylum Streptophyta; class Magnoliopsida; order Caryophyllales; family Amaranthaceae; genus Spinacia; species Spinacia oleracea. The sequence continues at coordinate 7,730,418 of NC_079488.1, read as the reverse complement.
ATATTGTATAGGCAGATAAGGGAATGCATTTCCTGGCCCTTGATTACAGGCCATGTTGTTTTTACTAGCATGTCAAAGAAACATATAAAATCAATGGAACATGATCTAACATGCATGCCAAAGAAGCAAATAAGCTTGTATGACAGAGGAAACACGACTCCACCTTAATCTTGGATAAGAGTCATCGTGTATGCATACAGATGCTTGAAAGAAAAGTCGGGACGTCCATTCAGCAAAATGTTTCCTTCGCCATCCACAAGGATCGGACACATTGAAAGAAATCAGCATCACATAAGTCAAGGCGCTCGCATATCAAGTTACAACGGCACGAGTCCTTGATCGAATGGTACTACAAGACACCATGACACCATCTCTTTACTGGGCAAGTTAGTAATCTTTGGAACCACTACAACCTCAAAATCGCCCCTCGAGTAATACAACCTGGAACATGTAGTTATCATGTTTTGTAGATAGATTGAATCAAATATGTATTTTTCTTCCAATGTCTCAATCTTCACTCGATCTTTGCTTAAACGGATATCATTTCGAAGTAGATAACTATATGGATACAGAGTTACGCACCAATGCACCATAGGGCCGGATACATTTTTTTCCCTGTTTTTAATTATTTGGGTGATAGGTCGAATATCGAAGTATAAGATATGATTTTTTTTAAATTAAAATCGTACAATAATAATTAATATTGAGTCATAATTAAGATAAATACTCAATGTTAGTACGGAAAAAAAAAAAAAAAAAAAATACTCAATGAGATTGATAAAAGGAAAAAAAAACGTTGGAAGACTAAAACTCGGATGGAAAATGAAACACTAATCTTCCAAATCCTTTAAGGGACTTGGTTTAAAATAAACTTAACAAAGTGAAACCTTGAAATTTTTCGGATGATCCAATCAACCACCTGATTTAAATTATCTTTCACAAACGGAAGTCCTTGAAATTTTCAGGTAACCAATACTTAAATTAAATTTCAAATAATACATGTTTTCGGATAATTTTACGTCAAGTATACATTAATTATTTTAAAACCATGATAACATACGCATTATATAAAATTGATTTATATTTTTAGATAATTTTCAAATATGTAATAGAGTTTTATTTACATTAAACTTTTGATAGTAAAAGATAATAAAAGAAAAAGATAAAATTATCCCCTAATTAAGTGGAAAACACTCGCCTAATAGATCAAACAATATATATGATGTCAAATTGTTGCGATCTTTTTCCAATCAAGTTTTTATAAAATTAAGAATAAGATATTTGATAAAATTGTTTGGAGAAAACTGAACGAGAGTCGTAGGGATTAATATAGTTTATATAGGCAATAATTGTAAAAAATAAATATAAAAAAAAGTTGATGTAAATAGTAAATGGGAGAGATTAATTAAAATGGCCGGTTTGTTCCTCCCAAGCCTACCAAGGACAAAACAAACACATTCTTGATATTCACTAGCCAAGATGCAATCTTTACACTAAATTATAGGTCAATACCTACTAAAAAGCAAATGGAGGCGACACCAATTGATGAGACGTATTGCAAACATTCAGAGAAAATTAGGAACCAACCCTAAACAAATACTCCGTAGGGAAGAAATTACAAACATTTAGAGAAAATTAGGATCCAAACAAGAGAAATTAGGGATTGAATATGATGAAAACGGGAAAAAAAATCGAGCTAATTAATCAGCAAGATTCTGCAATATCCATCAATGATGATCGAAAGAAAAAAAATGTGGAAGGAACAAACATTTAGAAAGAAAACCCAGCAAGAGACACAAATAGATGGAGGGAGAAAATGTATTTTAGTTGTAATGAATAAAATAAATAGAATATGGGGCAAAAAAATAAGAAAAGAGGAGTCTATACTTATACAAGTATATGTAACGATTTTGTTGAGATTACATGAATAACTAACTCGGGTTTTACCATTATTGAACTAACCACTTCATAACTCGGTTTTTTTATGAGTACGCATAAATATTTTAAATTAAGAATATATTTATACTTCAACTTGAAAAGGGACCTATTTTAACTTTCTATTATAGGTATAAATTTATAAAACACCTATTTATCTACGATGATATAATAAGACAAAAAATGTACGAAAATTGACAAATCCGTGCATCGCACGGGCTTCAATACTAGTAGGTTATATAAGTTAAATATTTTAGTTTCCAATTTAATTCATGACACATAAACCTACATGTCATCATTATGATATAGTTTAAGGGTCGCATGTTGCGACCTTTTTCATTTTCGATGAATCATATGATACGGGGAAAAGGATTTTGTAAAAGGAGTAAGTCTAATGTTTTCCTTATACAAATACAATAAGTAAAAGTAAAACCGTAACAAAAGGTCCACAAGGAGTACAATAAATTTATTGTACACCAAGATAACTTTAACTATTTTTTTGTAACTTTAACTTAATTTTGATTAACTTTTATATTAGTAAAAAAAAATTGATAGATATATAAATATTTTAAAGGGTTAAATTATTAATTTTATACATTATTAGTGATGTTGAAGAAATAAGTTTTACTAAAATGAAAAAATTTATCACTTAAAAATAGATAACTTTTACATATATATGCTTAACTTTTAAGCATTTTGGGTTAACTTTTACTCAGGCGTACAATATTTATTGTACACCCATTGTAAATAAGAATTTGTAAAACCATAATAATAATTAGGAAACTATTGAATAAACTAATACACACGAGGATACTCCTAAAGCTAGAAGGTTTATCTACGTACCCCGAGTTGTATGATATGGTTCACAAACTTGGCGTATCGGGAGGTGTTTCGTGTTCGTATTCGTGTTGAACATAAATGGGATTGGAATTCTTAGTAGTAACTTGGCTTGTTTTTAATTAAATTTATCGTGTTAACCTATTTAATTAAATATTTTGGAAACTTTTAATGACTAGCTATGGGACCACTTTCGATGAGATGTCCCGCGTGCTAATGTGAATAAATCGGGCGGGCATGCTCGATCGGGCACACTAAAATAGCTAACAATGACTATATTCTCCCGATTGGGCGATTTAACCTTTCAAATTTGATTTGTACTCGTGTCAGGTCGGGTCACTCTATCCGGTACTACAGGGTAAAGATCTTTTCTAAGTTATAATTCCAACGTGAAGTATAAAGTATAGGAATTTTAATTATTCCTTAAAATAATATATGGTATGATATTTATAAATATCACTAACATTAATAGAGGTATCATATGTATTTATACTGGGACGTATACCAAAATAAGTCACCCTCGAGTTTCCCACCCCTTATAGAATACGTACCCAAGTTACATGGTTACAAACTTGTCGTGTTGGGACGTGTTCGTATTCGTTTTGAATATAAATTAACGGGGATGGAAAATTTCAATAGTAATCCGACCCGTTTAATTAAATTTGTCATGTACGTTAACCCGTTTAATTAAACGTTTTGAAAATTCTTAACACTGACTCGCTTTTTTTGAATCTGATTTACATTGATAATAATCTTAATTAAAACTGGTAATTTTGTTGATTTGAGATCGATTCGAGATGCATGAGAAAGGGAGAAAATTAGAGAGAGGGATGAGTGTTTGTAAAGGTTTTGCACCATTTCACCAATGTTGAAAAGGTCCTAATTAATCCATCATAGATTTAAAAATAGAAAAGATTGAAGAAGTCCATAGAATAGTCGATTGAGGAAGGACATGAAAAGGTGATCTATAGCTACTCCCTTGGCTTCATGTACACTAATTAACTATGTTTAATATCTCTAATATATTAGAGATTATGATCTACTTAAACTTTTGTTCACACTTTATCAAAAGCTAAGGTATGAATAGGGGGTGTAAAAACCGGTACGAACCGGAAAAATGGATCGGACCAGAGACAATAGGTCTGGTTTTCGGGTCGAGAAACATTATTTTTCGGTTTTTGGTTCGGTCAGCCGGTCAGGTAAAAACTAAAAACCCTTCAAAACCAGGTCTTGGGCCAGGCCGATTTTTCCTTTAAAAAGTAATATAAACTATTTTAAAAGTAATTAATTTTCTCTTATGTTGTAAATATTACTTCTATATTGTGAGATATTTTATTTTAGCTTTCACAAAAAGGCCCTTAAACCGGTTTGGTCCGGGTTTTAGTAAAGGCGCTACTGAAATCTTTTTTAGGTCATGTAAGCTTCTAACAACCATGTTAGCAAGAGCTTTCGCTTGGTCCGGTCCGGGATTTGGATTCATTTTTCTGATCCCGTCGAAGTCGGGTCCAAGCATAACCGGATCGATCTACATATCTTGAATTATCGAAATTTTGGTATTCGATCCGGTCCGAATTTGTAAACACCCTAGGTAGGAACTATGACACGATACCATTAATCAATTAAACAAATGAAAAAGAAAATTCTTTAAAAAAGAAAAAAAAAAAAAGGTGAATTTAAGTAGACAAAAATAGTGCAACTATGCCTTCCTACCTTGACCCATTTCAAAATTCCTCTCTAAACAAAGACTTTGACCACTTTGACTTTTCTACTACTCCTTTCTATGGCTGCTCTCCCTCTATATATTTTTCTCTCTCATCCATCTTTCCAACTAATTAATCCTACTCCCCTTTTATTTCATTAATCTCAAAACAAAACAAAAACAATTTCATATTGAAGTTCTTTTGATCAAGAACTTTCAAAGTATTCCTTTTCACATAATTTTGAAAAGTTTTCAATGTGTTTTCATTTGTTGGGAAATCATTTTTACCTAAAATACAATAGTACTAGTGATTATTAATAATTAATCCCTTTATATTTCCCATTGTGAAAATATTGTGTATATTTTTCGCCAATCATTTATTTATTCACACTAGAAATTTATGTTTACAGAAGATCGCGAGCTAGTATACTTTTCAAAACATATCATCTCTTTCCATAGAATTTTCATTACCAAACATAAACCCACACTGCCCGGCCCGGCCCGGCCCCTTTATTAAGTAGTACAGGTAAGAAAGAGTATTCTTCAATTCTTTCCATAAATAGTTGTTTATAACAACGTACGACCTGCTGAAATTAAGTTTTCCTGCATATATATACATCACACAATTATGCAAAAACGTTGTACGTTGTTCTCACTCGGATGGACTCGGTATTCCGACTCGGTAATGGTGACCGAGTTAGCTATCTCCATAGTATAATGCACTCCTTTGCTGCCTCTTACGTGTGCCTTTGGTCCTACTCACCTGATCTCAAGTAAGTAACGTATATATATTCTTGCATAAGTTTCTGTTCTATTCACTTTATTTCCACTTATTTCAAGAAAGATAAGTTTTGAAAAGTTCAGATAAATTCATTTAAGATAAGTTTAGAAAAATGAAGGGTTTATCAACTATACTTTATAATTAACATAACTATTGACAAGTTCTAATAAATTCAGATAATTTCCAGAAAAATAAGTGAAATCAGTTGAATAGAACGCACCCTTTATTTTGTAGTTTTCGACATCAGTTTTTGTATATTGTCTGATCTGTTGTTAATTTGGATGGACAGTTTTTTGTACTGTGAAGAAGGACACTTCCTAGAAGAGGCGAGTTCTTCGACTAGAGGAGTATCGATTCCTCGACGACTCTTCGACGAGTACAAACTATCTGTTTTTCCTGTTGGGAATGAGTATGTTCATTGCTTCTTTTTCATCCAATACAGTTCAAGAACGTATACTAACTCCGTTTCTGAAAGTTCGATCTTTACTTCGTGGAATATATACATGTCCAAAGTATAAACGTTATTATGTATGATCTTGTTAGATTGATCTCGTTATCTACTTTCAAAATATCAACCTTTTATGATTTTTATGTAGTCTGTTGCAAATGAGTATGCTCATTGCTTCTTTTCATCCAATACAGTTCAAAATGTTATACTCTATTCCTGAAAGTTCTTTATGTCTTGTAATATGTGTTCAAAGTATAAACGTTATCACGTAAGATCTTGTCATATTGGTTTAAGTATATATATTTTCAGAATATCAACTTCTTATAATTTTTATGCAGTCTAGTCCCAGGACTTGCATTCAGAGACACAAACCCCTATTTAGAGCTGCAGGAGCTAGATCTTCAACGGCTCGCGACAATCGAATCACAGCGTCACTTCTACCAGGTAATGATCATAGAGTTCTATTAACACCAAACCGTGTAATGTAATAAATAAAATTTAAATATCAATGATGTTTTGGTCTAGTGGTCAAGACAGAGGGTCTGTGTACGATAGGTTTCAGGTCTCCCTTTATAGTTTAATTAAATAGTGTTAGTTAGTACGGAGTAACTGATTTCCTTAATGTTTTATACATATTGCAGGAAGCAAAGATTAAGGTTCGTTGTTGCAGGAATTAAATGGGATAATCACAGCTAGCATTATTTTCTGATGAACAATATGAACCTCAATTTGTGTTTTTTTCTTTTTTCTTTTTTTTTTTGGTACTGATCGAGCTTATGGAAGAACTTTGATTTAATGCATGCAGACTGCGGTATTCATAGGTTGCGAGCAAGGTGAGATTGAACTCGGCATGTCCAGTATACAACAAGTAAGTACTAGACCTGGTTATTGGACAGGGTAGTCCAATGGATATAGGGATAGGGTCAAGTTAATAGGGCTTTTATTGGGCAGGGCTCTTATTGGACAAGGCTTTTATTGGACAGGGTCATTATAGGGTCAAACTTATACTACAATTATTTTGAAAATTAAAATAGTAATGATACAAAAAATTACGTGTATAGCTTCGTATTTACTTGTACTTGCACATGGCTCTTTTGTTTTTCATTTTTCATTGCTCGTTTATTGACCCGCCCACTAATGACCCGCTATTGACCCGCGACCCGCTTTTGACCGGTCCATTATCGACCCGCTAAAAATGACCCTTTCAATACCCGACCCTCTTTTGACCCGCACCGACCCTGACCCGCCCCGCCCGATAACCAGGTGTAGTAAGTACACATAAAAAATAAAAATAAAATTTTAAAAAATACACAGGTGGTAGTAACTGAGTATCAGGACTTGTTCTCTTCACTTGATTTGGTCTAATTTTAGATCTGATTATTTTATGTGAATGCTTTTTGATTTTTCTGGTCTGTTCTAGTTTAATAAACAATAAGAATAAGGTGAAAAGAACAAAGCGAACACTACAAGAATTTAGGTCTTTTATGACAACCTAATAACGACGGGGATAACAACCCAACAAAGACGGGATCAACCGTCGCAAATGTCTTTTATGACGGGTTAACGACGGGCCCCTTTTATAACGGGTTCGCGACGGAAAATCTCGTCGTTAATCAACAATTATTGGCCTTTAGCGACGGAATTTCTCATCGTTAATAGTACAATTTCTGATAGTGCAAAGTCACCCTGCAGTTAATTCCTAAATGATTCTGGTTGAAAAACTTGTTGTATAAAAAATACTTGTTTTTTTGTAAAACTAGGCTACTTTACAATCTTACTATTCTTAATTACATGCATATGTATATGTGATATTTATGTGTATGACTTTTAGCTAATTAACATGTTGAATTTTGTTGTTGAAGAACTTGGAGAAGAAGATGCAAAACCTATTTCCATCAATGGATTTTCCGAGACCAACGATCGATCAACAAAGCAATTGCAAGCCATCACCTTCTTCATCGCAGTCCATGGATAGTCCTGAGTACACCTCACTCTTTTACAACTTCACTGGAGGCGGCTCTTCCACCTTCCATCTTCAACAACCTGAACATCCTGCTGCTATTAGGGAAACACAGTCGATCCCTACTGCTGTTACAATGACAGCAGCAACTACTAATGCTGCTATTAGGGAAACACAGTCGATCCCTGTTGTTGTTACCATGACAGCAACAACTACTAATGTTGCTATTAGGGAAACACAGTCGAGCCCTGCTACTACTACTGCATCTATTGGTGTCACACATCTTCATCATCACCCTTTGCTCCAAAACGTTCCTTTCCCTACTATAGAAACCACTGACGCTGCCTTAACGAAGGCGTATCTGGCAATCCTGTCATCTCCTTCTACATCTTCAACTGGTGGCGAGACAAGTTCTTGTCCTTATGGTTATCAAGTAAGGCGAAAGGCGAGCGCCTTTGGAAGTTTTCATCCTTCAGGTTCAGGTTCAGGTTCAGGTTCAGGTTCAGGTTCAGGGACGAGTTCGAGTTCGAGTCAGTTAAAGAGGTTTGATTTCAGAAGGCAGACGTTGTTGAAACGTGCCCTTGCTTTCTATAGAGAGATCAATTTTAGGAGGATACAAGAGCTTTCTTTGCAAGGGCCAAGCCGCCCTAGTAGCAATCAGTTGCACCATATGATATCTGAGAGGAAAAGGAGAGAGAAAATCAATGAGAGCTTCCAAGCTTTAAGATCCTTGCTCCCTCAAGGCACCAAGGTATGTGTTGCAACATACTACTCCTTTTCGGTTTTTCTTTTTAAATGCATCACTTGCATAGACACATAGTTTTAAGATACCCGTACAAAATTATTATTAAATGGTGTAAGTAGTCTGAAAAGTTGTTAATTTATATACTTATCAAGTAAAACAACAACGGAGACCATGATAGTGCATGATAGCATGTGATCGAGAGATAGTGGTGGTTTTTCTAATGGCAAAAAAAATACGGGGGGAGTAACAAGCTAGCTAGGCATGCACATTTTTCTTCTTATTTTAGTTCTTCTTCATAGTTCTTCTTCACTAATTTTCACTCGAAAACTCGCAACCATTCATCTTTCGGTTATTAAGGGCTACCCGTGTTCTATTTACCACTAAAATAAGTTCAGATAAGTGAAAACCAGGTCAATTAAATATATGCATCCTAAATTCCATGCATGTTTTGGTGCATAGGTTAAGTCTAGATGTTTAACAATATTGAAACATATGGACTATTAATGAATCAAGATTATCATAAATTTAAGCTTGTTAAATTAATTAAGAGCATTATTCATTAAGAGTTCAATATACTATAAATTAAAATCTTATCCTCCGTTTCATAATGATGTTGCAGTTTTTTATTTTTTATTTTTTACGTTTGTTAATACACATTTTATATAATTTTTATCTCTAATTATACAATATTAAAAAAAAATTATAATCTTTTTGATATTTTCAAAGTAATCATCGAGATGAATCAAACAAAATCCCGCGTGAATATGTTTTTTTCTTATACATTGGATAGAATTTAAAAGATTCTCTACAACAGTAAGTAATGTCAAAAATCTGAACTGCAGAAAGACAAAGCATCAGTGTTAAGAACAACAAAGGAGTATTTAAGCTCTTTAAAAGATCAACTCTCAGAGCTTAACAAAAGGAACCACCAACTCATGGAGGCACAACTCGCGACGAGGCGGCGAGTAACAACAACTACAAGTGGTGGTGTAGACGACGTCTCAACGAACAACGAAAGATTATCGGTCAAGGTTACACCGGCGGACTCATCAGAATCAACAACAACATCAGGAGCAAGAATGTTAGACTTACAAATAATATTGAGGACAGAAACTCAAGTCCCAGATTTGGTTATAAGAATATTAGAATTTCTTAAGCAAGTTAAAGAAGCAAGTATTATATCAATGGAAGCTCAAACTCATCAAGGTCAAGTTCCTACAAATTGGGTCACATTTAGACTGAAAATTGAGGTACGTACGTACTCATAATTGACGTTTATATTAACCTAAGGTTTTGTTTTTGTTTGCATGCATGCACTTTATTATTATTATAATGGAACATATATATATTTAGTGTTTAATTTATGTATCAAGTTGGCAGTATAATACAAATTGCACTTTTTTTGTAGTATATGGTTTGAATGTTTCTAGAAGTCTAGAATAGATGCCTCTATAATACTTCGTGCAATATAAGTAATATGAACACCCTTTTAAAGGGGTGTTTTGACCCTTATTGTATAATTGATGTACTTTATCAAATACCTATGTGAGAACTTGTTGCAAGTTGATGTAGTGGGTTAAATTTCTTTGTGTTGCAACTTTATTAATAATGTAAATCAAGATCCGACAAAGTGAAGAAAATAAAAATTATTTAGGGACAGAAAAAGCAATATACTAAGAGCAAGATTAGCGCTAGTCTAAGTAAAAGTATGAGTAAATTCTCATTGAGTATTAAGATAGTACCTCATACTCACTTAATACTCAATGAATAAAATTCTCATACTCACTCACTTAATACTCAATATATGAGTAAAATTCTCATTGAGTATTAAGTGAGTGAGTATGATAAAGTCTGAGCAAAAGTCTTGGAATATCAAGACTCTATTTCAGACGATTAAGCAGCAAACTCTATCTCAATTATTGTTTTTTTTTATTCTTTTCACAAGTCTTAAATGAGTATGAGGGGGTGAAGTGAAACTTTTTGGTAAATCTAAAATGGTCTTGATAAAAATCGGAGAAATTAAAAATTAATAAAAAGATGTGGAAATCTTACACTTATACTCCAGTAACGTTGCTCTAGCTAACACTACATTATAATCTACATAGTACTACGGAAGTAATTGTTAAAGGAGTTCGTTCCATTGTTATGTACTCCGTACATTATATGAATACAAAAGTCTAATCAACAAGTGTTTGTATTAGTCAGTAAGGGAGTTGTTCCAACTTAACCTACAAAAAATTGTACTATTAACGACGGGAAAAATCTCATCGCTAAAGGTCAATAATCGTTGATTAATAACGGGATTTTTGATCGCGAACCCGTCATAAAAGGGGGTCGTCGTTAATGAAAAATCTCATTGTTAACCCGTCATAAAAGACATTTGCGACGGTTGTTCCCGTCTTTGCTTGATTGTTAGCCCCGTCGTAAAAGGCTTTTACGACAGGATTTTTGACCCGTTGTAATTAGATTATCGTTAAAGATACAAATTCTTTTAGGATAAGATCCCGATTTTTGAGTGTTAAGTAGTAGAAACGTAACGACATTTTTGAGTGTTAGAAACCCAATTCGATTACAGAGTTGATTAATTACAGTCTGAATTATCGAGTGATATACCTTAAAAATTACAAATGTTGTTGATCGAAGTGTCAAGTTGGCAATATAATATGTACACAATAAAGTGCATTTAGAAGTCCGGAATAACAGCTTTCAACAATTTGAACACACTTATAATATACTTGTGGCAAGGTGTTAGTTGAAGGTGTGTTCTTTGATTTGCATACTAAACATTAATTAATATCTTAATTAATGTGTGTTTATTAAACTATGTGGTTGAATTGAACAAATCATTTTTACTTGACTTAGTCTTCAGAGGGGGCGGAGGAGGTCTAATTGCCTAGACTGAATTGAAGGAATTTTTTTGGATTAAGTTCACCTTTATCACTACAAGAAATTGTACCATTAACGACGGGAAATTCCGTCGCTAAAGGCGAATAATCGTTGATTAATGACGGGATTTTCTGTCGTGAACTCGTCATAAAAGGAGGCCGTCGTTAAGGTAGAATCCCGTCGTTAATCCGTCGTTAAGGTAAAATCCCGTCGTTAACCCGTCGTTAAGGTAAAATCCCGTCGTTAACCCGTCGTAAAAGACATTTGCGACGGTTGTTCCCGTCTTTGTTTGGTTATTAGCCCCGTCGCAAAAGGTTTTTGTGACGGGATTTTTGACCCGTCGTAATTAGGTTGTCATTAAAGATACAAATTCTTATAATGCATGTTCATAAAATGTCACTTCGTTCGTGCGGAATCGTTAATCAATGTATATTATGCAAGATGTTCGGTAAAACTAGTTGATATCGTTTTAAATTATATACAATTCGTGCATCATACACTTTGTAAGTCATGGGGTTGAGAAATGGTGTTATAATAGTCTATCTCTTTCACTCTTTCTCTCCCTTGACATGTTTCTTTAAAGGAACCAAACATGATTTTTTCCCACGAAGGCCTTGTTCTTTTCGCTGATCTAATTTTTCCATTTTATGTTATGGTCTGATTATTTTTTATGAGTATTAATTTTTTGGTTTTTTTGATTTAGTCTGGTCTGATTTTTCTGATCTAATCAAATAAGCAATAAGAATAAGGTGAAGAGAAACAGCTAACTTGTAATAATTAAACAGTATAATTTCATAAAATATTTGTACCCAAAATTTTCCATATTTTTTTAGTTAATTTCATTAGGTTTGACAAAGAATTACTATAAACGTCACTTACCCAATTTGTTACTCATTTCTCATTTCTCGATTTTTTAAAAAAATTACTACAAAAGTCTTGTATGGCTTCAATCTTGACACCAATTATGACCAGGGCCGGCGCTGGGGCGGTGCGACCGGGGCGACGGCACAGGGCCCCCCAAAAAAAGGGCCCCCAAAAATTGGATAAATGCGATTTAAGTTTATCTTAGTCTCATAGAATGGTTGACAGAGTGATGGTAAAGAACTAATGTGTTGTACACAAGGGGCAAGGGTATTAATTACACCTAGCCAAATTTAGAACGTTTCTATCTCTCCTCTTCCAACATCTATTTTGCCTCATTTCAATGCCATATATATGCTTCCATAGTTCTCTCAACATTAAATGTTTAATTTCTCAAATTCAAAACTCTAAATCAACAAACTCAATGTTTAATCTAAAATATACGAAGTTTAAATTTATTTTGTTCATTATATTCTATTTGAGAATATTTGAATTGTTATTCTAGTAATTTGAGAAATTTTATTTTATTTGAACTATGTCGTAAAGGCTAAATGGGTTCGCTCTGATATCAATTGACAATGACATTTTAAAAGAAAATGAAGTTGAAAGTTTTCGTAGATGAGTTTGTGTCAGAACATGAAAGAAGGTTATCTTTTTTAGTGAATATGTTGGTTACGGAGTATATAATGTTTAATTTATGTATGTATTGTAATTTGAAACATTATATATATCAAGTATTACGGTCAATAAAAAAAGGGCCCCAATTATATGAAATCGCACAGGGCCCCTATTTACATTGCCACGCACCTGATTATGACCGGAAACTATAGTTTTTGTCCTCTAATTCATGCATGTCATGTGATGTTTTCAATACTTGAATTAGTTGCATGGATTTGCAAATTTACTAATAGTTAACAAGATTACTTGTTTTTTGTAGGGAAACAAATGGGATGAATCTTCTTTCACTGAATCAATCCGAAGACTTCTTGCTGATTTGGTTTCTTGACATTATTGAGAATCACTTGTGCATTTGATTGATTGCTACATACATCAAAGTTTGTGTACCCGTTCAATACAAATTATCGGACAGAAGATTTTATACGATATACAAGTCACCATAAGCACACACATGTATCATGAATACGTTTGAATGCACCAGATATTCATTGTAATTTAACATGTAACAATTTTTTATTTTTTTAGGGGATGTAACAATCTTGTATTAGGAGCCCATTACCCTACTTACCCTGACTTCATCTGCGGAACGTGTGTCAACTATCCCTACTTCCGACCCATCAAACACACCCATAACTAGACCTGTCAAACGGGTCGGTCGGGTCGGGTTGTAAAAAATTATTTTCGGGTTCGGGTTGAATCGGGTCGGTCATTTTTGGGTTCGGGTTTACAAATGTTTGTTCAAGACCCAGAACTTTCGGGTTCGGGTCGACCCAACGGGTTGAGAGATTTTAAAACGCGCATTATATTTTCATTAATTTAGGTGATAAATATAGAAAGTATTAGCAGAAATTAACAAATTTTCCTACACAAGTTTATATTTAGTCAAATTCAACTATAAAATGACGTATAAGTATAAATAAAATTATATTACACACAACAACAGTAAAAACAACGTGCTTATTATGCTTAAATTTTCTCATAATCTCATTTTTTAGTATAAATACAATGATTTTCAATCGGTCGGGTCCAAAACGGGTTCGGTCGGGTTTTGACCCATTACTTTTCGGGTTGCTCGGGTTCGGATAAAATCGGGTTACGAGTCACAAAATCTTGTTCAGGACCCAGTATTTTCGGGTCGGGTTCGGGTCGATTTTCGGGTCGGGTCGATTTTTGACAGGTCTACCCATAACCCACCCTACCCGCCTCATTGGCCATCTATAGATGTTGTTGTCATGGTTGCTGCAATATCAACTTGGATCCACTGATTCGCTAATAAATTTTTAATTAAATTTTGTCTCTGATCAGATTTTTCTCTTTCATTGATGATTTATTGGGTTTTCTTTATTTTTCGACCAGACTACCAAACCGCCATTTCAGTTGGAGGTTTGTTTCTCTATGAAATCGCCAACTGGAATGGTTGTTTTATCTAAAAAAAAAACCACGGAAAAATAAGTTGTAAAGTGTTGGTGACGTGGACAGTCCAATTGGAATTTTTGAAAAGATTGGCATATTTCCGGAATTTTGACTTTTTTTTTTAATCAAATTAATTAATTCATAAAAATTCATACAACATTTACATAAAGATTTGAATCCAAATAAATACATAACAATCGAATCAAATAAAAACTTTCTTTCACCATAGCTACGATCGTTGTATATCAAAAAAATTGTACACCCTCTTTTATATCGTTGTGATTTATAGCCTTCTTTTACGAGGGGGTCTATAGATTCGTTGTAGCCGTGACAAATATGATTTCCGCCTAATTCGTCTGATTGTAGTCGAAAGATGACCTCATCTTCAATCCCGCACAAATCTTTACCAAAGAAACAATTTGAACTAAACTATACACACAAAACTTAGCTAGAATCAATCCCACCACAGGGGTACCTACTACAGTGAAAATATGTAGTTTTATACAAAAAAAACAAAACAAAATTAGAGAGAACGAGTTGAAAATAACCAAATTTCCAAAACATTTGGCTATAGTGACCCTTAAAAACCCTAATTTTGATAAACCCTAAAAGCTAAGAGAGAAGAGATAGAAGGCTAGGTTGTCCGGAATTTTGACATCATTTAACGTTTTTTACCGAAAATCGCTTGATTTTACTATGAATTCTCTTCCAGCATGTAAGTAGTGAACTCATTTCGTGTTTTCTATTCTACCAAATCTAACAAGATTCAACGTAAATATTATATACTTCAATTAACTAATTAAAGGGCCCATCCGATTGAAATATGAGTGTTGCCCAAATAGACTGGCAATTGGGTTTTGGGGGCGGGAAAATCCACCAAAGAAATCGAGTCAATTCAAACTTGAAAGAAAGATTGTTCAAACCTCGTTACTTTTCAGATTTAATTATTATGTCCACACAATTAAGTGACACAACCTCCCAAAGCGTTTTCCTTCTACGGTTGTTACAAGTCATCCACCAACTCATTGCTAACGTGGAACTTCAACATCTTACTCCCAAAGGGTAAATGAGTAGTTTACTACTCCCTCGTTACTCTTTGTTTGCCCAATTTCCTTTTACAGATTTTTATATAAAGCGATCTTAGTGTCTTCTAAGTTGAGTAATGAAATCAATTAGTCAAGCAATGGAATCAATTAGTTAAGTATTAAAACCAATAAGTTAAGCAATTGAACTAATTAGTTAAGCAATGGGACCTATTAGTTAAGAAACCAAAGCGGTCTTTTCGATAAGGCGATCTTACACGAATTATCTTTTCCTTTTTGGACTGACTCTTTAAGATTGCTACATACCTTGAAATTCCCACATGTTCTATCTATATTTCTTTTCTCGTAGGACAACTTTACTAACCTATGTGCACATTTATAATTCTTAATAAAATGAATTTTAACTATGGACAAACAAAAGGAGACGGATATATAGAGTACTTGTTAACCATTCCAACAACTTCCACTTTTGGGGAAGAAACAGACATATTTGACAATATTCGGATTTTAGAGGTAATGAACGAGTAGTTTACATTTAATTTTACTGGCATGAATTTAGTTCAAATCATAATTCGCTAGGTTTTGCATCCTCTAAATTTCTAAAATAACTCTACACGTATCAACCATTGAATGAAATGGCTCATATATTTTCTTTCCAAAATCTCCCTTATTTTTTCTCATCAATATCCAACTCCCGATTTATCCTTCTCATTAATACGAGCTATGATTTTAAAATGTATGGTTTAGATACAACTCTATTTTGTTGAGTTTTATTAAAACTCTAGAGGATCCGGACTCAATTGGCTATGAGTGATGTCATGCAATACTCCTATGTTTATCTAGCTGTTAGAAGAAAAAGAAAAAAAAAGAAATTTGGTTGAAGTTGAGTGAGTAGTATACTATTCGGGTAAATTGATACGAAGTACTCCCTCCGATCCTTATTGTTATTCTCATTTGAAATCTTAAAACTATTTACAAAGGAAATATTCTTTTAAATTATTATTAATATAAGGGGAAAAAAAAAGATCTTGTTTGATTTGTCTAAATGAGCACTTTAACAATATGAACATTTTATAATTTTTAATAACACGTCAATTACAGATATTAACGAAAACGCGCATTAGCAAAAGTGATAAAGTAAAATGAGAAGAGCATTTAGGAACAGAGGTAGTATTTGATTTGATAGGTATCTTGAGTGTAGAAACATCGGCCGGGTCACAACAACATTAATAAGTACGGAGAAAAAGCTTAGAAGTTCTCTATTTGAATTTTTCTAATTAAGGCCACCGTTAACCTTAACTGAAAAGCAAATCAAGGGGTCATTTGGTTCACATGGGGGTAAAGGAAATGGAATCAAGAAGGTAAAAGAAAGAGAATGGGAATAAATCCCTTTGATATAAAAAGTTGTTTGGGTTATTTTCATTCTAAACTCCTTATTACATCTCTTTCTTTCTGCTCCACTACATGAGACAGTCGCCTTCTTCTCTCGTCGCCTTCTTCTCTCGCCGCCTTTCCCATCTTCACCCTCGCAGCGCCGCCTCCTTCCCCATATTCACCCACGCGGCACGACCTTCCCCTTCTTCACCTTCGCGCCGCCTTCCCCTTCTTCACCATCGTGCCGCCTTCCCTTCTTCACCACCGCGGCACCGCCTTTCCCTTTATTTCTCTCTACTAATTTGAGGTTTTAATGGTCAAATTCGACCACATTCGACAGTCGAATTTGACGATTTAAAGCCACGATTAAAATAGAAAGGTAATATTTCATGGTTTCGGGTATTTGGACGGTGGGTGGAGTTTTTTTGGTGGGCGATGTGTGGCGGTTGGTGGTTGGGGTGGAGTTTCGGGCGACATCTAGTGTGACAAGGGTGGTTGTGTGGTGGTGAGGGGTGGTTGCGTGGTGGTGAGGGGTGGTATCAGGTGGGTGCGAGGTGGAGGGATAAGCAGCGGTGCGGCGAGGGAGAAGGTAGGTGGGTGGGTCGACAGTGAAGATGGTTCAAATGGTGGTGGTTGTGTTATAATGTTGGTCAATGGTGGTCAACGACTTTGGGTGGTGAGGGAGGAATGGGAGTTGAAATACCTGGGCGTGGGGCTACAATGTAGAGGATTTATGGGGTAAGTGAATCAGAAAGAAGGGTAAAGGGAATGACAAAACATGCTTAACAAACAACAACAAAGGGAATCATACTAGTTGATTCCCTTTCCCTTTGATGAAGTCCCCAAACCAAACGCCCCTAAAAGGCTAGCTAATTGAGGACAAAATGGATGTGCAAAAGTTGGTCCGCACCGAAAAAATGGACCGGACCGACCCAAACCGGACCGGCCGGACCGGACCGAAGGCAATCAATTCAGTCTCCGATTCAGGAAATATCAATTTTCGATCTTTGGTCCGGTCCGTTCAAAACCCGATTTTGGACTGGACCAATTTTCCTTACTAAAAATCTAAAATATCATATAAACTATTTAAAATTTTAATTCTCTGTTGTAAATATTACTATGTTGTGATATATATTATTTTAGCTTCCAAAAAAGGCTTTAGCATTGGTTTTTTATATATATTTTTTCTTTTTACCATACTTTTAGAAAAAATAAAAAACATATAGAAATAGGGCTACACCGGTCCAAACCGATCCGGTCCGATCCGGGTTTTGGACCGATTTTTCCGGTCCGGTCCAAGCATAATCGGTCGGTCTTCGGATCTTGATTATCAAATTTCGGTCTTCAGTCCGGTCTGGGTCGATTCGGATTTGGACCGATGAACAACCCTAATTGTACAAAAAATTGAGTTCATGTTACTACCATATACAATAAATTTATTGTACACCTACACATCTAGTGCGTGCAACTGTACAAGACTTTTTGCTGAAACGGTAGCAAAATGTACTAACTCACTAATATAGTCAAAAACTTTTTTGCCTCATAAAAATAAACATTAGATTTGACACCTTCTCAACCGAATAGTCGAATACTTGTCAAAAACTTACCAACTCTGTATTCCTGATTTGACTAGGTTGCATCCGTAAGCAGTTAAAACAGAAATAGAAGTATCGGAATACTTCAAAATTGGCAAACATTAGAGTCCCTTTCATTGTAACTTAAACCAAAGATACCTGGATCATCATTTATCAATCAGATTTCAACCTTTCCATCTCTCACCCAATCTATAGCTAAAATTCCAACCAAAGTGCACAAGTTTTCCTAATTATTTGTTGTAATAATCTATACAAAACTTCTACGTAGTACAACGATTGCCCTCAACAAAAATAACATTGGTTTCGAAATGCTACAACAAACATGTCTAATCTAACATCACAAACTTCAAATCTATAGTCGGATAGTGAGACTTTATTCTCTTTATTACCTTATTCTTATTGCTTATTAGATCAAACCAGAAAAATCAGACTAGATCAAATCAGATCAGACCAGAAAAAGCAAAAAAACACTCGTAGAAAACATTCAGATCAAACTAGACCATAAAAACTAGAGAAATCAGACGTGAGTCTGAGCTTTTTAGTTTCACACTACAGGTTAAGCAGTCTTACCAAATAAAACAGCAAAAGATGTCTTCCACAAAGAAGCATGCAATAATAAAAGGCGACAAGTATTTCCATTGAACTTTCATCCTGCCAAAAAAATTGTCAATGATGGTTAGTAGCTAATTTGGATAATACAACAAAAAGTAAAAGAAAAATACTTTTCTTGGGATCTAATGTTCACAGAATTTTCTTCACTGGGGTACCATTCAACATCAACAAACTCCACGATTCTGCCCACATTCACAGGCAGCAGGATTTAGAATTTCATCAATGACTAAAGTATATTTCATTATGTCCCCTAATAGTATTAATTAGGCCTTGTTCTCTTCACCTAATCTGATCTGATTTTTCTAATTTGTGGTCTGGTTTGGTCTGAATGTTTTTTGTGAGTGTTTTTTCTAGCAACAAGGTAGTAATTAGGCCTTGTTCTCTTCACCTGATGTGATCTGATCTGATTTTTCTTTGTTATGATCTAGTCTGAATGTTTTTTGTGAGTGCTTTTTCTGGTCTGGGTCTAATCTGGTCTGATTTTTCTAGCAATAAGAATAAGATAAAGAGAACAAAGCATTCATAGTTAATAGTAATCAAATTGAGTTCGGCAGATAAAATAGACTCCACACATCCACAGGCTTCAGAAAGGTGAAGTTAATGATGATTAATTCAGCCCCACAGTATAACACTGTAAGGAAAAACAGACCACAAGAAACTATTAACACTAATATCACCCCTTTCCAGCTCAATTATGGGACCCTGCTTAAATTCTTTTCTGCTATTTCACAAACTGGCTACAATTTCAAAGGTGACATGCTTTTCCAATCCTCAAATATTCTTCCTTCTTAATCTTTATCCTCCCCATCCTTCCAAGAGGCGGGATGGGGGAAGTTTCTGTCACACTCAAAGTTGTCCAAAAACAATGCATCAAAGAAACTACTAAGAAACAAGAATTTGTTGGGTGTACTATTTCACTAACCTCCTCTAATTTCAAAGATCTTCAATGTTGAAGGTGTGCAGAAACTTCAAATGACAGTGAACCTGCGCCCCATACGTCACTTTAGTTATCAAATCATACCAGTTACCCTCCACCGAATTACCTCTGTTGAATATCTGCTGTTGTCTTTTTTTCTCAACCAAATGAGTCCTGGATAGGAAGAATCCTGCATAGCAGCCTAGCAGTAGCAATATATCTCCGCAAGAACTTGTTCTGCTTGAAGAAACAATTTCAGAGAAAATTAAGACTTCAACCATTTGAATACATGATTAAAACGAAAACCCTATTGGCAAGCTAAGAGGAAAACAGCTTTTTAACAAAAATATTTAGCAAATAAACAATATTCAGGCTCAGAATTAATGGAGAAGATATAAAGCCTTTGTCAAAAAAACAAAGATCAAAGGGAGCAAGATTATAGATACTGATCTTATCGCATAGCGGTAAACTGTTCCCAACACATACAAAATAAATACTAGGATTTCAATGCCATCAAAACTACAAAGACATCCTATTAGCAGAAACTTTTCTAATAGATACTCATGATTATCAAGTGACGCCATATACCTGAAATAAGCTAAAAATGGTATGGTGATTGAAACCTTAATTGGAAAGCAGCCTGATATACACTAGATAGACATTTCCTACACATTCCAAGTAAAATGGTCTCATTACAGTGTCATACTCAATACACATGTTGATATCTGTAGACAACACAACGAGAAAGGCAAGAATCAGGACTTTTGGAATCTCAAAACCATAATTCCATTGGGATTCTGAATCTCCCATGTACGAGGAAACAATGTCTTAATTCCTACTCATTATTTGAGTGTTCAAACCAATAATGTGGAGTTCATTGTTGTTTTGAACAAGGTGAATAGTGATCCTGCACAAAGGGAACACACCCTTTAGCACAGCAAAGTCAACCCAATGAACCATACTCACTTTGGTTTGTGAAGGAATGAGAGACCAATCAACATTTTCTCATCTAATCTAAGAGAAGTTCAAACAGTCCAAGCTCAAATTTTGGTTTAGTATTTGTTAGCAGTGAGCTGTATTAGGACTGAGAACTAGATAAGCTTTGAAGAATGAAGTTTTTCCATATTAGGAGATTTATGGATAACCAACAACAGAAACAACAAC
This sequence comes from Spinacia oleracea, assembly GCF_020520425.1. Lineage (NCBI taxonomy): Eukaryota > Viridiplantae > Streptophyta > Magnoliopsida > Caryophyllales > Amaranthaceae > Spinacia > Spinacia oleracea. The sequence continues at coordinate 7,709,471 of NC_079488.1, read as the reverse complement.
AATGTCAAGGCTTTACTGCCAATAAGATGGGGGTCAGCTTCAACAAACCAAGATATATGCAATGGTCATCAATAAAGATCCTCTTATTCCATTCTTCATAATCCCAAATCCTCCAATTACCTTACCACTGCATGTTCTGGTTGATGTCTTACATTCCCAAAATGTAATTGATTTTCCTTATCTTATTACAATTTCAGTAGCCTTAGACTGAGTCTGTTCCTTAAAGGCTCGTGCAAGACTAGTAATCCATTTCTGAACCCCAGGCCCGTAACATCTACTCCTAACAATAAACTCCCTATTACATCTTTCTTAGGTTATGAACCTCAGAAATGCTTGAAGCATCCTAGATTCCTAGTTTAGTGTTCCAAACCTTGGATCTCTCCAACAGCGAAATTCTCATTTCTCAAAAAAATGGTTTCTGGTTTCTCCAACAACGTTGTACTTGATATAATTTTCATATAGGATAAATTGCACTTGGTGTGCATCGAACTTTTAGACAAGGGAAATGGGTTAAGCAGCCCATGAAGGTAAGACACAGAACCATGGCACAAAAGGAAGAACGCACAAACCCAAAGTTGCTTAAGAACTTTTTAGGCAGTAGGACTCTTCAAAAACCCCAAAGCATTTCATCTGACATATAAGTATCTATCAATTTGGTAATAAAGATATGAATTCCTGAAAATTCTCAACGAATATAAGAGCATCGATTGAATAAAAACTATTACATCATCCCCTCCCCTTCCTAGGCGAATCTCACACAAAGGAAAGATTAAACACTATTAAACTACCCCCTTCCGGCCTCCCCCTTCCCCCCTTCCCTCCCTGTGGAGCTCACAGAAAGGAGAAGGAAAGGGGACTTCGCCCATCTACACATTAAAGAAAGAGCTGATACACCTATTCAAGTAAGTGATAGACCCTATACTATATGATTTCAAATGACATGCCTAAAACTTTACACAGCTTCCTATAATCCTATCTCACACTAAGTACATATAAGTATCATTAACAGAACAGTCTTAACAGTTTTCCATGTACCATCTAAATATTTTGATATAGACCTGATTTCTTCATCATTGCTAACACTAAACAAAATGATATATAGACTGGTGAATAATTTCACATGCACGCTCACCCACAAAAATATGAAAGAAATGAAACTCCAGGTCATAAACGATAAAAAAAGCACATTTTTCTTTCATTATTAATCTGGTCCTTCCTCTTTTGCAATTACTTTTTGATTTTCTGATATGATAATATTATTATCCACGACCAAGACTGTGTTTGAGAAACCATTAGGTAGCCACGTAATAAATTGCCAAAGGAAATATTAAGGAATGGCGTAACAAAATAAGGAAAAAGGTGGTCATCCATGACGCATTAAAATGTTTAGACAATTATCTACTTGTGGACTTATTCAATGGTATGCCATCAAGCTAAGAAGATGAATGCAGTGTAATCTTATGATAAACAAAAGATAGAAACAGAGAAAGATAAATGCTATCTACCCGTGGATATGTGGAATGGTATGCCATCAGGACAAGAAGATTTTTTTTTTTTTGGTGTTAGCACCCGGTTCACCCTTAGGGTTAATCCGGATTCGGGGCGAGTTCTGGGTGGTTAGGTTCCAGTCCCCTCCCAATTGTTGTTGCGGGGGATCGAACACGGGTTCTCCCTACCAAGTTCAGCCCCAATCAGGACAAGAAGATGAATGCAATGTAATTTTATGATAAACATGAGGTCATAAAAGGAGAAAAATATATATACTAGAATACGAAGTATAAAAAAGATAGAATAAGAGGTTTTAGCATGGCATTCACACCAAATGTAGAGTCATACACTCATACCTCATATTGCAATGTCTTTCAAGAGAAAATATAATACTACAAGAAATCAGCATTTTCCTGCTTCACACCAACTCCAAATTCGTGACCTTGTTGAATCAGTACCTATCTTCTGTGAACAAACTTCAAGAATCGTGAACAAAACAATACCTCGCTATTTCAGCGAATACTTTCAAGCAGCACAACAGTTAATCCCAAATTCAAAACTACTAAACAAAACCAAAGCCCTTTGGGCTGCATGAATTAACAACCTATCTCGTGTAATTCAAGTTAGTAAAAATCCTAAATTGGCACTAGGAAAATTTGATACTCCTAACAGTCAGAATTTTTCTGATTAAGTTCTGCAGAGGCACAGGACAAGTATTTTTTTTCTGTTTATAGAGAGCAATGTTGATTAACATTTGAAAGGAAATCCTAAGATGCAAAATGATCTTTCGCACTTCTTGAAAATCAAGCTAGAATGTGGATGATGTTAATCACAATTTCCCTGCACCATACAGATACACATAAGATAAGCATACAACTTGGGAGAAGCTGGAGAACTCTTTGCCTGCATAACAATCTGATAAGAATAGGCAATGCACAATTCCTATTGACATAGTTTGAAAAATTATTTGTTTTCTTCATCTCCCTGCTTTTAATAACTATACATAAAAGAATCTCAGTGACAATGACCATGTGATCATATGTCAAACAAGTGATCTTCGTGCTCCTGCAAAGAAGAATAAAGTTTCCAGAGCTCCATTTTCCCAGAAAGAAGCACAACAAATTTCCAGGAGGCTCCGGATTATGAAATATCAGTCGCACTGGAAACACACTCCCACAAATCCTTTTTTGCCATAAATTTAGGAAAAGACCACAACACTTGCAAGTTTCTTACCTCTTAACCAGCAGCCACTGTATTCCTTTCATATGCCGAATTGCACAACAATGAAATGCTCACAAAGATAAGACACCGAAAGCTCGAGAAAACTCCAACAGCCAAAAAAAAGGATATGCATTAGCATAGCATTTAGCAGACATTTCAAAATGATACCAACATATACCTCCAGGCCTGTCATCCGCTAGGGTAAGAAAACAGATCTCTTCAAAACAAAATATAAGATTCTGCATTGACAAGTTATTAATTCACGTAAGAGCTGCATATATGAAATATTTCCAAGTAAGGTTTTGTTTTGTCCACCTTACTTCCACTTGTTTCATGAAAAAAAAAGTTCATATAAGATAAGTTCAAGAAAAATAAGGGGTACCCAAGTATAATCTACAAGTGTACAACTAAAATAAGTTTTGATAAATTCTAATAAGTTCAGTTAAGTTCAAATAAGATAAGGTTAGGAAACATAAGTGAAAATAGGTGAATAGAACGCACCCCAAATCACATTATTGTACAATCAAGAAGAAAAAAGACCATCGAGGCGCTATAACCATGCAATGCACCCAAGTAATCTCAGAAGGGATTAACAGAAAAAGAAAAAAAAATAGAAGAGAGATAAATACCAAAGCAAAGCAGGAAATATTAGAAGACAAGACATGAAATAGATTGATAGCAATATCAAGAGATAAAAACTTCTGATTTCAAATTTCAATAGAGGAAATGGAAACTCCATACTTTTACAAAGAGGAATATGCATCTACGGGGAAAAAAAAAGTAAAGTAGATGTCGTAGTTACATGAGGAAACATTAAAACATACATTCAAAGGGGATGTTGAGGAGACCTGTAATGAAAACCGAAGAGAAAATTAAGCACGTCTTTTGCTCAAACGCCAAGAGTTAGGCTCATGATATCTGTCATAAAGTGGCTCAATACGTTCTTGCCGCTTCCGCTTGCTCATTTTTGTGGGATCTGACACTTTGAAGAATCTAGGAGCCAATTCAACAAGCCACTTTGGATCTACAACAGTCACCTCTCTCATATACTCTTTTGTGGTCATAACCAATTCATGGTAAATCACCCAATCTGGTTGTCTCTGAAATAATGCACTGCTAGGGTGGATGTAAACAGGCTGATTTTCAACCAGGGTTCTATAACCTTCTTGCGGATCTTTCCTGGCTGCATGAAAGAAAAATCCAGCAGCTATTGCTTTCCTTATTTTGGTGAAGTTCTTCCCAGCACTCACAACATCCAATTTATACCTGAAAAGAGGAATTCAGAGTGTTATAGTACAAGTTATTGGACATAAAAGTATTGAATTTTATCAGTAGGCACCAAATCCAAAAATCTGAACTACCAACACAAGAATCATAAAATTTAAAAAAAAATAAAGACACGATAACTAATCCAAAAGAGAGAGAGAAACCACAGTTAAAAACAATTAATTAAACTGAATATTTAAAAATCACAACAGAAAAATTTGATCCGAAAGTATGGAACCTTTACAGGCTGTAATTGAAACAAATTCAATTTTTCCAAATTCACATTACATTCTCTGAACTAATTATAAATTGTATTTTCAGTTTTTTTAATTACTGACTGCGAATAAATTATAACATTAAATTCAATATGGGAAAAGAAGATACTAGGTCAAGAACTATGCCATTCCATTCTAAGATAATCCCCCACAAAGGGCACGAACCCTCCACGTGACGAAAAATATTCTTAATTCCATCATCCAAAGCATGAAAGATTTTTTCTTTCACACAATATGTTTGTTGATGATGTATAATGATTTAGTAGAGATGACGAAAAAACTATATGATTCTTTTTAAGAAATTCAGACTTTTCAGAGCATGATGGATTGGTGGGTCAATTAAGAACGCTCAAGCATCTCAAAATCAAAAATACTCCGTATACTTTAAGGGTTTTCCTGAAAATGTAGAAGGCATTGTCATTATCTAGGGCGCTCTCATGTGAAGGCATACTGAGAGTCTGAGACAAGAAAGACCTACAATGTTTTCAGTGCAAACATAGTGGGCCCAGTTATTTATCAAAGATGCTTGATTTTTTATTTATTTTTTCAACAAGTAAAAAGAGATTCACTAAAAAGACACCAAGGAGGTGTCACCATGATTTGTATAAAAGGAAGGAGAAGGTCAAAAAACGCATGCCCTCGAGCAGTCGAGCTACTATGAAGCAATGTATCTTCATATCATGCAATGTCAAATACCACTTGACTCACAGAGTTACAGTGCCACAAGTAAAAGAGCTTGGTTACAAGAGAAAGGTTTTGACACCTAAAGGTAGTCTAGTTTTTCAATTTGTAAATTTCGAACCTTGTAGCAGCAAGTAAGTCAGTTTTAGAATTTGCAGGTGAAACAGATATATGACCCCCTAAAATCTGAATTTGTAATTACTCATCAATGCTGTGAGTACAGCTATGGGATGGCAAACTTAAATTTAACCAAACAGATGCAACGATTAATGCATACTACAATTCAACATATACTACCTACATTATCTAATGGAAATATTAACTGAACATATACTCCTTTCTACTTTTTCGTTTTTTCCCTACCCGTTCATCTGATACTGCTATACATTTTACGAATGAAAATGTCATAAAAAATTGTGTGACTGTATGACTGTATGACTGTATGAGTATGAATGAAGTGAATATAAAAATATAAGTTAGGATGACATACTTGTCCATAATACTGAGAAGTTGTTTCCTGACGTCTTGTGCCCTCCGCAAAGAACGAGACTGGATAAAATTTTCAAAGCACCATGGTCCAGAAAAGTTTTTAGCTTTCCAGGCCTCATAGACAGCAAGCAGCGTCAAATGATCACCCTCGGGCTGGAAAAACTTAGCCCTCTTCTGATCTGCCTGTGCTTGTTTCTCCCTAGGTCTGTAGAATACATTGCCAGTTGTAATCATTGCAATTATAGTCAAAATCTCATCACTGCACCCAAGGTCCACACTGGCCAAAAGCATCTTAGACAATGGTGGTTCCATGGGGAACTCTGCCATCTTCCTACCCAATTTGGTCAGAAGGCCCTCCTCATCCAAAGCTCCCAGACTATACAGTTGCTCCATGGCAGAAATCAGAGCTTGCGGAGAAGGTGGATCCATAAAATCAAAGCACAGCAGATCATTAATTCCCATAGCTTTCATAGTCAATGTAGTCATCCCAAGATTAATTCTCTGAATCTCCGGAATTGAGGTGGGAGACATTTCATTCCGATATGCGCTCTCTGTATAAAGACGGTAGCATTTTCCAGGCCCAGTACGCCCAGCACGACCTGCTCGCTGCTTGGCTGATGCTTGTGAAATTGGGGTTATAATTAGAGAATCAAGCCCTTGTTTTGGATTATACACATTTTGCTTTGCAAATCCAGGGTCAATCACATAAAATATACCATCAATGGTCAAAGAAGCTTCAGCAATATTCGTAGCCACAACTACTTTTCTCTTTCCAGGAGGAGCAGGGTCAAAGATCCTAGATTGCATTTCACTAGGAAGGGCACTGTAAACTGGGAGAATTATCAGTTCAGGAACATTTTTGCCAAGGGCTTTCATTCTATCAAAGAGACACTGGCACGCGAAATCAATTTCCTCCTGTCCAGTCAAGAAAAGGAGAACATCACCTTCCGGTTCTGTCAAGTGAATCTGTAGCACCGTGATTAAAGCAGCATCTAAGTAATCAGTCTCAGGTTGCTTGGTATACAATATCTCCACAGGAAAGGTTCTGCCAGGAATCGTGAAGATATTACAGTTAAAGAAATACCCCGAAAATTTCTCCGCATCCAGTGTAGCAGAAGTGACAATCAAACGAAGATCGGGCCTCCGATTAATGAGCTGTTTCAGCAACCCAAAAAGGACATCTGTATGTATTGTTCTCTCGTGTGCTTCATCAAGCATGACAACTGAATATTGACTAAGATTCTCATCAATCAGAATCTCCCTAAGAAGCATACCATCTGTCATATATTTAATCACAGTATCAGGACCAGTACAATCTTCAAAACGGATAGCATATCCAACTTCCTCCCCTAATCGACAACCGAATTCCTCAGCAACCCTCTTGGCCACAGACATTGCAGCCACTCTACGAGGCTGGGTACACCCAATTTTTCCTTTAGTGGTGTAACCTGCCTCTGCAAGATACTGAGTTACTTGGGTTGTTTTTCCAGATCCAGTCTCACCAATCACAACCAGAACCTGATTATCATGCACAGCCTGAATCAGCTCCTTCTTTAATTTGTAGATGGGCAAACTCTTCCTTTGCTCCTGGATTGACAGCTTAGATTTCTGACCAAATCCAACAGTCTTACCAATAGCTTCCTTCTTCCATTCTGGCATGTCATATGCTGATAAGCCAACACCTCTCAATTCCTGTGCAAGATGTCTCTCCCCAGTCTCCGGCATTGGATCTTCCCAAGGACGATTAAGATCCTTTGGAATCGAATCAAGCATTGTCCTCTGTTGTTGCTCTCGAACTTCTCTTCTTTCCTTTATAAGAGCAGACTGGAGAGCGGCTGCACGACTCAAGGAGCCCTCTGGATTCTTAAAGATCTTAACAGGTGACATGTCAGCAGAGTATCGTGTCTGCCCCTGTAGAAAAGCAGGTTCATCTTCATTTAATTCTACCTCAAGCTCTTCCTCTGCACCTTCTTCTTGATAAAGCATCCCATCACCTTCATCATCAAAGCTGGGAAACTCCTTCACACTAAGAACCCCTGACGCAATCAGCTGCTTCGTCTCCCACTTTTCTGGCGAACTCATACGCTTCAATGGGCGACGTGAAGAACTAGACACAGTCTCCTCCACTATTGGAATCCCCGAAAAACCAATCCTAGTGGTTGTTCCAATACCACCACTACTCGGATTTACCCTTAAAGTAGTATCATCCTGTGAACTTTTCTTCTTCTTCAATGGGAGCAAATCCTTTCCACTATCTTGATCCACATCCTTCATTGAGAAACTCAACTTCTGCCCCGATACTGATATCACCTTCACATAAACATCTTGACCCCTCTTCACAACATCTTTAGGATCCGCAATTCGCCTATTTGCAATCTCAGAAACATGAACCAACCCTTCCTTTCCCCTAAAATCTTGTAATTGAACAAAACAACCCATCGACATAACTTTCGAAACTTTTCCCTTGTAAACCCTAGTCAACAACTCAATTTCATCAGATTGCTGCTGCTTCTCATTCCTCTTCTGGTAATTATCACCTCCCCTTCTAACCTCCTCCTCAACATCATCACCATCTTCATACCTATCCCTCCTTCGTCGATCCTCCACCACACGATCTTCCTTCACTCTTCGGTCATCATACCGATCATCATCTCTTTCTCTATACCTATCAGAGTTATCATACCTTCCTCTTCTACCTGCATCTCCCTCTCTATCCCTATCCCCATCCCTACCACCCTCTCTATCCCTATGCCTATCCCCATCCCTCCCACCCTCTCTATCCCTATGCCTATCCCTGCCGCCCTCTCTATCCCTATCCCTACCCCTATCCCTGTCTCTATCCTTACCGCGGCGATCCCGACTCGGACCACCCTCATCGCCCCCGTTTTTCTCCTCCTTCCTCCGCCGTTCCTCTGCCTCCGCCGCAATCTCTCTCTCCAACTCCTTAACCCTAGCTTTCCCATCAGCAATCGACAACCCGGCAAAATTGGAACCATTATTCCCATCACCACCCTCGTTTTTAGGTTTCGGGGGTAAAATAGCATGAATAATTGTCAACAAAGTTTTAACAAAGTAATCAGGCATTTCAGCACCGTTTTTCTTCAAATCGGCATCGAATTCATCGACTGTCTCGCACTTATGGCCGAGGTCAGTGATGAATTCGGCGAGAACTTTGTCGCCGACTCCGACATGAGTTTCAAGTTCGGAGCATACCTTTGAAACGAGGGAGAGATATTCCAATTTCTTCAGTCCGTCGCCTTTGCTTTCCTCAACTGCCGCCATTGTTGCTGCTTCAAGAATCGATTTTCATCGACGGTCTCGCACTTTGTTGGTGGGATTTCGAAAGTGAAAATTGAAAACCCTTGTCAATTTTTTAAGGTTTTGTAACTTTTTTTTTTAAGGTTTTGTAACTCGTTGAACACAAATTCTTATTTATAATGGGTGTACAATAAATATTGTATACCGGATTAAAATTATCTTAAGATCTTAAAAGTTAAACGTAAAAGTTATCTATTTTAATTTTAGTGATAAAAATTTTCATTTTAGTAAAACTTAATAACTAATAATATATAAAATTAATCATTTAGCCCTTTAAAATATTTATCTATCAATTTTTTTTTACTAATATAAAAGTTAATCAAAACTAGGTTAAAGTTACAAAAAAAAAAGGGTTAAAGTTATCTTGGTGTATAATAAACTAGATTTTAGCCCGTGCGATGCACAAATTCTACTAAATTGTTGTTTAAATATAACTCCTATATACCAATTTTATATATTAGATTAGATTAGTTTTTGATTTTGCATTGAATTTTATTTTAGATTTATTTTTATTAATTATGAGAGTGTTTGTTTTTGGATGAAATTGTATATGCGTAATATTAATAAATAATTAATGAAAATATCTACGTGACACTTAATTATTTATCTATGTGGTACTCGACTATTTTAATTCAAAATTAATTTTGAAATCTTATTTTTCATTGGCCGAAACCATTAGATTTCCTACGTGGCGCTATAATATTGGATTACTATTTGATTTTAAATTGAATTTTATTTATTTTATTTTAAATTAGTGTTTGATTTTGGATGAATTTTACTTTAGAATTATTTTTTAATTTTTAGAGTGTTTGATTTTGGATGGAGTTGTATATATTAGTAATTAATTAATTAGAATATACACGTGGCACTTAATTAATTATCTACGTGGCAATCGATTTTTTTAATTCAAAAATAAATTAGAAATCTTATTTTTCATTGGCCGAAACCATTATTAATCCTAGGTGACGCTCTAATATTTCAGCAAATATGCCTCCTTTATATATATATATTAGATTTATTGTACACCTTGTGCGCGCAAGACCTTTTGCTCGTTGAATACCTATGTCGGTTTTTGCTAAAATAATACTGTATGGGAATTTCAAAACAATTTAACATATCAAGTGGCATTCTCGTAATTATAATGAAAAAATATATCTCTTTACAATCTAAAAGTCGCAATATACGGTATATTTGATATTTAAAAAAGTAAAATTAGAAGAAAACAATTTTAATATAGAAAGAGATTGTTTATTTAAATATGTAAGATTTTATATTTTGACAATTTACTTACGAAAATACCCCTTGATATATTTTATTTGTCAATTGTGGAGATTGATTGGGCGGAGCTCAAATATTATTGAAGGGGGAAGTATACAATTGTACTCCCTCCGTATTTATTTAAAAGATACACTTGGTTGGGCACGGGTATTAAGAAAGAGAAATGATGAAATAAAATAATAAAGCAAGTGGGGTTGGGTAGATATTTTAATAAGTAAATAAGTGGGGACCATGTCATTTGTGGGAGTGGGAGGTGAGATGGGTTTCAAAAATTATTTGTTTAATATGATGATGGGTGATAGGGTAAATTAGATGTACTTCCTCCGTCTTTTAATACTCGCAACGTTTGGACTTTTGACACTATTCATATAATCTACTTTGACTATCCGTAGTGTTTTTTATATAAGATAAAACATAGTCATGTGGGATCTTGTTAGATTCTTCTCAATGTGTATTTTCAAAATATCAACTTTTTATAATTTTTGCATAAAGAGAATTTAAGATATAAATGATCAAAGTTGTGTATTGGAATGCGTGAAACTAACAAACGTTGCGAGTATTAAAAGACGGAGGAAGTATTATTTAATTAGATGGTGGGGTTGACAAGTTACTAAATATGGCAAGTTTATCTCTTAAACAAATACGGCCGGAAAAGGCAAGTGTATCTCTTAAATAAATACGGAGGGAGTATTGACGTATTGTGTTGGGTGATTCGTGGGTATACACCTATATTTTCTGGAGTATAACACAAACTAGAATTCTACTTTTCGTATGTTTTATAAATCATCTAGACTTCTATATTATACTTCGTATCATATAGTTCTACGTTATTCCCAGTAGTTTTCCCTTTTGGCATCAATAAGGTTAGTACATATCGAGTTATGGCCCAAAGAGTGTAGGTCGGTCGTTTGGCAAAGTCCAATTAAAGTCTTATAAATCTTTCATTTTAAATCGGATTTGGGCTTATGATAAGTCCTTGTAAAGCTTATTCCAAGGCCTATACAACCATGTAGTGTGCATGATTCGAATAAATAAATAAGGCTAACTTTGACTATGTAAGAACGTATCATTTGATAACAAGCTGACGAGCGTATTCTAAGCACTCGTGAGCATATTTAATTGAATTGGGTTAACATTTAGTACATGCATGAGGAGGAGGAAGAGGAAGAGGAAGAGGAAGAAGAAGAAGAAGAAGAAGAAGAAGAAGAAGAAGAAGAAGATGATGATGATGATGAGAATGACGATTATTATTCTATCTAATTGAATAAAGCATTGAACTTTGTATGATGTAGTGATGATATTAATTAGAACTTTGCAATCTAACTTTGACTAATTTTGTAATATGTATTGCATAATTTAAGTACCATTTTCATTTTGTAATATTTTCTGTTTTAAAAGCCTAATTATATACTTACAATATCCTAGTTTCAAAGATCATTTTATTATCTTGATTCAATTCTTTTATGGTTTAATCTTGGCAGAGATGTCATTTTCTAGTGGTCGAGGAAGCGGTCTAGGAAGTGGTCGAGGAGGTGGTCGTACACCCATTCAACCACCCCTAACACATCATTCTACAGAAAATTTGGATGACGATGACGAGACCCAGGCACCGTCATCTCCAGAAACTGAATGGGATGTTGTAACGACACAAGATGTAGGTGAAAAGAGCTCTATAAGCAATGAGTTGGACCCCGCTTCACTTTGGTAATTACCTTAATTGTTGCTAGATTTTTTATTTGTTAAAAATTTAGGATTGAGTTACATAACAATCAGTATTATGCATTACTGTTATTGTGACTGATCATCTGCCTTTTATTTCTGCACAAGGTTTGATGATGGCAAGGTAACCCGAGCAATCACAGATGCATTTCAACAGTACTTCAATTTCCCGTGGAGAAATTGGACGCAAACAAGCCAAGCAGCGAAAGATCGGTGGTTCAATATGTTTAAGGTTTATAATTTATCTATTCAGGTTCTGTTGTTCTGTTAATGTATATATTCTATTACCATTAGGTACTATTCTTTATATGCCCGCTGGTTAGTAGTAGACTAGTAGTATAGCTAATTAAATAGTGTATTAGTGTAGCTACCTAAGTCAGGTTATTGCTTCTGATTTTCTTCTTATACGATTGATCACCAAGTTAGTTGGTGGCGTACCTAATACTTATATGTTTGTTGGTGGCTGATTTTCTTCTTATATGTTTGTTTGTTGTAGAGTAAGTTTACATGGAAGCCAGAGTTGGACAAAAAAGTAAGAAAGGGTTTTAATAGAAAAGGAGGTAAAAGACTCAGGGACTTGCATCATTGGGTGACGGTAGTGAAGAATCCCATTAGACCTAACTGGATGTCTGAAGATGTGCACGGGAAGATGCTGAAATTCGTTAAAGAAGATCCTAAATTCAAGAAGAAATCAGCACAAGCAAAGAAGAACAAAAGAGGAGGCTCGGAGACTAACAAAGTGGTACCTGGACATTGCCAAGGGTCAGTTTCTACAAATGAATATGCAAAACGAATGGTAAGTTTAGTAACTAAATACTTATGCTCCTTTTCTTATTATAATAAAACGATACTTATATAACATATATTTTTTCAATGTTCAGGCTGCACAAAATGGCGGAATCTTACCAATAGCTGCTGATTTGTACTTGAAGACGCACTCAAAGGAAATGGCGGGTAAGGGCAAAGAACTTTGTTGTGACAAATCAAAAGATCTCATGGTAAGTGTGGGCCTTTATCCATTTTATGATAAATTTGCAAAGAACTTTGTTGTGACAAATCAAAAAAGGACAATTTTCTAGCATAGGCTGATAGCAAACAGTTTATGGAGATATTTTTCTAAGTATGAGTCATTAAAATATTGTAGGGTGCTTATGATAAGAAGATGGCTGAATATAAGGAGAAAGGAATCAACAAGAATCCCAATGAGGTGTACTTTGATGTTGTTGGCGGGAGGAAGAAGGGATTAATTCCTGGTTTGGGTACTGGTGGTGATATATTCTACAAAAAACCATCAAGTCGTGCTGACAAGTCTTCTAGTGTCTACACACCTTCACTTCTTTCACAACTTTCAACACGGATGGAGCAATTTCAACAACTACTGGTAGAGCAACGAGTAGAATTAGAGAGGCAGAGAAGTGAGTGGGAGAAAGAACGCTTTGAGGTGGAAAAAGTGAGACAAGAGGAATCGAGAAAGTTCAATGAATACCTTGTTGAGATGCGCAAGGCAATGCAAGATTATTCTCAGATGTTTTCTCAATGTGGAGGTTCGTTCCCTTTCTCTCAACCCCATGACCCACGAGACCCGTCTGGTGGAGGAACTCTAGGACCGTGTGCTGGTTAGACCATATGTAAGTAGGTAATTGTTACTAACTTTAGTAGTAACTTATTTTGTATGGAGTATTTTGCAAAGAACTCATATTGCTAGACTGTTAGTTATCCCCTTAATCTACTTACCCTAGGTGTTTTGTATTTTGAGAAAAATGTCTGTATGGGAGCCTAGACTAATGGTTTATTGATGCTGCTTGTTGCTGTTGTGCTGACCATGCTACTGCATATATTTTTGCTTATGTTCTACTGATCATGCTATTGCGAAGAGCTTTGCTTCTGGTCTCTTCTTCTGATCAACATATTGATTTGTTGTGGTGCTGGGATATGAGTTGTACAGGGAGGGATGCCTCTCTTATTTTGTAACTTAACTTCTTTTTTTGGTTAATGAAATTTACTCACCAAAAAATAAGGGAATATTAATTTGATATGGCATTTTGATGTACTCTGTAACTTAGTTTTTAAGCCTGTGGGAAGTCACTTCCAGCAGGTACATTCCATAAGAACGATAATATTTATTAGGAGATTTATTTTTCAAAATGTGAATTTCATCAGTACGTAAATTACGTACGCATTTTCAAAATGTGAATTTCATCAGTACCTATGGATTTAGCCGTCGATAATTACCTATAGATTTAACCGTAGCTAAACTACCTATGGATATCACTGTAGGTAATTACCTATGAATATTACCATAGGTAATCACCTATGGACAAAGCAGTCGGTGATTTACTACGGCTTAGCCGTTGGTAATCACCTATTGCTTAGCCATTGGTGATCACCTATTGGTTAGCCGTAGGTAATCACCTACTAAACAGCCGTTGGTAATCGCCTACCCAAAAGCAGTCTGTAAAAAATAAAAATAGGTAGGTAAATTTCACCGACGGCTAGGCTGTAGGTAAAGACCAATTACCGACGAAGGGTATACCAACGGAATATCTTCGACGGCTGGGCCGTCGGTAATTACTTTACCTACTGATTTCTTCAATTTACAGACTGTTTAAAGCGGTCGGTAATTTCCCGTTTTCTTGTAGTGATGTGTTGTGCTCAAGAACTATGAGTTCGGGAGATGTTATCATTCAAGCTATGCTATCCTAGGCCCTGAAGGCAAGCACTAGAACATTGTAGCGCATGCAGGTTTGTTTGCACGGACAATTAAATTCAATCTTACTAACGATGTGCGTATTAAAGACGTATCGGGATGCGAATGCGATTAAATAGTGTCCATCCTATTCTAGAAAGCTTTCTATTTATAGAAATTACTATATTTAACAATTTTTTCTTCTAATGAACTTTTCAGTCAGTCGAAGGTCGCTCTTCAACTTCATAGTGCATTGTTGACAAGTGGGTTATAATTTCATCACTAAACCTTCTGACACGGGACAAGAGTCAAATGAACCGTTCACAGGATGACGTCAAGCATGTGTTGAATCAATTTGATGAAATTTCTTCCCGTCACATATATCGAAAAGCTTACCGCGCGACAGTTGTGTCGCCGTTGTAAGTCACCATATTACGACACACCAAAATATTGATCCTTATATAGCCAGTAATTTTTCTTACTTTATATTTTTTAGATAAGTTAGGCTACAGTCCGAAGAGAATCCCAACTTTTGTGTAGTTTCCCTTTATTAAAAAAAATTTTAAAAATGAAAAAAAAATAGAACATCAAAAAGAGTATATCTATCCTATCAAACATGGACCTCAATGTGCCAATATTACTCCATTTATACTTTTATATGCCAGCCCATAGAATCATGTCAATTTATATTGCAATTGCCATCACTCACAATTCACACGGATTTTTCATGAGATACCCCCGAGGTTTAAGTTTATTCACCAGGTACCCTCGTTGTTTCAGTAATTCACCATGTACCCCTCAGGTTTCATTTTCTCGCATGACTTAACCATGCCGTTAAATTCCCGTTAGAAACTTTATTTGAAAAACTTTATTTCACCAGATACCCCTATAGTTTCTGATATTTTCACCATATGCCCTTAAAAAAATAAACAATCCCCTGAATATGGTAAAGTAAATTGTTATTTCTACATTTAGCAACTTAATTCACTGTTTCAACCTTCAAATTTTACTAAAAATGCTTACTTTTTCATTTTGTTTGTAGGTGGGATTGAATCATAAACACAGAGAAAACTACAAAAAATTGTCAGAAGATTGGATGATAATACCATAACAAACCCAACAAATTTCCCACCTTATACACCCACACCCACACCCACAATTATTACTGTTCCAGCTTCAAATCCCACCATCCCAATAAACGACCCGATTCCCACAAAACCACCAACAACCACCACACTCCCCTCCACAACCACCCAAGCTCCGCCCATCACTAATCCTGCTAACTCGGGTAATGTGCCGGTGTCGAACCCGCCGACAGATGGGCCGGGTACGGCGGGGGAAGTTGGTGTATTGCTAATAGTGGTGCATCAGAGAGTGGATTAGATTATGCTTGTGGGAGTGGATTGGCTGATTGTTCAACCACTAGTAGAAAAAACCTCAAGTGCTTTGAGCCAAGTGCTTGGGTTTTCTATAAAACCCAAGCACTTGATGGCACCTAATTTTTTTTTTATAAAAACACTTTACAAGTGCTTGGGTTTTCTTATTCACCGAAGCACTTGATTGCAAAATGACAAGTGCTTGGGTTTTACTATTCACCCCAAGCACTTAAACCTGTTTCAATAGTTAACTTTTCCTCTTTTTTTTTTAATAGTTCACTTAGGTTAATTCCTTTGGCAACATTTTCGGCTTCTTCCAATCTCCCTGCGCTTCCCCCCTGCTTCTTCCCCACCACCACCCTCGCTAAACTCAACACCGTCATTGCTGCCATATCTCTCCTCTCCTCTCCTCTCCTCTCCTGCGTGCCATCTTCTCTCCTCTCCAGAAGCTTGCTCGCTGAGGAAATCTCCACCGCAATCTCTTCCTCTCCTCTCCTGGACAAAAAATCGTGCGCGCCGCCACCATCGCCGGCCTGCCTCCCGGTGGACACCTCTAAGAGGTAAGTTCACACACGTTCTTTTCTCGTATTCTAGGTATTCTACAGATTATGTAATTTTTCTGCAATTCAAATTTATATTATTCACCATTTTGAATTGGAGAATTTTTGTGTGCTAATTGTTTATGTCTAATTAATTCGAATCAGTGTATTGGTGATCTATTTTATGAAATGTTGTTGGATCTAGAGGCAAGCATGAAAGAGAGAGAGAGTATTGAATCAAAAACATAGGAAGAGAGTACGACATAGATTGATGAAGATTGGGGTTTGTGATAAGATAGAGTGCCCATGGTGTGATAGAGAGCCTGAAAATGTTTCACATATATTCTTTAATTCCTCTTTTGGGCAGCTGGTTTGGAATGGGCTTACTGAATGGTTAGGAATAAGATGTAAGGCAAAGGATGTGGAAAGATGCAGCAACTGGATGAAAAAATCCAAAGCCTCATGCTTTAGGAAGAAAGTCTTCTACTGTGCTTTGAGTGCATTTGTTTATCACACTTGGTTGTGCAGGAATGCTGCAATTTGGGATTATAAAGTGAAGCTCCCTACCAAGGTTATTGAATCCATTAAGAAGGAAGTCTACCTAAGAGTGAAATTTGTCCTACCAAAGAAGATTAGCGTCTGTGATAGTAACTGGTTGCAATCTCTTGTTTGAAGCTGTAACTCTTAATTTTTTTTTTTTTTTTTTTATTTTTTTTTTTTTTTTTTTCTGGTGGTCTGATGTATTGTTTTTCCTAGCTTCAGGGCTTGGCAGTTGGGGATGCCTTCCTTGTTGGCTTTTCCTTCCATAGTTCCTAAGGTTGTTTTTTTTGTTGGTTTTCCCTCCTATTTTTGGGGGGTCTTTGCAATATTATTTTCTTTACCGATAAAAAAAAAGATAGGAAGAGTGAATTTAGCAGAGGAATGCAGTGTAACAGAGTTTAATAGGTAGAATAATACTTAAAAAGAAGATGAAAAAACTCAACAACCTTGGTTCTTTTTCTACTTTTTCGAGGTTTTCTGAAGTTAGTAATCTATTTTAATTACTTGTCTAAGGATGAATATTTCATTAATATGGAGTAAATACTAAATTGCATCACATCCTTGAATTAATTAATTTCTTCAGTGAATCACATGAAGGAAATAATGCCCTTGGTCCAAGTATGCATTCTATGTTAAGTCTAATAAATGCGGTTCAGTATTAATTAACAAGTTAATAATTCAGTGAGATCAAGTGAACTGAATGCCTAGCTAGAGGCCGCTTCAGTTCAAGTGGAATTAATGATATTAATCCACAGCTTACTCTTGACTGAACCCGTATGGTCACACAAATAGTACGTAAACGGATCAAGTATTTAATGGCATTAAATACTCTATCTATGGATATTCGGAATCGACGGATCTTGGTTTCAGTGGGAGCTGAGATCGTCACAAGCAAGAAATGAATACTCCGGAAACGATGATATTGCCGGAAACGGAAATATGGATCGTATCGGAAATATAAATATTATCCAAGTCGTAGATGTTGCCGGAAACGGAAACATGGTACGTATCGGAAAATATTATCGGAAATGGAAATATTGCCGGAATCGGAAATATTGCCGGAAACGGAAATATTGTCAGAATCGGAAATATTATCGGAATCGGAAAATAATTCCGGAAACGGAAATATTAAATATTTGTTCGAAACGGAAATTAATTCCGGAATCGGAAATATTAAATATTGTTCGTATCGGAAATGAATTCCGGAATCGGGAAATTAATCGGAAGCGTATCGTACGAATTAGCATCGGACGAGGCCCGCTAGACGAAGGCCCAGCACGAAGCCAGGCCATCGCCCAGCGAGCCGCACGCACCAACGCACGCCTCGACCAGGCCCAGCGCAAGGCCAGGCCCAGCCAAGGGCGCGCGCGCAGCACAGCAGCGTGGGCTGTGCGCCTGTCGTGGGCCGCAAGGCTTGCGCGGGTGCACGGCTTGTGCAATGCTTGTGCGGGAAATCCTAATCCTATTAGGATTTGTGCAAAGATTAAAATCCTAATCCTATTAGATTTGCTTTGTTATTTAGAGTCCTAATAAAGTTCTAACTAGCAAATCCACATCCTAGTTGGATTACAATTCTTTTTCCATACTCCTATAAATAGGTGCCTAGGGTTACAATTTATGGGTACGATTGAAGTATTCAAAGGGTAAGTTTTGAAATAAAAATCAGCCATACACTTGCAAACACTAGCCGAAATTCCTAAGCACCTTAAGGGCGATTCTAGTTGGTCTAACTTGAGGCGGATCCGGACGTACTGTGGACTATCTACGGAGGGACGACATTTGGAGTCCTAAAGACTTGTTCTTGTTCGGTTCGGGCGCAGCTAGGGAAGGCACGCTACAACATGTATGCATCTATTCTATGCTAAATGATTATGTGTAAATAATATGCTTTCCTGGCTTTATGGTTTTTCCGCATGATTTATGAATTGTCATATGTATCATAACCTAACAGTGGTATCAGAGCCTCTTATTATTTTCATAATCTAAATTGCATAAACATGGTTAAATAATACAAATTTGCAAGAATTAAAAGGGGTGATTAATTTTCGTAATTGTTAATTAATTGCAAATTGCGTTTATTTAATTATACGTACGCAGTTTTTCGGCAGTTTCTTCGTTACTCATCCAAATCGAGTGATTTTTGTGTCAAATCCGCATGTAATAGACATTCTAAAATTTTGACAAAAAAATTATTTTTCGGCCGAACCCAGAATTCTCAAATTCGAAGCCTAACTATGACTTTTCGGAGGTTTTAGTTTTTCGAACGCAAAATTTCGTAAATTTAAGATGTTAAATTAAATATTTGCGATTCTTGTTGATAAATCTTGAATTTTTGATTGACCTACTGTATATGTTTAACAAGTTTGAATGCATAGCCTTGTTAATTATGCAATCTAATTCGTAATTATGATTAATTTGTTGAAAATTGGAATAATGTAGAATTAATTTGATTTTCATAATTAGTTATAATTTAATTAGATACCTATGATTAAAAACCACCATAAAAAATGTAAATTTATGTTAAATTTTAAATTTTTATGACCTAGACTTGAATCCATGTTAATCGAAAATCAATAATTAATAAATTTTCGATTTTTCGCCCTAAAATTATGAAATTAATATGATTTATTAATTTGTCATTAATTTTGAAAATAAAATTTTTAATTTTTATGCGATTCGCTCATATAACTTGCACGCACAAAGCAATGGACGCTACGTGTTACCCTTAAGGGGTGTTGTATAGTGCGGGCATGCGACGACGAGCAAGGGAGCTCGTCGCCCATGCGGTACGAATGCAGCGAGCAAGGGCATGGTGCACGAGCACAAGGCAGCAGACCTGCCTTGTGTCGTGGGCTGTGTGCGATGGGCGCATGGGCAAGGGCGAGAGCAAGGCACGAGCAGTCGCGTGTGGGCAGCAAGCGAGTTGCGCCACAGCGCGCACTGCCTCGCGCAAGCGTGCGACGAGCGCTGCGCCCAGCGATGGTGAGCAGCGTGCGCGTGCGACGAGCGCTGCGCCCAGCGATGGTGAGCAGCGTGCTTGTTGCGACGAGCGCTGGCGCGCGCCTTGCGATGGAATGCAGCAGCGATGCGACACAGTGCATGGGCTGCGCGCACATGGCCAGCGATGGCTGTGTGCGTGTGGCCATGGCTATGCGTTGCGTGGGGTTGTTGTGTTACGATTAGATCGTTTTAAAATTTTAATTTGAAATTTTCAGTTTTCGTAATTTTAATTAATTTTAAAATTAATAATTTAAATTGTTTTCTTGGATTTTAATTTTGAATATTATAATTATAATAAATTTTATTTATTCTAATTATTTTACTAAAATTAAAATCATGAATTAATTTAAATACGACTGAAAAATAAATTAAATAAGCGGATTCAATTATAAATTTATATGAGCTTTAAATTTTAATTAAATTTGTATGTTTCCGTTTAGACTAGAAATACATTTTTATGTTTAAAATTAGTAAAGCATATGAATTTATTGGTTTAAGTGGGAGCCCTTTTAGTCATAAACTCTTGATTAGGTCTACAAATGCTTAAGGTTAAAACAACTTGATTAGAATTAATAAGGACTGAATAATTGATAGATTATTGGTGCCCTTGATTAATTGCTGCAAATGTTTATGTGATGCATAATGTGTTTTACTAACCAGCTATGTGGGCCATTCATGATAATGAATGGGTGAATGGTATATATTGTATATGTACTGTTTTGCAGGTTATGAAGTGACTAGTATGGCCCAAATAGGATAGAAAATATGGTCTGCGTACCATTAATTTGAATGTAATTGGTCTAAAGTACCAAAATTGTTTTTCAATTCAAATATGGTCTGCGTACCATCAAATAGTTGTAATTAGTTTTAATTATAGCTTATCCTATTTGAAGAAAATGGTGCCTCCCATGGAGATTTTCAAGACGGACTTTGAAGTTGAAGCTTCAAGATGAAGTCGGGCCATACTAGATCACATTTATCTTATGCATGTTTTAAGTTATTTATTGCTTTTAAATATGTCTTAAATATGCATGAGATCAAAGCTTGATTATGTTGCATGATTAAGGATTTTAGTTCACTTAAAATCTAACCAACATAGTAAAAGCCTTAAGTTCCAAACTTAAAAATTGAGTTAAAAGGTGCCATGCCAAAATATACACTTGCTTGGATATCCTTTACATCAATCGAGTAATAGTTTTCGCTCAGCGAGGTGTTACTTATTGGTCCTAAAGGGGCAAGGTACACAAATAATTGTGAGTACATGTTAGTTTTGGTGAAACTCAACGATATAAGTAAGGAGTCCTTTTATGTCGTGGCAAAAATCGATAGGTTTACCTAATAAGTTCTTAGACGTACCTATCAACCAAGAATAGTTTCTAGACTATTAGCAAGGCTTTTGCTTACCTAAGATGTTTTAGGATTAAGTCGACAAACTGTGCTTAATTCTTCAATGATTTTAGGATCTTGGAATCATTTTATTCACACCTGCCGGAACACATAACTTGAATAAAATGCTTAATGAACATTAAATTATGCATGTATGCTAGAATTTAAGTTTATTAAGAGAAACTGTGAATGGTTATTTATTTGTTTATTCTTTTCAATTGTAGTTTTAACTATGGCAAACAATAATTCATTCAACATTCGGTCAATTCTCGAAAAGGAGAAGTTGAACGGGAAAAACTTCCTTGACTGGCAAAGGAACTTGCAAATAGTTCTTATGCAGGAAGAAAAGGAGTATGTCCTGGAAGAGGCGATGCCCGAAGCCGCAGGCGACGGGGTCACTCAGGCAGCCCTCAATCGTTGGATTGATGCCAACAAGGATGTGAAATGTCTAATGCTCGCCACCATGAGTGCAGATCTGCAGAAAACGTTCATCAACTCAGATGCTTTCACAATCATCAGTGAGTTGAAGAACATGTTCCAAGATCTGGCTCGAGTCGAAAGATTCGAGACTCATAGGCAAATTCTTGAGACCAAGCTTAAGAAAGGCGAGCCCGTAAGTCCACATGTTCTCAAAATGATTGGACTCATAGAGAATATGAGTCGGCTGGATCAGCAATTCTCTCAGGAAATGGCTGTAGACACCATCCTCCATTCTCTTCATAACGGGTAT
Source organism: Spinacia oleracea (assembly GCF_020520425.1). Lineage (NCBI taxonomy): Eukaryota > Viridiplantae > Streptophyta > Magnoliopsida > Caryophyllales > Amaranthaceae > Spinacia > Spinacia oleracea. The sequence continues at coordinate 7,687,479 of NC_079488.1, read as the reverse complement.
GATCAGTTTAAACTGAACTACAGTATGAATAGTCTGGACAAAACTCTCACTGAGCTTCACGGTATACTGAAAACCGCTGAAAAGACGCTCAAAAGTGATAAGCAAGATGTGCTTATGGTGCGTGGGGGCAAGTTCAAGAAATCTGGAAAGAAGAGGAATGCTAAGAAAGGTGGCAACAAGGCCAGCCCAGCTAAGCAAACTGGCGCCAAGTCTGAAAAGAGGAAGGTCAGTCAACCCACTTCTGAATCCGAATGCTTCTACTGCAAGAAGAATGGGCATTGGAAGAGAGATTGCTTGAAGCTAAAGGAAGATCAGAAGAACGGAACAATCGTTCCATCTTCAGGTATTTTCGTTATAGACTGTATACTTGCTAATTCAACTTCTTGGGTATTAGATACAGGTTGTGGCTCACACTTATGTTCCAATCCACAGGGACTAAGAAGAAGTAGAAAGTTAAGCAAGGGTGAAGTCGACCTACGAGTGGGAAATGGAGCACGGATTGCTGCATTAGCTGTAGGAACTTATTATTTGTCGTTGCCCTCCGGGCTAGTTTTGGAACTGGAAGAATGTTTCCATGTTCGAAGTCTTACTAAAAACATCATTTCAGTTTCTTGCTTAGATGCTAAGGGATTTTCCTTTTTAATAAAAGACAATAGTTGTTCGTTTTATTTTAAAGAGATGTTTTATGGATCTTCTAGATTAGTCAATGGACTTTATTTATTAGATCACGACAAACAAGTTTATAACATAAATATCAAAAAGGCCAAAAAGGATGATTCAGATCTCACCTATCTGTGGCATTGTCGATTAGGCCATATAAACTTGAAACGCTTAGAAAGACTTCAAAAGGAAGGAATTCTAGAACCATTTGACTTAGAGGATTATGGTAAATGCGAATCATGTTTACTTGGCAAAATGACAAAGCAACCTATCTCTAAAGTTGGAGAAAGAGCAACTGAACTATTGGGTTTAATCCATACAGATGTATGTGGACCAATGAGTACAAATGCTAGAGGTGGTTTCAGCTACTTTATCACTTTCACTGATGACTTCAGTAGATATGGTTATGTCTACCTAATGAAGCATAAGTCTGAATCCTTTGACAAATTCAAGGAATTTCAGAGTGAAGTAGAGAATCAATTAGGCAAGAAGATTAAGGCACTGCGGTCTGATAGAGGCGGTGAATATCTGAGCTATGAATTTGATGACCATCTGAAAGAATGTGGAATTCTATCAGAATTGACTCCTCCTGGAACACCACAATGGAACGGTGTGTCGGAACGGAGGAACAGACCCTTGCTAGACATGGTCAGGTCAATGATGGGTCAAGCCGAACTTCCATTAGAATTTTGGGGACATGCACTAAATACAGCTGCACTCAATATAAATAGAGCTCCGTCTAAAGCTGTCGAAAAGACTCCACATGAGTTATGGTTTGGAAAGCCTCCAAATGTGTCTTTTCTTAAGATTTGGGGATGTGAAGTATACGTCAAACGATTAATTTCAGACAAACTTCATCCGAAATCTGACAAATGTATCCTTGTGGGTTATCCAAAGGAAACAAAGGGGTATTACTTCTACAATACATCTGAGAACAAGGTGTTTGTTGCTCGAGATGGTGTCTTTTTGGAGAAAGATCACATTTCCAAAATGACAAGTGGGAGAAAAGTAGACCTCGAAGAAATTCGAGTCGAACAACAAACTCTAGAGGATGCTCAAGATGACATTCAGGATGAAACTCAAAGATCTTTAGAAGTATCTGGTGAGAATCATGGTCAATCTAGAAATGTTACCCCGCGTAGATCGCAAAGATATAGATCTCAACCGGAAAGGTACTTAGGTATTTTGACGAACGAGAGCTATGACGTTCTATTACTTGAAAGTGATGAACCTGCGACTTACAAACAAGCTATGACGAGCCCTAGCTCCAAGCAATGGCAAGAAGCCATGCAATCTGAATTAGACTCCATGTCTGAAAACCAAGTATGGGATTTGGTCGATTTGCCGGATGGCTACCAAGCCATTGGAAGCAAATGGGTTTTCAAACTGAAAAAGGACAAGGATGGGAAACTTGAAGTTTTCAAAGCTAGATTGGTTGCAAAAGGTTACAGGCAAGTTCCGGCAATATTTCCGATTCTGACAATATTTCCGTTTCCGGCAATATTTCCGATTCTGGTAATATTTCCATTTCCAATAATATTTTCCGATACGTACCATGTTTCCGTTTCCGGCAACATCTACGACTTGGATAATATTCATATTTCCGATACGATCCATATTTCCGTTTCCGGCAATATCATCGTTTCCGGAGTATTCATTTCTTGCCTGTGACGATCTTAGCTCCCACTGAAACCAAGATCCGTCGGTTCCGAAATTTCATAGATGGAGTATTTAATGCCATTAAATACTTGATCCGTTTACGTACTATTTGTGTGACCCTACGGGTTCAGTCAAGAGTAAGCTGTGGATTAATATCATTAATTCCACTTGAACTGAAGCGGCCTCTAGCTAGGCATTCAGCTCACTTGATCTCACTGAATTATTAACTTGTTAATTAATACTGAACCGCATTTATTAGACTTAACATAGAATGCATACTTGGACCAAGGGCATTATTTCCTTCAGTCTCCCACTTGTCCTTAGGGACAAGTGTGCATTTCCTAATTCCTTTGTCGCTCGATGCTTGCTCTTGAACATAAGGTAAGAGTTGTCATCCTTATTATGTCCAGAGGTGTTCCTCGGTTTCAGAGTTCAACTGATCAAATAAACAGATAATCATAGCCTATGATTCATCCGAGCACGGCCATGCATTTCACAGTTTCTAGCTCTCCGAGTGGCCTTGTACAACTTTTAAGCATCTCATCCCGATTTATGGGAGGACAATCCCAATCTTGCGATCTTGAGATTAGACTTCGTTTGATAGGTGATTACCTGAGCGTTGCCTTTATAGCCTCCTTTTACGGTGCGACGGTTGGTCAACGTCAAAGCAACCAGTTCTCAAACAAGTAATCTCAAATCACTCAGGTATTGAGGATTTAGTGTCTAATAATTTAATGAAATTTACTTATGACAGACTTTCATCTCTTACAGTAAAGTTTCATAGGTCTTGTCCGATACTAGTCTTCCCAAAGTAAGTATCTATGCAAATGATTATGACATTGCCATGTCCACATAGTTCAAGAAACAGAACTACTAGTCATCTTGCACTCTAATCGTCTAACGTTTTCTATGCGTCCAATTTTATAGAAAACTCCAATTAGGGACCATTTTCAACCTTTGACATTCAAGTTCACTTGATAGACATTTCTTAGTCACAGGACTGGTCCTGACAGTCTATCTTGAATATATCGTCAAATTGAAGGGACTCATCATTTAATAAACCACAAATTAAATGGAAAAATGAATTTCTTTCATTTATTGTGAATGATTAACCAATAATGTTTTACAAAGATTTAAACTCTAAAACTTTAAAACATTAAACAGAGACATCAAAGCCATTCTCCAATATGCTTGATTCCCATAGCTGCAGTGTGCGAGTTGTGCTTCGCTTGCGGCAGAGGTTTAGTTAATGGATCTGATATGTTGTCATCAGTTCCAATTTTGCTTATCTCGACTTCTTTTCTTTCAACGAACTCTCGTAGAAGGTGAAATCTACGAAGTACATGCTTGACTTTCTGGTGGTGTCTAGGCTCTTTTGCCTGTGCAATAGCTCCGTTATTATCACAATACAGGGCTATTGGTCCTTTAATGGAGGGGACTACACCAAGTTCTCCTATGAACTTCCTTAGCCATATAGCTTCCTTTGCTGCTTCATGTGCAGCAATGTACTCCGCTTCAGTTGTAGAATCCGCAATGGTGCTTTGCTTAGCACTTTTCCAGCTTACTGCTCCTCCGTTGAGGCAGAAGACAAACCCAGACTGTGATCTGAAATCATCTTTGTCGGTTTGGAAACTTGCGTCCGTATAGCCTTTAACAATTAATTCATCATCTCCACCATAGACCAGGAAGTCATCTTTGTGCCTTTTCAGGTACTTCAGAATGTTCTTGGCAGCAGTCCAATGCGCCTCTCCTGGGTCTGACTGGTATCTGCTCGTAGCACTGAGTGCGTACGCAACATCCGGGCGTGTACATATCATAGCATACATTATTGAACCAATCAATGATGCATATGGAATCCCATTCATTCGTCTATGCTCATCAAGTGTTTTTGGGCACTGAGTCTTGCTTAGAGTCATTCCATGAGACATGGGTAGGTAGCCTCGCTTGGAGTCCGCCATCTTGAACCTATCAAGCACCTTATTGATATAAGTGCTTTGACTAAGTCCAATCATCTTTTTAGATCTATCTCTGTAAATCTTGATGCCCAATATGTACTGTGCTTCTCCTAGATCCTTCATCGAAAAACATTTCCCAAGCCAAATCTTGACAGAGTTCAACATAGGAATGTCATTTCCGATAAGCAATATGTCGTCGACATATAATACTAGAAAAGCAATTTTGCTCCCACTGACCTTCTTGTATACACAAGATTCGTCCGCGTTCTTGATGAAACCAAAGTCACTGACTGCTTCATCAAAACGTATATTCCAGCTCCTGGATGCCTGCTTCAATCCGTAGATTGACTTCTTTAGCTTGCATACCTTTTTAGCATTCTTTGGATCCTCAAAACCTTCAGGCTGTGTCATAAACACAGTTTCTGTTAAAACGCCGTTTAAGAAAGCAGTTTTGACATCCATCTGCCATATTTCGTAATCGTAATATGCAGCGATTGCTAACATTATTCGAATAGACTTTAGCATTGCAACTGGTGAAAAGGTTTCATCGTAATCCACACCGTGGACTTGCCTGTAACCTTTTGCAACCAATCTAGCTTTGAAAACTTCAAGTTTCCCATCCTTGTCCTTTTTCAGTTTGAAAACCCATTTGCTTCCAATGGCTTGGTAGCCATCTGGCAAATCGACCAAATCCCATACTTGGTTTTCAGACATGGAGTCTAATTCAGATTGCATGGCTTCTTGCCACTGCTTGGAGCTAGGGCTCGTCATAGCTTGCTTGTAAGTCGCAGGTTCATCACTTTCAAGTAATAGAACGTCATAGCTCTCGTTCGTCAAAATACCTAAGTACCTTTCCGGTTGAGATCTATATCTTTGCGATCTACGCGGGGTAACATTTCTAGATTGACCATGATTCTCACCAGATTCTTCTAAAGATCTCTGAGTTTCATCCTGAATGTCATCTTGAGCATTCTCTAGAGTTTGTTGTTCGACTCGAATTTCTTCGAGGTCTACTTTTCTCCCACTTGTCATTTTGGAAATGTGATCCTTCTCCAAAAAGACACCATCTCGAGCAACAAACACTTTGTTCTCAGATGTATTGTAGAAGTAATACCCCTTTGTTTCCTTTGGATAGCCCACAAGGATACATTTGTCAGATTTTGGATGAAGTTTGTCTGAAATTAATCGTTTGACGTATACTTCACATCCCCAAATCTTAAGAAAAGACACATTTGGAGGTTTTCCAAACCATAATTCGTATGGAGTCTTTTCGACAGCTTTAGACGGAGCTCTATTTATAGTGAGTGCAGCTGTATTTAGTGCATGCCCCCAAAATTCTAATGGAAGTTCGGCCTGACCCATCATTGACCTGACCATGTCTAGCAAGGTTCTGTTCCTCCGTTCTGACACACCGTTCCATTGTGGTGTTCCAGGAGGAGTCAATTCTGATAGAATTCCACATTCTTTCAGATGGTCATCAAATTCATAGCTCAGATATTCACCGCCTCTATCAGACCGCAGTGCCTTAATCTTCTTCCCTAATTGATTCTCTACTTCACTCTGAAATTCCTTGAATTTGTCAAAGGATTCAGACTTATGCTTCATTAGGTAGACATAACCATACCTACTGAAGTCATCAGTGAAAGTGATAAAGTAGCTGAAACCACCTCTAGCATTTGTACTCATTGGTCCACATACATCTGTATGGATTAAACCCAATAGTTCATTTGCTCTTTCTCCGACTTTAGAGAAAGGTTGCTTTGTCATTTTGCCAAGTAAACATGATTCGCATTTACCATAATCCTCTAAGTCAAATGGTTCTAGAATTCCTTCCCTTTGAAGTCTTTCTAAGCGTTTCAAGTTTATATGGCCTAATCGACAATGCCACAGATAGGTGAGATCTGAATCATCCTTTTTGGCCTTTTTGGTATTTATGTTATATACTTGTTTGTCGTGATCTAATAAATAAAGTCCATTGACTAATCTAGCAGATCCATAAAACATCTCTTTAAAATAAAACGAACAACTATTGTCTTTTATTATAAAGGAAAATCCCTTAGCATCTAAGCAAGAAACTGAAATGATGTTTTTAGTAAGACTTGGAACATGGAAACATTCTTCCAGTTCCAAAACTAGCCCGGAGGGCAACGACAAATAGTAAGTTCCTACGGCTAATGCAGCAATCCGTGCTCCATTTCCCACTCGTAGGTCGACTTCACCCTTGCTTAACTTTCTACTTCTTCTTAGTCCCTGTGGATTGGAACATAAGTGTGAGCCACAACCTGTATCTAATACCCAAGAAGTTGAATTAGCAAGTATACAGTCTATAACGAAAATACCTGAAGATGGAACGACTGTTCCGTTCTTCTGATCTTCCTTTAGCTTCAAGCAATCTCTCTTCCAATGCCCCTTCTTCTTGCAGTAGAAGCATTCGGATTCAGAAGTGGGTTGACTGACCTTCCTCTTTGCAGATTTGGCGCCAGTTTGCTTAGTTGGGCTGGCCTTGTTGCCACCTTTCTTAGCATTCCTCTTCTTTCCAGATTTCTTGAACTTGCCCCCACGCACCATAAGCACATCCTGCTTATCACTTTTGAGCGTCTTTTCAGCGGTCTTCAGCATACCGTGAAGCTCAGTGAGCGTTTTGTCCAGACTATTCATACTGTAGTTCAGTTTGAACTGATCATACCCGCTATGAAGAGAATGGAGGATGGTGTCTATAGCCATTTCCTGAGAAAATTGCTGATCCAGCCGACTCATATTCTCAATGAGTCCAATCATTTTGAGAACATGTGGACTTACGGGCTCGCCTTTCTTAAGCTTGGTCTCAAGAATTTGCCTATGAGTCTCGAATCTTTCGACTCGAGCCAGATCTTGGAACATGTTCTTCAACTCACTGATGATTGTGAAAGCATCTGAGTTGATGAACGTTTTCTGCAGATCCGCACTCATGGTGGCGAGCATTAGACATTTCACATCCTTGTTGGCATTAATCCAACGATTGAGGGCAGCCTGAGTGACCCCGTCGCCAGGAGCTTCGGGCATCGCCTCATCTAAGACATACTCCTTTTCTTCCTGCATAAGAACTATTTGCAAGTTCCTTTGCCAGTCAAGGAAGTTTTTCCCGTTCAACTTCTCCTTTTCGAGAATTGATCGAATGTTGAATGAATTGTTGTTTGCCATATTAAAAAACTACAATTGAAAAGAATAAACAAATAAATAACCATTCACAGTTTCTCTTAATAAACTTAAATTCTAGCATACATGCATAATTCAATGTTTATTAAGCATTTTATTCAAGTTATGTGTTCCGGCAGGTGTGAATAAAATGATTCCAAGATCCTAAAATCATTGAAGAACTAAGCACAGTTTGTCGACTTAATCCTAGAACATCTTAGGTAAGCAAAAGCCTTTTGCTAATAGTCTAGAAACTATTCTTGGTTGATAGGTACGTCTAAGAACTTATTAGGTAAACCTATCGAATTTGCCACGACATAAAAGGACTCCTTACTTATATCGTTGAGTTTCACCAAAACTAACATGTACTCACAATTATTTGTGTACCTTGCCCCTTTAGGACCAATAAGTAACACCTCGCTGAGCGAAAACTATTACTAGATTGATGTAAAGGATATCCAAGCAAGTGTATATTTTGGCATGGCACCTTTTAACTCAATTTTTAAGTTTGGAACTTAAGGCTCTTACTATGTTGGTTAGATTTTAAGTGAACTAAAATCCTTAATCATGCAACATAATCAAGCTTATGATCTCATGCATTTTAAGACATATTTAAAACAATAAATAACTTAAAACATGCATAAGATATTTGTGATCTAGTATGGCCCGACTTCATCTTGAAGCTTTGACTTCAAAGTCCGTCTTGAAAATCTCCGTGGGAGGCACCATTTTCTTCAAATAGGATAAGCTATAACTAATTACAACTATTTGATGGTTCGCAGACCATATTTGAATTGAAAAATAACTTTGGTACTTTAGACCAATTACATTCAAATTAATGGTACGCAGACCATATTTTCTATCCTATTTGGGCCATACTAGTCACTTCATAACCTGCAAAACAGTACATATACAATATATACCATTCACCCATTCATTATCATGAATGGCCCACATAGCTGGTTAGTAAAACACATTATGCATCACGTAAACATTTGCAGCAATTAATCAAGGGCACCAATAATCTACCAATTATTCAGTCCTTATTAATTCTAATCGAGTTGTTTTAACCTTAAGGATTTGTAGACCTAATCAAGAGTTTATGACTAAAAAGCGCTCCCACTCAAACCAATAAATTCATATGCTTTACTAATTTTAAACATAAAATTGTATTTCTAGTCTAACCGGAAACATACAAATTTAATTAAAATTTAAAGCTCATATAAATTTATAATTGAATCCAAAAATTTAATTTAATTTCAGTCGCATTTAAATTAATTCATGATTTTAATTTTAGTAAAATAATTAGAATAAATTCCATTTATTATAATTATAATATTCAAAATTAAAATCCAAGAAATTAATTCAAATTATTAATTTTAAAATTAATTAAAATTATGTGAACTGAAATTTTCAAATTAAACATTCAAAACGATCTAATCGTAACGCAAACACCCTACGCGTTGCACGCCCATGGGCCGCACGCACACAGCCATTGCTGGCCATGTGCGCGCAGCCCATGCGCTCGTCGCATAGCTGCTGCTGTCCTATCGCAAGCCTCCGCACAGCGCCCCATCGCACGCGAGCTATCGCTCGCAGTGCGCGCGCGCGAGATCGCTCGCTGGGCGCGCTGGCTCGCTCGCTGAGCGCGCGAGCCATCGCTCGCAGGGGCGCGACATCGCTCGCTGGGCGAGCGACATCGCGCGCTGCGCGCGCGAGCCATCGCTCGCTGGGGCGCAACATCGCTCGCTGGGCGAGCGACATCGCGCGCTGCGCGCGCGAGCAGTGCTGGGCGCAGCGCTCGTGGCACGCGAGCTTGCGCTCGCTGCGCGCGAGGCTGCGCGCACTTGTGCGAGGCAGCGCGCGTTGTGGCGCAGCTCGCTTGCTGCCCACACGCGACTGCCTTGGCTCGCCCTTCGCCCATGCCCATTCGTTCATTGCTCGTGGCACACGACACAAGGCAGGGCTGCTGCCTTGTGCTCGTGCACTACGCCCTTGCTCATTGCATTCGTGCCGCACGGGCGACGAGCTCCCTTGCTCGTCGTCGCATGCCCGCATTATACAACACCCCTTAAGGGTAACACGAAGCGTCCATTGCTTCGTGCGTGCAAGTTATTTGAACGAATCGCATAAAATTTTAAAATTTATATTTAAAATTAATGACAAATTAATAAATTTTATTAATTTCATAATTTTAGGGCGAAAAATCGAAAATTTATTATCCAATTGATTTCCGATTGTTATGGATTCAAGTCTAGGTCATAAAAATTTAAAATTTATCGTAAATTTACAATTTTTATGGTGGTTTTTAATCATAGGTTTCTAATTAAATTACAATTAATTATGAAAATCAAATTAATTCTAAATTATTCTAATTTTCAACAAATTAATCATAATTACAAATTAGATTGCATAATTAACAAGACTAGGCATTCAAACTTGTTAAACATATGCAGTAGGTCAATCAAAAATTCAAGATTTATCAACAAAAATCGCAAATATTTAATTTAACATCTTAAATTTACGAAATTTTGCATTCGAAAAACTAAAACCTTCGAAAAGTCATAGTTAGGCTTCGAATTTGAGAATTCTGGGTTCGGCAGAAAAATACTATTTTTGTCAAAATTTTAGAATGCCTTTTACATGCGGAATTGACACAAAAATCACTCAATTTGGATGAGTAATGAAGAAACTGCCGAAAAACTGCGTACATATAATTAAATAAACGCAATTTGCAATTAATTAACAATTACGAAAATTAATCACCCCTTTTAATTCTTGCAAATTTGTAATATTTAACCATGTTCATGCAATTTAGATTATGAAAATAATAAGGGGCTCGTGATACCACTGTTAGGTTATGATACATAAGACACTACATAGATCATGCGGAAACAACCATTAACCCAGGACAACATATTATTTACACATAATCATATAGCATAATTTAGATGCATACTCTTTGTTGCGTGCCCTCCCTAGCTGCGCCCGAACCGAACAAGAACAAGTCTTTTAGGACTCCAAGTGTCGTCCCTCCGTAGATAGTCCACAGCACGTCCGGATCCGCCTTAAGATTGACCAACTAGAATCGCCCTTAAGGTACTAGAAAATTTCGGCACTTTTGAGCAAGATGTGTGTTTTAATTTTCTCTCAAAAACTCACTTTTGAATACTTTGAAACTTGTGTATAAATTATGACCCCTAGGCCTTTATTTATAGAGTTATGGAAAAGGAATCGTAATCCTAGTAGGATGCGAATTAATTGGAATTAGAATCCTACATGAATTCTATTTAATTAATTTATCCAATTAGGAATAGAAATTTAATCATACACTGACTCTTGTAGATTCAGGAATCACGCATGAGCACAAACTCACACACACACGGCAGCCACAAGGGCTGCCCATGCGCGTGCGAGCAGCAGCCCGCGTAGCACGGCCCACGCAGCCGTGGCCCTTGGCGCGCGCTGGGCCTGCCTTGCGGTAGGCCTGGCCGCTGCCTTGGCTGGGCTTGTGGCGCGCATGCTTGCTGGGCGATGGCCCCGGCTTCGTGCTGGGCCTTCGTCCGGCAAGCCTCGTCCGATGCTAATTCGTACGATACGCTTCCGATTAAATTTCCATTTCCGGAATCTATTTCCGATACGAACAATATTTAATATTTCCGATTCCGGAATTAATTTCCGTTTCGAACAAATATTTAATATTTCCGTTTCCGGAATTATTTTCCGATTCCGGCAATATTTCCGATTCTGACAATATTTCCGTTTCCGGCAATATTTCCGATTCTGGTAATATTTCCATTTCCAATAATATTTTCCGATACGTACCATGTTTCCGTTTCCGGCAACATCTACGACTTGGATAATATTCATATTTCCGATACGATCCATATTTCCGTTTCCGGCAATATCATCGTTTCCGGAGTATTCATTTCTTGCCTGTGACGATCTTAGCTCCCACTGAAACCAAGATCCGTCGGTTCCGAAATTTCATAGATGGAGTATTTAATGCCATTAAATACTTGATCCGTTTACGTACTATTTGTGTGACCCTACGGGTTCAGTCAAGAGTAAGCTGTGGATTAATATCATTAATTCCACTTGAACTGAAGCGGCCTCTAGCTAGGCATTCAGCTCACTTGATCTCACTGAATTATTAACTTGTTAATTAATACTGAACCGCATTTATTAGACTTAACATAGAATGCATACTTGGACCAAGGGCATTATTTCCTTCAAGGCCCAGCCAAGGGCGCGCGCGCGCAGCACAGCAGCGTGGGCTGTGCGCCTGTCGTGGGCCGCAAGGCTTGCGCGGGTGCACGGCTTGTGCAATGCTTTTGCGGGAAATCCTAATCCTATTAGGATTTGTGCAAAGATTAAAATCCTAATCCTATTAGATTTGCTTTGTTATTTAGAGTCCTAATAAAGTTCTAACTAGCAAATCCACATCCTAGTAGGATTACAATTCCTTTTCCATACTCCTATAAATAGGTGCCTAGGGTTACAATTTATGGGTACGATTGAAGTATTCAAAGGGTAAGTTTTGAAATAAAAATCAGCCATACACTTGCAAACACTAGCCGAAATTCCTAAGCACCTTAAGGGCGATTCTAGTTGGTCTAACTTGAGGCGGATCCGGACTTACTGTGGACTATCTACGGAGGGACGACATTTGGAGTCCTAAAGACTTGTTCTTGTTCGGTTCGGGCGCAGCTAGGGAAGGCACGCTACAACATGTATGCATCTATTCTATGCTAAATGATTATGTGTAAATAATATGCTTTCCTGGCTTTATGGTTTTTCCGCATGATTTATGAATTGTCATATGTATCATAACCTAACATCACATTGTAGACATCCATTTCATGATTTCAGTTTCATATAACTTACTAAATTTGGGAATTGATATTGGTTACAAACAACCTCATAAGCATTATAGTGGATGTCACTATTGGCAATTACCATTGATCAGATGCTTATTATATCTGTAGACGACGGTAGCTACAATTTATAAACATAGCGATTAAAGAGTAGCTTAATTATATAACACATAGTTTACATCTTAGAGAATTCGCTCAACTCTTATCTGATCTGAGTATAAATAATGTTACATTGCATATGCATGCAGAAGAACTACAATAGTACACACATTGACAGGATAGGCAACGCTCGTGTTAGCCCTTGTCTCTCTAAGGGCTGCTATGTAGCCTTGTAGCCTTGTACCCCCCATGAAATACTGCAAGGGGGCTATGATGATGGACTTGGGTTTCGAGCTTTCAATCACTTGAATTGGAATTTTACTGGTTGATGATCATAGAATTGAAATGTGGAGAAATATTGGAGAAAGACGTTGATAGTAGTACTAAATGGCAATGTGAATAATTTTATGGTTTTTTATATGTTTGATAAATGTGCTTAATTTTTAACTTGTGGTAGTATTTGTTAAAATTTGAAAATTCTACAAGGAGCTAATATGATGGTGATGTTGCTGGCTTTTACTGGAGCTTCTTTTTTTAATTTGTTGGGTGGTTCTTATCAGTGATCATCTATATGCTCCTTCATTTGTATTATTATCAGTCCAAAATAATTGGTCACGTTTGAATTGCTGGTAAACCGTTGGTATTTACTTCAATTTCAAATTTTCATTACTAGAATTATTGATGAGTGACATTTATGTCACTCCTAGGTGTAGTTTTTAGGTACTTTTCTAGGTTGTTTTCTTATATTTTAGACTATTATTATCCCTTTTAGCATTTATTTCTTATTTTCTTATTTTATAGTTTAACTAATATTTTTATCGATTTTTATTAATTTTTAGGACTTATTTTCGTAATTTATTTATTTTCTTTGTTTCGATAATTTTATAGAATAATTATTTTAGTTTTCGTTATTTATTTTCTATTTTTCTCTATTTAGTTATTAATTTTAACTTTATTATTATTTATTTTATTTATCTATTTCTTGTTTCTCTCCTATTTTCCATTTTTATTTTGTGTAGGTGCATATTGTTCGGGAATCGGAATATAAGCTTAAAGACCGGTCAAGGAAAGTCAACGGCTCAAAGAACAACAAACTACAACAAGCCAACACAACAAGCCAACACTCCTATCCTACACCACCTTATTTCCCTTATCCTCCACCACACCACCTCTCCTCTTTCACTACCTCCTGTGCTACACCTTGCTTCACAACACAACAACACCAACACCAAGCTTCGCTCCTCCACACTCGGCACATCACCACCCAGCAGCAACATCATCAAGCGCAACAACCACACCAAAACGCCCAAAATCGCAGCCTAAAACAGAGCAAAAAGCAGAGCAAAAACAGAGTAATAGGGTTCGTCCGAACCCGTAACGAAGTTCGACCGAACCGAAAATTTAGAGTTCCTGTTTGTATGAGGTTCGGTCGAACCTCAATATGTTCGCCCAAACCGAACTCGGGTTCGCCCGAACCTCCATTAAAGTTCGACCGAACTTTTGGGCGCTCAATTATTGTACGGAATTAATGAAATTGGACGGCTGCGATTGATGAATGATAGATGATGACGATCGTTGATGATGCTGGTGATGGACGATGATTTATGAAGATCGATGATGATGGGGTTGGGGGCGCAGCGAAGGCACAAACGAAGAAGACAAAGAAGAGCAGGGTCTGATTGTTTGGGGTTTTGATTATAACTAGTTGTTGGACCGCGCGCCCAAGATATTAAAATCGATTTGCAAAATTAGTTGTATAATTAGGTTGCCTAATTGAGTGATTAAGAATTAATTTAACGAGCGTAGAATATAACTTAGTTACTAATCATAGTCACAATTGAATATAAATTGTGCTTGAAATATTGTGATTTTAGGTCAATGTTCAGTTTTTAAAAAATAGATTTAGTTTCATTCAAAATATGGTTACAATATCTAACACAATTAGTGATTAATTTATTAGCCAATATCTATAACTTTATACTAAAACATACACCAAGAATGAATCATTCTTGATGTAAATTTTCCCTTCAAAAATATTTTTCCTCTAAAAAATATCTACATTTTTTTTTTCCTATCCTTTTACATAAACTTCGTACGTATTATGTCCTTGATAATGTACCAAAAACATACTTTATAGTCTATACTTATATAGAGTCCTACTCTCCTAGAACAATTAGTTTTCTTTGCTCCGGAAATAGGAAACCTAGTACTCCGTATATATATGTTTTTTATTAACGTTAACATCATTCAAGCAGGACAAGGAGTTCATTAGCATGATAATGCAAAGAATTGAATGATATATTTTCGCCAAAAATTAAACTTTAACAAAAAATTTAAGAAAAAACTCTCTTTCATTTTTAATTTGCAAAGACAAGGTCTGTCTTTCGAGCAGTTTCAGATTACATGTCCTATTTGTTTCTTTGCCATCATCTTCTTGATTTAGATACATCAACTCAAAATGAGTAATATTCTTAAGCAAAAAACTGAATTTAGGTGATATGGTAGAATAGATGCCAATTAGGATGTAAAATGGAACATTGAAGGAGCCTTTCTCTGCCAGGTTCCCTAAGACCTTTCTCTGCACGCGTTCTCCCTCTCAACTGAGAACTGATTGATTTCACTCTGTATGCTTCCTACAATTCACAAAACATAACCAATAAATTATCAGTCGATATGCTTTTGACAAATGCAACATAATCCTGCAAGCTGCGCACTTACCAAAAACAAAAGCATCCTTATTGCCAAATCAATTCTAAAACCAGGATTCTTCTCAATCATCCCATATATTCATAGCGGAAATCCTGTCTGACAAAGAATCAACACCGAGAACAGAATGAACTGGCCATGACATTGACACTATCAATTTCCTGTATGCACAAGTAGCAGAACCCATTAGGAAGACAAGTTCCTAAACTTTTTCCGTCTTGAACTACTAATTACATTAACAAGATTGCTTATATTTCTCAAAAAAGAAAAGACGGCTTATATTTGCATTTTTGAAAAGGGGGGATATTAGACATACCCTTGGAAAGATTTGTGTTTGCAACGATTCATGAAGTCCATGGTATATATCCCAAACCAAGCATCAAGTTCCCTTGCAAGTGTAGGAATCTTGGAAGCTGGTAAGATGTCCCAAACTTTGATAACTTGAGTGTTCTTGAATTCTTCCATTAGGATATCAATGGACCCAGCAAGGTAAAATTTCCATCAACCGGGTATTGCTCCAACAATTCAGCTACTACGCCGTAAGCAGAAACCTGTTGCTTCCTTAGAGTTGGTACGCCACCCATCAGCTATTTTCTTCAGAACTTCCTGTACAACTTTCTTCTAGATGTTTATCCTTGCTGTCGATATCTCGAATCATCAGTGAAAATAACCTGCACAAAGAACAAAATTTACACCAAATTTTCCTGTGGAAAGGTAGATCACAGATGAATTTACATACCTTCCATCTTGCATTCTCGAGTTTCAGGGAATCAAAGTTGCATATAATAGTATTAGTATTAGCATAAGGAAACTTCCGATCATACCATATTAATTTCAGCTAATGTCAAAATAAAGTGTAAACTTAATCACAACCCAGAAATTGAAAACAGTTTCTGAAAAAGATTCTCTGAAATATATAAAGAACGCATCTTGTGGGATAAACACAAAGATTATCCATTAAAATCTTACAATCTCGTTGTGCAAACTGCATGGTCATACACTCTTCAATAAATTACAAACAATATCAAACTTGACTATATGTCTTCCCCTTGGATTTCTTTTGGCGCATAGGCTAATCAAGCAGTAGGAAACTGGAAAAAAAAATTGTAAGATGTATATTGCGAGTTCAAGATAAAAAAACTGCCATACCCTCCTAGCCAATAAATGATTTCAAAGTCTTTCACATTTGTTCATTATGCAGCGTGATTCTCTCTTAAAAACTATATCAATTTCAAATAATACTTGCTAGTAACATTCAGTCTCATCTCAAGACAAACCTACTACAAGCAGTGGCAATGAAACCACTATCCTACAAACAAAATAAGAAAATGCATTATAGATATACTAAGGCCTATACTGCTTGGATCATTTTCAAGCTACTCAAAATTAGATATACTAAGGCCTATATTGCTTGGATCATTTTCAAGCTACTCAAAATTAAAGGTATTCATATATTTAAATCCCATATGTGAATATTTTTGATCAATGGTGAAGAAGATTTGTTGGTTGAAGGAAGCTGAGTAGCTCAATCGTAGTACAAAAGCATAATCACTCGGTCAATAAATGTTACAGAGGAGGAAAAAGTAAAGACTTCAGATCTTTTCATTAAAATGATACATGTGAAAGTAAACTGATGTTTTGTAATGCCGAGAAGCAATGGTGGAAAAACGGAAATGTATTTCTCAATAACTATGATTTTTGAATAGTGTAAATAACATGACATTTTTTAGATCTCTCTGTAATAATTATTCGAAATATAGACAAAAGAAAGAGATCTTTAAGAAAACAGATTTTGACAGGTTCAACGTTCAACTAACATCTATACTCTAATAATTATTGTGAAGGACGTGGAGAGAGAAGAAAGAAAATTACATTAGCCTTGGCCTCCACAGAAGTACCATGAGAAAGAAGCAGCTTAACAACTTCATTGCAGTCATTCTTCTCACGGCCATGTGTAATGGAGTCTCCCCAGACTGCAAAAAAGCACTGTAATGTTAGGGGTCAAAAAAAAAAGTCAACTGTTTGCTGCAACCTTATGCACAATTCACCAAAGTGCAAGCTCATACCATATTCCTTGCTTCCGGCTCAACCTTCTCCAATCCCATCCATTTCAGCAAAACTTCAACAATCTCAACATCATTGTAGCCAGCAGCAACACGAAGAGGAGTTTGCACCATCTGTAATTATAAGAAGTAACAAGTCACTCAACGGTTGCTGAAATCATAACTTTAAACTTTATGAAACAAATCGCATTCACTTTAGAATCACAGTAAACAAGGTCAATTCCCTAATATAGTCAAAGCCCATTAGGATGTCATCATTGATTAACAGTTTACTAAATTTAAAAGCAACTATTAGCCTCTATTGATGTAGCGTGATTCTGCGGCACATTTCTTTTGGAACTGGACAACCTGAAAGTGAAAGCATCATATACTTTGCTCTTGGCTTTGCCTAAGCTTAGTAACTTTACAGTACATCCGAAAAATGCACCTCAAAATTTCCTCACAAAGATTACATGGACAAGATTAAATATCTTCAACAAAAGACCCTAATTTCATAACCAATTTATCAAATTTTGTTCTCCATTGGGTCAATTTTCGAATGGCGGCGCATCAAATGATCCATTTTCTTTTCATATCCAACACAAAGTAACGCATATTGCAACTTCAGCTAAAAATTTATTTTAAAAACAACATAAATTGAAATGCTGATCCAATTTATTGAACATAAACCATAAACCCATCCCATAAATCACATCAAGAATCCTAATTTAGCACCGACATATTTTACATCATCAAAGAAAACAACAAGAACAAATATAACAGACATTTTTAACAAAAATCAAAGCAAGCGAAAAATGGCATTTTCGCTCCCAACTTTGAACTAAATAACCTAAGCCACCATATGAAACCTTTTACATGTTTTATAAGCTTAGTTTTAACATTTTAAGACACATTCAAATGTACTTATTCACATTTAATGCTTATTGGGTCGTTATAGATCCTATTTTGCCTAAAATGGCATTTTCTTGCCCAACTTTGAGCTAAGGAACCAAACTTATCATTTAAAACTGTTTACATGTTTTCTGTGGCACATTCAAGGTTTCTAAGACTCATTCTAATGTACTTATGCACATTTAAGGCTCATTTGGTCGATATAGGTCATATTTAAGCTAAACTAAGGCATTTTCGCTCCCATTTTTTAACTAAATGACCTAAGGGCCGATTTTAAACTTATTACATATTTTATAAGCCTAGTTTTAACTTTCTAAGACATATTCAAATGTATTTATTCACATTTAATGCTTATTGGGTCGTTATAGGTTCTATTTTGCCTAAAATGGCATTTTCTCGCCCAACTTTGAGCTAAGGAACCAAACTTATCATTTTAAACCATTTACATGTTTTATGTGTCACATTCAAGGTTTCTAAGACTCATTCTAATGTATTTATACACATTTTAGGCTCATTTGGTCGATATAGGTCATATTTAAACTAAACTAAGGCATTTTCGCTCCCAGTTTTTAACTAAATGACCTAGGGGATGATTTTAAACTTATTACATGTTTTATAAGCCTAGTGTTAACTTTCTAAGATATATTCAAATGTATTTATTCACATTAAAGGTTTATTTGATCGTTATAGGTTCTATTTTGCCTAAAATGGCATTTTCTCGCCCAACTTTGAGCTAAGGAACCAAACTTATCATTTTAAACCGTTTACATGTTTTATGTGTCACATTCAAGGTTTCTAAGACTCATTCTAATGTATTTATGCACATTTTAGGCTCATTTGGTCGATATAGGTCATATTTAAACTAAACTAAGGCATTTTCGCTCCCAGTTTTTAACTAAATGACCTAGGGGATGATTTTAAACTTATTACATGTTTTATAAGCCTAGTGTTAACTTTCTAAGATATATTCAAATGTATTTATTCACATTTAAGGTTTATTTGATCGTTATAGGTTCTATTTTACCTAAAATGGCATTTTCTCGCCCAACTTTGAGCTAAGGAACCAAACTTATCATTTTAAACCGTTTACATGTTTTATGTGTCACATTCAAGGTTTCTAAGACTCATTCTAATGTATTTATGCACATTTTAGGCACATTTGGTCGATATAGGTCATATTTAAACTAAACTAAGGCATTTTCGCTCCCATTTTTTAACTAAATGACCTAGGGGATGATTTTAAACTTATTACATGTTTTATAAGCCTAGTGTTAACTTTCTAAGACATATTCAAATGTATTTATTCACATTTAAGGTTTATTTGATCGTTATAGGTCATATTTTGCATAAAATGGCATTTTCTCGCCCAACTTTGAGCTAAGGAACCTAACTTATCATTTTAAACCGTTTACATGTTTTATGTGGCACATTCAAGGTTTCTAAGACTCATTCTAATATATTTATGCAAATTGCTTCCTGAATTGTTAAGAGTAATAAACCCCAAAGAATGATTTGAGATAATGGTGTCAAACCTTGAAAAAATCATGCTGAGGGCGTGACAGAACTGGTTTGTCCTTGTCAGCATTAAGAAGTCTCTTTTCAGTAGAACTCAACTGAAGATCCTCCGGATTTACCACCCCCGACAAGATTTTAAGTCATTCTCTGTAAGGAACCACTGATTTAAGCTTCTCAGATTCATTGTCTATCAGTCTGTGTATTAGGAAACGCTTTTCTTTAGGATAAACTGCAGTAAGTGTGAGTGTTTTAAGGAAAAAGTAGGTCAAAAAACAACTGAAACAAAGTACCTTGATGCTGTCTATGAAGTCTGATGGAATTTCTTGGTCGATTTTGTCAGATAGCTTGAAATACAGCACCAGACTTATGCCTTCACCATCGCTGTCACCCAGGAACATTGAAGGATTTATTATTGATTTTGAGGTAACTAATTGCATAGAAGACTTGCTGTATAAGGTAAAATATAAAAGAAGATGGGATTTTTTTGATGTAATGAGTAAATGAAGATGCTTATAAACAGATTGAACTTACTTGAAGAAAGTCTCCCCCCGGACCCTAAAAACGGAGGGTGAAATTGCAGACCAAGAGCCTGGTAATGCCTTCTCATCACCATTTGCACAGGGAATGAGCAATCCTGCTTGGGGACGTAACATGTGTGCACCTGACCACAGGTTTGACAGGTTGAGTATTTTTCCATCTACCACCCGTATGTAATAATCATGCAACAATTAGTAAAAAGGAAATCATGCCAAATATGAAAGTGTACTTTAAACAAACAAGAATGTTATGGATGATCCTGCTGACCTCCGAAAACACTGATAAAATCATCATCAGATTCAGATTCTAGTATGCTCACTGAATCAAACCATGCTTCTTCCTGGCAGACTCCTGCATACAGAAAAATATAATCCTTGATAAGACAATCAAGAATTCCTGACTCCAATCATGAAAGTGAAAAAGTACCATTTTCATCGATATGGTTCCAATGCACCTGAGTTAAATGGAAGGATTTATTAGAAACCTCAGATCTCCTGCAAGTAGTGGTGCCTCCCTTGTCAAAGTCAATTTGAACAAACTCGCTCACCGATATGGGGTAAAAACACCAGGACCTACTCAAAAAAGAAAAGGGAGTCAAGACAAACATTAACATCCGTAAACATAATTGTAACCAGTTTAGGAGACGTCGAGACTGCAAACTGTAGTAAAAAACAAAAATTATTCCCTTTATCCCAAAAGTTTATAATCTTAAGGGATGCTTTCTTTCTTCAACTATTATTAACAATTCAGTTCAATAAGGGGCAATTCAGGAAATTTTAGGCTCTTTTGACTCTCGTTTTAGGTTGGGAAAAGGTTTGGGGTAATCATAAAGAGAAAGACAGCTGAAATTTTGGGACACCCAGAAGGCCAGAATGCAGAAAGCTATGTAGATTGTTTACCTTTCTGCAATTGCAAGTTCACATGTAGGAGAGATGGCTTTTGCTTGACTGCTGAGAACAGCAGGTGGAAGAACACGGATTATCTTTAGCACAATGCAGTCTTTACTGTTGTCATGCCACACAGAAGCTGAATAACAGCTTGCTGAAGAAAAAGTAGGAGCTTGATATACAACAGCATTACAGATTTACAAGTGGCAATTCCCAAGCCTTGACATATCCTACAAGGCCGGATATTGAGGATGAAGCAAATGATAAATTCCCAGCAGAGCCTGCAGAGGCGACGTCAAATAATTTGCAATAAAGCAAAACATACTTTGGCAAATGATAAGCATGAGTGCATGACACACACTGCCTCAATTAATTAATTACCAGAAACTCCAAAATAAATAAAGTTAACTCCTTTAACTTCATTCACATGCAGACATTAATTAATCCAGTAGAAAATTTGTAGCGGCAAAAGGAATTGATTAACCCACCGCCAAAATGAACTTCAGCACTAAATAACAAATTTCAGTAGAACAAAACAGAAACTGGAGAAATAGAACAACAACAGAATTACCACTACAAAACAGCAACAATAGACACCAACATCCACAACACAACACATTCAATCAAGACCTAATAATACCCTATTAAAACAAAATCAGGGAACATATAACCAGGCTTCTCTGTTTGTCCTTAGCATTCATCCCCTCATTAAAGGCTCGCTCATTCAGTCATTTTAACCTCTTGATAACTATCAGATTGATCCAACAAGAAATTTCATCCCCTCGACTCTACAAAAGGGTAAATTTCTCCCCGCTTAGTGATCAAAATTAGACATCACAAGACTCACAAGAACAAGACACTACAAACACGATTAAAACACAAAGTAATATAATAGCCCAGTTAAGGACCATGCAGCGGCTCCTATTCAATCAGAGACCAAAGCAGCGGCTCCTTTTCAATCAGAAGAATTGGTTCTGTATTTTGTAAAGGCTGAGTCATACGGAGTAGTTTATTTGCTTTATACGGAGTATCATCTTTAGTATTGCAAGATACAAGGATGTGACTGCTAGTACGAAATGTTATACAAGTTCAAAGCAGAGTCTGCTCAATTAAGATTTAATAGTTACATATGCCATTACTAAGTGACTATCAAGTTACTATGCTTCCCATATAAGAAAGGTAACAAATTACCAAAAGTGCGAAGGTTCTGTATTTTAACTCCAGAATATTCAAACAGCCTAAGAAACTACTCAAAATAAGGAACCACTTTGAATATTATGGAGTTAGCAACTACTCCAGATAAAAGTGAAAAGGTTCTGCATTTTAACTAATAATAATGGTTCAAACTAAAGAACAAACATGATAGGTTAAAGATGATCTTTCAGCGACTTCTTCCATTTTATAACAGAAAGATATTATCCATGCCATCTTATAAGCTACAATCCCCATGAAGTTGTATATAGAGTAATTTAAATAACTGAATTAAGAGGCCAAAAATTAAAAGCATAAATCTGCACCCGCTTTTCTATGATGCTAATAGCAAGCTTGTAAACAACATTAGTTAATGTTCCCATAAGCTGATATCTATCACCTTCAGACCCAAGATTAATACAAATCATTAACCTTAAAACTGATAATTAATTGACAATTCATATAAATTATAAATGTCACAAATTCAAATTACAATCTCAACCAAACCTTGACAAAGAATAATGCAAAATTTTGGTCAAAAATAGTAAGTGTTAGACGAAAAAGAGAGAACCTGAGAATAAGAAACTGGAATGGCAACTGGACAAGATTTTGGTGTCTTTACCCTACTGCACTGATATTTAGATAAGCAACTATTTACTTGTGTCTTTACCCTAAATATTGCAGTAAGCACTAACACGTCGAATGTTGAATAAGCATTACCTAACTTCCTATACACCATGAATTGGATTGCCTTCTTACTGGAATGATATGCAACCCCGCCTAACACGCATATCTTGCATACCACACCTAAAATTCCTCTAAAATAACCTAACCTCCTTTATTGATCCCATATTACAAAGCATATCACTATACAAAGATCAGATTTTCATAGCATATCATTATAAAGTGCAGATCAGAACCCCAGACATATCTTGTGGTTTTTACGATTTGTCAAATAAAACCCAAACCATCAAGACCTCAAAAACAAACCCCATATCAGAAAGATGTAAACATAAACAAAGAGACGATAGCAAAACCTATAATACCTGAACAAAAGCATGAGCATGGGTAACATCCAATGGCCTTTCCCTTCAAGACAGTATACATTCAAAGAAACAAAATAACAAAAACAAAAAACTGAATTAATCATAATTAAAACGATAATCAAAAAAAATTCTTAGATTACCAATTCTAGAATTCGAAATATTGTCACAACAAACTTTACGATCGAAAAAAAAAAATTGAGTAGTACCTAAAGCAATACATGGAAAAGCCCTTGGTTCTGGAATCGCAAGATTGTTCATCTCCTACGCATCCACATAAATTAACAGCTACAATCAAAAATAGAAAAAAGGCAACTGAAAATCAAAAATGAAGAAAATTGAACAAAAGTTGAATCAATTGAAATCAAAATGATCCGATTTAATCATAAAATTAACATATTCATGCAACAAAAACGCTAAATCAATTTGCCAATTCAATTAAAAACCCTAATTCAGCAATTACAACCGAAAATAGAACCCTAATGTAACAAAACCAGAGAAGATAGAATTATACCAGGGAGGAAGAAGACGAAGTGAGAGTGTTGATTGCAAGCTGGAGGAGGAGAGAAAACTCCGGCAATCGCAATCCATAGCACATTCTTTTCTTCAATTTCTGATCTTCACATCCGTAGAAGACAGAATAATCTGGAAAGTACGTGGAGATAAAAAAAAATGGAAGAAAATGAAGAGGAGAGATCGAAGAAAATTAAGAGGAGAGAGCACCGGCATATTCACAGAGGAAAGAGAAAGGGTGAAGAAAGAGGGAGCAACTCATCAGGAGTTCTGGGAAACCCGCACAAGAACAAAGAGGAAGGGAAGCAGTGGAGGTGAAGACTGAAGAGGGAGAGATGGCACAAGATCAACGGTGGATGAAGAAGCGACGTGGCATAAGCTGGACAGAAGGGCAATGAGTAATAAAGACATATGAGTGGGGGCAAAAACGGCAGAACACTATTGCTGCAATAGTAACTCCAAGTTTACATGTTTTAAAGTGTTAGGATTTATTTTCTTTCCCTTTTTTTTTTCTTTTTCTTTCCTTTTCTCCTTTTGTCCTTTTCTAAAACCTCCCGTATTCATTTGGGGGAGTTCTTGTCCTTTTTGTTTTTTTTCACTTTTTATTTTCTTCTTTCTTTATTTCTTTATCCTTTTTTTTACTCTCTTTTCCTTTTCTATTTTTTTCTTTTCCATTTTTTTCATTCATCTAATTAGCAAGTGGTATAAATACCATTTTTTTTAGATCTATGGGGGGAATGTACATAATTAGTCTCATTTTCTAGGGTTTTAGTTTTAGGGAGAGAAAAGTGAGAAAATTAAATGGGTTGAAATTGGATTTTGAAAAATCAAAGATGGGGAAATTGATGATTTGGAGATTTCCACCATTTGATCAATGAGATTTTCTTTACTCTTCTCTCTTCATTTATTGTCTTATTTATTGTTTTATATGTTTCTTTGATTAGATTAGTTTCTTGTTTAGTTTTATAATTAAATCTTTAAATTAGTTGTTGTTTTGCTTAGAATCATGTTATTAGTTGTTAATTCTATAAATTTCATATTTTTATGATTATGGAGTAGTTTATTGATTAGGGTTTGGTGAAAACTCAACATTGATTGGTTTGGGTGTTTGTGATTGAAAATTAGGGATTTTCATGATTAAATTATTACATGTTTAGGCATTTCCAATACATGTTGCATTTAACTTGATCAATTAAGTGTTCCATGATTGCTTGGAGTAGTCTAGTTGGGTTGAAAAGGGATTAAAGACCTAAACTTGATTATGTAGTTGAATTAGGACTTTGATTCGCCACGGGTATGATAGGGTAGAACGAGAGTTCATCCTTGATGCTTAGGGAAATTGCTCGCATGTCGGGAGATGGTTGGAGCTATTTGTGAATTCAACGCTTATCATGTAGTGCTTGTGAATCTTCCCCGTTTTCAATTCTCTTAGGTTCAATCCATGATTTGTTGTTGTTTGACCCATTCCCTAATCTCGTTTACTTTTGATTTCTTAGTTTAGTTGACTTAGTTTTAGTTGGTTAGTTGACTTTCCAACTCGTTTCGA
This sequence comes from Spinacia oleracea, assembly GCF_020520425.1. Taxonomy (NCBI): domain Eukaryota; kingdom Viridiplantae; phylum Streptophyta; class Magnoliopsida; order Caryophyllales; family Amaranthaceae; genus Spinacia; species Spinacia oleracea. The sequence goes on along the minus strand of NC_079488.1, from coordinate 7,662,163 downwards.
CCTAGCTTATTGTTCGATTAACATAGATTAGTGCGCCTTAGTCCTTGTGGATTCCGACCCTTGCTTACTACTTTACTTGTGTTTAGTGATTAGTTTAGGTAATTTGTTTGATTAGGAGAGACTAGTAACGACCTATTTTTCCCCCCGATCAATTATGTTTTTACTATGACATAGTGATAGAAAATGATGGTTGATGCTAACAAGTTTGAGAGAATTCATTTTTTTTTTTGTTAAATTAATTCTGAAATAGGGGAGTTATGCTTCATGGGTCATGTGTAGTGATTAAATGTGACTGAAACAAGTTTTTGTATGCCTGCCCAAAGATTTATAGCTTTCACTTAGAACTATACAGGTGTCTCAATTGTTAAATGAAAAAAAGTGTATGATTAGGTTTGTCCTTCAGATATCTTATTTGCTTTTGAAGTTAAGTGACAGACCAATTGAGATGTGCTCAATAGGGTCAATATATTGTTCTTTGGGATATAATTTGCTCAACAAACTATTTTTTTTCTTGAATCCAATGAGAACTCTTTAACTTTGAATCCTTCATATATAGAGTTTCTTGTCATCAGCCGGTCGTGTATTCTTCATATGTGAGAACATGATATTGTTGAAAATTAGTGTGAAGTTACTTGTTTAGTTGATCTTAAGAATCTGTAATGAAGTTACTAACTATTGGTATGATTTATTAATAATTTGGTTTGTTTTTTTATTTCCAAAATTATCATACTACGAATTATAAAATTGAAGAAATGTAGCATTCTTATTCGTGAATACTGTAGTTTTATTTGAAGCAGTCATAAGATAATGATATTAAGTGGAATGTTTGAAGCAGTCATTAATTGGGGATTATCGTCAGTCATCCCTTCTCTTTCAGACTAAGGCAATGTTTGTTTTATAACGTTAGTGGTTCTGATGTTCATTATGTCTAGGATAATTTGATTTGACAGCTTGCTATATGAGACTAAATGTCCATAAAGCACTGCAATCTGGCTGTGGGCGAGCAAAGTGAAAGCCTAACTTTACTTATTCCTGCTCACACATCATGCTTTTCATAATAATTGTTTCTCATCTTCATTATGCAGAATAATTGCTTCGTATCTTCATTATGCAGATGTAATCCCCCGTAATTCTATACATTGTTTATATATTTTTTTACGCATATTTAATATATTTAAATACAATTTGCGGATTTTAGAAATGAATATCTAATTAAAATATAATTATTTTATTACATTTTGAATATTTTAATGATTTATGAAATCAAAATTTAATTTTGAATTTTACGCTAAAACGGAATTCGAATTTTGAAATCACGTTCGATTAAAATTGGAAAACAATCCCAACCATTTTGGATTCATCAACCTAAATCCTACTCCTAGCCCAATTGGGCAAAGCCCAAACCAATAAACCCAACACAATACTCCCTTCCCCTTTTTCCTAATTCACGTGAAACTAGAGGAAAGAAAAAAAAGAGAGAACTCTTTCCCCTATTCACGTAACTGCTCCTCCTCAACAATCCCCTCCTTGCTGCCGCCGCTCACACCGCCGGACCCTCCTGCACGTCACCGGAATCTTGTCGACGCCGGTAACTCTCATCCTCTTCTCCGTCGTTCCTTTTTTTTTCCTCTGTTTTCGTTCTTTCTCTTCCCCTCTGTTTTTCGTGCTTCCCTTAACCCTTCGCATGTTGCAGCAACCTGATTCGCGCAGCCACCGCCAAGTCGCGCCACCGTGTGCCGCCGTGCCCAGCCCCTGCCGCGAGCCACCTCTGTCCGCCGGCTCTCTCTCTCCTCCTTCTCGAATTGGTTACTTTCTTAAACCCTAAGTAACTAATTATTTTAAATTAAAGTTTGTTAATTTAGATTATGTTCTTCATATTAAATTTATGATTTTTATGGTTTGAACATGATTTTCAGATTTGGGTTGAGATTAAAAACGAATTAATTTTCAGTTTTGATTAATTAAAATTAAGTTAGGGCTTAATCATGATTTATTAATTTGAATTATGTTTTCTTGAATTAAAGTTATGGGTTTTGTGATTTAAATTATAAATTTAAGATTATATGAATTTTATAATAAAGTTATTAATTTTCAGATTATCTAATTACATTGAAATATTGGTTTTGATTGATTAAAGTATGAAATTCAAGGTTTTTATGATTATTAATCATGATAGGTTGAGTATGAATTATTGAATTGGTTGTTTTGAGATACTAGGAACGTAGATTGACCTTGGTGAAGCTTTTAAATGAATTTATATTGCTGAAAATTTAAAGTACGATGTTTGCAAAAAGTTTTCAACGAATTTCAATCACTAGTTCAATAATTATGATGCAAGGAAAGCAAATGTTTAAGTTTTGATATTGGGGAAAGTTCTAAATATGTTTAGGATGCATTTAGAATGCTTTATTATGGTTGCCAATGATTAGAAATTGATTGGGATTACTTGTTGGTTGTTTAGGCGGAGAATTCTCTTTAGGCGACTTTTGAAAGTGTTAAAGTGGTCTATCAGTTTGTTTACACAAGGTACGTACATACCTGAAACCATGTTGAATTGTTGATGAACTTGGTTATGTTGATATCGTTGATGAATTTAGTCAGGTTGAATATTGCATGTTTAATACTGTTGGTTAGACATATTGAACCTATATTGCATTTTGAGGATTATAGCATGTTAGTATGGATGATTGATACAAACATGTTTGATTGGGAACACTAGATTACTTTGTATATAATTCAGATCAGTGGATTGTTGTTCCCTTTTAGCTTTTCACTACTTTATGAGGGCGAGGACCTCATTTAGTAAGTTGAAACCTTATACCCATATACAGGGTTGATCAGTATTAAAGGAAAGATTGGAGTTAATTGGAATGAGTCTTGTTTGATGCCTTTGTGATCACTTACTTAATTCCAAGATAAAAACAGTTGTAAATAAATGTGGATTGTATGCCTTATGTGATTGTTGAGTCATAACAGGGTGTCAATTTGTAAATCATGTAAAGTGAAACTGAGTAGCAATAGCTTTAGACTGTGCACGTCTAAAGTGACGGACAAACATGAGTTGGGGTTCATGGTGGTAGCCCATGGCCTTTAATTCGGACCGGATTGATCACCGTGTCCTATTTTTATTCAAACGTTCCTCGATATCGCAGGTCACTGAGGTTACGGAGTCGCGCACGTACCTCGTCTTCCTTAGTGAAGCCTCTAGCTAGAAAACTCGGTCCATTGTCTATTTCAACTAAAATAATATTATTGTTATAAGTCTAGCCTAGTCTAGTCAAGTATGGTCGTCAAACTATCATGTTTGTCTGCCCTTATTTATGTTCATTAGTATCATGTTAGGATGGTTCGTTTGATAGTATCATGTTAGGATTATTATTGCTTTTAGTATGTAGTACTCAGCTTTGCTGATTACGTACTTTGTTTGTGTGTGTTGATCATGGCTATGCCTTATTGATCCTGTGATTACCCATCTTTGGTGAGCAGTCTCTAAGGATCAATAAGCGTTGTCCATCTACAGGTTTGAAGATGATGCATCATTGGGATCGGGATTAGAGAGCTTGTAGTTATATTTGTTTTATTAAGTGATTTGGGTTGTTAACTTGGATTTGAAAGTTGTCGTACTATTCGTATTTCCTTATTTCCGTTAATTGGTTTTGGACTTAATATGTAATCGATTATTTATGAACCTAAAAGTTAGTTTTATGTTTTCCGCTGCAAAATTCTGAATAAGCCGTTACGTTTTCACACGGGCGATAATACTTTGACAATTCTCTATAGTTATATTTATAAAAGGGTTGTTTTAGAAAAAGAGAATTGTCGGGGTGTTACAAAGTGGTATCTAGAAGCTAAGGTTTTACTTAGCTAATATATCAACATTTTGAAGCTAAGGTGTTACAAAGTGTTACAGTTGACATGCTGACCCACTTGGAGGTAACTCTCTTGTGTTTTCTTGAATATTTACAGGTCTCCTTTAATTATTTCATTAAAGTTGGAATTCTGTTGCACTCTGTAATATGCTAAGGGATTGCGTTGTAACCGATCAATTCAAGCTTTTGTATGCTTATTCGTTTTCTTTGCTCTATCTATAAGAAGTCTGTTATGCTTTCAATATTGAACAGTTTGAGGAGCCTGTTTCTTCGAGTGAGGGCTCATTGGTGAAGGTCGTAAATGCGACATGTGAATCAAGCACCGCTGCTTGTCCATCTGATGTAGTTGTTGCTACCTGATCTATCTCCATGGAACTCAAATGTCAACGGCTCAATTTAGTTTTACATTGATATATGTGAATAGAAGAGTGGTTAAACTATTGCTTTTTGTTGATTGCACATTGTAATACTTTTTGAGTTGATATATAATTTTTGTCTCATTTTTATTATGAGCGTATGTTATTGTTTATATGTTAATAAGAAACATACATTTATCTATATGTTATTGTTTATTTTTTTCTTTACAAGTGCTTGGGGTTTTCCTTATACACCAAGTACTTGACATGTTAAGTGGTTGGGGTTTTTCGTAAACCCCAAGCACTTGACATATCAAGTGCTTGGGGTTTAATAAACCCCAAGCCCTTTATTTGTCAAGTGCTTGGGGTCAACCCCAAGCACTTGAAATTTTATAAAGTGCTTCACCTCCAAGTGATGGGGGCATAATCACCAGCACTTGAGGGCTTTTTCCCCCAAGCACTTGATGTTTTTCTACTAGTGAACGATTCAAGATGGGGTTTTTCGATTGCCTGAATTTTTTGAGAAATGGGGTTTTTGATTATTGGGAATTTGAGAAATGGGTTTTTGATTATATGGAATTGGGAATTTGAGAATGGGGTTTTTGATTATTTGGAATTGGGAATTTGAGAAATGGGGTTCAACGATTCAAGATGGGGTTGTCGATGCTTCGCTTTTCCGATCTTCCTCCATTTTCTGTACTCCTTTCTAAATTTAATTTGCAAAACCTCTTACTTCTTGCTGAGAGTTTCGGATTCAGGATTAGGATTGGAATCCATTGACGAATTGGCGATGGACTTGGCAACGTCTTCGGCAGGATTCGCCATGTTTGACGGCGTAGAATAAGAGGAGATGTGGCGGAGGAAAGAGAAAGGGGGTGGTGGTTGAGGAATAAATCGACGCCGTAGGGCGGCGGAGAGAGTGGGGAAGTGAGAGAGTGGGTGTTTTTTGAGGGAAGAACATAGGAAGAAGGAAGAAGGAAGAAGAAAGGTCAGGGGGTAGAAGTTGAAGGAGGGATAGAATAGTAAAAGCACACTAACTGAGACTTAACACCGTAAGTCATTAAGGGTCACTAAGGGTATTTCATGCGAAAAAATGAAACCTGAGGGGTACCTGGTGAATTACTGAAACAACTAGGGTACCTGGTGAATAAACTTAAACCTCGAGGGTATCTCATGAAATATCCGCCATTCACAAGTACACCAAATTGATTGATCATTCCCATCCTAAAAGTTCTTCAATATCATGAGACATGAAAGAACTTTTCTACGACCACAATGTGAATGATTTCCACAGATCTTGTAAACCAGCAAAATCAAGCTTTACTTAAACTAGTGAAATATACACAATTCAAAACTGCAGCGATCTTTACTCTTCCTATAATACATGATGTGGTTGGGGCGTAGCTTAGAATCTCTTTCCTTATCAGAGATCCGCCAAAACTCTACTCTCCCATCCCAGTTTTGAGCACTAATATTCATTCCTTCACATGTAAAGATCATCATCTGCATATTCAAACTCCTGCACATGTTTGATCGCAACTAGTACAAGCTGCTTGAATTTTCTTGACAGGTAGAAGATCATCTGCAAATTCAAAGACTCACACATTAACCCCTGCACATATTTGATCACAATAACTAGTAGAAGCTCTGCTTGAATTTTCTAACATCAAAACTAGACTCCTCAAAAATCAACATAGCCTAAAACCCGACCCAAACATATTGGGTCTTGAACAAGATTTTTTCACCTGTAATCCGGTTTCATCCGAACCCGAACAACCCAGAAAGTAATGGGTCAATACCCGACCAAACCCATTTGAACCTGGCCGATTGAAAATCGTTGTATTTATAGTAATACATGAGTTTTTGAGGAATTTTAAGCACAATAAAAACGTTACTAATTTAATATTGTTGGGTGTAATTTGATTTTGATTTGAATAATACGGAGTACGCCATTACAGACATGGCTGTATTTGACTAAATATAAACTTGTGTATGAAATTTTGTGTTATGGGTCTTGATCAGGCCTTATAAACCCGAACCCGAAAGTAACTTTTTATAACCCAACCAAACCGGCCCGGCCCGTTTGACAGATCTAAATGCAAAAACCAAACCTGAAAAGAATTTCCTCAAAGGATCCTACGCTTCTGCGGCTGTTGTATCTTCAGTTTCATCAGCCAAAACTGTTTCTTCCAACGGTTCTGCAACCTCTCCTCCCTCTGCAGCCTCCTCCGTCGTTGAACTTAGTAGCTTTTCCCTAAGCGTCGTTGCCAGCTCTTCTCTTTCACTTGCATTCTCATTGAGATACCTTTTAAGTGCTTCTTTCCCGTGGAGATTGTGGCCATTGAAGTTATAATGACTGCCTGCCTTTTTAATTAGTTTGTGCTTGACACCCAAGGTTATGAGCTCTGCGACCCGGCATATGCCCTTGCCAAATTCGAGTTCGAACTCAGCAGTTCTAAAAGGAGGTGCATGCTTATTCTTTATGACCTTCACAAGGACTTGACTCCCGATAGTCTGCGAAACGAAACATTACAGAAGGTTAAGGGATATAGATGGAAACCTGCATCAGATCACATTTTTTTTCTTAGATATATAAAGTAATGTTTAATGTGATATACTCCCTCCGCTCCATATTAGTTGTCTCATTTGGTGAAAAACACGGGTATATTAAGAAACGTGAAAAGTGTGTAAGAAAAACAATGATTGTGAGTGTTTTTACGGAGAAGGGGATAAAGCAGATGATTGTTTATTGATAAAGTACAAATAAAAGTGGATGTGGGGATGGAAAAGTGGAGAATGGGTAAGAAAAAACAATCATAATTTATGGAAAAGTGAAGGATGTTTGCATGTCCAAAAATAGAAACAGGACAAGTATTTTGGAACGCCCAATACAGGACAAGTATTATGGAACGGAGGGAGTACTTGTTCTTGGTCATAATAGAGTTGGAAAATAATACCTAGCCAGATTTAATATCTACACTGATTTTACATGGCCAAGAACTTAGTAACTGCCATGCTATAGCAAATGAAACTTTCGGAAAATGACAGAGATTTCAAAGAATTTGACTTGAAAGAATTTGGAAAATGACCCAATTTATGTCCCAGGCAGTAGAAACATGCAAATATCAGATACTTGTCAACTGGTACAGATAAGAGATAACAGAACCATTGATCCAATTGGGGAAGTCACCAGAATACATGGTCACACAAAACCATAAAGCTAACATTGATATTGGAATACTCTATAAGTTGCTACTGGAATATACCTCTTCTCCTATCTTGACAAATCCAATTCTCCTGATGTTCAAACGCACTGACGCATAGAACTTCAAAGCATTACCGCCACAAGTAACTTCGGTAGGACCGCCAAATCCAAAAGTTGAAATCTTTGCTCTCACCTGAACAAAATGTCATCCTGTCAGGAATTTAAGACTGACATTTTTTTTCATCCAAAGAGTACAGAAAGATTTACAGCGAAAGAGCCAAGAAACAATGAACATACAAATGCTTAAGAAAGAACATCAACATGAAAAGATTGTTGATAGCAAATACTCTTACAAGTGATTTTACTGACTTCTCAAATAGTTCATAAACAATCCTCAAAAACAGAATATAACTGTTCCAGTTCATAACTGGGCTTGGCATTCTAAAATGGGATACAGTTTCTATCAAATAGAAGATATTTTTCATAACCATAAAGAGGACTGAGGAGTACAATTCTAAAAATATTAGATAGAACAATTCTAAAAATATTAGATAGATATCTACCTGATTCAAAAATAGCAATATACAATTTGATTGAGACAGTGAATGGCTTAATTTTCGAAGTGCTTGGCTCATTAATCTTGCTTGCATAGCCACGTGTGCATCACCCATTTCACCATCAAGTTCTCCTTTCGGCACAAGGGCAGCAACCTGCAGCCAAGAATAAATATCCGAGTGTATAAAGAGATCGTAGAGGTCATGCTATACATAATCAAATATGATTGAACACGAAAACCACGTGGATAAAAGAGCATCGTGCAGGCCACATTAACATAGTTTATTAAAATGAATAAAATACACTGAGCAACAATAGGTAATATAAGTGCATTAACAAACTACACAACCCAAAACAAAGGGAAAAAGCAACTAAGCAAGTGTATGTAACTGTATACATGATTACATATACAAACAAATACACTTTTAAAGGACTGCGAAGTAGTAGAGAGAGAGGAAACAAAAACTTTAAGGGAGAAGGGATCCTTGCTTACACTATCAACCACCACAACATCAACTGAACCACTTCGGATGAGGGTATCCACAAGGCTAAGAGCTTGTTCACCACAATCTGGCTGTGAAAGAAGCAAATTTTGAGTATTTACACCAATAGCTTCAGCCAGAGATGGATCAAGAGCATGCTCAGCATCAATGAAAGCGCAGTAGCCTACATAAATAAACGAGAGCATGCAAGTCAACAAATAGAAAAGAAAAAAAGAAAAAAAAATGGGATGAGACATCAGTAAGGAAATGTTAAATCAAACTCAACCCTAAAAAGTAAAATGGTAATGACTAGTAAAATACCTATGCAGACAGTGGTGAACGAAGAAAAGGTTTCATCATAGAAGTTGTTATTCATCCTCTCCTCTCAAATAAACAATGGAGAAATAACAAATTGGAGGATATGACGACCATAAGATGCAAAGCATATAACTTACGGTAAGAGACGACGGATGATCATGATACTGAATTATCTAAATGTTTTCAAACTAAGGCCTAATATCCTACATAATATTATCATCACATAAGCTTTGAAGTGCAGAAAGAATACTTAAAGAGTTAAAGGTGGAAGAACTTATGAGAAGGCATGACAAAAAAGAAGTCAAAGTACTGTCCAATCAAAAAATGGAAAAGTATATTGACACAGACAATTAGAGGTGTGTAGAAATGTTGAAGGGAAGGACTACCATAGGACCATCTATAAAATAACACATGTTAGACAAACTTACCATCTACTCGGCATAAATCAGACTATGATAGAGAATAGGCAAATTAAATTATAGCTAATTAGCTACTCCATAACAAAATATAAGTAGATAGGTGAAAGGCTATTAAGTATCATAACCTCCATGCTTCTGTGCTTCAGCAATTACATGTAGCGCTAGGGTAGTCTTCCCAGACGCCTCTGGCCCAAAAACCTCGACCACACGCCCCTACAAAAATTCAAAACAAATATCATGATCATCAGCATAAAAGAAAGGTGAAATATGCTGGACTTGCACTATTATGTTACCTGCTATAGGTAAATTTTCCAGAATACAACCTCAAAATATACGGACATGAAGAAGGATAAATACAGCTATTCCAAATACCTACGAGGCTATAAATTAAATGAAAATCTATAACATGTCTACACTATCTTAGCATGACCATAAGATGTTTACATTTCCCGCATATACATCTACAAATACAAGGAATATCTAACGGGAACAAGTCCATAATAGGAAGTACCTTAGGAAATCCTCCAATTCCTAATGCTATGTCCAGAGAAAATGAGCCAGTAGACACCACTGGGACATTTCTAGGTGTTACAGATCGACCAAGCCACATTATAGATCCCTTTCCAAATGAAGCCGTTATCTGGTCTAAGGCTTGTTGAAGAGCTAACTCTTTCTGTGACAAGCCTTCCTCGTTAGAGTCACTTGCCTCTGATTTAGATTTCTTCCGACCTTCACCAACAAACCCATAAAAGTTGACACTTAGCAATTGAATGGAAAAGCCAAAAAGCATCATCACTACTAAATTATTTATGCATATCAAAACTGCTTCTCTTCAACAAAAAGAAGGTTCTGTATAGCCTAGCTGACAACGTTTCCAGGTGTTATGGCTGTCTTTATCAAAATGAAGTACTAGGGTAGGGTGTTTTAGCTGACTTTATCCAAACAAAACAAAAAAGACCTTTGAGACCTTAACCTGTATGAAGAGTCAAATGAACTCGGAAATCCACAAGCCCATAACAGGTAGTGTGTATCGGGGAAGAAAGTGGAGGCTCAAAAGCAAACGGAAGTTGGATGTTGCCCGCCAAATTTAGATATTAGTACCGTGAACAATGCACTAAAGCCTCATTTATATGGTAAAGGATAAAATGCTTATCGGAAAGCATCACCACTACTTATAATCAAAAGGAACAATACATCTCAAACCAAGCTTTACATGATAAAGAAACACAATGATCAACACCCAATCTAACATGACACAATAAACAAACAGCGATATATAATCAAACCTCCTCCAACAACACTTTCAGCATTTTTAATCAATTCAACCACACAACATAGATAAAGAAACAAACATCCTATCAACTTTGTAACAATCTCACCTATAGGCAATACTTCAATAAACAAAAACTTGAAATAACTTAGCACCTTTTGAAGAGAAATCTCTACACTGAAAAGAAGAGATTCCCAATATCTCTCTCTGGAAACTCTGCAAGCAGTAAAACAGTCAGTAAATGAGAAACCTTCACAGCATTCAACTTAAAATAGTACCAACAATGCCCACTCACTCAACAAACTGCGCAGAAACAATAACAAAAGAAGAAAAAAAATCTACCTTCCACATACAATTTGAAATTATCTTCGCTTTTCTAACAAAAATTGAGGTGCTACCTCGGTCCGAACTTAGTTATATTAAGGCTCCGTTTGTTTTGACAGAAAACCCTTTTCCGGAAAATGATTTTCCCATTTTCCTTTGTTTGTTTTGTTAAGGCACGAAAACAATTTCCACACATGTGGAAAACAACTTCCTCTGGGGAAAACCAACTTTCAAAAAGAAGATTTTCCATTCTAATCAATTACACTTCCTTTTCTCTCATCTTATTTCCACTTCTATGTTCTTTCCAAAACAAACAAAGGAAGACTATTTTCCGTTTATCCATTACCTTGAAAATTGTTTTCCATGGAAAATCATTTCAGTTGAAACAAAGGGTAGACAATTAGTTGCGGACAAAGAGAGTAAATCATTTTCCTTCTTTCTTCAACATTTAAGTATTTATCAATACCCATAAACATGCATTTATTTTCTCATTTTCTGCAGCACTGTAAACTACTAGTCAATTTTATTTTATTTTTAAAATCAAAAAATAAACCCAAATAAATTGCAAATACTCTTCTTTGTCAAGAAATACAATAAGCATGAATAATCAGGCAAAAAAAATACACAAAATTAAAAATAAAAAAAAGCGTCAGAGTGAGAGTAACAGACCTCCGGTTGAAACAGAGAGCGTCGCAAAGAAGAAGCGTGGCGAAGAAGCCTCGCCATGGGAGATAAGTTTGTGCTTGAGAAGTTGAAAAGGCTTTAAAAAAAATAGGAGAGAGAAAAATGTTAGAGCATTTTCTGCAAGAAATTGGGGAATTTGAAAGAGGAAGAAAGAGGGATACTGTGTGTTTTTACTGGTTTTTAGGGTTTATGGAATGAAAATGGACACCTCCTGGGTTTTGTGTCGCAAACTGCGGGGAGGTTTTCAGTTTTTCCCTCCTTTTCAAACTTCTTCTTCTGTCGGGAGGAAATCGGAGTTATGTGGTGGGTCCATTTTAAAAAGTTTCACATCATTTCTGATTAACGTTTCGTTTGATTTGATTTATTTTGTCTAAATTAATTTAAATTTATTTTATCGGAAATAAACTTATTTATAAATGAAAATGTGTGAAATAGCTAATACTAAGTTAAAATAAAACTGTTATATATATTAATTGCTATATTTTATATATTAGACTACATTTAAATCCGTGCGATGCACGATTGTATGACATATAACAAAATTAACTTTATTGTATGTTATAACTTTATTGTAATTACAAAATACAACAACAATATGTAGGATTGATATATTAGTTTATAACCACATTTAATTTAGTTTACGCTAAATAATTTTACACACTCCCCTATAAAATTGCACCCCCTCACAAAATAAACAAAATGGCATACAGACTGTTATGGGTCGTTTTGTACGACGTGAGGTCAACGTTTGAACGGGTCAACGTGAATAAGATCGTATCGGTTAACTCCTACATTTAGGGAGTCGTTGTGGCTGAATCGAGGAATACTTGGAGGGCAAGGTCAAATCGATTGGAGATTATTAAGCAAACAGTTGAGGATATCAAGGAGCTAACAACATTATTCCCTCAACAAGGCTAGACCCAGTGTTATATAAAGACGGCCAATACCTACGGTAAAGAAGGGGCCCAACTATCAACCTCTACTAAATACTCCCCATACCTAGCCACTACATTCCTCCACTTACCCCACTAATATCCATTCTCCCCACTACTATTGTTTAACCATTACTTTGCTATACTCCATGAGACCTACGTATATTTCACTATAAATACTCCATTTCCTTATAATGAAGAGGGGATCCCAGAGACACATGCATCCTTTTCCCAATACCTTCGGGTCATTACAGCAAAGCCCAATATCGTATAGTTACTCATTCGCAAGCACCTTCCTCGACTATCCCAATCCACTCGTGTGTTCCCTTTTACTCATGCTTTATCAATTAGCTATATTTACATTATACACATTGTACATGTACTAATCTAGGCTATTTACGCCGACAACATAGTGGATTGGTGGACTCAATGCCACCCGCAGTTTTTATCCCTTTCGGGTTTTCCGCGTCACCATCTCTTGTCTCGTCTCTCTTTATTTTCGGTCATTTATTTCCTGTCATTTGCATACTTTATTTTATCTAGTCGTCTATGTCCCAACCAAAGGTCGTCCATACGAAATTTGGCATAAACAGTTTGGCGCCGTCTGTGGGGAGATGGTTAGATTTATATTCAAACACATATCCACAAATATCCTCTCAAACACAATATCCGACCCACTTGGGTTCACCAATAAAGTTGTCGCCAGGCTATGGATTGTTGTCATACTTTGTCGCCACCATGAGATGGAGCTACGTCAGGGCACATGTCGTCAACATGACAGGTGTCGTCGACGGGTCAAGTGTCGTCGACGGTCAGGTGTCGTCGACGGTCAGGTGTCGTCGACGGTCAGGTGTCGTCGACGGGTCAGGTGTTGTCGACCGGTCAGGTGTCATCGACGGGTCAGGTGTCGTCGACGATCAGGCATCGTCGACGGTCAGGCGTCGACGGGTCAGGTGTCGTCGACGGGTCAGGTGTCGTCGCCAGGCTCGTTGGTCGATGGAATGTGGAATGACGTCAGGGTACATGTCGTCGTCAGATCAGGTGTCGATATCAGCAGGTGTCATCGCTAGAAGTGACGCGTCTCAGTGGTCGAATTCAACCTAGATGATGCATATCGTGACAACAACGACACTAACGCTTGATGAAATCGAAAATAGGTTTCGTTCTAGACGTCACGGACCATCATGCAGATGTCACCACAAACAAGATACAATATGAGTTGTCTCGTACCTTGATAAGATCTCGAGACGATTTGATCACTTGACGTCGCAAGAAGTATGGTATAAAACTCAACCCCGGTGATTTTAATTTAAACTAATATTGTTTCTAGTCCTTGTTGTCACTAAAACAGATGCGAACACGTGACGTCATCCACCAATGACATGACGTCAACGTAGTTTCGTCCGACGCCACCTCCACATCAGTCGACGACGTCTCCAAAAACGAAGACGACAAATGGAGATTCAACAACAAATTGTCGGCAATACTAGATTTTGTGGCTAACTTCAGTCCAAGTATCAAATAGGAGAATTTGTAGTTGTCCTGAAGTCTCCACAGGGGAGCAAGGGAGCATATAGTATACTCTATCTCATTTAATTTTCACATAGTATACTTTACTTGATTTGCTTTTTATATAGTATGCTTTGCTTGTTTTAATTTACAAAAGCACTTTGAAATATATGTTATACGTTGTTATCTCACTTTTTGTACTAACGTCGTCACCACTTGTCGTTTAATCATGTCGTGTCGCCAAGTATTGTCTTGTCTAAGGGTATTGACGTGTCGCTTGGCTAGGTCATAAGTACATCAGACGACCGACGTTAGAAGGCAGGTGACAAGGTATTGTCTTGTCTACAAGTACTGACGTGTCGCTTGGCAAGGTCGTGAGTAAAGCAGGCGACCAACGTTAGAAGGCCGTGAGCATATAGTATATATACTTTATTTGATTTAAATTTTATACGATATTTTTGATGCGATTTAATTTTCGAAAGTATCTGAATTATTATTACCATGTTGATGCATGTCACTTGTTATGATTTCAAGTTTAGTTAAAAGTAAACTTTTCATATGAGAATGTGGTTGTAGACAAGATGTTAGCCAGGTACGTAACATCGGGGGCTCGACATCAAATGACTATTCACACAACCGGACCCAAAAAACGTAACGCCTCAAAGTGACTTCCCACATCAACATTGCCAAGCCTACAACACAATCACCTCTCAAAAAATTAACCTTTCGCCATCACACTTTCCATGTCATCATATTTTCACCCCCCCACCAACATCAAACCACTTGACATCATAAACCCAACGTCGTGTCCTTTTCCCATGTCCTCGTCACCAAGTTCTTCACCAGCACATCATAACGCGTTGTTACGACAACATGTCGCGACAGCAGGACGCGATCAGCCACATAAGAAGATAAGAAATCCTTTGGCGTCAAGTATGACACATAGAAATAAATATCTAACATTTTTTAATTTATTTTGTGATAGTGTTACACGAGGTCACGACACGACATGAGGTCACGACGACACAACATGACACCACGACAACAAGTCACGACAGCAGGACGCGACCATTCTGGATACCCCTATGACGACAAGAAGTTTCTTGGCGTTAAACATGGTACGGTGAAGTAATTATCGAACATCTTTATTTTAACAATATATTTCTTCGTAAGTTCGCCAACAGATCGTTGATTGATAGATGAATATCAATGGGGGCTAAAGGTATGAACATACTTTCGAAGTAAGTTATCTTTTATTTATAATATACACGTATTGTCACTGCCACGTACATCGCAGATCGTGAGGGTCATCAACACAATCGAATGGTATGAGTGACTCAATTCATTTATTACTGACGTCAAAATTTTATAAACTAACACCACATACCCTATTGAAATTTTCTCATATATCATCCGTGATAACTATTTTTCATTTACTAACGACATGCCACAAATATACGCGTTAGTATGTATATTAATGACAACAGATTACCTTGATCATGAGGGTATGCCCCGACGCCACGAGATGGCAATGACCGATGACACGACGCCACCAGACTACCGAGAAAGCTAAGGAAATCGGAATGTCGAATAATCATCATCAATGACCATGATGACACATGAGACGTTTAGAGGTTGCATCATACTGGCACGCATGTACGGCGTCAAATATAAACGAACGTCATCATATCTGTGGCCGACTTCAGTCATGATATCTTCCTAAAGCCGCCACAGGGGGGGCAATGAAGGAAATAATGCCCTTGGTCCAAGTATGCATTCTATGTTAAGTCTAATAAATGCGGTTCAGTATTAATTAACAAGTTAATAATTCAGTGAGATCAAGTGAGCTGAATGCCTAGCTAGAGGCCGCTTCAGTTCAAGTGGAATTAATGATATTAATCCACAGCTTACTCTTGACTGAACCCGTAGGGTCACACAAATAGTACGTAAACGGATCAAGTATTTAATGGCATTAGATACTCCATCTATGGATATTCGGAATCGACGGATCTTGGTTTCAGTGGGAGCTGAGATCGTCACAGGCAAGAAATGAATACTCCGGAAACGATGATATTACCGGAAACGGAAATATGGATCGTATCGGAAATATAAATATTATCCAAGTCGTAGATGTTGCCGGAAACGGAAACATGGTACGTATCGGAAAATATTATCGGAAAATGGAAATATTGCCAGAATCGGAAATATTGCCGGAAACGGAAATATTGTCAGAATCGGAAATATTATCGGAATCGGAAAATAATTCCGGAAACGGAAATATTAAATATTTGTTCGAAACGGAAATTGATTCCGAAATCGGAAATATTAAATATTGTTCGTATCGGAAATGAATTCCGGAATCGGGAATTTAATCGGAAGCGTATCGTACGAATTAGCATCGGACGAGGCCCGCTAGACGAAGGCCCAGCACGAAGCCAGGTCGTCGCCCAGCGAGCCAACGCACACCAGCGCACGCCAAGCCTCGACCAGGCCCAGCGCAAGGCCAGGCCCAGCCAAGGCCTTGGGCGCGCGCGCGCGGAGCGCAGCAATGGGCCGAGCGCTGTGCGCCTAGCGTGGGCCGCAAGGCTTGCGCGGGTGTACGGTGCTCGTGCATTGCTTGTGCGGGAATCCTGAAGCAATCAGGATTCGAAGTGTGATTAAATCCTAAAACTATTAGATAATGATTATTTAATTAGAGTCCTAGTAGGGTTATAATTAAATAAATTAGTATCCTAATAGGATTCCAAAACCCTTTCCATAACTCTATAAATACGTGCCTAGGGTCACATATTTTAATAGATTATTCAAGTATTCAAAGTGAGTTTTTGAGAGAAAATTCAGACACATTTCTTATCTAAGAGTGCCGAAAATCTTTAGTACCTTAAGGGCGATTCTAGTTGGTCAATCTTAAGGCGGATCCGGACGTGCTGTGGACTATCTACGGAGGGACGACACGTGGAGTCCTAAAGACTTGTTCTTGTTCGGTTCGGGCGCAGCTAGGGAAGGCACGCAACAAAGAGTATGCATCTAAACTATGCTATATGATTATGTGTAAATAATATGTATTCCTGGCTAAATGGTTTTTCCGCATGATTTATGAATTGTCATATGTATCATAACCTAACAGTGGTATCACGAGCCCCTTATTATTTTCATAATCTAAATTGCATGAACATGGTTAAATATTACAAATTTGCATGAATTAAAAGGGGTGATTAATTTTCGTAATTGTTAATTAATTGCAAATTGCGTTTATTTAATTATACGTACGCAGTTTTTCGGCAGTTTCTTCGTTACTCATCCAAATGGAGTGATTTTTGTGTCAATTCCGCATGTAAAAGGCATTCTAAAATTTTGACAAAAATAGTAATTTTTTGCCGAACCCAGAATTCTCAAATTCGAAGCCTAACTATGACTTTTCGAAGGTTTTAGTTTTTCGAATGCAAAATTTCGTAAATTTAAGATGTTAAATTAAATATTTGCGATTCTTGTTGATAAATCTTGAATTTTTGATTGACCTACTGTATATGTTTAACAAGTTTGAATGCCTAGCCTTGTTAATTATGAAATCTAATTTGTAATTATGATTAATTTGTTGAAAATTAGAATAATTTAGAATTAATTTGATTTTCATAATTAATTATAATTTAATTAGAAACCTATGATTAAAAACCACCATAAAAATTGTAAATTTATGATAAATTTTAAATTTTTATGACCTAGGCTTGAATCCATAATAATCGGAAATCAATTGAATAATAAATTTTCGATTTTTCGCCCTAAAATTATGAAATTAATATTATTTATTAATTTGTCATTAATTTTAAATATAAATTTTAAATTTTTTATGCGATTCGTTCATATAACTTGCACGCACAAAGCAATGGACGCTTCGTGTTACCCTTAAGGGGTGTTGTATAGTGCGGGCATGCGACGACGAGCAAGGGAGCTCGTCGCCCGTGCGGCACGAATGCAATGAGCAGGGGCATGGTGCACGAGCACAAGGCAGTAGCCCTGCCTTGTGTCGTGGGCCACGAGCTATGGACGAATGGGCATGGGCGAAGGCAAGGCACGACAGTCGCGTGTGGGCAGCAAGCGAGCTGCGCCACAACGCGCACTGCCTCGCGCAAGCGCGCCAGCCTCGCGCGCAGCGAGCGCAAGCTCGCGTGCCACGAGCGCTGCGCCCAGCGTCGATCGCGCGCAGCGAGCAATTGCTCGCGCACAGCGAGTGATGGCTCGCGCACAGCGAGCGATGGCTCGCGCACAGCGAGCGATGGCTCGCGTGCATCGAGCGCTGGAGTGCGCGCAGCGAGCGCTGGCGAGCGCGCACAGCGAGCGATGGCTCGCGTGCATCGAGCGCTGGCGCGCGCGCAGCGAGCACCACTTGTGCGATGGCTTGCGATGGAAGATGCAGCAGCTATGCGACGAGCGCATGGGCTGCGCGCACATGGCCAGCGATGGCTGTGTGCGTGTGGCCCATGGGCGTGCGATGCGTAGGGTGTTTGCGTTGCGATTAGATCGTTTTGAATGTTTAATTTGAAATTTTTCAGTTTACGTAATTTTAATTAATTTTAAAATTAATAATTTAAATTATTTTCTTGGATTTTAATTTTGAATATTGTAATTATAATAAATTTTATTTATTCTAATTATTTTACTAAAATTAAAATCATGAATTAATTTAAATACGACTGAAATTAAATTAAACTTTTTGGATTCAATTATAAATTCATATGAGCTTTAAATTTTAATTAAATTTGTATGTTTCCGGTTAGACTAGAAATACATTTTTATGTTTAAAATTAGTAAAGCATATAAAT
The DNA here is from genome assembly GCF_020520425.1 of Spinacia oleracea. Taxonomy (NCBI): domain Eukaryota; kingdom Viridiplantae; phylum Streptophyta; class Magnoliopsida; order Caryophyllales; family Amaranthaceae; genus Spinacia; species Spinacia oleracea. Next base: position 7,643,420 of record NC_079488.1, on the reverse strand, counting down.
TTATTGGTTTAAGTGGGAGCGCTTTTTAGTCATAAACTCTTGATTAGGTCTACGAATCCTTAAGGTTAAAACAACTTGATTAGAATTAATAAGGACTGAATAATTGGTAGATTATTGGTGCCCTTGATTAATTGCTGCAAATGTTTACGTGATGCATAATGTGTTTTACTAACCAGCTATGTGGGCCATTCATGATAATGAATGGGTGAATGGTATATATTGTATATGTACTGTTTTGCAGGTTATGAAGTGACTAGTATGGCCCAAATAGGATAGAAAATATGGTCTGCGTACCATTAATTTGAATGTAATTGGTCTAAAGTGCCAAAGTTGTTTTTCAATTCAAATATGGTCTGCGTACCATCAAATAGTTGTAATTAGTTTTAATTATAGCTTATCCTATTTGAAGAAAATGGTGCCTCCCACGGAGATTTTCAAGACGGACTTTGAAGTCAAAGCTTCAAGATGAAGTCGGGCCATACTAGATCACCTTTATCTTATGCATGCTTTAAGTTATTTATTGCTTTAAATATGTCTTAATTATGCATAAGATTATGGCTTGATTATGTTGCATGATTAAGGATTTTAGTTCACTTAAAATCTAACCAACATAGTAAGAGCCTTAAGTTCCAAACTTAAAAATTGAGTTAAAAGGAGCCATGCCAAAATATACACTTGCTTGGATATCCTTTACATCAATCTAGTAATAGTTTTCGCTCAGCGAGGTGTTACTTATTGGTCCTAAAGGGGCAAGGTACACAAATAATTGTGAGTACATGTTAGTTTTGGTGAAACTCAACGATATAAGTAAGGAGTCCTTTTATGTCGTGGCAAAATCGATAGGTTTACCTAATAAGTTCTTAGACGTACCTATCAACCAAGAATAGTTTCTAGACTATTAGCAAAAGGCTTTTGCTTACCTAAGATGTTCTAGGATTAAGTCGACAAACTGTGCTTAGTTCTTCAATGATTTTAGGATCTTGGAATCATTTTATTCACACCTGCCGGAACAAATAACTTGAATAAAATGCTTAATAAACATTGAATTATGCATGTATGCTAGGATTTAAGTTTATTAAGAGAAACTGTGAATGGTTATTTATTTGTTTATTCTTTTCAATTGTAGTTTTTAATATGGCAAACAACAATCAAAACATCATCATGGGTTCTGAGCTTATGGTCAAGCTGAACCTGGCAAATTTTCTTGAATGGGAAGCTAAGCTAGTTGAAATAGTCAAACTCAATGGACTTGAGTATGTACTATCACATCCCATGCCAAGCTACTATGCCAGAGACATGACCCCTGAGAGATTTTACGCCTGGGATGCGGATCTCAAAAAGGTTATGAGTCTCATGCTGAACAATATCCCTGATGATTGGGCTAGAAGGTTTGTAGCCTATGAACCTTTTACGCTCATCAAGAATATGAGGGATATCTGTCGTGGAAGCACGGAGGACAGGGACCTGAACGTCCATGAGTTGATTGAATCAATGTCTGGTATAAAGGTTAGTTCTCCCAACAGATGTTATAGGATGGAGGTCCAAGAAACACATGTTCAGCTCCTTCGCACTAAACAGAGGGTAGGCGTCCCACTGAGGTTCCATGTGGATCTTATGCGTTCATACTTTGATCGCCTAAGTCTACTAGGAACACCAATAAGCGAAAGGATGGCAGTCTCTATCTTGCTCAATTCACTACACAATGGGTTTGGTCGCTTCAAGCAACTATACCTAAGTGAACCAAGAGAAGAAACAGTTGCAGAATTTGTTCACCTTGTCAGAAAGGCTGAAATAATACTGGACTGTGAAGCCAAAGATTTACTCAAGGCTAGAAGGAGACCGTTCAAGAAAGGTGGAAAGTCCAAGGGCAATGCTAAATCAAAGCAGGACAAGTCCACATCAAGCTGTCTTTATTGTGATGGAATAGGCCATTACAAAAGAGAATGTCCAAAGCTAAAGGAAGATCAGAAGAACGGAACAGTCGTTCCATCTTCAGGTATTTTCGTTATAGACTGTATACTTGCTAATTCAACTTCTTGGGTATTAGATACAGGTTGTGGCTCACACTTATGTTCCAATCCACAGGGACTAAAAAGAATTAGAAAGTTAAGCAAGGGTGAAGTCGACCTACGAGTGGGAAATGGAGAACGGATTGCTGCATTAGCTGTAGGAACTTACTATTTGTCGTTGCCCTCGGGGCTAGTTTTGGAACTGGAAGAATGTTTCCATGTTCCAAGTCTTACTAAAAACATCATTTCAGTTTCTTGCTTAGATGCTAAGGGATTTTCCTTTTTAATAAAAGACAATAGTTGTTCGTTTTATTTTAAAGAGATGTTTTATGGATCTGCTAGATTAGTCAATGGACTTTATTTATTAGATCACGACAAACAAGTATATAACATAAATACCAAAAAGGCCAAAAAGGATGATTCAGATCTCACCTATCTGTGGCATTGTCGATTAGGCCATATAAACTTGAAACGCTTAGAAAGACTTCAAAAGGAAGGAATTCTAGAACCATTTGACTTAGAGGATTATGGTAAATGCGAATCATGTTTACTTGGCAAAATGACAAAGCAACCTTTCTCTAAAGTTGGAGAAAGAGCAAATGAACTATTGGGTTTAATCCATACAGATGTATGTGGACCAATGAGTACAAATGCTAGAGGTGGTTTCAGCTACTTTATCACTTTTACTGATGACTTCAGTAGGTATGGTTATGTCTACCTAATGAAGCATAAGTCTGAATCCTTTGACAAATTCAAGGAATTTCAGAGTGAAGTAGAGAATCAATTAGGCAAGAAGATTAAGGCACTGCGGTCTGATAGAGGCGGTGAATATCTGAGCTATGAATTTGATGACCATCTGAAAGAATGTGGAATTCTATTAGAATTGACTCCTCCTGGAACACCACAAGGGAACGGTGTGTCAGAACGGAGGAACAGAACCTTGCTAGACATGGTCAGGTCAATGATGGGTCAGGACGAACTTCCATTAGAATTTTGGGGACATGCACTAAATACAGCTGCACTCACTATAAATAGAGCTCCGTCTAAAGCTGTCGAAAAGACTCCATACGAATTATGGTTTGGAAAGCCTCCAAATGTGTCTTTTCTTAAGATTTGGGGATGTGAAGTATACGTCAAACGATTAATTTCAGACAAACTTCATCCAAAATCTGACAAATGTATCCTTGTGGGCTATCCAAAGGAAACAAAGGGGTATTACTTCTACAATACATCTGAGAACAAGGTGTTTGTTGCTCGAGATGGTGTCTTTTTGGAGAAAGATCACATTTCCAAAATGACAAGTGGGAGAAAAGTAGACCTCGAAGAAATTCGAGTCGAACAACAAACTCTAGAGAATGCTCAAGATGACATTCAGGATGAAACTCAGAGATCTTTAGAAGAATCTGGTGAGAATCATGGTCAAACTAGAAATGTTACCCCGCGTAGATCGCAAAGATATAGATCTCAACCGGAAAGGTACTTAGGTATTTTGACGAACGAGAGCTATGACGTTCTATTACTTGAAAGTGATGAACCTGCGACTTACAAACAAGCTATGACGAGCCCTAGCTCCAAGCAATGGCAAGAAGCCATGCAATCTGAATTAGACTCCATGTCTGAAAACCAAGTATGGGATTTGGTCGATTTGCCAGATGGCTACCAAGCCATTGGAAGCAAATGGGTTTTCAAACTGAAAAAGGACAAGGATGGGAAACTTGAAGTTTTCAAAGCTAGATTGGTTGCAAAAGGTTACAGGCAAGTCCACGGTGTGGATTATGATGAAACCTTTTCACCAGTTGCAATGCTAAAGTCTATTCGGATAATGTTAGCAATCGCTGCATATTACGATTACGAAATATGGCAGATGGATGTCAAAACTGCTTTCTTAAACGGCGTTTTAACAGAAACTGTGTTTATGACACAGCCTGAAGGTTTTGAGGATCCAAAGAATGCTAAAAAAGTATGCAAGCTAAAGAAGTCAATCTACGGATTGAAGCAGGCATCCAGGAGCTGGAATATACGTTTTGATGAAGCAGTCAGTGACTTTGGTTTCATCAAGAACGCAGACGAATCTTGTGTATACAAGAAAGTCAGTGGGAGCAAAATTTCTTTCCTAGTATTATATGTCGACGACATATTACTTATCGGAAATGACATTCCTATGTTGAACTCTGTCAAGATTGGGCTTGGGAAATGTTTTTCGATGAAAGATCTAGGAGAAGCACAGTACATATTGGGCATCAAGATTTACAGAGATAGATCTAAAAGGATGATTGGACTTAGTCAAAGCACTTATATCAATAAGGTGCTTGATAGGTTCAAGATGGCAGACTCCAAGCGAGGCTACCTACCCATGTCTCATGGAATGACTCTAAGCAAGACTCAGTGCCCAAAAACACTTGATGAGCGTAGACGAATGAATGGGATTCCATATGCATCATTGATTGGTTCAATAATGTATGCTATGATATGTACACGCCCGGATGTTGCGTATGCACTCAGTGCTACGAGCAGATACCAGTCAGACCCAGGAGAGGCGCATTGGACTGCTGCCAAGAACATTCTGAAGTACCTGAAAAGGCACAAAGATGACTTCCTGGTCTATGGTGGAGATGATGAATTAATTGTTAAAGGCTATACGGACGCAAGTTTCCAAACCGACAAAGATGATTTCAGATCACAGTCTGGGTTTGTCTTCTGCCTCAACGGAGGAGCAGTAAGCTGGAAAAGTGCTAAGCAAAGCACCATTGCGGATTCTACAACTGAAGCGGAGTACATTGCTGCACATGAAGCAGCAAAGGAAGCTATATGGCTAAGGAAGTTCATAGGTGAACTTGGTGTAGTCCCCTCCATTAAAGGACCAATAGCCCTGTATTGTGACAATAACGGAGCTATTGCACAGGCAAAGGAGCCTAGACACCACCAGAGAGTCAAGCATGTACTTCGTAGATTTCACCTTCTACGAGAGTTCGTTGAAAGAAAAGAAGTCGAGATAAGCAAAATTGGAACTGATGACAACATATCAGATCCATTGACTAAACCTCTGCCGCAGGCGAAGCACAACTCGCACACTGCAGCTATGGGAATCAAGCATATTGGAGAATGGCTTTGATGTCTCTGTTTAATGTTTTAAAGTTTTAGAGTTTAAATCTTTGTAAAACATTATTGGTTAATCATTCACAATAAATGAAAAGAATTCATTTTTCCATTTAATTTGTGGTTTATTAAATGATGAGTCCCTTCAATTTGACGATATATTCAAGATAGACTGTCAGGACCAGTCCTGTGACTAAGAAATGTCTATCAAGTGAACTTGAATGTCAAAGGTTGCAAATGGTCCCTAGTCGGAGTTTTCTATAAAATTGGACGCATAGAAAACGTTAGACGATTAGAATGCAAGATGACCAGTAGTTCTGTTTCTTGAACTATGTGGACATGGCAATGTCATAATCATTTGCATAGATACTTACTTTGGGAAGACTAGTATCGGACAAGACCTATGAAACTTTACTGTAAGAGATGAAAATCTGTCATAAGTAAATTTCATTAAAATTATTAGACACTAAATCCTCAATACCTGAGTGATTTGAGATTACTTGTTTGAGAACTGGTTGCTTTGACGTTGACCAACCGTCGCACCGTAAAAGGAGGCTATAAAGGCAACGCTCAGGTAATCACCTATCAAACGAAGTCTAATCTCAAGATCGCAAGATTGGGATTGTCCTCCCATAAATCGGGATGAGATGCTTAAAAGTTGTACAAGGCCACTCGGAGAGCTAGAAACTGTGAAATGCATGGCCGTGCTCGGATGAATCATAGGCTATGATTATCTGTTTATTTGATCAGTTGAACTCTGAAACCGAGAAACACCTCTGGACATAATAAGGATGACAACTCTTACCTTATGTTCAAGAGCAAGCATCGAGCGACAAAGGAATTAGGAAATGCACACTTGTCCCTAAGGACAAGTGGGAGACTGAAGGAAATAATGCCCTTGGTCCAAGTATGCATTCTATGTTAAGTCTAATAAATGCGGTTCAGTATTAATTAACAAGTTAATAATTCAGTGAGATCAAGTGAGCTGAATGCCTAGCTAGAGGCCGCTTCAGTTCAAGTGGAATTAATGATATTAATCCACAGCTTACTCTTGACTGAACCCGTAGGGTCACACAAATAGTACGTAAACGGATCAAGTATTTAATGGCATTAGATACTCCATCTATGGATATTCGGAATCGACGGATCTTGGTTTCAGTGGGAGCTGAGATCGTCACAGGCAAGAAATGAATACTCCGGAAACGATGATATTGCCGGAAACGGAAATATGGATCGTATCGGAAATATAAATATTATCCAAGTCGTAGATGTTGCCGGAAACGGAAACATGGTACGTATCGGAAAATATTATCGGAAAATGGAAATATTGCCAGAATCGGAAATATTGCCGGAAACGGAAATATTGTCAGAATCGGAAATATTATCGGAATCGGAAAATAATTCCGGAAACGGAAATATTAAATATTTGTTCGAAACGGAAATTGATTCCGGAATCGGAAATATTAAATATTGTTCGTATCGGAAATGAATTCCGGAATCGGGAATTTAATCGGAAGCGTATCGTACGAATTAGCATCGGACGAGGCCCGCTAGACGAAGGCCCAGCACGAAGCCAGGTCGTCGCCCAGCGAGCCAACGCACACCAGCGCACGCCAAGCCTCGACCAGGCCCAGCGCAAGGCCAGGCCCAGCCAAGGCCTTGGGCGCGCGCGCAAAGCGCAGCAATGGGCCGAGCGCTGTGCGCCTAGCGTGGGCCGCAAGGCTTACGCGGGTGTACGGTGCTCGTGCATTGCTTGTGCGGGAATCCTGAAGCAATCAGGATTCAAAGTGTGATTAAATCCTAAAACTATTAGATAATGATTATTTAATTAGAGTCCTAGTAGGGTTATAATTAAATAAATTAGTATCCTAATAGGATTCCAAAACCCTTTCCATAACTCTATAAATACGTGCCTAGGGTCACATATTTTAATAGATTATTCAAGTATTCAAAGTGAGTTTTTGAGAGAAAATTCAGACACATTTCTTATCTAAGAGTGCCGAAAATCTTTAGTACCTTAAGGGCGATTCTAGTTGGTCAATCTTAAGGCGGATCCGGACGTGCTGTGGACTATCTACGGAGGGACGACACTTGGAGTCCTAAAGACTTGTTCTTGTTCGGTTCGGGCGCAGCTAGGGAAGGCACGCAACAAAGAGTATGCATCTAAACTATGCTATATGATTATGTGTAAATAATATGTATTCCTGGCTAAATGGTTTTTCCGCATGATTTATGAATTGTCATATGTATCATAACCTAACAGGCAAGATAGTACATACTCCTGTTCAGTTTAATATACTTGTTACAACTTTGAAATTTAACTAACGATGTGATACAATTTATTTTCATGATGACCTTGTCGTGAGATTTTGGTAACAGGCACGACGCTAAGACAAATGTACAAACATTGGGGGCTCAACCACTATCACATGACAAAATAGGCGGATAAAGAAAAGTCATTGGATTTCCCAAAGACGACAAGTCATAGGACGTCAACCGATTAACAAGAAAGGATCAACCAATAAGTCGACCAACGTGGAATAGACAGTGTCAAGACCAGCGGTGCGTCAATCTCATTCAACGTGACGGGACGACGCCAGATGGGATGACGGTGGTACAAGCGATGACAGTGATCTCAGGAACGAAAACAAGATCGGCGACCAGAGGTGTCACGACATCAGGACAATGCTGTCAATTGTAGAATCGTCATCAAGGGACAGTCAGCGACACGACGCAATTTCGTTACACGAGCCCACATTAAGTAATATCTAACACTTACTTCGTGCGTTAATTAAGTTATTACATTTTTCACTACACTGCGATTAAAGTTCAATTTCAGGTTTTGTTATCTATCGCATTGAATATATCTTTCCAAACGCAATTATATTGTATTCGTATTTCATCTCACTTGTTTGAAAAGCAACGCTAACATCGCATCAAGCGAACGTCCACCTCTACCTTTTGTATTTTCAACAAATCACTTGTTGACCACGTCACCAACGGCAACAGCAACGAACGACGTCATCAGAAGACGACATCAACGAACGACGCTATCAACTACAAGCGACGACGTCTCCATGGTCATGACCCTTAAACTTATTGGATCCCAACGACGACATGTCGCTTCTAAGCGCGACCACTACAGACGACGCAAGTGCGATTTATGTGCACGTAACTTCGTTTTTCGAGTACCTCACAGGTGACATCTATTCTACAGCGAACAACAGAGACAACGTAAACAAAATTTTAAGCTAACAACGTGTATGCACCCTCGACGCTTGTCCAAACGCCTAACCAATCGCCAAATACAAAGTAGAAAAACACACGTCTTTTCCCCTCAACACCGACGACAAACAAAGCCATCCTAGAATGCTTAAAACCTACTTAAACTACTGTTCTGAAAATCCCATAGGCTAAACTCTTCTGCCATAGGCTGCACCATCAAAACATCTTATCCCTTGTCCTCATGTTATAGGAAACCTCATAAACCTTCGACTCATCTTGGCATTCGTCATAAGGTCACTTCGAACCACCCACTTCATTCACCTGTAACTTCAACTTAGTCGCCTGCTACCTACCCTCACACGACATTACATCCGACTAAAATAATTCGACCTTAAGCCCACTCGGCACGAATTCCTCCTATAAATTCTTCGCACGACTACAAACAAACGGAGAGGCTAATATCGCCTGCATACGATAGATATCACATAACAGCGGCAATATAGGCACGCTTGTAAACATCAGACGACAGACTAAGATACAACAGTTGGTCATGACACCCGTAATCATCAGACGACAAACTAAGATACAACAGTTGGCCATGACGCCTGTAAACATCAGACGACAGACTAAGATACAACAGTTGGTCATGACACCCGTAATCATCAGACGACAAACTAAGATACAACAGTTGGCCATGACGCCTGTAAACATCAGACGACAGACTAAGATACTGAAATACAACAGTTGGCCATGACGCCTGTAAACGTCAAACGACGGACTAAGGTACAACAGTTGGTTGTGACACCCGCAAATATCAAACGACAGACAAAGATACAAAAGCTGGCCATGACGCCAGATACCTAACTAACGTTGTGTCCTAACATGTTTTCGCACAGGTTTTATAAGAATTACATTCTGTTGTCTTACGCTCGTTAAGAGAAAGGATTCTTTCACAAGATGTCAGGTTTACATCTAATTAAGCTGAGGACACCAACGTCGACATGAAGGCACCAATATACGCATGACGACATCAAGTGTCAGAAATCATGGATGACACCAAGTGGCGACGTCATTGATCAAGATTAAGTATGGAAGACGACGGACAGGACGAAGACAATGACAGATTAGCATCGACGGCAAATGAACGCGGTGACAGACTTTGAAGATTATTTTTCTAACTTTCGGCTCGCTACAATTAGAAAAATGGGGGCTATTGTTATGGGTCGTTTTGTACGACGTGAGGTCAACGTTTGAACGGGTCAACGTGAATAAGATCGTATCGGTTAACTCCTACATTTAGGGAATCGTTGTGGCTGAATCGAGGAATACTTGGAGGGCAAGGTCAAATCGGTTGGAGATTATTAAGCAAACAGTTGAGGATATCAAGGAGCTAACAACATTATTCCCTCAACAAGGCTAGACCTAGTGTTATATAAAGACGGCCAATACCTACGGTAAAGAAGGGGCCCAACTATCAACCTCTACTAAATACTCCCCATACCTAGCCACTACATTCCTCCACTTACCCCACTAATATCCATTCTCCCCACTACTATTGTTTAACCATTACTTTGCTATACTCCATGAGACCTACGTATATTTCACTATAAATACTCCATTTCCTTATAATGAAGAGGGGATCCCAGAGACACATGCATCCTTTTCCCAATACCTTCGGGTCATTACAGCAAAGCCCAATATCGTATAGTTACTCATTCGCAAGCACCTTCCTCGACTATCCCAATCCACTCGTGTGTTCCCTTTTACTCATGCTTTATCAATTAGCTATATTTACATATACACATTGTACATGTACTAATCTAGGCTATTTACGCCGACAACATAGTGGATTGGTGGACTCATTGCCACCCGCGGTTTTTATCCCTTTCGGGTTTTCCGCGTCACCATCTCTTGTCTCGTCTCTCTTTATTTTCTGTCATTTATTTCCTGTCATTTGCATACTTTATTTTATCTAGTCGTCTATGTCCCAACCAAAGGTCGTCCATACGAAATTTGGCATAAACACAGACTGTGTTAGTATAAAGTGAAAAGAAGATGATTTTTTTTTTTTTTATAGATTTTTAGTCGTGATTGATTTAGTTTACCCATCTTTGTATTATTTACTCTTTCTCTTTGCTTTTAACTCTACCAGGATATGTAAAATATCATATTGTATGCAAACTTTATCTCATATAATTCTGTAAATATTACATATATTACTTTAAAATAGATCTAGAATTTATTATATTTTTAAAATTTATCTTTTATATAGTGTGCATAAATCTACATGCATTATTATAGAGTAATAATTTTTACACCCCACTATCAAAATTATTTTTTAAAAGGTTTTTTCTTTCTCTTTTCCGAGCTTCTTTTCACTTAACTAGTGGCTTGGCCGCGCGCGTTGCGCGTGGTATGCCAAGAAATAATAAAGTTGTTGTTTGGGCTCCCAATTGATATTCAATTGGGCCACTAAGTCCAAAGCCCAATGGCTCTAAACAACAGCATCAAACCTACCACTATGGCTATTCAGCCATCCATTAAGGCCCAAGGCCCAATAGCAATAAATGACCTATGGGCATTTATTATGCAAACAATATAAATAGGCCACCAAGGCTCACATCTCAAGGTACGTCCAATTTATCGCCTTAAGACTACTCTTCTAGAAAACTTCTCTCTAGAATCCGAGCATCGTTCTTACTTAGGCATAGGAGGGGCTTTCCTCGGAAACACCCCCGAGGCTAGTAACTTTGCTTTTGTGCAGGTGAATTCGGACTCGATTCATTCAAGCAAGCAAGATCTTCAACACACACGAAAGGGCCTTCATTCGAAGCCCATTGTTTCCATCTTTACAACACCGGAACAATTTGGCGCCGTCTGTGGGGAAGAACACTTCAAAGCCTTTGAAAGACATTAACCACCTCTTTCTGCAAAATGGTTAATGATGTTATCAACAACAATGATGACGATATGATAGTGCGGTCAGATTCGGAATCTGACGAAGAGGAGCACCCTCAATCGGTAGCGAGGTCACAGCCAAGCAGAGCTACGACCGCCACAAACGCAGGACCTCCGATTCCAACTAGGGAAGAGCTCACTGCGGCCATGACCATCATGCAAAACTTCCTCTTCAATGAGAAGCAGCAAGGATTGGCAAAAGACCGCAGAGAAGAGAGGAGGACCAGGCGAAGGCTGAACGAGCCACCCAGTGTAGAAGTGTCCAGACCCGAACGAGAGCTCCTTCCCTTGACAGGAACACACCTGACGTCGAGGTGGATGGAAAGCACGTGGGACACCCAAAAAAGGACACAACAACAACCAGATTGGTTTGCAAGACCATCGCCTACTCCAACAGCTCTCCAAAGCGAATCGACTACTCACAACTCTCGGATCCGAAGCTCGGTGCTCAACAGGTTGAGGCCCTCGGTCCACTCAAGGTTAAGACCCTCGATCCATACGAGACTCGTGGTAGGCGAATCAAGCAGATCTGGCAAACGACCCGAGGTCAGTAGCCGAGAAAGAAGAAGAAACAGGAGGCATGATCGAACCCCTAGCCCCCATCGTACGCCCGAACGTTCTAATCACAGAACCTCGGCGAACGAAGGCATCAGGGCTAGACTCGGGAAAAGAATCATGACTCCCACGTCATCCCCTTTCTCGGACGAGCTGATCATGGAAGAAATACCGAAGGTAAGACTGCCAGCACACCTGACATATAGCGGAATCACAGATCCGAGGGATCATGTCATCTCCTACGAACAGCAAATGTTCTTGAGCCCCTACTCCGAAGCATGTTGGTGTAAATATTTCCCAACCACGCTAACCGGAGTGGCGGGAGAGTGGTTTAGATCGCTGCCGAAGGGATCGATCAAAAGCTGGAAGAAGCTGAAAAAGAGATTCTGCACACAGTTCGTGAGCAATAATCGCCCCGAGCGAACCACAGCAGAACTGACCTCAATCCAACAAAAAAGAGACGAAAGTCTAAGAGAGTTCATGGCCAGGTTCATGAAGGAATCAACAAACATACCAAACTTGCAGCCAGACGTGGCCATCTTCGCCTTGAAGCACACGCTCCAGGAAGGGAAATTCCGTGACAAGCTCTCGATGAAAAACCCCTCCAAAATAGCCGACGTGCTCCAAATGGCTGATGCATTCATCAGAACCGAAGAGTTCAACAAAGCCGCTACAAGGTTGAAAGGATCGTCGGATCCGAGAGACACAAAAAATGCCCAGAGCAAGCCCGAGGGCAGCTCAAGGAAAGGGAAGGAGAAAGTAGGAGTTAGAGAGATGAGCCCGAAGAAAGACGGGAGAAGGGGTGAACTTCAACCCAAATACGCTAACTACACTCCACTAACTCTGCCCCGAAAAGAAATCTTTAGCCTCAACAGAAATGATGAAAAGTGGAAACTACCGGGGAAGCTCAAGTCCAACCCAGCTCGGAGAAACAAGAACAAATGGTGCGAGTTTCATGATGACTTCGGTCACCACACCGAAGAATGCAACTCGCTGAAAGACAACATTGAGGACCTCGTTCGCCGAGGTTACCTGAAACAATACTTGTTAGACCGAAGGGAGGAAAAAAAAAGGCCGCAAGTGGCAAACAACACGAGCAACCCCAGAAAAGGGTCTACGAAGCAACAGGGCACAAGAAGAATGACATCCTAGTGGTGTTCGGGGGACAGAAGTCTGGCCAGGCCAGCAAGAAACACCTAAGAGCTCTCTCCCATCGAGTCAACTTCAGCGCAGTGGGAGACAACCAACCACACCCCCCGAACATGACCTTCACTGCCGATGATTGCTTCGGAGTCCAGTACAAACATGACGATCCTCTAGTCATTTCCATGGACCTCAATAACCACAACGTACATCGAGTGTTAGTCGACGGAGGAAGTGCCGTCAACATCATCAACAAGAAGTCCCGGAGGAAGTGCCGTCAACATCATCAACCCAAATACATCATCTTCAGAAACTGCTTCGAGCAACTGATCCTCGAAGAGCCAGAGGAAGCATTGACGAAAGTCAGTTACCCCCTGATCGGATTCAACGGATCCGCAGCTATCCCTCGAGGAAAGATCACCCTGCCAGTCACAGTGGGCGAAGGCCAAGCAGCAAAAACCCTTCGGGACGAATTTTTGGTAATGGACTGCGACTCCGTATACAACGTAATCATGGGAAGAACCATGATTCACAAGATGCAAGCAGTCCCCTCCACATACCATCAGCTGATGATATACGTCTCGGACGCAGGATTCGCCGAACGAATTAGAGGTGACCAAGAGGTTGCAAGAAGAACCTGCCACACCGCCGTCCGAAAGCCCAAATTAGGAGACGGTTCCGAGGTGGAGAAAGATGCTCCAGGAGAGGAGAGCGAGGCAAAAAGGAGAAAAGCAGGCACGAGCAGCTTATCTCCCGCAGAGGTCGATGCCCGCCCCGAAACCCTATCTCCCGAACCAGATCAGGAAATGGAGGATATCTTCCTCGAAGAGGATTCAGACAGGAGCGTCCGAATAGGCAAGGGCCTAAGCTCGGGGCTCCGAATCGATTTGATCCAACTGCTCAGGGATCACAAAGACATTTTTGCATGGTCAGCAGCAGATATGCCAGGGATAAATCCGAAGCTGATTTGTCACAAGCTGGACGTCAACGCTGAAGCTCGGCCAATCAAACAAAAGAAGAGGAATTACTCCTCGGAGAAAAACAGAGCCATCGCCGAAGAGGTGAAAAAGTTGCAGGAAGCCGGATTCATCGAACCATGCATGTACCCAAAATGGTTGGCCAACGTGGTGATGGTCAAGAAAGCGAACGGCTCTTGGCGAATGTGCGTGGATTTCACAGATCTGAACCGAGCCTGCCCCAAAGACTGCTATCCCTTGCCGAGGATAGATCAATTGGTTGACTCCACCAGCAGCCATGCACTGCTCAGCTTCATGGATGCCTTTTCAGGTTACCATCAAGTGTTCATGCACCCCGATGACAGGGCGAAGACAGCATTCATCACGAGCGCAGGAGTGTTCAACTACAAAATGATGCCCTTCGGCTTGAAAAATGTCGGCGCTACCTACCAGAGGCTAGTTGACCACGTCTTCGCCGACCAGAAAGGGAGGAACGTCGAGGTCTATGTGGATGACTCCATCGTAAAAAGCATTAAGGAGGAAGACCATGTCAAGGACTTGGCAGAGACCTTCGGAAACCTGAGGAAATACAGCATGAAGCTGAACCCAAAAAAATGTGTCTTCGGGGTGAAGTCGGGGAAATTCCTCGGATTCATGGTGAGCGAAAGAGGAATCGATGCGAACCCGGACAAAGTCCAAGCAGCGTTGGATCTACCCGAGCCAAGGACCAAGAGAGACGTGTAGAGGCTAACCGGCAGGTTAGCCGCACTAACAAGGTTCATATCAAAAGCCTCGGACAAGGGAGCCCCTTTCTTCAAAGCACTAAAACCAAAGAGCCTCCCCGGGGGAGAAGCAGAACCAGTCAAGAAAAAGGGGGTCCCGAGGAAGGTGGACCCCGAGCTGATATGGGAGCAGGAGCAAAAAGAGGCTTTTCAGCAACTCAGAGCCCACCTAGCTCAACTGCCGACACTGGCCAAACCAAAGGAGGGGGAAACCCTGTACCTATATGTCGCAGTCAGCCCTGGAACCGTCAGCGCAGTGCTTCTTCGGGAAGAAGAGAAGAAGCAACAGCCAATCTACTTCACCAGCCGAACACTCACAGGGGCCGAAACTCGGTACCCGCTCATCGAGAAAGTTGCATATGCAGTGGTGGTAGCTGCACGAAAACTGAGGCCATACTTCGACTCCCATCAGATCACAGTACTGACCGACCAACCACTCGAGAAAGTACTCGACAAAATAGAGAGGTCAGGAAGATTGGCTGCCTGGGCCTTCGAACTATCAGAGTTCGGCATCAAATATCAGCCGAGGACCGCCATCAAAGCACAGGCGTTGGCAGACTTCTTGGCCGAGTGCTCATACCAGGAAATGCTGGATGATACGA
This sequence comes from Spinacia oleracea, assembly GCF_020520425.1. Taxonomy (NCBI): domain Eukaryota; kingdom Viridiplantae; phylum Streptophyta; class Magnoliopsida; order Caryophyllales; family Amaranthaceae; genus Spinacia; species Spinacia oleracea. The sequence continues at coordinate 7,628,094 of NC_079488.1, read as the reverse complement.
AAAGCACTTGGGAGGTCTTCACTGACGGATCTTCCACAGTAAACGGCTCAGGAGCAGGAGTTGTACTAATCCCCCCAACGGGGAAAAGCATAGAGTATGCATTGAAGTTCAGATTCAAAGCAACTAACAACGAGGCCGAATATGAGGCCGCAATCGCAGGGATAGAGCTTTGCTTATCCCTAGAGGCCGAGCATGTTTGCCTCAAAACTGATTCCCAGCTTGTAGCCAACCAGATCCGAGGGGAGTATGAGGCCAAGTGGCCCAGCATGACAGCTTACTTAGCGAAAATTAAATCCTTAACGTCAAAGTTAAGATCCTTTGAAGTCATTCTCATCCCCCGAGGACAAAACACGCAAGCAGACGCACTGTCAAAACTCGCAAGCTCAACACTCATCGACCTAAACAGGTCGGTCCACGTGGAAGTTCACCAAGAGATAAGCATTGACTTACTACCCCCCACAGTATGCAGTTTACGTACCGAACTCAGCTGGATGGACGCAGTAATTGCATACAAAGAAAGGGGAGAACTTCCCGAAGATAAGCTACAGGCGAGAAAGCTGAAAAGATTCAACAAGTGGTTCATCATCAACGCCGAAGGAGAGCTCATGAGGAAATCATTCTCCGCTCCACTGCTAAAATGTGTGGGTCCAACAGACGCTGACTATATCCTAAGAGAAATCCACCTCGGGATATGCGGAAACAACATCGGAGGCAGGACATTGGCACACAAAGCCCTTCGGGCCGGATACTGGTGGCCCACTATGGTTTCCGAGGCAAAGCAGATGACAAGGAAATGCGAGAAATGCCAAAAGTTCGCACCAGCTATCCATCAACCAGCTCAAACCTTACAATCAACACTGTATCCCTTACCATTCGCACAGTGGGGGTTAGACATCATTGGTCCGTTCCCCTCAGCTACGAACCAGAAGAAGTGGTTGATTGTAGGAGTCGACTATTTTAGCAAATGGATCGAAGCTGAAGCTGTCTCCTCCATCACCGAACCTCAGGTCCGCAAGTTCATATGGCAGAACATCATCACAAGGTTCGGCATACCAAGACTGATGGTATTCGACCACGGGAAACAGTTCGATAACACCCCGTTACAAAAGTGGTGCAAACAGTTCGACATACACCTAGCTTACTCGACAGTCTGCCACCCACAAAGCAACGGGCAAGCCGAAGCTGCAAACAAACTCATCCTCAACGCACTCAAGAAGAGAGTCGAGGATGACAAAAACAAGTGGATAGAAGAGCTACCCGGAACGCTATGGTCCCTTCGGACCACCGAGAAAGAAACTACTGGGCAAACACCGTTCCACCTTGTATACGGATCCGAAGCTGTCATCCCTGTGGAAATCGGAATAGAAAGCTTGAGGATCCAGGCATACAACAGGTATGATGGACTCCAAGGAGAAAGCAACAACCAACTTCTGTCTGAAGCTCTCGACCTACTAGATGAAGCTCGGAACGATGCGAGGACACTCAACGCAGCTTATTTGCAGAGGGTCAACAAGCATTACAATCGAAGAGTCAACGCCAGACCCCTAAAAGTCGGTGATCTAGTACTCAGAAACGCCGCCTCGGTTCAGAAAGGACGGATCCATGGCAAACTCTCAGCCACCTGGGAAGGACCATACATCATCCATTCCGAAAAAAGGCCAGACACATTTATGCTGAAACAGTTAGATGGAACAATCTTGAAGAACCATTGGAATACCGATGTTCTCAAGAAATATTTTGTATGATCCCTGTCTGTAAACCAAGTAAGTTGTTTAATGAGAAGAGGAAAGCCATTTGGCACCATGTGCTTCATTAAACCTATCTCTATATTTCAAATTCATTTTTCCTTTATATATACATGCAGCCTCGGATCTGATCAATCCGAGACTAAAAGCAGGTTGACTTTGCCCATTCCTTGATAAAATGCAAGAAATGACCAAATCATACACTTCGGGGAATCGTCCAGAATCCTCGGATTCGCGATACCAGATAAACCTTGTTCGCAACAAACAGTCGCTCGAATCAAGTTATAAAACTTCGGCTCAGATCCACGGATCGCCAAAGTCATAACTAAGAGGCAGACTAGCGATCTCTTGCCCAGGTTTTCGAACCACAAGAGATCGGAAGAACAATTCAGACCTCTGAGCAGATCGAAGGATTTGAAGAGTCTGGAAATTAAAGAGTCTCTTAGCAGATCTACGGATTTGAAGAACTCGCAAAATTAAAGAGTCTCTTAGCAGATCTACGAATTTGAAGAACTCGCAAAATTAAAGAGTCTCTTAGCAGATCTACGGATTCTAAGAACTCGCAAAATTAAAGAGTCTCTTAGCAGATCTACGGATTTGAAGAACTCGCAAAAGCAAAGGGTTTCTTAGCAAGTCTGCGAAAAAGAAGAGCTCATAAATCTACGGATTCAAAGGCAAAGACTTAAAACTTCGGAAGTGCAAAAAAATTGAAAAGAGGCAGCCAAATAACAAACATTCATTTTTCATTCAATATTCGGGGGAAGTACAAATACATCAAACAGCTCGGTGCATACCCGAGGACCCTCAAAAATTGAAAACAAAATGAAACAGTTAAAATCGGCAGCCATCAACAGACAATACCGGCCTACCGAAGTACTAAGAAAGCAAAAAGAAACAAGTACAACGCAGCGCCGAGGCAAAAGGGGGAAAGGCAAGCACACATTCGGAAGTCCTCAACTGGAACCAACCGACTCTGAAGAAGACGACTGCCCAAATCCCTAACTCTTGGGATTCTCGGGAGCAGCCCCTAGGGGAGCATCCTTCGAAGAACCCCCAGCAGTAGTGTCACCTTCGGAATTCGCCTTCTGGGCCCGAGCCTCTGCAAGAGCAGCTTGGCGTTCAGCTTCAGCTTCGTCTCGATCAGCTTGGCACTCCACCAAGTGATCCTGGGCCCGCATCCAGAGAGGCACTTTCTCATTCCAAGGGAAATGAGGCATGTGCTTCGCAAACATGTGCCAAGCACCCAGGATTCCATTCCAATACTGCTCTCTACACTGATCAGCAGTGTAGAGGTCAACTCGCTCTTGCTCCAACTTCCAAATGGCCGCATCCTTCTCTCGGATCTTCAGCTGGAGAACAGGCACCTTGTCAGCTTGGTTCTGAATCATCTCCCGATTCTTGACAAACTGACAAAGCCTCGCCTCCGCATCCTGGCTCTGCTTATCGGCCGCCTCAAATTTAGACGTCATCTCCTTGAGAAGTCTGTCTTTTTCTTCAAGTTCGCTCGCAAACTTGGCGGCCATATCTTTCCTCTCCTTGTCGAAGGAAGCTATTTTTTCAGCATCCCCTTCGACTTGGAAGGTGAGCTTTCCAACTTCGGCCCCGATCTGCTCAGCAGAAGCTCTAGCCTCGCGACTGTACTGAAGGTACAGCTGCTTGACCTCCACAAGCTCGGGGAAGAGCTGCCCAGCCTTCTGGTCCAAGATAGGAATATCACGAGCATAAGCCTCCTGATATCTCCTTAGTTGTCTCTCCTCAACCGAGCTGCACTCGGAAGCGAAAGAGGACCAGAAAACAGCCTGAGAGCGAAGGAAAGATGAGCAAAAGTAGGAAAAACATAAAACAAAAACACAACTCAAAGAGAAAATCCAACACTTACCTCATTCAGGTAGTACTGGGCCATCATAGCCGGGTTCCTCTTTTCAGCTCCAGGAACCCTCCACTGCGGATTGGCCCGAAGAAGATTCTCCCGAGCAGCTTCGGGACCCACCAAAGATCCCACGTGAGCCATGGGATTCTCTCCCAAAACCGGAGCCCTAGCATACCGAGCCATCGCCTCCCTTACTTCCTCGGGGATCCGTTTCAGCGGAACATCCGAGCAAGGGTCAGCATGGATCAATCTATCCAGGGCCGAGGTCGAAGTAGAACCCAAAGTTGAGTGGCGCCTCTTCCTCGTCAGACCCTGTTCGGGCTGCTCCTCCTCAGCAGAGGGAACATCCTTCTCAGCCTCGGGAACCTCAACATTGGGGCCTGTGAGATCCGCCATCTCCTTATCTGGACTTCTCTCTCTTTCGAGAGGAACGTCAGCAGATTCCTTCTTCTCCTCGGCCACGATAGGGACATCCGAGCCAGGAACAAAGTCGGCTTCGATCGCCTCCATCACCTTGGTGATATCCTGGATCTCGATCCCTAAAGCAGTAGACGGCTTCAGCGGAGAGGGGATGGTATCTTCCTCGGCCAACGGTTGATCCACGGGCGGCGGTTCCGCAACCACCACACTCTTTAACTTCTGCCCTGGCAAGGGCATGAAGTGAAGAAGATTCTTGGGAGGAGGCATGTCTTCCGAAACCGTTTCCTACAAAACAAGCGTTCAAAGATCAGCTTCGAAAAAGGGAAAGACGAACTACAAGAAAACTCCCAAGTCAGAGCAAATACCTTCTCCGAGGACTGAGAAACCTTCGCCTTCTTCGGATGCGCAAAAGACCTCAGAAGAGTGCTACCCTTCCTTTTCCTTTGATCCTAAAAAGGGAGACCAAGGATCAATAAATTTAGAGGAAGACAAAAGAGGAAATAAAGAAAAAAGGTGAAGTACCCGGTTCCTAGATAAAGAGATATCTATCCCAGCCGGAGATGAAACCGAAGGAACGGCACGCGGCACAGCGTCAGTCCCAGGACCCTAGAAAGATGGTCCAGGACCAAGACGTTAGCCGACGGCCAACCAAAGAGAGAAAAGACAAACAAAAAACGAGCCTATAGAAACACTCACCGGATCCAAAGTTGTCCTCAAAACAGGAAGCACGACCTTCATTGGAACAGCTTCGGGAGAGGAGGCAGAATCCCACGGATCAGCTCGAACTTCGGATATCCGAGCAACACCCGAAGGAGACAACACGTAATTCTTCAGGCGTGGATTACGAGGATTCTCTTTCCCGAACTTGTAATCAGGAGCCGAGTCGTGAATAGTCTTCAGATCCAAAGAGATGCCCAAAATCTCAGGATCAAGGCAGCTAAAGCCGTACTCTGCAAAAACAAAGCACAAAACGAGTCAGTAAAACGAAGGAAAAAAGAGGAGGACAAACTCACTGAAACACGGTCCCAGCCGAAAGACACCTACCCCTGTCAAAAATCCTGCTGAGACCGGCGATAGCAAGAATGTCCTCCCGCAAGATGTAGTTAAGGTTCGGGAGCCAGCTAGACGGCAGTTTATAATTATCCTCCCGAGCCAAGAACCACTGGAGGAGATCCACGTAGTGGTGATGGTTCCGATCCGGAGCAGCCACGCCCCCCATATCAGGATCAGGAGTCACATACCACTTTGGAGGGCGATAAAAATTGGGGTGCTTCGGATCCGTCGGCACGCGAACAAGCAACCACTCCGTCTTCCACTTATGGTCAGAACTAAGGTAAGGGTATGCCGTAATATAGTTCGGCTCCCCTCTCCTTCGGGAATTCTTGTTGATGATGGTCCACCAACCATACCCATCACCCTTGGAAGCATGGTTGAAAGACAGATCGTGGAGATCCCGAAAAACGGCGACAGAGCAGGGAAAGTTAACGAAGTCGGACACCCATCTAAATCTGATGATGTGCCTCATAGACTTGGGTGTAAGTTGGGCCAAACTGATGTTGTACGACACCAGGAGCTCGGAAATGAATGGATCCAAGGGAAAACGGAGACCGTTCTCCAAGTGATGAGTGTACACAGAGATGAACCCCCTCGGCGGATGAGTCACCCGAGGACGCTCCTGATCGGGAAGCTCACACCAGTACCCCAAGGCGTGCTGGATTCCGTATAGCTCCTCGGCCCTCCGATGGTAGTTCCCCAGCTTCGCCTCCACTAACCAGTCACCACTGACCGATTTCTCCAACGGACCATCGATCTTGGTGGTCTCATGCAAGATCGGGGCATACTTGCCCTACGGATCAGCTTCAGTCCAATGAACTGGAAACTCAGGATAAGGACGGCGTACACCCGAAGAACCAGCTTTCTTACCAGAAGTAGCACGTTCAGACACACCAGACCCGCCAACAGCACCATCTTTGGAAGCATCCCAACCAGTCGAACGTTTCTCCACCGGCCTCTCCGAAGGCCCACCCCTTGAAGTCTTCTGTACCCTTCCCGAAGGCACATCCTCCCTCTCACTAGAAGAACCAACGACGAACTTACTTTTTCCCTTATTCTTTGCCATGGTCGCGAATTCTCGGTCTAAGGTTTAGATTGAGGAGTAGAGGAAAGAACGAAAAAGTAAGGAAATTTCAGAAACAAGTTACCTTTTTCCGAAGCGGAATTCGCCGACAAAGCGAACGACACAAGTTCCCGAAGTCTAGAGCTGACCGAATTCCGTAGATCTGAAGAAACTCGAAAACTACGATCGCCAGAAAAAGAGAGGAAATGTGTTTGAAAGAGAGAGAAAGTAAAAGTTTGAAGAGAGCTAAGCGCCCAGTATTTATAGAAAAAAAGAGGCGCATCAACTTCTTTTCAAACCCACGATCTCCACAACACAATACAAGTCTCAACACTTGTCATCAATGCAAATCATCCCTTTTCAAAAAAAAAAGAGGGAACTTTTGGACTTCTGACAACTGGAAACCCACCCATTTAATTCTAAATGGACCGGGTCTGGGGGGCATGTTGTTTGGGCTCCCAATTGATATTCAATTGGGCCACTAAGTCCAAAGCCCAATGGCTCTAAACAACAGCATCAAACCTACCACTATGGCTATTAAGCCATCCATTAAGGCCCAAGGCCCAATAGCAATAAATGACCTATGGGCATTTATTATGCAAACACTATAAATAGGCCACCAAGGCTCACACCTCAAGGTACGTCCAATTTATCGCCTTAAGACTACTCTTCTAGAAAACTTCTCTCTAGAATCCGAGCATCGTTCTTGCTTAGGCATCGGAGGGGCTTTCCTCGGAAACACCCCCGAGGCTAGTAACTTTGCTCTTGTGCAGGTGAATTCGGACTCGATTCATTCAAGCAAGCAAGATCTTCAACACACACGAAAGGGCCTTCATTTGAAGCCCATTGTTTCCATCTTTACAACACCGGAACAGTTGTCAATATAGTTAATCTAATGCTCAATGCATTTTTATACTAATGACATTTATCGTGCAAATATATAACCATATCTTATGATATGATTGGATTTATCTTGAGGAGCAAGGCTTGTAGTGATCTGAAGTCAAGCGAATGCTTCTGAGCATTGCTATATAATCTCACTCCTTTCATTTGAATAATGCTTGATCAAATATAAAAATGTTGATATATTAGCTAAACCTACGGTAAACAAATTCAAAATGACAAAGAAATGTTTTCATCTTTTAAAATATATACTTCAATGCAACAAAATCTGAAAATATGTTATTCTTAACAATCATCTCAGCTTTCTCGTCATATGCTTGGTCATCATCTCGAATTCCTCATAGCTTCCTCGACAATTGCAGCTGTAAAATGCAAAAAGAAGAATGTACAAACAAAACATACCACTATAGGACCACATGAACTTCAATGCCTGTTCTTTTTTTTTCTTTTTTTTTACATAGGCTTAATTTGATGACTTTCAATATGCACCTATTCTGAAACTGTTGTTAGACTAATGTTCTTGGATGCTCTATAAAAAAGACCAATTATATACTACGTTAGAACGTTTTAATATCAGTCTAACTTAGGGCTGAATAAATCGGTCTCAAAATGTTTTAAGATAGAAACTTAGGGCTGAATAAATCAGTCACAAAGCAAGTTTCTTGCTCTAGCTGAAAGTTTTCTAGAAAAATAAGCTCTACCATTAGGAAAAGAAATTCATTCATTTAACACCTAACAATAACACACACACACACATATGACATCAACGTACTTCACAGGGCCTTACTTTTGCTTCGTCTCATACATTATGTAGGTTGATTCTTAAGACCATATCCTTAGCCTTTCACGAGTATTCTCATCATTGTAAATTACAAGTCCAAAGTCTCCAAATTAAAAGGAGATTATTAAATGGTTTCATACTATTATAATTGTAAGAGAAATATAACAATTTGAGCTTGTAACTCTTTGCTTCAAGTAACTGTCGCTAATGGTCAGATTAAGGTGGGTTTTTCCTCATTTTTTTTGGGAAAAGTTTTGGGTTTCGTTAGGTTTTTATTTTAAAATGTTGGATTTTTGGTTTGATGGACTTTTGGTGATTTTCAGGTTGTTTTTTGGCTTTTGGGACGATATATTAATCTCAATGCATTAAATATAGAACATTTTTAGGTAGCATTATCATGGAAATTAATGTTGGACTTGTCTTGCAAAAGGTTCATTAACAAACAAACTATTCAGATACGAAGTATATCTACAGAAATTCACAAAAGCACGAAATCATAGCTATATCCAATCCAGTAACCTAATGAATATCATGAAAAAAATAAGTTCAAAGCTAGTTGTATGCTTAAATCAACAGAAAGACCCAAGGTTAGACATGGAAGATTTTACAAAATACTTCGTAACTATTTATGACATGCAACTCGCTAGCAGTGTCCAACTCATATATATTGGTTCTTTATCAAATACTCAATATATGACATTTTATGCATGCAAACGGGTGATATCCATCAAGAAACATTTACCCTTTTTTTTTTAACATGGTGCAGCATAGCAACTTCAAAACTCAAAGAAAGGAAGCTAATGTTGGAGAAAAGAAATCTGTCTAGCTAAGCTTAAACCCAGCAATGAAAGGGGAGTTACCTTCATGATTTCTCTTTACTTTGAAAGCATTGACCACCCAAGTCAAATAAGCATACTTTAAAATCCTTGAAAAATTGCAAGCTGACTGCATTTCTCGTACTTCATAATCAAAGATTCTTAGAACATGAAAAGATTCCCTAGTCCAGAACACGGAACAATTATATAAGTTAGAGAAGGTAAATACAATGAACGAAGATACATGAAGTATAAATTAATTAAAGTGCGTAGACTGGAAGAAGTACGTACAACTTCTCGCATCAATTCAGCTCTCTCCTTTTGCTTCCTGCATCTGTCTTTGGTTTCTCATACAGAGCACTTGTCTAAAATTTCTTCCTTGGGAACTGTTATTCCAGTAGGAACACGCACAAGAGGGGGGGGGGGGTGAATTGTAATTGGAACTTTGGTAAAGTTTCTTGCGGAACTTAAGAAACAATCAAGGAACTGAGAATAGAGAAGACAATAACAATAATTGTGAAAACTTCTTGACACTAATCAAGAAGAGAATTCCTTTTATTATAGTAATGCCTCGATTACAATAATCTCTCCAACACAAGTTCCTCTCAAACTTGTGTTCCTCACAGTAATCTACTCTGATTACAGCTCTTTCACTTCCCTCTCTCAGACTTAAACTCTAAGTCTCAACAAGATAACTCTATCCTTACTAATACCAAATACAATTCGTGTTTGGATAACTCTAGATATTAATGATGCTTTGGTGTATATATGGCACTTAGGAACTTAGGATTAACTAGGACACAAACTATTTTTAGAAAAATCTTTGACAATGCGTTTTTAGGAAAGCAAGAACTCTTAGAAAGTTTGTGTGTTTTTTCAGAAAACTTCTTGGCCTTATATAGAGTTTTGTCCTTAGGGTTTGTTTCCTTCAAAAACTCAACTGCCAACAACTGACACTTTGATTTTCACGTCCCTAGACTTGAGGAACAAGGGGAGACCACTTCCCACACAACTTCCTCAACTGCTGGACGTGTTTAAGACTATGTCAATCACTGTTGTTTCACAAAAAAAATGTTTATTTATTTTGTCAAAATATTTAGGAGAAGTTTTAGGAAGATAAAAACTGTTTTTATTTAAGTAACAGAATGTGATGAAAATCTTATTTTTATTAAACATGAAAAGATATTTTATTTAAAGTATTTTCCTTAAAACTGTGTTGCTTGATATTTTGACAAAAACACACGAGTAATCCAAGTTCCTCTAGTTCCTTATATACTACTTAACATATTAATATATTACATATAATCTAAGCAAGATAAACTACCTAGACATATATGTCTTTCCTTTGGTGAGGCATTCAACTCTGAAGCTTCACTTGTTCCAGCTCAGGAACATTAATGAGTTCCTCTTATGTTTAAATAGGAACTCGTGGCCATGAGTCTGTAATAGTTCTTGTGAATATTCGGAACTCTTGATATGTAACTGTGTTGCTCCTCTTGTGACTTCAAACTGGAACAAATACAACTTCCAGCTCTGGAACTCCAGTGACTGTTCCAAGTGTACATCAGGAACTTCACCATCTGATTCAAGTTCATATCCTAATAGAAACTTGGGCATTTACCTGTTCAAAGTCATTTAGCAACCATAATCAGGAAGTTTGCAATATGTGTGTGTCATCAACCAAAACTTAGGAACAACAATATTCCCCCTTTTTGGTGATGACAACACTTGCAAACTTTTTACAAAGAGAGTAAGCACAAACAGGAACTTATACAGACTATTGTGAAACAGAACACAAAAATTGAAAAACAAAAGAGAAAGAAAAAAAAGAAGAAAGAAAAAAATAAACTTACAGAGAGATTCAGAGAGATTGATGCAGGAACTTGGATTGAGTGTACCTTGGAAGTTTGCACCCTTGACTTCCCCCTGTTGACATCAACAAAAAGCATAGCACGAAATATAGCCATTCCAAACACAGTGCCCCACGATCAACGTTTGGCAAGTTAAGCTAGCCTCAAAGTATTAAACCAACTCACACAATAAATTGAAAGTAAGCAGTAATGATCAAAACTAGAAAGCACAGATAGGTGTAACCAAGCAAGTCAAAATAAGATGGAACAAATACCCAAGTTTGATAATTATATAAACCAAAAGCAAATTAAAAAGATTGTTCCATGGCAAAAGATAAAAGAAACATGGGATAGGGTGATTAGGCTTGGGATGGGGAACCAGAACCAGCAGTTTCTTCTATCACAGTCTCCTCAAAAGATTCCAGATTGTTGATCTTGGTGAGGATTGTGGCACGAGTTGCATTGGCTTGTTCTGAGTAGTGGTGAAGAGTGGTTTGGAGAGTCTTGACACTGGTAACCAATGCACCTATGTGGGCCTGCATTGAGCTGATCCTGTGATCTGTTCCCTCCTGCAGTTCCACCAGACGAGCAACTGTTGCCTTCAGCTCCAATATCTGATCATCCTTTGTGTTCCAGGCACCCCCATGATCTTGAACATGTTCCTGTTCAGATGGAACACGACGAGCTTTGGACTTTTTGGAGGATCTGGGTGTCCTTTTCCTTGGCCCAACAGTTTCAGGCAGTTCCTCTTGATTCAGTGGAACAACATCCTCCTCTATGGGCATCTCCTTGACATCCCCTTCCTCATTTATTTCCATGAAGACAGGCCCTCTTTTCTTGTTCTCCTTCATTGCCACCCTCAAGCTCTTTCTTTTTCCTTGGGATCCTACACTCTTCCTGTTCCCTCGAGATAAAGGGACCTCTATTTGTTCGAGTTCCTCCTCCTCCTCCACTTCTTCTTTAACTACAGTTCCCTCCTGATCTTCCTCATCTTGTTTCTCTTCCTTTCCAGTCCTAATGACTTTACCCTGAACCACTTTAAGATTTAATAGATGGAGCATTTCAAGTTGAAGGATTTGGGTTGATTTTAAGGGAATCACAAAGTATGGGCTAAGGTCAACTGAGAAGCTTTTGAAGATTTCTGTGAGAAGGGAGGAGTATGGAATTTTGAATTTGGGGATACAGGTGGATAAGTGTTTGATCATGATTGCAGGAAAGTTTATGGGAATTTTCCTTTCAAGACAATACATGAGACATGCATCAAACAGACTTGCTAGGTTCCTTTTCTGAGTTCGAGGAACTACACCTCTCCACACAATATTAAACAGTAATTTTTGAAGAGGTGAAAAGCAGTTGTGTGAGGTGGAGGTGGATACTTTAGAATCTCCTCCAATGGAACCAACTATATCTTTCTCATCTACATTATCGATGGTCACTGTGATTTGACCTTTGAGCCACATATCAAAACCCCTATTGGGTGTACCAAACAGCTGTTCCAGATAAGAGGCATCAAATTCGATGCGAGTTCCATTCACTTTACTTGAACATACATTATCAACACATGCAAAGTTCTTGCAGAATTCTTTCATAGCTTCAGGAATTAAGGGGGATTTGGCATAGGTACTCAACAGACTTACCCATTTTTGTTGTTCAAGGATTTCCATCAACTCTTTAAATTTCGTGGCTTCACACCATGTTGAGTTGATTGCAAACCCCTCGACCAGGTTGTTTTCCTTTGCAGTGAGTTTCTTGGACCCTTTTGCTTCCCCCTGAGTTTGAGCATTCTCCTCTGTTTCCTCGATGTTTTCACCAGAAGCTTCCACTCGTCGTTTTTTGGATTTTCTTGTGGAGGATCTAGGGTTTGAGATTAGGGATTTCATTTCGATGTCAGTGTCGGTTGGTTCCCCCTGAGTGATTGCGAGTATTGGATTGTGGGATCGAAGAGGAATTGGCGATTGAATGGGTGAGGTATCCATGGGAACTGGAGATGAAGGATTTCTCTTTCGTTTGAGGGAAGTGAGATCAGTGTTGTTGCTTGTGAGAACCATGGTGAAGGTTTTTATAGGTGAAAGGAGAGGTGGTGTCAGTGGAGAAGGCGTGTGGGAGAGAGAGAAAGGGGGTTGCATGGATTGAATGTGGAAAGGGAAGAGTTTCTCCTATTTATTGCCAATGGAACCGTTCCAAACATTCTTTGAATATGGGTATTCGGTTTTGAATTTTAAGAAATAAATAAATAAAAATTAAAGGAAAATGTAGAAATAAATTAAATTAAAACTGTGTTTGACTTTGACTTGCTTAATTTCGTATCTCTGACTTAACTAGTTTGAAAGGAACTGCTTACCTTGCTCATTTGGAGTGTGAGTGAATTTGCCACGATGGTAAGCTTCAACTATGTTTGCACACAAGATTTTGTGTTTGTAATAGTCTATATGTACCATGATTTTTGCTTTTGCCTTAGAGGAACTTCAATTTAGTAATTACCTTAGCTTGATCATTCCGAGTTCCATTCTCATTTTCTCATGTTTCTCTCTGTTCAAAGGCTTAGTTAAAATATCAGCAATTTGGTGATCAGTTTGGCAAAAATCTAATCTGATCAAACCTTTCTCAACATTATCTTTAAGGAAATGGTGTCTAATGTGGATGTGTTTGACCCGGGAATGATGAACCGGATCTTTTGAAATACAAATAGCACTAGTGTTATCACAATAGATAGGAACACAATCATAGATAATACCAAAATCTCTTAGCTGTTGTTTTATCCATAGAATTTGTGAGCAACAAGCTGCAGCAGCTACATACTCAGCTTCAGCTGTGGATAGAGCAACAGTGTTCTGTTTCTTGGAACCCCAAGAAACCATGCATGGACCTAGGAACTGTACCATACCTGATGTGCTTTTTCTATTCACTAAGTCACCTGCATACTCAGCATCCGCATATCCTCTTAGCTCGAAAGATCCACTTCTTGGATAGTATAGGCATAGGTCATCAGTTCCTTTGAGATATCTTAGTATTCTTTTCACCGCAGTTAGATGGGACTCCTTTGGATTTGATTGAAATCTTGCACATAGTCCTACACTAAAAGAAATGTCAGGTCTACTGGCTGTTAAATATAATAGTGATCCAATCATACCTCTGTATTTCGTTTGATTCACACTTTTCCCATTTGGATCAGTGTCTAATCTGGTAGCAGTTCCCATGGGAGTGTGATTTACTTTGGCTGATTCTAGCTCATATTTCTTTAGGAGTTCCTTCACATACTTTTGTTGGTGTATCATGATTCCTTCCTCGGTTTGCTTGATTTGTAAACCAAGGAAGAAATTGAGTTCCCCCATCATACTCATTTCAAATTCACTGCTCATCAAGCTTGCAAAATCCTTGCACAAATTTTCATTAGTTGCTCCAAATAATATATCATCAACATAAATTTGAACTACTAACAAGTCAGTTCCTCTAGATTTTAAGAATAAGGTTTTGTCTATTCTACCTCTTTTAAAATCATTTTGAAGGAGGAACTTTGATAATCTCTCGTACCAAGATCTAGGGGCTTGTTTTAGTCCATAGAGAGCCTTATCTAATTTGTAAATATGATTTGGAAATTCGGGATTTTCAAATCCAGGGGGCTGTTCCACATAAACATCTTCCTCTAAGAAACCGTTTAAGAAAGCACATTTAACGTCCATTTGATAAAGTTTAAAACCCATGAAAGCAGCAAAAGCAATTAAGATTCTAATGGCTTCTAATCTAGCAACAGGTGCAAATGTTTCTTCAAAGTCAATACCTTCCTGTTGGTTATAACCTTTGACCACTAACCTTGCTTTGTTCCTTATGATTGTTGCATGTTCATCTTTCTTGTTCCGGAACACCCATTTCAGCCCTATCACCTTCTGGTGCTTTGGTTTGGGTTCCAAGTGCCATACCTTGTTTCTTTTGAATTCATTTAATTCTTCTTGCATGGCTATGATCCAGTCAGCGTCCTCCAGAGCCTCAGTGTGATTTCTTGGCTCAAATATGGAGAGGAACGCGTGGAATGCGCAAAAGTTCCTTAGTTGTGCCCTTGTCTGAGTTCCTTTTCTGATGTCACTCACAATGAGTTCCATTGGGTGGGACTTTTGATGCTTCCAAGGTTTAGGTTGAAATTGAGCTACTGGTGTTGTGGCATTTTCGTCAGTTCCTTCTATGACCTGAGTTTCCTGTTGGTCATTGTGGGGTTCCTCTGGTGTTGTTTCTGGATCTTCTTGGTTTTCTGCTTGTTCCTCTAGTACGGGAACTTCTTGATTTTGTTGAGCAGTTCCTCTGGCTGTGTGTTTGCTTGGTTGGAACTCCTCATCATTTTCTGCAGCACGAGATAAACCAATCTCGAAAAATTCTTGTTCCTGTACTATATCAGTTTTGTTAGATTCATCAAATATTATATGTACACTTTCCTCAACACACATAGATCTTTTGTTATAAACTCTATAAGCCTTGCTATTTAAGGCATATCCTAGGAACACTGCCTCATCGCTTCTTTCATCAAACTTCCCCAAGTTCCTTTTTCCATTGTTGTGGACAAAACATTTGCTACCAAAGGCTCTAAAGTAAGAGATGTTGGGTTTTATACCTTTTAGTAGCTCATAGGGGGTTTTGTTTAGGATTGCTCGAATCATAACTCTATTTATAATATAACAAGCAGTATTGACTGCTTCAGCCCAGAAGTTCCTAGGCAGGGAACTGGCTATTAACATGGTTCTTGCCATGTCCTCTAAGGTTCTATTTTTCCTCTCAACAACTCCATTTTGTTGTGGAGGCTGAGAAATTGTGGTCCATACCTTGTTCCTTGCAGTATTCATCGAATTTGTAATTTTCAAATTCTGTTCCATGATCTGATCTTATATGGATCAGTTGATGACCTGTGGTTTTCTGAATTTTCTTTGAAAATGTAACAAACTCATCAAACGTTTCATCCTTGCTTGTTAGAAATATGACCCAAGTAAAGCGAGAGTAATCATCAACAATAACTAATACATATTTTTTCCCACTTCTGCTTTGAATTCTCATTGGTCCACATAAGTCCATATGGATGAGTTCCAATGGTTTTGTGGTGCTTACCAATTTCTTAGATTTAAAGGAACTTCGGACATGCTTGCCTTTTGCATATGCATCACACACTTTATCAGTTAGGAACTTGATTGAGGGGAGTCCTCGAACCAGTTCCTTTGATCTTAGTTTGTCAAGCAGAGAGAAACTAGCATGTCCAAACCTCCTGTGCCATAATAGGGAATTTTCTTCAAAGGCACTGAGGCAGGTTAGATTGTTCCTGGGAACTGTATTGAGATCCACAGAATATGTGTTCCCTTTACGAGTTCCTTCCAAAATAACCTTCCCAGTGTTATTGTTTATGATTTGACAATTTTCAGAAGTAAAACTTACAGAGTTTCCTTTGTCACAGAATTGAGAGATGCTTAGTAGACTGTGCATCAAACCCTCGACTAAAAATACATTTTCAATGGCGTAGGAACTTGACCTTCCAACTTTTCCAATTCCAACAATTTCTCCTTTCATGTTGTCTCCAAAGGTCACAGTTCCTCCATTGTAGGCTTCTAGTGAGAGGAATTTAGATTTGTCTCCTGTCATGTGTTTGGAACACCCGCTGTCGAGATACCGCGAGCTGTTCCCCTTCACTAGAATCTGTAAAGAGATCAAAGGTTAGTTACAGGAACTCGGGTTTCCTCGAGTTCCTTTTCAACTATAACTTCAGACTTCTTGACCCATTTTTGCTTTACATAATTTATGTTTCTTTGATCCTGTTCCTTCATCTTGGAACACTCAGTACTTATATGACTTCCACTTCCACATGAGAAACAGACTTTTACACTAGGAAGATCCACATACTTTTTCTTATGACTAGTTTTATGGTTAAAGCCCAATCCTTCTGTTTTCTTAGATTGAGCATTCTCAATCCATTTGGGAGGAACTTTAGGTGGTTGTCTCTGTGCCCTGGCCATGGATAGTTCCCTTTCTAGTTTCTCTTTTTGTTCCTTTGTGGTGATCAGATCTTTGTTTAAATTTTCTAAGTCGATGTTAAAAACTCCCATGTTGATCTCCAAGGATTTTGTAGGATCTAAACTTAGATTAAACATCTTATATTGACTGAGTTGTACTTGTAGAAGGATGTTTTCATTTCTAATTTTTTTCGAATGACTCATTAATAGAGGTATTTCTATCTAGTAATTCAAAGAACCTGCCTTGAACATCAGATCTAATATTGTTCAGATAATTTATATGGTCTTTACTGAGTTCCAAGGCTCTATCACTTTGTGGTTTTAATATACTTAGCTTTTTGTAATCATCTAGAGTTTCTAGCAACAGTTCAATTAGTTTTGACTTTGAGAGACACTGAAGAGTGGAGGAACTTACTTCTTCTGATGGAACTTGATCAGTTCCTTCTGTTCTAGCCATAAGGCAGAGATTTGCAGTTTCTTCATTTGGTTGTTCCTCATCGTCTTCTGAGTCTGTTGCTTCGCCCCATGCAGCTATCATGGCCTTCTTGAAGTTTGGTCTGTTGAAGGTAGACTTGTTAAAGCGATCTTTGACATGTTCCTTCCCTTTTCCTCTGGTCTTGTCGTTCTCCCACAGAGGGCATTCACGAATTTGATGATCAGTTTCTCCGCATTTGAAGCAACCTTGCTCAGTTTTGGAACTAGTGATTTTCTTGGCAAAGTTCCTTCCTTTCTGGTTTCCTGGTTTGAAGTTCCTATAGAGCTTTCTCATTCTTCTGACCAGCATGGCAGCCTCTTCTTCATCTGGTTCAGATTCATCGAGTTCCTCAGCCTTTAGAGCAAGTCCTCGATTTCTAGAGCTCTCAGGAACAGCAGCTCCAAGATGCAATTCGTGTGTCATCAAGGAACCAGCAAGTTGTTCAATGTTGAACTTGGTAAAGTCCTTGGTCTCAAACAGTGCAGTGACCTTTGTTCTCCAACGATCATCTTGTGGCATGCTTCTTAGTATTTTTCTTACCTGTTCATCTGTGGGAATGATTCTACCAAGAGAAACTAATTCATTGGTTATGTTAGTAAATCTAGTGAACATTTCTTGAATAGTTTCTTTTGGAAGCATTTCAAATCTTTCATATTTAGACATCAAAAGGTCAATTTTGGAACGCTTAACTTCATTAGTTCCTTCGTGGGTTACTTGAAGTAGTTCCCAAATCTGTTTTGCGTTCTTGCACCCCATGACTCTGTTGTGTTCATGAGGTCCAAGCCCACAATGCAAGATTTTGACAGCCATGGCATTCATCTCATATTTATCAAAGTCTTCTTCAGAAAATTCAGACATTGGTTTAGGAACTACCTCGTTTTCAGCATTGGTCTTTGTTACCTCGAAGTCTCCAACTTCAATTACACGCCAAACTTGGTAATTTTCAGCTTTGATGAATATCTCCATTCTATTCTTCCAGTATGAGTAAAACTTGCCATTGAACATAGGTGGCCTTTGTGTCGAGTAACCTTCTTCCAGTTTCTCTTGTGAGTTCATACTTTCAGGAACTTGACTCAAACAGGGTTTCCTGTGTTTTAGTGAGTACTGGCTCTGATACCAACTGTTATTCCAATAGGAACACGCACAAGAGGGGGGGGTGAATTGTAATTGGAACTTTGGTAAAGTTTCTTGCGGAACTTAAGAAACAATCAAGGAATTGAGAATAGAGAAGACAATAACAATAATTGTGAAAACTTCTTGACACTAATCAAGAAGAGAATTCCTTTTATTATAGTAATGCCTCGATTACAATAATCTCTCCAACACAAGTTCCTCTCAAACTTGTGTTCCTCACAGTAATCTACTCTGATTACAGCTCTTTCACTTCCCTCTCTCAGACTTAAACTCTAAGTCTCAACAAGATAACTCTATCCTTACTAATACCAAATACAATTCGTGTTTGGATAACTCTAGATATTAATGATGCTTTGGTGTATATATGGCACTTAGGAACTTAGGATTAACTAGGACACAAACTATTTTTAGAAAAATCTTTGACAATGCGTTTTTAGGAAAGCAAGAACTCTTAGAAAGTTTGTGTGTTTTTTCAGAAAACTTCTTGGCCTTATATAGAGTTTTGTCCTTAGGGTTTGTTTCCTTCAAAAACTCAACTGCCAACAACTGACACTTTGATTTTCACGTCCCTAGACTTGAGGAACAAGGGGAGACCACTTCCCACACAACTTCCTCAACTGCTGGACGTGTTTAAGACTATGTCAATCACTGTTGTTTCACAAAAAAAATGTTTATTTATTTTGTCAAAATATTTAGGAGAAGTTTTAGGAAGATAAAAACTGTTTTTATTTAAGTAACAGAATGTGATGAAAATCTTATTTTTATTAAACATGAAAAGATATTTTATTTAAAGTATTTTCCTTAAAACTGTGTTGCTTGATATTTTGACAAAAACACACGAGTAATCCAAGTTCCTCTAGTTCCTTATATACTACTTAACATATTAATATATTACATATAATCTAAGCAAGATAAACTACCTAGACATATATGTCTTTCCTTTGGTGAGGCATTCAACTCTGAAGCTTCACTTGTTCCAGCTCAGGAACATTAATGAGTTCCTCTTATGTTTAAATAGGAACTCGTGGCCATGAGTCTGTAATAGTTCTTGTGAATATTCGGAACTCTTGATATGTAACTGTGTTGCTCCTCTTGTGACTTCAAACTGGAACAAATACAACTTCCAGCTCTGGAACTCCAGTGACTGTTCCAAGTGTACATCAGGAACTTCACCATCTGATTCAAGTTCCTATCCTAATAGAAACTTGGGCATTTACCTGTTCAAAGTCATTTAGCAACCATAATCAGGAAGTTTGCAATATGTGTGTGTCATCAACCAAAACTTAGGAACAACAGGAACATTTGGGAATGCCTTAGAAAAAGATACATAAATAATAATCAATGAACCATGCAATTGAGTATCATGTCACGAATATTTACATTCATACACCGCTTTCCGGACACATAAATGACTCACTAAAAACCATGAGTGTAATACAAATCAGACCTAGACAATGTTAAAAAGACGAAAGGGAGTCACTTTAGTCCAACTCCAGTAGTGCATGCAAAGCAAGTAATACTGGATATTCGTACCCAAATAGAGCTGATTGTCTAGTGTTATACCGGTGTTAAAGTTCAAGTTACCTTGTCTTGGATAGTGGAAAGCAGAGACATACAACTGACCATCCGTCAATATTTGTGCGCTCCAAAATCTGAACCGGCCTGTCAAATAGAAATGTTCCGTATGAATAAACATCTCGAGCTGGAAAAGATGACATATGAAGCAATAAAATTTCTAATATGGAATGTAACTTACGTATCAACTGGGCATAGCAGTAGGCAATCATCCCCTTTAGAATTTGTAAATACTATCTGTATCATACACTCCAATGGAAGGTTATTTGTTGGATCAACCTGTGGTAAATAATTAGTTAGACATCAAACAAACACAGATAATTGTGCTTATCACTGTATATGGAGCTCATTACCTGAAATTATCATACAACGTCGAGTAACTCACAATTACCTACAAAGGACACAAGCATAGAGGTAGTCACTACAAAGATTGCAGAATTGTGGATAAAGGGAACTAAGGAATGGAATCCAAGTAAGACCAACAAGTTTAAAATCATGAGTACTTCAACACCCAACATATAAGGTTTTTGATTGTCTGCATGAATCTCAATTAAAAAAATAACTAAAAAAATCCACATTAAAATTGCCAAGCAAAAAGAAATCCCAATTGAATCTAGGCATTTCTCTTTTCCTATTGTCTGCAAAATTATCAAATTGAAAAGTAAAACAAGCTCGAAGTAAAATTGGTGCCACAAACAAATTCAAACTAAAGAATAAAGAAAAATGTATAATTGGATATTCTTAATTGTTTGCAGAAATTAAGTCAGACACTAAAACATTTCAGACATTGAACAAATTACGCTTGTCATTTATAAAAGCAATAAAATCCCAAAGTATAACTGACAAAGAAAATTAAAAAAATAAACATATAATAAGTAAGTACATGTATGTTGTTTTGTTATGGCTTCCAATAATCTTCTACTTTTCCTTTTCTTCCGCAAACTTCTCGATCAAAAGGGGAATTACTTAACTCTCCTCTTAATCTCATGATGTGGGAGCTATTAAGCTCACCAACAATGGTGGTCGAAGGACCTAGAAAAGAGAGAGATGAGAAGAAGAAGAAGAGTAGAAGCTTGGGGAAGAAGTCAGAAGAGAAATGTAGGGGAGAGAAGGAATCTTTGTATTTGATTAATTGTGCTCCAAATACAATGTTTTAGCTGCTTAAATAGCTGGCTGACAGCAACAACTAACAACAGATTCCACTAACAAACAAAAGTTGTTATAACAACTTTTCCCGCCAAAAACAGAAAACAACTTATTTGCTTAAAAACAGCTTAAAATGGAAACTAAAATAGCATCCCATATCATAACTTCCCCCCAAAAAAGAGACTTGTCCTCAAGTCTGGATGACAAAGTTAGGGAAACGTGTCTCAAAGTCCACTGCCACTTCCCATGTAGCTTCATGATCCTCAAATCCAACCCAACTGACCAAATACTGAACTTGTGGGGCATTTTGAAACTTGACTACTCTCTTCTGAAGAATGGCAGCAGGTTGAACTGAATTTTCCTCTGTAGATGAACCCTGGAACCATGGAGGAATGTGAGCAGCAAGAGGTAAAGTGCCATGAAAGGCCTTCAACTGTGAAACATGGAAAGTGTCATGAATTTTGGCATCACTAGGAAGCTGGAGCGTGTAAGCAACTGGACCAATCTTAGCCATTACTTGAAAAGGACCATAGAATTGCAAAGCTAGCTTTTGATTAGATCTTCTTTGTAAAGTCTGCTGTCTATAAGCTTGTAACTTAAGCCAGACCCATTCTCCCACTACAAACTCCCTTTCAGACCTGTGTCTGTCAGCTTGTACCTTCATCCTTTCTTGAGCTTTAGAAAGATGCAACTTGAGTGACTGAATCATTGCTTCCCTTCTGAGTAAACTTCTGTCAACCTCTGCATTACTGGATTCAGTAGGGAGATAAGGCAAATGTAGAGGGGGTGGTTGGTTATAAACAACTTCATATGGAGTGAGTTGAGTTGCAGTATGGAAATGTGTGTTGTACCACCATTCAGCCAATGGTAACCACATGTTCCAATTGTTAGGGTGTTCTCCTGTCATGCATCTCAAATATGTCTCCAAACACCTGTTAACCACCTCTGTTTGCCCATCTGTTTGAGGGTGATAAGCTGAAGACAGTAAGAACTCAGTGCCTTGAAGAGAAAACAAACCTTGCCAAAAATTGCTAAGGAAAATGGCATCCCTATCACTGACAATAGATCTAGGCCAGCCATGATGTTTAAACACATTGTCTAGATAACATTGAGCCACTTGGAGTGCTGTGTATGGGTGAGAGAGAGCCATGAAGTGAGCATACTTGCTCAACCTATCCACCACCACAAATATGACATCTTTGCCCCCAGACTTGGGTAAACTAGAAATGAAATCCATTGACACATCTATCCACACTTCTTCTGGAACAGGGAGGGGTTGCAAAAGGCCAGGGTATGCCGATTTGTCATATTTAGATGCTTGGCAAGTCACACAGTTTCTCACAAACCTTCTGACATCATGTGACAAGCCCTTCCAAACAAACAAAGCTTTTATCCTTCTCAATGTGAGCTCTCTTCCACTGTGACCACCTTCGGGGGAAGCATGTTGCCAAGTGATGATCTTGTGTCTGAGTTCATGATCTGGCCCAATTACCATCTTATTTTTCCTTCTAAGGATACCATGTTGTAACTGGTAGCCATCCACCAACTGTTGTTGTTCCAAAGGTTCCAC
The DNA here is from genome assembly GCF_020520425.1 of Spinacia oleracea. NCBI lineage: Eukaryota > Viridiplantae > Streptophyta > Magnoliopsida > Caryophyllales > Amaranthaceae > Spinacia > Spinacia oleracea. The sequence goes on along the minus strand of NC_079488.1, from coordinate 7,605,713 downwards.
AATAACTTTTAACTTGTCATCTAGCTGGTAACTTGCTGTAATCAATGTAGCTAAGTTAGAATCAAGTACAGAAACTGCCATGCAAAGAACTTCTGATCCTTGTACCCTAGAAAGTGCATCAGCTGCCAAGTTTTCCCTCCCACTCTTGTACTGGATCTCATAATCAAAACCCATCAGTTTTGACAACCAGAATCGCTGAAATGGTGTTGAAATTTTTTGCTGTAGGAGCCATTTTAAGCTTTTCTGGTCTGTTTTGATAAGAAAATGACTCCCCATTAGGTACTGTTCCCATTTCTGAACAGCAAACACAATAGCTAACAGTTCCTTTTCATAAACTGAAAGTTTTTGCCATTTGGGACCCAAAGCTCTACTGATAAATGCTAGTGGGTGTCCTTCTTGCATTAAAACAGCACCAATACCAGTTCTGGAAGCATCTGTCTCCACAATAAATTGTTTATCAAAATCTGGAACAGCTAATACAGGAGCTGTCATTAATGCCACCTTCAGTGCCTCAAAAGCACTTTGAGCTTGTTCATTCCACAAAAAACTGTTCTTCTTAAGCTGTTCAGTTAGGGGTTTACTGATGAGAGCATAGCTTTTTACAAATTTTCTATAATACCCAGTCAGACCTAGAAATCCTCTAAGTTCTTTGACTGTTGATGGCACTGGCCAGCTACTAACAGCAGAGATCTTCTGTGGGTCTGTTTCCACTCCATGTTCAGATATAAAGTGGCCCAAATATTCCACTTTTCTAGTAGCAAAAGTGCATTTGCTTGCCTTGGCATACATCTGGTTATCCTTCATCAGATCAAACACCATGGTAAGGTGCACCCAATGATCCTCTAGAGTTCTACTATACACCAGAATGTCATCAAAGAACACTAAGACACATTTTCTAAGGAGAGGTTTAAAGACTTGGTTCATCCAATTCTGAAAAGAAGCAGGAGCATTGGTTAACCCAAAGGGCATAACCAGAAATTCATAGTGTCCAGTGTGAGTTTTGAAGGCTGTTTTGTATACATCATTATCATTAACTCTCATTTGATGGTATCCAGCTCTAAGATCAAGCTTACTGAACACCACAGCACCAGATAACTCATCTATCAGTTCATCAATCACAGGAATAGGGAATTTATTTTTAATTGTTTTGCTATTCAATTCTCTGTAATCTACACACAACCTCCATGTGCCATCTTTCTTTCCTACCAACACTACTGGTGATGCAAAAGGACTAGCACTTGGTTGAATAATTCCCCTATCCAACATCTCTTGTACCAACTGTTCTATCACATCTCTTTGCTTAAGAGGGTACCTATATGGTCTGATGTTCACAGGGGTGGAACCTGGGTTAAGTGGGATAGAATGATCAAATACCCCCCTTGAAGGAGGCAACACAGTTGGTTCCTCAAAAACCATACTGTAAGTCATTTTGAGTTCTTTCAATTCTTCACACTCCTGTTCTGTCTGCTGTACTTCTGTGGCTAGACAAGTTTGGTCTACCACTTGCATTAAGCACAACTGTGCAGCTGTACTGAAGAGTTTTGCTGATGGTTCCCCTTCAACTACTTTCAGTTTTCTGGTTGGAACTCCTTTAAGCATTACTTGTTTACCATCCAAGCTAAACTCCATTCTCAACTTATTAAAATCCCAACTGATGGGTCCCAATAAGCTAAGCCACTGAATCCCAAGCACCATATCACAGCTCCCCAAAGGAATTAGCAACACATCAGTCACAAAACTCATCCCTTGCATTTCCCAAGTGAACCCTTGGCAACTGTGTTGGCAAGCAAGATGGTTTCCATCAGCCACAGTTATTGCTTGAGCTGGTATTTTGTCTAATTTACACCCCAATTTTTTGGCAAAATCCAAATCCACAAAGTTGTGAGTGCTACCTGAATCAATCAGTATTTGTAGGGGTTTTCCTTTCACCAGACCCCTAACCCTCATAGTACTGAACCCTTGGCTTCCTGCTAATGCACTCACTGATATTTGGGGCTCACTTATCTCCTTTTCAGTCACCTCTTGATCATCAGAATCACTGAGTTCTTCAAGCTGATCACCTGGAATTTCCACAGTGAACAGTTGTGGCTCCCTAAATTGACATTTGTGGTTTCTGTCATAAGGGGAATCACAATAGTAACACAATCCTTTAGCAATTTTTTCTTGTCTTACATCAGCTGGTATATATTTAAAGTTTCTGGTTCTTTGTTGTGGGTATTTTGTGAGGGCTAGGCTTGTGTTTGGCTTATTTGTGGGTGTGGGTAGCAATGGTGGTTTAGTGTTTGGTAAAAGAGGGACAGATTGCAGTGGTTTAGGGTTGAACATTGGTGTTTTGTAGGGCTTGTGAGATACAGCTTCCAGATTTTCTTCCTGAAGTCTGGCTAAATCAATAGCTTCAGCAATAGTGGCTGGTTTAAAGGCTTTTACAAATGGCTTAACAGCAGGTTTCAAACCCCCAATGAAGCTTTCCAGCATGTAAGTATCAGGTAAGACATGATTATTCATTAACATAATAGACCTCAGGTTCTCAAATTCATCTATGTAATCCTCTAGAGTGCTAACTTGCTGCAGTTTGTTGAAAGTTTCAACTACATTTAAGGCTGAATTGTCCCTAAATCTAGCTTATAGATCAGCAACAAAGTCATTCCATTCCACCATCATATGCTTCCTAACAGACAAATAGTTCATAACCCACCCCTCAGCCTTCTCAATCATGTTCAATGATACTAAATCTACCCTCTGATCCTCAGCAATTTTACACAGATCAAAGTATTTGCAACATTTTTTGACCCAAATTCTAGGATTACTTCCATCAAATTTAGGAAATGATAGCTTAGGGTTCATACCTAGACTTCTGTTGTTTGCATTTCTGTCATTGTGACTGCCAGTAGATTGTGAATCATTTGCATCTTTGAATGATTGCATCACCTTCAAAAGTTCTTCAAACTTTTGATCCATCCTCTTGTTTTGATCCTCGAGTTTTTCATTTTGCTCCTCGATTTTTTTCTCCAAATTTCTGAGTTGATCCTCCATAGCTTTCCTTCTGGTTGCAGCTGGAGCCAGAATGAAGATAAGGGATGATGGAGCTACTGCAGAATTTCAGAGAGCAGCAGATTGGCTCTGATACCAATGATGTGGGAGCTATTAAGCTCACCAACAATGGTGGTCGAAGCACCTAGAAAAGAGAGAGATGAGAAGAAGAAGAGTAGAAGCTTGGGGAAGAAGTCAGAAGAGAAATGTAGGGGAGAGAAGGAATCTTTGTATTTGATTAATTGTGCTCCAAATACAATGTTTTAGCTGCTTAAATAGCTGGCTGACAACAACAACTAACAACAGATTCCACTAACAAACAAAAGTTGTTATAACAACTTTTCCCGCCAAAAACAGAAAACAACTTATTTGCTTAAAAACAGCTTAAAATGGAAACTAAAATAGCATCCCATATCATCTCACTTCCAAAACTTAGGGTTCAATGAATCTAATAAAAGAGAGGAGGAAATTTACCAGAAGATTAATCGTATTAAATGAAGCGGCTGCAAACCAGTGTCGTCTTTCTTTATGGGATTTTGCTTCTTCATTTTTTGTTTCTCACTTTCTTTGTGTTAAGTTATTGCAAAAAAAAAAATAAAAAAAAATCTAGTAATCTAATTCCCAATGCAGTGATGTACCATAAGGAATTGCATAATCGAAACTCAACATCATTAATCAAAGAACAATTACCTAACTAATTGCAGAAAAAAAGGATTTGATTGTCGCTAAATTGAAAATAAAGTAGTTAAATAAAATTAAATTGAACAAGAAGAAAATGAAAGAATCAAATATGGAATATTTTACCATTTTAGAAGAGAAATTGAGGAACTCCAGATTGAAGAGATTTGAGCAGCAACAGTGTCGATAATGAAGGATCACCAGGGGAAAGAGAAGAGAGAAATGGAAAAGGGGGACAGCTGGGGAGCAAAAAAAAAATCGAAGAAAAATAAATTAATAAATTGCATTCACACGTGGGAACCAGCACATACGAGTACTGTTCATAAGCTACATTAACTCTCTCTTCCACTTTTTAAAGGGTAGAGATTAGTCCCCGAAACCACCAAACAAATACTACGTATGAAGAAGTGTAATGGGGATTTTATTTCTCTTCGAAATCACAACCTCCTCAGGCTTCTATCGGCAGCAAGTAACAAAACTCATTGAACCAAATAACAAAACAGTAATCATTTAAAGATTAAAATTTATAGACACCATTCCTAATTTATAATCTGCACAAACAAATAAAAAATAATAATTAACAAAAAGTCACTATGAACAACCAAGGAATTCAACATAACATAATTATAAGAGGAAGAAAAAAAAGGTATAAAGCTAATGTTTGGGCTCCCAATTGATTCTCAATTGGGCCACTAAGTCCAAAGCCCAATGGCTCTAAACAAACAGCATCAAACCCACCAATGGCTAGTCAGCCATCCATCAAGGCCCAAGGCTCAAAAGCAATAAATGACCTATGGGCATTTATTATGCAAACACTATAAATAGGCCGCCAAGGCTCACACCTCAAGGTACGTCCAATTTACCGCCTTAAGACTACTCTTCTAGAGAACTTCTCTCTAGAATCCGAGCATCATTCTTACTTAAGCATCGGAGGGGCTTTCCTCGGAAACACCCCCGAGGCTAGTGACTTTGCTCTTGTGCAGGTGAATTCGGACTCCACTCATTCAAACAAGCAAGATCTTCAACACATACAAAAGGGCCTTCATTCGAAGCCCATTGTTTCCATCTTTACAACACCGGAACAATTTGGCGCCGTCTGTGGGGAAGAACACTTCAAAGCCTTTGAAAGACATCAATCACCTCTTTCCGCGAAAATGGTGAATGATGTTGTTAACAACAATGACGACGATATGATGGTGCGGTCAGATTCAGAATCTGACCAAGAGGGGCACCCTCAATCGATGGCGAGGTCACAGCCAAGCAGAGCTACGACCGCCACAAATGCAGGACCTCCGATTCCAACTAGGGAAGAGCTCACTGCGGCCATGACCATCATGCAAAACTTCCTCTTCAATGAGAAGCAGCAAGGACTGGCAAATGACCGCAGAGAAGAGAGGAGGACCAGGCGAAAGCTGAACGAGCCACCCAGTGCGGAAGTGTCCAGACCCGAACGAGAACTCCTTCCCTTGACAGGTACACACTTGACGTCGAGGTGGATGGAAAGCACGTGGGACACCCAAAAAAGGGCACAACAGCAACCAGATTGGTTCGCGAGTCCATCGCCTACTCCAACAGCTCTCCAAAGCGAATCAACTACTCGTAACACTCGGATCCGAAGCTCGGTGCTCAGCAGGTTGAGGCCCTCGGTCCACTCAAGGTTAAGACCTTCGATCCATACGAGACTCGGGGTAGGTGAGTCGAGCAGATCTGGCGAACGACCCGAGGTCAGTAGCCGAGAAAGAAGAAGAGACAGGAGGCATGATCGAACCCCTAGCCCCCATCGTACGCCCGAACGTTCTAATCACAGAACCTCGGCAAACGAAGGCATCAGGGCTAGACTCGGGAAAAGAATCATGACTCCTACGTCATCCCCTTTCTCGGACGAGCTGATCATGGAAGAAATACCGAAGGTAAGACTGCCAGCGCACCTAACCTACAGCGGAATCACAGATCCGAGGGATCATGTCATCTCCTACGAGCAGCAAATGTTCTTGAGTCCCTACTCCGAAGCATGTTGGTGTAAATACTTCCCAACCACGCTAACCGGAGTGGCGGGAGAGTGGTTTAGATCGCTGCCGAAGGGATCGATCAAGAGCTGGAAAAAGCTGAAAAAGAGATTCTGCACACAGTTCGTGAGCAACAATCGTCCCGAGCGAACCACAGCAGAACTAACCTCAATCCAACAAGAAAGAGACGAAAGTCTGAGAGAATTCATGGCCAGATTCATGAAGGAATCAACAAACATACCAAACTTGCAGCCAGACGTGGCCATCTTCGCCTTGAAGCACGCGCTCCAGGAAGGGAAGTTCCGTGACGAACTCTCAATGAAGAACCCCTCCAGAATAGCTGACGTGCTCCAAATGGCTGATGCGTTCATCAGAACCGAAGAGTTCAACAAGGCCGCTGCAAGATTGAAGGGATCGTCGGATCCGAGAGTTCCGTTGAATACCCAGAGCAAGCCCGAGGGCAGCTCAAGGAAGGGGAAAGAGAAAGTAGGAGCTAGAGAGATGAGCCCGAAGAAAGACGGGAGAAGGGGTGAACTTCAACCCAAATACACCAACTACACTCCACTAGCTCTGCCCCGAAAAGAGATATTTAGCCTCAACAGAAATGATGAAAAGTGGAAACTACCGGGGAAGCTCAAGTCCAACCCGGCTCGGAGAAACAAGAACAAGTGGTGCGAGTTCCATGATGACTTCGGTCACCACACCGAAGAGTGCAACTCGCTGAAAGACAACATTGAGGACCTCGTTCGCCGAGGCTACCTGAAACAGTACTTGTTAGACCGAAGGGAGGAAAAAGAAAAGGCCGCCAGTGGCAAACAGCATGAGCAACCCCAGAAGAGGGTCTATGAAGCAACAGGACATAAGAAAAACGACATCCTGGTGGTGTTCGGGGGGCAGAAGTCTGGCCAGGCCAGCAAGAAACACCTAAGAGCCCTCTCCCATCGGGTCAACTTCAGCGCGGTTGGAGACAACCAACCACACCCCCCGAACATGACCTTCACTGCTGATGATTGCTTCGGAGTCCAGTACAAACATGACGATCCTCTGGTCATTTCCATGGACCTCAACAACCACAACGTACATCGAGTGTTAGTCGACGGAGGAAGTGCCGTCAATATCATCTTCAGAAACTGCTTCGAGCAGCTGATCCTCGAAGAGCCAGAGGAAGCACTGACGAAAGTCAGTTATCCTCTGATCGGATTCAACGGATCCGCAGCTATCCCTCGGGGAAAGATCACCCTGCCAGTCACAGTGGGCGAAGGCCAGGCAGCAAAAACCCTTCGGGACGAATTTTTGGTGATGGACTGCGACTCCGTATACAACGTAATCATGGGGAGAACCATGATTCACAAGATGCAAGCAGTCCCCTCCACATACCACCAGCTGATGATATACGTCTCGGATGCAGGATTCGCCGAACGAATCAGAGGTGATCAAGAAGTGGCGAGAAGAACCTGCCACACTGCTGTCCGAAAGCCCAAACTAGGGGACGGCCCCGAGGAAGAAAAAGGAGCTACGGGAGAGGAAAGCGAGGCGAAAAGGAGAAGAGCAAGCACGAGTAGCTTGTCTCCCGCAGAAGTTGATGCCCGCCCCGAAACCCTATCTCCCGAACCAGATCAAGAAATGGAGGATATCTTCCTCGAAGAGGATTCAGACAGGAGCGTCCGAATAGGCAAGGGCCTAAGCTCGGGGCTCCGAATCGATTTGATCCGATTACTCAGGGATCATAAAGACATCTTTGCATGGTCAGCAGCAGATATGCCAGGGATAAATCCGAAGCTGATTTGTCACAAGCTGGACGTCAACGCTGACGCTCGGCCAGTCAAGCAAAAAAAGAGGAACTACTCCTCGGAGAAAAACAAAGCCATCGCCGAGGAGGTGAAAAAGTTGCAGGAGGCCGGGTTCATTGAGCCATGCATGTATCCGAAATGGCTGGCCAACGTGGTGATGGTCAAAAAAGCGAATGGCTCCTGGCGAATGTGCGTGGATTTCACAGACCTGAACCGAGCCTGCCCCAAAGACTGCTATCCCCTGCCAAGGATAGATCAATTGGTTGACTCCACCAGCGGCCATGCACTGCTCAGCTTCATGGATGCCTTTTCAGGCTACCACCAAGTATTCATGCACCCCGATGACAGAGCAAAGACAGCGTTCATCACAAGCGCAGGAGTGTTCAACTACAAAATGATGCCTTTCGGCTTGAAAAATGCCGGAGCCACCTACCAGAGGCTAGTTGATCACGTCTTCGCCGACCAGAAAGGGAGGAATGTGGAGGTCTATGTGGATGACTCCATCGTAAAAAGCATCAAGGAGGAAGACCACGTCAAAGACTTGGCAGAGACCTTCGGAAATCTGAGGAAGTACAGCATGAAGCTGAACCCAAAAAAATGCGTCTTCGGGGTAAAGTCAGGTAAATTCCTCGGATTCATGGTGAGCGAAAGAGGAATTGATGCGAACCCAGACAAAGTCCAAGCGGCATTGGATTTACCCGAGCCGAAGACCAAGAGAGATGTGCAGAGGCTAACCGGCAGGTTAGCCGCACTAACAAGGTTCATATCAAAAGCCTCGGACAAGGGAGCCCCCTTCTTCAAAGCACTGAAACCAAAGAACCTCCCCGGAGGAGAAGCAGAACCAGTCAAGAAAAAAGGGGTCCCGAGGAAAGTTGATCCCGAACTGATATGGGAACAGGAGCAAAAAGAAGCTTTTCAGCAACTCAGAGCCCACCTAGCTCAACTGCCGACACTGGCCAGACCAAAGGAGGGGGAAACCCTGTACCTATATGTCGCAGTTAGCCCTGGAACCGTCAGCGCAGTGCTTCTTCGGGAAGAAGAAAAGAAGCAACAGCCAATCTACTTCACCAGCCGAACACTCACAGGGGCCGAAACCCGGTACCCACTCATCGAGAAAGTCGCATATGCAGTAGTGGTAGCTGCACGAAAACTGAGGCCATACTTCGACTCCCACCAGATCACAGTGCTAACTGACCAACCGCTCGAAAAAGTACTCGACAAAATAGAGAGGTCAGGAAGATTGGCTGCCTGGGCCTTCGAACTATCAGAGTTCGGCATCAAATATCAGCCGAGGACAGCAATCAAAGCACAAGCATTGGCAGACTTCTTGGCCGAGTGCTCATACCAGGAAATGTTGGATGATACGAAAAGCACTTGGGAGGTCTTCACCGACGGATCTTCCACAATAAACGGCTCAGGAGCAGGAGTTGTACTGATCCCCCCGACGGGGAAAAGCATAGAGTATGCATTGAAGTTCGGCTTCAAAGCAACCAACAACGAGGCCGAATACGAGGCCGCAATCGCAGGGATAGAGCTTTGTTTATCCCTGGAGGCCGAACATGTTCGCCTCAAAACTGATTCCCAGCTTGTAGCCAACCAGATCCGAGGGGAGTATGAGGCCAAATGGCCCAGCATGACAGCCTATTTAGCAAAAATTAAATCCTTAACGTCAAAGTTAAGATCCTTTGAAGTCATCCTCATCCCCCGAGGACAGAACACGCAAGCAGACGCACTGTCAAAACTCGCAAGCTCAACACTCATCGACCTAAACAGGTCGGTCCACGTGGAAGTTCACCAAGAGAGAAGCATCGACTTGCTACCCACCACAGTATGCAGCTTACGTACCGAACCTAGCTGGATGGACGCAGTAGTTGCATACAAAGAAAGGGGAGAACTTCCCGAAGATAAGCTGCAAGCGAGAAAACTGAAAAGATTCAACAAATGGTTCATCATCAGCGCCGAAGGAGAGCTCATGAGAAAATCATTCTCTGCTCCGCTGCTAAAATGTGTGGGTCCAACAGACGCTGACTACATCCTAAGGGAAATCCACCTCGGGATATGCGGAAACCACATTGGAGGTAGGACATTGGCACATAAAGCCCTTCGGGCTGGATACTGGTGGCCCACTATGGTTTCCGAGGCAAAGCAGATGGCAAGGAAATGCGAGAAATGCCAAAAGTTCGCACCAGCCATCCATCAACCAGCTCAAACCCTACAATCAACACTGTATCCCTTACCATTCGCACAGTGGGGGTTAGACATCATTGGTCCCTTCCCCTCAGCGACGAACCAGAAGAAGTGGTTGATTGTAGGAGTCGACTATTTTAGCAAATGGATCGAAGCCGAAGCTGTCTCCTCCATCACCGAACCTCAGGTCCGCAAGTTCATATGGCAGAACATCATCACAAGGTTCGGCATACCAAGACTGATGGTCTTCGACCACGGGAAACAGTTCGACAACACCCCGTTGCAAAAGTGGTGCAAACAGTTCGGCATACACCTAGCGTACTCGGCAGTCTGTCACCCACAAAGCAACGGGCAAGCCGAAGCTGCTAACAAACTCATCCTCAACGCACTCAAGAAAAGAGTCGAGGATGACAAAAACAAATGGTTAGAAGAGCTACCCGGAACGCTATGGTCCCTTCGGACCACTGAGAAAGAAGCTACCGGACAAACACCGTTCCACCTTGTATACGGATCCGAAGCTGTAATTCCTGTGGAAATCGGAACAGAAAGCCTGAGGATCCAGGCATACAACAGGTATGATGGGCTCCAAGGAGAAAGCAACAACCAACTTCTATCCGAAGCTCTCGATCTACTGGACGAAGCTCGGAACGATGCAAGGACACTCAACGCAGCCTATTTGCAGAGGGTCAACAAGCATTACAACCGAAGAGTCAACGCCAGACCCCTAAAAATCGGTGATCTAGTACTCAGAAACGCCGCCTCGGTTCAGAAAGGACGGATCCATGGCAAACTCTCAGCCACTTGGGAAGGACCATACATCATCCATTCCGAAAAAAGGCCAGGCACGTATATGCTGAAACAGTTAGATGGAACAATTTTGAAGAACCATTGGAATACCGATGTTCTCAAGAAATATTTTGTATGATCTCTGTATGAAAACCAAGTAAGTTGTTTAATGAGAAGAGGAAAGCCATTGGCACCACGAGTTTCATTAAACGTATCTCTATATTTATTGTCCCTTTATATATACATGCAGCCTCGGATCTGATCAATCCGAGACTAAAAACAGGATTGACTTTGCCCATTCCTTGATAAAATGCAAGAAATGACCAAATCATACACTTCAGGGAATCGTCCAGAATCCTCGGATTCGCGATACCCTATTAAAATTTGTTCGCAACAAACAGTCGCTCGAATCAAGTTATAAAACTCCGGCTCAGATCCACGGATCGCCGAAGGCATAACTAAGAGGCAGACTAGCGATCTCTTGCCCAGGTTTCCGAACCACAAGAGATCGGAAGAACAATCCAAACCTCTGAGCAGATCGACGGATTTGAAGAGTCTGGAAACTAAAGAGTCTCTTAGCAGATCTACGGATTTGAAGAACTCGCAAAACTAAAGAGTCTCTTAGCAGATCTACGGATTTGAAGAACTCGCAAAACTAAAGAGTCTCTTAGCAGATCTACGGATTTGAAGAACTCGCAAAACTAAAGAGTCTCTTAGCAGATCTACGGATTTGAAGAGCTCGCAAAACTAAAGAGTCTCTTAGCAGATCTACGGATTTGAAGAACTCGCAAAGTTTAAAAGTCTCTTAACAGATCTACGGATTTAAAGAGCTCGCAAGATCAAAAGGTTTTTAGCAAGTCTACAGAAAGAGGAGCTCGAGAAATCTACGGATTTAAAGACCTAAAATTGCGAAAATACAAGTTGAAAAGAAGCAGCCAAGTAACAAACATTCATTTTTTATTCAATATTTGGGGGGAGTACAAATACATTGAAAGCCTCAAAAATTGAAAACAAAATGAAACAGTTAAAATCGGCAGCCATCAACAGACAATACCGGCCTACCGAAGTACTAAAGAAAGCAAAAAGAAATGAGTACAACGCAGCGCCGAGGCAAAAGGGGGAAAGGCAAGCACATGTTCGGAAGTCCTCAACTGGAACCGACCGACTCTGAAGAAGACGACTGCCCGAATCCCTAACTCTTGGGAGTCTCAGGAGCATCCCCCAGGGGAGCATCCTTCGAAGAACCCCCAGCAGTAGTATCACCTTCGGAAGTCGCCTTCTGGGCCCGAGCCTCTGCAAGAGCAGCTTGGCGTTCAGCTTCAGCTTCGTCCCGATCGGCCTGGCACTCCACCAAGTGATCCTGGGCCCTCATCCAGAGCGGAACCTTCTCATTCCAAGGGAAATGAGGCATATGCTTCGCGAACATCCGCCGAGCGCCCAGGATGCCATTCCAGTATTGCTCCCTACACTGATCAGCAGTGTAGAGGTCAACTCTCTCTTGCTCCAGTTTCCGAATGGCAGCATCCTTCTCTCGGATCTTCAGCTGGAGAACGGGCACCTTGTCAGCTTGGTTCTGAACAATCTCCCGATGCTTGACAAACTGCTGAAGCCTCGCCTCCGCTTCCTGGCTCTGCTTAATGGCCGCCTCAAATTTAGAAGTCATCTCCTTGAGAAGACTGTCTTTTTCTTCAAGTTCGCTCGCAAACTTGGCAGCCATTTCTTTCCTCTCCTTGTCGAAGGAAGCTATCTTTTCAGCATCCTCCTCGACTCGGAAAGTAAGCTTCCCAACTTCGGCCCCGATCTGCTCAGCCGATTCCCTAGCCTCACGACTGTACTGAAGGTACAGTAGCTTGAGGTCCACCATCTCGGCCATGAGCTGCCCAGCCTTCTGGTCCAAGACAGGGATATCACGAGCATAAGCCTCCTGATACCTCCTCAATTGCCTCTCCTCAACCGAGCTACACTCGGAAGCGAACGAGGACCAGAAAACAGCCTGGGAAAGAAGAAAAGACGAGAAAAGATGAGGAAAGAAGAAAACAACAAACCAAAAACGGAACTCAAAACAAAATTTCCAACACTTACCTCATTCAGATAATATTGAGCCATCATAGCTGGGTTCCTCTCCTCAGCTCCAGGAACCCTCCACTGCGGGTTGGCCCGAAGAAGATTCTCCCGTGCAGCTTCGGGACCCACCAAAGATCCCACGTGAGCCATGGGGTTCTCCCCCAAAACCGGAGCTCTAGCATAGCGAGCCATCGCCTCCCTTACCTCCTCGGGGATCCGTTTCAGCGGAACATCCGAGCAAGGGTCAGCGTGGATCAGTCTATCCAAGGCCGAGGTCGAAGTAGAGCCCAAGGTCGAGTGGCGCCTCTTCCTCGTCAGACCCTGCTCGGGTTGCTCCTCCTCAGCAGAAGGGACCTCCTTCTCAGCTTCGGGAACCTCCACGTGAGCTTCGGTGAGATCCACCATCTCCTTATCTGGACCTCTCTCCCTTTCGAGAGAAACGTCAGCAGATTCTTCCTCCCGCTCGGCCACAGTAGGGACATCCGAGCCAGGAACAAGGTCGGCTTCAATTGCCTCCATCACCTTGGTTATATCCTGGATCTCGATCCCCAAAGCAGCAGACGGCTTCAGCGGAGAGGGGATGGTATCTTCCTCAGCCAACGGTTGGTCCACGGGCGGCGGTTCCGCAACCACCATACTCTTCAACTTCTGCCCTGGCAAGGGCATGAAGTGAAGGAGATTTTTGGGAGGAGGCATGACTTCCGAAACCTCTTCCTACAGGGCAAACGCTCAAAGGTCAGTTTCAGAAAAAGAGAGAACGGACCACAAAAGGCTCCAAGTCAGAACAAATACCTTCTCCGAAGACTGAGAAGCTTTCGCTTTCTTCGGATGCGCAGAAGGCCTCAAAAGAGTGCTGCCCTTCCTTTTACGCTGATCCTAAACAGAGGAGACCGAAGGTCAATAAATGTAAAAGAAGACAAAGGAAGGAATAAAGAAAAAACGCGAAGTACCCGGTTCCTAGATAAAGAGATATCTATCCGAGCCGGAGATGAAATCGAAGGAACGGCACGCGGCACAGTGTCAGTCCCAGGACCCTAAAAAGATGGTCCAGGACCAAGACGTTAGCCGACGGCCAACCAGAAAGAAAGACAAACAAAAGATTTCGAGATATAGAAACACTCACCGGATCCGAGGTTGTCCTCAAATCAGGGAGCACGACTTTCACCGGAACAGCTTCGGGAGAAGAGGCAGAATCCCACGGATCAGCTCGAACTTCAGATATCCGAGCGACACCCGACGGAGACAGCACGTAATCCTTCAAGCGAGGATTACGAGGATTCTCCTTCCCGAACTTGTAATCAGGGGCCGAGTCGTGAATAGTCTTCAGATCCAAAGAAATGCCCAAGACCACAGGATCAACGCAGCTAAAGCCGTACTCTGCAGAAACAAAGCACAAAGCAAAGTCAATAAAACGAGACAAAAAGGAGGAGGACAAACTTACTAAAGCACGGTCCCAGCCGAAAGACACCTACCCCTGTCAAAAATCCTACTGAGACCGGCAACAGCAAGAATGTCCTCCCGCAAGATATAGTTGAGGTTCGGGAGCCAGTTGGACGGCAGTTTGTAGTTGTCCTCCCGAGCCAAAAACCACTGGAGGAGATCCACGTAGTGGTGATGGTTCCGATCCGGAGCAGCCACGCTTCGCATATCAGGATCAGGAGTCACAAACCACTTCGGAGGGCGGTAAAAATGTGGATGCTTCGGATCTGTCGGCACACGAACAAACAACCACTCCGTCTTCCAATTATGATCAGAGCTGAGGTAAGGGTAGGCCGTAATGTAGTTCGGCTCCCCCTTCCTTCGGGATCTTTTGTTGATGATGGTCCACCAACCATACCCATCTCCCTTGGAAGCATGGTTGAAAGACAGATCGTGCAGATCCCGAAACACGGCAACAGAGCATGGAAAGTTAATAAAATCGCACACCCATCTAAATCCGATGATGTGCCTCATAGATTTGGGGGTAAGCTGGGCCAAACTGATGTTGTACGACACCAGGAGCTCGGAAACGAAGGGATCCAAAGGAAAGCGGAGACGGTTCTCCAAATGATGAGTATACACAGAGATGAACCCCCTCGGCGGATGAGTCACCCGAGGACGCTCCTGGTCGGGAAGCTCGCACCAGTACCCCAAGGCGTGCTGGATTCCGTATAACTCTTCGGCTCTCCGATGGTAGTTCCCCAGCTTCGCCTCCACCAACCAGTCACCACTGACCGATTTTTCCAAGGGACCATCGATCTTAGTGGTCTCATGCAGAATCGGGGCATACTTGCCCTGCGGATCGGCTTCAGTCCAATGAACTGGAAACTCAGGGTAAGAGCGGCGCACACCCGAAGAGCCAGCTTTCTTACCAGAAGTTGCGCGTTCAGACACGCTAGACCCGCCAACAACATCATCTTTTGAAGCATCCCAACCAGTCGAACGCCTCTCCACCGGCCTCTCCGAAGGCCGACCCCTCGAAGTTTTCGGTAACCTTCCCGAAGGCACGTTCTCCCTCTCACTAGAGGAATCAACGACGAACTTGCTCTTGCCCCTATTCTTTGCCATGGCCGCGAATTCTCGGTCTAGGGTTGAGATTGAGGGGTAGAAGGAAAAACGAAGAAAAAAAGGAGAATTCAGAAACAAATTACCTTTTTCCGAAGCGGAATTCGCCGATAAAACGAACAACACAAGTTCCCGAAGTCTAAAGTTGGCCGAATTTCGTAGATCTGAAGAAGCAAATTGCACTGCGATCGCCGGAATTTAGAGAGAGAATGGGTTTGAAAGAAGGAATAAAAAGTTCAAGAAGAGCAAAGCACCCAGTATTTATAGAAAAGAAAAGGGCGCATCAACTTCCTCAACCCACGATCTCCACGACACGGTACAACTCCCAACACTTGTCATCAATGCAAATCATCTCTTTTCAAAAAAGAGAGGGAACTTTCGGACTTCTGACAGCTGGAAACCCACCCATTTAATTCTAAATGGACCGGGTCTGGGGGGCATGTTGTTTGGGCTCCCAATTGATTCTCAATTGGGCCACTAAGTCCAAAGCCCAATGGCTCTAAACAAACAGCATCAAACCCACCAATGGCTAGTCAGCCATCCATCAAGGCCCAAGGCCCAAAAGCAATAAATGACCTATGGGCATTTATTATGCAAACACTATAAATAGGCCGCCAAGGCTCACACCTCAAGGTACGTCCAATTTACCGCCTTAAGACTACTCTTCTAGAGAACTTCTCTCTAGAATCCGAGCATCATTCTTACTTAAGCATCGGAGGGGCTTTCCTCGGAAACACCCCCGAGGCTAGTGACTTTGCTCTTGTGCAGGTGAATTCGGACTCCACTCATTCAAACAAGCAAGATCTTCAACACATACAAAAGGGCCTTCATTCGAAGCCCATTGTTTCCATCTTTACAACACCGGAACAGCTAATATTCATGACCTTCGCATTGGTTTGCAAAGATGTTATGGGTTTTATTTTGTTTTGAGTTTTCTAATTCTAAAGTAAATCTTTTTTCTTTGGTAAGATTTTAATGATTGTATGTGTGGAACTATCAATGCTTAGGAAAAAAAAATACTTCCATTAAATCCAAAACTCTAGAATTTGTACACCAACTTTAGATAACCAATACATTAGAATTAACTAGCTTTTGAACCCGTTCAATGAACGGACACTTATATAGTGTTATTAAGCCGTCTTTTAAATTGCTAATTTTATTGAGGGTTTGCGATTTTAGTGTGAATATATGATTTATATAGAGGTGAAATTTGAAATTTGAAAAAAATGTAATCCGTATAAATTAGATGGTGAATTATGAGTGTTAAAGCGGAAAATGGAGTGGAGGAGGTTGAATGATCGAATGTATGAATTAAATGGTGAATTGATGTTGAATGAGCAAGATAAAGTGAAAGAGTTGTTGAAGCTCTAAAAAAAGTACTTCGTATAACAAACCACAAAAGGAAAATTGAAAAAAAAACAAATTTATGGATGAAAGATGAAGGTGACACTTGTCATATACTAATCAATAAGATGGAGGTGACACTTATCATATAATAATCACCGATTTTTCTTTTTAAATACTAGGTATAAATTTAGACATAAGTGCAAGTTCAACTACGAAGTAGTGAAGTACTATGTATATATTAACCCCGATATCAACTTAGCTTTTTAGCAAATATGTTCTTAGAAATAATATAACTATGAGTTTGAGTATTTGTTACAAAATACAGAGTAAAACAATAAGCACGCACACACTTTATCAAAAAGCTAGCAATGAACAAAGTACTAAGCACTTAATTTTTTATAACTTACGAACTATTTCGTATTAAAAAACAAAAACAAAAAGCCATACCTTGATACTTCTTATAATATTGTTACTCCCTATGAAAGATGAATAATAATTAATGACAATTTATAGTTTTAAAAGTATAAAAAAGTTTAATGTAATTAAAACTTTATAGGTATCATACCCATGTTATACGTACCTGGAATCATGATTTATATGTATTATTATTTTTAGTTTTAACGTGCAGATTATGGTAATGCTATCACATGATTTTTTGTTTTAAAAGTTTATAATGTAATTTTATCACATGGCAATATCTCCAAGACCTACCAAATAATTTCAGTGATATATACATTCGTGCACAAATTGGTTCCCTTAGTATTTTGAGCCATGAACACTCAGAATGTTATATCTTATGAATACTCACAACAGAAGTGATCACATTAGTCTTGTGACGACTCTTGAGCATTGTAAAGGATAAAAGTTTACCAGCGGGAGAAGAAAAAAGGATAGGACAATTACCTTGGTTTGAAGATGCCCATTCTACCTATTACTACGTGCTACTCCCTCCGTTTCTTATTGTTGTATCCGTTTCCATTTTAAGCGTTTCATATTGTTGTATCCATTTAGAATCTATTCTATTTTTGGACATATATTTTATCCTAAAATACCCTTACATTTCTATCTAATTACCAAAATACCTAAAGATTCTACCCATATTCCCACCTAATTTTCCCCACCCATAATATTTAATTTTTTTCCCTTCCCCATATACCCACTCTCTCACCTCCTTTATCACCCATCATTATCACTCCTCTCTCTTACCTTATTTCTTTATTATTTTCCTACTCCTTTATTTATTATAATCTCTTACACCTAATCATTTCTCTTACACTCAATCATTACACTTATACCCATACAAATCAATATTCCAATTTTCTTAAAAACCACACCAGATTCCAAATGGATACATCAAAAAGAAATGGAGGGAGTATTTACTACTCGGTCAAGCTGTTTAAGGAAACGGTTATACAACTCTTCGTGCAAAGTGGAATACCATGGTAAATTTTATCACAACTATAAAATAAGTGGAACACCATAATTAAAATATCTACATGACACCTAATATCTACGTGGCACTCAAATTTTTTAATTTAAAATTAAATTAGAAATCTTATTTTTCATTGGTCGAAACCAACAGTAATCCTAGGTGGCGCTCTAATATTTCAGCAAATATGCCTCCTTTATATATATATATATATATATATATATATATATATATATATTAGATTAGATAAGTGTTTGATGTTGGATTGAATATCATAAAAGATTTAATTTTATAATTGTTAGAGTGGTTGATTTAGGATGGAGTTGTATATATGTAGTATTCGTAATTTATCTACGTGACACTCTACTTTTTTTAATTCATAAATAATTTTGAAATCATATTTTTCATTCGTCAAAACCATTAGATTTCCTACGTGGCGCTCTAGTATTGAATTATTGTTTGATTTTGGATTGAACTTTATTTTAGATTAGTGTTTGAATTTGGATTGAATTTTATTTTAGATTAGTGTTTGATTTTGGATCGAATTTTATTTTAGATTAGTGTTTGATTTTGGATCGAATTTTATTTTAGATTTATTTTTTAATTATTAGAGTGTTTGATTTTGGATGGAGTTGTATATATTAGTAATAATCTATGTGGCACCTAATTAATTATCTACATGGCAC
Organism: Spinacia oleracea; assembly: GCF_020520425.1. Classification (NCBI taxonomy): domain Eukaryota; kingdom Viridiplantae; phylum Streptophyta; class Magnoliopsida; order Caryophyllales; family Amaranthaceae; genus Spinacia; species Spinacia oleracea. The sequence goes on along the minus strand of NC_079488.1, from coordinate 7,587,166 downwards.
TCGACTTTTTTAATTCAAAAATAAAGGAAAATTTGGTAATATTAATCCAACCTTTGGCTGGTTTTCTTTTATTAATCCTACCTACGACATATTTTTTAAAAATCCCACCTTTACTACCCAACGACTTTTATTGGGCTTATGTGACCGGTAACCGATGAAAAAGTCATCGATATGGTGATGATTTGACGGTGATGACTGAATATATCGAGAGAGAGTACTGCCACGTAGGGACATATTACCGCCTACAATAGGTTTATGACATGTTGGGCCCAATAAAAGTCATTGGGTAGTAAATGTGGGATTATTAAAAAATATGTCGTAGGTGGGATTAATAAAAGAAAATCGGCCAAAGGTTGGATTAATATTACCAAATTTTCCAAAAATAAATTAGAAATCTTATTTTTTTATTGGTTGAAATCATTAGTAATCCTACGTGGTGCTCTAATAATTCAGTAAATATGCCTCATATATATATATATATACTAGATTTTAGCCTGTGCGATGCACGGATTTTATTAAATTGTTTAGTTAAAATAAAATTCCTATATATACTAACTGCTATATTTTATATATTATATTAAATATGTTTTTTGATTTTGGATTAAATTTCATTTTAGATTTATTTTTTAATTATTAAAGTGTATATGTAATATTAGTAATTAATTAGTAAAAATATATACGTGACCCCTAATTATTTTTTTACGTGGCACTCGACTTTTTTTATTCAAAAATAAATTAGAAATCTTATTTTTTATTGGTTGAAACCATTAGTAATCCTACGTGGCGCTCTAATGATTAAGAAAATATCCCTCAAATAAATAAATAAATATATATATATATATATATATATATATATATATATATATATATATATATATATATATATATATATATATATATATCTCTGAATTTAACTGAACTTATTTAAATTTATTTTGTTTTAAATAAGTTAAATAAGTTGAACATATCATAGCCTAACTTTTACTACAATATTGATAAAATATAAACTTATAAAAATAAAATTATACGTGTTACAAAAATTCAATAAGAGTTACTTTCATGTTTAGTCTGACAGGTAGTCCCTTCATCCAGAACATAAATTATATCTCCAATAACATCTACAATAAAAAATAAAAACATAAAAGAAAGGGGGGAAAAATTATAAACATACTTCATACGAAGGATAAAATTTTCTTAGAGAAACAATGAAATGGATCCTAGCTAGTAACCATGGATAACCCCATAAGTCCATAACCAATATAAGTTGGTGGAGTTAGTCGGGAACTCACCTTATGACTTGGTCGAGCTCCATCAACTGCGAAATGATTGGGAATGGCTCAAGCAAATACCTGCGTAGTTGAACTGGTTAACCTATGATAGATGTTGATTTAGTAGGGTACTAGTATTTTATGCACGCAATGCGTGCAGATATTTTTAAAAATCTGATTTGATATATACGCAAGTATGTTCTAACGTTTTATAAATATAATTTTTTTTAACAATTTTTATAAGTGTATTATCGATATCTTGTGTGGACACCTAAGTGCTAAGTGTTCAAATGTTAATCTAGAAAAATCTAAATCTAGATGTACTAGATAAAAATCTAGTAGTAAAGTGTGTAGAAAAATCTGAAAGAAATAATTAATGCCCTTGGTCCAAGTATGCATTTAATGTTAAGTCTAATAAATGCGGTTCAGTATTAATTAACTAGTTAATAATTCAGTGAGATTAAGTGAGCTGAATGCCTAGCTAGAGGCCGCTTCAGTTCAAGTGGAATTAATGATATTAATACACAGCTTACTCTTGACTGAACCCGTAGGGTCACACAAATAGTACGTAAACGGATCAAGTATTTAATGGCATTAAATACTCCATCTATGGATATTCGGAATCGACGGATCTTGGTTTCAGTGGGAGCTAAGATCGTCAAAGGCGAGAAATGAATACTCCGGAAACGATGATATTGCCGGAAACGGAAATATGGATCGTATCGGAAATATAAATATTATCCAAGTCGTAGATGTTGCCGGAAACGAAAACATGGTACGTGTTAGGTTATGATACATATGACAATTCATAAATCATGCGGAAAAACCATAAAACCAGGAAAGCATATTATATTCACATAATCATTTAGCATAGAATTGATGCATACATGTTGTAGCGTGCCTTCCCTAGCTGCGCCCGAACCGAACAAGAACAAGTCTTTAGGACTCCAAATGTCGCCCCTCCGTAGATAATCCACAGTACGTCCGGATCCGCCTCAAGTTAGACCAACTAGAATCGCCCTTAAGGTTACTAGGAATTTCGGCTAGTGTTTGCAAGTGTATGGTTTTATTTCAAAAACTTACCCTTTGAATACTTCAATCGTTCTTTGCAAATAATGACCCTAGGCCCTTATTTATAGAGGTATGGAAAAGGAATTGGAATCCTAGTAGGATACGATTTAATTAAACTTAGAATCCTACAAGGACTCTAATTAATTAAATAATCCTAATAGGAATAGGAATTTAATCACACACCAAATCCTAATAGATTTAGGAATTGTGCATGGACACAAACACACACGCACGGAGCCACGAGGGCGCCCGCACGCGTGCGCTCGGCCCACGCAGCCCACGCTGGGCAGCCTTGCCTTGGCGCGCTGGGCCTGCCTTGCGGTGGGCCTGGCGCTGCCTTGGGCTGGGCGTTGGCGCGCGTCTTTGCTTGCTGGGCGATGGCCTGGCTTCGTGCTGGGCCTTCGTCCGGCAGGCCTCGTCCGATGCTTATTCGTACGATACGCTTCCGATTAATTTCCCGGTTCCGGAATTCATTTCCGATACGAACAATATTTAATATTTCCGATTCCGGAATTAATTTCCGTTTCGAACAAATATTTAATATTTCCGTTTCCGGAACTATTTTCCGATTCCGATAATATTTCCGATTCTGACAATATTTCCGTTTCCGGCAATATTTCCGATTCCGGCAATATTTCCATTTCCGATAATATTTTCCGATACGTACCATGTTTCCGTTTCCGGCAACATCTACGACTTGGATAATATTTATATTTCCGATACGATCCATATTTCAGTTTCCGGCAATATCATCGTTTCCGGAGTATTCATTTCTTGCTTGTGACGATCTCAGCTCCCACTGAAACCAAGATCCGTCGATTCCGAATATCCATAGATAGAGTATTTAATGCCATTAAATAGTTGATCCGTTTACGTACTATTTGTGTGACCCTACGGGTTCAGTCAAGAGTAAGCTGTGGATTAATATCATTAATTCCACTTGAACTGAAGCGGCCTCTAGCTAGGCATTCAGCTCACTTGATCTCACTGAATTATTAACTTGTTAATTAATACTGAACCGCATTTATTAGACTTAACATAGAATGCATACTTGGACCAAGGGCATTATTTCCTTCAGTCTCCCACTTGTCCTTAGGGACAAGTGTGCATTTCCTAATTCCTTTGTCGCTCGATGCTTGCTCTTGAACATAAGGTAAGCGTTGTCATCCTTATTATGTCCAGAGGTGTTTCTCGGTTTCAGAGTTCAACTGATCAAATAAACAGATAATCATAGCCTATGATTCATCCGAGCACGGCCATGCATTTCACAGTTTCTAGCTCTCCGATTGGCCTTGTACAACTTTTAAGCATCTCATCCCGATTTATGGGAGGACAATCCCAATCTTGCGATCTTGAGATTAGACTTCGTTTGATAGGTGATTACCTGAGCGTTGCCTTTATAGCCTCCTTTTACGGTGCGACGGTTGGTCAACGTCAAAGCAACGAGTTCTCAAACAAGTAATCTCAAATCACTCAGGTATTGAGGATTTAGTGTCTAATAATTTTAATGAAATTTACTTATGACAGATTTTCATCTCTTACATTAAAGTTTCATAGGTCTTGTCCGATACTAGTCTTCCCAAAGTAAGTATCTATGCAAATGATTATGACATTGCCATGTCCACATAGTTCAAGAAACAGAACTACTAGTCATCTTGCATTCTAGTCGTCTAACGTTTTCTATGCGTCCAATTTTATAGAAAACTCCGACCAGGGACCATTCTCAACTTTTGACATTCAAGTTCACTTGATAGACATTTCTTAGTCACAGGACTGGTCCTGACAGTCTATCTTGAATATTTCGTCAAATTGAAGGACTCATCATTTAATACTAAAACAAGATTAAATGGAATATGAAAATACATTTCATGTATGATAAATGTTCAACCCCAATGTTTTACAACCATGGGCCTTAAACCCATCTTTAAAACAGTTCATGGAATTTCAAAGCTATGTTTGATTTCCAGTGCTACAATGTGAGTGTTGCTTCTCACTTGTTGCATAGGTTTAGTTATCATGCTTTGCCAATCTTCATATCCTTTTCATCGAATGATTTTCGAGATATGATGATAAGATCTTTTGAGTTTGTTTATTATGTGATCTAGTCTTTCTTACTTAAATAGTGGTTCTACGCATTTTGCAATGAAGAACCATCAAGGTAGCAGACATGTTATCCACCCAAGTTCAATGAAGAACTCTTTAATATAAACAACTCTATTTTATTGCTTCTTAGGCAATAAGTACTTTTACTTCAACTGTATAGGTTGCTAGTGATGCTTTGTTTGGATTTACTTATCCAAGCAGTTCACAGATATGCGGAAGACTTTCCAACTATATCTTAGAACTTTAGAAATTTAATTTCCCACGCAACAACTCATGGTCTTCAATCCATGTTGCCATTTCAAATCACGATGCTCTATGGCTCGTCTTTGTCAATGGTTAACTCCATAGGGTCTTGCTTGATCCTTTGTCAGTGTTTATGTGTGTAGCATCAATATTTAGCACATCTTTATTTCCTTGAATCAAGAACTATTCCTATGTACCCTTTTAAGTACCATAAGTATTCTTGATCTCAATCTAGTTGATCTTTACTTAGATCAATAGAGATTGGTATATGTTCGTCATGCCTAAAGTCATACGATACATTTTTGGCGATCCTCATATTATATCATACATGATAAATTCTTTTGCAGAATAATTCTCAATTGAATTGTAACTTTAGCTCATTCAATTTCAGTAGATACTGAATCCAGCTAAATTCTTTGACATATAATATAGGTTAAGAATCTCACTTAGATCCTTTGATGTTTTAACTTAGTAAATGCTTATACATAGTTCAAACATTCTTTTACTTAGATTTATTCACATGGGTCGAATATCTCCAATGGAGTATTTCGTGTTTGATTTAGTAAATGCCATTACTTAATCCAAAACAATATTATAAGATCTTTGTAAATAGATCTTAGTACCCAGTATGTACCACTAGTGGAAAATGACTCATTTGCATCGCACATTTAAGGTCATTTGCGTCGCACATTGCGCGACACAAAAGGTCGCGACGCAAATGACTAAAAGTCATGCGTCGCACAAAAGTGCGACGCAAATAACTCTCATTTGCCACGCACATTAGCTTAATGTGCGTGGCAAATGATCTTTTGGCGCCAAAAAAAATAAGTCATTTGTGTCGCACATTAAGCTAATGTGCGACGCAAATGACTTTGAATTTTGTAAAAAAAATAGGTTTCATTTTAATATATACATATATATATATATATATATATATATATATATTAAAATGAAACCTATTATATAGTGAGTTCAGCAAGGCAACGAGCAACAGAGCAAAAATGTAAGTTCTGAATACGACACACCAGTACGTTTTAGAGATGGAAAAGGCTTCCAAGTGGCTGAAAGTAGCACCAAACACTTGTAACATACACAATATATTCTTTTGGGGAACAGGCAAACCGCCACATATGGCTGTCTTAACTCATTCGATACAAGCATAACTGTATAATCACCTTGACTCATACTCTAGTGTTAAGTGTTAACGGAATAACTGATCTAGGCAAGAACCTAGAATCAAAATTAATCACTTCAACAAGAAAGCAATCATGTAACCATGTAGACAAACTGAAAATAAAAGACAAAAAGAAGAGCAGCTGCAGCTCAGTCCTAGAATAATCAGCTGCAGCTCCTAGAATGGAAAGAAGAGCAGCCATCTCAGCAATCTCCTTCTTGCTACGAGTCCCAACAGCAATAGCAGCTCCAACTATAGCACCTGCACCTGCAGCATTAACCTGCATAAGAAGACCTACTCAATTCGTATTGGATCAAGGGTCTCCAACTATTTTCAGTGTAGGCATATGCAGACATGCAGTACAGAATGCGCAGCTAATAAAATGAACAAGTAACAATAAGGAGTACTCCGTAATGTTAAGACTTAAGAGCATCTGAAATATTCTAAGGAGGCGGATCAGCAGGACAACTGATTGCCTAGCTTTCACTAATTTGTTAAAAGTTGCTGCCTTGCAGCTAAACAGACAATAATTCACGGTTAAGTGTCTTGATCACCCCCATGTAGATATTCACGGTTCTTATCTTTTAATGTTACAATCAATCCATTTTGGGACTTATCACTCGAGACACGGATGTAATTACCAACAAACTCAACCTCATAAGTTAGGGAACTCTTTGGGTGGGTGGGTTGGGTTGTGGACGAAGTGATTTATCCTACGAAGAAACTCACATCTGAAAAATCAGATGTCCTAAACAGCTCTCCTAAGGCAAGCAGGTCATACATAAACGCTTCCAGAACAATAATAGTTCACAAAGAATATAAATAATGAACTTCAAAGTATAGAAATATTAAATCTATGCATATCATAAACAATTCAACAACAATTTTTTTTGACTTCAGTTGCTTGGTACAATTTCTTTCAGAAGAAACTTATTCTGGTTTAAGATCCAAAAAGAAAAATTATAGTTACTAATCACAAGATAGCAATGGCTAATTACCTGATTCAGTACATGTTTATGGGTTTCATACTCAGCTGCAACAAATGCAAACACCTGCAGCAAAAATTACAGAAGCGCAAAAATCAAATTGAATTCAATTACCCCCCTTTTCTCCTTTGAATCCAATTGCACAAAAATCAGCAGTTCAGAGGAACCAAATTACGAAAATGCATGAGTAATTACATGAAATAAATCAATCAGATTAATCTAATTAAAAGATGAAGAAATTACGTTGTGCCCATCTTCTAAGAGGATGCGAGGGAGGGCGAGAGGTTCTGGGTTGTCGAGCAAGGCTGCACAAGCCAGGAAAGCGCGCGGGATCGCGCAAGTGTTGCGGGGATGCTTCGTAGTTACCCTGCTTCGTGCTGGTGGCTGGCTGGGGTGCTGGGGCCGCTGACGAAGAGAGATGAAAGAGCAGGCCGGTGGTCGACGGTGAGGGTATAAGCGATTACGCCGGCGCTGCAAGGGTTGATTGGCTGGGTTTTGCGTCACCGCCCAATTGATTTGGGGGTTTTCTGGTGCTGGGTTTTGTTTTTTCAATCCCGCACTATCTCTTTTGGGGTTTTTTGGTTTTATATTTCGAGATCGAGATGAAGATAGGTTGGTTAGAGGAGATTTCAGGTGAAGTCGCCGTTGAAAATGGAGTTTCTAGGAAGAGGATGAGAGAGAAAGTGAGGAGTTGAGCGGCGAAATTAATGTAGGGTTCTATCATATCTGAAATAATGTTGGAGGAATATGGCAGGCACTGCGTCGCACATTTGTTAATCTGCGAGGCAAATGACTTTGGGATTCCCCCAGAGTCATTTGCGTCGCAGATTAACAAATGTGCGACGCACTTGATTGAGTTATTTGCCTCGCAGCTTTGTTAATCTGCGACGCAAATGACTCTGGGGGGCATCTTAGAGTCATTTGCCTCGCAGTTTAACAAAGTTGCGACGCAAATGACTAAATTTTATTCTAAAATTTGTCATTTGCGTCACATGTTCAGAATGGCGTGGCAAATGCGGGGATGCAAATAAGCGTTTTTCTACTAGTGTACTAAGTTTCGCCTTGGTCCATCATTGATGAATAATCTCAAATCTAAGTATTTAGCATTTGAATGTTATTTCACAATAGAGATATATGTGTGTGATACACATAGGACCAATTAAGTTTTATGTACTCCCACTAAACTTCTTATATATCTATAAGAATCATGTACATTTTATGAAACTAAAATACTTATTAGCTTCACTAAAATACATTTCTAATTCCCAATTGCTTGCTTAAATCTGTACTTAGATTTTATAAACTAGCTTTTCTTTTCAAGCATTTATTTAGATCCACAAATCCTATGACATACCATGTACATAGTTTCTTCCAACATTTGACTGAGGAAGATATTTTGTCATCCAATTGCCATATGTACCAATATGCAATCATTGCTTGAATTATAGACTTAAGCATTATGATTTTGCATGAGGTTTCAACACAATCCACATCGTGAATTTGCTTGTAACCTTTAGCAACTAATCTAGCTTTGTGTGTGAACACAATTTCATGTTTGATGGTTTTTATCCTTAAAACAAACTTTGCAACCAATAGGTGTGAAACTATTCTTGCAAATCAACAAAATTTCAATTTTGTCATCAAAACATTGAGTATGTTTTATGGCCTCTAACCATTTAAAACATTTGAGTCTATATATGGCCTCTAACCATTTTAGGGAATCTGGGATTCGTCATAGCTTTCTTACAAGTCACAAACTCATTAATCTACATGATAATAGTTTGACTGCAAGTTGTAGGTTTCTTCACTATCTAATAGAAGAATTGCATAGTTTCAGTGACCTGAACTCCATGTTTCTTCACTATCTAATAGAAGAATCTCATAGTTTCAGTGACTTGAACTCTATGCCTACAAGGGTATAGAACATCAAACAACAGAATATCAATAGCCACTTAAAAGTCCTTTGAATATTCTGTTCTCCTTGAAGCACTTGTAAAGTCTTCTAAGAGATGTCTATTCTTTAAAGCCACTTCTAAAGTCCTTAAAGAATATGTGTTCGGATTTTCTAAAGAACTTCGAAAAGCCTCCGGAATGTCCGTTTATGTTTGTTGTTCGCCTCGGAGACTTTCGAGGTCTATTTTCTCCCACTTGTCATTTTGGAAACGAATCTCCAAAAGGACATTATTTCGAGCAAACAAACATTATGTTCTCAAAAATTCGTGGTAGAAACAATACCCTTGTGTCTCATTTGAATAAATCACAATGAAACATATATCTATACTTGGGCCTTAGTTTGTTGAATAAAAAACACTAAGCTCCCACTGAGTTTAGGAACTCTTTAGATATATTATGAAAAGATATTCTGAAATTACTTTTCAATAGCTTTGACGAATTTGGTTTAGTTTGGTGGTAGTTGAGCATTTTGTTTTAGAAATTATAGGAAAAGTCTTTATGATTCATCATTGATCGAATCAAGTACTAATTGACTTCGATCATTCCACTTAGACATGCCATATCTTATGGAGCTAGATTGTGAAATTACAACACACAATCATTGATGATCATATTTGGTCTCAAGTAATCATCAACATGATCTAACCTAGATGTTTATGATTTGAAGGCAGGGAAAGGGGATTGAACAAAGATCATTGACATTATATTATGTTTTTCCCCTTGGTCATATATAACTTGGTTGATTGTTCGGGTTTCATGGTTCGACGGAGTTGGATTTTCAGCATTATCACGCCGACGCATATAGTTCACATTTGCTCCCCAAGTTGGACCTTACTCTCACTTTTTCCCAAATTATATCCTACCCTTCCTTTCCACCTAGCCCCGTTACAAGCTTACTATAAAGACCTCTTGATCGGCATGTTTGTTTTGTGAATAAGCGAAAATTGTTTCTTGCTATTGTCATCTTACCCCGCGTTGCATCATATATTCATATTCTACAAAGTATGCGGCGAAGACTAGCTTGATTGAGAACGGTTTGTGGCTAAGATTGGTTGTTTCAATTGTGGATCATGATGCTTTGTGGTTCTATTTGTATCCGAGCTAAATTTCTGTCTTAATAACTTTGTTTGATTGTTTGCCCGAGAGTTGAGTAGGTTTGTTCAAGTTCAATGAAAGTCATGTGCGTCTCATTTCTCTGTTTTCGGTCTAGTGTTTCTTGGGGACAAGCAACAGTTTAGCTTGGGGGAATTTGATGAATCATATTTATATAGGGTATTCTAGGCTCATTTAGGTTGCATTTCTAGGCATTCGTCTCATTTTAGTTGCATTTAGAGTCATAATTGCATAAGTCGTCGTTATTGTACTCTATTACGCTCCGTTTGTGTTTTCTTTGATATTTCAGGTGATTTTACAATCATTTGGGTGCTTTCGGAGTGTTTGGAGGTGGAACGAATGATCACCGGATGGTTTGAGTCGGAGACGAAGTGTTTGATCGGAGAATTGAGTTTTCCGGGGATGATTAACTCGATATATCGCTTGTGCATAGCTCGCAAGACCCCTCGTTGGCTCGCAAGACATCTATCGTAGGCTCGCTACATTTATCATTGGCTCGCAAGATCCCTCGTTGGCTCGCAAGATCCCTCGTTGGCTCGCAAGACATTTATCGTAGGCTCGCTACATTTATCGTTGGCTCGCTACATCCATCGTCGTGCCTCATCGCTTCATGGTTGCTTGCTTCACTAGGCCAGCGAGGGATGGCTCGCTAGCTCCCTCGCTGCCTCGTTGCTCGTCGCCTTGGCCTGCTATGCATCTCACTAGGCCAGCGAGGGATGGCTCGCTAGCTCCCTCGCTGCCTCGTTGCTCGTCGTCTTGTCTTGCTGCACTTCACTAGGCCAGCGAGGGATGGCTCGCTAGCTCCCTCGCTGCCTATAGCTTCGTCGTCTTGTCTTGCTGCACTTCACTAGGCCAGCGAGGGATGGCTCGCTAGCTCCCTCGCTGCCTATAGCTTCGTCGCTTGGCTTGCTACACACACGCGCAGGGCAGCGAGGGATGGCTCGCTAGCTCCCTCGCTGCTCTACCTTCTTGCTAGTCGCTCATCATGATGCCAGCGAGGGATGGTGCGCGAGATCCCTCGCTGCCCATGCCTCGCCATCTATCTTCCCGTGTGCGCGGCTCGTGCTCGGGTTTGGCTGCCACATCATCGCTCCATCGATCAATCATCGACGACTTTTATTTTTATTTTCATATTTATTTAATTTTTTTTATTTTAGAAAATAGGAGCATATAAATACTCAAGGGAACTAATTAATTTCCCTCATGTTATTTTCTGAGAATTCTTAAAAACGCTCGGTTTTATTTCTCTCTCTACACATTATTGAGCCCTAGTTCATTCCATTCAATAAATCAATATAGAGGTATTTTTCATAATTTCTTTTGCTTTAATTTATTATTATTGTTTTCGTTCCTTAGTTTAATTTTTCCTTTGATTATGAAATTCATGTTTATTATTTCTATCATGTTTATTAATTCAATTATGAGCGAGTAGTCGTACTCTAGGGCTAAGTAAGGGAAGCCATGTTTATACCATGATTATTATGCATAAAGTTCGTTAATTTATAGATTATTGCTTGAGTATTCCGATTGATTTGTTTTAATTGTTGATTCATGTTATCGGCCAGTTTCATGAATTGATTATCTAGCTAATAGGAATTAGAATCGAAAGATCGTATTTTTAGAGGCTTAGTGCAATCGGCAATTCTGATTATGTTAGCGACCGTACTGCATATGTTGAATTGAAAGTGTTAAGACCCGACCGTAGGATTAACATGTACTTTAATTACTCGGCTTAGTTTATTCATTTATGGATTGATTTGTGTTCTTGGATTGGTATAAGCATGGTGAACCGAACAGACGCCCTAGACCTTTTAATTCATTGATAAGTTCACATTTACATTGTTGCTTTAGCTTCATTAGTTAATAATATCCAAAATCAACTTTCGTTATTGAAATAGTTCGTATAATTGGGCAAAAACTAATAGAACTTGTCTCCCTGTGGGATCGACCCGTATTTGCTAAGTATCTGCTAACAACAGACACCGTGCACTTGCGGTATCACTTTTTAATTCATCAAGTTTTTGGCGCCGTTGCCGGGGAGACGGCTAGATTCTATTAGTTTTAGTTTGATTATTTGAACTGTTTCCATTGTCTCATTGGAACTCTCAGTTCCAATTGAGGCAAATCTCACTGCGTTTTCTTTCGTTGTTGTTTATGCCCAGGTCTGCCAGAACGGGTACCTTGGTTCCTCCCGATCCCGATCTTGGAAAGACCCTTCGTCAACTAAAAAAGCAACAGAAAAAGAAGAAGCAGTCAGGGTCCCAAGACTCACAGACTCCACCGAGTCACACGATGTCTAAATCCCTGAAATCATATGGGGTTCCTTCCTCGAATAGTGTTCCGACTGGGCTCACAATGCCAACTATTGATGCAGTCAACTTTGAGATCAAGCCCGCTCTAATCTCCATGGTCTCACAAAGTCAATTTGGTGGCCATCCATCTGAGGAACCCACCAACCATTTGCAGAGGTTCAACCAACTGTGTGGTACTATCAAGCATCAAGGGGTCACTCAAGACCAATTGAAAGTCATGTTGTTTGGTTTTAGCCTTCGTGATAAGGCTCAAACATGGTTGAATGATGTCAAGGAGACAGAGTGGAGTGCTATTTCACAGGCCTTTCTAGAAGAATTCTTTCCACCCACCAAGACTGCTGAAATAAGGCATAAGCTGACTACATTCACTCAAGAACCTGGTGAATCACTTCGAGAAGCCTGGGATAGATTTAAGGCTTTGCAGCGGTCGTGTCCGCATCACAACATTGAAAAATGGTTCTTGGTTCAGATTTTCTACCATGGTTTGCAAGATGAAACAAAGAACACGGTTGATTCTGCTGCTGGGGGTGTTTTTCTTGACAAAGAAGTGGATGCAGGTTATGATTTTCTTGCCAATTTAGCTGCCAACCATTACAGCACCACCAGATCCACATCTAAGAAGGGAAAATTGGATGTCGATGCTTATGCTCTATTGTCCTCACAAGTGGCAGCCTTGAACCTGAAGATCAATTCTTTGAAGGCTCCTCAGTCTAGTACTCCCCCAATGAGTATTAATGCTATGTCTAGTGTAGCTCCAGTGACAACTTCTTACTGCGAAGTATGTGGAATCCAAGGTCACTTTGGTCATGAGTGCTCTTATAGTTTACAGGATACTACGCAATTGGAGCAAGTGAATGCTTTTCAACAGAGACAACCCAATGACCCATACTCCAATTCATTTAATCCGGGTTGGAGGAATCATCCAAATTTCTCATATCGGGGCAACAATGTTCAGAATCCTCAACCCCAGCAACAATGGTCGCAACCACAGTTCCATCCACCTCAACCACATGTTGCTAGGCCTCCATTTCAACAAGGAGCCTCACATAATGCTCCCCCGGGGTTTAATAGGCCCCCGCATCAAGGATATCAACAACCCCCTCAGAGCAGTGCTACTCCAGAGCCTAACATGGGTGATCTGTGTAAGCTCATTGCAAATATGCAGAAGACCGCAGAGATAGCTCAAAAGAACCATGATGAGAGCATCAAAGAGTTGAAGAATCAGAATAGAATGTTGGAGAATCAAGTTGCTCAACTTGCTGACACTCTATCTCAAAGGCAACCGGGTACACTACCAGGGCAACCTACTCCGCCCCAGAACAGAGAAAGTGCCAATGCTATCACTCTTAGAAGTGGCACTAAATATAATGGACCCCCGATGCCCACTGATGATGCAACTCTTGCTAAGGAGAACACAGATGGACCAGGGAAAGCAATTGATGCAGAGCCTCAAGTCCTGGAAGTTGGTAATGCTGATGATGTTGGTGCAAATAAGGGAAAAGAGAAGAATTCTGATTCTCTCCCTATTGTGCCTAAGTTACCTTTCCCTCACCGGATGCAGAAAACTAAGGTTGATCAACAGCTTGGTAAGTTCTTGGCAATGGTCAAGAATCTTGAGGTAACGGTCCCTTTTACTGATTTAATATCTCAAGTTCCTGTTTATGCAAAATTTTTGAAAGAGATGATCACTAAGAAAAGGGATTATGGTGGTGTGGAGAGAGTTGCTCTAACTGAAGAGTGTAGTGCCATATTGCAAAATAAGTCTCCACCCAAACTTAAGGATCCGGGTAGTTTTTCCATCCCCTGTCATGTAGGTGCATTGTTCATTGATAAAGCATTATGTGATTTAGGTGCAAGTGTGTCTGTCATGCCCCTTTCTGTCTGTAATAGGTTGAATATGGGAAAACTAAAATGCACACAAATCACTTTGCAAATGGCAGATCGTTCTATAAAATATCCTTTAGGTATTTTGGAGGATGTTCCTGTCCGGGTGGGAAAATTCTACATTCCTGTTGATTTTGTGGTGCTAGATATGGAGGAGGGTAGTCAAATCCCCATAATTTTGGGTAGGCCATTTTTATGTACTGCAGGTGCTGTTATTGATGTCAAGTCTGGGTCTCTTACTTTGAGTGTTGGTGATGATACTGTTACTTTTAATCTAACCAATGCTGTGAAGTCTCCTATGCTTGAGAATACTTGTTGCAGGATTGATATTGCAGAAGAGATTTCTCTAGACAACATTCCTAGAATGTTGTATGATGATCTATTGCTGGCGACTCTCACCTTGGAAGCCCATAAAGGAGAAGGAGATTTTGAGATTGATTCCTTGATCTCGGATTTAGATGGAATTGAAGTTGAGAAAGTCGATGGTTTTGAGGTATTGGCAACTGTTTGCTCTATTTCCGAGCCACAGGTAACGAAGGTAGAACTAAAACCGTTACCATCCCACCTTAAATATGCATTTCTTGATGATACTGAGGATTTTCCTGTGATCGTTAATGCTGCACTCGATGATAGCCAGCTTTCTAAGCTTCTGACCGTGCTCCGTATGCACAAAAAGGCAATCGGGTATAGCATTGACGATCTCAAGGGCATTAGTCCTGACTTTTGTATGCATAGAATTAATTTGGAAGCAGATCACCGCCCTCGCATCCAACCACAACGTCGTTTGAATCTTAATATGCAAGATGTGGTGAGAAAAGAGGTAGTGAAACTACTTGATGCGGGCATCATCTATCCCATTTCAGATTCTAAATGGGTGAGCCCGGTGCAAGTCGTTCCTAAGAAGGGGGGGACAACGGTCATTAAGAATGATAAGGATGAGCTTATCCCTACTCGTGTTGTCACAGGTTGGCGTATGTGTATAGATTATAGAATGTTGAATACGGCCACCTTGAAGGATCACTTTCCCCTCCCCTTTATTGACTAGATGCTAGAAAGATTAGCAAAACACAACTTTTTCTGTTATTTGGATGGATATTCAGGTTTCTTTCAGATTCCCATTCACCCGGATGACCAGGAGAAGACGACGTTCACCTGTCCATATGGAACTTTTGCATACCGCAGAATGCCGTTTGGCTTGTGCAACGCCCCTGCTACATTTCAAAGGTGTATGATGGCCATTTTTTCTGACTTCATCGAGGATATCATGGAGGTATTTATGGATGATTTTAGTGTTTATGGTTCTGACTTTGATGTATGTTTGCATAATCTTTCTAAAGTGCTTAAACGTTGTTCTGAGGTGAATTTGGTATTGAACTGGGAAAAGTGCCACTTTATGGTCAATGAAGGAGTGGTACTTGGTCATCTTATTTCTGAGCGTGGCATCCAAGTTGACCGAGCAAAGATTGAGGTGATTGAGAAACTTCCCCCTCATGTGAATGTCAAGGGAGTGAGGAGTTTTCTCGGTCATGCGGGTTTCTATCGCCGTTTCATAAAAGATTTTTCTAAAATTGCGAAACCCCTCACTCAATTACTGCTCAAGGATGCCACATTTGAGTTCACTGATGCTTGTTTGGAGTCTTTTGGCAGGATAAAGAAAGCATTGATAACTGCTCCGATCATTCAGCCTCCGGATTGGGATTTTCCGTTCGAAATTATGTGTGATGCGAGTGATTATGCTGTTGGAGCAGTGCTTGGCCAAAGAAAGAACAAAGTGTTGCATGCCATCTATTATGCAAGCAAAACCTTGGATGGAGCTCAGATGAATTATGCTACTACTGAGAAAGAGCTCCTTGCGGTTGTTTATGCACTTGACAAATTCCGGACGTATCTTGTTGGTTCGAAAGTCATTATACACACTGATCATGCCGCTTTGAAGTATTTGTTGGCCAAGAAAGAGGCCAAACCGAGACTTATTCGATGGATTCTTCTTCTCCAGGAGTTTGATTTGGAGATTCGGGATAAGAAGGGTGCTGAGAATGTTGTTGCAGATCATCTCTCTCGGTTGAAATTTCAATCTAGCACAGACGGGCCTATCAATGATTCTTTTCCTGACGATCATCTATTCTCTATGTCTACTCAATCCCCATGGTATGCGGACTTTGCAAACTATTGTGTTGGTGGCTCCCATCCTCCGGAATTGACATATCAACAACGTAAGAGATTCTACCATGATGCTAAGCGGTATTTTTGGGATGATCCACATTTGTATCGGAAGTGTGCCGATGGTATGTTTCGTAGGTGTGTAGCGGATTGGGATACCCAAGGGGTTCTTAAGCATTGCCACAGTTTACCTTCTAGTGGCCATCTTGGTGCTATTCCGACCGCCCATCGAACTCTTCAAAGTGGTTTCTATTGGCCTTCTATATTCAAGGATGCTCGTTTCTTTTGCAATGCATGTGATGAATGTCAACGGACGGGCAACGTTTCGAAAAGGCAAGAGCTACCACAGACCGGAATTCTTGAAGTTGAGCCATTTGATGTATGGGGCATTGATTTTATGGGACCGTTCCCTTCCTCATGTGGGAATCGGTACATCTTGGTTGCCGTTGATTACGTTACAAAGTGGGTGGAAGCTATTGCATCGCCAACCAACGACTCTAACGTCGTAAAGAAGCTTTTCAAGAAAATCATCTTTCCGCGCTTTGGAGTCCCAAGGGTCGTGATTAGTGATGGGGGTTCCCATTTTCATCAAAGGACTTTTAAGGCTCTTCTGAAGAAGCACGGAGTTACTCAAAAGGTTGGCATGGCTTATCATCCTCAAACGAGTGGCCAAGTCGAAGTTTCTAATCGACAGATCAAGAGAATTCTCGAAAAAGTGGTCAACAAGTCTCGAAAAGATTGGTCGTTGAAGCTGGATGACACATTGTGGGCGTTGCGCACGGCCTACAAGACTCCGTTGGGGACAACTCCGTATAGGTTGGTGTATGGCAAAGCTTGTCATTTACCAGTTGAAATGGAATATCTCTCTACTTGGGCCGTCAAGGAGATCAATATGGATTTAGAAGCGGCCGGTGAAGCGAGACTTCTTCAATTGAATGAGCTAGATGAACTACGGTTTGAAGCTTACGAGAATCATAAGCTCTATAAGGAGCAAACGAAGAAGTTTCATGATAAGATGATTAAAAAACGGGAGTTCAACATCGGTGATAAGGTCTTGCTTTATAATTCACGACTACGGCTTTTTCCAGGAAAGCTTAAGTCTAGATGGTCCGGACCTTTTACTATCACCGAAGTCAAGGAACATGGAGCTATCGAGGTTGCTAGTGAAAATGGCACCAAGTTCAAAGTGAACGGTCAACGTTTGAAGCTATACACTGAAGGAGCGTTTATTGGAAAATTGGAGACAATCTATCTCTCCGATCCACCCACCGACGCTTGACTATTGAGGTTTGGAGTCAAGCTAATGACTTAAAACGAGCGCTTATCGGGAGGCAACCCGATTTCTAACTCTTTTTTTTTTTAAATGAAATTTATTTTATTTATTTGGTTATTTTATTGAAAAAATAAAATAAAAATAAAAAGTATATAAACAACAAAAGAACAAAAAAAAAAAAATTTATTTTTGAGTTCACTTGAATTCATCTATTTATTTATTTATTTTCGTATTTTTATTTTTATTTTATTTTTAGATTAGTTTTCAGTCATCGTAATTTTTAATTTATTTTTGCGTGTTTTAATTTTTACTAACGATTCTAATTTTTTTATTTTAGTGGTGCTTGTTTCCTTTTAAAAGATGTGTAGGTGCAAGATCGAGTTAATTTCGGAAATTTTGATGCATCGACAAGCCGCAAGCTCGCGAAACCCAGCGCCTACCCAGCGTGCGCGCTGGCCTATAACCACTCCGATTGAGAGCCACTGCCTTGCCCGCTGGCAATCCAGCGTGAGCGCTGGACTTGTCCCATTGCGTGCATCTCTCGCCAGCGAGCGAGCACTCGTCACCAGCGAGCGATGTCTCGCGTCCTGCCAGCCTTCACTGCCCCTTGCCAATGCCCGCGCTGCTCTTCGTCGTGCACCAGCCAGCCCACCTATGCTCGCGCCCAGCGAGCGCTGGCTCGATGCAGCGAGAGAGCACGCGCAACAAGTCTCGCAGCGCCCAGCGAGCGCTGGCTCGATGCAGCGAGAGAGCACGCGCAACAAGTCTCGCAGCGCCCAGCGAGGGATCCCTCGTCATCAGCGATCGATCTCGCGCAGCTCCAGCGAGCGATGCTCGACCACCAGCGAGAGGTCTCGCGCGCGCATGCCTCGCCATTCCACAGCCCGCGCCACTCCTCTTTGCTCGTAACTTCCAGCGAGCGCTGGCTCGACGCCAGCGAGAGAGCTCGCGCTGCCAGCCCTCATGCCTCACCTCACTCGACGCCCTTCAGGCCACAATCAACCCACCCAAAAATCTTTTACCCACGCATCACGCCTTTCTCTCACTCACCAATACTCTCCACCACCACCACCCAACGTCCCATCACTCACCATCACCTACCAACTGCCACAACCACAACACCGCCGGCGACCACCCCCGTTGCCGGCGCCGTCCCAAACCAGCCACCCACCCTCAAAATCCTTCACCTTTTCCCCACCTTAACACCATAAACCCTAGACTTAATCAATTTGGGGGTTTTTGTTTCTCATAATTGGAGTTCAAATTGGTTGAATTGTGCACTTCATAAGGGTCAAAGGAGGAGATTTACATCAATTTCATGCTCTATTCATCACCAAATTGGTAGTAAGATTTGAATTACTCCCTCTATTTTACTCTTTGACATTATTCAAGAATTTCTATGCTTATGGTTAAATTGAATTACATGAATTACTTGATTGTCAATTGAAATTGATTGAGGGACAAATTGCTTCATTGTGAATTCTGGTTTTCATTGATTTGATTGTTGCTTGGAGTACCGGAGTTTTGATTTACTTGGATTGTTGGCATTGTTGATTGTGGTGACACTTATCACAGATTTCATACACCATGACACCACCAAGACGCTCAAATCCTAAGCGTAATGCCACTAAACCAACTGCACCCAAACCTACAACATTCAAAAAGCCACCCACCCCAAAACCCCCACCACCAAAAGTCACCCCACCCATATTACCACCACCCTTACAAGCCCCCACACCCATAATACCACCACCACCACCACATCTAAATCCTGAGCTTCGCCAACAATCTTTGCTAGCCGCCTTGCACAAAAGACCGGTCCGTTCTACACTTTTCTACTCCATAGATGCGGCTACCAAATTGGGACTTCATTCTAGTATTGACGAACTTCTTTCTGGTTCGTCTTGGGAGAAATTTCTTGGTATTACTGAGCTTACTTTTGCAGATTGGACTTATGAATTCCTAGCTTCCTTTGAGTTTAAAGGAGAGCCCTCAAAGATGTATTTTAAACTTGGTGGTGTAGCTCGCGAATTGACTGTCGATGAGGTAAATGATATATTTGGATGGGAGAAAGGATGCTTAATTGATTCATACGGGTTCAACACCTTCTTGGATGACAAGATAGGCGAGGATGGTACACCTTGTGATCTCTCCCACTTTTGGTTTCGAATAACTGGAAAAAAGGATTGGAATCCCGGCCATAGCAAGTGTGGCTCGATCATCAATCCTTCCCTCAGATTACTCCATCGGGTGATTAAGAGTGTCTTCTACCCTAAAAAGGAGATGAATCAAGTCACCTCATCTGACCTCAGACACTTATTGGCTTTCACTATTGAAAGGACCCCGGACTTTCCTACGATTGATTATGGTTCTTTCTTGGTCTCAGCTTTTCATACTGCTCGCAACAGAGATGTTGGAGATATCCATTGTGGCGGTTTTATCACTAGTATTGCCAAACATTTTGGGTTGTCAACTGAGGGCAAGAAGCCGGTTTCATCGAAAAACTATTTGCTTGATATTAAGGCATTGGGTCGTTTTGGTTGGCTCAAGGAGACAGGAGATCGTTATATTTGGAACGTGAAACGAGGGGGACACCGCCTGGCCAACTCCCCTTATGCCTATCTCCCGTGTTCTCGAGCGGATCTCACTACCTTGGGATGTTTGACATTCTCACCTGACTTTCGACGATCGGGGAGCCGGACGGCAGACTCCGCGCGTCCACCCCCCGGACCCTCAGTGAGTCCTCCTGCGTCTCCCATTGCTGCTACCCTCGAGGGTCCGACATCACCTACTCCTATTACTGGCTCTGTACCACTTGAGCACCAGCTGGGGGCCTTTGTTTCGCTTTGCGAAACTTTTCATACTGCTGTCTCTGAGCGTCTCTCTGCTCTTGACGACCAGGTTGCCTCTTTGCGACAGGATGTTTTCACCATTCTTGGACGGCTTCCAGCTCCTGCCCCGACTCTTGCTGAGTGAGTCGTTCCTTTTTCTCTTTCCCTTGCATTACTATGTATTGTCGCAGTGGGGTCACTGCATCATTCTAGCTTGGGGGAGGGATATCCTATCCTTTATTGCTTTCTTAGTGTACTTTTTATCGCTTTCATAGGTGTTGTACGCTTTGTACCATCCATTAGGGGTGGGAGTTTACGTGCAACGAAAAAAATGTACTGCTTTCCTAGTATTACTGATTAGTTTAGTTGTCTTTCTTTACTTGCATTACATTCATATTTCCTTATACCCTGCATAATGAATTTGATTTTCAAACCATGTTCAGACTCTTTTTGACTCTTTAGAGCTTCTCTTGAACTTAGCTATGATTCTGAAATTCAGTCGGTTGTGTTATACATTGATAACTGCTTGGCATTGTGTGAACCAATTGAATGGTATGCGGTAAGATGTTGGTCTCGTATCAAGAATAGCTAGCCAATTATCTTGTAGGTCACCTTACTATGTGTTTGTGTGATTGATGTGACTTGTTATCGTATGATTTTGGCTTGAGATTCACTAGTAGTTTAGTTGCAACTCACGCATGCCGCGTATGACAGAGGCCATTCTCATAGGAAGCCTTCAGACGAATTTAGAAACATCAGTTCCTGCCTTTCATACCCATGTTGTAGCCTTGTCCGTTTATTCTTTTAACTCCACAAAACTGAGCCCTATTAGCCCCGTTGGTTACTTATCCCGAGTCTAGCTTGGGGGAGCTTCGGTGTTCGTAATGGTTTCGTCGATGTTGATTGATTGGCACACTACGCCAATAGTTCGTGGTTCGAGGCTATGTTTGGATTTGTGGTTCGGAAATGGTGTATATTATTGTTGGCACCCAAGCTTGTAACAGTTAGAATTAGATTTATCTATGTACTTTCGATTTCATTCTTTAGTTTCATTTTCAATAAAAAAAAAAAAAAAAAAAAAAAAAAAAAAAAAAGAAAAATCAAAGAAAAATCAAAAATACGTTTTTCGTTTTTGTATATAGTTTGAAGGCAGGGAAAGGGGATTGAACAAAGATCATTGACATTATATTATGTTTTTCCCCTTGGTCATATATAACTTGGTTGATTGTTCGGGTTTCATGGTTCGACGGAGTTGGATTTTCAGCATTATCACGCCGACGCATATAGTTCACATTTGCTCCCCAAGTTGGACCTTACTCTCACTTTTTCCCAAATTATATCCTACCCTTCCTTTCCACCTAGCCCCGTTACAAGCTTACTATAAAGACCTCTTGATCGGCATGTTTGTTTTGTGAATAAGCGAAAATTGTTTCTTGCTATTGTCATCTTACCCCGCGTTGCATCATATATTCATATTCTACAAAGTATGCGGCGAAGACTAGCTTGATTGAGAACGGTTTGTGGCTAAGCTTGGTTGTTTCAATTGTGGATCATGATGCTTTGTGGTTCTATTTGTATCCGAGCTAAATTTCTGTCTTAATAACTTTGTTTGATTGTTTGCCCGAGAGTTGAGTAGGTTTGTTCAAGTTCAATGAAAGTCATGTGCGTCTCATTTCTCTGTTTTCGGTCTAGTGTTGCTTGGGGACAAGCAACAGTTTAGCTTGGGGGAATTTGATGAATCATATTTATATAGGGTATTCTAGGCTCATTTAGGTTGCATTTCTAGGCATTCGTCTCATTTTAGTTGCATTTAGAGTCATAATTGCATAAGTCGTCGTTATTGTACTCTATTACGCTCCGTTTGTGTTTTCTTTGATATTTCAGGTGATTTTACAATCATTTGGGTGCTTTCGGAGTGTTTGGAGGTGGAACGAATGATCACCGGATGGTTTGAGTCGGAGACGAAGTGTTTGATCGGAGAATTGAGTTTTCCGGGGATGATTAACTCGATATATCGCTTGTGCATAGCTCGCAAGACCCCTCGTTGGCTCGCAAGACATCTATCGTAGGCTCGCTACATTTATCGTTGGCTCGCAAGATCCCTCGTTGGCTCGCAAGATCCCTCGTTGGCTCGCAAGACATTTATCGTAGGCTCGCTACATTTATCGTTGGCTCGCTACATCCATCGTCGTGCCTCATCGCTTCATGGTTGCTTGCTTCACTAGGCCAGCGAGGGATGGCTCGCTAGCTCCCTCGCTGCCTCGTTGCTCGTCGCCTTGGCCTGCTATGCATCTCACTAGGCCAGCGAGGGATGGCTCGCTAGCTCCCTCGCTGCCTATAGCTTCGTCGTCTTGTCTTGCTGCACTTCACTAGGCCAGCGAGGGATGGCTCGCTAGCTCCCTCGCTGCCTATAGCTTCGTCGCTTGGCTTGCTACACACACGCGCAGGGCAGCGACGGATGGCTCGCTAGCTCCCTCGCTGCTCTACCTTCTTGCTAGTCGCTCATCATGATGCCAGCGAGGGATGGTGCGCGAGATCCCTCGCTGCCCATGCCTCGCCATCTATCTTCCCGTGTGCGCGGCTCGTGCTCGGGTTTGGCTGCCACATCATCGCTCCATCGACCAATCATCGACGACTTTTATTTTTATTTTCATATTTATTTAATTTTTTTTATTTTAGAAAATAGGAGCATATAAATACTCAAGGGAACTAATTAATTTCCCTCATGTTATTTTCTGAGAATTCTTAAAAACGCTCAGTTTTATTTCTCTCTCTACACATTATTGAGCCCTAGTTCATTCCATTCAATAAATCAATATAGAGGTATTTTTCATAATTTCTTTTGCTTTAATTTATTATTATTGTTTTCGTTCCTTAGTTTAATTTTTCCTTTGATTATGAAATTCATGTTTATTATTTCTATCATGTTTATTAATTCAATTATGAGCGAGTAGTCGTACTCTAGGGCTAAGTAAGGGAAGCCATGTTTATACCATGATTATTATGCATAAAGTTCGTTAATTTATAGATTATTGCTTGAGTATTCCGATTGATTTGTTTTAATTGTTGATTCATGTTATCGGCCAGTTTCATGAATTGATTATCCAGCTAATAGGAATTAGAATCGAAAGATCGTATTTTTAGAGGCTTAGTGCAATCGGCAATTCTGATTATGTTAGCGACCGTACTGCATATGTTGAATTGAAAGTGTTAAGACCCGACCGTAGGATTAACATGTACTTTAATTACTCGGCTTAGTTTATTCATTTATGGATTGATTTGTGTTCTTGGATTGGTATAAGCATGGTGAACCGAACAGACGCCCTAGACCTTTTAATTCATTGATAAGTTCACATTTACATTGTTGCTTTAGCTTCATTAGTTAATAATATCCAAAATCAACTTTCGTTATTGAAATAGTTCGTATAATTGGGCAAAAACTAATAGAACTTGTCTCCCTGTGGGATCGACCCGTATTTGCTAAGTATCTGCTAACAACAGACACCGTGCACTTGCGGTATCACTTTTTAATTCATCACTCATATAAATTTATAATTGAATCCAAAAGGTTTAATTTAATTTCAGTCGTATTTAAATTAATTCATGATTTTAATTTAGTAAAATAATTAGAATAAATAAAATTTATTATAATTACAATATTCAAAATTAAAATCCAAGAAAATAATTTAAATTATTAATTTTAAAATTAATTAAAATTACGTAAACTGAAAATCTCAAATTAAAATTTCAAAACGATCTAATCGCAACGCAACAACCCCACGCAACGCACGCCCATGGGCCACACGCACACAGCCATCGCTGGCCATGTGCGCGCAGCCCATGCGTTGCGTCGCATCGCTGCTGCTCACCATCGCAAGGCATCAATCGAACACGCGAGCTGGTGCTCGTTGCGCGCGCCAGCGCTCGATGCACGCGAGCCATCGCTCGCTGCGCTCGCTTGCCAGCGCTCGATCCATGCGAGCCATCGCTCCCTACGCGCCTGCCTTTCCCGCACGCGAGCTTGCGCTCATCGCACGAGGCAGCAGTATGCGAGCTGGCGCTTGCTGCGCGCGAGCCATCGACGCTGTGCGTAGCGCTCGTGGCACGCGAGGTTCCGCCTGCTTGCGCGAGGCAGTGCGCGCTGTGGCGCAGCACGCTTGCTGCCCACACGCGACTGCTCGTGCCTTGCTCTCGCCCCTGCCCACACGCCCATTGCTCACAGCCCACGACACAAGGCAGGGCTACTGCCTTGTGCTCGTGCACCATGCCCTTGCTCGCTGCATTCGTACCGCATGGGCGACGAGCTCCCTTGCTCGTCGTCGCATGCCCGCACTATACAACACCCCTTAAGGGTAACACGTAGCGTCCATTGCTTTGTGCATGCAAGTTATATGAGCGAGTCGCATAAAAATTAAAAATTTATATTCAAAATTAATGACAAATTAATAAATAATATTAATTTCATAATTTTAGGGCGAAAAAATCGAAAATTTATTATTTAATTGATTTCCGATTAACATGGATTCAAGTCTAGGTCATAAAAATTTAAAATTTAACATAAATTTACAATTTTTATGGTGGTTTTTAATCATAGGTATCTAATTAAATTATAACTAATTATGAAAATCAAATTAATTCTAAATTATTCCAATTTTCAACAAATTAATCATAATTACAAATTAGATTGCATAATTAACAAGGCTAGGCATTCAAACTTGTTAAACATATACAGTAGGTCAATCAAAAATTCAAGATTTATCAACAAGAATCGCAAATATTTAATTTAACATCTTAAATTTACGAAATTTTGCATTCGAAAAACTAAAACCTCCGAAAAGTCATAGTTAGGCTTCGAATTTGAGAATTCTGGGTTCGGCCGAAAAATTTTATTTTTGTCAAAATTTTAGAATGCCTTTTACATGCGGAATTGACACAAAAATCACTCGATTTGGATGAGTAACGAAGAAACTGCCAAAAAACTGCGTACGTATAATTAAATAAACGCAATTTGCAATTAATTAACAATTACGAAAATTAATTACCCCTTTTAATTCTTGCAAATTTGTAATATTTAACCATGTTCATGCAATTTAGATTATGAAAATAATAAGAGGCTCGTGATACCACTGTTAGGTTATGATACATATGACAATTCATAAATCATGCGGAAAAACCATAAAGCCAGGAAAGCATATTATATTCACATAATCATTTAGCATAGAATTGATGCATACATGTTGTAGCGTGCCTTCCCTAGCTGCGCCCGAACCGAACAAGAACAAGTCTTTAGGACTCCAAATGTCGTCCCTCCGTAGATAGTCCACAGTACGTCCGGATCCGCCTCAAGTTAGACCAACTAGAATCGCCCTTAAGGTTACTAGGAATTTCGGCTAGTGTTTGCAAGTGTATGGTTTTATTTCAAAAACTTACCCTTTGAATACTTCAATCGTTCTTTGCAAATAATGACCCTGGGCCCTTATTTATAGAGGTATGGAAAAGGAATTGGAATCCTAGTAGGATACGATTTAATTAAACTTAGAATCCTACAAGGACTCTAATTAATTAAATAATCCTAATAGGAATAGGAATTTAATCACACACCAAATCCTAATAGATTTAGGAATTGTGCATGGACACAAACACACACGCACGGAGCCACGAGGGCGCCTGCACGCGTGCGCTCGGCCCACGCAGCCCACGCTGGGCAGCCTTGCCTTGGCGCGCTGGGCCTGCCTTGGGCTGGGCGTTGGCGCGCGTCTTTGCTTGCTGGGCGATGGCCTGGCTTCGTGCTGGGCCTTCGTCCGGCAGGCCTCGTCCGATGCTTATTCGTACGATACGCTTCCGATTAATTTCCCGATTCCGGAATTCATTTCCGATACGAACAATATTTAATATTTCCGATTCCGGAATTAATTTCCGTTTCGAACAAATATTTAATATTTCCGTTTCCGGAACTATTTTCCGATTCCGATAATATTTCTGATTCTGACAATATTTCCGTTTCCGGCAATATTTCCGATTCCGGTAATACTTCCATTTCCGATAATATTTTCCGATACGTACCATGTTTCCGTTTCCGGCAACATCTACGACTTGGATAATATTTATATTTCCGATACGATCCATATTTCCGTTTCCGGCAATATCATCGTTTCCGGAGTATTCATTTCTTGCTTGTGACGATCTCAGCTCCCACTAAAACCAAGATCCGTCGATTCCGAATATCCATAGATAGAGTATTTAATGCCATTAAATACTTGATCCGTTTACGTACTATTTGTGTGACCCTACGGGTTCAGTCAAGAGTAAGCTGTGGATTAATATCATTAATTCCACTTGAACTGAAGCGGCCTCTAGCTAGGCATTCAGCTCACTTGATCTCACTGAATTATTAACTTGTTAATTAATACTGAACCGCATTTATTAGACTTAACATAGAATGCATACTTGGACCAAGGGCATTATTTCCTTCAGTACGTATCGGAAAATATTATCGGAAATGGAAATATTACCAGAATCGAAAATATTGCCGGAAACGGAAATATTGTCAGAATCGGAAATATTATCGGAATCGGAAAATAATTTCGGAAACGAAAATATTAAATATTTGTTCGAAACGGAAATTAATTCCGGAATCGGAAATGTTAAATATTGTTCGTGTCGGAAATGAATTCCGGAATCGGGAATTTAATCGGAAAGCATATCGTACGAATTAGCATCGAACGAGGCTTGCTAGACGAAGGCCCAGCACGAAGCCAGGCCGTCGCCCAGCAAGCCACACACATCCAACAACACGCCAAGGCCTCGACCAGGCCCAGCGCAAGGCCAGGCCCAGCCAAGGCTTGGCGTGCGCGCTCAGCGATGGGCTGCGAGCAGTGGGCCTCAGCACTGTGCGCTCAGCGTGGGCCGCGAGGCTTGCGCATGGGCGTGCGGTGCTCGTGTGTGTGTGTGCTATACGAATCCTAAAGCTATCGGAATTCGTGCATAGATTAAATCCTAATCCTAAAAGATTAAATTAATTATTTAGAGTTCTAAAAGGATTCTAATTAATTAATTAGTATTCTAACAAGATTCGAAATCCTTTCCAAGGTTCTATAAATATATGCCTAGGGTCATAAATTTATACACGAGTTTTTCAACAAGTATTCATACAATAAAACAGTGATTTTTGAGCAGAAAAATCAGTCACATTCTTGCCCATAATTAGCCGAAAATTATAGTACCTTAAGGGCGATTCTAGTTGGTCAATCTTAAGGCGGATCCGGACGTGCTGTGGACTATCTACGGAGGGACGATACTTGGAGTCCTAAAGACTTGTTCTTGTTCGGTTCGGGCGCAGCTAGGGAAGGCACGCTACAAAGTGTATGCATCTAAATTATGCTAACTGATTATGTGTAAATAATATGTTTCCTGACATTAAGGTTTTCCGCATGATTTATGTTTTGTCATATGTATCATAACCTAACAAAATCTAGCCAAAACAATGTCTAGAATTTACTTGAAAAATATCTAGTTAAGTGTTTACTGTCTAGAAAAATTTAGTTAGTGAAGAGGTAGAAAATTCTAGAGAATGAATATGACCTATATCGAACAACTATAAATAGGTTCTATTTGCATAAGTTTAGGGATGAGAAAATCAAGAGAGCTCCATAAAAATATGAGTGAGAGCAGAAACAAGAGTTCTACCAAAGATATAAGTGAGAGAGATTGGCTCTCGCAAATATTGTTGTACAATTCTTATTAATGTAATCAATGATGAAAATACAATTTTGTTATATAATTGAGGTCCATCAAAACTTCCGCGTGCGTCCTCAAATTTCTATCACTAAGTTATTAAACTAAAGTTTGATCTTAATGAATTAAAATAATACTTCAATGACTTTCTTCTCTAATTTTTTAATTAAAACATAGTCCTATATACACACTATACGTTCTTAAAAGTATGTACATTTTCTAAAACATGTAAGAAATTTATTTAAAACTTAGGAAAAAATATACATATTTATATGTAATAAATCTATTTAGGAATTAATGTAGTAACAAATTAACTAAAACAAACGTAAAAGTTTGTGTTATTTACTTGTTCATTTTTTTTGCGTTTTTTTTGCTGCAAAGTGCTTGTATAACCATATAAAATTAGGGTATGATTAAAAGTAAGACTAAGTTTAATTTTGCAATAAAAAAATGTAAGATTGAAGGGATGAATTCTAAATTTTTTTAACTGCCTTAATAATTGCTTTCATGTTTGCTATAGGAATTAAATTAAATTGTTGTTGACGTTTAGTTGTCACGTGCATTGAAATTTCATTTTTGCAATATGACATTAAATTATTAGTTTTTAGAATAATTATAATTAAATTAAATTAAAACTTATTAAGGGTATTATAGTCTATTTCATAGGAGGACACCAAAAGGCCATTTAATAAAATGACCTCATAAATTCCCTTACAATATATATATATATATATATATATATATATATATATATATATATATATATATATATATATATATATATATATATATATATATATATATATATATATATATATATATATATATATATATATATATATATATATATATATATATATATTGATGTACTTTTAAAAACTTAAAATTGTACTTTTACTTAATATTGATGTACGGGCGTAAGCGAAGATCTTGTACATACCACGTGCATTTATGCTCTTATCGTCTTTTCTACATAATCATATCTTACCATTCTTATGGAAAATAAATTCCATAATATTTTCCTAATTTTATAGAAAGTCAAAGATCTCCAAATACTATTAAATTTTACACGTATGGGGATTAGCCCATAATACTGGCACCAAAAAACTAACCTGATTTGTTATTGATTTTCAGTTTTTAAAATCAATAAATAATCAGATTTTTAAATCAATAAATAATTAGCTTTTTAATTGAATTTAATTGTGAAAGTTTAGAGGGTAATTTAGTCTTATCCTAGGGGGACACCAAAAGTGGTGTTACCGAAATACCCCTTCTCTCTTCTCTTATATATAATAGTGATTTTCTTCTTACCTCAAAGTATTATAAAAACTAGTGTGTGGCCCGGGCGTTGCTCCGGGTTCTACTTTTAGTGGGGTTTATTTTTTGTAAATATGTGTCCATATAGGCGGTGTCGTTAACGGATTACCGTGGTGACGCAAGATCAGCAGCCGATCAACAGCCTTCCAATCTAAGCAACACATCCGAAAATCATAACAAGTTGATTCCTCTTCTTTGTGATTAATTGATTATTATACGCGGGTCAATGTTCTCTTCTATACTCATAATTTCACTCCATTTCCCCAAGTTTTTTGAGCTTAAGATGGAAAGGGAAGAATTATACATTTATAAGTTTAGTAAATTATTCCCTTTTGTTTATTTTGGTTTTTTGTTCATTTTTCTTTAATTTATTACTACTCATTAAAAAGATTATATTTTGCATTTAAATGGAAATATTTAACATAAATTGTAGCTAGCTAGAATGGTAGGAAGTGTAGCTTTTAATTAATGAGGTTCGGTGTTCGATCCTTGCTACATGATTTTTGATTGTCAATGACTTACAATGATGCTTATTAGTGGTGACGTGGCGTAATAAGGGGAGGCTTATGTGGCACATATACGTTCTCTTAAACTCCTTTTAATATATTAACTAGTGTGTAGCCCGGGCGATGCCCCGGTTGCTACTTTGAATAATTAAAATTCGAAATTCTTTTTCAACTCAATACTTGACTAAAATACATGTAGACCATAAAAGTGAAAAGATTCATTAAGTTCATCAATTACCCATGTACATTACCTTTATAATGCCAAGTAATTTTCTTAATGTTTTAATTGTTTAATTCATGGTTTTTCTAATATTTTAATTATTATTTTTATTCCAATATAGTCCATAAGAAATAAGAGGTAACATAGAAATTTAGTTGTTTTAGATTTCATGTTAACATGTATTTATAAATTAACGTGCATTGATAAACAACAATTAGAGGTTGGTTAAGATGGTAATGAGAGTTATTCTCCAAACTTGAGGTCTTGTGTTCGAACCTTATTGTATTGATTTTTAATTAGCAACAACATCCCATAACCTTGGTGAGTGAATGACGTGGCGTAAACAGGAGAGTTCTACGTGGCACATAAACATTTTTCGCAACGCCTTTTAATATATTAGTATAGATAATAATTAATATAGATAGATAGATAGATATGGATAACCCCCATGTACAATACGTATTAATATGAGAATGATGGGTCGAAATTGAATTTTTTTTTTTTTTTTTTTTTTTGCGATTATGGAATATAAATTACATGTAACTCTAGATTAAAGTAATATTTTATATATAACATCTTCACAAAAACTACTTTGTATAATATTTTATCCGTTCTTATTTACACGACACAATTGAGTTATGGATACCGTTCACACAATCTCATTTGACTTCCCTTTATGATTTATACTTAAGAAAAAACATAGTCGTGTGAAGTCTTATTAGATCCGTCTCAATAAATATTTTTTAAATATCAACTTTTTTATAATTTTTATAATTTATACTTGAATATGCGTTCGAAATCATGCACTGACAAACACGCCTAAGTAGTTATTTCATTTAAAAAGAACGGAGGGTGTAAAAAATTATGGCCAAATATTTGTACTTAACCAAAATTTTGATTTCATTTAAAAGATGTACTATTATTATTGAAGGCGACAACATGCTTATTTTCAAAACATACCCCTTTGGAAAATTCAAAATATTGTCACGGATATAAAAGACATCCTTCGCTACTTTGAAGAATTGACTAATTTTCAGAGAAGGAAACCGAGCCGCTGATTGGATAACTAATGTAGGGAATTTAATTTAGTCTCGTCTGCTTATTGATCCTTGTAATAGTCCCCAACCATCAATCACCAATAAAAGACACACCAGGAATGACACATGTCATTTCCTAGTATGTACTTAGATTTATTTTTTCTAAAAATAAAATTTTAATTAAAGAATATTTTAAAATATTTAATTTCCTTAATTTTTTTTCCAAAATTACAATTTCATATGTATTATGGCAAAAATCTAACATAACATATTAATACTAATTTGAAAAATATATGTCAGGAATGGAAAATCAATTTTTTTTACTCTGTAATAGCACGATAGTGTTTTGACTTTCATAAACCTTTTTCAAAAAAATAATAATTATACTCTTAGCCTACATGCAATTGTTTTAAAAAAATTAAATAATGTGTTATTATATGTCCATATCCAAGAGAGTGATGGATAGCTAAGTTGGTTAGAGCTTCCATCCCGGTTCCAGGTGATCCTGGGATCGATTTTCATCCCCGCCCTTGTGGCTCATTTGCACAAAAAAAAATGTCCATATCCAAACAAGAATTTATTTTATTATTTTCTTCCATTTTATGTAGCGGGTATGAGTATGATTATAGTTATGGATATCATTCAATTTTAAAAGAAATGATTACCTGATAAAGGTATTATTAGGTTTTTTTTTGCCCAACTTAAGTATTTTTGTCGAAACCCTAAAAACCTAAGATTGCACTTATCACTTTATAATTCGAATAAATAATAATTTTCTCTAATTTTTTCAACAACTCGTGATAAAATTTGATATGATTTTGTTTCATTAAAATGATTTTAAATAAATTAGTCAGAATAGAGAAAAAAATTATTTAGTCTCATTCGTGCATTGCACGGGACCTAACCTAGTTACTTACTATCCTTGATAACGATCATTTAGGAGTTCCCCTCGAGCGGAGGGCCTCCTAAGTTGTATTCTTCTTATCTTTCAAAAAATAAAATAAAAGATGTACTATCTTTGTTCCTTAAAGTTTTGTATACTTCTTATTTGCACAGACTCTTATGCAATATTAACTACTAATATATCTAATTCCGTAAGTGAAAAATTATAAAAAGTTGATATTCTGAAAAGTACATACCGAGACCAATCAAATAAGATCTTACATGATAATGTTGTGAGATACTCCCTCCGAACCTAAATGTTATTCCCGTTTGTCATTTTACGCGGTTATTAAGGAAAAAGAAACATTATAAGATTAACTATTATTAATGTAGTTTTATGGGGAATTGTTGCTTTTTTATTCCATTTTCACAAGAAAACAAAATAGTTGAACCAATAGAATTTGAGGAATAAAAATGCCAACTCATTAATCCATCCAAACTTAAACCAACCAATGACACTACAAGGTTTTTTATTGATAAACCAATAGAATTACAAAGTTAAAATTACAAGGAAGAGATTAAAAAGGAAATAAAAGAAATGGGAAGATTATTTTGGGACACTAAAAAAGGAAACGGGAATAACATTAAGATTCGGAGGGAGTATATAATAATCACAAATTCTTACTTATAATGGGTGTACAATAAATATTGTACACCGGAGTAAAAGTTGACTAAAAATGCTTAAAAGTTACATTTATATATGTAAAAGTTATCTATTTTTTAATGATAAATTTTTTCATTTGAATAAAAATTATTTCTTCAAAATCACTAATAATGTATAAATTAATCATTTAACCCTTTAAAATGTTTATCTATCAACTTTTTAATTTTATAATATAAAAGTTACAGAAAAATAGGTTAAAGTTACAAAAAAACTGCATAAAAGTTATCTTGGTGTACAATAAATTTATTGTACACCTTGTGCGCGCAAGACCTTTTGTATAATAATGGGAATTTACGGTCAAAATTTCATACTTTGGACACAAATTACAAGGCGTAAAGAACTTTCAGAAATGAATTTAGTAGAAATAACCTAAAATAGTTACGAAATGTCATGTACTTTTTAGAGCTTCAACTTCCTTTTTAACAGAGTTATACTTGAACATAATCCACTTAGAACTTAAACGAGTTACTCACGAATATTAATGAGCCTTATATGAAGTTGTTCGAGCTAAATTCGTTTATTTAACAAGCATAAATTTATGTTTAAGCTTAAATTAAAACAAGCTCTAATTGAGTGACTTTAACCGAGATTATTTGAAACTCAATTATGGTCGTATCTCGTTCTCGTAGTAGTGAAGAGCCAAGTCCCGCCAAAATTCCACACTCTTTCTCTCTGTAAATCTTCGGCTGTTAAGCTATTTATCCCAATTAATCTTCCTTATTAAAATTCTTTTAAACAAATTTTGGTTCAAATCCTTTGTACAAATTCATACTTTGATAAAACTTTATGCAAAACCCTTTTCTAGGGTTTATCATTTGCAGAATCAAAAAATTTCTGCAAAATCCGGAACCTCTTTTTCGCTTAATCAAATTCAACTGAAATGGATAATAATTCAATTGACGGAGTTCCGTCGAATGATTCAATTAGAGAATTATTTGGTCCTCCACCTCCAAGACGCCCAATTCCCAGCAATTCTTTCAATGCCCTTGTTAAAATATTTTCTCTATTTTCTGATCAGAATCCCTTTTCCGAGTGTGTTTCTTATGCTCAAATTCCAGGTACTTTCCAATTTTTATTTAGTTAATTGATTGTTTGATGATTTAGATGGTTTGGGATAGTGAATTTGATTCAATTTTCGTAATAGGGTTTGTTGTAATGTGTAGAGTATTCGAAGCAGTGTGTAGATAATCCAAATGATTCAAGACGACTACTATCAGGTAATCTTGTGCTTTAATTTGCTATCATTATTACTATTACTATGAATACTGCTACGAGTTTTTGTTTTCGGGTCTAATCGAATCAAGCTTATTACTTCGTTGAAGTTATCACATTGACTGCATTATAGGTTTATGACTCGTGTATCTAAAATTTTAGCTGTTTGATCCATTAGTGTCGGATTTATGAACTTGTCGATTGTTCTATTGTAGAAATGACATTGCATATTGGGGTGTGACAAATGCTGTATGTGGCATGTTTTATCTAATGGTGGAAGCTTGCAAATTTTATAGTTAGAAAATGTTATGTGAGGGCGTAAAAACATGTAATTAATGAGGTATAATTTGATTATGTTTTGCTTGGTCAGAAATAGTTCATTTCACCTTTTTAGAATATTTGATTCTAAATTTTGATGAGATTTATTCCCTTGTATTTTTGGTTTAAGATGATATACACAGTGACGTGGTTGTGCCAAGAGGTGAGAAAGAAGCTTCTAATGGATTGGCTGGTTTTGATTCTGTGGGTGATCATGATGTAAATAGCGAGGGGATTTCTGGGGACTTTTCTAACGATATCGGTTTAAGTGGCTCAAAACTTATATTAGATGAGTTGGGTAGGGAAAATAAAAACAAAACCTTGGAAAAAGTACCTTATGATGAGGAGGGTACCGGCATTGAGAGGGCTGAGGTTGACAAAGTCCATGCAGAATTGTCAGGTATTGAGAGAATTCTCATGGATGAATCAGACAATTTTGATGTATTACAACAGCCAGACAAAGATGCGGATTTTGATTTTTTGAATGATTTTAGCTGTATTTTGGACACAGATGTTTGTGTTAATAAGTCCATGACAGTTGAAAGCAACAGTAGCGAAAAACTGATTGCTGTTGATAGGAATACGAAGGAAGATGCGGCAGGGGAGAAGAAGCGAAAAGATGTGGAAGTAAACCTATCAACTTCTGGAGGCGATGGAGCAAAAACTCATACTCATCTTCCTGTGGTTAGAGAGATATCCGACTGTCAAGAGGTTGTAAATCAGTCTGTTGGCACATGTCCTGGAGAGGGTCAGAGAAAGAAGAGAAAGCTTTGCAAAGAAAAAGCGCCTCAAGATTTATCAGAATTTGGAGGTCTAACTTTTGCTGCACAGAAAAGCAACAATGCAGGAGGAACAGTCTCAAATAGCATCACGAAGGGGAATAAGGTTGGTGTTGCTGCTAAAGAAAAAACAAAGAAGGTTAAGGACACATTTCACACATCTGCGAAGGATGTAAATTCAGGAAAAAGTAAGCTTTTAGTTGTAAGTGGTGAGACTTCGTACAACATGAAATCTGGGGATGCTGATCCAATTGTGCGTGGGAAGATGGCGAAGCAAAATACTAAGAGAAAGGTATTTGATCTCTTGTTGGATTTAAATATTTGAATCATGAAGTTAGCCTGCCATTTTTTATCACCTTAGGTTATGGAATATATACCAATTGCCAAAGGTCAATTAGCTTCACAATGATGCCTTTAACTGTATGGTTTAGTATGTATCTATCAGGTAGTTGGAATGTAATCAATTTGTGTATTTTTTCCCCTGATTTCTCTCATGGATTTGGACGGTGACAGGGGATTTCTACTATACTTTCGATCTTTCTTGGGTAGTTGCTTTGCTGCTTTCTAGAATATAGAGGTCTGTTGGTGACTGTGATCGTCCACCTTTGACCTCTTTCTTTGTCAATCGCAATCTGTTTTTGATTCATTTTGAACTCGTTTTTTTTTACCTTTTTTTCCATACAGTTGATTTGAGAACTTCATGATTTGGATGGTAGACTCTTCCTTGCCCTACAAATCTTGGTAGAATCTTCCTTGTCCGTCAAATCTCGAGAGTTTTATGATTGTATCTGAGTTTAAAATTTTGTTTTTGACAATTTGCAGCTAATGCAAGCTCTCGAGTACCAAATACTTGGATAAGTGGAATCTGTGTTGGTTTTTACCAGCTGGTTTTGAAATAATTGGAGATACACTTTAAGTTAGGGTTAATATGTTATTAATATATCTTCAAAATGTTTGAACTGGAAAAATGTTTTTAATGGATTTTTATTTATCAGAAATTTGTACATATCTATGTACTACGAAGTATTTAATATCAAGAAGATTTAGGTTCTGCTCTCTTCACTTTTTTCTTATTGTTTATTACTTATTCTTCTTCAAATCAGACCAGATAAAAAAAAAAATCGGACCAGATCCGACCAGAAAAAACCAGACCAGACAAGTTAATGCAAAAGCACTCACCAAACACATTCAGACCAGACCACACCATAAAATAGAAAAGTCCCAAACTAGGTGAAGAGAACAAAGACTTACTTGCCACCTGCCATTTTCAAAACCCTTCTCATTTTCCTTTTAAAGAGAAGACACACCTTATTCAAATTCAGTATTGAATTATTGGTTCCTCTTTACATCACTTATCCTTCTCCTTGCAAGAACAATTTGGTTTTCAATTCTCTCTCCTCCATCCGCTTCGAATTTCACTTCAACCGTTTACTCTTTGTAATAAAATCAAGGATTGATTCATTAATGAATCATACTCCAATTTTAAGGTTTTTTTTTGTAGTTCTCTCTTATTATTTGTTCATGGTTCTCTTTAGTTTGCATAACACTATAACCCTTACGTAATACATGTTTTACTTTGTTCTCAACTGTTATATTTTCCTCATATTTATATTTACGTCCACGAATAAAGTTTTATTTTCATGTTTTTTTTAGTCTATGTTCTCCTAATTATATGGAGGTAGTTTCACTTTTTCCCCTTTCCGTGTCAGTATGTGTCATCTTCTGATGTTGATGATAATTAACCAGAAAGATTAGGCCTTTTGATGATTATTAACATTGGATTCTTTTTGAACATACATGCTTAATTTTGTTGAAAGTTAATCTTCTACTTTTCTTGGTTAGGACGGAAATGCTAGGCCCAAGACTTGTGTGAAATTTCACTACTCTCGAGAGGAGTTGCTAAATCTTAGGAAGGTAAGTGTGAAATATGACCATGTCTGGATGATCTTATATTGTTTGATTGTTTTACCATCCCTCTAAATGAAACTACTTTGCATGTACAATAATTTTGTCAACCATTTATGTATTTCCGTGTTGGATCATCAGTTTGAGACTGATCCTAGAGTATCATGAGACAAATACAGGTCCCTTATGTTGGAGTCAAACTACTTGTTTTGTTCATTCATTCTTTCTCGACTACTTCAAAATTATAAATTTTATTAAGCCAAGGGGTGCATATAATTTTGAAGCTTCTTTCATTTACCTATTAGCATAGTTCGTTTGGACTTTGGACTAGTTATTGGTAACTCTACATAACCTGGAAGCCATTTTCCCTCCTATCAGTGCTGTGGAAGTGCCAGTGGCAGAATCCAAAGCCTTAGTGCTTGTTTGGTATTACTGATGATTAAAATTTGGCTTTGAGATATAGGAAATTATATTGTAGAAGTTGTATTATGGGACTAAAATTGGTCGTAGTTATACTAGTCATGTAAGGTAAAGATGGTGGTAAATTCTGGAGGTGTTTGGATAGCTAATAAGACAATTGATGATGCTAGACAAGGGAATATCTTCCATCCGAAGTTTGCGCACAAGATCCTTCTTAGGTTTTTGTTTTTGGTAGGGTGTGATTCATGTGACACCCAAGATTTGTCCCTGCCTGCGTAGAACTTGTGAAGAAGGGTTCCCCCCTTTCTACTGAGAGAATACCCAAGAGTGCTATGTTAGTATGTTATTCTTGTTTAATCGTGCATGGCCAGCATCCCGTTTCTACTATCTTTGTTCCTTTGGTTGTTTTCAAGAAGCTGACGAGAATTATGAGGGTATGAGGGATTTTCATGGGTTCGGGATTTGGGATGAAAAGACTGTTATATACTGAATTTTGGAACTTTGGACCTCATATGCAGTTATGCACTCAGAAGAGGGGAATGTGTCTTTTAAAGTTGTGCTGCCTAAAAAATTCTTTGCTGGGGACATAGCTGGTCCACGGCGCTTTGTGTTATGTGGCTTTGATTACCAAAAGCAATTTTGGTGGGGACACCGGACACAGCAGTTACTCTTCGGACCCTAATTCCCTTGCCATGACGTGGTCAACATGTGTTGTGAAAGAAGCGAGTCAACTCCCTCTTTCAAAAATTAAATGGCCTTTTAGTTGCACTTGCTTGCCGTGTGCTTCTAGTTCAAAAGTTCATCGCAAAAACCACAATGTCTCCCCTTGGTCGTTTCAGTTGTTCATGTATTAGGCTGAGAATGGGAATGAGATTGGGTAATAGGAAGAGCCTTAGTGAGTTGTGGGAGACTGGGAGTCACATCTTCATTCTCTATGATGCTAAATATTTTGATAAAGATGGTGGTATTCTCTCTCTGAATTTCCATATTGATAAGATTCCTTGGGTTCGGGAGGTGAAGGAATTTACAGATTTTCTGATTGTGTGAAGGGCAGTGAATCCGCCACATTCTTTCCCTTTTAGATCTATCTATAAACACTTTCAATCTCCAGTTTCTGAGTGTGCTTGAACTTTGGACCTCTGAATTGCCAAGAAGATTAAGGCTTTGGCTTGTTTTGGAAATAGATTCTGGGACCCATTGAGTCTCTTTCCACTCATGTTTGTTTTGTAAGTTGGAAAAGGTGAGACCCATTTGTTCTTGCTGCCTGAGCTAGCTACCCTTGTTCAGCATACTTTTCGGGATCATTGGACTGCTGAAGTGCATCGGGCTTTAGTTGCTAAATTTTTATGCACTTACAGAGTTATAGGTGATTTTTGGCATTCCAATTGTGGAAATCATGTAGGTAACATTGATGGATAGAAATGATACTAAGAGTTTTGGAAGTAGGGTTTTTGTCTGTAAATGTCTGCCTGAGGAATAGAGCTTGTATTCATTGTGACAGGTTGCAGGGACAATTCTCTTACCTGTCCCAAATAAGTTTTTGTTTGAGTACTGGTGCTCTACTTCTTTACTATCATATCTTTAGTATTCGTGAATATATGAAAGTTTTGTTTGTTTGTTTCATAGACCTAATAGATCGTAGTTGGCTGATATTTTGCTCTGACCCTCTCTGAAATGTGTTAGGTCAGAAATTTCTTCACAATTCGCCTAGTTTATTATTCTTATGAGTTTCTTTTACTTGAATTTCATGAAGATAACTTCTTTCCCTGAGGATATTCTGAAACTTGCACGAGAAATGGATGCTGAGGTACATGGTAAATACCAGAAATCTGCTGCTGGAAAACTGACTGTGAGTTCTGGTCATTCAGACATACTTTTAATCCTTTTCTCCTCTTGATGCTCTACTGTGATTTCTTATTTCTTTTATTGGTTTCTTTAATCATGTCGATTGTTTATTGTAGTATGCTCATATTTCTATGATTACTCTTCCTCACTGTCAAATTAAGTGGTCCATTTGTCAAAATGTTATATATGGATCAGGGATGGAAGCTAATTTTGCATCACTTTAATCTATTTTCCAACCTTCTGAAGAAAGTTCTTCGTTATTTAGTCAATGTTTATTGTTGTCTTCATTACTGTGTGCTTATAATTTCATTATAGTTAATGCGGATTCCATCGAAAATTGAAATTAAAAGAGTAATTATTATCTGAGTTTCTTATGGATCAATCCCGGATAATATATTATAGGCAGCGTCAAGATTATTCTTTTGGAAAAATGATTTGCTCGTATTTTCACATTGCGGTGCTTGTGCTAGGGAATGGTGGAAAGTGGAATCTCCTGCAATAATTATGCCAGTATTTGTTTCCTTTGGCAGTGTTTTGGTTGTGGTTCTCTATGGGCGAAGTTGAAGGAAGATTAGGCTTTGAATTAATTAGTAAAAGGGGGTTAACCGGTTAAGTGTTGTCCATAATTGCCGCTTCTCTTTTGAGCTTCAAATGAATTGTTTTGAACAATCTCACTTGGAGAAACATTGATGACCATACCATCTATATAATAAATAAAATCTTATTAAGATATATTTTCTCGTGAAAATAAAAAAAAGAGGCACGTGGGTTCTTATCACATGCATATAAACTTGTACAGCATAAGTCAATCTTTCTTGAAGCCCCCTATGAATCTTTCCATATGAGAGGTGAAAACGGTGCATTGCATTCCTTCGCCCTATCATTTTTCATAGGAAAATATATTGCTTTTAATCCAACCGTTAAACGTTCTTCTAAAAACAGTCTTACCTATGAATTATCCGGGAATAATCCCAACTTTAAGGGGTATCTTCCCCTATTGGTAACCGGATTATTCCGTAAATACGACACTTGTCTCTCCCTGATTAGTCTAAATTTATTTAATTTTAATTTTAGTTTCATTTTAATTTTAAAATAAAACATCTTTCTCTCTCCTCCTTCAAGGCTTTCTCCACCCTTCTTTTTTTCCCCCTTCAAGGCTTTCACCGCCCTTCTTTCTCTCCTCCCCTCTCCCATGGCAGCCCTTCCACACTTCATTTTGTTCTTCTCCGCAACAATGGCATCTTCAGAAGAAAGCCTCAAAGCCAAAGCCAATTGCAACTGATAATTCTCCTCCGTCTGTTGTGCCCAACTCTCTGATGCCGAAGACCCACCACCACCACCACCACCACCAACATCAGAGGTACCACAATCTCCACTATGAAAAATTTACAACCCCACCACTTCTTGAGCCTCCCAAATCCCACAATTCCAATAACAACATTAATCCCAGTTTAAATTGTTGATAATAACAACAACAACCACCTTTGCAGTCAGCATGTACAAAATGCGGTGGTAGTGTGGCTAAGACTTTTTAATCCCTGACTGCTTTTCGTTTGCATTCTCTTTTCGAGTTTAGATTTGTCCCCCCAGCCCCTTCATAGTCCACCATATTTAAGGTTCTCTTGTGTTTAAAACTTTTGTTTTTCGTCTCTCCCTCAAATTCCGCGTCTTTTTTTTTTTTGCTTTTATATCACTTTGTTTTTGTCTCACCTTATCTCTCTTCATTGGGTTCTTTTGTTGTTGCTGTGTAAATGCTTTAATCATTCATGTTTTACGTCATATTCCTTACTCCCAGCCTGTTGATCTTTTTGGTTTTTGGATCACTTGTAACAGGATGTTGGTGGTGCTAAGAAGGAAAAGCTCAGTACTTCTACAGAGGATAAAATGACCGAGGAAGAGGTAAATAGATGATTTATTTCATTCATGTATGACAGGATATGCTAACTACTGCGTTATTTATTTCTTTAGCTTTGCTGATATTGTAGCTCTAGATTTCTCTCTAGCCCATCTTTCTAGTTCTTTGTACTTTTTTGAAGGGTTCAGTTGACCTTTCTCAGACTACCACATTTGGTTTTAGCCACTTATTTGAAAATGGAAAACTGAGGCTTCATTGAAATGTGAATTAGAGAGTATTAATATTGAAACTTTTTACAGATAAGATGAAGTAACAATAAACCTACATCAGTAAGCTTGAGTTAGCATAAGATAGCTGATGTGATCACTGCTAAAAGAAAACCTAACCAAAAGGAGTCTTGTAATAATGTGGGAATACATTGACTAAATGCAGTTTTGAAGAGTGTTTGAAGCTGACTGATTGATCCTCCATACAGTTAGATACTTAGATCCCTCGGAATTGTGGAAAAGACAAGAACTGGATATTATATACAATTAGTATTTAAACTGGCATTTTATGTGGTACTTTTATTTTTCCTGAATAAATTGGATATGTTGCTAAATCAATTAATCAAACATATATGAGATCTAGGAGTCCAGGACAATGTTTCGGAACCTTGGAACTGTTGAACATCAACGAATCACATAGTAGTTGACTTGCACGGGAGAGGCTTGAAGAGAGGGAGATTCTAATTCAGCTAAACACCCGTATTCTCTCATCTTAACGTTCTTTAGTAATGGAGACTTTTGGGCCTTCTTCTCACTCCCCTTCCCCATCCCACCTTTTCCCTAGTTCTCTTTAACTCAAGCTTGCGTATCAGAAATAATGTAAAAGTATTTCTAAACCCCTACATGAGGATGGTCTTCTGGAGACCAATAAAACTGTTATCTTAGAGATGGAATATATCTATCACACATATATACCATGGTCCCTTTTAATGGGGTTTTTACATTGGTTGGATGGGTTATAGAGTCAACCAAACCAATCGATAATGTATAGCTCATGAGATAGTTCTTGTGGGGTCCTTGATACCTTGGAAGGTGATTTCAATCTCAAATCTTGAAAGAAAAGGTCAACCCCATAAATAAGCACCAAGCAGGCAAGCACCCATCCATTGAAGTAGTTCTTCTTTTCCTCCGTCTGCTCTCTCGTACTGGCCCCCTTCTTCACCCCTCTATGACATTTATGACCCTAACAAGTCACAACCCCTTCGCTTTTCACAACCACTAACATTATAACGGCATGACCATGCTACTTAGACATTAGTATTTGTGTCGAGTACGATACATACCCTAGTGCCAAACACATTAGAGTTCAAAATTTCAAACACAGGACAACCTCCTAAAATTAGACATTGATGTAGAGACCTTTCAAGTTGATGTGTTTGCTAGCTCTTGTTAAAATGATGATCTCAAGCCTATTTGCGAGCATATATTGCAGAACTTTCTCTTCTTGTGTCCTGCTTTTACATATTATCTCTACGAATGTGTTTCAAGATAATTGAAGTGCCATGATGAAAACTAAAGTGCTGGATTCTGGATTCATTGAGTGTTTGATACAGGTGTGTATGACAAAATGAAGAGTCGGAGTAGCATAGACCACAATAACTATCATCATAAACTCACAAAGATATCCAACCAACAACAACCAAAAAACTAAGGGATATATCATACTTCTGATCTACTTTGATCTAGAGTACAAGTGGTTATTTTTGGAAAAAATGGTTCGAGATCTAGAACTTAAAGGACAATATTGCCACGAAACTTACTCTTGAAGCTAGGGGAGAGGGGTGATAGGAGAGTGATGTGCTGGAGAGGAGGAGGGAGATACGACTATACGAGGGTAGGTCATGGTGGAGCGAATGGGAGTAAGAGGGAACAAGGGTTGGTGGGGATCAGGGGATGAGAGAAATGTATGTGGAGGGAATGCAAGACTGAGAGGTGACGGTAGTGGGAAGGAGAACAGCAGGAGGAGGAAGAGAGGGGCAACTGCGGCAATGGAGGAGGGGGAAATAGGGAATAGAGGAGCAACTGTGGCAGTGGAGGAGGGATTGGGGGAGAGTGGAGAATAGCGAGAGGAAGGAGATATTTCTGTATCAAAATATTAGGTAAAAGTATCTTTTGAAACCACATTTGGAAAAAAAATATAACTTTTTGACCCATATGTTCTTATACTGTGAAGATGTCCATTCAATTATGTGTCAGTTCTCTTATATGTCAATTCAATTACTTTACTGTGCAGAAACGACCTTAATAATTATAATGTCTTTTGCGGTAAGTCGTGGTGTGATTTAAAATACTCATTACAGAACAACTTTTCATGGAACTATTTACTGAAAACGCATTATAGAATGGCCTTGACGTAACAGAATGGTCTCGGTTGAATTCAATGCCTGAAGATGAACCAAGTGGGGCCCAAAGGAGCTAGTTGAATTCAAATTGTAACCAACATTTGTTGTTTTTGATGTGTTGTGCTGTTCTTTCTGTTGCATCCATATTTGACGACTTGGCATTTTCTACAACATCTGCAAAAATTATATTTCATATTGGTGTTGCCATAAATTTCAGGGCTCTAGCATCTTGAAGCATAAAAAACGAGGCACTTCTTCAGAGGCAAGGAAGGAAAAGAAAAAGGTTTTTTAATATTCTGTTTTAAAAGATTTTGACGTTGGATAAAATTCGTTAAGAGAATTTTCTATATCATCAGGGCTTCAGGCTGTCTGCTTGCTGTTCACTTTTATTCATCTTTTGACATTTATTATGCTGTATGATTTACTGGTTTGTTTTTTGTTTTCTTGTGCGTAGTGAAGTATACATGATTCTGCACGAGGTTATTAGATTTTAAAGTGCCTAGATGATTCAATTTTCTTGAAATGAAAAGATGTGGTGCAATGATGTAAACGCCATCAGATTCCACATCATCGAATATTTTTATTAAATCTATGTCTGAAGTTTAAATACTTGGAGTTGAATTAATCCTTGATCCAGATATTTTATTTATCAATGTCAGGAATCAGGATGCATAACACAAAAATTTAAAGACTGTTTTGCATGTATACAACATAATATTTTTGCATCATAAACTCTGTTTAAATCCACATCTAACTTCTCTTATTTGGAGTCAGCTTAAATATGCATTTTAACATTATTTTTTACGGTTTAATTCTCACAGTATAAATTATACGTAGTATATCACTGTGT
This sequence comes from Spinacia oleracea, assembly GCF_020520425.1. Classification (NCBI taxonomy): domain Eukaryota; kingdom Viridiplantae; phylum Streptophyta; class Magnoliopsida; order Caryophyllales; family Amaranthaceae; genus Spinacia; species Spinacia oleracea. The sequence continues at coordinate 7,542,802 of NC_079488.1, read as the reverse complement.
ATGAATGAGATGATATTGTTGTGCTGCATGTTGCAGTCAGCTCACTTGGAAGCACAATTTGAGAGTACCATGTCTACAACGATTCTTTTTTGTCTTTTTCTTATTGTTTTATAGGTATTGCCTTTGAGGTTAAGAAAGATGCAGTAAAATCCAGAATTTTTTAGTTTTTTTAAAGTTGAATGCCTTGCGTGGCCACCCGACTTATGAAGAGGGACATACATGTTTTCTATATGCTGCAAATCTGGAAATCTTGATAGCTATCAGCTTACTTGATGAGATTGTCAGCTTAAAAGTACATTGCCACTGGATCATCTCCTGTTGCTACCGTTTGGTCCTTTGAGTCATCCATGGTTATTGATTATAATTAGGCCTTTATTTTACTTTGTTTATTATTATTTGCTTTAGTCTTTGTAAATCTTTTAATTAGCTTGTTTGTTTATTTGTTATTGGGTGGTTTGTTTGTAGATTAGATGGTCTTATTTATATAAACCTTTAGGGTTGTCTTGTTGGTAAGATTTGGGTTCCAATAGTAGATTAGCTTATAGGGTTGTCTTATTGGTAGGTTATTTACTTAAACCCGAATATTGCAGCAGTTCCCAAATTTACGAGTTATGTGTGTGTATCTTTATTCCAGAATTTAGATATATGACCTTGAGTTTTCTCATATACGGCCACACAGGTTTAATATAAAATTACTTAACTTCTGTCTTAGCTGTCCAAAGTGATATTGCACTGATTTTATATCTATTCTGGAACTGATTAATTCATGATTTATAACTATTTTAAATCTATTTGTAATTCTTGATCACTACGTATATGTTTCTTGTTAGAAAGTAATAAGCAGAGAAGTTTGTGCTTAATGCTTCATATCGAAAGCTTTGTTTTCAGCGGAAGTTATTTAACCACTGTTTAACTTTTGATATAACACTTTTTCCTTACTGATTTTTATTTGCAGCAAAAGAGAAGGAAGAAACGAGCAGAAATGAACAAAAAACATGGCATCAAAAGATTGATACTTACACCTATTGTGAAACCAAAAGTTATCCAACCCTGCCGCCATTATCTTAATGGAAGATGCCAAGAGGTGGTTAAATTTCCATGTCTGAGATTATGTTCTCTAGTCCAAGATTATGATTTGATATGTGATTATTTGATTAGTAACTTCTCATTTGTTTTCATAAATGGATCGTCAGCATGCAAGATGCAACCATATGTGTTTTAATTTGTTTACTGCATTTGATTGGGTTATATAATTCTTACTATCAGACATGATTTTAGTTGTATGGCTTGTATCTTTTGTCTCGTCCTGTTTATCTGATGCTGCACCTAAGTTTATTGTATCATAACTCATGAAACTGGCCCCTGTTTAGCTGTTTACAGCTATGTGGTGTACGACGTTTTTGTCTTTCGTGAATCAAGTACTCCGTAATTGACTACATGTTTTGCTAAGTTGTGAGCTTATTAGAGGTGACATTTGATTACACCAAGGAATACATACATGTAATAGATGAATGAATGTGTCATGTATTGGGAAATACTATGTAATTTATTCTTTGATCTCCTAGTCTTTAGCTAAGTTTTATTTTACACCTGTCAAATGGACATGCTCTATCTGCTTAGACAACAGTTTTTAAATTCAGAAGCCTTTCCTTGCTTTATTTTATTTTATTTTATTTGGAGAGTATAGTTTTTCAACTATTATTCTATTTGGTTTCCGTAACGCATCAGTTTCTCATATTATGTTGTTTTTATCAGGGTGAGAAATGCAAGTTTTCACATGATGTGGTACCCCTGACAAAATCCAAGGTACGTATAACAATTTGTTACCCAACTCTCCCTACGGCTTAACTACTGTCTACACAGATATGAGCTATTGTGTTTCACACTTTTTGTTTAATCTTACATCAGCCGAGAAATGTTTCTTCTTCATTCATTTGGGACTTTGGATGTTCATACAGGTTAACGGCATGTGTTGTAAGAAACCAGGTCTCTTTAAACTATTAAGTGCTTGTTGAAGAGGGTCCTTAAGTTTTCCCCATGTGCACATGGTTGGGCTGGGGCATGTTACTACTGCATCATTACTAATTCTTGATGTGTGCTAGAAAATGTAACCAACAACAAATAAACAGTAGGAGAGATTGAAGAGTGAAGATTTGAGGAGTAAATTGTACTACCTTAGTTCCTGAAAGTTCTTTGCGCTTTCCGTTTAGTCCGTTCCTGAAAGTTCTTTACACTCTACTTTATCTCATTTTTGGCATATAAAATTTACGTTTATACTCTTATTCGACCCACCACAACATACAAGTTGCAATATTTTATTATGGGAGTCAAACATAACTTACCCACTCACAATACTTTAATGTTGATTTTCATCCACTTGCATTGTTTGGTAATTTGTAGCCACTCATTTTCCCACTTGTTACCCCCACTATCACATGCTCACCAAAGTTTCTTAATTACCGTGCAAATAGTAAGCGCAAAGATCATTCAGGAACAGAGTTAGTATAAAATTAGCTCCTTACCATTGACCAGATGCCTCTAATAAGCATCGTGAATGTGTGGGGTTATATAGCCTGGTCACACACGTAGAAGAGAAGATTCTCTGCCATTATTGTCAGATTTCTTTGTGCTTGCACTTTTTCTCTTGTGCTCATCCTCTAATTCTCTTTGTGCTACAGCCTTGCTGTCACTTCGCACGTCAAGCTTGCATGAAGGGGGATGATTGTCCATACGATCATCAATTATCCAAGTATCCATGTAACAGTTTTGTGACTACAGGTTTTTGCAACAGAGGTGATATCTGCCTATTTTCACACAAGGTATTATTACTATGCATCTTACTGCTTTATCTCTAAACCAGCTCTTTTATTTGCTGAAAACTATTTACATCCATTTGACTTGTGTTTCCCTCAGATTTCTGCCAAGGAAGGTTCGGAAACTGCCGCAGCTGTTTCGAAATGTGAGGCCACTTCTCTGGATCAACTTGACAAGTCAAATTCTAAACAGCTGCTCAATGCCAAAGCATCCTTCTCTTCTGGTATTGTAGCAACTCAGACCAGTCATCAAGCAAAGGCGCCGAAAGGTTTAAGCTTTCTTCCGTCCGGAAAATCTTCTTCACCCAAGGATTCTGGTAAGCATAATGAATTCAAATATCCCAGAAAAGTGGTGTTGCGGGTGGAAGGCTGTGGACCGGGCCATGCTGGGCTTCGGGTCGAGCCCGTGGGCCTGAACGGGCCCGGCTCACTCTGCATCGTTCTGGACCAAAAAACGGTCCAGGCCCAGCCTCAACTTCGTTCTCATGCCATGTTGTGTTTTTCATGCATGGGCTGGGCCTTTTCGTGCTGGGTCGGATCGGGCCTTGGACCAGCCGGCCCACAACCATCTTTACTGTAGACAACAGCTGTCAACCTGATTAAATGCTTGATTTTTGAAATCCTCAGTTGGTGGTGGTGCTGATGCTGGAACTATTACTCAGCCAAATACAGCAACCACAGCTTTCAACCTGATTAAAGGCTTGATTGATACCCCTGCTTCAGACACACCTCAAGGAACGGATTTTATCTCAATTGTGAAATCCTCGGTTGGTAACTTAGGGGACAAGAAACAAGCCAGCCCTTTATTACATAGGGATAATTCTAGATTTTGTTCATTTGGAAAGTCGGGGGATGACTCCTCTCACAGAAGTGTTGACACTGCTGGTACTAGTAGTCAGCTGAACAAGGGAATAATGCCAAGCAGAGTACAAAGTGTGTGTAGAATGCTAGAAACTAACCCGGCTCCATTGAGCCCTAAGAACAACTCCAATGGTGAGTTACAAGTTGGTGTGGCTAAGTTTGTCCACATCAAATTTCCAGCTACAATTTATTTAAGCTACAATACCTTGTAGCTCCCTATAGTATTTAATTTGTTTTATTTGATCCAAAATAAACTATTCAATATCCATCAAGATTTTGAGCTACTTGCTCAAAATAGCTACGAGATTTTAATAGCTGCTTATGTCATTGATGTATCAATAGTTGACTAACTGCTCACGTATCTTTTTTTTTTATATGACCAGGTCCTTTTTTTAACCGCTGGAGTTGCTCTAAGCAAATTAGTGTTCCGTCTTCCGGTGGACCTCCATATGATAATAGTGGTGGCAAATCACAAGTTGATTCTCAGATTAGAGAGAAGGAAAGTGCAAATGGATCTGAGAAGGCGGCAATACAACCAAAACTATGGGATTCTCCAACTTCAGGTCAATGCTCGACCAAGGCGGTTGGAGTGAAAAACACACCAAGTACGTCTCAAAGGGCACTCTTGTCTGCACTCTCATTCGCGGCAAAATATGAATCTGGGATAAAGATGACGACTTCAGCAGGTTCTGCTAAAGAGGTCACTAAGAATGAAGGGAAAATTAGCAGTGACAGTGGATGCAAACAGAACGAACCATCCAAAGCTTCAGCAATTTTGGAGTTCTTGTACAGTGGAGGCAATAAAGAGAAGTAATAGAGAACGTCTTAACATTCGAGGTATTAGTCGTATTCCATGAAACCTATGTTACTCGGATTCGGGTTCCCCATGCAGGACACGGGTACGTGTCCAAGTGTCTGACTCGGCTATTTTGGGAAAAAAATTCATGATTTTGGTCCAAAATGATGTTTTTTTCACGATTTTGGTCCAAAATGATGTGTCCAATGTCCGTACCCATGTCCGAGTATCGAAGATCCGACGCGGGTAATTGAGGTAAAATGAAAAGTCCAAGTAACCTAGCATGAAAATTTTAAGGAAATACATGACCTCAAGCTTGTTATGTTTGAAAAACTTTTACCGAATAACATTGAACAACCTTTTATAAAAAAAACCTTATAAACATGTAAAGTGTAGGATAAAGTAGGGCCATAGAGTTATTTTTACTTTTTTACAGTTTTCTTTTATTCAGTGTCAGGGAACTAACAATTAGCCATTTTGTGTTTTTGTAAACTTTAGAGCTTTGTAGAATGTATAGGAAAAACGCGAATACATTTTCTTCTCTTTTTGGAATCAATTGTACTTGTATATATTCAGAACCTGTTTGGTTAACATGGAAATTTAATTTCCATAGGAAGTTGTAATTCAAAGGAAATTAGTTCCCATTGTTAAATTCATGAGAATTTCTTAATGGCCTGTTTGGAAACTATCATTTCATTTGAAATGATGGAATTGGCCCAAATACCTTGTTTGGTAATTTAATGTCTGTTTGGAATTTTGGATATTATCATTTCATTTGAAATGATGGAATTGGCCCAAATACCTTGTTTGGTAATTTAATGGATTTGTACTTGGATTTGGCCCAAATCCAACTCTAAAAAAAATCAAGTCTAATGGAATTGGCCCAAATACCTTGTTTGGTAATCAAGTCTAATCCACTCTCATAAATTGTCATTTGAAATCCAAAACTGACTGCCTCTCTAGGTCTCCTCCCTTTCTCTCTCCTCTGCTCCCCCTCTCCAAGCACCGCCATCGCCATTGAAGGCCTTCCAACCTCAGTTCTTGATCGACTCTCTCCTTTCAACCTCCATCAATTCTCTCTCATCTTCATCCTTTTTCTATCTCCTTCATCGTCGGTCCCTTGTTTGCTGCCAAATTTGGATTTGTTCTCTGTCTTTAACCTCATCATCACGTTTCTTTCTCACAACCTCCTTGCAGTCGTCGCTTCCCTGAGCCTCTTTGCTACCGCCTCGCAACCTCTGTCGGCGCCGTAACATTGAAGATGAAAGCAGTGATTGAAGAGTTAGGGTTTTGGTTTCCCACAAATTCTAATGTTGTTATTAACACTTTAATTTTCTGTTCTGCGTTCTTAATTAATCAAATAATTCAAGAGTTCACATATTCAATTGTTGTGGAACTAATACATTCTTAATCGTTTTAGGTTCCATTATTATGCAATTAAAATTCTAGAGATCAATTGAATTTTTGCAACTAAAGTTCCAAGATCAATTGATTTTGGATTTTTAAGGTGAAAATGAGTTCAGTCCTCCGATCAAATTCTTCATTGTATGGGGCTTTAAATATCAGAAATCTAAATATCAATTTTCTGTTTGAATGTTATGTTAAGTGTTGATTATGTAGTTTTCATAACTATTGCAAGGAAATAAGTAGGATTTTTTTTTTATTTTGAAGTCAAAATTATATCTTCCCAAACAAATTAGGGGATTTGAAATAACGGATTCAGAATTCTTGTTTTTCCCAAACAGATTATTTGGAATTGAATGTTAGAATTTGAAATTAAAGAATTGAAATTCATCGTTTGAAATAAAATGCTCTTATCCAAACGCTACCTAAAGTTGTTTGGTTGACAACATGTGAATTTCTGATTTCCATGATCAAGGGGGTACTAGGTAATTTTCTTCCATTGTTTTGTAGGAACTCAAACTTCCCATGAATTTCAACTTTCTCCATTTTTACTTTTTTATGTCAATCAAACAACTAGTCAATCTATAAATTCCCATGAATTTCCACTTCCCCCATTTTGAAGTGTCAACCAAACAATCCCTCATTTTATAATTATAAACAAGATACTTTTCTAATAATGGATGTTCATGAGATGTGTTGTTGAAAAAAAAGAATAAGCACAAGGGCTATGGCCCCCCTACCAGTACCCACCCATCAGAAACAGGGTGAAAACCTTGATCACATGTACAAGCTTTGAAACTGACATATCAAAGCAAATTATAGCTGTTCTACAAGCATTATGTCCTGATGAAAAAAAAAAAATCGAAATTACTTATGATGGTGGCTGAATTAATAGGTGAATTGTTTCTCTTTAGTTACAGCACAATAGGCCTGTAGTACGATAGGTTTCAGGTCCGAGTCCCCTTTCTGTTTGTAATTTTATTATTGCCCTTTCAACTTATTTGTACCCAAAAAAAACAAGGGTAAATAAGGGAGTGGACAAAGCTTTTACGGATCTCACCAGAAGTTGTCATTGCTTAATCACTAACTTTGTTGTAAGCCTTTATAGATATTGTGTTGTCGCATGTTTTTAAGCTTTCTTGCCTCAACAAAGTCTCCTAAATAGATACACTCGCGTCGCCGGCCCCACTTGTGACTGTTGTGCGCACACAAGTGCCCGATCGGCGCTCGTGTCCTATTCTTGTCGCCAATAGACAAGAGCGTTCCTTTTCAGAAACCTTGCTCAATCGTGCTTCACGAGCTCCTTTGAATTCTTTCCGCACAAGGCTTGCGCCCTTACCGCCCAATAGGTAGGAGCGCGCCACACGATCCCGTGTCCGAAACATTCGGACCGTGACAGTCTACAGAGTAGTTAATACTATATTTTGTTGTTGTATGATCGATTATTAATACTACTGTACTTATAAGGGATGAATAGAGCTGTCAAAAATCGACCCGACCCGAAAACCGACCCGAACCCGACCCGAAAATACTGGGTCCTGAACAAGATTTTGTGACCCGTAACCCGATTTTATCCGAACCCGAGCAACCCGAAAAGGAATGGGTCAAAACCCGACCGAACCCGTTTTGGACCCGACCGATTGAAAATCATTGTATTTATAGTAATAAATGAGATTATGAGAAAATTTAAGCATAATAGACACGTTGTTTTTACTATTGTTGTGTGTAATATGATTTTAATTTGAATTATAAGCCATTTTGTGGTTGAATTTGACTAAATATAAACTTTCGTAGGAAAATTTGTTAATTTGTGCCAATATTTTGTATATTTATAACCTAAATTAATGAAAATATAATGCGCGTTTTAAAATCTCTCAACCCGTTGGGTCAACCCGAACCCGAAAGTTCTGGGTCCCGAACAAGCATTTGCAAACCCGAACCCGAAAGTGACCGACCCGATTCAACCCGAACCCGAAAGTAATTTTTTACAACCCGACCCGACCGACCCGTTTGACAGGTCTAGGGATGAATGAGCAACAAGATTTATGGGTGAAATATATTTTTGGATAACTGGAAAATGGAAATGAATACTATTCCAAGTACAATTTTTAATTAGCAGAATGTAACCATGAGTTTTTGTCAAGTTAGCTGAGTTCTGACTTCTGAGTTCTAAAGCTGACAATTAATTGTAATTTTGTCTGTAACCTAGTATTAACTAAATGCTAATTGGCCACCTCTTCGCTAATCCGATCTGATTTTTACAATCAATGCCTGCCAGATCCTAATAAATTGTACAGAATTCTGCATTTATAGTTATATTATTATATACTCTCTCCGTCCCACTTTGAGTGTCATATATGGTTTTGACACAAACATTTAGAAACAAAAAGTTAGGGCTGCAATTCTGCAAACGAGTTGAGCCGATTCAAGGTAAACCTTGTTCGAGCTAAGCTTGATAACTATTCGAGCTTTGCAGTTTGCTATTCGAGCTTTGATCCTTAAACATCCGGTTGTCTCGGGCTCACTAGTTTAGCTCGAGCAAAACGAGCTTTATTCGAGCTTAATAAACGAGCTTTAAAAAACCGTCAAACTGATGTAAATCATATAATCAAGGAGAAACTTAACAAAATAAATGAACATGACTGGAATAATATTTACACTTTTCGTTTTAGTCTGTTTCATAATGTTCTTATATTATACTTCATACGAAGCACTATTTTTGGACATAAAAATATCTTTATCTGTTAAGACCGATAAAAGTGAATAGGTCCAAAAGGTTGGATTAATGGGAAAAAAACCTTCATATGTGGGATTAATAAAATAAAACCGGTCAAACATAAGATTATTAGAATCAATTTTTCCAACAACGGCCTCAGTTTAAGGTTAAGTGGAAGCTATTAATTCAGTGACACATGCGAAACAGTCAAAATTCAGATACAAGATTACCGGAAAAGTTCCTGGTAGTGAAAAGGTGCTAATTTAAACAACTTCAAATCCGAAAAAATAAGATTACACATGGAAACCTTGTAAGACAAAAGATTCTAGATTTCTTTAATTAATTATCTTAATTGTAGATTGAATGATGAAGATACAACAAGTAAACAAGTACGTCCAATGCAAATCTAAATTTATCCTATATGATAGAGAAAAGAAAACTAAACTAAAAAATCACTTTGGTTAGATAAAGATTCCACTACTACAGTCTACAGCGTACATACAGACAGACCTTAACTGAACTTTTTGTTAAATCTGATTCCACTGTATTTGTTGAAAACATACTACCCAGTGGCGGATCTAGTGTATGGGAAGTGGGGTCACTTGACCCCACTTGGCCAAAAAAAATTGCATAATTTTAGTTAATTTTCGACTAATTCATTTTAAAAAGTACCTAATTTAGTTAATTTTTCATTAATTTTGTAATAGTGACCCCACTTAGTACTATTTCTAGATCCGCCACTGATACTACCTCGATCGAGATTCGAGATTCGAGAGACCTAGCTAGCTATCAAGTTGGTGTTTTCGCAAATTTTTTTTTTTTAACGCAAACCGACGATATATATATATTAATTAATTAGGGATAAAAACCTTAATACTAACAAAAGCAAGCATGATCCAGAAAAAAATCAGATCAGCTGAGCAAATCATCCTTGTCCTGCTAACTATCTTCCTTAAGCCCGCAAAAGATAGGACTATCAAAATGAGGATGAAAATCGTTATCTATCCTAATACCATAATCGATATTACGAAAATACTTATGCTTTAAAACTAGGATTATATACATCCAAAAAGACGCCATATATAACCTTGTGAAGCCTGCGTCGCACCAAAAGAACGGTCCAAATTAGTTGTTGGTGACAGAATTGATCTCCTCATCGTCTTCAACTTCAACAATTTCTATATCCTTTGGAATTGTTGAACTACCAACAACAAATGGAACAAAAGCCTTTCCTTTACCCTTATCAGTATTGCTCCCAACCTTTCCTGAATCTTTATCCTGCATCACCTGTTTGATAGTAGAGACTATGGAACCGAAGACAATTTCTGTAGCTGAAGAAGTCTGAGCTATATTGTTGTTTTTTGCTGCATTTTCTTTTCTTGCATTGCACATTGCCCGAACTTGATCCCGGGCATTTCTTCTTTTTCTAGCTTTCCGTGGAAAACTATCTGGAAAATAAAATGTCCTTTCGCAAATTTTGGTCTTGAAGCTTTCCTTTCCATCTTTTCTCTTTTCTTACGAGTCTTTTCATCCTCCTCCGCCCCCTGTAAATAAGTTAAAACTTAAAAGTTACTCCCTCCATTCACAACCCATTAACAGTCACATTTACTCCGTACTAAATAGTAAAAATAGTAATGATTTATGATTGGACTTCCTTGTATGCCACTACATTCAAATAACACCAACAAATACTTCTATGATGGATCTTTTTGTAAAACAATACAATATTATAGCCTTCATTAAGCAAGTGGGGGTGGACTAGTGTGACAAATAACTCGGAAGCATATAGGCTACGTTTGGTTTGATGTAAAACGTAAACGTTCTCGATGTAGAATGATTTTCCATGGGGAAGGGAAGGTAAGGGAAGCCGGGAAGGTACCTCCGAATCGTTTGACATGAAGCCTTTGATGAAGCCAGAAGCTTTATAAGCCGCAAATCCTGGTATCTAAAAGAAAAAAAACATGGCAAAATATTGCTTAGAAAATGAGATATTATATATGAAAAATTACACAAAAATTATCTATGAATAAGCTACTGTGTTGATTGGGTTTTAGATGCCAGCACCTTTGAAATTCCTTAAACCAAGAAATAAGCTAAGAGTGTTGATTGATTTTAAACTTTAACCCAATTATCACAGAAAAAGCAGCAAAACCTATGTTACCTAGACTCTTCAGTTTTGTTTTTGTTTTTTTGTGGGAAAAGATAAAAAGGTATAAAATTGATAAGTGAAGACATACTGTAACCATACCCACAGACTCCTCCAGTACTCATATCAAAGCCACCATCGATAAGCTCGCCATCATTTGTGTAGGCTGGTTTAGCCATACTAGCAAGTTGTTTATATGGCATTACATAAGCCAAAGATGTCAATATTATGCCAAACCAGTGCTTCCAAGTGAAAGAAGAATGATAAAAAATCATCCTCACCAAGATGTAGGCAACCTGGGTGATGAGAATTATAATCATCAGATTATTGCATCACAATTTTTTTCCCGTTTTACATTAATGAGTTAACACCAAAACTGAAATGGAACTATTACTGAATAACTAAACAAGTAAGAGACAGAGCTCCACAAAAAGAAGGTACTCCCTCCGTACCTAAAAGATTGCCCCAAATGCTTTAGTGCACTTTATTAAGAATTGGTTGTATTCAAAAGTAAATGGTAGGTATATTTGTCTTTTAGTTAGATTAAATAATGATGTGCAGGAGAGACATGTGGGGACCACAAACTAAATAAGGTATGGAGCAACAAATAGGGACATTCATTTATGGTATATGGGGCATCTTTTTGGGACAGAGGGAGTACAATCTAGAGAGTGGTGAGGCAGGTCATACAACAACACAAACAACAACAAGGCCTTAGTTCCAAAATGTTTTGGGGTCGGCTAACATGAATCGTCGTAGGAGATCGTCATTGTCACCAATCAAACCAGAAAGGAGCGATTTGGTGGGGTGGGGCGGGGGGGGGGGGGGGGGGGGGGGGAAGCCATATAGGAAAAAAAAAAGCATTGGCTGAGGCTGCAGATTAGATGGCTAAGGGGTCTAGTGAGATGAAATGCAGATTAGAAGGCTAAGGTTCACAGTTTATGGTATATGGAGCAATTTTTTAGGGACGGAGGGAGTACAATCGAGAGAGATGTGAGACAGGTCATACACAAAAGGATAATGTCTAGAGACTGAGCAAAGGTACGATTTGGTGGGGGGAGGGGGGGGGGGGGGAGCCATACGGGGGGGGGGGGGGAAGCATTGTCCGAGGCTGCATATTCTAGTGAGATGAAGTGCAGATTATAACCATTGTCAATATACATAAAGGTTCAGAGTTTAATACTAAGTATTTACCCGTGCTAGTGCACCATCTTATATCATAGCTAAAGCTATTATTCTAATTGCAAACAGCACCACATTTTGTGTAGATAAAATTTGGAATGAGTATGACACAAGTATTTCTTTAGTATGGTCAGACACCAAATACTAAAAGTCCAATGCAGGGATAATAATTCATCACCAAGTTACTCCATGAAAAAGCAATGTTCCCTCGGATAAAATAGCACTTCAGAACGTATAATAAAGATTTGGATCACATATGTAGAAAGAGTAGTTCTTGGAAGAAGAAATGAACCCAACCAGGCAACAATATGGGAAATTTGGCTAAGTCAGGTCTGTTCGATCGCACAGATATTTTGTGCGGTAGAACATGACGAAGGAAATCAGTCTTCGCTCCGTTTGCTCGCACAAAAATTATGTGTGTTAATTGAATTTTAGCTTCTATTTGGGGAAACATATAAATAGCTTTTTCGATTATTTTTTCAATAACAATTCATTTTAGAGTTTCCAAATTAGTTTTCAGAATATTAGAGAGAGAATTCTTAGATTTTCAAGCTTTGGATTAGGAGAGAGAAACTACCATTGGAGGAAGCTTCAACTTGTAATTCTCTTTCAACTCTTTGATTTTTATTGCAATTTCAATTCAATCTTTTATGCTTTGTTATTCATCTTGATTTTCTTGATTGTTTAATTGCTTTGATGATAGTTTTGTTGATTCTAATTTTCCATTGATTCTCAATTGAATTCTTAGTTTCTTGATTCCTTGCATTCAATCCTTCAATTCAATGTCTACCTGCTTTGAATCCTTGATTTCCTTAGCTAAAATCATGAGTAGTGAGTAGTTTCTAGTTAGGGATAGGGGTGAACCTAGGGCTAAATTGTGGGAAATTGAAGGATGATTGTTGATTATTGATGTGATTAAATTTGATTTTATGATAGGATTTCCATGACTAATGAATTAGTAGTTGCAAATGCTAGTTTAATTAGAATTAATTGGAGTGTGTCATCTTGATTTGGCAAGAGATTGTGAGTCTCTATGATGCATGTGAAAAGTAGTTCTCAATTGCAAGTCGTCTAGTCCTAGGATCACGCGAGAGGTTTTCTTAGATTAGATGATTTAGCGCGCTCTATCCGAGAGGTGGCGAGCTCGTCAATAGTTGTTTTTCCCCTATATGTCAAGTCATTGCTTCGTAATTGTGTGATTAGCCTTTGTCCTTCCCCGATTACCCTAGTCTATTCCCAATTCCCTAACGCTTCCCTTTATTTGCAAAAACTTGTTTGATAGCTTAGAATTGTAGTCGATAATTCAATTTCAAACTCCGTCCTAAACTAGCTTAACAATTGAACTCACTTCACTCCGTTTCCTTGGGAATATCCCTATGCTTGCCGCTATACCTCATATAGCCGGTTAGTTAGGTGTTTATAATTTTTGTTTGATAAAGGTGTATTCATTCAACGACGGAAAATACCTCTATCAGGATACTATTAAACATGAGATTCTAAACAATGCAACAATAAACACCTCAAATTGAAATGACTTTTTGAAAGGTATAGAGAAGGAAAGATCCAAGCATCATGTAAGTCAAATAGCACGAAAAATATTCAACAACCATCAACAATTTTGATAGATCATAGATGGTGCTCTATACTTAAAGACCCTGGCATAAGCTTAAAAGCCTTAAACCTTACCGATCATCACATTTTCCCCCTATATCAAATCATCAACATTACCCTATTCAACGACCATTGACAATATTGATAGACGGCACTCTATACTTAAAGACCGCAACATAAGCTTTAAGCCTTAAACCTTACCGATCATCACATTTGCCCCCTATATCAAGTCATCAACATTACCCTATATTCAACGACCATTGACAATGTTGATAAATGGCGCTCTATACTTAAAGACCCCAACATAAGCTTAAAGCCTTGAACCTTACCGATCATCACATTTTCCCCCTATATCAAGTCATCAATATAACCCTAATACCATTATTGAATTGATATGCCTCAATTATAGGAAGGGTACCTGTATTTCCAACTTACCCTTAATCAAATGTGAAATGAACATATGCTACTTTACAACTTTAAGAAAGGCAGGAATTTTGATGGGTTGTTTTAATTCAGTGCTTTCTAACCAAAAGTTAAAGAATAGTGAATTTTAGACTACATTTGTAGTTAGACATACATTTTCATATAATGATTGCTTCCAATCACATCATCTATCAATAGTTGCAGAAAAGCAATTCAGAAAAGGGGATAGGGGTAGGAATTTACATTACACCCAATAATTAGGTGAAGAATGTTTGACATATGACGGGCATTCTCTTCCTTTCTCTTCTTAGCTCCTTGGTTTGCCATCTCTCTTTGAAATTCTACAACAACACAAACTATGGAGTGAAAGATAGAACAGTGATTGTCAGAAAAAATGAATAGGATTATACGAATTCCAAGTAGAATTTCTCATGAAAATACACCAAACAAACACAACAGGATGTATTTAACAATTTGATTGAAACCCATCATATCAGAAAAATGGAAACATATCATACAAGTATAATACGAATCTCACAACACCAAAACAAAGATAACAAAAAAAACCCAACCCAGAATATATTTAACAATTTAGAAAATTGCAAATAAAATCAACAGAAAAATGAAATTGTAGATGTTCCGGTGTTGAAGTGGATGAAACAATGGGCTTCGAATGAAGGCCCTTTTGTGTGTGTTGAAGATCTTGCTAGCTCGAATGTGTCGTGTCCAAATCAACCTGCACAATAAACAAGTTACTAGCCTCGGGGGTGTTTCCGAGGAAAGCCCCTCCGATGCCTAAGTAAGAACAATGCTCGGATTCTAGAGAGAGAAGTTCTCTAGAAGAGTAGTCTTAAGGCGTGAAATGGACGTACCTTGGGGTGTGTGCCTTGGCGGCTTATTTATAGTGTTTTAGTAGTAAATGTGCCCATAGGTCATTTATTACTATTTGGGCCTTGGGCCTTGATTGGTGGCTGGATAGCCTTTTTGGAATGTAGCGCTTGTGGGTTTGATGTTGCTGTATTGAGCCATTGGGCTTTGGACTTAGAGGCCCAATTGGTTTCCAATTGGGAGCCCAAACAACATGCCCCCAGACCCGGTCCATTTAGGAATAAATGGGCGGGTTTCCCAGTTCCAGAAGTTGAAAGATTTCCCCCTCTTTTTTCAAAAAGGGGCGTTTGAATCCGTGCGCTAGTGGGACAAGTGTCCAAAGGACGCTTCAGATGCGGTGTCCATCGTACGGTCCAAGATGTAGCGGAAGTTGGGCGGTTTTTCGTGCCAAGGTCTATAAATACTCGACCCAAACCACATTTTAAAACTTTATTCACCCAAATCTCTCTCAAGCTTTCCCAGAAATCCGGTGACATTTCTTGTGAGTTTTCTTCAGATCTTCGTGAATTCGTTGAGAATCAGCTTCGGATTTTCACTCAGTTCGACTTATCGGCTATTTCCGCTCCGAGAAAGGTAATTTGTTTCCCTTTTTGTTGCTTTCATTCCCCCACTCTGTATCTTCGGCATCCTGTCCTTTTCGAAGTTCTTGCCATGGCCGGAGGAAGGTGGAAGAGGAAATTCAACACAGCGTCCTCCTCTAGTGGTTCGGAGGAGGATGTGAGGAATGTCCCTTCCGAGGTTGAGGAACGTGCGGGAAGCGGAGCCCAATTTGGGTCGAGCCAACGAACTGGGGCCACTGGTCGATTTGTGGTTCGCCCTTTCTTCCCGAGGAGGTGGGAGGAGGCGGATGAAGGAAATAATGCCCTTGGTCCAAGTATGCATTCTATGTTAAGTCTAATAAATGCGGTTCAGTATTAATTAACAAGTTAATAATTCAGTGAGATCAAGTGAGCTGAATGCCTAGCTAGAGGCCGCTTCAGTTCAAGTGGAATTAATGATATTAACACTACTAGAAAAAGGGTTTATAACAACGAATTTTTTCGTCGTTACAAGTCCAAAATTTCGTCGTTAAAACCTTTAACGACGAACCAAGTTCGTCGTTAGTTTTGTCGTAATAGCTTCCGACGTTAATAGCATTAATGTCAACGTTCGTCGTGAATTTTACACGACAAAATTATTGTTTGTCGTTACTTATTAACGACAAAATTATTGTTCGTCGTTATTTATTAACGACAAAATGATTGCTCGTCGTTATTATATATTCAATGACGTCGAACAAACGACAAATAACGACCAACAAAATTGACGTAAAAAAAGAATCAAATTGGCACAATAATTTTTATTATCGTCCAACAACGACAAAATATTTCGACGTTAATTTGACTATATAAAATAGATATATTTTGTCGTTAATATGAAGAATATTTATAACCTGCAATTTATTCAAAATCATAAAAAGTATATAGAATAATATACTAAATTTATATTAAACGAATCAATCACAAAAGATTCATAATAAACAATTTCAGTGAGTCAAAAAACCAAACTAATAAGATCAAATAACTTGTTTAATACTAAGAGTTAAATCTAAATAATTCCTTGTTCTTTAAAAAATAATTAGAAAATTTGCACCAAATATCTAAACTGGCGTGTAGCAGCTTCAGCCTATTTTTGCATTTCTGATCCAACTTGTGAAGACCAACATATCTTGAAACATTGTCATTTTAGACTCAACCAGACTCACACGTTCCTTGATTTCATTTTTCCCAGCTTGTACTTCCTCCATGCAATTGGCAAGAACTTAATCCTTTTTATTGTCACTATTCAATTTAGTTTGAAGTTCTACTCTTACGGGTTGTGGTCTCTTTATATCTTTAAGCTTTATTCCTCCTCCAAAACCTACAACCCGATCTCCAGATTTTGATTTAAAAACCTGTTGTACGTACTACCTAACAGAACAAAAACAAATTAATTAACAACATGAAAAATACATTTGTAGAGTGAAGCAAAGAATGCATCAGTTAAAGTGTTAAAACATAGACATGAAATATTGGATGTACGTCATGAAAAGATAATGTTCCTTTTAATTATATAATAGCTATAAGTATATGGAAATTTTGGAAGTATGAGAGCCAGAGTGAAAAAGTGATAGAAGAGAACACATGCAGATGGAGTCATATGAGATATAAAGAAGCCACAAAAGCTATATGTAACTTCACTACAAGAAATGTACCACAACATACCATAAATTACGAAAGCAGATAACTTTTTACCAAGCATGAAAATATTTCTTTATCCCTTTCATAGTTTTCACCCCTCCAAGCTGTAAAGGAAGAGACAAATCAATTCAGAAAGTAGTTTCAAAAATTATAACATAAAAAAAAGTAAATAACTATATTATTTGCATTGTTAAAGAAGTCACAAAAGCTATATAGAAAGGCAGAAAATGATTACTCCATCAGTAATTTCCAAAAGAAAAAGTTTCAAGGGGAAAAGCCTAACAAAAATTCTAGTAGTAAAAAAAGGTTGACCATGAAAATGTTTCTCTTTTACAGAAAAAGTCAGCCAGATAGAGATAATACTATTACAAGAATAAGAATATAACAAATACATCACCTTATATAACAAATAAAGCAAGATTGAATTAGGAACACCTGTGCGTGAATATTGTCATCCTTAATTTATCTCCAAATAGTGAGACAATTATTGCATTAATTAGAATATCCAAAGGTTGTATGAAACAACTAGGGCAGCTTTCTGTGAATATCCAATATTGGGCTTTTGCAGTTATTACTGATCCAAAGGTAAGACAGTGAAGAAGCAATTAAAATACCTGATTACACATTAGTTATAAAGTATGAATTTCAAATTAAAGCTCGACCAATAAATTACATACCAGCAGCATTGATCCCTGTAGCCAACATCAGGTTGTCGAATCTCAACATCAGAAAAATTCTGCCCTGGCACACATTTATTGCTTCAGAGAGGATACACGTTGAGAAGAATAGACCAAATTTTAATATTCATGATTTACCTTTGAATTTTGCCTCCATCTCCATCTCCACTTCAACACTCTGCTCCTGGTTGATTTTTACAAGAATAGGAAGAAGGAAATTGACCAAGTACTGTAAGTGTTGGAATTTGCTTTGCTTACAATTTACCTTCATGACCTCCTACAACAGATGGTGAGTAAATGTCAACACCCAGATCAAGATTTGATCAAACAGTGGTGTAAGTGTGTAACAATGTAACCCCCACCCCCCCCCCCCCAACACAGACTGCACACAAAAATCATAGTCACCTTGACACCCATATCTTTTTTTGAGTAGTACAACAGGCCTTGACAAACTGGGCATCTCAATTTCACTTCTTCTGTATCAGCAGACCTTAGAATGACACAGGTTAGAATGCATCTTCGTTACTAACATGATATGTCCATCATCAGTTCCAAACCGTTCAAATTGATTTCATAAAATATGTGCAAGTCATCCTTCAGTAGGTATTTACTAGATAATGTAACTAGAATCCCTTAATAGTGTGTCATGATCATTCATCAAACACTTTTCAAAAGAACTATTCAGGAAAAATAATAAGGAATGCAAATCATTTGGGTTCATTCAGACATATAGATTCAAAGACCAAACACCTTGTATAAACAAGGTAATATTACATAAGACTCCACACTAAACAACAGGCTCAAAATCAAGAACAAAATCAAAACATAATCAAAATTCAACTGACATTTCCTATAAATCAAAAGCAATATCATAAACAAGACCCACAGTAGCAAGATCACAACCTACTAATTTCACCAGTCATAAAAAGACCAAACCCAAAAGAAACTAACGAGGCTTATAAAAGACCAAAATCTGTAGCCTAAAACTCAACATTCCCTAGTAGTGTTTCCAGTTCTTGGACCTCTGATTCCATGGCCCTTCATTTCATTCCAAGTACTGCCATGCGTTCCAAACACAAACATAAGTAAATATGAACTATTTGAGGTAGCAACTTACAACCTAATTTATAGCTAAACAATCCACAATAATTTCTGAATTTAAGCATAATTTGAGGCAATGCAATTTTACACATGAAACCAGAAAGAAGTAGAATTTTTTTATATGAATTATGGCCTACAAAGTACAGAAATCTACCATTTTTCTAAGAGGAATTTGGATCAGAAAACCGATAGGACAGTAAGAACTTCTATTAATTAGAGTGCACAAAAAGATAAAGAAAAAATAAAGCCTAATTCGAAATCCACGATAGTCCTTCTATATATATGCCGAGAAGATCGAACAAAACAAAAACCTAATTTGAAACTCACAATTTAATCTATCAATTACTGCTAAACTTACTCAATTAGATACAGGGAAAAAATCATTTCGTTGTAGAAACAATAAGAAATATTCAGAATATGAGCAAATTGAGAGATTAATAGAAGGAGAGAGAGGAGAAAACGGAGCATACCCGACATTGTATCCCTCAATTCGTTGCTACTGATGTGACTCCATTGGAGAAGCTAGAGAAAACACAATAAAAACAGATTAACAAAAAATGGAGATTAGCACAAAAAAGAATAAATCTTACCAGCCCAGATTAATGTTGCAGGGAGAAAGAGAAAGAAAAAAAATTGAGCAAGTTTTGCATCTTGAAAAACATCTTTGGAATACATGAGAAAATGAAGATGGGTATAGCAAAGAGAAGGATAAAAAATAAATTGCGAATTAATAGAGGGTTTTTGTTTTGATTTCCTTGATTTGGCGCAGTTGATTTGTATGAATTAGGGAATTAACTTACCAGATAATTGCGATTCAGAACCCAACTTCAACAGTCAATTGAACCAAAAAGCTAAATTAACCCCTATATCCCTTGCAATCTACTTCCATAAATATTTCAACTTGTCAATATGATTCTTCATAATTGGAGGCGAGTGTTCAATGAGGGTTTGAGGTTGAAGGTGAAAGGAAACTGGAGCGGGCTTCAAGAGGTTTCACGCTAATTAAACAAAAGTATTGGAATTTTGAAACAACGACGGACAAAGTTCTATTACTTTGCCTTTTTATTTTTCCATTTCACCGATTACGATAAATTTCTTTCTTGGTCGTTCTACAGAAGCGCGCTACCCGCTAATAACGACTAAATATTAATGTTGTCGTTACTCTATTGTCGTTAAATATAGATATTCTAGTAGTGTAATCCACAGCTTACTCTTGACTGAACCCGTAGGGTCACACAAATAGTACGTAAACGGATCAAGTATTTAATGGCATTAAATACTCTATCTATGGATATTCGGAATCGACAGATCTTGGTTTCAGTGGGAGCTGAGATCGTCACAACGCAAGAAATGAATACTCCGGAAACGATGATATTGCCGGAAACGGAAATATGGATCGTACCGGAAATATAAATATTATCCAAGTCGTAGATGTTGCCGGAAACGGAAACATGGTACGTATCGGAAAATATTATCGGAAATGGAAATATTGCCGGAATCGGAAATATTGCCGGAAAAGGAAATATTGTCAGAATCGGAAATATTATCGGAATCGGAAAATAATTCCGGAAACGGAAATATTAAATATTTGTTCGAAACGGAAATTAATTCCGGAATCGGAAATATTAAATATTGTTCGTATCGGAAATGAATTCCGGAATCGGGAATTTAATCGGAAGCGTATCGTACGAATTAGCATCGGACGAGGCCCGCTAGACGAAGGCCCAGCACGAAGCCAGGCCATCGCCCAGCGAGCCGCACGCACCAACGCACGCCTCGACCAGGCCCAGCGCAAGGCCAGGCCCAGCCAAGGGCGCGCGCGCGCAGCACAGCAGCGTGGGTTGAGCGCCTGTCGTGGGCCGCAAGGCTTGCGCGGGTGCACGGCTTGTGCAATGCTTGTACGGGAAATCCTAATCCTATTAGGATTTGTGCAAAGATTAAAATCCTAATCCTATTAGATTTGCTTTGTTATTTAGAGTCCTAATGAAGTTCTAACTAGCAAATCCACATCCTAGTAGGATTACAATTCCTTTTCCATACTCCTATAAATAGGTGCCTAGGGTCACAATTTATGGGTACGATTGAAGTATTCAAAGGGTAAGTTTTTGAAATAAAAATCAGCCATACACTTGCAAACACTAGCCGAAATTCCTAAGCACCTTAAGGGCGATTCTAGTTGGTCTAACTTGAGGCGGATCCGGACGTACTGTGGACTATCTACGGAGGGACGACATTTGGAGTCCTAAAGACTTGTTCTTGTTCGGTTCGGGCGCAGCTAGGGAAGGCACGCTACAACATGTATGCATCTATTCTATGCTAAATGATTATGTGTAAATAATATGCTTTCCTGGCTTTATGGTTTTTCCGCATGATTTATGAATTTTCATATGTATCATAACCTAACAGCGGATCCCGAGGGTAAGCTCGCGGCTTTGTTTAACGACCCTACTGAGATTGCTGGTCCCGACGGTACTGCTGTTGAGGGGGAGTGGTTGGTTGCCGCTCGGCGTGAGCGTTATGATCTGCTCGCCGAGGATCTATACGGCATTCAGTATGCCTTGGGCTACTGGTGCGAGCTTCCTCTTTAGCCACATGCTCGGGTGACGAGGCCGCCTCCAGGCAGGATAGCGGTGTATCTCCACCATTTTGATTACGGGCTTCGGTTCCCTTTGTACCCCTTCGTGTCCCGCGTGTTGGAGGAGTACAACATCTCCTTGGCTCAGTTGACGCCGAAGTCCATGCATCACATAATCTCTTACCGCTGGACGTGCGATTTCCTCGGTTACCCTCCCTCTATCGAGGTTTTCAAGGAAATGCACGAGCTGGCGAGGAACCAAAACGCGGAGCACGGCTGGTGGGCGATTAGCAACAAAAGGCTTCGGAAGGGGGTCTCGCAGTACATAACTGCGTTTCCTTATGTCTCCTCGGTTCACAACAGGAAGAAGCAATGGCTTCTAGTGCGGGTGCCTGTGGATCCGAAGCATCCTCACTACTATTCTCCGCCGAAGTAGTTCGTGAGGGTGGACCCGGAGATGTCGAGGGTTGGTCCTGTGGATCTGGGAAACCCGGATCACGTAGCTCTGTTGGAGTGGTTCCGAGCGAAGACAACTAGGGAGCCTATGCACTGGCTTCCTAATTTTCATTATATCACTCGAGAGGCTATCCTTGCTGCTGCCGGTCTCAGTAGGATCTACGATAGGGGTGAGAATTCTCGTGCTGAGATCGTGCTTCGGCGGAGGTGTTCGCCTCTCTCTTGGCCTGTTTGTGACTGACCTTTTTCCTTTTCTTTGTGCAGCATTTGGTGAGGCCGCTCTTGATCCCGAGGTGTTGGGATACAAGTTGGAAGGTGGGGAGATTCTTTCTAACTGCCCTCCTTACGATTTCAAGGCTAGCAACCCTCGGCAATCGAGGTTAGAGAACGCCCGGTTTTCGGCTCACGCCTTGGCCCATATCGACGACGTTCGGGCCGATCCTTGGTCTGCTGATCGTCCTGGTGACGCGGTTCCGAGACAGACTGTTCTCCCTGAACTGGTAACTACTTCTGATCCGGTAACTTTCTTGCTGTTTGTTTGCGTGGTACTCCGCCTTTTTTCCGATGTGGGGGCTCCTCTCGTTTTATCTTCGTGCAGGGTCCCGAAACGACAGTTGCTGCCCCTGTTGTCTCATCTGCTTCGTCTCCTCCTTCCTTCGCTGTTCTCGAGGTGAGTGTCCACTTCTCTTTTTTCGTTCTTCTGCGGGTTTTTCATGCGTTCTTACTTTCCTGTGTTCTCCAAGAGTCGCAGAGGTTGAAAAAGCGGAAGTCTTCGGAGGACGAAGCTTCTCGGAAGGGGAAGTCGGCTGCTAGGGAGAAGTCTCCGAGGAGGAAGAAGAAGAAGTCTTCGAACTTCTCTACGGTAACCCCCCGCCCCGAGGTTCTCGAGTTTCTGAGTCAGCGACCTTTTTTTACTAAGGAGAGGATTTAACAGGTTGTTGCCTCGGATCCCAGTCTCGCTGAAGCAGGGGAGCGGTATCTTGCTCGGCAAGAGAAAGAGATGGTTCTTCCTGAGAACTTGCGTCGCTTCATCCCTGTTCCGGGCCAGAAGCTAAAGAGCGTCGCTGTGTTGGTGCCCAATGAGCAGGTGGACCAACCTTTGGTGTAACACCCCGACAATTCTCTCTTTTCTAAAACAACATTTTAATATAAAACATAGAGAACTATCAAGGCATTATCGCCCGTGTGAAAACGTAACGGCTTATTCAGAATTTTGCAGCGGAAAACATAAAACGAACTTTAAGTTTATAAATAATCGATTACAGGTTTAATCCCAAAAATCATCCAACGAAAATAAGGAAATATAAATAGTACGACAAGTTTAAAGTCCCAATTAACAAACCCAAGTTAACTTAGCAAATCAGAACTAAATACAAGCTCTCTATTCCCGATCCCAATGATGCAACATCTTCAAACCTGCAGATGAACAATGCTTATTGATCCTTAGAGACTGCTCACCAAAGATTGGGTCATCACAGGATCAATAAGGCATAGCCATGATCAACATGCACAAGCAAAAGCACGTAATCAGCAAAGCTGAGTACTACATACTAAATCAATAATAATCCTAACATGGTTCTATTAAACGAACAACCCTAACATGGTACTAAATAAAACATATGCAAGGATAATCAAGATATATTGACTTGAAGACTATGTTTGACTGAACTAGACCTTTGTGTCATTAACCTTATTTTATTTGAAATAGTCAATGGACTGAGTTGTCTACTAGAAACTTCTTCTTCTTCACTAAGGAAGACGAGGTACGGGCGCGACTCCGTAAACCCCAATGACCTGCGATATCGAGGGACTTTTGAATAAAATAGAACCGGTGATCAATCCGGCCCCAGAAAAAGCCATAGGCGACCCATGACCCCAACTCCTGATTGTCCGACACTTTAGACGTGCACAGTCTAAAGCTATTGCTACTCATGTTCACTTTACATGACTTAACTTTTAATACTTGGTTATGACTCATCAAACATAAATATTATATTCAATAAGTAAACACAACTTCTTTTATCTTTGAATTAAGCAAGTGATCACAGAGATGTCACACAAGACTTATTCCAATTAATTCAACCTTCCCTTTAATACTGATCAACCCCTCTATATGGGTATAAGGTTTCAACTTACTAAACAAGGTCCTCGGCCCTTATAAAGTAGTGAAAAGCTAAAAGGGAACAATAAACAATCAATCTGAATCAATATATATAAATAATAATCTAATGTTCCCAACCAACATGTTCGCATCAATCATCCATACCAACATGCTATAATTCTCATAACGAAATATATATGCTTAACATGTCCATCCAACAATATTAAACATGCACTTTCAACATAACCTAGTTCATCAACAATTTCAACATAACCAAGTTCCTTAATCATTTCGACATAACGAAGTTCATGAATCATTTCAATATGGTTTCAACAAATCACACTCATTCCAAGCACACAGGTATGTACGTACCTTGTGTAAACAAACTGATAGGCCACTTTAACGAATTCAAAAGTCACCCACAAAGAATTCTCCGCCTAAAATAATCAAGAAACGTACCCAAATCAATTCCTAATCATTGGCAACCATAACAAAGCATTCTAAATGCATCCTAAACATATTTAGAACATTCCCCAATATCAAAACTTAAACCTTTGATTTCCTAGCATCATAATTATTGAATTAGTGATTGAAATTCGTCGAAAACTCTTTGCAAACATCATACTTTAAATTTTCAGCAATATAACTAATTTCAAACTACTCCAAAACATAATTAACATTCTTAGAATCATAAAAATAATAGCTTTAATAATGTATAATCATTATATTATGATTTTAGAACATTAAAACCTTAAAAATCCATGCTTTACTAATTAAATTCCTTATTTCAATTCAACTATGTAATCTGAAAATTAAATTATCAATTAAGCATAATGTATAATCTGAAAATCTAATTTAATCATAAAAACTTATAATTTCATTCAATAAACATGAATTGAATTAATAAAACTTCATTAAAACCCTAACTTAAACGTAGTTAATAAATCTGAAAATAATTAAATTAATTTCAACAACATATAATCTGAAAATAATTAAATTAATTTCAACAACATATAATCTGAAATTTCATAACTTAATCATAAAAATCATAAATTTAATTCAATTCAAGGAACATAAATTAAATTAATAAACTTAATTAAAACATTTAAATAACTTAGGGTTTAAGAAAATCAACCAAACTAAAGAGGAGAGGAGAGGCTGGGCGGTGGTGCACGGCGCGGCAGCAAGGGAGGTGGTCGCGGAGAACGGGCGACGCGGCTGGAGGTGGTGACTGCGGTGGGCGCACTTGGTTGTTGCGTGTTCGAGCAAGAAGCACATAAGAGAGTGCGTGTGTGGAGGAGAAAGGAGGGAGGTCGGCTAGGCAGGGCCGCAGCGGCGGTGCAAGTGGTGCGGCGCGCGGTGGTGCTGGTTCAACGGCCAAGAAAACAAGGTGAGGAGGAGCGAAAAACAAGAAAGAAAAGAAAAACTAAAGAGAAGAGGAGGGGGAGAGAGTTACCGGCGGCGACGGAGAGGGAAAACGCCGGCGGTGGAGGCGGCGTGGACAGCTGCAGCAACGTGAAGCAGGGGTGGGTTCACGTGGTTGCTGAATGAGAGAATGAGGGTTTTTGAGGTTTCTTGTTTTTTTTTCTTTTTCACGTGAAGGAGAGGAGGGGATTGAGAGTTTTACATAAATTTGGAATATGGGTAAGGGATGTGGGTTTAACTTATTTTGGGCTTTGCTAATTTGGGCTAGGATTAGAATTAAGTTTGGTATTTGAATTCAACACCGCTTAAGATTGTTTTCTAATTTCAATCGTGTTTTCGTAATTCAAATTCTTTTCAACATCAAATTCTAAAATTATTTTAATTTCATAAACCGTTGAAATATTTAAAAGTATAAAATAAATATTCGTTAATTACATATTTATTTCTAAAAATCGTAAATTATATTTAAATATAATTAACAATACGTTAAAATATATTAATAAAATGTATAAAATTATGGGGGATTACAATCTACCCCTCTTAAAAGAAGTTTCGTCCCGAAACTTGACTCGAAAATTCACACATTTTTCAAAAGTTTTCGACTTATTCTCACTGTAGAAGTACTTGTGCCACCTATGTGCACTCTTTTGCCAACTCAAAGTTGTTTGTGTTACTCATGAACACCTTTTCTTTTGCGGAGAATCTACTTGCTTTGCATCAACTTGTAAAGGTTGCTAAAAAATAAGCATAAAATTCATAAAAATACCATAAAATAAGTAAAAAAACGCGAATTTCTATCGCATTCTACCCCCTTAAAGAAAACGAGTTACGCCCTCGTAACTCACCTTAGGGAATAGCTAACCAAAATTCTCTTTCAACGAATTCTATTCTCAAAATTCTTATTTCACTAAAACTACTAACTTTAGACTTTTCACAACAGACGACGAAACAAAAGGACAAGTCGCCACGAATTAAATAATGCTTAACTTGCGCAGAGTTAATAGAAAAGTACCAGAATCTATATCGGCAGATCGTTCATTTTCATTCTGATTCATCATGTACAACTTTCCTGGAGCCTTATTCGGGTTGTTGTTATCGTTTGCAGGCTTATTATAGTTCTCTTGATTGTTTTGTGCCCCTCCAGGCTTTGAATTTTGACCTCCAGACTGGTTAAACCTCACTTGGTTTCCACCTCCATTACTATTTTGTTCCTTTCTGTGTTTAGTGAAGCACTCATACTCCCTATGTCCCCTTTTTTGACAATAGTTGCAGGTCACTAATTCTCCTTTGCAGTTCTTACCAGGGTGATTGTTACTGCACATCTTGCAATGATGCACTCTCTCAGACGGGTTCGAGTTGTTGTGGTGCCCCTGATTGTTTCCTTCTTGGAAATTTCCATTTCCATTCCCATTTCCGTTTCTATTCCTTTTAAAGTTTTCTTGGTTACCCCTAGCATTAAAATCTTTTCTCTTTTCCCCAATTACCACAGTTTTCTTTTCCCTTCTAGACTGCAGACCATAAATATGAGCAGCTCTTCCGTACACTATGTCTAAGGATGTAAAGGTTTCTCCACCTAATCCCAATTGAATTTCATCAGTCAGCCCTTGCTCAAACCTTTGAGCCTTTAGCTCCTCAGTAGCTACCACCTCAGGTGCAAACCTCGATAAAGTTATAAACTTGCTATAGTATTCAGCAATAGTCATATTCCCCATCCTAAGGTTGATAAACTCCTGCGCTTTCTGCTTTCTCATAAAAGGAGGATAAAACTTCCCCCTCAAGGCAACTATGAATGAATCCCAATTGAATCCCTCAGCAGCACTTAGTCTAGTTCCATTTTCCTTCCACCAAAGGTCAGCCTCATCTTTCAGGTAAAGGACAGCTTGACTTACTCTCATACTCCCAGGGCAACTTACAGCCTCAAATAGTTTCTCAAACTCCCTAATCCAGTTTTCCAGGAAGGTTGGGTCGGCTTGCCCCTTGTAATACGGTGGCTTAACCTTAGAAAGTCTTTCAAACATTTCCCCTGCAGAGTCGGGGCGCTCAGTTCTCTCTTGGGTTAGCTTTTCCGCTAAGAGGCGAATCGCAGCAGCTAGATCATTGTTGTTGGCCATTCTAGAACGCGACCTGCAATTAGTATACTCTACTTTAGGTTTGAAACATCACCTATACGTTATCCCATACAATTTAATACTTGAATTGGCCATAAAGATCGCCTCAACCAACAATGTTCACATTAATACACATCATTTACGAAGGCACGACAATCGTTTACAAATGTGCAACGATCGTCTACAAGATGCAATAATCATTAAAAAAAAAATACTCATCCTCAATAGTTCACGAAAGACATTCACACTGCACGTAAGGCATAACATTTTGAATTATATTGGTCATGAGGGTCTAGATTGGCCCTCACTTCCTTTATGTACTCATCATTTAATATTATTGTGGCAATTAAATTGATCCACAATTCACATTGAGTATGCAAACAATTAATCCATGACGTACTACCTAGAGGTTGGGGTATTATGGAATCCTCAAAATAGAATAAAGAACAATTCCTTGAAAACTTTAACTTTTATTGCTAACTCCATAGAGGTTTATTACATCCTTGAAAATAATAAAGAACATCTCAAAATTCAATAAACTTAAACCTTAAACAGTTGTAGCTTTGCTACTTATTCTTTAAAACATAGAAGTGCTAATTAACTATTTATGACTTCAAAATATTTGTGGCCTTTTGCCTTTCCATTGCTCCTGAAACTTGCGGAGTGAAATTTAGGTCTCAAGATCATCGAACTCTTCTTCAGGGTCTCCATCGGGGTCTTCCTCAGGGTTTGCATCTTCACCCATGTCTTCATCTTGATTAGGCTCACTTGCCATCTCCTGTTCACTTTCGAACTCTGCATCCGAATCACTAGAGATCTCAATGGTTGGCTCATGAGCCGCTGGGTTAGGATTCTCTGCCTCAACACCCACATTCTCATTCTCCACAGCTACATCATTTTCCTCTAGGTCATTATTTACACTAATTCCCATAGGTTCTTCTGTAACTGAATCCCCAACATGACTCCCTACGATTTTACCGTCTCTAAACCCACTTTCTGCCGCTTCAATAACGGTGGTCAGAATTTCTGAATCATATTTCCATCTACCATCCCAAGTTCCATACTTAGCCAAGTTTGGAGTTCCATTATCAGAATGCATGTCTTTAAACTTTTCCTTGAGTTCTAGGTATGGAAATTTGTTAGGTAAGCAATTAATTATAGTGGCTGCTATGATATCCTTTCTCATTAAGATAGGTTGCCCTTGAACCTTAGCATAATATTCACATCCAAACACAATTTTCTTCACATAAATATCTGGGGTTTCTATATCAAGTTTCTCGAAGGATCCTATATTGGTATACTTGGAAAGAAACATTTTATTCCTGAAATAAACAATTCAAGGTCTCACTAACGATTTTCCAGCCAAAACATAAACAAGGTTCAGTAATCGATAAGTTTGGTGGAATCAAACAATTCTTTATGCACTTGTAAATGTAACACTTAAACAATTAGCACACGCGCGTACATAACAATCAATTTCTAATGCTAGCGTTGACTAGCCACTAATGCACATATAATTCTATCTTATATGCCCTTCTTATACTACCCATCTCTCATAAGCTAAAGCATTGAAATAATTTAAATAACAAGGTAAAAGGACGCTAATATAAGAAAATTATAACATAGAATAATAACATAAATAAAAATATAAAATAAATAAAGTAAAATAAATTAAGGAAATGCGTAGCGAATAAATTAGAAAATAAAGTTATTAATTCGAAAAAGATTTATATTTCCTAATTAAAGAATTCTAAATCTTGAAACAACTTTAAAAAAAAAATTGAACTCCTTTTTAAAAAAATGTATTCATATTATTTTTATTTGTTTGTTTGAATAATAAATAATAAAAAAAATAAAAATGTCCAAAGTATCACTTTAACTTGGAAAAATAATTTGATTTCGAACGTAAATAAGGAATATCGTATACTTTCAAACAAGGTAAAATGAAATCGGCCCCCCAAAAAAAAAGTACCAATTTTTGAACACTATAATACGTAGAATCTCGATTTTTAAGAAATTTATTTTAAATAACTAGATAGTTAGGCGCCTAAAAATTTATTAAAGTAAAACCTTAGCTCTGATACCACTTTGTAACACCCCGACAATTCTCTCTTTTCTAAAACAACATTTTAATATAAAACATAGAGAATTATCAAGGCATTATCGCCCGTGTGAAAACGTAACGGCTTATTCAGAATTTTGCAGCGGAAAACATAAAACGAACTTTAAGTTTATAAATAATCGATTACAGGTTTAATCCCAAAAATCATCCAACGAAAATAAGGAAATATAAATAGTACGACAAGTTTAAAGTCCCAATTAACAAACCCAAGTTAACTTAGCAAATCAGAACTAAATACAAGCTCTCTATTCCCGATCCCAATGATGCAACATCTTCAAACCTGCAGATGAACAATGCTTATTGATCCTTAGAGACTGCTCACCAAAGATTGGGTCATCACAGGATCAATAAGGCATAGCCATGATCAACATGCACAAGCAAAAGCACGTAATCAGCAAAGCTGAGTACTACATACTAAATCAATAATAATCCTAACATGGTTCTATTAAACGAACAACCCTAACATGGTACTAAATAAAACATAAGCAAGGATAATCAAGATATATTGACTTGAAGACTATGTTTGACTGAACTAGACCTTTGTTTCATTAACCTTATTTTATTTGAAATAGTCAATGGACTGAGTTGTCTACTAGAAACTTCTTCTTCTTCACTAAGGAAGACGAGGTACGGGCGCGACTCCGTAAACCCCAATGACCTGCGATATCGAGGGACTTTTGAATAAAATAGAACCGGTGATCAATCCGGCCCCAGAAAAAGCCATAGGCGACCCATGACCCCAACTCCTGATTGTCCGACACTTTAGACGTGCACAGTCTAAAGCTATTGCTACTCATGTTCACTTTACATGACTTAACTTTTAATACTTGGTTATGACTCATCAAACATAAATATTATATTCAACAAGTAAACACAACTTCTTTTATCTTTGAATTAAGCAAGTGATCACAGAGATGTCACACAAGACTTATTCCAATTAATTCAACCTTCCCTTTAATACTGATCAACCCCTCTATATGGGTATAAGGTTTCAACTTACTAAACAAGGTCCTCGGCCCTTATAAAGTAGTGAAAAGCTAAAAGGGAACAATAAACAATCAATCTGAATCAATATATATAAATAATAATCTAATGTTCCCAACCAACATGTTCGCATCAATCATCCATACCAACATGCTATAATTCTCATAACGAAATATATATGCTTAACATGTCCATCCAACAATATTAAACATGCACTTTCAACATAACCTAGTTCATCAACAATTTCAACATAACCAAGTTCCTTAATCATTTCGACATAACGAAGTTCATGAATCATTTCAATATGGTTTCAACAAATCACACTCATTCCAAGCACACAGGTATGTACGTACCTTGTGTAAACAAACTGATAGGCCACTTTAACGAATTCAAAAGTCACCCACAAAGAATTCTCCGCCTAAAATAATCAAGAAACGTACCCAAATCAATTCCTAATCATTGGCAACCATAACAAAGCATTCTAAATGCATCCTAAACATATTTAGAACATTCCCCAATATCAAAACTTAAACCTTTGATTTCCTAGCATCATAATTATTGAATTAGTGATTGAAATTCGTCGAAAACTCTTTGCAAACATCGTACTTTAAATTTTCAGCAATATAACTAATTTCAAACTACTCCAAAACATAATTAACATTCTTAGAATCATAAAAATAATAGCTTTAATAATGTATAATCATTATATTATGATTTTAGAACATTAAAACCTTAAAAATCCATGCTTTACTAATTAAATTCCTTATTTCAATTCAACTATGTAATCTGAAAATTAAATTATCAATTAAGCATAATGTATAATCTGAAAATCTAATTTAATCATAAAAACTTATAATTTCATTCAATAAACATGAATTGAATTAATAAAACTTCATTAAAACCCTAACTTAAACGTAGTTAATAAATCTGAAAATAATTAAATTAATTTCAACAACATATAATCTGAAAATAATTAAATTAATTTCAACAACATATAATCTGAAATTTCATAACTTAATCATAAAAATCATAAATTTAATTCAATTCAAGGAACATAAATTAAATTAATAAACTTAATTAAAACATTTAAATAACTTAGGGTTTAAGAAAATCAACCAAACTAAAGAGGAGAGGAGAGGCTGGGCGGTGGTGCACGGCGCGGCAGCAAGGGAGGTGGTCGCGGAGAACGGGCGACGCGGCTGGAGGTGGTGACTGCGGTGGGCGCACTTGGTTGTTGCGTGTTCGAGCAAGAAGCACATAAGAGAGTGCGTGTGTGGAGGAGAAAGGAGGGAGGTCGGCTAGGCAGGGCCGCAGCGGCGGTGCAAGTGGTGCGGCGCGCGGTGGTGCTGGTTCAACGGCCAAGAAAACAAGGTGAGGAGGAGCGAAAAACAAGAAAGAAAAGAAAAACTAAAGAGAAGAGGAGGGGGAGAGAGTTACCGGCGGCGACGGAGAGGGAAAACGCCGGCGGTGGAGGCGGCGTGGACAGCTGCAGCAACGTGAAGCAGGGGTGGGTTCACGTGGTTGCTGAATGAGAGAATGAGGGTTTTTGAGGTTTCTTGTTTTTTTTTCTTTTTCACGTGAAGGAGAGGAGGGGATTGAGAGTTTTACATAAATTTGGAATATGGGTAAGGGATGTGGGTTTAACTTATTTTGGGCTTTGCTAATTTGGGCTAGGATTAGAATTAAGTTTGGTATTTGAATTCAACACCGCTTAAGATTGTTTTCTAATTTCAATCGTGTTTTCGTAATTCAAATTCTTTTCAACATCAAATTCTAAAATTATTTTAATTTCATAAACCGTTGAAATATTTAAAAGTATAAAATAAATATTCGTTAATTACATATTTATTTCTAAAAATCGTAAATTATATTTAAATATAATTAACAATACGTTAAAATATATTAATAAAATGTATAAAATTATGGGGGATTACATTTGGCCGAGGAGGCAACCATTCCCTCGCCGCTGAAGCCTTTGGGGGTGATCGTTGAGGACATCACCCTTGAAGTGGAGAGGGAGGAGGAGGATATTCCGATTGCCTCCGCCGAGGTGCATGCTTCTGAGGGGGCTGACGTTGTTGGTTCGGAGGAGGATCGGAAGACTCCTCCGAGGGTGCTCGTGGATCTCACTACTTCAGATGCTGCGGAGGATGTCCCTTCGGCGGCGGAGGGTGCTGAACAACCTTCAGCTTTGGTTTTCTCTGAAGGGGGTGCTTCGGAGGGGCGTGGTACGAAGCGGCGCCGTGAGACCCTGGGTTCCACCTCTACCTCTGTTTTGGAGGGGTTGGTTCATGGTGATCCATGTTCCGAAGTTCCATTGAAGAGGATTCCTCTGGAGGTTCGGGAGACTATGGCCCGTTACGCTCGCCCTGCTGTCTTGGGTGAGGACCCTGCTGCCCATGCGACCTCCATGATTGGACCCGAGGCGGCCCATGAGAACTTGCTGCGCGGGGTTCCGCAGTTTCGCATTCCTGGGGAAGTGTCGAACCATCCTACCAAGATGGCTCAGTACCACCTCAACGAGGTGATTTATACTTTGCTTATTTTTGCTTATTGCTTTTCTCTTTTTTGTTTTTTTTTTTGTCGTCAGCTAAGTTCGTTTCCTCTTTTTAGGTCGCCTATTGGAGCTCTTTATCTGTTGTATGCCAATCTCATGATGAGAGAAGGCTCCAAAGGTTCGAGGCGCTCTATGCTCGGGACATTCCCAACCTTGATCAAAAGTTCAGTTTGGTCGTCTCCGAGCTTGCGAAGGCAAGGGAGGAGGTTGCCGAATTCACCAAGGAAGGGGGGAATGCCCTGATGGAGATTGGAAAGGAGGTTGGCATTCTCGCTTTCCAAGTAGAGGAGGACGCTGAGAGGTACAAGGCCGAGTCGAAGAAGCATGCTGCTGAGAAGGCTGACCTGGAGAGCAAGCTCCAAGGTAAAGACACCACGATTGTCGGTCTTCGGGAGAGCAACACGAAGCTTCAGGCCTCTGTCGACCGAGTTCCTGTTCTCGAGGATGACATTAGGCGTCTGAAGGAGCAGGTTCGTGACCTTGAGCAGAGGGGCTCCAATATGTACACTGTTGAGCAGTGTCAAGACATGTATTGGGAGGGGATCCTCAGCTGTCGCAGGATGTTTGCCAAGAACATGCCTGATTTTAAGTGGGCGGAGAATGTGCCCAAGTGGCTCGCAGCCGAGGACAACCAAGTGGAGTGCCAAGCTGACAGGGATGGCGCTGCCAAAGCTCAGGAGGCAGCTGCTAAGGAGGCGCAAGCTCGGAAGGTTGCTTCGGAAGGTGACACCACTGCTGGTGGTGCTTCCCAAGCTACTCCTCAGGGGCCTGCTGGTGAAGTCCCTTAGGAACTCGGGCAGCCGTCTTCTTCAGAGTCGGTTGGCTCCAGTTGAGGGTCTCCGAACTTGTGCTTAACACTCTCCCCTTTTGCCTCGGTTCTACGTTGTACTTTAATAATTTTTTTTTTCTTTCCTAGTACTTCGGTAGGACGACATTTTGTCTGTTGATGGCTGCCGATTTTAGCTCTTAGGTCATTTTGTTTTCAATTTTTGAGGGCTCCTCGGGCTGTGCCGAGCTTTAGTTGGTATGATTGTACTTGTCCCCCCAAATATTGAATAAAAAATGACTTTGCTGTTTCGTATTTTACCGAAGCATCTGTTTTTGCTTTTGAATCCACCATTTTGCTAAGTTGTGTCCTTGTTTGCGAGCTCTCCCAATCCGTAGATTTTCTAAGACTCGTTTCGAGCTTTGCTTAGGCTCTGCGGGTGGATTTGATAGCTTTAGACTTGTCTTTGATTTCCTTGGAGTTTCGTTTCCGAGCTCCTCAGATTCGAGGGGCTGTTAGGAGGCTACTCTGAGCTTTTTGACACCTGTTGACGTATTTAAAGTCTGCTTCTGAGCTCTTCAGATCCGTGGATCTGTTTTAAGAGTGCTTTTGAGCTTTTTAACGTATGTAGACGTGTTCAGAGTCTGCTTCTGAGCTCTTCAGATCCGTGGATCTGTTGAGTCTGCTTTTGAGCTCTTTTAATGTTTGTAGACATGTTTAGAGTCTGCTTCTGAGCTCTTCAGATCCGTGGATCTGTTGAGTCTGCTTTTGAGCTCTTTTGATGTTTGTAGACATGTTTAGAGTCTGCTTCTGAGCTCTTCAGATCCGTGGATCTGTTGAGTCTGCTTTTGAGCTCTTTTGATGTTTGTAGACATGTTTAGATTCTGCTTCTGAGCTCTTCAGATCCGTAGATCTGTTGAGTCTGCTTTTGAGCTCTTTTGATATTTGTAGACATGTTTAGAGTCTGCTTTTGAGCTCTTCAGATCCGTGGATCTGTTGAGTCTGCTTTTGAGCTCTTTTGATGTCTACTTCCGTTTTTCCGACTTCTTGTGGTTCGGAAACCTGGGCAAGAAATCGCGAGTCTGTTTGTTATGAGTTTCGGGGATCCGTAGATCTGAACCAAACTCTTTATAACTGTTCGAGACTTTTTGCGAACGGAATGTCCCTGGGTACCGCGAATCCGAGGGTTCTGGACGGTACCTTGCGGGTTGTTTCGAATTAGCTATTTCTTGGGCCTTTTGACCCCAGGAAATGGCTACTTCGGGTTGATTTTAGCTTTGGATTGATCAGATCCGAAGTTGCATGTATTCGTATAAAAAAACAGTGATAGAAAAATAAAAAGACATAGGGATATGTTTAATAAAACACATGGTGCCAGTGGCTTTCCTCTTCTCATTAAACGACTTACTTGGAGTACAAAAGGAGGGGTGAGATCATACAAAATATTTCTTGAGAACATCGGCATTCCAATGGTTCTTCAAGATTGTTCCATCTAACTGTTTAAGCATAAAGGTGCCAGTCCTCTTTTCAGAGTGGATGATGTATGGTCCTTCCCATGTTGCCGAGAGTTTCCCGTGGATCTTTTCTTTCTGAACTGCAGCAGCGTTTCTGAGCACTAGGTCGCCGACCTTTAGAGGTCTGGCATTGACTCTTCGATTGTAGTGCTTGCTGACTCTTTGCTGATAGGCTGCGTTGAGAGTTCTGGCTTCGTCCCGAGCCTCATCTAGTAGATCCAAGGATTCGGACAGAAGTTGATTGTTGCTTTTCCCATGGATTCCATCATACTTGTTGTATGCTCGGACCCTTAGGCTTTCTGTTCCGATCTCTACAGGGATGACAGCTTCGGAACCATAAACCAAGTGGAAGGGGGTCTGTCCCGTGGCTTCCTTCTCAGTGGTCCGAAGGGACCAGAGTGTTCCAGGGAGCTCCTCTAGCCATTTACTCTTTTCGTCTTCGACTCTCTTCTTGAGTGCATTGAGGATGAGCTTGTTTGCGGCTTCGGCTTGACCGTTGCTCTAAGGGTGGCACACTGATGAGTAGGCGAGGTGGATACCGAACTGTTTACGCCATCTTTGCAGTGGTGTGTTGTCGAATTGCTTCCCGTGGTCAAAGACCAGTAGCCTCGGTAACCCGAACCTTGTGATGATATTTTGCCAAATGAACTTACGGACCTGTTGCTCCGTGATGGATGAGACTGCCTCGGCTTCAATCCACTTACTGAAGTAGTCGACTCCTACAATCAGCCATTTTTTCTGATTCACAACCGAAGGGAACGGACCGATGATATCCAAACCCCATTGTGCAAATGGTAAGGGGTAGAGTGTTGCTTGCAGGGTTTGGGCTGGCTGGTGGATTGCAGGTGCGAACTTTTGGCATTTCTCACATTTCCTTGTCATCGCTTTTGCTTCGGACACCATGGTGGGCCACCAGAATCCGGCCCTTAGTGCCTTGTGTGCCAGTGCCCTGCCTCCGATGTGATTTCCACATATGCCGAGGTGGATTTCCCTGAGGATATAATCGGCATCGGTTGGGCCTACACACTTCAGCAGTGGGGCTGAGAATGACTTCCTCATGAGCTCTCCGTTGGCGTCAATGATGAACCATTGGTTGAACCTTTTCAGCTTCCTTGCTTGCAGCTTGTCTTCGGGAAGTTCTCCCCTCTCTTTGTACGCAATGACTGCGTCCATCCAGCTCGGTTCTGGGCGCACATTGCACACTGTGGGGGGTGGCATGTCAATGCTTCTTTCTTGGTGTACTTCCACATGGACTGACCTGTTTAGGTCGGTGAGCGTTGAGCTTGCAAGTTTGGATAGTGCATCTGCCTGTGCGTTCTGACCTCGGGGGATGAGTATGACTTTGAAGGATCTTAACTTTGACGTTAAGGATTTGATTTTTGCTAGGTAAGCTGTCATGCTTGGCCATTTGGTCTCATACTCCCCTCGGATCTGGCTGGCTACGAGCTGAGAATCAGTTTTGAGACAAACATGTTCGGCTTCCATAGATAAGCACAACTCTATTCCTACGATTGCGGCCTCATATTCGGCCTCATTGTTGGTTGCTTTGAAACCGAACTTTAGGGCGTACTCTATGCTCTTTCCCACTGGGGGTATCAGTACTACTCCGGCTCCCGAGCCGTTCACAGTGGAAGATCCGTCCGTGTAAACCTCCCATGTCCTTTTGGTTTCATCTAGCATTTCCTGATATGAGCATTCGGCCAAGAAGTCTGCGAGCGCTTGCGCTTTAATGGCCGTCCTTGGTTGATACTTGATCCCGAACTTAGATAGCTCGAAAGCCCATGCAGCCAATCTTCCCGACCTCTCTATTTTGTCTAGCACTTTCTCCAGTGGTTGGTCAGTTAGCACCACTATTTGATGGGAATCGAAATAGGGTCTTAGTTTTCGAGCTTCTACCACCACCGCGTATGCTACTTTCTCAATGAGCGGGTACCGAGTTTCGGCGTCTGTCAGGGTTCGGCTGGTAAAATAGATTGACTGTTGTTTCTTTTCCTCCTCTCGGAGGAGTACTGCGCTTACAGTTCCGGGGCTGACTGCGACGTACAAGTATAGAGTTTCCCCTTCCTTTGGCCTGGCTAGCGTCGGCAGTTGAGCTAAGTGAGCCCTGAGTTGCTGGAATGCGTCTCTTTGCTCTTGTTCCCATGTCAGCTCGGGGTCCACTTTCCTCGGGACGCCTTTCTTTTTGATGGGTTCTGCTTCTCCTCCTGGGAGGGTCTTAGGTTTGAGAGCTTTGAAGAAGGGTGCCCCTTTATCCGAAGCTTTCGATATGAATCTCGACAGTGCGGCTAACCTGCCTGTTAGCCTTTGCACGTCCCTCTTTGTCTTCGGCTCGGGTAAATCCAGCGCAGCTTGGACTTTGTCCGGGTTCGCGTCTATTCCCCTTCCGCTCACCATGAATCCGAGGAATTTCCCTGACTTTACCCTGAAGACACATTTCTTCGGGTTCAATTTCATGTTGTATTTCCTCAGGTTGGCGAAGGTTTCAGCCAAGTCTTTGATGTGATCTTCTTCCTTCACGCTTTTTACTATGGAATCGTCCACATAAACTTCGACGTTCCTTCCCTTTTGATCGGCGAAGACGTGATCAACTAGTCTTTGGTAGGTGGCTCCGGCATTTTTCTATCCGAAGGGCATCATTCTGTAGTTGAACACTCCCGCGCTTGTGATGAAGGCGGTCTTCGCTCTATCGTCGGGGTGCATGAACACTTGGTGGTACCCTGAAAAGGCGTCCATGAAGCTCAGCAATGCATGGCCACTGTTTGAGTCCACTAGCTGATCTATCCTCGGGAGGGGATAGCAATCTTTTGGGCAGGCTCGGTTCAGATCAGTGAAATCGACGCAGATGCGCCATGAGCCATTCGCTTTTTTGACCATGACCACATTGGCCAACCACTTGGGGTACATGCATGGCTCGATGAAGCCTGCCTCTTGTAGCTTCTTCACCTCTTCGGCGATAGCTTTGTTTTTCTCCGAGGAGTAGTTCCTTTTCCTCTGTTTGATTGGCCGAGCTTCGGGACTGACATCCAGCTTGTGACAGATCATCTTCGGATCTATCCCTGGCATGTCAGCCGCCGACCACGCGAAGATGTCTCTGTGATCCCTCAGCAACTGGATCAACTCTATTTGAAGTCCCGAGCCTAGGCCTCTGCCTATTCAGATACTTCTGTCTGACTCATCCTCTAGGGGGATGTCTTCCATTTCTTGGTCTGGTTCGGGGGAAGGGGTCTCTGGTCGAGCATCAACCTCTGCGGGCTTTACCAGACTGCTCGGCTCTGCCTTTCTCCTCTTGTCATCTTTTTCTCCACCTGGGGGAGGGCTCTTCTCATCTTCGTCCTCAGGACTGTCTCCTAGCCTCGGCTTTCGGATGGCTGTGTGACAGGTTGACCTTGCCACCTCTTGGTCGCCTTTTATCCGCTCGGCAAAGCCTGCGTCCGAGACGTACATCATCATCTGATGGTATGTGGATGGGACTGCTTGTATTTTGTGGATCATGGTTCGTCCCATGATGACGTTATACACTGAGTCGCACTCCATCACCAGGAATTCTTCTCGGACGTTTCTCGCCGCCAGGCCTTGGCCGATTGTGACGGGTAGGTTGATCTTTCCTCGGGGAATAGCTGTGGATCCGTTGAATCCGATCAATGGGTAGCTGACCTTGGTCAGTGACTCTTCTCCCTCTTCGAGGATGAGCTGCTCGAAACAGTTCCTGAAGATGATATTGGCGGCGCTCCCTCCGTCGACTAGTACTCTGTGGACATTGTGGTTGTTGAGATCCATTTCAATCACCAACGGGTCGTCATGTTTGTACTGGGTCCCGAGGCAGTCATCAGCAGTGAAGGTCATGTTCGGGGGGGTAGGCTGGTTCTCCCCAACATTGCTGAAGTTGACTCGGTGGGAAAGAGCTCTTAAGTGTTTCTTGTTGGCGTGGCCGGACCTCTGTCCTCCGAACACCACGAGAATTGGTTTCTTCTTTTG
Organism: Spinacia oleracea; assembly: GCF_020520425.1. Classification (NCBI taxonomy): domain Eukaryota; kingdom Viridiplantae; phylum Streptophyta; class Magnoliopsida; order Caryophyllales; family Amaranthaceae; genus Spinacia; species Spinacia oleracea. The sequence goes on along the minus strand of NC_079488.1, from coordinate 7,503,382 downwards.
CCCCTCGGTCTCATGGAATCTTCTCTGGGCTTGCTCTTGTAGCTTTCCAGATGTTGCTTTCTCTTTTTCTTCCCTCTCCGTTCTACGGTCGAGCAAGTACTGCTTTAGGTAGCCTCGGCGGATGAGGTCCTCGATGTTGTCCTTCAGCGAGTTGCATTCCTCAGTGGTATGGCCGAAGTCATCGTGGAACTCACACCACTTGTTCTTGTTCCTACGGAGAGGGTTGGATCTGAGCTTGTCTGGTAGCTTCCACTTTTCATCATCTTTGTGGAGAACGAAAATTTCTCTTCGGGGTATGGCGAGTGGAGTGTAGTTGGTGTATTTGGGTTGAAATTCACCCTTTTTCCCATCCTTCTTTGGGCTCGCCTCCCTCGCACCCACCTTCTCTTTCCCCTTTCTCGAGTTGCCCTCGGGCTTACTTTGATTTTCTTTGTTATCTTTCGGATCCGAGGATCCTCTTAGCCTTGTTGCGGCCTTGTTGAACTCTTCTGTTCTGATGAACGCATCTGCCATTTGGAGCACGTCCGCTATATTAGAGGGGTTTTTCATTGTCAGTTTGTCTCGGAATTTTCCCTCTCGTAGCGCGTGCTTCAAAGCGAAGATTGCCACGTCTGGCTGCAGGTTCGGAATGTTGGTGGATTCCTTCATGAATCTGGCAATGAAGTCTCGCAGGCTCTCATCCGTTTCTTGTTGTATAGAAGTTAGCTCGGCAGTGGTTCGTTCTGGGCGATTGTTGCTCACGAACTGCACACAGAACCTTTTCTTCAGCTTCTTCCAACTTTTGATCGATCCCTTCGGCAACGATCTGAACCATTCTCCTGCAACTCCTGTCAGCGTGGTTGGGAAGTATTTTCACCAACAGGCTTCAGAGTAGGGACTCAGAAACATCTGTTGTTCATAGGAGATGACGTGATCCCTCGGATCCGTAATCCCGCTGTATGTCAAGTGTGTTGGCACCCTCACTTTGGGGATTGTCTCCATGACAATGTCATCCGAGAATGGGGACGATGCTGGAGTCATGATCCTCTTTCCTAGCCTCGCCCTGATACCTTCGCTCTTCGAGTTTCCTCCAAGGGATTGCTTGGGGGCGTGTAGGGGGCTAGGAGTTCGGTCACTTCTCCTTCTCCTTCTCGACTGGCCACTGCCTTCGGGTTGTCTACTGGACCCACAGGGGCTACCCAGCCTGTCATGAACTGAAGGTCGCAGTCTGCTATGGACCGAGCTTCGGATCCGAGTGCGATCACTGGCCCCGCTTTGGAGGGCTTGCGGTGTTGGAGACGGTGTTGCGAACCACTCTGGCTGCTGTGCAGCTCTCTGCTGCGTATCCCACGTGCTCTCTCTCCACCTTAGTCATTAGGTGCGTTCCTGACATTGTGGAGAGATCTTGCCCGGGCCTCACATTGTCCTCGTCAGTCGAGGGCATATTCAGCAATACCTGTCGCCTAGCTCTCCTCGCTTCTCGTCGTGCTGCTGCCTGGGCTTGTTATTTTTCGTTGAAGAGGAAGTTCTGCATGATGGTCATGGCCGCAGCGAGCTCTTCTCGAGAAGGGAGTGGTCTGCTGGTTGTGGCGGTGGCCCTTGTTGGCTGCGATCTCGCCACTGAGTGCAGCTGTTCCCCTCCATCGGATTCTGAATCCGTTTGGACAAGGACATCTTCCACCTGGTTGTCATTGTTGGGAATTTCCATTTTTTACGTGGAAAGTGAAGTGTTTTTCGAAGCTTTCAAGTGTTCCTCCCCACAGACGGCGCCAAATTGTTCCGGTGTTGAAGTGGATGAAACAATGGGCTTCGAATGAAGGCCCTTTTGTGTGTGTTGAAGATCTTGCTAGCTCGAATGTGTCGTGTCCAAATCAACCTGCACAATAAACAAGTTACTAGCCTCGGGGGTGTTTCCGAGGAAAGCCCCTCCGATGCCTAAGTAAGAACAATGCTCGGATTCTAGAGAGAGAAGTTCTCTAGAAGAGTAGTCTTAAGGCGTGAAATGGACGTACCTTGGGGTGTGTGCCTTGGCGGCTTATTTATAGTGTTTTAGTAGTAAATGTGCCCATAGGTCATTTATTACTATTTGGGCCTTGGGCCTTGATTGGTGGCTGGATAGCCTTTTTGGAATGTAGCGCTTGTGGGTTTGATGTTGCTGTATTGAGCCATTGGGCTTTGGACTTAGAGGCCCAATTGGTTTCCAATTGGGAGCCCAAACAGTAGATAATTACCGAGAATAGCAGCACCAGAGAATGCGAGAGGACTGAGGAGGAGGAAGGAGATGCAGATTTTTTTGTTAATTTTTTTTTTTTTGAAAAGTTAAGCAGTCATACTTCATACTCGTATATTACTAGATCGGGTTATTGAGCGGGTCAGGCAGGGTTGTCAAAAGCGGATTGGGTAATAAAAAGGTCAAATTTAGTTAGAGCTGGCAAGTGTGTCGTGTCGGGTCGTGTTCGTATTCATGTCGAATATAAACGGGTTGGAAAAGTCTCAACACTAACCCGACCTATTTAATAAACGTGTCGTGATGTGTTGAACCGTTTAGCTAATCGTGTCATAATCTCTTGACACTAACCCGTTTTTTTCGTGTCCGATTCGTGTCGTGTTGTCGTGTTTGTTCGATAAAGTTGACTTTATTATAAGGTTCGTAACCGAATACATTAAATCATTGGTTGATTTTTCTTAATCGGTTTAAGTCGTGTCAGTTTCGTGTTGAGAATCTCAAAACTAACCCGACCTATTTAGGCTCCGTTCTATTGGACTTATTTTGACTGAACTTATATAATCTAAATTTATCTGAACTTAACTTAACTTATCTGAACTTATCTGAACCTAACTGAACTTATCTGAACTTATTTTCTCTGAAAAAAACTTATTTTGTCTGAAATAAACTTATTTTGTCTGAAATAAACTTATTTTGTCTGAAATAAACTTATTTGTGTGTGAAAATGTTTGGAAAAAACTTATTTTTGCTAAACTTATATTATCTGAACTTATATTATCTGAACTTATCTGAACTTGTTTTGTCTGAAATAAGTCAAAATAAGTCGAACTGAATAGGGCCTTAATTAAACGGGTCGTGTCGTGTTGACATGTTTAATTAAACGGGTTGTAAACCTTGACACTAACCCACTCTTTCGTGTCTGGTTCGTGTCGTGTCAGATTTTTCCAGCTCTAAGTTTAGTGGGTGAATAATGGGCGGGTCAAAGTGGGTCACATGGTAAGTAGCGGGACCATATTGAGCGGGTCAATAAACGAACTAGGGAAAAAAAAGTCGTATGCAAATAATCCGTACAAGTGAATATGAAGATATCGATATTCTTTTTTATATCCTAACTATTTTAGTTTTCAAAATCATTGAGTTATAAGTTTGACCCTATATTGACTCTGTCTAATAAGAGCTCTACCCAATAAGGTCATGTTCTTTATAATTGAACTAAAGTGAACTGAATGTTCCTGAACTAAACTTAACGTAACTTAACTAAATTTATTATTAAAATAAATAATAAATACAAGTAATAAATAATAGTAAATAATAAATAATAAATAAATCTCTATTATATAAGCCAACTCCTGAGGACATTTTGGTAACTTAACTTTTCGTGTCCACTTGCAAAAAGACAATTATACCCTCACCCGTTTAATAGACTCACAAATCAGCCCTGTAATCCTCCTCTCGACTCTCGCCCAAAACTTCTTTCTCTCTCCTCGAACTTCCTCCCTCTGTGAAACCCTAAAACCCGAAGAAGACTTCACAGAGGCTTCGATGGCGGCTCCTGTCTCGGTTATTGCACCATGACTCCAGCACGACTCTGCAAATACGGAAGGGTGTCGGCGGGTGGTCATCTTCGGGGACCTGGCCGGGGGATCTGGCTATTTGATTTGCGAGGGGAGGTTGACGAAGCGCTTTTGTCGCCTAAGATTTCCCCCTCTCTCTCCTCTCCCACGTCAACGGTAATTCATTTCTGCTATTTTATATTATCAATTTGAATCCTGCATTAAACCCGTTGAATTTCTAATTGCTATTCTACAAATTGAAAATTTGAACTTGATTAATGGTAGGAGATGGTAAATTGGTAAAAGTAGATGCTGCTTATTATTTTAAGAACTTGATTCAACGAAATGTTTATGGCGAAGGTCGATCTGATTCTTTTTGTCAGGAATTTAAGGAGATGCTATCGGAAACTGGGTTTGGTATTGATCCTATTGAATTGAATTGTTTGATATATTTTTTCTCTGGGAAATTTGGGTATGTTCTTATTTCGGAGTTGTTTGTGGGTGATGGGTTTTCTTTTAATTTGGAGATAGATGTAGAGCTCAAAACCCTAACAGAGGAATTTCTAGAGATTTGGGGAATTTTTTTTCCTGTTTTCATAATTATTAGGATTTTTAATTAGGTGTTGATAATTTATTTTAGTTTGTGATTATTTTCAGGCATGAGAGTCTGCCATGGAAATTCCGCGACCTTCTACATGGAAATCGAAGCCTTCCAAACACAAAATTGGTGAATTACTTTGATTATTCTTGAAAAAATTCATTTCAATTATCTTTTTCTGAATTGAGTTATGTGGTTTCTGAAGTGAGGTATTTGGGTTAATTGATTGTTCAGCTTTTATTCTTCTGGTTTGGAGTTGGTGATTGCTGCAACTCTTGCAAGGTCAGTAACATTTTTTTTTTGTTTTATAATTTGATTTTAAAAGGAAATTAATTCTAGGGTTTTTTCTTTCAATTTTTAATTGGTGATAAATTTGGTTGCAATTGATAAATTGTTCAAATTGTATTTGATTATGATTTTCCGGTGTAATATGGACAGGAAGGGGTAGTTTTTGCGCTGTCCATATTTATTTTCTGGAATATTTGATTATGATTTTCCGGTGTAATATGGACATGATTGTTTCTGGAATTTTTGATCTGATAATTCAATCTCTATTTATTTTCAAGAGGTATGTATGCCGGTTGCACCAGTACTTTCAGCTTAATTTATCACATTTGATATGTCAGTGTAACTGCATACCAGATCAAGAATGATGCCTTAGAAACCGGTGAACTCGATTACATTAATGAAGGTACACATTAATACAGCAGCTCCATATGTTCCAACTCAATGGTACGCTTTCAAATAGCAGGGAATTTCCTTGGCCTTCCTGCATTTACTGTCCCGGTGAGAATACAATTCTTTTACCTTTTGCATTACTTATGTAAGTGAAAATGCGGTTAATCCTGTCACTCTTCCCTGAACAAATTCAATTACTTTTGTAGATTGGATATGATGAAGCAGGGTTGCCTATTGGTCTACAATTTATCGGAAAACCTTCGGCTGAAGCAACATTCATTCACATAGCTTCTGCAGTCTAGGTAAACCTTCCTGTTTTCAAGAACCCGTCTTGAAAAACTGTTACGATCTTGCCATGATTTTACCAAAATAACTCTCATAATTGTCTCCTTCCAAATTTATCTCTTTGATTGCATGTATTATGTTTCTTTTATGGGATGATTTTGTGATTTAGAAATTCTGATATCGTTTCGAACTGGGATTTAAGAGGGTTAAGCAGGGTCCTCTGCCTAAAATTTTGGGTATAAAACCAAAATAAATGATTGATCCTTCAATTATCAACTCCTACAAGTTGGTGGTACCTAATGGTTGTGTTCATGTGAAAGAATTCAGCTTTATAAACACGAAAACTGATGTGATGAATTGGTCATATTCTAATCCAGTATTGTGCGTGGATGGATCAACCACAAGCAGCAAACAGATAGTGATGCAGAATTCAATGTCAGGGATTTTGAGTTTCAGTGAAGATGCTAGCACTAAATGTGCTTCTTCTGCCAGGAACTTTTGTTCTTTTATGGTTATGTGATTTGATTTACTGTTTGAACCCTCCTTTTGGAAAAAATCTTCCTGAAATTCCCAATTTATTGTCCTAATTTTTGTTGTTGTTTGATTGCTGTGTTTATAATGCAAAATTTCCATTTTAGTAACTTGATGGTTTTAGTCTAGCTGATTTTGATTTTTCAAGATTGAATATATTTACATTTCGCAAAATTTGGTTTTTAACCTAGGAATTTCCTTAGTACGGAGTATAGGATTTGTATTTATGATTTGGGGTGTTTTGGATGTAATTTGTGGTTGTTTTGTAGGATTAGGTTTTCCTCATTTTATGATTTATTTTTTTCACTTTTGGTTATTTTTAATATTTTGAGCTGCCCAATTATTTAACTGTTAACAAAAAATTTTGGTATTTTTTTGTTGTTGTCTTCAATTGTGTGCTCTTGGTTGATATTGTCATTGTCTAGAACTCTAGAAGTGATTAGAAGATGTTGACTCAAATTTTATGTGAAAGTTGTGTGTCAGTGACCATTCTGGATAATTAGGTTGAGATTATTGTGAAATGATGTTTCTTAATTTGAATCCAGACTTAATAATCATAGACATCCAAGACTTATGATAATATTTTTCTGTATTTTGAGGAAATCAGAACTGTTTCCTCATGTTGCATCGTCGTTCTCCAGTCTGTTTCCTTTGCCATCTCAGAATACTAATCACGTGTTTGTCTATTCCAGGCAAGATATTTGAGGTCGGCTCTACAGGAATCAGTAGCTTGGGAGGTCACAGCCATAAACAAACGAACTGAATGCATTAACAGGAGAATGTATTAGCTAAGCAACCTATGCAGAACTTCATTGAGCTAATCTCATGTTTACTCAAATTTCTAGCCCAAAAGCCACAAACTCCTGCTGCTCACTCTATATTAAAGAATTTTTGCTGCTGCTGCTGCCGAATTGTTGTTGCTGATGCTGATGCTGCTTCTGTACTCTACAAGATCAACAAGAAAGCAGGCAATTCTAGTTCAACTTGCATCAAGAACTCAGGAAGCATGCATTAGGCTTGGCTTTGAAAAAAGTTGTAGAAAGAAGTTCATAAATGGGGTTAATGAAACAAAATGGAGTAACTCTTAGGTACATGATGGAATTTTTGAATTTATATTTTGGTACCAAGAATTAGATTCTGTCGTGTTAAGGCATGATTACTCTATTTCACAATTTAGATGTATAATCGTATAGTATAATGTTAATTTTTTTAAATACAAACTTTGTGAACATTTTTTTTAATCTAATATTTATATTTAGTGGTTGTAATACAATTTTAAGTTTTTATATAATTTCGCACGCATCGCGTGCATAAAATACTAGTACAATAGGAAGTAAGTCCCATCACCCCTATTGTTTGCCTCATGAAGCAATGTACTTTGTTAAGAAATGGGTGAATGAAATTGATAAAAGGACAAAAGTGGAGGGCCAAATGTATTTTATATAAGAGTAAAGTTGTTGTCACATGAACACTATTGGGACAGATTAAAATTAACAAATGAAGCAAACAAATATGGACACAAGGAGTATATAATTTACATTAACTTGACAACCTTTCAAAGCTTGTTTATTAAGCTCGAAAACCCAACTCGAGCTAAACGAGCGAACTCGAGACCGAGACAATGAGATGCTTAATGAACAAAGCTTAAACAACAAATTACAAAGCTCGAACAATTATGTCTTGTTCTCTTCACATCACATGGTGAAATTTATCTAGCTTATGGTCTGTTTTGGTCTAATAGTTTCTCGTAAGTGTTTTTTGATTTTTCTGATATGATATAATCTGATCTGTTTGAATTTTTTGATCTCATCTAATAAGTAATAAGAATAGGACAAAGAGAAGAGGGTATTAAATCCTTATCAAACTTAGCTAGAACAATATAAAACTTGTATCGTAATATCTAGACTAGATATGATAATATCTAGAAATAACTCTTCCTAAAAGTCTTCAAGAAGCTATAAAGAGCAACATTGCCAACATCTACATTGAAGGAGATAGTCTCCTTGTTATTAATGCTGTTAAAGGTGCTTGGAAAGTCTTGTGGAAGCTTGCACATCCACAGAGAAGCCAACAAAGAAACAGAATGGATAGCAAATATTAGTAACTTAATTTCAGATTGTATGTATATTTAGGATAATAGTAATATAAACTTAACTGCGATTGTAAATGATGATTACTTAAAATATGGGCACAAATTAACAAATTTTCCTAAACAAGTCTATATTTAGTCAAATTCAACCCTAAAATGAATTGTAATTCAAACTAAAATCATATTAAACACAATAATAGTAAACAACAACTTGTTTACTATACTTAAAATTCCTCATAATTTCATTTTATTACTATAAAAATAGTGATTTTCAATCGGTCGGGGTCGAAGACGGGTTCGATCGGATTTTGACCCATTACTTTTCGGGTTATTCGGGTTCGGATAAAATCAGATTACGGATCACAAATATTTTCGAGTCGATTTTTGACAGGTCTACCTAGGTTCCTTTACTCTTACCTTCAAAATAAAATAAAATAAAAAACAATTAATTTGAGGGGACCCACAGTAAAAAATGAAAAAAAACTGAAAGGACGAAAAATAATTGTAGATTCACCAAATAGTCAATAAATAATTAGAAACAGCCAAAAGAGCAACGACGTACAGACGTGGACGCCATTAATAACTGTCGAAAAAACTAGATTTCCAAAATTCCCCCCAAATTTTTTATCCACGTTGGAAAATCCAATCTTCCATTTGTTTCAACCTTTTTTTCTCTTTTTTTATTTTTCATCATTGCTCTCTCTATAAAAACAGAAACAAAATCCTCTCAATTTCCTTCTGTTTCATTTTCTCTCTCCTCTGTAAAGAGAAAAGAAAAACCCCCAATTTTGATTTGAATTATTCCCATTCCGTTTCTTCAATTTCTTCCAATCTAGGGTTTTATTTTGCTGATTCGATCAAACAATGAATAATTCCAGAAGAAATGCTTTGCCACCTTCTCTCGTCGCTAATCTTCAGCAAGTTTTGACATCCAGGAAACATGTTGACGAAGAAGTTGAACAACAACAACAACAACAACAACAACAACCTTCCGAGTCCGGCAACGAGTTGACTCAGTCCACTGAACAGAATCAACGAGAAAGCGAACAAGAGGAAGTTCCGTGTTCTTCTACTTTTCCTGTCGGTGGTGATGATGAGGTTGAGTTTGATTCCGAAGAAATGAGCTCGAAACCGGTGATTTTGGTCACTAATGGCGACGGAATTGAGTCGCCTGGTCTTGTTTCTCTTGTTGATGCGTTTGTTCGTGATGGTCGCTTTGATGTTCACGTTTGTGCTCCTCAATTGTTAGTTCTATTTGAATCCTATTTTCTTTTCTGTTTTAATATAATTTTTTTTGGTGATTTTTGAGTACTTTATTTATTTATTTTTGTTAATTAATGATGGAATGGTTTGGTTTGCAGTGATAAATCTGCATCAGGTCATTCGTTGACGGTTCGCGAGTCGGTTGAGGTTACTTCTGCAGAAATGAGTGGCGCCACCGCTTTTGAAGTTTCCGGTAATCGTTGTATTTTTGTATGAACATTTGATTATTTGTGGAACTGTTGAAGAAATATATTTTAGTTATTGATTTTTTGTTAAATGTGCTGAACTTGAGCAAATGCTATGTCAAAAAGGGATTAATTAATTATGATTGATAATCCTAATTAGCTTTTGTTTACATTTGTTGTAGTTTATTAATGAGACTTTTGATGTTTACCTGCTTGTCAGTGGTGATGATATTTTTGACTATTGGAAATAAACTTTTAGCCTTTTTGTTGTGGATACCCTTTTCGTTTAAACTTTTAAGGTGCCTGATTTCCTCGTATGTTGTTGAGCTGATATATTTTGACATAATATCTTTGTGGATGATTCGGCTTAATGAACCTGTTGTGTTTATATGATACTTTTGAATTTAATCTCGTGTCGATTGGGTTTGTAAACTAGAGCCTGAGTCTTTTGCTTTAAACTTTGATCAGGTACACCTGCAGATTGTGTGTCATTAGCTTTATCTCAGGCATTGTTTTCTTGGTCAAAGCCTTTAATGGTATGTTTTCTAAAGAGTTGTGCACTTGATTTGATAATGGATTTTCTCATGTTAATGATATCTTAATGGAACTTTTAGGTATTAAGTGGAATCAATAGGGGATCAAGCTGTGGTCAAAACATGTAAGTATTTGTTGGATCCTTATCCAACATATTTCTGTGATTTTCCTTGGTTAATTTATTTTGCAGCGTACCATCAGGTCATTGAAATAAGATTTCCTTTAACATTTTTCTCTCCCGGCTTTGTCTGTCTTGTGTTCCGTATTTTCTCATCTGGTGGTCTTTCATATGCATGGTTAGGCTATATTCAGGGGCTATTGCTGGATCAAGAGAGGCGTTGATACATGGTGTACCATCGATTTGTATATCATTGGACTGGTATTAATCTTTCTTGTTGCTTTCTTTTATTTGGCAGTCTTCCTTTATTCGTTAATTCAAAATCAATTGTGATGCAGGAAAAAAGATGTAAGCTCTGACAATGATTTCAAGGATGCTGTTGAAATTTGCCTGCCGTTGCTTAATGCAACAATAAGAGACATTGAGAATGGCAGTTTCCCAAAAGGCTGCTTTCTTAATGTAGAAGTTCCAGTTTCTCCTTCCTCGAACAAGGTTTGTTGGTTTGGTATTTCTATACCACTCTTCTTTCTCCATTTTAGTGTTCTGTAACACTGGTGTAATTTAGATATTGACATTGCTGCCATGCATTGATGAAATTTAAGATTCCTCTTTTCGTCTTGTGATATTTGGATGGACTTCTAATTTCATTCCAGGCGTGAAAAGTTAACTCGTCTCAAGTGTCTTATATTTTTACGAGAGAAAGATTTGGGTTCAGAATAAATTAAATGTAACTAGCATATTTTTATCCCTTTGTTACTAGCCAGGTGTAGACCGTAGGAATTAAGATAAGTGTGGTTACTAGCTCTTTGTCTTCAGTTCTCCCACAACATGTAGAGTTTATCCTTTTGGGTAACTTCTTTTACTGGATTGTTCTTTTTAAGTTGTTATTTTACGTCCTGCAGTATTAAAGATACTAAAACATGGATGACAATCTGCTAAGTTTTGCAAATGTATGCCATTCCAGTAGATATGGTAGTTAATACTAACAAGATGTGTCCAAATCCCTTATGTATGATGGATGGATAGATGGATGGCTGGAAATAGCATCCACACGCGAATTGGGAGGGAATAGTTAAGTGCAAAATCATGTAGGACTCCCTTGCTTTCCTTGTTCTCGCTTTTCCCAACAGCCTCAACTCCCTACTCGAATTGTCGAAATTGGTTTTTTTGCTTACATTTTGACTATTAATAATCAAAGGGAATGGGAATAAGAGGATATCATTCCCTTTGTTATTGTTTGTTATGCCTATTTCTTCATTCCCTTAACCCTTTTTCATTATTGAGTTCACCCCAAAACCTTCTACACTCATTCCCCACCCCCCCCCCCCCCCTCACTTTCCCATTCCTTTCCCCACTTCACTTCCCCACCCACTCTCTCCCTCCTCTAAGTCTCTACCGCCGCCGCAACCAGACCGTTCACCGCCAACCCACAACCAGACCACTACCATCTCTATCGCTGCCGCCAGACCGTTCACCGCCACCAGTGTCCACCGCCGTCAGACCATCCATCGGTGCGTGCAAAACCTTCCACAACCACTTCGGCTTCCTAGTCCGGAAGATCCACCACCTACCACCTCCGTCCATAGTCGCTCGAGCTTCACCCATTAATAGCGCCGCCGGAGTATGTTTGTGGTATGGAAGTTTGGAATTTCTGGGATTGTAACACTTCAATTTCTTTTGAAATTTATGCCGTACATTTCCCCCTTTGTTCAAGCACTAGCATCTTGAGGTTACAATTTCTTATATATTGACATTACCTGGGTTGTCGATTATGGTGAGCAATTACTATGACTGAAAATTATGATAGCAATAACTACTCTGTGAAATACTTCATTTTTGGGTATATGGACAGCATCTTTGTGTTGTTGGAGAAGAAGATAACCCAAACAATATTCTAAATCAAAGGGATTCATTCCCATTCTCTTTCTTTCCCTTTGTTGATTCCATTCCCTTTACCCTCTGCGAACCAAACGCCCCCTTAAATGTTCTATTGAATTACAAGTGAAATTAGGGTTACTCTGTACTAAGTTTGGTTTAAAAAGTGATTTTTATAGAATTATCTTTTGAAAATGTCTACCGATATAGAAAGATTTAGATAATTGTCAAATTTAACTAAAACGTTCCAGCTTTTGCAATGCCATTGGGAATACTATGCTGGTTTGGACGGTGCCTCTTATTTTTTCTTTTTTCTTTTATGTTAAGTTTTGTTCTTCTAATTTGTTTCAATCACAGCATGGTGCGACTTTGTAATTGTGAATTGTAGTTTCTACTCAAACCAATACCTTGATGTCTGTTCTATTACTTTGCCATTTCAGCGTCCAAGAAAAAGCATCACTAATGTCACCTGTATATCAGATCTGAGTTTATTGATTGATATCTAGTGGCTAGATTATAGCTTTTGCCCCAGTGTTGCATGTCATTTAGGGTAGGGTGTCTTTTATTTGGGAAAATTCAAAGCCACCTCACTTCATATAAATCTTGAAGCAGCGTATATCTTTTGTATCCCTCATCTTGTGATCAGACTTTCGACCCTGTCACCAAGTAAAACAGATCATCTATCTCGATTCTTTTATTTGGGCTGCCAAGGTAGTATAATCAGGAGGGAGCAAGAGTGTTAGACACATGTCGGGGCACAAAATTTGCATGAAATCAGTATCTAATTTCACGGGGCACAAACTTGGCATGAAAATTTCAAAAGTATTATTGTTTATCACATCGGTGTGGACCTGTAGTTTAAACACTGTTACAATTTGTAGTATTTAAGCCATATACTTTGTACGTATTGAAGTTGTGTTCATGTAAAATACAGTCTTGCTACGACTGAAACTATATTGATTAGTTTGTTTGCTTTTCTTGGCAGGGTTTTAGATTGACAAGGCAGAGCTTGTGGAGATCTAGTCTATCTTGGCGAGCCATATCATCGTACAAACATCCGTCTGCTATGAATATAATGGCCAGTCAGCAAAGCCTTGGTATTCAGCTTGCTCAGCTGGGGCGAGATGCCTCTGCCGCTGTGAGTACTGTTTTCTGAGATATTGCTTCGTTGCACATTGTTATCTATTACATTATACTAAAAAATTCCCGCCAAAACTCTTTTTTCATTTTTTTATTCACTTATTTGTTTCAATAACTTTTTATGGGAAAGATTCACTATATTTGACTAAAATTTTATTAGTCTTGAAAATTTGTCAAAATCTTTTGTACTCCATACTACTTTATTTTCAAACAATTCTTTGTTACTCAATTTTTTTTTTTTAAAAATGATCAAATTATAATTTTATAATATCCGTGCTTGCACGAAACCTAATCTAGTGATGTTTAAACGTGAGTCCAATTATGGTAAATGTTACTTGTTTTCCAGGGTGCAGCACGCCGGCTGAATACAAATAGAAAGACTGTTGAGGTTGAATCCGTCGGGGTTGCAGGCAAACCAAAGACCAACCAAACAATTAGAAAACATTACCGCCTTGAGGTATGTTAATTGAAACTGTGTATTGTCTTCTTCAGCAAAAAGCTGTCCCATTACCCGGTTCTTGTTGCTCTTTTGCGCGCTTCTTACTCATTTTTGTCAACACTTTCTTTGCCTAATCTGCAGTTCTTGGACGAGGAGAAGGAAGATGCAGATGATGAATTAGATTTTAAAGCACTACAAAATGGATTTGTGAGTATATAATCCTCTTTGTTAATGATACTCTACACCACCTTTGATTTATTTGACAAAAAGATTTTGCATGCACAAGCTTTTACCTAGTTTTTTTGTAACTTTTACCTAGATTTTTGTAACTTTTAATATGTTTTGAATAACTTTTATATTATATATATATAAAAAAAAACTGATAGATAACATTTTAAAGGGTTAAATAATTAATTTTATACATCTTTAGTGATTTGAAGAAATAATTTTTATTAAAATGCAAAATTTTATCACTAAAAAATACGAAGTAGATAACTTTTAAGCATTTTTAGTTAACTTTTAAGATTTTGTGTTTACCCGATGAACATTGTGTATTTTGGATGGCAGGTTTCTGTTACGCCACTAGCTTTGTCTTCAGACCTTCATACGGAGATTCATTTATCCGTCTCAAATTGGCTATCGTCAGTCCTCGCAGAGGAACGATAATATTTCCTTTACTCAGTACCAGGGGAAGTATTTTTTATCGCACTTGCAGACGGGCTGTCAACATGGGTTTGTGCCTGTTTTCTTTTGCCTCCATTGATTTGAAGAAAGCACATATATTATTTGTTCATGTGCTGATCGACTTAAATAGTTTGGCGTGACTGCGTGAGTAATCTCTCTTTCTTTGGTAGGTATTTGAACTTTTTTGTCAACTGCGTTTTTACTCGTAAAAAACGATTTTATGAATTCTTTGTTGTACAGAGGTCCGTTGGACCTTTCTTCATATGGTTAAAAAAGAAGTAAAGAACAACTATAAATGGGAAATGTACGTCGATTCTTAACTTGTTTGTGTAATGTGGTTGTAAACTTGTAATGGTGCACCAGATCTGTGTTTGTGAATAGTAGTAATTACCTTGATTTGTGGAGTTTGTAACAGGGATTACCTGTAAATTTTGCAGCGACAAAAGACGTTACTATGTTTTTTGGGGTGATTTGTAACTTACCATACATTAAGTTACCAGTTTGTGCCTTCCATTTTCTGTTTTGATTGACATCGCACCTTATGTGTGTATAAGGTTCGTTTAGTTCACCTTATTTCTCCTGATCTGATTGAATTTATTTTTTCTCTTATTTGATTTTGAAATAATAAGGTGAACTAAATAGGGCTTAAATAAATGTCCCCGGTTATTTTTTGACTCGATAACGGATAGAAAAGTTGAGACGGCCGTTGATTTACGTAACCGGAAAAATGGGAGGTTGCATAGACATGTAACTGCTTGTGAGTGTTAAAACTCATTTGCTCATTGTCATGATGGGCCGTTCACTTCGTTCCCTCCGTGTGGGCCTATATATATGGACCTCCTTGCCCATGTTCATGTTCATGTGCATTATTTCTAATCGCTAACTGCTGTACCCGGGTACAGCCAGCTCTGGCTGTACCCCCCAAAAACGACGCGCTCATATTGTTTGTTCATTCTTGTCGACTGTTTGTTCTTTTTTATTGTACTGTTTGTTCATTCTTATTGTACTGTTTGTTCATTGTTATTGTACTGTTTGTTCTTTCTTGTTGTAATGTTTGTTCTTTCATGTTATTTTTAAAATTCATCATCAAATTTTCATAATTGTTGTATTTTTTGTTCTTTCTTCTGGAATTTTATGTTCTTTTTTATATTGTTTGTTCTTTCTTGTTTATTTGTTTGTTTATAATAATCATATGGTTAATGTTCATAATTAAACTCTTCATTAATCTTTTATTCTTTCTTTTTGTATTGTTTGTTCTTTCATGTTGGCTTTAAAATTCATCATAAAATTGTTCATAATTGTTGTATTGTTTGTTCTTTTTTCTGGAATTTTATGTTCTTTTTTATATTGTTTGTTCTTTTTTGTTGAATTATTTGTTCTTTCTTGTTTATTGGTTTGTTCATAATAATTATCTGCTTTATTGTTTGTTCTTTCTTGTTGTATTGTTTGTTCTTTCATGTTGGCTTTAAAATTCATCATAAAATTGTTCATAGTTGTTGTATTGTTTGTTCTTTTTTATGGAATTTTATGTTCTTTTTTATATTGTTTGTTCTTTTTTGTTGAATTATTTGTTCTTTCTTGTTTATTTGTTTGTTCACAATAAATATATGGTTAATGTTCATAATGAAATTGTTCACTTCATTGGTCTTTTATGTTTTTACAAGCGCCTATATTGTTTATTTCCATATAAATAAATAAATGTTCATTTCCCTAATAGTAAATGTTCATTCCAAATAAATAAATAAATGTTCATTTACGAAATAGTAAATGTTCATTTTTGTAGTTTATTTCCAAATAAATAAATAAATGTTCATTTCCGAAATAGTAAATGTTCATTCCAAATAAATAAATAAATGTTCATTTCCGAAATAGTAAATATTCATTTTTGTACCAGTATTTGTTCTTTCTTGTTGTATTGTTTGTTCTTTCATGTTGGCTTTAAAATTCATCATAAAGTTGTTCATAATTGTTGTATTGGTTGTTCTTTTTTCTGGAATTTTATGCTCTTTTTTATATTGTTTGTTCTTTTTTGTTGAATTATTTGTTCTTTCTTGTTTATTTATTTTGTTCACAATAAATATATGGTTAATGTTCATAATGAAATGGTTCATTTCATTGGTCTTTTATGTTTTTACAAGCGCCTATATTGTTTATTTCTAAATAAATAAATAAATGTTCATTTCCAAAATAGTAAATGTTCATTCCAAATAAATTATTAATGTTCACTTCCGAAATAGTAAATGTTCATTTTTGTAGTTTATTTCCAAATAAATAAATAAATGTTCATTTTCAAAATAGTAAATGTTCATTTCAAATAAATAAATAAATGTTCATTTCCGAAATAGTAAATGTTCATTTTTGTACCAGTATATTAATGTTCATTTTAAATAACACAAAACGACATCGTTTTGGATAGGGGTACAGCCAGCTTTGGATGTACCCGGGTGTAGCCAAAAATTTGCGCATTATTTCTACGTCGGTCCTTAGTAGACCTGTTTAATGGGCCGGGTTAAGGACAGGCCTGGGCCGGACCAAAATTAAACGGGCTAGGCTGAGCCTATCTTTCAATATTTCCGGGCCGGGCTGGATACTCCTTAGGCCTTACCGGTCCATATAATTTGTCTGGATTATACTCTATGTATAATATATCTGGCAATGTCTACACCCTCTGTCTAATTTTAATTTTGTTTTGAGTTCGTTCACCCTTCACAGTGTGGTCTATAAGTTACTCCTTTTTCCCCTATTTGTTGACCCTATTTGTCATTTTAGTTCATCCCAAAAAATTGCACATTTACTACAAATGTTTATAGGACCACAACTTTAGTTTGACATAGAATATATTTGGCGAATCACTTTTGTCTCTTCTTAACTCCATTCACCCATTTCTTAATATAATACATTTGGTTCATGGGGAAATAATAAGGGACAGAGAGAGCACTTCCTAAGTAAGTACTTTGTATTTCCTCCATTCCACAATAGATGCATCTTTTCTCATTTGTGCACTATTCAAACTTTGACAACCTTTATTTCACTGTTGTATAAGAAAAAACATAGTCAAGCGAGATCTTGTTAAATTCGTATTAATGCAAAGATTCCAAATATCAACTTTTTATAATTTTTACTTATACGCATTTAGAGATATTAATGTTCAAATAAGCGCGTTGGCATACGTGCAATGAGAAATGATGCATCTATTGTGGAACAGAGGAAATATATTGTAAAAACAGTAAAAGTGTAGTCCAATCGATATCAATATCAGTTATCCAGGTCTGTAAATGTGGTCATCGGTTGGTTACAAGCCAAGTATAACCGATTCGGGTATAATGGATAATGTTTTGTGCGGGTTCATTGTGCTCATGCAGAAAGAATGTGTGAGATTTTTTCCAATCACTTCAATTTATGTCAGTTGACAATAGAATTGGGTCGATTTTTGACATCCCTACCATTATCCAAGCGGCTAAAACTAAATCCACGTACAATGGAAAATCAATTCCATCCTAATGAGACATTGAAACCCCTTTGGCCCTTTCACCTAATGAGACATTGAAATCATAGTACACCCATAATCAAACAAATTGCAACCCATTTTTTAATTTTCTATGTTTTGAAAAAAGAACACCGAAAATCTTCATACTGTATTTATTTATTTATTAAAAAAAAGGAAAAAGTAATCCAAAATCACACCGTAAAATTACTACAAATGGCAAGTCTACACCACTCCAAATATGTTAAGTGGACACTTCATACTATCTTCTTTTCCCCTTTTTTCCCACCTCCACTGTCCTTTTTTAGACACCCCCATACCCTCTTCACACTCAAATCCCCTGAAAATTTAAAACAAAAATCCAAATTCCTCAAAACCCCATTTCTCTTTGCAACTTCCCCAAGTTTTTCCAACTTTTTTGTTGTTAATTATGGACACCAAAAACGAGTTTTCACTCAGGCTGCAACTCGGCGGTCGAAGCCGTGGCGGTGGCGGTGGCTGTGGCGTTTGCTGCGGCGGCCGTGATGTTAATGTTGTGAGAGTGAAAGAAGAAGAAGAAGGATGTGAAGATGAAGAAGTTATGGAGGTGCCAAAACCAATGATGAGTTTACATGAAATTGGACCACCCCCTTTTCTGAATAAGACTTTTGAGATGGTTGATGACCCGGAAATTGACCCGATTATTTCATGGGGTGAAACTTTTACAACTTTTATTATTTGGGATGAAACTAAATTTACAACTCATTTGCTTCCCAAGAATTTTAAACACTCTAATTTCTCCAGCTTTGTTCGTCAACTTAACACCTATGTAAGTAATATTAATTCATCTCCACTATTTTTTTTTGGCTTGAAATTAATTTTAGTAGGGACATGTGTTGTTGTTAGTTATTAATGAGGTATTGAACTAGTGGTTAAGACTGAGGTTCTTGACACGATAAGTTTTTGAGTGCCCATTTGTAATTTATTGCCTAAATTTAAGAAGCATATAATGGTTCTAATATTCTAATAGTTCATGTGTTATTTTTTTATATTTTTTTATATTTTTAGGGGAAAATGGTTCATGTGCTTAATAAACTCATTTAACTATATGGGGTTTTGACCATGTGGGTATTTTTGTTTTATTTTAATTTGGGTTATTACTTGTTTGTTTGGATTGTTCTATGTTCCTTAAAATTTAGGGATTCTTTTAGTGGGGTTTTTATGTTGCTTATTTAAGCCAAGTTTAACTGTGTTAATATTTCTTACATGAACTGGTCTTATTGGGTCGGAACCCCTGTTTGTGGTAATAGGTATTTTTTTGATGAATTTGATGATTAGTTAGATGGACTATCAAATTAGACTAGTCATAGTTAGAAAAACTTTGATTGTTACTCCATTGGTTGTCCAATTAGTGGAATTGATTCAATCACATGGTCATCACATGGTCACGACCATGTGAGTAGAAAATTTATGTCCAAAGTGTCTTGTGTTTAAAATGGACGCACGTGACTCGTAAGAGTGTTGATTAATTTGGTATTGATGCTATTTAGTGTATTATTGACATACCAATACCTACTAATTAGTACTAATAAGAGTGACCTGCGACTGCGTTATTACGTTATTGATATTGACATACTCTCTATTAGTATTAGAAAAAGGTTGTATTGGGTGACTTGTGTCCAATTTGGTCACACGCCACTTGACCGTGTGAGTATGTTAACCGTTTATTAGGATTTAATCCATTTCATTGATAATATATATAATGTATACTTGCTAATTGGTATAGGGATTCAGAAAAGTGACAACATCAGAACAATCAACACTCCATCCTGATAGATGTGAGTATGAACATCCAGGATTTCAAAAGGGCAAGAAGTATTTGCTAAAAACCATCAAACGACGAGTCCATGATCACAGTACAATTAGCAACGATGCTAGATTATTGCTGCACAAAAAAGAGGCTGAAATACAGAATCTTAAGAAAGAACAGGAGATCCTGAAAGCTGAGATATCTGATCTGAAACAACAGCAACACAACTCGGATACGTGTTTGTCTGCGATGGTAGACCGTGTGAAGTCTGTAGAATGGAAGCAAAGGGAGTTTCTTATGCTACTTGCCAATGCAATGAAAAGGACTAACTCATTTCAGCAGATGCTACAAACTTACAGGCAGAAGAAAGTTCTGGTTGGTGGTGGTTGTGGTGGTGGTAGTGGTGGTGGTGGTGAAGTATTTAAGAAACGTCGTTTGGCCTCGAGTGGAAGTTTTGTGGACTCTTTTCTAGCAAAGGGTATCACCCAAAATGCTGATAATTCTGATCAATGCTATAAGCCAGATATGTCTGCTACTGTTAGGGGTGAGCATGGGCCTGACAACCGAACCGGTAGCGTTATCGGATCAGGTAATTGATAACCAATAATGCTAAATTGATATCTATGAACTTAATCTTTAAGTTCGGGTACCTGAATCAAACTTTCGGATCGGATACCGGGTACCTGTTATGATCTATGTTACTCGGACTTTTCATTTTACCACAAGTTGTCAGATCTTCAACACTCGGACATGGGTATGGACACCAGACACTTCATTTTGGACAAAACTCATGAATGTTTTCCCCAAAATAGCCGAGCCGGACACTTGGACGTGTATCTGTGTCCGACATGCGTACCAGAGTCCGAGTAACATAGGTTATGATATTCAGTTGGGAAAAATAGACTTTATGACTAAATTATTATAATATCATTCAACACTATATACCAAAATGCTGATTCTGATCAATGCTATAATCCAGATATGTCTGCTGCTACTGCTGCTGCTGCTCATCAGTCTGAAGCAAACTTGTTTTTTGACCAGAAATCAAACTTGACATCAGAGACTAACAGCAGTCCAGACTTTTCTTCTGGCAGCTGCGCGATATTGGAGAAGCTAATGGCTGATGTGATATCTGAGGATAATAGCAAAGAGGAAGAATTATTACAAGATATTGAACAGACTTTGTATGTTCATGAGCTCGAAGATCTGCTCGCGAAGCCACCCACCTTGATTGTCCAATAGGTAAAACAGAATTTGAACTTTTTGTTAATGCAGCATTTCTGTTGTTCATAAACATTGTAATACTTACATGATGCTTATCTTCTTGAGCAGGACACTTTGGAGGAAAACAGATCGATTTCGGATGATTGGAGCCTTTGGAGGAAAGTTGAAGATTCAGTAGGTTATGAAGGAATCTTCTCTAGTTATTTTTTTTCTCACTAATTTCAGGCTGATCTTACTAACAATATAGGGATTTGTTTGTTTAAGTTAGCCATAGTATATTAGGGAGGAAATGGTGATGATAGTGGTCTCATCCCTTTGTATATGCATGACTGTTTGCTGGGTTGTACATGAACTCACATGTTTGACAATTTATCTAGTTTCTACTTTCTTGTCTGATCTGTCTGATTGTTTCCCGTGCGTGTTCTTTTTTTTCTTTTCTGGTCTGGCCTGGTTTGTTCTGTTCTGGTATGGTGTAATTTTGCTGACCTCATCTAATAAGCAATAAGAATAAGGTGAAGAGGACAATATACTTCATAATATAATAGCTAAAATGACACACCTTATTGCACAGAAACACACACTAGCAGGATGACAATAATCGAAGTTATCGACCAATTCACACGTTTGGCAATTCTAAGTTGTAATCAGCCGGTCTAGTCTAATTTATCTAGTTTCTGGTCTAGTCTAGTCTAATCTGGTCTGGTTGTTTCTTGTGAGTGTTTTTTATTATTTTATGGTCTGCTTTGATTAATCTAATAAGCAATAAGTATAAGTTAACGAGAACAGAGCCAATATACTTCATAATATAATAGCTAAACTGATACACCTTATTGCACAGAAGCACACACTAGCAGGATGACAGTAATACAAGTTTATCGACTAATCGATACACTAATTTATTTTACAAGCCCTAAGTTAAGGATGCCCCAAGAAGTCTGAGGCCAAGAATTTTCCTTAGATTTCATTAACAAAACTCTTGCCCAAGCAATCCAACCTTCCCAAGACATCCTCTTATCCCATGGACTTCCCCATTCAAGCAAAAGAACCAAACCTCTCTCCGCCTCTCGTTCCGCTTCCTCAAACCTCTCTTTTCCTAAATACAGCTGACTCAAAACCACATGAGGCTCCCCAACAAAAGGGTTCTTCTCAATACTCTTTAACAAAAACTCTTCAGCTTTTTCCAACCCTATTTTCTCATACTCACAAACAGCTTCCCAATACAAATCTCTAGCTTCTATCTGATCCTCTGAGTTCAAAACCGCTGTACAGTTTTCAAAAACTGGTGGTACAATCAGCTCTATATCTTCATCTCTTGATTTTAAAACCTCTGTAATTTCGTCATCAGCTTTTTTCATTTTCATTTTCCTCTCATGTATCATAATCTCTTCTTCCCTAACAAGCAGCATATAAACTGCTGCCATCTTTGACAGTGAATGTAGCCAAAGGCCCGGTTTCCCATTTCCGGGCCACAAAGACTGAACATTATTGCCTGAGAATTCAAGCTTACCATCTGCATTATCAAACAACACATCCTGAAAGTTAAAGAGCTGATCACTGAAATCAGCTATTGTCATTAACACAAAGATAGAGATAATCCTCCTAGAAACCCTGATATCTTCCCCTGTCTTGATATGCTTCACTACTAACCCATCTTCAGGAACCAAAGAGTTGATCTTCTGCCTCCATTTCTCGTCTTTACTGGGATTATTCTTGCCTGGGCATGATCCATAATATGATAATAATACATTTAATATTAGCAGTAGACCAAAACCAATAATTTTCTCTTGTACATTCTTTACATACACAGGGACTTTTAGTATTGTTGTTCATTTAGTAATTATAATAAATTAAACATCAAATTTTTTAGATAGTAAACATTTTTTAAATCATAGTAACCCTGTGTTTTTAAAAGGGAATCGTGACTTAAAAAATCAACGACAGTACGGCACCAATTTGATATTTTTATTCCATATTTATTCTATTAAACATGCCAAAATAAATTAGAAACTACTTCCTCTGTCCCGTTTTCCTTATAAAGTCGTTTCTTAATAGTCACCTAGTTTCTATAAATACATACTTTTACTAATATTATATTATTTCTCTCACTTAAGCATGGACTCACGTATATTCAGTTCCTAAAAAACATAAAAATTTCAACTCCCTCCACCCCACTCGACCTTCTAAAATCTTCGTTTTATTCATTCCGACCGCCATCCATTTTAGGTTCTATCAATTTTTATAACAACCGAAGTTGAGCTCTCACCACTCTATTCGATATATTTCCTACTAACTATATTAAAAAAAAAATACTCTACTATCAACTACCACCTAATAAATTAACAAATAAGTCAATTAAATTACCAAAAAGTCTGTGTTGATCAAACCGTGGTGAGTATTAAGGCACGGATTATATAGTTATTGACACACTTTTTTTTAGGCATAATCCAAAATAAATTTATTGTGGACCAAGTCCATTTAAGATTTAGTGGTCTACCTGACGACGATAGTAATCCGTTCTCTTTGATATCTCGAAGTGAACTCTCAGACGCCTTCAAGTGTTGAACAAGCTCAGAATCAGAGTACTGAAAGATGAGTTGTTCATGAATAAGGGGTTGTCTTGGGACGATGCAGAAGAGGTGGATGAGGCTTTCGGCTTTATCTCCGACATAAGCTCGGACGGTGTCACGGCCGGTGGAGGGATCAAAGATGGCGAGGTTGACATAGGAGTTGGAATAAGCAGAGTGAAAGAGGCCGCAAAGGCAGACAGCATCACAAACACCCCAGAGTTTGAGAATACGATAAATGTCAACAAGGTGATCAAGGAAGCTTCCGTGTTTATGCCAACACTCCCCTGCGCCTACAGAGCGGAGGACAGCCACCAGGGAAGGGAGTTTGGGGTCGATGTTTTCCAGCTCGCCGCGGAGGAATGGTCTGGCTGAGTCTAGGAGGGTGTGGAGGTAGGTGGTGGTGGTGGTGGTGGTGGTGGCCTGATCTGATGAAGGTGTAGGTGACATTTTTGGGTTGTAAGATAGCAAGTTGAGGTGATGATGAAGATAATAAAAGGAAGAAGGCTGAGTGATAAAGGGAATCAAATCAATTCAGTTTGGATTTTGATTTTAATCAAATCAATATTATACTTGTATATTATGGCTTCATCTTGAGTTTGTTGGGAGGTGATAAGGTGGAAACCTTTGTTTACTCATTCTGTAAACTTCATTAGGAAAGTGCAAAAAACATCACTCCTCTTTTTTTTTTTTTGGAGCTTTGCTTATGTTTGTTAGTCTTGTGGTACCACTTGTGTAGTTGTGTGCCATATCATCTAATAAAAATCAACGATGGAGTATCCCACAATTTGTGTACAACTTGTTTATCCCTCGTTTATATTTGGTTGAATATGTGTAATCAGGCTCTGTTCTGTTCGACTTATTTTGACTTATTTCAGACAAAAAAATTCAGATAAGTTTTTCACACACAAATAAGTTTATTTCAAACAAAATAAGTTTTTCAGATACATAAGTTCAGTTAAGTTCAAATAAGTTCAGATAATATAACTTCAGCCAATATAAATCGAATAAAACAGAACCTTTAGTTACCACTTTTAGAGTTAGAATCTTCTGTCCTCACTTTCTCTTACTTTATTATTATCATTTTCTTACAATTTTTTACACATTTTTTTTCATCCATATTTTATTTAGTCAGTCAACTTTTCTATTTTGTTTTTATTTGTACAAACAGTAACCACAAAGATCTTTATGAAAGGGAGATAGTATAAGAAAAAAGCATGTACAACGTACACCATCAAAAGTTTACAAGAGCCACATAAAACTTTTTGTTATCTCTTTCCTTCCCTTCCCTTACCTTACCTCTCTACAAACTACTCGAACTACTTGTGTTCATCATCAATGTCACTTTCTTTATCTTCCATCATCATATGTAAGCCATACCCAAACCATCAAACCTCTTCAACGACATCGTTTCCAACACCTATTATCAGTATTCGAACACGAACACGAACACGAAAACGAGGGTTTGTTTTCAAATGTGAACTTCTCAATGAACAATCATTCCCAGAAAAGACAACAAGGAAAGATGCATCTAATAAGTTGATAATAGGTTCTCCAGTTATTATTACTGAGGCTCCTGAAATGATTAAGACAGCTGCTTCTGTTCCTTGCCTTAGAGTTAATAATGGCTTAGTTAATACTGGTGATGTTGGAAGGTAAGCATCTTAATTAAGACTACAATTACTATTATCATGTTAATTAGTTTTGCTTGCTTAAGATTAAAATTTTGTAGTTTTGCAAGTAATTAAGCATATTCAATTGCCCCCACCAATGTTGTTTTGTTATACTCATAGAATTGAGATTTAAATGCACATGATGCATGCTACGAATGTTGTACAATAAACATTTTAAAGGAATAGCTTAGTCCGCGTTTGGTATCACTACCAGTTTCTAGTTTTTGGTTTTTTGATTTTGAAAGTCATACAATTTAGATTGAATCATGAACTAAAAAATAGGTTTTGTGGAAACTACTTTTTGTGGTTTTTAAATTTTGATTTTAATTTTGTAAAAAACAGAAAACTGGAAACAAAAAATGATGCCGTAATAGAGATCACTTGTCGAGTTAATAATGTGTAATCATGCTTGACATGGCTGGAAATGCAAAATATTATTGCTACAAAGCTAATTAGTAATACAAGATTGTATAATAAATGTTGGTAACTAGTCCCTTCTATCATGATATTTTAGATTGTTTTATATTTTAATTAGTTATGGTCTCGGACGAGGCTCCGATACGTAGAAAAATGGATTAATTTTAGATTATTATAACTCGTTTGAGTCTAATTTAATTTGTTACATTACTCCGTAAAATATATCTTAGTTTGAGTACGCTTTAATAAATTTGGACAATGATAGAGTAACCCTAAGGGTTGGTAACCCTTTTAATATTAAATTTTGATTGGTTATAAATGCATTGAAACTTTACATTCAACACACTCTCTCTTCAATTAATTATACTTATATATTATTTTATGTTACATGTATCTTAGGGGTTGCCAACCTTTAGGGTCAACCAAACATTTTCCAATAAATTTTATCATGTAAGGATTAGTAACTTGTAAAAGTAATGACTAATCAGTAATGTGTGACTATTAAGAAATGATCCAGATCATGTTTCTAATTATATTGACTTAAATAAATTTTGTATGTATAAGAAACAACAAAATGAGTTGTGGCATAATGGTTAAAATATGTGATTAACAAACAAGAGGTTACAGATTTCAAACCTTTAACTATTCCGTAACTTTTTTTTTCATGATCAAGAAAATTATATGAGATGACACGTCAAATATGACGCTTCATCATGCTATATTTATATAGGAAAATAATATGTGACTAGATGTCATTTCTTGCCTTGGAGTTCTAACGATAGTATAGATTAGAGTGAATGTGAAACTTACAACATAGCTTATTTTTATAATTCTATGATATTACATACTATATATACAGTAGAATTTATACATGGACTTTGTGATTATTGCAGGATTGTATCTAGAAAACCTATGGATGTATGGGCTATCCGTTTGAGCATTGGAACATATCTTATAGATAGGAAATACTTCAAACCTCTCGAATTGGATGAATGATGGAACTTTTGGATCCATAGGAATCGAAGTTGTTTACTCAAGCAACCAACCTTAAACAGTCAGTAATATGTATCAAAATGATATGTTTGTGAAGTGAAAAATCTGAGAAAAAAGTTTCAAATTCAATATTTGGTACTTCAACAACAATTAGTCTAATCTTTTTTCAATACATTAAGAAAAAGTTACTCCGTTTTCAAAAAAAAAATAATAAATACTTACTCCATTTCAAAATATCGCACTATCGCACCATGGCCCCATGGGTGACTTTTATTCCTCTAACCATTAATTTGACTCTTAATATCTCAAATTGTGTGCAAATAAAAATTAAAAAAAATTAATATTTAGAAAATATATATCGATATGAATCCAACATGGCCCCACATGACTAAAATTTTCTTACGTACAAATCTCAAAAAATGGCCAAAGGTAGTGTGAATAGTGTAAAAAACAAATCGTACGATATTTCCGGAACATAGGAAGTAATAAAGTTACTCCGTACTAATTAATGATAAACTTCGGGTCGAGGTATCGATTAACTAGTCCTTCCAAATTGTGTGAGAAAGATGAGAATAAATGGATAAAAACCACCCTGAGGCCCGACCCAACGCGGGCACAAGCACGAAGACGTGGGCCATGCCTGGGCCGCCTTTGTTTGGAAAAAACACGACAAACCAAAACATGCTAAATTTAACAAAATTAGACTTAGGCACTATGGCCTGACGAGGGCTTGGACCCTATATTTGTAAGTTTCAACCCGACCCGATGCAGAGTGGACGGTCCCGTTCAAGCCACACCCGTGGCTCGGCCCGAAGCCTAACCCGGGCCACAACCATCTTTACCCTGAAGTAGTGTTCCAGATTACTTTGAAGATATGGCCTTGACTCAATTACCATTTGTGATTTCACCAATATCATAATTTCAAATTGAAATGCTAGGGAAATATAAAACAAAACAAAGAAAAGAACAAAAATGTGTACCTTTGATTCATTTTCTTGCAGTATGGTGAGGTAACAAACGATGAATGGTTCTGGTAGAGTAATCTGATAAGTCATCTCACAAAAGAATGTCTCCGATGGCAGTACAACTAGTTGGTACTTCCTAAGTCTGGTATAACTCCGATCTTATAAAGACGGTATAAAAATACAATTCTATCATGTAATAGCTAATAAATCGGTCAAAAATTATTTTACAGACCAAAAAGAGAGCGAACAGTGGCCAAGATACAAAAAAGAAAGAATAATTATCATACATATTCATACAAATATATATCATACATACAAGTGCGGTCGTGTGAGACTTATTAGAGCTTTCGAGGGAGTTTAGTTACCTTTTGAAATTTGTCTTACCATAAGGCCTCCCCATTGGTGTGGACGACGATGATGACGATAATGTGGAACGATCAAACTCTTCTTTGTCCTCTGAAAAGGCCTTAGTTAAAGCGTCTTGTAGTTCAAGGTATCGTTTTCTCTTCCTTTGCCGTTCTTCCGGAGTATCTTTTCCTAGGAATGCAAGCTGTGATAGATCTTCTGCGTCCATAATCTTATTAAGAACGTCAGAGCACCGGGGAAAGAAACGCTTCCCAAGCTCAACTGCAAAAAACATAACATCATTTTAGGACCAACCAATTCAGTTCCATGTATAGAATCTTGAACATCATATTAACTTAGGCCCTGTTTGGTTAGGAGTTTTTAGCTGGTTTGACTATATGTCAGTTGTGTATATTAGCTTACTATGATGCACGAAAACGGCAAAAAATTGATGCTGGTCGTTTCCGAATCGTTTCGGACACGCGAAACGCACAGCAAAAAACAGTCATTAAAACTGAGGTTTGTAATTTTAGGACAAAGTAGTCAATTTACATTCACTTTCTCAAACCTCTAATTGCAAAAAACTCATATGTTGAGATTTTTCACCCCAAAACTCTCTTCTAAACCTATCCTAACCAAACACTTCGAATTAGCCTTTTCAAAAGGTCAACCCTCTAGTTCACCTCAAGCTCTTTTTCCCTCAAACGGTCAAACCTCTCCTAACCAAACACCCCTTGAGCTAACAAGAGCGAGTATTTAGTATGTCATTTGTGTGTAACCAATGGCAGATCAAATTGTCCATGAAGGTGTCCACGGACACCAGTTCCCTAATTTTTGTTGCTTCTTAGTGTTTGTAATTCTAAAATATTATAGCTTGCAACTTGCAAGTTCTAAAAACTCCTCTAAAATACTTTTACAGGGACTTGCCCAGATAAGGTTTTCAAATTTGCCAACATAAGATCGTTAAAGAACAGCAATCGATCAAGCATGTCATCGATTCTAACTGAACAAATAAGAGTATAAAAGAAACCGAAAAAGTAGCATATCTCAAGGCCAATGAAGAGTATTTGATATTTTGTTTACCAGTTCTAGATAATGCTTTCATCCTTTGCAAATGCTCCTCTTTCAATATGAAGGGGGCCTCATTCAAGTCCACAGCATTTCTCCGTGCATCAGCTATGTTCTTTGACAATGTGAATTCAGAAGTACCATCCACTTGTGCAATATCCATAGCAACTTTCGCTTCCATTGGAAAAAGCAGTCGTGCAAGTGCAACTGTAAAAAAAATCCAACTGAGCATTAGATAATTACATAACACCGTCACGACACGATATACAAGAGGAAAACTAAACAGAAGATGATCTGGGAGTAAGATACACAAACTGAGCAAAAATTGATTAAAAACAGTCCCAAAAGGTGGTAGAGAGAAGGAAACGAATACTTGAATTAGATATTTTAAAGGAAATCACCAATCAATTCTTCAACAATCTCCCCTCCATACCCTAGAATCCTTGGTTGCACTTTAATATAAACTGTGAAGTTTGCTAGTTTCTTAACATCACTCACCACACGGCAATAGACAATCCAAACTGATAAACCTATAGACCTAAGTGATGTCCAGAGGCAACAAGAATACAAAGTTTTGTCTTGTATAGATTTCTTTCCATTAAACAGAATACAATATCTTATTTTAGCATAACAGCAGAAAGCAGGCAACAAGATGTACAAAATTCTAAGAGTTCTAACGCAGTTATGTTGGGGAAAGAAACCCTTGCATATAAATCGACTATATCAAGCATTTGTGTTGCATTGGCATATATCATATCACATATCACAAATGTGCATGCCTCCATGTCTGCTCGCTGCTCAGAAAAACCTTGCCGCTTTGATAGTAATCCATCAATTATCATCTAATTACAGTTGTCATCTAAGCACTCACAAAAAAAACTAACATCCAAAAGTTTACAAAATATTAAAAGAACAAATGGTAAGCGAGAAGGATTTCATCCAAAAAACAAAAATAATCCGTGAGCACAGCCTCAAGGCCCTATATGAAGGTTCAAAGAAAATTTCCTCTAAAGTTAACACAATATCAGAAGACAAGGTTGTGATGAAGTTAGTAAATTTCAGAAAAGAGCAAGACATGCAGAGATTCCATGATCCTATATTCTTCCTTGGATGGGTGTCTCTAGAGGGGAGTGTTTAGGGGCCAGCAAAGGACTAAGGAGTTCAACAACAAATTTGATGCCAAAAACACATGCATAAACTGAAATCGGAGAGCACAAAGAACCTGGGTACTAAAATCAACTTGAACTGTGCTTTCCCCATTAGACTATTATGGCCAATGGCGGATCTTATGTATGGCTGGGGTGGGCCTGGCCCCCCTGCCGAAAATTTTTATAGTGTAATTTTAGTTACGGCCCCCCTAAAATTTGTGTATAATTATATAATTACATAGTATATTGCTTAATTTTTTTCTACCGGCCCCCCTCATAAAACCGTTCAAGGTCCGCCACTGATTATGGCCTATGGGGGTTCTAAAAATAATTTATTGTTGCAAATCTATTTTGTTTTGTAATCACCTGGTTCTAGCTTTTTCCTTAATATTCTATCAACTAGCAGGAGGAATATGTATTCATGGTAGCTAGTCATTAACTTCCAGCAGTTAATGCAGCAGCAATTATGCCTTTCAAGGATTTGTATGGTACTGCTGCCAACATGGTGAAGCAAAGTTTTCAGTAGAAATTATTTTGGTGTTGTAGCTACGAGTATATCCTCGTTTTCAAATATATGAGTAAACTCCCCTAGAAGATGTGCTCCTTTGTTTCCCTGACGCAATGAAGGGTATGGGTTGGGTTGGGTTGGGTTGGGTTGGGTTGGGTTGGGTTGTGTTGTTACACAAATAAATAGACGTTGAATCACATACCACCAAATACGGAGTATGTATTAATAACGAGGAAACAAAATCTTCATTCAAACATAAAAATACCTCTATTTTCAAGGTATAAAAGTTTCATACGCAGATCCTCCCCTGCCTTTGCAAGAGAAACAGAACCTTCCCATAGCAATGGTTCTCTTCTTTCAGCTTGTTCCAATATCTCAATGCACAACCGATCCTTTGGCGATGCCTTTCCTTGTTCTGTAAGTTTAAAGAAGTCCAGGGATTTTGTAAGTCTCTTTGCTATCTGCAATGCCTTTCTTCCATCTGATGTAGTATCAGATGGTTGGGCTCCCTTGGTTAATAGGGACACAATTATCTTCGGCTCTTTCCTCATGGCTGCAATGTGAAGCACAGTATAACCCCTTTGATTCCTAAGATTCACATCTGCAATACCAAGCTCAAGAAGCTCCGTGGTGGTTTTGGCATCACAATGTTCCACAGCATAGTGAAGGGCATACGCATCATCTAGAGTAGTATGGCGCTCTTTTAAAAGCATTCTAACTAACTCGACATCGTCAGATTCCAAAGCTCTGTGTATTCTCTTCACATGCTTATCAGGAAACTCAACATATCCAGGCTCAGTTAAACCAAGCTCCTTGCGTGTGTCAATTATTTGTTTTACAATAGGCTGTGACAAAGATTTATCAAGAGTGGTAACATCAACATCGGACCTCACAATTTTGTCAACACACCTTCCCAGCAATCTTTCACATGCATTTCCACACAATTCAGCAACAGATAACACTACTAGAACGTCATCTGGTGCGACCTTGTCAAGAATCTCCAATAGGTGCCTCTGCAAGCAAAAAGATTATAAGGAAATTTCCAAGACAAAATAACTAATGCTACGTTAACAGTTCATAATGCCTGGTGAAATCCCTAGCCTACAAATCTTCTGAGGCTAGCATCACAGAGAAAACTTGTCATGAAAAACTACAATTGCCACATAATAATCTAACATAAAAATGGAAGTAATAAACTCAACATTGAGAGAGCAACTCAACCCTAAACTACTCTCTCCGCACACTAATTTCCCTTCTATAATTGTCCTAAACATTAAAGGAAATTATAATTAAACTGTAGAAGAACATTCGAAATCCCACAAATTAAATAATGATTGAGTTGGAGTGGGTAAAAAGATGATATTTGCTTCGCAGGGAGCACCAATCAATGCATGCAAACTGTTAGTATCGCACAAGCCTTGAAAAGCAACATGTTCCCCAATCTACAAGTGCAAATCCTGCATCAGTGGGAACGAGCGGGAATCGTCGAGGTATTTTTGCAAATATGGAAAGATGATGATACCATCAACAAGCTTGTAAATCTAGTATGAAAACTTTAATTCTCCATTATGATTCAAGGCTAATTTCTAAGTGGGTGGTGAACTATAATTCTTCTACTTGTATTGAGCTTTAACAGACTTTCATTTTTAAAGGCCGTAAAGATAAAAGAAGTTTAGCGGTCTCTATTCGTGGAACTTCCAGAAAGAGTTATAAATCCAGAATTTCAAACGTGAGACACAAATTCAAATATGCAGAGAAATATTTTGCTCCTTCTACATCCTCGTTCATTTAAAAACATATCAATAGTCAAATAGCCCATAGACTAAGGGTGATAATGAGACAAGAAAACTCGGAAGTAAATCGACACCGAAAATTAAACTCTACTCAAGTTCAAGCTCAATTGGAGAATTGAAGAAGTTGAGTTGAGCAACTCTTGACTCGACTTTGGAAGCAACTATCACCCTTCTATGAGGACATTAAATATTGACCATCATACACAACAGAAAGATAAGAACCCTACTATAGGGACAGGCTTTTGTACACTTTTAGCACCTACATGTAAATAAGTCAAATAACTGTACATGTACCACTATCAGAATGCGTGTAACATGCTCCACCCTTAGGCAAAGTGGGGGACATCTCAAGAGCGAACACAAGCTTTACCCACACAATTGCAAACTTCAGCTTAACATAATCAACTTCCTGATAAAAGAACTCGTGTGAATCGAGGTCCCTTCTTACTTCTTAGTATGACTATTTACATTGCTTTATTAAGGGACGCCCTTGGTTCTACCGTACTCTTAGGTTGTGTTTAGATAAAGTAATATGGACAGGAAGAGGGGGGGTTGGAGATTCATCTTCCCTTGTTTGGATATAACTTGGGGGAGGGGGAAGGGTAGAGAATTGGAGGGATCCTTTTTCCTTCCCTTTTAATTAACCAAATCCTTCCTATGTTTGAAAGATTTGAAGGAAAATTGAATTTCATATTTTCCCTCCCCTTCCTTCACCTCCCTTTCTTTTCTTTATCCTCCCCTCCCCTCTCTTTCCTTCCATATAATAGTTATCCAAACATAGTGTTAATGAAGGAGTTCTGCAAATGAGAATTTAGTATGTTCTTATTATAGTTTTGTTATAAGTAGTAAACTTATATGCAACATTTACTGGAAAAGGATAAGAAAGCGAGAGCATAACATGGTCAACCTCTGAAGCAATGTCAGGAGAACCAAAGAACTGAACTACAATATCCCTTCAAATATGATCAACATCTCCATTTAACAGGAAAGCCTCTAGGCCACAATAAAATACAGCATCAACAACCAATGGGCTTTTTGAAAGGTATTCTCTGCAGTATGTTAAGAGACATACATGTAATAAAAGAGGAAATTGAAAAACGAGAGACTATAGCACCCAGTGGCACTCATCTTATACCACCCCATATACAACTCGACGACGATTAAAAACAGTGCAAAAATACCAACCCAAATACAACTTGACGACGATTAAAAAGTCAGTGGCCCTCATCTTAATGAGGTCCATCTTCAAGTTGTTGACCACATGATTCTTCACTTGAAGACTATGGATTAGCTCTTATCCAGTTATCCTATCATGCTCGCGGTTCCCCAACTTCAATCCATCAATGGGGGAAAGTTCTATTTTCCTTGCTTATCAATAATTTTGACAACATTTGAGAGTACCATCCGTTATCAAGTTTGGCTAGAGACATATGTCTGCAAGTCCTACAAATCTGGTAAGTCTCTTGAAATAGGCTCCGAATACGTTCAGATAAGTTCGCATAATATACAAAACAAGTGAAATAGAACAGAGCCCTAGAATCCATCTCCCATATGTTCTATACGTGCGTCTATTGGAAAAATATGTCATCAAATAGTGTTTAAGGAAATTAATCATTAACATTCCCATACCAAAACTCAGTTTAACTCCACCACTCCACCTTGACAAGAGAAGCACTCTAGTCTACATGATGTTCGTCAATCACAATCATAAGTGGACAAGAATAAAGTGCAACCTATTTCCAATTCTCTATTTCACCCTCCACTACTATAAAAGGTCCTGCCTAAACATTGTTCCAAGTCTATAATTATGTGAATAGGGGCCGCAGTTACAGCCAGATCTAATCTGTACCCTTTTCTATTTCTTCATGAGAAAAATCTAGTTCTCTACAAGGCTTCCCTTAACATTTCTCGGAATTACAAGTCCACCTCCTATTTTGCTAAATCATAAAATCACCAAGCTAGGAAATGTAGACAATCTTTCATTTAAGTCAATCCATAACCTTACTTTTGAAGCTGCATTTTAGACTTAATTTCTTGGGCCTACTAATCCTAAAACAATTCAAAACTCAGCCCTTTCTTAAGATGAATCAGTTAACTAATGTCAACAACTCAAACACATATTCCAGATTAAAAGCAACAGTGCAACACAGAGATGTTCCATACAGGAAATGGTCAATTGCCAACCACAAACCTCCAAGGTAAGCACCTGCATTCCTTAAACTGAACCCCAAATCCCTGTAGTACATATTCATAAACCCAGACCACAAACTACTTACCCAAAGAAACACCCTAATAGAAAACTTATTATCTGATAAACATTAGGCCTAATATCCTTACACCACCAGAATTTAATACATAATGTCCTAATCCTTCCTAACATTCGCAGTTGTTCTCAAAGTCTTCTTTTTCACAAAAAAAGGATGAATCGTGTTACTGATACAGTGATATAAGGAGGGGGATTAAATTCCTACTCCATAAGAAATTTGAAGCAAAAGCTACACCTAACGAGAAGCGATAGGCAAGAAACGTCAGTGGAAACAAGGGTTGCAATGGTACACAAACTTAGACTGAGATCGAACTTGCTTCAACAATGTACATACTTCATCAATCCTAAGATAAACCCTGTAGCTCTCCATACTACTTCAAAAAAAAAATTACTCCCTCCACTCGGTCCAGAATTAAGAAATAGCTGCGACGATAGTGTAACTTAAACTAGTATCGAGAGAATCAATTCCAGGCTGAGGAAGTCCTTTCAGAAATTCTCATGATTTTAGATAAACTAAAAATGAACATATTTTCAATTAAAGCTCATTTCATCAATTATTAGCAATTCATAGTTGAAAATCAAGTGAAATTCAATTGAACTATCAAATTAAACAATTACCTGATAAAGAGCAACCAATTCAACGATCTCAAATTTCTGAGATAAGTAGAGAACTTCAACAGCAAAATCAACAGCAGGACGGCAAGCAACATGAGAACAATCATCATCAACACAAACGCAAACACCTTTAGGTAATTGCCTACTTTTTCCACTATACAAGTAACCTAAAACCGCTTCTAACGAATCAAATCCAACCTCGAAGTCGCCTGCAATATCCTTAAGCTCGAGCTTCACCATTCTCTCCCTGTCCTTACCTTTTTCCTTCTCTTTCTCTCTCCTCGACGCGAATACTGACCTAAAGAACGGGCTTCGAGACGAGAGAATACAGCGGTGAACGGCGGCTTCGCGAGTATCGCCGGCGATGACAATTTTAGCGTCGGCGTAGTTGTCGGAGTCGGAGGGGGAGGGAGAGGGCTGGAATAGAGAGTTGAGGTTTTCGGAGAGGCGAAGGAGAGCGGCGGAATCGGCGGTTGTGGAGATAGAGTTTTCAGCGCCGGTGGCAGTGGTGGTTGTAGTAGCGACGCAACAGATACTGCTGCCATTACTGATGTCGTTGGAGTCGGAGAAGGCGGTTCGTGAGTCTATCACCATCATCGTGGGCGT